>NC_084904.1:5888613-7231113 GCF_949316345.1 Pungitius pungitius
TCTTAAACTTCCTGCAGACAAACCAAAAGAGTGGAGGCCATTTACAGTCGTCACAATGAGCAAGAACATTTCACTTTTGTTACAAATGAGAACTAATTGGAATTAATTTCTGGGATGAGGTATGGGATGGCTTCTCACATTAGATAGAGGCTCTTATTGTGGCAACAAAGAAAGCAAATACATCACAATCCCTCCATAGAGTAAAGCTGTCACTGGCAGTTTGTGTTTTCTGTAGGAGATTACTGTGTGACAAAAGGCTCAGAAATGTAAATTTCCTATTTAAAAAAAAAAAAAAACTAAACAAAACCTGACATATCCAATGGGTTCTACAGGCACATACTTTTGGATAAATAATCATTACATAATGCAAAAAAACCACTTTGGGCTGAAGAGAACCTTCCTATGTGCCTTTAAGTACCACTTTGTATGAATGAGTATGTTTAAGGGTCCTTCCCAGCTTTTTATTTGCATCTGTCGAAATAAAGCTTATTTTGTTCTTAATGAAAGCATTACAACGGAGGTGAAAGCTCCTGTGGAAGTGAACTGAAAGCGACGGCATGGGAACCTGCCAAGGACTGAAAATAAACGAGACCCGTGTAGATGCTGTGGGCTTTGCCCTGTTGCACTCCCCAGTGGTTGAGCAGACTCCTGTTTTCATCTCAGTTTTAACAGTGCAACCCACAATTTCACCCAAAGCCCTTCACTAGTACAGGGAAAAAGAAGAGGAGGAGTCTGTGATTTTTTTAAAATTATTATTATTTAGTTTGGACTTCGAGGATATAACTCATGACTTCCTGAACACTCAGTCAATGACACAGCAATGAGTCAGATGATGAAATGCGCACGCCAGCATGGTAACACTCCTTAATGACCGTGTAATTTAAGACACACAAATGGATTACAATGAATATACAAGCACTTAGAAAACTATGCCAAGTAACAATATTTCTCTTGTGCCCACAACCCAACCTAGAGACCCTGCAAAAGTGCATTATTAGACAGCACGACTAAATGAGTCATAAAAAAGAGGAGAGATTGGAGAGAAACTTAAAATGCGCTGTATTACGGGATCCGTATAATCAGGATATATGGACTTCAATAATGAGTGAGAAACAGTGAGATGCTGCAAACAAATAGAGAATAGTGACCCATGTCGAGCTATGAAAGAGGCCGTATGAACAGCACTGCCTTAGTACTTAGCATCCTCTGTCGACCCGATCAACTGTTTATGCAAGTTATTTTTCATGAACTCGAATGAATCTGCCAACGCCTTTTGGTGACTGACATGAGCCAGTCTCTCGTGTCATTGTTGTTTGCAAACAGTTCAGACAACTCAATACCTCCAGAGACTGATGAAGGGTGTGGCAGAGGACACATCACGCTAGGACCAGTGGTGATAGGGGCCACAGGGCTCACAGACTGGAATGATTGGTTGCACTATGAGGGCCAACAACGAGACCGGTCGTTGCAGCTGCCATTTGAAATATCAATAAGATCAGTGGGGTTCGTTGACTGCAAGCGCTCGTGCTTGATCGCAACCAACACATGCTGATTAGTTAAACTAAAATAAACAGACTTAAGTGGAGTCATGGCTTTTCACCAGAGTTTGGGTAACAACAGAAGTGGGTACAGGACTCGCCTCTCCATCCCTTCCCACTGCCAACTTCACCAGAGAGCAGCAACACCGGTGGTCCGAGCTAGGAAAACGCAGATGGTCCTCTCTACAGGCATCACTCTTTGTTAGCTTTCAAAAAGATCTGCAGATGATGCATGTGTGTGTATGTGTGTGTGTGAAAGTGAAGTTCCAGGTTTTTGAAACATGAGCAAGCATCACACAGGGAATGCTATCCATAACATCCTCCTCCAAGAGGCTCCTTCTGTGAGGGAGGTGGAATGGTAGTGCAAGGCTAGCAAACAGTGGGAGAGAGAGAGGGTGGGACAGACTACCCTAGTGATGCTGTATTTCATTTCTTCCTCCACAAGTAATGATTCATTCTGTCCAGGGGGGGGATGGGGGGGGGGGGGGGGGGGAGGTGGTGGCATGACCTACAACGTGACGTTCTACTATATTCTAACTATCACATGCCGTCTGTTGGTGGAGTGGCAAACAGCTATTTGAGACAATAGAGAAGAATGAAATAGAATTGGAAAAAAAACTGCGTATTGGGGCTCTGCTAAGAAGCCCCAATACGCAGAAGGGCATCGCTTCCTACTCAGTCAGCATACAAAGAGGATTAGAAGAGCAGAGCCGTGGGACAACTTTGTCAAAAAATATATGGATGGAACGTGATTGGGAATTGTACTCCGAGCTAATATGATTCCTAAAATGATCCGACTGATGCTTGATATACAACGTGTCTTTAGTTTTGAAGATGGGATGACAGAAATTAACCTGCCAAACAAATAAAATATGAGCACACAACGCAAAACTTCCCCGAGGGGAAAAAACATTAGAACGGGAAAATAAATGGTGGGATCTGTTTTCCAGAAACGCTGCTTCTTGGACCGTTTACCAGCAAAGATAGCAAACATCTTGGAAGGACATGATCTGCAGCGCTTGAGGTGAATGTTAAATAGAGTTGTACAAAAACAAAGGATGACCATAAAACAGATTAACACGCTTCTTAGAGACAGACCCAAATCATTGGAACCCGGGCAATCATAGTCTCTCATTCGGTCACACAGTCCTGGAGTCTCTTCTCAGCTGGATGTGGCAAATAGGATTTAAGATTTCTAGACCAACTTAACTGTCTCCTTTTAGTTTGAAGGAGCAGCGGTTTTGTTCAACCCACCCTTCAAAAGAAATGCATTTGTGCCACTTGTATCCATCAAATTAATTACTTTCAAGTCACAACCCACCACAAGTATCCAGTCGGTTGAAGTCTCCTTTCTCGCGCCTAGTCCTAAATGTAAAGAGACTACTTGGTAGAGAACGTGGTTGCACAAGTCGTCTTGAATCTTGTGCCGTATCTCAAGAGCAGCGGACTTTGAAGGAATCTAAGATATTTGCTGACTTCACTTGTTTTGTGAACTGCAGAAATATAGACCCCAGAGGCTTATTGGCCTACAGCTGATAATCGATTGTGTTACTTCCCAAATAACTCAAGCTCACTAGCCGTATCAAAAAAGACAGTCAAACAACATTAAGAGTCTTTTGAATCTCACAGGGACGATTTTCCATCCCTGGACCATTACCATGGGAAACTTTCTTATTATCTATAGCTTTCGGAAAAAAAGATCTTATAACTCTGGGAGTGAGTAGAGAAGTCCCACAAAGATGTCTGCGGAGTACAGACGTTGCTCAAGTGTTCCTTCCACACCATCCAGTAATATCCCCAGTCGAGGTTCGCGATCCTCCTCCCCTGCTGAGAAACCCCTGCTCCACGGATGGATTGGCAGAACAATGTGGAAGCAAACCAAAAGTCGGTCTTCATGAGTTCGCCACACTTTTTGCAACAACAGAAGCTGCAATCCCTCTGGATTCCACATTCTTGTCATTCAAAAACCTGACAGCCTCCAGTTTCAGCTCGACAACTGGCGGGTTCTATTAGCGGGCAAACAGGGCGAGACAGGCACCAAAGACCTCCAGGCCACAACTCTTATATCATCAGCTTCCAACAACATGTGAAAAGAAGTCGTCCAGAGGTGACAGTTGGAGACTTTATTCAGAAGGCCCGTAGCCAGACATTCCCAGTTCACTCATGAATACATTTGGGTTCATCGTTTTTTGCTGAAGCGAAGGCGTACGTGCTCTGGCTCCTTTCACAACAGAGATTTCACACCACAAAGCTACTCGTAATAGCTGTGGCTCAGCAGGCGAATGAGTCTACTCGGCCCATCACACATTTGGCAACCACTCGCCACCAACACTTAAACATCTGAATGGGGTAACCTTCATGGCATTGGCCCTATGTCACACAAGCTAGCATCAAGAGACTTAGCTGCTAACTCCTGTGCAAGGCCTGATTGCAGGAGGAGACTTCGGTTTCCCAAATCGGGATGAGGTTTCTCTTTCCACAAAACAAATTTTAAAACAATCTTTTGATGGCGGAGGGGAAGAATTGACCTTGAGAAACCTGACCTGGGTTGTTGTCTGCAAGAGCACAGCCTTGAAACCAACCTCTTTAGACTTTTAACATCACAGCACACTTGCTGGGTATCATTTATTTAGTAGGTGTGGGTCTGTGTAATAAAGACAAAACTACCTTTTCTAAATTGATGCGGAAGCTGCAGTGCTTAAATTGAATACAAATGTAAGCTACTTGCAACAAGAGACGCACTGGATAGTGCAGCCCTGTAAAGTGTCACCAGCGGCTTGGTTTTTGGCTTTACCTGGTTTGGCGTTCTTGCAGCAGGCTTGTCCTGGTGGTTGGCGAGGATGAGGAAAGGCAGTGTGCACAGCTGCGGATGCTGCAAGGCCGAGTGGAGCTCGTTACGTGCAGCCTCGAGTTCCTCATCCGACGAGGCACTGTCCAACACGAAGACGACGCCCTGTGATCCCTGGTAGTAACGACTCCAGTATTTCTTTATGTTGTCCGCTCCTGTAGACAAATGGGGTTCAATTCAATGTGACATTGCAGTCAATAATTAATTAATAAGCATATGACAAAATGACAAATACAAAAAACTTAATTAGTGTCTGGAAGACCATCAAGACATCGCCTAAATGGACATATTTGACAAATATAATTATCACACGCATCCCACGAGGCAAATATTTGCGTCATATACATAATGACGATTTGCTAATAATAAAAGGGAATGAGGGATGTACTGTTTCTGCAACACGCACTTCGGTTTAATCTCTACAGCATTTAAGGTCTATAGCATTGTTAGTTCAAGGTGTGATGAAATGGGCGTTTTCTGCTCTTATTTATTTTTTGAATGCATACAAAATAAAACGTGTTCTTTATAATGTTTGAAATGAAGACAGCTTCTGCTTTCGATTCTCTCAACTGATGCTGACCCACTCACTCAATACCACGACACGCGGGTCACATCCTCCGTGTTACTCATGCTCTTTAGGACATCTTGCATCCACTGTGACTGACCGACCACAAGTGGACCACAGCTTCCCATCTACTTTAATGAAGAAACTACAAACCAAACAAAGTGGCTCTTGAGAGATTGAGTAGGAAGTTTCTCTCGTCTTTGCCTCGAGAGGGTGGAATGTCCGCCACTTCTCGTTGGCAGCTTCTGCCACCTATTGGCCTGACGGGAGGACTCCCAAACACCACGCCTGGGTTCTTGGGGGACGCCGGCAACCCAGCTACGTATCAGTATTGAAATAAGTGCACCATGGGGGAGACTTCATTCCTCTGCTTCTTTTCTACTTCTTCACCACTTAACAGTGTTTTTATCCTCTATAAATAGCTTGTATTAAATTAATAATGATGTTTCATACTTTTGGACTTGACTGAGACGTAATTATTCTAAGGTCAAAGCAAGCTGTTGTGTTAGTAAAGGCGAGAGCACAAATACTGCCATCGAGGGCAAAATGTTATGAAACATACGATATAACACCAATAGTTCTGGTCTTTGATTATGATTGGCTGAACTCTTAACGTGTCCGGTTCTGATTTTTATATTCATTGGGTGGGCTAAGTGTGGGTAAGTGGTTGGAAGAGATGGACAGGATTTGGTGGAAGATGGCACAAAGGGTGAAATACCATATGAGGGGTTAGGTGTGGGGAGCCAGGGAGAAGTAGCCGTCACGGTTGTGGTCAAAGCCAGCGGCCCTTTGTCTCACTTCAAAGCAGACAAACCAGCTATGGAAAGTTACCAGCTAAACTCAATGTATATGCAACCTGTTATGGACGCCTGTCTCTAGTTTTGTTGTAAAGGTTCTTTCCCTTGGACACAACGTCAATGGACTACCAGAGCTGGAGATTAAACTGCTTGAAGGACGATCATGACCCACCCCTGGGTCACTGTCCCCCCCAGTTGTGGTTCTAACGTAACAGGAACAGGGTAAGAGACTATACGTATGAGCCCATGCGGTTGATTGGCTCCATGGCATACACGCTACAGCAATAGATGATGCTGCAGCAAAATTCTCCTTGGGGGGGCGACTGAGGGTCAGTGGAGGGCAAGGTCGTCCTGCAATCAGATGATTGGCGGTTCGATTCCAGGCTCGGGCAGTGTCCACTTTAGTGTGTCCTTGGGTAAGACACCGGTGTGTGGAAGGTGTTTGTGTTTCTGGTGGGCAGGTGGCTCCTGTCATCAGGGTGTGACAGTCAGTCAGTCAGTCACACACACACACCATTTAGCACCTTGCCTTTTCCACAGCACAAATAAATAAACACAACTAACCAGAGACTGATAACACAGCAGTACCAGCAATGACATCCGCTGAACAATCCTTGATCAACAGCAGAATTAATAGAGATAATCAAATAAATGTTAAATAGATACATGTTTCCTCCATTTCGTTTGTGTGTTTTTTGGCCACCGTTGTGCGATGCTCAAGAACTACATTGAATTACATTTTGTTGTAAAATCACTGTGAATCACTGCCTCGGGTGGCTCATGGCTTATTATGCTGCATTACATCATTGTCTACTGAGGCTACCGTCGGCCAAAGAATGCAGAATGTTTTGCTGTTCTATGCTGGATTTAATCTCTGTTGGAGTTCAACCAAGGGCTATTTCCTCTCAAGGTTGGAAGCAATAAGCCTTAAAACCTGATGTGATCGCCATCAGCATCTGAGAAGAAGTGTAACTTTACCACAGCTTCCCGGATATTATCTATGATAGATATCTACACCTCTAGACAGAAACAATACACTTGTAGACAGAAAAGGGAACTGCGGCTTTAACAGTGTTGCATAACGGGCCTTCATTGTCGTTCTGTGATCACTGAATCATCATCTTAGCTTAACTAACAAAGTAGACTATTTCCTAAATACTATTCTAGAGCCATGTAGACAAGCTGCTACTACAAAACAAACAGATCTGTATCTGCAACTAAAACCATGAGCGACCAAGAGGTACTTTCTCTTTTGTGCTGATGACTTTAATGATACGTCAAGCCTGTCAAGCTTTTCAATTTTTTTTTTGCAACTATTTCTGATCCATACACAAAACAATAAGGCAATAAAAGAATTGTAATTGTAGCAATGCTTTTGAGCACTCCAAGTATTGTTCTTCTAAGCTTTCTTCCACTCATTATTGTTGAAATGCTGCTTCAGCAGTTGAAGGGAGTGACAGGGTGATAGAGCAGCAATCTTGCATGCGTTTGTTGTATGGTGTCGGTTGTTGTTTTAGTCATCTTATTTGCTGTGATTTTAAGTGTTATTCTTTTATATTTTGGGACTTTACTACATGGTTAATGCCTTTACACGGACTCCGATACATGTTACAAGTTAGTCCCCTATTCTAGGTCTATTTTCTATGTTATACTAAAGTGACCAGTACCAGTACTAGTATTTAATAAACCGTTTTCACTATAGTAGTCTGTGGCTCTTGTGCGCAGAATATCACCAGGTCATACTACTATAACCAAAAGTACTACTAGTAGTTATGCTGCTATTATTACTACCATTAATCTTACTACACATGCTACTATGACTAATAGTATCACATCTGCATTTTTAGTTTTTGATTGATTTCATTCTTTGAGATTCATTTTAGCTTTTAGCTGTCAGCTTTAATCTTTCAGCATTTCATTGCATTTGCCGCAGGAAATGCATTTTCTAGTAGTATTCTATTTATTCTATATGTGTTTTAAACATTTTAAACGGCTTCAAATTGTTAGCTATTAAAACCGTTCAAATATCCAAATATCCAGCCCCGTTCAGGAGAAGGGTGCTAGGACTTTTCTGCTTTCTAGCTCTTACAATTGAATATACATAAATAAAAATCATAAACTTAAACATGGTTTTCCAATAGAGTTCATTTTCAAATCCTCTTAAAATTCTTCAACCTATTCTAACAAGCCTTCCCCCCTATTTCAGCTTTTTTCATGTCTGTATGGTGAGCAATTTTCAGAAATTCATTTCAGTTGTTTTTTTTAAACAATTCTAAAATTGAGAAGCCAGACAAGCAGTACATATGCAGTACAATTTATGCTACGTCGGCCCGGCCAAACAGCAGCTAGCCCACAAGTGGGATGGCACATTGGCTGTTTGTATGCAAACGTATGGATATAATTAGCTTTAATCAGCGCGTACAGGCACAAAAGGCGACACTCAAAACATAGTGAAAAATCCAGAGAATAATAAAAATGTTACAGTGCTCTGGATGAGGGAATAAACTGAACTTTGGAGCCAACTGCCAGTAAAACATCAGCAAGCAATTACATTGCAAAATACATGAAAAGCAGATCCTCTGCTGAAGAGTTTGGATTCAGATTTTCTTTTTCCTTGTGTTTAATAACTAGTGTTTTCTGAAGTCCTTGCAGACTTAAAAAGCTTGTCGTTGAAAGTACTTCCACTTATTCTGAATTAGGCTACTGTTGAGGCTCATTCCATTTGATGTATTGGTTTCAGATTCATCGTCGCCTCCAACAACTTTCTCATTCATTTCTGCTTCTTATGGTTCATGCTTTTTGCAGGCACCTTAAACAAAACGCAAACATGTTAATAATCATCTCCTTTTTTCATTCTTAGAAGTTGGAACACAGAGCGACCTGCTTTGAAGTGTCCCTAACGAAAAACAGACAGACCGGTTTTTGTTTTTTCTTTCTGTCGAACTAAACCGATGGGAGGGGAGCGCTGGGGCTAGTGAGCATTGAGCATTGGTTCATTGAGGAAGGATCTGGAGTGACAGGGTGAACACTTCAGCTATCAATACTGACCTCTACCTGCAGCCTCATTGTGGCACTTACTAATATTTGGGAGTAATACGTTGGGAAAATGATGCACAGAGAGTAATATGAACTACGGCGTCACTGTCCTTATTGCCATTGAAATCTTTAAAGTATCTGACATTTTGACTTCAAAAGTTGGTTTGATGTGCCGCCTATTATAGTATCTAACCAACCTTTATCAGGAACAAACCAAGCATCAAATAACATACCAAGTGACAATCTAAAATATCATCCTCACTTTGTCACATCTTGTCTAACGCAAAGGAAGGTTTGTGTCACTTGTGTAGACTGTGCCTGCCTTATGGCCAGGTCATCCTTGTAAATGAGAATTGGTTCTCAATGGATTTTACCTGGTTAAATAAAGGTCAAATAAATAAAAAAGGTCTGCATTCCAAAAGTACCTGAACAGATAGAGGAGCATTGCAAAGCCTGATGATTACCACTACGTCTTCATCAGCTGTCGCTGTGTGGCATGAACGCACACTGTGAAATGGCCTGTCTAGACTTGACGTCATGTCACCTTCCAGACATACACACACACACACACACACACACACACAGACTAATGCACACTCCTGATAGATTCCTTCCCGTGTCCCCGGAGGTGCCCTTCCCAACTAATCCCTGTATCTGGCACCAGACGGGTAGAAAACACCATATTTAACATCACCAGATATTCTCAATGTCGACAGAGTTAAGAGACATGGGCGCCCTTTTTTAACACAAGTACAAAGGGTCCGGTACCATGCTGATGAAATAAATGAGAAAACTCAGTTCTGTCTGGGTAACAATTTGTTCCTCAGTGAATTTCCTGATGACATCCAACTAAAGTAATGCAAGGTGGGGACCTGGGACTTGAGACCTGGCCGTGCCTGTCTGTCTGGCTCATGTTATGATCAGTGATGCAGAGCACGAGAGGATTCTCCACATTACGCCATGTTTGTCTGCTACATGCAGGATTTCATCTGAAAAAGCTTCAGTGATGTGCAACTGCTTTTCGTCTTTGCAGGGAATGGACTTCTCAGACAAAAAGGGACAGACGCGAGTTACAGACCACACACTTTGTTCTATTCTCTATGCATCTCCGCTCTGGACACCAAATAAATTAGACTTTCTTGTATTAATAAAAGCTATGCTGGGACTTAGAGATTTTAATTGTTTTTTTCTCTGTTCATCCTGAGACACTCTCCCTGTTTCACATGATATACACACACATGTGGAGACCCAGTTACAATTAAACCCAGGTCAATAAAGGACCAAAGGACAGAACAACCAAAACAAATCGCAGGGAACCTGACGACACATGCATGAGAGAAGTACCACGAGGCTGCTTCGTGCCTCAACTACACTTGAGTGGGTTCAAAGTCGGAGAGGAGACCTGGCTCTCAAGAGGATTCCTGGTGCAGAGTCAGCAAACTTCTGCTATGTTTACGCCTAACGCCAACACTACGCCCATGCGTCAGGGCCTGTGCAATGAAGGAGTTTGATGTGTAAAACTCCCGGGTCCTAAACTACCAAGCAAGCAGCCAGGATGGAGCCACAGAAGGTCAAAAGTGCCACAGTTTGGGCTTTACTGAGGAAGCTACTATCTACGACTATCGCTTTGTGCCTTCGATGGTGTTTCCGACCCGTCGTCTCCGAATATAAAAGGGAGAATGCTTTTCAGTCGGGACAGGCAGGAAGGAATGAAGCAAGTACATGGTAAGTGCTTCTCTTCTTCAAGCTTCTCAACGAGTGCTTCTTCCTTTGCTCCAGCCGGGGCTAAGTGAAGAGAACAAGCAGCTGCAAAGCAGGAAACGACGTGAACACTGACCGGCGGAGACACGCAAGAGCACAGACTCCCCTGACTCCGGATTACTGTCATTTACGCTCTAAGACCAAGCGTCTACCCAACATGACAGCAAACTAGATCTTGCATGTCAATATCCCCCCGCCATAATCTGGCATGGTGGTCCCCTGTGCCTCTTTGTGTGTGTTTTCCATCTTTTTAAGAGGCTGAGACGGGTGCCCCTTTAAAAACTGTCACTAATCCGGTCATGTGCCCATATGACGCGTGGAAAACAACATAAATTACCTTCACCCTCAACAACACAACACTTTCTTCTCCATGGTGTCGTGAGCTGTTGGTGGTGAGGGGAAGGGGGGGGGGGGGAAGCACTGATTTAAAACCACTCTTCCACAACTCCCTTTAAAGGACTGGAAGCCTCCCCGCTGCATGCGCTCTGTTTACCTACGTCCATCTCTCTCGTCTCTGCTTATTAAACGGCTTCCACGAGTGCTGTGCGTTTCCAGGAATAACACGGCCACTTCGCAACACTAACAAGGTCTGACGTCTGAGACCAAAAGGTGTGATGCTACCGGAGGCCAAAAGAAAACAAGAAAACAAACAGGCCAGCATTTGCATCCTTGCAGTACATCGTTAATGTGAGGAGATGAGAGGAGATAATAACAGGACAAGTTTTGTTTATCTGAACAAAAAACATGTTATTGCGATGCACCGGTGTAATTTAGGACTCAAGAGGCTGAAAACGCAGCAGACACATCATTAAACATTAAAGTCTTACACTAATATTAGTTGTACAGTGGGTACGGAAAGTATTCAGACCCCTCTACATTTTTCACTCTTCGTTTCATTGCAGTCATTTGCTAAAATCTAAAAAGTTCATTTTATTTCTCATGAATGTACACTCACCACCCCATCTTGACAGAAAAAACAGATCTAGAAAAATTTTAAATTTATTAAAAAAGAAAAATTTGAAATATCACATGGTCATAAGTTTTCCGACCCTTTGCTCAGTATTGAGTCGAAGTGCCCTTTTGAGCGAGTACAGCCATGAGTCTTCTTGGGAATGATGTGAAAGTTTTTAACACCTGGATTTGGGGATCCTTCTTCCTTGCAGATCCTCTCCAGTTCTAGGTTGGATGGTGAACATTGGTGGACAGCCATTTTCAGGTCTCTCCAGAGATGCTCTATTGGGTTTAGGTCAGGGCCCTGGCTGGGCCAGTCAAGAATGGTTACAGAGCTTTTTCCAAAGCCACTCTATTATTTTAGCTGTGTGCTTGTCTTGTTGGAAGATGAACCTTCGGTCCAGTCTGAGGTCCTGAGCACTTTGGATGAGGTTTTCTTCCAGGATATCTCTGTACTTTGTCGCCTTCATATTTCCTTCAATTGCAACCAGTCGTCCTGTCCCTGCAGCTGAAAAACACCCCCACAGCATGATGCTGCCACCACAATTTTTCACTGTTGGGATTGTATTGGGCAGGTGATGTGCAGTGCCTGGTTTTCTTCACACATACCATTAGGAATTAACGCCAAAAAGTTCAATCTTGGTCTTGGTCATCGTCTGGGAGTCCTTATGGGTTTTTGCAAATCTATGCAGGCTTTCATAGGTCTTGCACTGAGGAGAGGCTTCCGTCTGGCCACTCTGCCATAAAGCCCTGACTGGTGGAGGGCTGCAGTGGTAGTTGACTTTGTGGAACTTTGTCCCATCTCCCTTCTGCATCTCAGCCACAGTGATTCTCTCTCACCAAGGCTCTTCTCCCACAATTTCTCAGTTTGGCTGGACAGCTAGGTCTAGGAAGAGTTCTGGTCATCCCAAACTTCTTCCATTTAAAGGTTACGGAGGCCACTGTGCTCTTAAGAACCTTAGGGATCTTTTATGACCTTGGCCAGATCAGTGCATTGCCACAATTCTGTCTCTGAGCTCCTTGGGCAGTTCATTCGACCTCATGATTCTTATTTGCTCTGACATGCGCTGTAAGGTCTTATATAGACAGGTGTGTGCCTTTCCTAATCAAGTCCAATCAGTTTAATTAAACACAGCAGGACTCCAATGAAGGTGTAGAACCATCTCAATGAGGATCAGAAGAAATGGACATCATGTGATTTAAATACGAGCGTCACAGCAAAGAATCTGAATACTGACCACCCACTGTATATGGGCAAGTGAAGCCAATATGCAAGTTTCTTAAAATGAGTTAAGTCTATGAGATGTATTTCCTCAGTAGATGAGTTTATGGTCTGAACCTCTAGTTTCAAGTCTTCTTCAGTTACAGCATTATGTTCATTTAGTAAATGGTGGTCCATTCAGAGTCACATAGTCCATAAAACAGAGCATGCTTTAGGGTGGGTATATTGTGATTCATTCTTAAAAACACGCTAAAGCCCAGGCAAAACACAGAACTCAAGGTTTCAACACGTCAGTCCGCACTGACGTAGTCACCATGACTACGTCCAATTCTTATATTCAATCTACGGTTGGGTCAATATACTTCACCTCACAGACTTAAACCACAAAAAGGAACAACTTGTCATATGAAATTCTGAATGCATTACAGGCTTACCTCCAAGTTCCTTTACATTCAGGATGGCATTTGGAAATGGCACTGCTTTGATGCTGAAACCTGGGGGACATACAAATAAAAGGCTGTTGTTGTTGTTGTGACATAAAGAAACTGTTGGTTTGTGGACGGCACATGTTAAGAGTCATGAGAAGCCCGTTGTTGGCTGGCTTGGTTTTGATTAGTGAGAAAAAAACATTTCCTCAAAGAAAACAGATTTGTAGTCATTGGATATCTGGTGTATCTTTATTTTTCTAAACCAGCAGCTGGTGAACACGCAGGAAAACTGACAACGTATTTGTGTTGTGAAAGCGAAAGAGGAGAGCGCTTAGTGTGGTCCCGGCTTAGAAAAACAGAAAAACAACAGTATTTTGTTCTGCGTTGGGAGTTTGAGAAGGAAAGCGCTCAAGTGCTACCATCTATTACGTGGTTTGTGTCTGCGGTTGTACGCAGCTAGAAAAGGAACCCGCTGGAGGAGCGAGGTTGCACAAATTATGCTCCAAACTGTCTCGGTGGGAATTTGTTTCCTGGAAATGTTCGCAAACAGGAGGAGGGATGAGACAGACAACTGATTAGGATTTCACTAAAACATCTGAATTATCTGCTAAACGTGGTTTTCAGGCACATTACGACACCGCAAAACCATGAAGGAGAAACCGCAGGAGACCTCTCCCTCGTTGTTCATCTGTCTTTAGATGTTGGCAGATGAAGACAGTGCTGACGGATAAATCTCATTTCAGAGAGCGGGTTGATCGGGGAGGGGGGGGGGGAGGGTCCTTGAGGGAGAGCATTGCGTGTGCAGGAAGAAGGGGCGAGTGAAGTGATGTACTAACCCTAAAGCCTCTTCCTCTGGACACACTTAAGTCACCAGAAGAAAGTGGCCCGACTCAAACACGCCAGTGGGTGCCCCCCCCCCCCCCCCCCCCCCCAGCACACCCCTGACGTTGGAGGGCTGCGATACCTGAATTTCCAGATGGGGAGGACAGCGTGCTCTCGACACTTGAAAGCACTTGTGAAGGAAGGAAGATGGGGAGATGTGCTGAGAGCTGGGGCTTCCATTAAAGTGATCTTTAGTACCTGTTGTGGGAACGACGCCGTCAGAGCCCTCGCTGCAGAGCCGTGAGAGAAGACTGGTCTTCCCGGCACCCGTCAGGCCGATGCACACCACATCGTACTCCGGCCTCGGCGGTGGCGGCCCTTTACAGCACAGTGCCCGGAAACACTGAAACAAAAAAGAAAACCTGTGAAACAAATAGGTAGCCTGTGTTCTAAGAATAAACTGCTGCGTTCCTAGCTTTGCAGGAAGACTCCAGTGCATCACAGCTGGCTTTGTACGATGAAGCAGGGAACCACAGTACACATCGGGTCTGGTCTATCTGATTCCGACTGAGCAAAATGTTTAACAATATTTAAACGGAGAGAAAAATGGAGTAAAGACAAGGTTTAAAGCATAAGATGTCTTACTTTTCACGATTTTCTATGTGACAAAAGAAAAAAGGGAATAGGATTGTGCAACTGGCGCAACCTAACTTTGTCAGTGGAATCGGTGTGTGTGTGTGTGTCTGTGTGTGTGTGTGTGTGTGTGTGTGTGTGTGTGTGTGTGTGCCTGGCCCCCGTCTAACTGGGCCCTTGTGGCGACCGGAGGCAGACCTGTCATCCCATGAATCACAGCCTGGGACTGAGGGCCTGCTGTGAGACATTAAGGGGCGAATGCAGTGTGCACCGTCAATGAGATCTTTAAAAACTACTGCGCAGAGATCAGTGTACCAAACTAAAAAGAGATCTCTTTTATTAGCAAGACAGGAACCAGTCTGGACAAGGCAGGGCACACACACACACACACACAAACAGACCATATCAGATTTCAGAGGATGAGGATAGGGTGCTGCTCTTGTCAAGTGCAGGGTCAAACTGAGATGGTGCATTTCTCCAGGTGAGCTTGGGCCATTAAAAGTTGTACCAAATATTGTGTACTAACGTCAGACTATGTTTGGCAGTTTTGGTGAGGCGCTTCTTTTCTTAGACTTTAGTGACCGCCAGGGTTGGCTTTCAGAGCCTGGCCCCAAACAGGGCTGCCGTTTGATGGCAATGTGTAGGTGGTGTGGGAATCCGCTTCAGCAAAACCAGACGTCAGCTGAGCAACCCGACCCCCCCACGACTTCTGGGTGAACCCCTCGGGTTGGTCAAAGGGAAATTCACTCCTCTTCTCGGATACCGGCGAGATCAGAAACACACATCAGAAAGAGGGCGGAGGTCAGATGAAGTCATTCCGATTCTTACTTTTCCCTGAAGCGAGTGGGAAGGATTTGTCTCGGTTGATAGTGGGATCTTTCAAAGGGCGCACAGGAATCTATGAGTTAGAGGATGGTTCTTTATTCAGCCTCCCATATCAGATAAACTCCAGTTGATGTGAACATGACAACAACAACATGAAAGAAAGAAAACCTGCGGGAGCAGACAAGCAGGACAGCTCCCGCCGCCAACTCTCCCTCTGTGGACAGTGCTGATTTCACTGGACACTTGGGCCCCTGATCCTCCCCCATCTATGTGTGAGCGAGAGAGACAGGAACTCCCCACCTTTGGCTCTCTTTGACAGCAGCAGATTGACGAGGACCCCTTCGTCAAAAGGCTTGATCGCTCCAAGACACGCCTCCTTTCCTGTTTCACACCGGCCCGTGACAATGTCAGAAGGTTCCAGACCGATGGCTGTGATTAGAACTGGACATCAAGTATAGAGATCTATCAATAGATCGATCAATATGTCAAAAGACATCAGGATATTTAATGGGTGACACTAGGCGTCCTGGCAGCAGACCAGAGACACTGCTGCTGTGTAGTGGTGCTCGTTTAAGGTCGGGTCAAGAAATCTACAGATGCTGACCTTCTGGTCTTGTGTAAATGATCATTCTACACATACAGTCATCATCTTTAGGGAGTTCAGCATGCCAGGGATCAGCCCGTCTAGCTTCCAGTTAGCGGATGACGCGCCCAAACTCCCAAAACCACATCCTTCTCTGATTATTAGTCCAAAGTGTTGCCTGGAAAACATGTAATGTATGAGAAAAGTATCAATGATTATACACAAGGCATGCATTTTCCCCATTGCAACCAATACATTTCAATAAAAATGTTTTTTAGTACCATAAGGCCAAACAATGGGGCAAATATTGGCTTGCAAAAGTGTTTTCCCCCCAATGATCATCAGTGATTGACCTTCCTCATCGACATCATTACTGCCAAAGGAAATCTCCAACGGGCCTACACAGGATCTGGGTGGAGGGGGCAGGGGACTGTGTCCTTGCTCAACGCTCAAGGCACACTTCCTCTTAAAAGGTAAGTTACACTTCAACCGATATGCTTTGCAGTTTGCACTATGCTCAGCGATGGTGTTAATGAGGGTAATAATGCCTGCTTAAAAACGGCAGTATCACATTTGCCTTGTGGTATTTCAGAGAGCTGGTCACAGAAAAAAAACAGAACTGGCCATCAATTTACACTAGCTGGGGCATCACATTTGATTTCCCATCAAAAGTGGGGCTGGTGAAGGAAACAGGAGAAGAGAAAGGACATCCGAGACACTCTGGGACATAGCCCCGTAGACAGACGGACACGGGACACAGACAGGCAAGCAGCTCTCTTTTCTTTTTTTCTTTTTTCCAGACCAAGTGTCGGGACAACACTTGTGTGCATGGCTCACTCCTGACCTTTTGAAAATGACGGTCCTTTATATGGGCGTCCCAACGGAGGCGCGGCGCTAACAGATATGTGCGTAATACACACCGGGCCCCAGTCATAACACGGTGCCTTCAAGTTGGGGGGGGGGGGGGGGGGGGCAGTGGATTGCGGGGAGGCAAGGGTAAAAGGGTGGAGGGGAGGCACGGAGGCAAGGGTGTGTACTAGATGTGGGGGTTTGAGAGGCAAGGGGCACATTTCTGTATTCTGTATTCTTCTCCTTCGCCTACCGCCCATTCATTTACGGTTTTCTTTATCTGCTGTTTTGAAGCCGGGGGTGCAGTGTGGGGAAGGGTGTGTGCTTTCATATTAAGGGGCGAGACACCAAAGGCCGCTTAATGCATTGAGCCGGTCTTCGGGCCTGGGGCGCTCTTTAGCGCATTGCACGTCACCAAAGAGCGCACGCCAGCCTTTATCTCACCGCCACCCCCAGCAAGTCCGGGGCCTCGATTCCCCCTGATGCAGTTAGGACTCCTCACACGTGGCGGGATACCAGAGGTGTGGAGCTTGTCAGCGAGGGTGCAAATAGGCTGGATCTCTCAAATCCTTCGAATGGAAGCAAACTGAACGTGGATTTGGGGGTGTGGCGAGCTTGTTACAGCGGGCGCCTGCGGAGGGCCAAACACAAGATGTACTGCATTGCTAAAAAAAAAAGACAACTTAGGATGATAAACGGGTGCAATTCATTTCGCTCTGCGTCAGAAATAGATCCCAATAGTGCAAACCCTGACTTCACCCCCTCTTCATCTCCTGTTGACTTGTTGCGATATGACACGCAGCGATAATAAAGATGACCATGTCTGCACCAGCTCAACGCCCGTCTGGTGAAGCGGACCGTGTCTTACTTAAGAGCACCTCACTATGTTCCTCACTATGTTCTGTGTGTGGGCAGGGGGTTCTCGGAGGGGTGGGGGACCCTGTTATTAAGCTTATTTGCTTGTGACTGTTTTGCAGCCATATCATCCCCTTCACTGTGAAGCAAGCCCCCCTCCTTTCCTCTCCGATCACCCCTACCACCCAATTCACTCATCCCACTTCGGTCTGTCTGGCTATCGTTTCAGAGCATCAACACTATTGCCCTGACGTTAAGGTGTCTGGACAAGGAGACATGCTGGAACACACACACACACACACACACACACACACACAGTGAAGTTAGAGCGCCTCCCAGCTTTCGGCCGAGCCAGACTGCTATCCAGTACTTTACGACGGGAGAAACGATGCATTGCGGCAACGGAAATTACTGTAACTGAAACTCCTGATCTTGGAGAGACTTTTTTTCTTTTTAACTTGAAATGGTTTTGGAGCAAAATAAATGGAAATTCAAAACAGAGCGAGCTAAATGACTGTTGACATATTGCAGTTGTGGGAAGCTGAACATGTGAGTCTGAGGAAATAAGGACACCCAGTTAAGCACGAAACACCCAAAACGCTCCCCCAGGACTAGGTATTTAGGGGACAAGGGCAGGTGGAGTGTCAGCTGACCGCCTGAGGTTGATGTGACCAACTGACCTGTCTGGATTCCATTTTTTAAGAGAAGACCAAGACAGGTCTAGACTACAAGGCAACAAAAACCCCCGCTTCCCTTGCCCCAGAGAGCGGCTCCGCCGTTTGGATTCTCCTATCCAGCCCGGCGTGGCAGCCCGTGACCCCGCCTGGTCGAGGAGGAGGAGGCCAGATCAAAGGCGGAGGAACGGCCTTGAAAAAACATTTGGGCCGAGAATGGACGAGATATCTGTCTGGAGTCCTTTCCCACTGGGCTCACTGGTGCTAGGGATCGAGTTACCACCCCAAAAAAACAAGACCACATGAAAGGGGTCTCCCTCTCTCTACTACGCCGACCCAACTAGCCGCTGCCCCCCCCCCCCCCAAGCTTCTATGCAACCACCAACTCACACTCATCCCCAACCCTTCACCCCAAAAAAACACTCAAGGTCCATCACAGAGGATTAACAGGAAACCCTGACATGACCCATTGTTAGGGAGGCAGAGGGGGCTTGGGTGGTTTGCCACCCCGGGTGTTTTTTTTTTTTTCTTCTTCTTTTTTTTGCTTTTTAGAGGAGACTGGGGCACTTCAACAGCCTCAGCCTTCTTACAAACATCCCTGACGTACACACACACACGTTGCCTTTAGATGAGGCCTGGGGCCTAGGAAAGAGTTGTTCAATAGCAATGAACTCGGGGCAAAGAAATGAAGGAAGGATTTGCAGGGGGCATTTGTAGGAGATTTAAAAAGGGAGCGCTCCGGATGGTGTATGTGTGTATTTGTGTTGCAATGGGGGGACGGGGGTAGATGGGTGTCAGTGCTGTAAATCTCGATGTTACTGACAGCAAGACTGTTGCGGTCAATTACCATAAATCTGACAAACGCTAATTTGATGGGAGACTGTATCTGTCTGGTCAGGGACCAGTCTAGACGGTCCTATTGAGGGGTCCTACAGCGTTGGCCCCCCGTTTGTTTCCAGCACCATCTGGACATGGCAGTAAGTGCCCGCTGCTGTAGTTCACATGCGTGCATGGTACACACACGGTTGCGCCGTTCCTACAGCCGCCGCAAAACACTTTGACCTTCAAATGTCTGGAGAATGACAGAGAATACAACCCCCTATCGCTGACACTCTATGCCTCCATCAGAGTGCATGACAACTGTCGGATACAATGGGCAGTAGATTATATTAGAACAGCACAACCCTTCAGTACAAAACCACAGCTTCTGAAATACTCAGAAACAAAGAGAAAGGGCATTGGTGTTTATCTCGGTGCTGTACATGTGTCAACCTCCTGCAGTGACTTCATAATGTTTTTCATGTATAAGCTATTCAAACATGTGCAGCACAATCTAAATGTGTCCTAGGTTATTGAGTTTTGTACAAATGTTTCAATTTGTGAGGTCGATGCGAACCTGTACCTCTAGGACAACTTGTACCAATTCACATCAGGGCCACAAAAAAGATGCAAACTGTAGGCGTAACTGACATCATCGAAGGGAAGCGCAACAACTAAATCTGCAGTTTTTAATCTTTTTACAGCTTCGGTTTGGACAGATTTGAGAGTCGTACTTTACAACTCAGTTACCTCACGCTTTGTTCCTACCAGTGCACGAGGGTCCCATCGTCAACGCGCCTCAGACTGGATGTGGGTTTTGGTGAGGGTTGAAATATCTTTGACATTGACAGAACAATTGTAACCCAAGCAGCAGGGCTACTAGACATGGTGACCCCCCCACAACACATTTATCTGTCTGGAACCTACCTTTGAGCGCCTGTGGGTTTCGTGACATTAGCTGGAAATGTACATTAGGGCAGAGAATGGGTGGGAGAGGCAATAAGGGGGCCCACCCAAGGGACTGTTTTGACGTTACCCCTTTCTGTAGAAGAAAGCCAGAGGCGGAGGTGGTGGCAAGGCAGCTGCATTCACAAGACAGAAGACACCTATGCACCAAGGGACCGCCGCAGATACATACAGGGGCCACCAGGCACCATTATGCTATATAAATCTTACAACTGGAAAGGGTGATTAGCTTGGTGTGCATTAGCATACTACGGCGGTGAAACTTTGGTTACTGGGCACAGTGTAGGGCAAAACTATGTTTTTTCTGAACCCATGTAGAGGATCAAAGCTTGCGGGGCCCCCTTTTGAAGGCCCGAAACCAGTGTGCAGGAACCAAGGGGGGTGGGTGGGGAGGGAGGGAATGGGTGCCCCATCTCATAGGAATAAATAGGGTGGGCGGGGAGGGGGGGCGGCACTTGGCCCACTTATAATCAGTTATGGCCCATTTCTTCATACATCATCTATCGGCGACCAACTCAATTTTAGAGGATAATAAAAGAAGAGGGAAATAAAAACTTATCTTAGAGCCATCGCTCTCTCTCTCAAACAAGTGTGGGAAAGTTTAGAGCTTAAGGACATTGTCATTAAATGTGAAAGACTCCTCCCCTTCAACTATTTCCAGGCCCCTTTGAGACAAAAAAAACCTGATGGGGACCGAGCAAACAATAAATCTGTTTTTATACATTGTGCGGTAGCCTAGAATTAGGTTGATGAGTGGGGGCGACATACTGGAAAAGCCCCTTTCAATAGATCCTCACAGGACACGGAAAATCTTTGATTCTTTAAAACGTTGCTCGGCACAAACGAGGCTCTGCCGCGCCGATCATTCACAGTGTCCCCTCCCGCAACCTTGTCAAAGGGTGCAGATTTTTTTTTTTTTTTAAGAAAAAAAAAAAGAAAAAGTTAGGAGGAGTGAAAAACAGTCTTTGGCAATCTGTGACCGACTGGACAGTGGAGACCGAATCCCTCCATCCTGAGAAGAAAAACCATCAGGGACGGGCAGATTGGCCTCTGGAGCCGTGTGGAAGAACCACAAATTGGAAAAGCTATCACTGGGATTAACCAACGGGGACACCAACGACGGAGACTCTCAGGAGGAGGAGGAGGAGGGTCACTGGGTCACATTGGGGGAGCAACGAGTGGTTTCCAGCGCCAGGGGGAGGAAAAAGGACTCACGTGACTCACTGTCAATGTGGGGTCTGAGCCCAAACAGGGACAAATTCTACCTTACTATCATTACCGGAAGAACAACAGCCGTTTAAACACTTCACATTGTTTGATGTTTTTCAACTCAAAATGAACCGAAAATCCAGCGTAGGTATTTCAGATTTGTGCTACTTTTTCTTTAGCAGATATCCTAAGCAGTACATGAGCTACAAGCCTGTATGAAAAGGGATCAGTTAAGTGTGTTGTGTTTTCTCACCACAGAGAGACAGAACACAGCCCTCTCAGGCCACACACACCTACACACTGTGGGCTTTCACTTCATTTCTGGCATTTTACTGGCCATAAAGTGACTGGTGCCACCCTTCTCTGATAATAGAACCACACATCATTCAATCAATACATATTCAAGCGGGATTTCAGAAGTACCGTCTTTTTACGCTACATGCCGTAGACTGCAACATACAAAATGCTGGCAGTGCAAATTAACTGCTATGTTTGTGTGTGTGCGTTTAGCCTTAAATGACAACACCCGGAGAAAGGAAACAAGGACACAAATAACACCTTTCCTCACACTGTATGAGTAAAAAACTTTCAAAAAGACGCCAGACTGGGAAAGCTCTATTGCTATTGAGTCTTTCACATAGCCGTGACCAACGTCTCAAAGACCAATATCATTCGATACCGTTCCACAACTCGAAATGCACTCCCAAATTACAGATACTTGATAATTGAGCAAATAATAATAATAAGGGAAACATCTGGTTTCAAACGAGGTCTGGGAAACCCGGGTCGTTCCGTGCCGTAACCACTCCGCTGGCGCGTGAATGGTTTCGTGGGCGTTTTGCCGTGTTTGTCGGAAGTTACCCAGACACATTGTTTTAACCTTTGCCAGAGGAGCCTCTGTCTCATTCCCAGGGACCGGCTGTGCAAAAAACGCCGTGACTTCAATGGGCCTTCATTAAACACAGTTAGTGTCAACAGTTAATTATGCAAATTAGGAGACCCCTCAAGTGGTTTTGGGTCCCCGGCCTCCCCCCTCTTCACTGCAGCTACACACACACACACACACACACACACACTACACATAGCACATACATCAACTCACATGCACTGTACGACGCCTATACATTACTTCTCCTTGTCAGAAATCAAAAATGGCGTTTTGGTGCAGATACATAAATGGAGGCCACTGAGGCCCCTGAGGTCTCCAGTGGCTTTTTCTTGCCATCAAAGAACGTCCGGAAGGTTCTTGCTGGGTGAAGCTGAAAGCCCACCAAGTTCTCCTCATCAAGGGTAGGGGGATGTTGGTTTGGAGGGGTGGGTATTGGTGCCCCATCAAAAACAAAATGAAGGAAAAAAAACCTGCATCAAAACAGTCAATTAGGGAAAAATGCATGACAGCCAAATTCGCTGCATTGTTTCTGTGATGGTAATGACAGGCCTTTTGCTCCTCCGCCTCTACCGCACATCTGATGTCTGTGGCCCCCGGTTGTTTTCAAAGGCTGGGAAGCCATTGGTAATTAATAATCACACGCTTTTGGGCCCCACCGTCGTGACTGGCGGATTCTTTGTGGACCCGTCCTCAAAAAGAACCTTGAATCCACTCTTCACCTACCTCCTCTCGACTCTGCACGCATCAGGTGTGATGTTTATCCATCATTTGAGGAGGGGTGGGAACACCAATCTATGCATCGATCCTCCTAAAGCCGCTCACTTCACACTAATTGTGGGGAGATAGGGTTGTTGTTGTTGTTGTTGGGGGGTGGGCCCTTGATAAATAAAGGGCCTCTGTCGGTTTACACAGCACATTTGATTTTGTAACTGCTCTCGTTTGTTATTTCTTTTATCTGTCTCACAAAGCCAACTTTCTCAAACAAATGGCTTATTTAACAGAATAAAATCTGAACCAGACTTTGGTCTCCTGATGCTCGGGGAGAGAGGAGTCCGTTCCTCCTCTGTTTAGCACAGATGTTGTGTATTCTCGCTACCTTCTCTACTAAGATGCACCGAATGCTAAGAGTATTCGGTGCATACGGTGGTGTGTGTGCAACATCCTGAGAGGACTGAGCGTTGGCCGGGATATAGGGGATGCAGTTGGAAAGGGGAGGCACACAGCTGCCATTGTTTTGGCTGATCACTCCGGTGCTTTTGGTTTAAACAATAGCAGCGATTGTGGGGATAACAGGGTTTGTAACTATAAATGTCATTCATCCCATCATCACCAAGGACGACAAGGCCAAGTGTCTACAACGGGTCTGTGACCACACACTCAATACGACAACTTCCCGTTTCCGCTGAGTCAATATGAAAAAAGAGGGCCATGATGCCCCAGTAACACCCTCCGATTGAAAGCTTGAACCTCGGTGTGTCTGTTTAGCTTTCCGATCCGATGTGCTGGAGGACGGAGAGCACAACACGTTTCACCGCCCTGGTGCTCTCGGAACCCGGTGCACATGTGTGGGAAAGATGGCGGGGATAGCGAAGACTACAGGCCGAACCAGAGACACGTGTGTGTGTGTAGGCAACCACTACGCAAACTGAACGACTAAATCCCACACAGGGAGCATTTGACTAAGGCCAATGGAGTCCACATGTCCTCCCCACTTCAAAGGGGACGAGAATGTACGAGAATCGCAGCATAAGTCCGTCCTCCGTCTTTGCAGGTGGGGGCAAACTCAATCAATGATGCTTTCATTAAAACAACAACTTAGTGTTATTAACAGAAAAGAATACCGATACATAGCAGTAACCTGTGAGGGATGGAGGGTTTAAGAAATGCCCAGTGGAAGCAATATCAAGTGGCCTGTTTGCGCTGCGCTATTCTGACACCTACTGGATGGAGTGTCTCCACCAATTTCTCACCAAGCAGCTTGGAGAAACCACACCGCTGAGTAAAACAAGCACAGCGGCTTTTCCAACTGCATCTACTTAAATTGGCAGTCAAAGTGAAGCTCAAAATGAATTGAAAAAAATAAAAAAAACATGAAAGATCTTCCATAGTTGACTCGGCCGGATGGATGCAAATGTTGCTTGTTAAAAATGTCTTTGTGCTGGGGTTAAAATGGAGAAATAAAAGACGAAGGGGATTGACACCATGTGGAGCACAGCCTGCTGGGAGCCCGACAGAAAAGGCCAGAAAAAGAGGAGAGCCAGGACAGGAGATGGACACCAGACAACCAACCACACACACACACACACACACACTCTCTCTCTAAGAGAGTAAGCGCCAAGGCTGATAGATAGACGTGCGCATCGGCAGTATTGCGGAATGGAGCTTTTATAAACGTCTTGAGCACAGAGGGAAACGTTTATTTAGTCAAAGACAGGAAAGAACAGACGGAGGCCAACTGTGCCATGATCAATCACAGGCCTACCTATGACATTACGCAGTGCAGCCCGATTCAGAGGTAGCCCGAGCCCCTCCTGAGCGAGAGAGAGAAATATGGGGGATGCATCTGTGGGTCACAAAGTCTAAGAGAGATCGGGCAAAAGTAACTTGAAAGTGTTGGGATTTATTTCGGAAAGCAGGTCTGACATCATCTTTAAAAGGGTTTTGAAGATGTAAAAAACAACCAAAAAAAAATTAAATGTTGCGTCTG
Source organism: Pungitius pungitius (assembly GCF_949316345.1). Lineage (NCBI taxonomy): Eukaryota > Metazoa > Chordata > Actinopteri > Perciformes > Gasterosteidae > Pungitius > Pungitius pungitius. The sequence goes on from NC_084904.1 coordinate 5,913,591, forward strand.
CTCTACTTTGTGAAATGCCTGCATGAAGTTCATGAGGCCAACAAATGTTTTTATGACTAAATCATCTGAAACAGAAGAAAGGAAGATATGTTCTAGAATCTCTTTCCAGCTGCTTATCATCGACAACACGTTGTGTTCCATTTCATTTGTTTCCCTTTCACTTCTGCTGCAGAAGAGTGAAAAGGATCCCGCTCGGTGACACTGGAGGAAAACCCCGGGACAACATTTTTTCGCATGTTTGATGTGGCTTTTTCCTTTCTTTTTTTTGCGAGCTATTTCACATTGCCTCAAATACCACCAAAAGCCTTCACAGCTGTCAGTCGGCCAGCTCCACGGCCCACAGCTGCTGCAGCCGACCTCCTGATGGCTCTTTAAATCAAACACAGGACTCTTCTTCACTGGGTCGGCACACAGCGACTGATCCCTGACACGCAACAGGGAAGATTTCTCCTGCACGCCGGATTCATGTGCCGTGTGCAGGCTACTGTTGGGGTTCACCCATGACACATTACTTCAGGAAGAGGTCATCGGTGATGGCGCGGCTCCACCCAGAGGACGCACAGGGGAACTTTAGGCACTGAATCTTTGGCTACCAGAGCAATTGAAGACACCCGTGTTAGCGCTACCGTTTTAGTTTTTCAAATGTTAAGGAGCTTGGGGTTTCTTCAAAACTGGAGACCTTTAAGTGGGATGTGGGATTTTTTTAAATATTGACTAATTGAGTCATACAATATTTGATGGATCAATCGATGATTAATCAATTCAGAGTGGAAACAATAGATTGTGTAACAGTAGCACAAAAAGAGGATGCTGCAATGATCGAGTGCCATCATGATGGACCCCACAAACTGGCAAGACTTAATGATAAACATCCTAAACTTGAACTAGATTTGCTCCCTTTTCTCTTATGCTGATGTAATCCATTTGACTCACCCATGTTAGCTTGGCTAAAGTGCACACTAAGTCAGCTTATAAATCTACAAGATACAGGACCCATCAAATGCTAAGCATAATTGAAAAGGTTCAATATGTAGTGAATCGTATTTTCCAAGCAGTTCCGGCCAAACATCCCCCGACCCGTTTTCTCCCTGCAGCGTGAGAGTTCACTGCATTTGATCTCGAATCGACCATGGTTTACATGCACTGAGGACCTTTAGAATCTAATGTTTGCTCCAGTGTCAGTTTAGAGTACACCGTATATTTAGGGAGACATTTTATATATGAGACATGTAGCATACAGTTAGGTTTATGGCTTTAATAAAAAGGCATGGTTTGGGGGAATGTTGAGAAAGAAAAAAGATCCCCCCCTAAGGGTCTAGGTGCTGAGCGGGTTAACTTTGTAAACTGGCATCCAATATCAAATTACTTTCAAGCATTAGTGTCAAACAGGAAAGGACTAACCCCCCCCCCCAAAATGTGGTGCTGCAGTTCTTTATCTGTGCTCTGCTTGCGCTGTATTCCCTGCACAACACATAACTATATAAGACATTATGTTCCTCAACCAGAACAGTGTCTGTTCATGGACAATAGAGGGCGCCATGACTCTTCAGACACAGCAGGTCGTATGAACACATCCTCTCCTCACTTCCACCACACTGTTCAGGGACGGACGGTTCGGACAGGTTTAACGCTCCAGTGGTGTTTTTGAAACATATCCTACGTCAATCATGGCAATGTTGGGACCTGATCTTCTGCTTCATGGGCAGAGCAGGAGCAGTAACTCATCCTTTCACTTCCAGCAGGGGTTCTACCATCATAGGTCTAACATGGTTCCACTGTGCTTTAGCTAAAGCCAGGTTGTTGTTTTATTAACCTGCTAACCTTGCTTTATTCCTTGGTCTGTTTGTTCTGAAAGAAGTACAGCTTGTCTTACGGATACAAATTGGTTTTAAGGGGTAACATTAATGTAGTTTCAAAATGTATATCTTTCAGTTTGTGCTGAACTGTGCAAATGCTAGTAATGGAGATGAAAATATTACAATTAATTTGTTTAGATATGTAGTTTTATTGGAGCATACTTTTATATAGTACTTGGATATTTTGAGCAAAAACCCTTCATTTATTTACTAGAGGATTTAATACATTCATTAATGACGGATGTTCAGCTGGTCCCAGGTCTGCTGGCCTCTACATGAGCCTCAACGAAAGTGAGCTAGCAGGAAGTGTGTCTGTAATTCTAATAAGTTTAAAACCATAAATCAAAACTACAGCTTCTCTTGTTGCAGTGAAACTGTCAATATTTGAACAGTGGGAATCTAACTAATCACGCCCTATGAAGACAGTATGGACCAAATTACGTCCATGGAGAAGATACGTCCTATTTCATGTGGCTCGGATCGACCGGAGGTATTTAATAGATAACTAAAGACGAAGGGACCCAGCCATATCTCATATAAATGAATCATGTCATATGAAACTGTTCTTGTGTCTACTGTTAATGTCTCAGACCCGATGGGAACTAGGATTGAGGACACACAATAGACTAAGCAGGATAGAACAGGAGACAACAAGCAATGGGGTTCTTAGTGGAGTAGTATATCTTGTAGAAGCCTACTTCCGGTGGCTGAGCTGGATATCTTGACGCGTGTAGTTTTAAAGATGAGAAGTAGAAATTGATCCGGTTCAGTGCAATGACCATTTATTGCTCTTTCGTGGAAAGAATTTAAAACCCAAAATGAAGTGAAATTAAAAAACACAATTAAACTAATGTAGTCTCTTATATGGTGGGAGACTGCTTGTCACGTCACTCCACCACACGGTCAAAAGACCGTTTCCCCTCTCAGCCACACCCACTGCTCGGTCTTCCTGTCTTAAAGGCCTGCCTACACACACACACGCGCACACACACACACACACACACACACACACACACACACACACACACACACACACACACACACACACACACACACACACACACACACACACACACACACACACACACACACACACACACACACACACACACACACACACACACACTACTATTTGAGGAAAGAAACATGAATATACAGTAGCTCAATATGGCTCCTACATATCTGTAACAGAGGATGCTCATTTTAAGCTAGAACATCAAAAACACATGAAAGACGGCAGGAGGGGAAGAAAAGTAGAGTGCATGTATTTTTTTTGTTTTAAACATGTTTAGGTTACTCCTTAATGAAGTATCTTTTTAACCAAAGTCTTTAGTCTTTTAGGGTGAAGTTCCTGTTGGTTAGTTTTTTACACCTTATAACACACAACTGTATATGCATTTGCTTCCTGATCTCACTCTGTGCGTCTTGACCAGCGGTAAAAAACGTGCAATCTCCCAGTCACCATGCATCATTACCAGTGTCAATTGAACCTGTGCCCCAATATGTAAACTCCTAAAATTGGCACCATGTAGTACACAAACATTACTAATGGCCCTTAAACCTCCCTTGCTTCTAATTAAGTACTTTTTAGGCAAGGCAACAGTACCATGAGATGCAGTTTTTATGGCCTTCTCTCTCATCTCTCCATACATGCCACTGGTAAGGCTTCATATCACACATTTCATTGAAATCCAGTACTAATGACACATGAGTTTCAGTGATTGCTACTTATTTTAACACCTTGCTTTGGGGAATACAAATCTGTGTGTAGGACGAGCTCGCAGCAGGCCATGCAGGGCTTATTTTTTAAATCTTTTTAATTAGGCGTACATCAGATGAGTGAGCAGATGATCGAATGTGTGTGTCAATTTGTGTGCCTCCACGTGAGGCCCAAAATATGTGCGCTCATTGAAGAAAAAGGAAACCCTGTTCATGGAATTGGGTCCCTCATTGCTCGTATCAAAGAGGATTAAATCTGGGGGAGGGAACGTAGGCGAAACATCTGCGTGGTTGTATAACATTTTCATCTGGCAGGCCGGGAAGTTGACGAATACAGATGCTCCTGTTAAAAGGTTCATAGTAGGATATCTATTTACAAAAGTATAGATCCTTGAGGACTGACTCTAGGTCTGATAGAGCAGCGGTGACTAACTGTGCTCCTCGGAGTGTGCTGGCCATTAGATGCTGCTGAAAAATAGAGCCATCAGAAATAGTAATTGGAGCACATTGTGCACCGGCTCGGTGGTCGTAATTAGGACTCCCTCCTACTGTCACTGGATATCATCATCATTTTATTCTGACGCTCTGCAGGACTACGAGTTGCTTGTTTTGTCCAACTAACAACTAAATGAAGAACAGAAAAGCTAAATAACATAATTGTGGAATTAGTACTGGGTAATGTATCGATATCATGATTAGAATAAAAAAATGCCAATGAAAGTCGCTACAATGAATCCCTGCCGGCAACACTGAGAGCTGGTCCCATCAGGCCTCCTTTAGAAGCCACTGCCCCAAAACGCTAAAGTGAACATAAACATGGCTACCGTTAGCTGCTAGTTCAACGTGTGAGTACTAACAGAAGAGTACACTGACCAACGGGTGCCCATTATTTTATTTTTTGGAGTTAAAGCATTTGATTCATTGATTTAAAAAGGGAACTTTAAACAAAACATGTTTTTGAGAAGGATTAGCACAGCCTTTAAAAGGCATGTTTTTATTATGGTATATTGCTCAGTATATGTTAGTAAATGCACATTACTCTTTTAAAATCTTCTTGCTTTTAAAATCTTGAAAAGGTGGAAATTTTACAATATCAATTAATTTGGTCAAAAATATTTTATTTTCTGCTGATGTTCCTGCCCTAGCTTTCACAATAGAACAGATCATATTTTGTATGACATAACACAATATTATTTGTTTAGTATTGTTGACTGAAAGCGCGTAGCAGTAGTGCATCAGTAGAATCACAAGTATCAACAGACATTACATGAATACCAACAGACAGTAAAACCAAACTGATCCAAGGAATTTTAACAGAATTTTTATAAAATAGTTATAAAATATCATTAAGAGGAACAGTATAAAAAAAGACCAATTATTGCTGCTTTTATAGTAGTTATAATGTTGTTGGAGAAAGGAACAAAGCCCTTTGGCTCTAGGCCGCTTCAAGCAACGACTCCTATAATACAATGTGTTGTGGATAAGCACATTAGGAGCAGCATTTTGGGCCCCGGTCTGGTAGGGAGACGGGTCCTCGTCCTCTCGCGGGGACAAAAGCTATTGTGTAAACGGAGAGACGCTTCTTGTTGTCTCACAGTAAAGCCCGCAGGAGAATGTTTCCATAATCAAGGGCATTGAAGCTGGGGGCCAGAGAAGCAGAGTTATAGAACCACGGCGTAACAAAGACACAATCTGGAATTAAACTGCATTTACATAATTGTTTAATATTTATATACTGAGGGGAGGAGGGTGGGGGTCGGTTTGGTTTTTGTCTCCGTAGTAAGTTATCTCTGGTATGCAGCAGTTCAGATTTCAGTAATTAAGTATATTTGCATACAAGAGATGATCAATTATGTGATCGAGGAGTTTTTGAATTTTGAAAATTTGAATATGTGGAATAACACATTCACAAATGATTACTCAGAGCATTTTACAAGTCAACTTTTCTGAAGCAGAGATACATACACACATAATATATATATACACATACATATATATTCAAGACCAGGTCTTTTTCAAATTATCACAATGTCCCAGACCTCTGGGACTTCAATCCAAAGCTTTCAAAAAATATATTGGGTAGTTTATTTATTATAGATTATTAAAATTCTATTGGACAATATTCAATTTCGGTAGCCATGAAGGGAATGTAAAAAAGAATCGAATTCAAATCACATTTTTCTTTAATCTACACAACTTTGCCACAATGAACCAAATGAAGCTCATCTACTCCCACATGGTAGTTTTGAACACACCAGGAGTGTTGGATATGTCCTCCATGTCTCCTCGGTCTTGCGCCCATGAGAAGCTAAATTTTAGGCTTGCTTTGGGCATCTCAATTTGGGCGGCCAGGCAGGTTGCAGGAAGCCCCTCTTGATGACCGAGCCCATGGTGGTGGTCTCCTGCTCGCAGCCCCACATGGTGCAGAGGTTATTCTGAAGTGTGGGATATTCGTGGCCCAGGATAGGGCAGCAACTGCTCCCATCCTGCCTTTCAAAAAGGACGGAAGTGGGTCGGAAATGCGTGCAGCTCGCAGCCTGGGAGAAGGCTGACTTTATTTACACGCAAGAATCGTTCTACCGTGAAAGGCGTCGCAAAATTAAATTCCAAAAGGTCTAATCTGAGCTCAAGGAAGCTTCACAGCACACAATTCCAGAGAAATTCCAAAGAAATACAACATATTGAGTGAGTATTTTGAGCAAAAAGTTTTGATGTACTGGGTAAACAACGAATATGGATTCAGAATTCAGCACAAAGCAAGTACATGGAAAATTACCAAGTAACAAGTTCATCTTATGATTGGTGAGATATTGTCTGAACAAGATGAGTTCACCCAGCGCCTGAGGTATCTGAAGATAAGGCATCTAAAAATACCTCTTCCTGAAAACAAGATGACTTTTTGTTGTCTGACAATAACCCCGTTTCAAAAGGTAGCTGTTGGAATTTCCTCTAGAAAAAGGACAGTCCCAAATGTGTATTCTCCTTTTCCTCTTTACAGAGTGGAAAGGTTACTCACATTCTCTGAGTTTTTCCCTGATCTGAAAGTTGAGGCTAGTACTCCGTGCTTTTTGCTTTCAGACGTTCCCACGTCTGGCTGCAGAAGAAATGATCCAGCGAGTATCGCCAAGATTATGCTGTGGCAGTTTCACACAGTATTGCCACGGCAACAGGCTGAGATCCACTGCGGACACTGATGCAACAGAAAAAATGACCTGGTACCAAGAGTGAGGCAAGATAAACCTCGCAGTGTATGTGCGGCACAGAGCACCCCAAGGATGCACGGCAGGTTTTTATTTAGGAATTAAAACAATGCCTATTTCTGGGTCGGTTACATGACCGGCCATCGGGCCCAAAAACATTTTGTCCTCAGAAATTGTCATTACAGAAGGAGACGTATGTATTTCAGCAAATCTTTGTTTATATATTTATTTAGGTGGATCAACTTTCCAAACCTTTCTTCCGGTCCAAACATGGGCCCTGATAGTTATTCTCCTTCTCGTTCCTCGTATCTGACAAGGCTGGACCATAGACTGGGAGGCAGGGCAGGAACCACCTATCCTGCTCTTCTTTTCCCATAATGCAGAAGATACAGTGCCATGTCATGTTTTCCTCCTCCTAGATTGTTTTTTGGAAAATGTGTCCTACTTAAATGTTTCAGATCAAACAAATTGTATATTAGACATGTTTATATATTACATATAAGTACAAGTAAAAACAAAATGGAGTTTTAAAATAAGGATTTCATTATTATGGGGGAAGAAATATCCAAACCGACATGGCCTTATGTGAAGGAAGAATTGCCCAATATGAATTTTGGCCCTGTCCATTTGAAAAATGTTTTTACTTAAGCCACATTAAATGATTTGAGCACATGGTTGTTTAAAGCTATGCCCCATCAGCTCAAAATCAGAGTAAGTCCAGCCTTTGGCTAGGCCACTCCAAAACAGTCCTCTTGTGTCTTCTGAGCCATTCAGAGGTGGACCTGCCGTTTTCAGATGTTGTTGCAAGTTCTTTTTAGACCTCTTGGATGGGCTGTTGACGCTCTCTTGTTGCTATTTTGGTAGGTTGGCCCCTCCTGTGAAGGTCAACCACTGTTCCAAGTCTTCTCCATTTGTGGATAATGGCTCTCTGGGGTTCCAAAGCCTGGCTTTGTAAACCTTTCCAGACTGATGCATGTCAATTACTTCCCGTCTGTTTCTGAATTTCTTAAGATGGCAGCACGACGTGTTTCATTTTGAGATCTTTTAGCCTATTCACTCAGACATGAGATGTCTAGATTCAAAAGGGCGTGCGATAATCATGACTGGGTGTGGCTGGGCAAGTGAAATTGAAATGAATACTTTTCATGTAGGGCCAGGTAGGTTTGGATACATTTTTTCCTTTAATTAAAAGGAAATCATAACCTAAAAAACCCATTTTGTATTTGTTTAACAAAAAAAAAATGCTATTCTGATACATTTAAGTGTGACAAATATGCAAAACAAGGAAGGGGGGCAAATTTGTGTGTAACCTCATCTGGAATTTAAACCCAGAAATCACACTTGTTTTGCTTCAAGCGCTGCGGATCATCTGTCAGAGTAATGAAGATAAAGCGACTCCCCCCTCCAATTAATATCTCAAGCATCTATCTTGTCCTTTCTCAGGGAAGTGATAATGAAATGGCTGTCACAGTGGAGCACCTTGTGTGTTGAAATTGTGGTGTGTAAATAAGGACACGTTTGCAGTACATGGTCCCTTTTTGAAAACCATTTTGAAACAAGCTAGCAACTACTATGGAAATGCTCCTGAATCCTTTAAATAGGTTTTGCTCCATAAATTAGGCTAAACAAAGCGCGGCACGATGACCTCATGCGTGAGGTCATCGTGCTGCATCATTCCCCCTTGTGTGGGACACATGCAGATATACGCAACGTCCATCCGTGTGAGTTTGCGGGTGTGACGGACCTCAACGTCACGTCTTCGGCTTGGCTTCTATCCCACCCTTAAAACAGATGAGGCTGAGCTTGTCTCCATGGGTCAGTTGTCAGCTGCTTTAATTAAAGTTCTGTGATCCTATACTAGTAAGAGAACAAGAGCAGGACAACAACAGTAGTTTTTATCCATTTTTGCCATCCCGGGGGGGCTGAATATGTATCTGAATCCTATCATTGCAATGCATACACCTATGCAACAAAGGAAGCGGTCAAAAACAGCAAAGCCGCCTTGTCTACACTGCAAAGCCAACCTTTACAAAAAGAACAATCGATGACTCAACCCGCATCATTTCATATCCAGCGGCAGAAGGCCGCTGCTCGCGGCTGATCAGCGTAAGTCAGCCCTCGGATCAAAAGGAAGGCACAAACCCTCCTCCCAGCTCTCTGCCCCATCAGGTGTCAGACACAAGGCACTGATCAGTCAGAGACACTGGCTCAGGCAGACACAGCAGATCGGCATTACATTCTGGACAGGAAGGTTTCTCTCATATTCAATTATTAATCAAACAAAAAATATTGTAAATTTCTTATAGTAAACAGAAGGTGGGTGTTCGCAAAGTGGTGGCAGCTGCAAAAAAATGATTAAAAAGACAGGATTTCATGAGCTAAACCCATAACCTGAGGGTCAGACAAATACCATTGATAAAATGTAATGTTATCATTATAGAAAACATACTTACAGATCCCTGGTCACATTTATTATGATGTCAATAATAACTGCAGATTACCAATGTAAATTCAAATGACGAGCAAATAGCTTAGTGTAAAGTGCTCATAATTCATCTCTAATCTGTTTTATATTGATGGAGAAATATCTCCTTCAAACAGCTCTATGTATTCAAGTTTCTCCCAAACACAACATCTCAGGACATTACGTGTAAACACATCAGTCTTGTGTTATAATACACCTTCCCCAGTACTATATTTCCCTGAACGTCTGACAATGTACCTAAACAGAACTGCTGTTAAATGCCACGCTTGTTCACAATGTAACATTATCAGAGTTCAGCATATCAACACTGAGAAAATGTACTATCCAATAATATCTGCATAACCTCAATATCTTTTCTTTTAATCATTACAAAAATGGCATGCATGCCAAGTTTCTAAAATAAGACTTGAAATCAATAAACCTGCAGCCTTCAGCCTTTGTTTAACCCGTATTGCATGGAGATGCTGCTGTAGCATCAGGTTCTAGGTGTCTGCATACTGGTTTTCTTTCCAAATTAAATCTGCCAGCACCTTGAACTTCTCTGCTTGAATGAGGTGGCCTGGTTGTCGGGGGCCAGCAAATCAACAGAGGAGCCATTTTCCACTCCATTAATAACATAATGAGGTGACCACCGAGTGTTTAATACAGTCACTTAGTACCCCTTAACGGCCAAAGCACCTCAGGGTCCAACAAGCAGTAGCTATGGTACCAACATCACACATGCACTTATACGAATGTCCTATAGGCAGCTGCTACTACATAGAACTGAACTCAAATCTAACGGTAGTCACTGAAACTGAATATTGACATGGTCTGATTCATGCTGCATTAAGTATGAGATACATGCCCAAAGGAAATCGGCACATGTGTTTAAAAGGACAGTCCACTCAAAAACCATTAATGCTTTTTTCAGTCCAAATTGATTGGGTTCAAGTTGCCTGCTTTTGGCAGATATTTACCTATATTATGTGTATGCCGATCACATCGAGTTGAAGGCAATCATTTGAATGGCCACTGTCAATTGAGCTCAACTCAGGCGCCATTAGGGCGCACAGAAACATTCTATAGTGATGAATAGCGCAACAGGTAAAAGAGGACATTGGGATGAAAACTATATGAGGGCTGGAAGGATGATGAAAAGGGGATGCGAAGTAAAATAAAATGGGACTTCCCAGGTCCCAAGTGATTGAGCAATGTAGATCAGTGTGAAAGCTCTGGAGACTACAGAGCTACCAAGCTAGCTCACAATCTCTCTTCTCTGGAATGGGACAATACAGTAGAGTCCTAGCACTGTCCATCAATGTCATACAGACTGATGAAAAGTATGATATTGGCAAAAGCCAGACACGCTGTCGCTTGAGCTATTCTTAGTGTGCACGGTTTGTGGGCGACGCCATGGAGAACGATTCACAGGAAACTGGCAGAGTGCAAAGCTTCATAAGCAAAGAGACTACACCAGTCATGAGAAATGTGAGTTACCAACAACAAGACTGACAGCTGGGGGCGATGCACAGAGTTGGAAGGGAGTGATATGTGGTAAATCATCAGGTCAGTGCACGGCTCTACATTAAGTGTATTTCGCCTAAAAATAGGTATATGTGAAATAAGTCATTTTATTGCATATTGCGACCGACCTATCGCACACTATCGCGTGTATGGTTGGGTGTCGAGAATCAATTGGAATCGGGACTAGCTTTGCGATTTACCCCGTATCGTTCAAAAGTTTAAAATTCGATTCCTAGTCTCGATTCTCAGTCCGCCGGCGCCGACCGGAAATAGAAACCGCTAAACAACAACGAAGAAGCGTCCACCGGAAGTGTTAGCATAACAGCGTTACCAGGCTATTTAGGGCCAAGGCTAACCATTTTGTTGTTTTTATGTTACTAGTAGTTGTTTTTGACCCTAGCAAACTGGCTTATAGCCGTGTTTGTTGGTGTTATAGACATTCATGGTCCCCAGAGGGTGAAGCTTTGTTAGGACAGGTTAAGTAGTAAATATCTCTTTTTTAGTCTTTCAGTCATCATTCACCTATTCACACCCATTCATCCACTGATGACAGAAGCTAACATACAGTGAGTCACCTGCCCATCAGCAACTAACATCTACACACTCTAAGTCACAGCTACTGGGGCACTTTGGGGTTAAGTATCTGGCCCAAGGACACATTTATATGAATTAGCGCAGCCAGGGATTGAACCGCCGATCCTCTGATTGAAGGACGACCCTGCTCTCCACTGAGCCTCAGAATGCACCGCTAAAAGAATGATGCCTGTCACTTCCACACTAATTAAACACTGGTATCCGATCAGTACCGGCCAATAATCCAAAACCCGGGACTGAAAAAAATGGCATTGGTGCATGTATATCTTAAGCTTCGGGCGAAATGGTTCCTGACTGGAATGCGATGTGACCCTGTTGAGGGGATCTATGGTTGGTAAAACACGTCCACTAAGCTTGTTGAGCTGCCACTGGAACACAATAGCAGTGGACAACGGTGGTTATTATTATCAGCATTCAACATCTTGACAATTGTCTTATAACATGGCCTCCAATCATCTTGCATTTTTCGACATGTTTCAACAAGTTATTAACAGCACTGCTGAAGGCTGTGTACACACACACACACACACACACACACACACACACACACACACACGGTCCTCCGACATTCTCCACTTTAACTTAGGAACCAGTTTTGCGCTACCTTCTGCTCTAGTAAACATAGTACTCACCATTTGTGGCTGACAAGATGAGTGGTGGAGGAGATGCAACATTAAATAGCTTACTGTTAAAAAAGTCCTATTTAAAAACTAAGCCTCCTTGTGATGTTCAGTGGAAAAGCTTCACCAGCTGGTCAGAGAATAACAGGGCACCTGACAATACGCAACATGAGTCATCAGCTGTGGTTAATGTACAACTATTGAAAAACATGGTGCAAAAGATTAAGTAAAAAGATCAGAAAAGCAACAATCTGTAGAGTGAATTATTCCTGCCTTACAATGTTTACAGCACAGTAACATGAAACATGACTGTAGGTGTAACAGAGCTAGCATGATGTACACGGCTTCATTCATAATGTACTTTAGACTGTCCAAAATACAGACCGATTGTGCCAGAGTTGCAGGAGGGGAAAACAAACATTAACCTATATTTGAGCAAAAGGCTGTTTTGTCTGGGACTAAAAAGAATCTCCGTAGGCTGCATATAAATCTGGCAGTACTGACGTCCACCTGTTCCACCTCGATATCGCGTCGACAGCCACTGGAATGAAACGGAGCGCGCTCTCCATTCAGAGACCCGACCAACAGCAGAGCGCAAGCCACCTTTGCTTGGTCTGTGGGTCTGAATGAAGGCACGAGGGGAGTTTAAATCCGTGGATGAAACTAACAGAGTTCAATCTAGCACGCACACCCAAAAATAAAAAACCTATCCATGTTGTTCTCTATCAAACAAGGCATGAGTGTCATTTCTTACCGTGTAAAGCCCGATCCTGCACAGGGCGAGGGAGAGCTGCATGTGCTCCGACATTGTACTCTGCCAAGCGTAACCCATAGCAACAAACAAGCCAAGCCTCTGGAGGGAATGAATGGAGGGATGGAGGAGGAGGAGCGGGGCATAAAACATTGTCAGGTCAACAACATTAGTCCAGCCCCCGCTCAGCGTCTCAATGTAGCCAGAATCTACAAGACGCTTCCCTTTTTTTTTTTTTTAAAAGAGAGCTTCACAGGGAGGTTATGCAAGCGCACGGATAAGCGAGATTGAAGGATGTCGTGTGTTTTGTCATTGTAGTCATTCATGAAAAGAGATTTTTTATTTTTACACTATTGCCACGAGGATTAGCGGACAAATACAACCTTAAGATTAGTTTGTTGGGATCTTTCTCTTTGCAGAGATTAAGGGCTCAGTGACATCCAGGGATCCAGATAGAGACTACAAATTGAATTAGTCACTATTACCCTCCCACACACAAACACACAGGTACACACACTATGCTTGTTCGGTTTCAAGCTTCACAAAGTATTAAAACCTGTCGATCTCTGTGCGTGGAGGCTGGGTAAAGGCAATCGACCGCAGGAGCTCAGAGCGGTCGTTGAGGATTTCAGGAACAGTTGTGGGGCGCTTTGTGGTCTACTCAGGGAGGACTGAGTCATGTTCACACAGCATGTCTTTGGTCCTATCGGCTGTCTACCGGTAGTCGCTGACACCACCTGCTGAAACACTGCAGTTAGAAAGCAGAGGGCTGAACTAAAATGCCATTAAGCTAGGTTAACAATTACATCAGCAACAGTTAGCCTAGAATTAGAATTGATTACAGTTTTCGCAAACATTTCCGAACAGAGTAAAACGGTGAATGACATTGTAACTTTGCCTTTGAGCAAACTAATTAACGTTTATATTTCCCCTTATATGATTTTGCAAAAAGATTTACGGCTGAAGAATGAACAATCTACTTAATATTACAGAGATGATAAAACGGCAATCAATTTTTCAACCAGTGGTCACTCAGACCACGTCCTTGTTTTTCATCAGGTTTTAAAACATAGCATAGGGGCAACTTGTTTGCGTAGGGACTAAAAATAATCCCTGGGTTAAAGCCATGGTTAATTTAATCTAGCAAAAGTTACGGTCACTAAATATCACCAAACCTATCGAGACTGTTGCAGAGTTGGGCCTTGGAAGACCAACAATTGATGCCTTCTTACAAAGCCACGCCACCATAATCATCATTGTGTTTGTGTGAAACAGCCACAAGGCTAGCTGTTAAGCTAGCAGCTAGCCAAAGAGTGCGGTGAGCAATGAGCGCAGGCAGAATATGCGGAGGCAGGTAGCAAGTCCAATCTTAAGTGACAGTCCTTCCATTGCTAGTCTTTTTTTTTTGGTTAGAGCATTGGATTTATTGGTGCGAAGAGTGTTCCTGGAAAAATATGAATGTAGGCCTACTTTATTCAGTCCAATTGTGAATCAGCAGCTTTCCTCTGAAAGGCTTGACTTGTCAATAAAGCTCTGATTGGCAAACTGCATGTGGCTTTTATGGATCCATCACACAACAATCAGCGCAGAAAAGAAAGCAACGATAACACAGCCCTCTACCTATCAATGTTGGTTTTCTACCGAGGAAGCGCAATGGTTAAAAGGCCTAAGAGAAACTAAAGTGAACTGCAATCAGAAAAAAAGGTTAACACGCAGCATTAGACAAGTTACTTATTACGAATACAGCCATATCTCCAGTGGCATCACTAGTGTTGCTCCGTACAAACTTCACCAGCCCTCTCCTCTCCTTAGCCATGGGGGAAATCACTGCAACACAGAAACCTGATCGACACGCTGCCAGCAGACTGACACTAGGGGCTTCAGGAATGCCGTAGAGCGCGCACAAGATAGTTTGCAAAACACCTTATGGCTGTGCACTTTAAAGAAATAGGGGCAGGTTTGAAAACTTCAATTTGCATGAGTTCAGGTGAACTTACTCTAATTGCTGGATTAAGTAATTCATTGACCTCATTTTCTCCATTTCATGTATCGGACAAAAAAAAGGGCATTGTTGGAATGTTTTGTGGGACTACCGGTGCTCTTATCTGCACACAATAGGGTTGTCTTTGGTTTATCTGGCGAGGGGACGGAGACAAAACTGACCAGCCTTGTGTCCCATAGTAGGCTAACAAGCCGTATTCACATGCTGCCAAGCCCCCCATCGGCTCCCTCCCCCCTCTGCATTACGGAGGAGAGACGTCAGTGCGCACGTAGCCCACTGTGTGCCCCTGAACGAAAGGTGTGCTTGGATATACAGCTCCAAGAAACACATGCAGACTTCTGCTAAGATCGTTTATTTTCATGAGTGGTGTGATATCGGTGCAGATGGATAAACCCAACCAGAGTTTCCCCAGGGTCAGTACCTTTGTTTCTTCTCACGCATCTCTCCCTCGCTTTAAGGAAACAGTCCACCTCTGGTCAGCCTGTTATCAAATTGTTGATTTGACAACTAAGCTGATTTCTGTAGAACAAACATTAAACACCGATAACGCCAAAAAGCTTGTGGCACCAATAGCTACAATATTTTCTGTGGTAGGTTATTGACTTTCAACCTCCTGTTATGAAAGGGAATGTGTTACAGTCATTGCAAATTTGAGATTTCCAAGCTGAACTTTTCTCAATCTTATTTTGGATCCCAGAAAGAAAAATCATTATAATACGAATGACTAAGACTTCTAGGTGGATAATAATATAACTTGTACAAGCTACATAAAATCTACCAAAACGCTAATAAAGGACGGAGGAAAGTAGGTGGCAGCTAGCTTAGGTAAAAAAAAAGAAACCGAAAAGCAAGTGTGTGGTGGTTTTGGCCAGACTAAACTATTAATAGTAATGACAGCTGAATAAGCCGTTTTGGTCGATGCCTGTAGTAAATCTCTTGTACCCAAATGCTATTTTCACTTTGAAGAAAGAGGGAAAAGTACATCAAAAGTTCACCATCTCTATAGAAGAAATGAAGCCACCCGATAATGCACATGTCTAAGGAGTTGAACCGACCAACAACAACCAAACTCCACAGGGGGATTTATGTTGAAGATTTTGCAAAATTGCATCACGGTTAATATACTTATCTGTCACACACCCATCATTACCATATGGTTTAAGCTCAAGGTTTTGTGGCAACTCTCACTGAGAGTATAATAATATAGATTATACATTTAAAAAATGTATTTAAAAAAACAGAGGTTGCCTCTACAGCAAACATAATAAAATCCCTGCAGGTTAGTTTTGTAGATATTGCTGTTCCACAAAGGACCTAGATCCACTTGAGGGTTAAGTCACTCATGTGGAGCAAGTAACTAGCTGGTAATCTCAAAAAATTGTTTATGATTGTATACATGACCAAAAGGCATTGCAGAGAGCCCTGCAGGAATGAGTCCTAAAATTTCAGGTTCGAGGCAGATACTGCCTACTTTGATCGAAAGTGGGTCAGACGGGCCACCTCACAGTTGCAAAGTCATCCAGCTTTTACGGGTCTGAAAAATGAATTCTGAAGCTTTTACGTGTCTGAAAAGTCCAAGACAGTGTATTTATGCGGTCACCAATGAGACGTGGGGTAGTTGCTCTTCACCTCGGTCAAATGCATTTACACTTTGAATTGGATAATAATGTTGTTTTTTTACATATGTGAAAATTATCAAGCTCAACAATCACCTTGAACTTGTGCTTGCCACGGAGATTAATTACTGCAATGATCCCAAATTGAAAAGAAAAAAACAGCCTCTGGCTAACATTTAATGCAATCGCTGTAATATGAATATGAGCGTGCACGACAATGTATTAAGCAATAACATAAACAGCAACATAAAGTCTCAATAGAATAACACGGTTACTTTTTTTTAATTTAAACAATACAGCCAATAGTTTGCCTTTCTCACACACAACCCAGTCGACGGGTTTTCTCTGGGGCAGTAAGGATCCAAGTGTTGGCCCCACGGGGCACTTCTAAATAAATAAAGGCTGTGTCGTAGCAACAGCTAGCCCCAAATTCCTCAGTCTGTGCTGCCATTTCGTGTGGTCTTTTTTTTAACACTGCGCTGACTATACCATGGTCACAATACAAACCAGTTATCACCCAGCAAAGTGCAATAGTTTTTTTTTTTTTTATTACCCTTCTGTTTACATAAAACACTCCCATCGGGTCTAACCGAATCCAACCTAAAAGCATGATTTTGACCGACTGGCACCACTCATCACGGGTTCAGTGAAAAGTTTTAATTGATTTATGGTCAAGAGAGGAACATGATTTTTGGCCTAGCTTTGCGTGCCAGGTCTCCAGTGATGCACAGCAGGAAAGGAGGCCCTCCTCCACAGAAAAAGAAGATTATTATTTCATGTCACAAGTGTGAACCCGTTCGACAACAATGCCCAGTGTATTTATTTACCTTTAATCAACAATGCTACATAATCACAAAAGGAACTCATGTAAGCTATGTAAGTGAAACTGTTTAAGGTGTACTTTGCAATTGAGTCTCTAAAAGAGACTGGCTGAGTTCCTTTATGGTCAAATATCTTGGGAGGCCCGTTAATAATAAACAAGCAGATAACACTGGGTGGGCGAGTTCCACTGCATTTCACACCATCCCTCTCTGGCCCCTTGAGAGGACAGGACAATGTCTATGTACTGAATTACTCGGAAAGCCTTCATTTACAGCTTCCTCTCTATTGTTACAATGCAGCCCCCAGAACACCATAAGCTCCAGGCTGGCTAAAGCTTGCACATTAGTCTGGACTGTTTTGGTCAAAGGTATTACAAATATGCAGGTGTGTGTATGAATGAGTGAGTGAGAGAGAGGGTAGTGGGGGGGGGGGGGGGTTAATGTGTCAACTGGGTCTCCTGGGGTGGCCGCTGTCTAACTTCCTGTGACCTCTTGCCTTCCAAGTAGGCAAATCAAACAAACGCTGACCCAAACGCAGAAACTCTTTGAGTATCGTGGAAAGCAGCAGCTTGCTGCCACGCGCGCGGCTACGTAGCTAACGCTGCGTAACTTAACGTTAGCTAAACGGGACTTAAAGGGGAGCAGCCAGTCAGTCGGTTAAGTTTACGTGTTTCACCTGTAAACAGCGCGGAGTTGCGGGGCGACCTGTTTGAGCTCGTCCAACCAGCACAGACGGGCAAAGGCCACAGGCTAGAAGCGACCCGCATTAGCATAACACAACAACCGGTAACGCCGCTGCGCCCCACCGCCGAGGGTCACGGACCACCTGCGTGACGTCACCACCTTGATTAGCATATCCCGACTAAACGGTTACAGCCGGTGTTGGGAGTGAACCCATTAAACCCGCGGCGGTTTGATTCAATAACTTACCAGGTAATCCATGCGCTGTTGCTGACCCGTCACAGCACCGCGAAACTGGCGCTGTGGTTAATCCCGTTTTCCTTTGCTTCGGTGAGTCCAAACGGTAACCGTTGATGGGTTTTGACCACGCGTCGCTTTGTATTCCCCGCCTTCCGAGTGACAGACACAAATGGAGAAAGCCAGCCCTCGGTGGGTTTGGAAGCGATGACTCTCGCCGTCTTCTTCCCTCGAACAAAAATGAATAAAAGACCCGTTTCGGAACCGGCGACCGAGTGTGCTGCTGACGACGAGGGCGGCTCGGTCCTTGTGCCTTCTGTCTGACTACAGCCCCCTCGTCAGCCGGCCCACTTCCAGTTGTTCTATCACTATATCAGTTGAGTGGTTTGCTTGAGGAAACTAGCGGAGCCCCACGCTGCTACGTCACTCACGTCAGGGTGTTTTTTTCTGCGCACGTAGCGTCGTCACGTGACCAAACACATGGTGGCTATTTTCATTTGGACGATGACCCGCTGCTAAAACCCATGAAACGGCCTCTGTTGGAATCTACTTTTCTGCACTTGTGTGTTTTAGCGGGCTTTGCATTTTAAAATGGATTTCAGAAGCACAATATGGGTCCAATGGGTTTATAGTGAATATAATAACGTAATAACGTGGCATTTGTCACGTTTTCAGTGAAGTACAGATCTACAGGGGAAATCATAAAAGATTGCACAGGTGACTCCGACGGATCATCAGATCAACTGGCAACATCTTTGGTGTCAGTGTGTATATAAATGTACGTATTTGTGTATAATATCTGGCATAGAAATAAACTATTTGGGCAAAAAATGAAGAAAAAAACAAAAAATAAAGACTCAATAACATTAAATAAAATCATCGGTTCTTTTACATAAGTTAATATCCCATTCACAACATTCGGTATATATAGTTTTCCCATAATGTATTTCACCACGAGGTGGCACTGTATTCAGTTGAAATGTATTATATTTTATAGTGAATTAAATATACCAACCTGAACACCAAACTTAAGACTAAATCTATGCACATACACATCCATGCAATTGCCCACAGTACAGTTAAGCGTGAAGCTGCACTAACGGCAACAGTCTGTGACATAATACATTACATAATGAATGAAAGGAGAGGGAAAGCATTATGCACAACTACAGTTCGAAGTCGAAAGGCTTGTCACTCCTGAAGCAAGTAGGTGTGACCACTGATGTTTCTGGGTAAAGAGCAGATGAATACAACATTCTGGTGATGTGTCATATCTGCTTATTACTAGTGAATGTTGTACTTTTTTTCTCTTTAAAGTGCCACATGAAATAACTTACTCTAACACACACACACACACACACACACACACACACACACACACACACACACACAAGAAAAACCTCAGTAACGGTCTGCAAGTCTCCAGGCCTGGAGTTGGAAAGCTATTGTACACTACATAAAACCAAATTAGGATGCAAACTAAAATTAGTGACAAAAAACCTATTGTGTTGTATCATTGTGATTGCAGCAAAAGTATGAAATACAAGTGTTTGTTACAATCGTTAAATCAATGTTATATATTTTATTTTGAAAACAAGAAATGTTATGTAACTTGTCAGGTGACAGGAATCAAGAAGTGAATAAAAAACATGGCTCATAACTGCTGTTTGTAGTAGTTTTTCATTCCGGTTGAGTCTGCCTGCATCCTATGCCCCCTTTGATAGCATCATTGGTACGTATTGATTTGTTTTATTGTTCATTATGATCTCAGATGATTATTTGTGTGACAATGTTTAGTTTTGGATATTTTATGCACATAGTCTATCGAGTCATTTGGTTTAATAACTACGCTGCCATGGCTGTCATTAAAGTTCATGTGACTTAATAAATAACTCAAAGTAAATCAGCAGTAAATATATAAAAGCTGTGGACAATGCATTTCATTTGTATTTATTATATCTTTTGTGTGTTTTAGTTTTACTTTCTGATGTCAATAAACCTGTGGACAACGGACAACTGTCTTCAGAGTCGTGATGTAAGGAAGGAGTTTATCTAAATGCCAAGGTGTATCGCAACACATATATCGACTACCGAGGCCGCCAAAAACAAGTCTGCTGATGGCATGCAAGCTGCATACTGAAGTGATTCCTGTTCCTTGGAGAACACAGTCGTCTTCAATATTTCATGAGCCGAAGGGGTAACTGGTTGTCCTCTACACAGGTATGAGTGAAGATGGAGAGAACGCACATAAGAAGGCTGCTCCAATGTGCACACTAGTCCAGGTGGGAACGCATTACCTCAGTGACTGTACTTCCCCCCTCCACCCTGGCTTGACCTTCCTCCAGCCACTGAACACTTGCACTGTTATTGCACACTATTTCTTACTGTACATATCTATTTATTCACTATTACACTTTACATATGCACATACTCTGCACTTTTTGCTATTTTGCACTTCTGGTTGGATGTTGAACTGCATTTCGTTGCCTCAGTACTTGTACCCTGTGCAATGACAATAAAGTTGAATCTAATCTCATCTAATCTAATTATAACGTAGTGTTGTTTGACCCAGTCCATTGGGAGAGGAGAGACCTCTGGTGGCCTGTAGTAAAACACATCGAGTAACACAGTAGTTTATATTATATTCATTTGGAAGAAGCTTTTGTTCGAAGTTGCCCGAAACACAAGCTATTTTCTCTGGGAACCTGCTCTAGCAATTACTTGCATGATTAGAAAACAATACAGTGGCATGTCATATATAGCTTACATCTACTGTAAAATGAAATATTGTTATTTTGGGGTTACCAAGAATGACATCAATATGGTTAAAAGTTTTCTTTGAGCACTGTCATAGACGTTGGATTGGCGTTTTCAATAGTTATTTGAGTCAAACAGAATTTTAATGTTACATCCACTTATTCAGTTTGTTTTTGATGATAAAAAAAAGAGATCAAAAGACCTCCATAAGGGGGCAGTCTCTACTAGAAGAAAGGACACAGCAACATTTCGGGCCTTCGTCATGTTGTCCAACATATAGGAAGTCTTCTAATTATGCAGCATGGTGTCAACATGGACCAATTATGGGGATGGTTAGACAGCAGATATAAAATAAATTAGTCCTAATAAACAAGTGCAAAATATGTTAATGTATCTTTTGGATTTATTAGCCTGTACTCAAATAAAATGGCTTCTTCAGACAGTATCATCATCACCAATATGTCCATTTCACCCTAAATTAACTCTCCCACTAGAATGAAAAAAAGCTTTTAAGTTGTTAGACTTTTGCTGTCATTCTGATTTTATTGTGTCCTATTTTTGTTTCTACACTACCTCACATGAAGAATGGCCTCCAGTTTAAGAACAATCTCAACAGTATTATTTTAAGAAACACACAAGCATGGATTATTGATTGTGTGTTCTTTGCAGCCACGCATATTTCTTTGTTGAATCTTTGTTTAGTCATTAAGGAGACTACGAGACTGAATAACTACTGGCTTGAAGGATCAATAGATTTGTGTGTGTATTTTGATTAGATTACTTGATTAATGTGACGTTCCTTCCTCAAAGGTGGACTGAAATAGAGTCTTCTAGGCAGAGTGCTGGGAGGCCTGGATCTAATGGAGCTGGGAGGCAGTCATTGTGATTTTTTAGATGACATTTCTTACTTTTACTTTGGTACAGGATTAACCTGACATCAGACCTACTGTCTGCATCGCATCTTCTAGAAGGACATGCTTTCTAGAAGAAGTTATTGGCTGCTGAGTTTTTGAAAAACACTACATAACACACAGTTAAACAACAACAACAGCAGCAGCAGCGTAGCACACATTAAAACCAGCACAGTGGTCATGGGTTGGTGATTTCCAGCCGGGCTGGTGCTACTGCTGAAGGACACTCAGAGTCATGTCCTCTCTATCTTTTCTGGGAATTTGGGGTGTTTCGGCAGCCTAATGGGCAGTTACATTCTTCAATTAAAATCCTGGACATTTTGGGTGTTGAATTGCAGTTTCCGTCAGAATAAAGACAAATTGAAAGATTCATACAACTTCTTTCTGGATAATATTTTGTTCCAGAGAAATAGCATTAAGACATGTGTGGGAGAAAACAATGCAAATTGTAAAGGAAATTGAATCAATTGGATTGTGAAAAATCCATACAACTTTAGTATTTCTTTAATCTAATATTTTGGATATTACCAAACAAGTTCTATTGTTCAGGGTTGTCATTGAGAACACTCATTAGATATCTTTAATGTTTTAGGAAATCTTAAGGTTCCAGCAACCTCACAATTGATGGACATAAGAAACATAAGAAAACAAAGTGTACACTGTATTGTTGACAGCTTTAGTAAGTAGCACAATTTTTACAAAATATTTTCCTGGTCAACACTCCAGGAAAAGGCTCGTCGCACTGGAAGCAGCTCGATTGGTGCTGTCTGGAAGGATTGCAGCATCTTGTAGCCCCTTCCTCGATTAGTCAGCCTGGTCGACGTGCGCGTCGCCGCGCGGCGCGCCGAGCAGGGGCGTTCCGCGCGGCGCGTAGGCGGAGCCGCCGACGGGCTCACGTTAGTGTGGTTTGTAGCGGAATAAATACCCTGCGACCTCTGGATTCAAACACACCGCGGTTTCCTCTCATCTCGGGCCGAGAGGAAGAAGGGATTCTAGCAGGTTTATTCTGCGTGCACGTGTATGTATGTATGCATGCGCGTATGCGTGTTCTCTTACACTGCGAGAAGTTTTGAACGCGGACTTGTAGTTCTCGGCTGGGCTGACTGAGCTAACCCGGCTGCCCGCTGCGCTTCCCTCCTGGCCGGAGCCGGCCAGCCGTAAGCTCCCCCCGCCGACCTGCTCTTCCCCGCGGCCAAGCATGGCGCTCAAAGCCCGGGCGCTGTACGACTTCAACTCGGAGAACCCCGGGGAGGTGTCGATGGTGGAGAACGAGGTCCTGACTCTGTACAGCGAGCAGGACATCGACGGCTGGTTCGAGGGGGTCAACGGCAGAGGGGAGAGGGGACTGTTCCCCGCGTCCTACGTGGAGGTCCTGCGCAACGACGCCGCCTCCGCGCTCAACAACAACAACAGCGGCGGCGGCGGCGGCGGCGGCGGCGGCACATCTGGGGACACTTACCCGGAATCCAGGTACTCCAACATCCTACCGGGAGGGTTTGACGGCTCAAATAAGCCCCAGAATAAAGTCGAGAACTTTCCCAAGCCGCCCGTGCCCAGCTTTTCCACTTCCTCGGCTCCCACGCAGCAACAGAACACTTACCAGCAACCCAGCCAGGGGAGCGACGATGACTGGGACGACGAGTGGGACGACAGCTCGACTGTTGCGGACGAGCCGGGCACTGCGGGAGGAAGGTACCGTGACTTTGAGGGAAACGGGCCGTCCATCTACACAATGTCGACCTCCTCCACGTCGAGGGGTAATGCTCAGCAGGCAAAGGGCTCCGCCAACGTCAGTAGGAACCTGAACCGGTTCTCAACTTTCGTGAAGTCCGGAGGAGAGGCGTTCGTGCTCGGCGAGGCGTCGGGCTTCGTGAAGGACGGGGATAAGATCTGCGTGGTGCTGGGCCAGCACGGCCCCGAGTGGCAGGAGAACCCGTACCCATTCGCGTGCACAATCGACGACCCCACCAAGCAGACCAAGTTCAAGGGCATGAAGAGCTACATCTCCTACAAGCTGACGCCCACGCACACGCAGACCCAGGTGAACCGCAGGTACAAGCACTTCGACTGGCTGTACGCGCGGCTGGTGGAGAAGTTCCCCGTCATCTCGGTGCCGCACATCCCGGAGAAGCAGGCCACCGGCCGCTTCGAGGAGGACTTCATCTCCAAGCGCAAGAAGGGCCTCACGTGGTGGATGAACCACATGACGAGCCACCCGGTGCTGGCCCGGTGCGACGTCTTCCAGCACTTCCTCCGCTGCAACAGCGCCGACGAGAAGGCCTGGAAGCAGGGCAAGAGGAAGGCGGAGAGGGACGAGATGGTGGGAGCCAACTTCTTCCTCACCATCAGCACCCCCGCGGCGCCGCTCGACTTCCAGGAGGTCGAGAGCAAGATCGACGGGTTCAAGAGCTTTACCAAGCGGATGGACGAGTCCGCGCTGCAGCTCAGCGCCACCGCCAACGAGTTCGCCCGCAAGCAGATCGCCGGCTTCCGGAAGGAGTACCAGAAGGTGGGGCTCTCCTTCAAGGTGCTCGGCCAAGCCTTCGAGATGGACCAGCAGACGTACTCCGTCGGCCTCAACCAGGCCATCTCCTTCACCGGGGACGCGTACGAGGCCGTCGGGGAGTACTTCGCCGAGCAGCCCGCCAAGGACCTAGACCCCATCATGGATCTGTTAGCGCTGTATCAAGGACACCTGGCGAACTACCCAGACATCATCCACGTGCAGAAAGGTAGCGCAGCGACCCGTCATACACGTTGTATGCACCTTTCATTCAGCGCTCTATTACTGTGCGCGTGCGAGGCCGTTTTAACCCAAATCAGGGTACTTCCACTTTTACCTCCAGGTGTTTCCTAGAATATCAACGAGATGACTATTGTTGATAAATTGCACCAAAGACATGGTCGTTATAAACACATAACTAGAAAGGATAGTGATAACAAAACAACACTTAACCCCCCAAACGAAGTGGCTTTTGAATCCGTGGTTTTTCAGCTCACAGGTTCCTCTGGTGGGACCTTTCTAAACCACTGGATGCGTTTGCACGCTGTTGGTCTGGTTGGTCTGGTTTAAGTGCAGCGTAACACACACATACAGAGTGTTACACTCATTTGCCCAGAAAAATGGATGAAACATATTTTTAAAAATTTGAAAATTGCACATTTGGTTTTAAGATCGCACTTTACATTATTGTAAATGTATAGTTGTATCAGTGTATTGCTGAAAATACTGTGTTTAGACTGCACTTGGGGCACCAAAATATCCTCATAACAAAGTTGCTGCGTCAAAACCCCCACCCTGCCCCAAAAAGGCATGCAAACAGTCCGCTCTGACAAGCCAGGCCTGATAGCACAGACAGGAGGGTGCAAGGAATCTTTCATTTTTGTTCTTTACGTGCTACTCAAACTGCAAACAAGGTTCCAGGGAGTGTTTGAGAAAGTACTTGCTGTTCAGTCTCCTCATCTGGAATTACCTGCTTGCAAAATGACTGTAATTAGCAAGAGTAGGTGTGCTTTTAAACCAGTGAATTTCTCTTGCGTATCACTGTGTAAAGACAATACTTTTATCTGTTCTTTATTCCTCTCCGTCTCTCGTATATGACACTTCCGAGATGGATGAGCCACGTTAATGTCCCAGTGCTTACTCATCTCTTAGGCGGGGAGGTGTACATGTTTCGCACGGTTCGACATCTGAAGGAAGTCTAGGCCACATCCTCCTTTGTAGACCACAGCGCACTTTTCCGTGCCCCCTCCCCCACCCCACCCCGGTGCTGTGCTCGCGGGGTCCAGGGGAAAGTCAGATGGGGGCTGTTAAAAGTGCGGGCTGAAGAGCGAGGCCTCTGCCCCTATTTAAGAGGTTATCTCCCATGGTGATATCGGTGTAACTCTCTTTACAAAGAAGCGAGCCGAAGCACAGCTCGTCAGCCATATCGACAAACCAATTCTATTTTTAGCCCCTGGGTATCTGTCTCGTTAGGGCCTCAGACCGGTTTTACTCATCCCGCATCGATCAGCACCTGCTCTGGGGACACAATTAGCCATTAGGGTGGGGCCCACCTATCAGAAACTAATCGAGCTTCACGTCTTTCATGTACATTTTTAATATTTTTCTGCTGTCAGATCAGGACAGGTTTGGGTGTTCGGTTGTTATTCTGTTACTGACGCTCAACTGGATCGGGACCCGGAAGATTTTTAGCATTTTAAGAGGATACGTTGCTTTGTGTGAGTAGAGGTGAAAACGTGTTGGTCTCTATTTGTCAAGCGATCGTTGAACTGTAAGCCGTTCTTCAAACATTTACTTGAGTGATAATATTGACGCATAATAAACACAATAACGCCTGGAGTGGAAAGTAAAAAAAACCTTCAAGTTGACTTTAGACAAGGGCAGCTTATCAATTTAGCTAAAACAATAGCGTGGCACCTGATAACAAATAACGGTTTAATTCAATATAGAAAAAGTCTTCATCGAGCTGATCAAGTTTTTTCAAGGGGGCGCACGCGATGGACTAGCAAAAAGGACGTGTCCTCTATGAAATTTAGATCTTCTTTGTTTCTTTAATTGAATTTTGCTGCAAAGCCAACATTGCAATGATGAATCTGCGATTAGGATTTGATTAAAAAGGAATTGAATTGGTGAATGAAAAGCTTTTGCGCTTGCTCTACTTTTGTCACCGTAAAGCACAGACTCCCGCTGTGGGTCACCCGCCTCTCCTCCTCCTGTGGTCTCTCTGATGTGTTGTCCCTGGCCATTTGCGTGTCCTCCAGTACGTGAAGGGGGTGTCGGGATGGGGGATTGGCTCGGTCTGCGCAGGTCAGGGCCACCCTGGTCGCTCCGCGTTGTGTAACAGGGGATTACATAAGGGCTGGAGCAGCTGCCATCTCCGTATTTTACATCATCTGTTTACTACTCGCACTGCAGTGTTTTACAAACCCTGTCAATCACTAAATAATGGCACAAGGCATCATCTGTAACTAGAGTAACGTTAGCAGGGAACCAGGTGGAGGTAACGAGCTGTGGAAATGGGTAAAATTAGACGCATTCATGTTTCTTTACACCCTCGGGTCCTTATCACGGATTCACCTGATGCTGTGGTGTGATGAGAGCTTCATTTAAAATCAGTGGGTGTTTGTAATGCTAAACAGTAGTTACTGCAAAAGTAAAAATGCTTGATGCTGTGCGGAGAGACGAGGTTGTGGAAGTCTGACCAAAGGGCATTAACTTCCTGTTATCTCATGATGTAGCTTCATCCAAAAACTCAAAATTGGCATTGAAGCAATCAGGGCTGATTTTTGAAACCGTAGTAGTAGTTTTGCGCCACTTTCACCCATAAAAGTTTCATTATCAGCCTCCGCATAGTCAAATGATTTAGTTTGAGGCTTTAATCATGTGGGCAGTAGCTCTTTAATTAGGACACTATCAGGGCAATTGTTGTACTACTGGACAGACACGCCGCCTTATCGCTGCATTCCTGCAAGGATCACTGGCAGCAGCTGGGAAAATGATGTGGCTCTCTGGATGCCCCAGTGTGCCGACAACGTGTTCTCTGACTGAACCTTTTCATAACGTCTCCACGACGACCGTTCCTCCGTAGTCCATTAGCGGCCTTTGAAAAGACAGGAAGCCAGAGACATTTTAGGTAAACACCTAAATCCCAGTGTCTCTCTCTCTCTCGTCCACCCATGTGTCTCTGCTCCATGTTTTATTTTCTTTGGACACAACAGAAAGAGAAGTGATTTGCTGTGCTTTAAAAGAATTTCTCAGATTTGGGTTAAACCAATTTGGTGGGGGTGGGGCGTACGCTGTGTCTTTTAGGGGGAGGGTGTTAACGTCTTTATTCTTTTAGTTTTTTGTGATTTCTATGAACTCCAAAGGGTCGAGTCAGTGCGTCCTCTGTGGTTTCAGGGAAACAAGCGGGCTGAGTCAGACTTTCAACAGAGT
This sequence comes from Pungitius pungitius, assembly GCF_949316345.1. Classification (NCBI taxonomy): domain Eukaryota; kingdom Metazoa; phylum Chordata; class Actinopteri; order Perciformes; family Gasterosteidae; genus Pungitius; species Pungitius pungitius. The sequence continues at coordinate 5,941,285 of NC_084904.1, forward strand.
GCTGGTGACTAAGCTCACATAATGACAAGAAAATTCCAGGAGGTCAATACAGGAAGTTGTGCTTTTAAAGCACAATCCTACCCTCACCTGCCGCCCTGAAGCCCTAATCGCTTAGAGATTAAACTGTTGTGACGTGTGTTTTGAACAATCACAACATAGATAACGATCTGTAACACCTCACTTGCGTTAGGTACATCATTGTTGGTTCCTGTGTATCAGAGTATCAATCAAACCAATGTTTCTGTGGCTTTGATTCTGGACACGGACAGTTTCACTCAAACATCTCACGGCTACAATGTGTATAATCACTATTTACAGATGTGGCTGCTCGTTTTACCGGCTCAGAAAATCTCGGATCATCTCACGTTTCGGCTCAAAGCTCATTACTCGTGACATTTCCATCCCGACTAGATCAGATGATTATGCTCCTGGTGTTTTGACCTTGCCGTCTGCTCCCGTTGGAAATTAGTAGGCACATTTTTTGTTTTGGTACCATTATGGACAAAACGCCTGAGAAGCACTGCTTTGCACGGTGACAGAAAATGGGAGGTTTACACATCTTTCCTCTTATGCCACAAGGCTCCACCACAGTGACGACATCGTGTAGCTCTTCTCGGTAGAATGGAAACTCTCAGATGATCCTCCGTGTGAGTAATTACGTTCTTGAGGCGGATCAGTAACACCCAAATGACTGTGATGGGAAATATAATATAATAGCTTATATTTTGGAATCAAAGTTGAGTTGAGTTGACAGCTTGATTTAATTTACACATTATTACTTTGCAGTTCAATATTTATTCCAACGTGAAAAAAGTGGTAAGATATTTCTTGTTTTATTTTTCAAAAAACAAATTACCTTTTTTTTATCATATAAAATGATCTTTTCTTTTTTAGGGGGCTCTAGGAGGCTTGCTCCAGGTGGACAACAGCATTCATAACAAGTGTCATCTGTAGGCTTTGTCAGCCTTAGCCTCATTTTAATGGCATACACACTGTACTTTCTCTGAAACAACAGTTCCTACATAAAACTGCTCAGAACAAAGTTAATTATCTTTAGAAACCTCTTGATTAATTCCTAGCTGTCGGTGAATTGCAATCAGAGGTGCTCCCTTTTAGGTAGCACTTTTTCCCCAAATTCATATTACGGCCTTGTCCTTGGTCCTCAGTGCAGAGCTGCCTGCAAAATCCCCTTAAATGGTTATTTATAAAAGGGCAAAGAAGTGACATAATGTAATAGATATTTTAAGGAGTCGTGCCCCTTTCACATTCCCTGAGCTCTGCTTCTCAGGGAGTTTGGAACAAACTATTTTCAGCCATCTCCCTGAAGTTATACATTTACTGCCAGCTTCTTGAATCTTAATAGCAAATATTCCTGAGATCATTATACAACTCTCCTGTTACGAGTGTAAAGGTCGGCTGGTCTATTTGATGAGTTAAATGCTTTTTTTGTAAAGGCAGTTTACTTCTGGCCTGGTTTCACAGAGGGAAATGGAACATTTGGTAGATAAATAAATCCTGTTCATATGTTTTTTCATCTCTCTACCCACAGGAGCCCTGACCAAGGTGAAAGAGAGCCAGAAGCACGTGGAGGAGGGAAAGATGGACCGCGCGCAGGCCGAGGGCATCGACGAGCGCTGCAACATCATCTCCTGCGCCACGCTGGCTGAGATCCAGCACTTCCACCAGATCCGCGTGCGCGACTTCAAGGCCCAGATGCAGCACCACCTGCGGCAGCAGATCGCCTTCTTCCAGAAGATCACGGGCAAGCTGGAGGAGGCCCTGCACAAATACGACGACGCGTAGCGGGGGAGCGCTCCATCCGCCCTCCTTAGTCCTCCGCGCCCAGCGGCCGCATAGCGCCCCGCGCCTCAGGGCCCCCTCCCCCCCTCCCCCCCGCTCACACATACTGGTGAAGGCCTTTCAACCAGCCGATGAGAGAGAATTTGAAGGGAAATGCTGCGGTGACATTGACATTTCAACCGAATCCTGGTTGAGTGTTGACCACATTATTTTGGGGGGTTCTGGGGGATGTTCCGGTGTATGAAAGGACATTTAATAGTCGAATCAGCGGTGAGGATGGCGCACCGCTTGGCCCGGTGGATGTGGAGAATCCGATGGACGACGTTAGTCTTTCTGAAAGCCTTACAGCACTTTGGTGTGAACTGGCTGCCACTCCAGGAGTAGCGCCGGCACCAGTGGGCAAACACACTTCCTTCTGGAAGAACAGTCGGGCCCTTCCAGGTCTCCCTCAAACAGGGACAAAATGTTTACTGCCCCCCCCCCCGGAGCCGCTAACCCCACCCCCGTCTCGCTGTGCCTTCAGATCACACGTTCTTTGTTTCTTCTAGTTACTAAAGAGCTTTACACACTGTAAATGTAGGAAGAAATCAAAAAAGACCACTGTACTTTGTCTTCAACAGGAGATAATATTGTTAGACTGTGTTATTTACCCCCCCCCCCTTCTCCTCATGAACTGGCCCCAGGATTGAAGTTTAGCACTCAAAGTGTGGCTGAATCAGGATCAAGGGAGGATGACCTGCTTTGACAATAGGAGCCTGAGGCCTTACACGTGTGACGGACACATGCGCTGCCGGAAACCTTCATTTTGTGTCGACGCGTTGTTTCTTAGGCTGGTGTCTCAGGGGCCACTTCTAGACAGCGCTGCTGTTTCTTGATTGTTAACCTTTACGATGTTGATTGCACCAGAAGCAGAGAAAATAAATCCCTCCTTCACCAAAAGCTGTTGGTTTTGCTCATGTGTGTTTCGTGATGTACCGAAAAGTATGTGCTACCTGAACGCAGGTAAAAAAGAGGAAACGCACGAAAAGGTCATTTCTGCCTTTTAACGGCCCCTCAAAGTGCTCTGTGTAAACTCTGCAGGTTTCCTTGGCAGCGTCCCTGGAGGCCGGGGGCCTGAGGGGTGGGGGGGGGGGTTGCGTTGTCAGTGTTTAAGCTCACGCTCTTGTCGGCAGATCTGCTGACAGTGCATGAGCCTCTGCAGCCATCAGGCATCTGCCGGAGCACACGACAGCGAGGGCGCTGTCAACAGGAGGCGGGGGAGGCTTCTTCATTAGCCTTCATCTCCTTCATCTCCTCTCTAATCGAGATAACCAGGGCTTATTGGAGATTGCACACGTTTCTCACCCTGCAGCCTCCAAACCAGGACACAAGATAAATATGGTAATGGTGATAGAAAGGCTTTTATTTTTACATTTTGAACCATATTAAAGACATGGAGTAGGATTCTACTTTCTGTGATAAAATATTGTTCTACAAAACATTGGAGGTTCTTTATCCACTTCCACAGAAATAGATCTAATAGATTATGAAATCCCCTCATATGGGAAGTAGATCCACTCTGGAACTATTCCAACTTCCATCTTCTTTAATCTCTGTTTTTTCCACTTTCTCCATAAATAAGATGCACACAGCCTTCTGCCTGCAGTCAATGCTTCCAACGCCCGGGGAAATGGGTGCTCCTGTTTTCACATTCTTACCCTCCCCCCCCTCACAAGCTTGGGTTGTTGTGAATTATCAATGTTAAGCACATTGGAAACATCCACAATATGAGACACACCTATAAGAACGGTGCATGGTATCATTCTGAGGCCTTTGAGTGAGGTCATTGTCCGAGAAACGGGCCTTTAGTCACCACGGTGCATGTAGCATGTGAGAGACCTGCATCGTCCAGTGGGGAAAACCGTACACAGGAGAATTGTTTGTTATCAGTGGCAGCAGTTCAGCTCCAATATAATAGGGAGCACATGTTAAAAGGGCAGAAATAAAAAGGCCCAAATAATTTAACTGAAGGCCAGTTCAGAGTGATGAGTGACCTTGAGCATGCAGCCATGATTGGACACCCCAAATATGAAGCAGTTTGCACACTCACAAGCGGCTCTACACACACGCTGTTTACACATTACAGCATGTAGAAATGCGTTTCCAACCGTTTCAGGAGTTGGCACAGAGATGCGCTGGGTTTCCCCATCTAATGGCCACAGCCGCACTGCTCTCATAGGGACTGAATCAGCGTCTGGGCATTCTTGTCTGGATCACACCCTTGTTGTCCCGTTGCTCTGTCCCTGTGCAGCACTCAGTGATACCGGGACACTCAAACTGCTTCATCTGGGAGACGGTGCTGGTTTATGTTTGGAAAGGGGAGCAGCCATGCATTCTCACACATCCGCTTACTAACACCCCCCCGGGCTGATCACTCCAGTCACACTTCAACTTCCTCTTATTGCATCAGCCATATTAAAGCTTACCAAAAACGCCCGAGGCATTAGTTCACTCCCCCATATTTCTTAATGTAATAACAATGCTGAAATAAGGAAATGCCCAAAAAAAATACAGGACTTCTTCTAAAAGGAAACGTTTTTTCTAGTTTGCAGTAACTCATTTCAATGTGACGTGTTGGGTTATTTGTGTGTTGTGTTGAAACCGACTCACTGGTTGGTCAGATGTACATTTACAGTTTTACATTTCAGTGATGTTATGCCTTCATCACAGCGATGTACATGGACTGGATTCTTCATAGTTCTTTTTTTACAGTGCACAGTACACTAAAAGTAACACACAGGTCCAAAAACAAAGACCCTCCCGTTTTTTCTTCCCCGAACGCCAGACAGAAGCAAATATCAGGTGTTTTTTCGTGCCTTTTCTCTAGCAGAGTTCATGCTTTTGGAATGTGTGGCGTTTGCCTGCACTCAGCAGATTGTTGCCCAAGGTGGATTCTGGCTGGATCTGTTTTCAATCACAACCGGGTCTGCACTAGCCGCCTTTGATCAGAGCCTGGGCCTACTGGGACGGGGGGAGGCACAGCTGGCCACAGGGCATACTGAGGATCTGGGCCAAACGGATTGTCCCACTGCTACAATCCCTTTGTGTGTGTGTGTGTGTGTGTCTCCTGAGACTTGGTTTAAGTTGGTCCCCCGGGACCTTGTCATTAAAGTTTCACTTTTTCGTTATCCTCTAAACATCACAAGATTATTCTTATTATCTTATTAGATATTTGTGTGCCACAGGGCCGCTCCGCCTTACTGATGGAGAAGCCATCACGGTCTGGTTGCCCCTGATGATGATGGCAGTGTGAGGCAGCTTTTGTCGTTTTCTTCCAAAAAAAGACGTATTTGGAGGAAACACCTGATTGTCATACAAAACAGCGTGTGAGATGATCCACTGACCTGAGCACAGCAGCGCCCTCCCCATTCCTAAAGGGCGAGTGATGGAAACGGCTCAGACAAGCTACACCCTGCTAATAAAACATTATTTTTAGGATAAAATCACATCAGCTATTGTCATGAATTGTGTACTGGGTTTGATCTACCTCAGGAGAAATACCGCTGGGACCGATTTTGTTATTGTTTGAACTGTAGCTGAAGTAACACAGCAAAAGATGTTGCCTTTAGGTTTGTGTGGTGATGAAATCAACATCCTGCAACAACCCCACCCATTTATAGTGCTACTGAAAATTGCAGATTAAAAGCCTTTTTAAACAATGCGCCATTCTCTTTTTTTTTATTGCCTGCCAAAAATAGTTTTCATGAAAGGCTGTTCAACTGCGGGCTTGTCTCTATAAGGTTCATTGCTAACTTATTTCAGCTACTAATAATGTTTTTCAGAAGAAAAAAAAAATACATTTCCAATGAATTTGCTGGAAAAAGAAGGAAAAGAATGTCCTTTATTGTGGGATGCAAAATAGCGATGAGGACACAATCATGACGTCTGAGATGGAGCTTCTACCGTTAGAGATACGCGTCGGTATGTTCTCTGGGATCCAATCAGTGAGCATCGTGGGAGGAGAGAGGAGGACATGCTGAGAGTCCGGTACCTGGCAGTGTGTTCAGGAACGTGGGAGCACTCTGCATTCTTTAGCCCCGGGTCTGTTTTCATAGCCCTCACACAGGAAGCTCCCTCCGATCACCCCCCCCCCCCCACCCCCACCCCCACCCCCACGACCACTGCCTTTCTGGCTGGTCTCCAAGATAGACACACACACAACAGCAGCACACTTTTTGTTGTTGTCCGTGGGCCGATGTGCATTCTCCCCTCCCCCCCCTTTCCCCATCAGAGAGTTTCATTTATAGCTCAAATTACAACAAACAAGCGAGAATAACTCAGGAAGAGCCCCCTTGTTCTCGCACTCAGCAACAGGACAACGTGAACTTTTGCTCAAATACCGTTTTTCATGAATCAACTGTACATTTGAGTTTTACCATTAAAGTGTGAGGTTCCTTTTGGAAACACGTGTTTCCAATTAATGCTAAAGTGAGATTATAATTGTGAGATATTTATCTAGTTTAGACTTGTTCAAGGTCGGAAAATCTCCGGCAAAAGAGTTAACTTTCATGAGACTTTCCAAAGAACCTTGAAAACAGAATTTTTGTTTTGTAATTTGGTTGTTTAAAAAGTAACAGCTATTTTCACTGTGTTTTTGTCACAACCAAGTAAGTACTTCAACAGAATTTGCTTCACAGTGGTGCCATGTGATCTTTTGCAGTTTGTACATTGTAACCAGAAGGGTGTCGCTGATAAAGACATCCTTAATTCTCCTCTTTGTGTTTGTCCTGGTGTGCATGAACGGATCACTGAAAGACACAAAAGAACTACATTCAAAGAAAACTGACAGACGCACAAAAACAACTACTAAGTCACACAACACAACCAGGTACACAAAACAACCCACAAAGAGACACAAAACCACGACAAAACAACTGCAAAGTTACAGAAAACAACTGAGGCCAGACCAGCCCCCTCCACAGGACATGTGTGGGGGCCTGTCTGTGTTCCCAGGGGCCCATCGTCTGATAACCCGCCCACGCTCACGTGGATAACACAGACCCACACATTGACTCACTCTTCTCAACACTCGGACACACACACACGGCGCTGACCATGTAACCGCCTCCTTTGTGCACTGGTCAGCGAACCCACGGAGCGGCCGGGACGCTGCTGGTGGTCACACCGCAGGGAAAACACACACTGCTCCTCCGGCAGGTTAGTTGTTGTGTGTTTGTGTGTCCATGTTGTTGCTCAGTGAGAATCAACTGCCTGATGGCATTTATATTGCACCTTTCTACTCTTCCAAAAACACACACACACACAAACACAGTTTGGAAGAACATTTCAGAGTTTGGGATATTCTTAAGAGACCATAATGAGGGGCTGCATTCAGTTCTAAATGGATGCTAGAAATTGGAATCACACGCCATTCAGTAAAAACGGTCCTCAAACTACAGATTAGGGCAAGTTGGATTTAGCAGAAAACATTACACTAATAAGGACCATTCATGCACACTCACATGTGCCATATAAACATCCTAGTTGTCTTCTTGTGCATGATCTGACTGTCTTTGACCAGAAGCTAACCCTTTCCCCAGCAACAAGGAGCCAGTTTTAAACATCGGGTGATGCCACTTGGGTAAAAAAAAAAAGAAAAAGAAGAGACGCTGAGTGTCTTTTCTGTTTCACTTCTTCATTATGCCCCATCGCTTTCCCCCAAAACCAACCGCCGCGCCTTTCAGCGCCGGCATGTCACATTCTGAAACCCTTTGCGGTATTTTACGTGCCTTGATTGGCTTGCACAAATAAACTAAATGGCACTTTGTGGACGACACGTTAGTAGTACTTCAAATGCAGCCTCAGTGTTAAAGAAGACCAGAGTCGTTCTTGAAGTCTTTTTAAAATACAGCCAGCGGTTCAAAGTGATCTAATTAACCATCTGGGGTGCGTCTCTGTGGAATCTCATTGAATGAAATGAGCAGAGACCGCTTTGTCTCCCTTAGTCTTAGTCTCCAAGGGCGCTATTATTCTGTAACCCTGTGCCCCACAATTACCAACTCCTAAATTACGATGATCACTCTGAGATCTAATATCCGGGTGCAAGAACTCACCTCGAATAATTATCTGGGTTCCTGTCACACGCGGTTGGGAATTTGAATTTGTTGTGCTGCAGCTGTGTCAAAGGCCCAAGGCTGTGAAGGCGTAATAACGCGGGCCGCTTGCGTAATGCTAATTTAAGCCGCGACTGCCGCTGAGTGTCCACCATGTGACCACTTCCTGCCAGACGTCCACATGCTGGAGCTCCCATAAGGTCAGCGTTTTCCTCTACACCAGTTTCCGCTTTCTGAGACTATTATTTGACCTGTTCATGGAAGTACAAATTACGAGAATTGGAAAGGCCGGGGGCCTCTCCTCCATCTGACAGAAGACTGCCAATGTGACGGAAAAAAAAAAAACCCAACCACGCATCTCTGCATATGACTCCGGGCAGTAAATGAGAGGGAGCTGGCCTGTTGTGGTGTCTGGGTGACCTCTGAGGTCATGGACATTCCAACAAACACACAGGCAACAACAAAGCATGTGTAACTGCGGTCCATGACTTCCTTTCTACACTAAATAACAAAGCTGGTTTGCTGGACTGAGGTTGGAGCTCAGCTTTGGATTCAGACCACGGAGGTACAAAGACCCTCTGTGTGTCTTTGTTTGTGTGCTTATTGGTGTGTGGCTGTGTGTGTGTGTGTGTATAGAGGGGAGTGTGTAATTCTCTAAATCCTGCCTCACAAAATGTGCTCTCCGTCATGTCTATCAATAGCTGCTCCTTTCAGGTGCCATCATTGACTGTTTTTAGATCTCAAATGTTTGGAGAAACTGAGATTATGTGGTGGATCAGTTCAACTTCAAGTAAAAACATTCCCAGTGTGGAAATAAACTGCTAAAGTCCATTTCAAATTTTAAATAGAAATAAAAACTCATTATACAGAAATAAATATGATGAATATGAATGAATATACATCACTTTCGCTTAGTGGTTGTTAAAGGTGTGGCATTTATATTAATATATACAGTACCAGTCAAAAGTTTGGACACAATTTGTGTGGCCGTGAAAAAATAATACATCTACATTAATTTATTCATAATGTTATGTATTATTAGTAACAGCAAAGTAACCAGTATAAAGGAATCAAGGAAAGGAATCAACTAAATGTGTTGGAGTAAAAAGAACAACATTTGGAGGGAGCGTGCTTCCATGAAGCCTTAATGGATGCAACGACGCTCCTTCAGATCATAGGACTCTTCTGATGGGAATTGGAAGCACCAGATCCTGCATGCGCCACTTTTCAGTTTAGCAAGCAATGCTTTGATTTCTTTTTCATTTTATTTAAAAAGAAAACCTATTGTAACTTTAGGTTGTAATGCAACAAATTAGAAAAACACCACAAGTTATGCTCGTGCCCAACTTGTTTGAGACTGCCCACTCCTCACCCTTCTGCTCTGGTTTGTCCCTTTTAAACAGCGGGCCACGTTGTGGCGAGCAGCAGAATCCCGGTGCAGTTCCTCCTGTTGAACTCTGTGGCCCCGACATCATTGTGCTACGTTTGCAGCTGGCATGTGATGCCACGGCTCACGGCTCACATCAGCTCATTTACTGTCAACACGACGGCTGAGCACACCGGCGCCGATTGTGTGCCAATCCCGAGCTCGGCGCATTTTTGCGCTTGGGAGTTGGTTGCAATGTTGAATTAAAGTGACAGGCATCCTTACTGTGCACCTGGCTGTTTGTGTGTTTGTCTCTGGGAGACTAAATTGGCGGCATGGCATCCATCACGTGGACCGACTCACAGCGGTGATGAAAAGAGATGCTTGTGCTTCTCCCTAATCACGTTACAACTGTAACTTGTTATCCACTCGGATTCTCAGCACACATTTAGAAAACACTCAGAGCCCGGTGCCCATCACGTCTTGTTGAAGAGTTTATTGTTCTGAGGGAACCACTATTACAGAGAAGAAGTGATTAGGATTATTCATCTCTTTGTTAAAGGCAGAATAAATACCCCCAAGCACGACCATAATCACACACATGCCTTTCAAATGTTTTAAACTAGTTTATTAAAAATACGGTATAAATAAATATGACACATGTGTTACATAGTAGGTTGAATCATTCCCATGAGAGACTGGAATACACTTGACATTTCTCTTCAGTACAAAATGATTCCTCAACATTAGAGGTTTTTTTTTCATCTCTCATAACGCACCAGAACAGTACCTTTCTTTTACAGTAGACTCATCGTTACAGTGTGAAACCACCAGGACGTACAGTAGAAACTATTCATGTAAATACCAGCAATCCTTTCAGTCGAACAAACTCCGTTTCTTTTCATTTTTCCTACGAAAGACCCGTCAGGATTGATCAAAGACACTCCTTGTGATTGCATGTTTTAGGGTTAGTAGATCGATCTCCTTAAGAGCTCTGGGGGCCATTATAAGGGCAATCTGTGAATGGAAAACATTAATACCTACTGGGATTTGATCACTGGGGGAATTGTCATTAGGATCAGTGCCTGGAATTTGCTACTAAGCTCTGGAAAATATATAAATACTTAGTAGGGTAAAATAATAAGAAAAAACAGTGCTATTATTTAATTGGCGTGAAGTCCTATAAATACTTTCTTTCCGTTTTTATAGTGGTAAAAAAACAGCCTTCTCAAAGTCCTGTTTAAATATACAGCCATGCTGGGATAATATTCAATGGTCTCAAGTTAAACAAATACTTCAATTGTTGACCATATACACTCACCGGCCACTTTATTAGGTACCCCATGCTAGTAACGGGTTGGACCCCCTTTTGCCTTCAGAACTGCCTCAATTCTTCGTGGCATAGATTCAACAAGGTGCTGGAAGCATTCCTCAGGGAGTTTGGTCCATATTGACATGATGGCATCACACAGTTGCCGCAGATATGTCGGCTGCACATCCATGATGCGAATCTCCCGTTCCACCACATCCCAAAGATGCTCTATTGGATTGAGATCTGGTGATTGTGGAGGCCCTTTGAGTACAGCGAACTCTTTGTCATGTTCAAGAAACCAGTCTGAGATGATTCCAGCTTTATGACATGGCGCTTTATCCTGCTGAAAGTAGCCATCAGAAGTTGGGTACATTGTGGTCATAAAGGGATGGACATGGTCAGCAACAATACTCAGGTTGGCTGTGGCGTTGCAACGATGCTCAATTGGTACCAAGGGGCCCAAAGAGTGCCAAGAAAATATTCCCCACACCATGACACCACCACCACCAGCCTGAACCATTGATACAAGGCAGGATGGATCCATGCTTTCATGTTGTAGACGCCAAATTCTGACCCTACCATCCGAATGTCGCAGCAGAAATCGAGACTCATCAGACCAGGCAACGTTTTTCCAATCTTCTATTGTCCAATTTCGATGAGCTTGTGCAAATTGTAGCCTCAGTTTCCTGTTCTTTGCTGAAAGGAGTGGCACCCGGTGTGGTCTTCTGCTGCTGTAGCCCATCTGCCTCAAAGTTCGACGTACTGTGCGTTCAGAGATGCTCTTATGCCCACCTTGGTTGTAACGGGTGGTTATTTGAGTCACTGTTGCCCTTCTATCAGCTCGAACCAGTCTGGCCATTCTCCTCTGACCTCTGGCATCAACAAGGCATTTCCGCCCACAGAACTGCCGCTCACTGGATGTTTTTTCTTTTTCGGACCATTCTCTGTAAACCCTAGAGATGGTTGTGCGTGAAAATCCCAGTAGATTAGCAGTTTCTGAAATACTCAGACCAGCCCTTCTGGCACCAACAATCATGCCACGTTCAAAGTCACTTAAATCACCTTTCTTCCCCATACTGATGCTCGGTTTGAACTGCAGGAGATTGTCTTGACAATGTCTACATGCCTAAATGCACTGAGTTGCGCCATGTGATTGGCTGCTTAGAAATTAAGTGTTAACGAGCAGTTGGACTGGTGTACCTAATAAAGTGGCCGGTGAGTGTATGCAATCCTCTTAAAAGGTAACATGAAGTAACCGACCGTTAACAAAATACCTGAGTTACAAAAAGTTTATATTCTATAATATATAATACAGAACAACAGTATAAAATCTGCACAATCAATTGAAATGCTTAGACTATATTTGTGCCAGTGTCAGTCTTAGTAATTCACAGTTTCAATCGGTTGTCAGCATGAGCCTCCACTGCGACTATCTGCACCCATAGTGGAAGACTTCACCGTGCACGAGGACCAGATAACAGGAGGGAGGCATTAAACACACGTCAGGCACCAAACACAGGTTAGGATTTCCCACAATGCCGCTTGGTAAATGCTTGAGGGAACTAAATCAGTCCCACCAAACTCCACCGCTGTTTGGAAGGATTGAGCGCCTTAAAGAAAACCAAAAGCTGTGCACAGGCTGAATAACGTACTTTGGTGGTTCAAGCGAAAATTCACTTTGCTTTTGGTGTGAACACAGCATTAAAGCTGCATCAATCAATTATCCACAAATAGGGGGCAGAAAAGCATAGAAGCAAGCCAACACAGCCTTTGTGTACAGTGTTAATTATAAGGTTGTTACTTCCAAACAATGGGCCTGCTAGTTATCCAGCACACCAAGCTGCGTTTGTGGCCACTGGTTTTGCTCTTTCAAATCTCAATAAAGCTGCAGTTATGAGGAAGCTCAAACCCAGTACTGGTTTGTCTGCAGTGTGGGCGTGGCGGTTCTAATGATTTGGGTAAATGACGAGGGGGAGCCATTCCTCCAAGTACTTATGAGCATGTTTGAATCAATGGTGTCATAAATCGAGGCCTGATTCTGAGTGAGCAGCCTATCTAGAACAGGACTCCCTGGGCAGCTGGGGTTCAGCGGGGTGACAGTCACGGTGGGAACTGTCGTGCACCTCTGGGGTTGACCTTGGTACGAGGGACCAGCGGGCGGTGGCTCCTTTGGTTCGGCGGCGTTCTGCTTTCTTTGTCTGTGGTGTCGGAGAAAGACAACCAGCACTACGAAGATGACTATGAGCAGAAGCAAGGCCAGCAGGGGTAAAATAACCAAGAGGGGACTGGTGGTTTTTTGAGGGTAGGACTCAACGCGCACCGGTGTGTTTCTAAAGGGAAAGTCCTCTGTTCCACGTGTTGGTTTGCCAAGAGTTGTGCTGAAAATGCTGGTTCGGTTGGAGTTCCCCCAGCGGTTGCGTGCCTTGAACTTCTGCTGGTTTTTGCTCGGTTGCTGGGTGGAGAAGAAAGCCGTGAACTGGACTGGCGAAGCACTTCCACTCTGGACGGGTGTATGAGGGGAAGATGATGTGGTTGGGACAGGGGGGCTCCTAGTTGTAGGAACAAGGCCTCGATCATATGGCACCACTGTGAAGTGGAACTCTCCTTTAGCAGGTTGGATGTTCTGAGCTTTCAGTACAAACACCAGTGAGTCGTTCAGCTCTTGAACTCCGGTCATGTTGGCACTCAGATCCAAGGCTACCCTCTCCTGTATCAGATCCTGAAAGGTGAAAGACTCAACTGCTCCAGTCTTCCTGGACATTTTAGGTTTTGTCCAAACAACCCTCCCATACTTTGGCTGGGAGATCATCTCAAATACAGGGTCACTATCACTGATATTGGCCAAGTCAGAGGCATTAAGGACGCTGGTGTTGAGTTTGACAGGAATCCCGTTGGGGATCCTCAAACCTTTCCTGACGTGGATCAAAGGTGTGACGCTTATGTTAAACATTTGCCCGCTCACATTTGCCTCTGAAGTGAAGGCTGTGAACTCAAAACTGTCCTCCGCAGAGATAAGGGAGATCATGTGGTAGGACAGCCTTCCAGCACGTAGATCCTCCTGTTCGAACATGGTAGACTCTTGGTTGTCCTTCAAAAGTTTGCCAAAGTTAGGAGGCCTTGTAATCTGGTAGCGAATGGTGATATTTTTCCCGTTGGTCTCAGCTGCCAGGTTGTCTTGTGTCAGGGATACTGAGGTCTGGCCTTGCAAAAGTGTCAATCTAGTGTAGTTGACCAGAGAAATGGTGATTTTGGTAACTTCTAGGTTGAAGAGTTTATATATGGGTTTATGATGGCCATCTGTGACACTGAAGTAGAACACACCAGAGACAGAGCTTCCATCATGGATGAAATAGACGCTTCCGTTATTGATCTGGGCTTGGGTGAAGGCCACTATCGACTCATCCAAACTTCCTTCCAGGGCTAGGTAACCATTGTTCGGCTTGCTAATCACAGAGAACTTGATATCCTCAGGAGGATCGTCCAAGTCTTCAACTTTGAGGTTCTCAGGCCCGAGGGCTACTGTATCCCCTTGCACCACCCTCAGAGTTGGTGATTTGGTTTTTAGCAAAGGTGGCTGATCATTCACAGGCGTGATTGTGATGTTGAGACGTTCCTCGACTACATCAATGATGTCCTGGGGCCGTTGGGCTGTCTTGCCTCTAGGATTTAGCCATGCACTGAATGAGAAGGAATCACGAGTTGTCTCCGAGTTGTCGTGCTTGTAGGTGATGCCAAACTTGTTCACGATAAACTGGGAGAAGTTGGGTTTCTCTTTGGTGAGGTTTCTCTCCCCGACCACTATGACACCGTGCTGAGGCAGAGAGGTCACCTGGAACCAAACCTCATGGGAGCTCCGCTGAGGCGTCGGCAGCTTGGACATCAGGTTGGTAGCGTCCAACTTGGATTCGTCAATGATGACGCTCTCCCCTTCCGTCACTTCAGCACCTAGCAGCAAGTAAGCATTCCAGCGGTCACCAATGACAGCATTGTTTAACACCTTAAATGAATAACTAGAGACCATTTTGTGGGTTTGCAACAGTTTGGGTTTGAAAGGTGGGGTGACCAATGATGCCTTCTGTACTACTTACCCTCCTACTTCTGGCGACCTCGTTATGACCAACCCCATCTTTGACCACGCACTTCAATTTTATATTAAATATACAAGTGTGAAGTTTTGAGACTGCATCGTGCATAATTGTGACTCTATCAGGGTAAAAAACAAATCAATCCACACATATGAACACCAGGCAAATACCTTCAAAACCACTAATCTGGTGGTTCCTACCAGGAGCGTTTCTATGATTCAAAGATGGGGGGCTCAACCCCATTGGACAAACAATTCCCACCCGGCCCAACAACTCCCAGGGGGGTCCAGTGAGGCCCGTCGGACAACTTTGCTATTGAATTGCATTTCTAAAAAAGTACCGTAAATTCCAGACTAAAAGCCACTACTTTCTTACTACGCTTTGAACCCTTCGGCTTATACAGGAAACAGAGCGGCTGCACGTAAAACTTGGCATTAATGAACCAATGGTGAGACGTTGGAGACGGCAACCTGAAGAACTCCGGCACGGACCACTGGCTTTTCTGCCGCGTGGACACCTGCGGCTTATAGACCCGTGGCGCCTTATATATGTGGACATATTTTTTTAGTTCTAAATTTAGGTGGTGCGGCTTATATTCAGGTGCGCTCTATAGTCCGGTAGCTGCTCTTCTTAATGTGTGGAATAACTTAGTTGTGGCGGTTCCCTCGCTTCGGACGGATGAGATGCTCATTGTTTTATTTCATATCGATTCAATTGGCGAAATATCTCAACAAACATTAAGTGGATTGCCATAGCATGTAGATGTATGTGGTCGTAGAAGATGAAGGGACTACCAACTGCAGCAATCCTCACCAATTTACCTCCCTGAGCTATTATGAGGTTATGAGATTGGATAGATAACAATTAATAAGCATCTTGTTTAATATCCCAAAATCCTTTGTCAAGTTAAAGTGTCAGTAATGAAACGCTACTCTTGTTACTCTTGTTCATACCTGTGTTTGCAAGCAGGACTGTGTTGTGTTCAGGTCCAGTATTCTCATAGGAAACGTTGATTCTGAAGGTCTGACTGTCCAGAGAAGACGGCGCTGACGCCACAGAGAAGGTCATGGAGTCCATTGCTTCCCAGCCCACGGACTCAATGGGGGTTTGAATGTACACGACTTCTTTCCTGTCCACCTGAGGAAGAAAAACAACCTCAGTGGGAACAGCCGCCCCAAAATCAAATCACATGAATACATTTGCACAACATGTAGATCAGCCATCAGAGTGATCACGATTTAATCAAGGGAAAAAAAAACACTCCCTGCCCTAATAAAAAAATAATTATTCACCACTGCAGACGACATTACCATAGTGCAAGAGTTAATTGTTATTTTAAATCGGCTTAGCTCAGCAGTAAATAAAGTGCACGGAGCATCGCAGCTTTAACTGTCAGAAATAATTCATTACGTAAACGCCATGTTCAATTCAGAGAGTCAATTTCCTGAATTTATATTTATTATCGTTACCTTTGAAATCTGACCCCTTTCCACATGGACGGAGGAATGTTGAACTGTTTAACATCCATTGCATTCCATGTTAAATGAGGGCAAAGTGGTGCTCTTCACTCACCATGTCTTGTGTGAAAGAGGAGATGTCCACCATTGAGTTGTCTGGCTGCCTCATCACCAGTCGCCCCAGTTTAGGATGCTGGATCACACTGAACGTGATGACGCGGTTGGAGGTGTTGCTGAGGTCATTGGTCACCGCCTGTAGGACCTCGTTAGTGACGGGAGCCGAAGAGCCTGGATGGGAGCAGTGAAATGGAATCACGGCAGTGACAGGTGGAGGCGCTCGTGTTTTCGCTCATGAAACCATAACTGTCAGGAGTTTGCTTTTAGTCGGTGTTGAGTTTGGCCGTGCATAAATGTTGCAAGTCCTTCTCACTCTGGAGGCGTTTCCCATCACTAAATGATGAAAAACAAGCACTGCAGTGGGCCGACAACAGTCCTTTGATGTGTTGAATTAAAGCGGCCCGGCAGACATCACAGGCTTTCTCTTATATTTCTTTTACAGCACTGTGCAGTGTTATATAAAATCCAAACAAGAATTTAAAAGTGGATGAGCTCGTTGCAGGATGCTTCCACTTGGGGGAAATCTAAAGGGAGACTGGTCCCATGGGCTTGATGACGGGGAATGATCACGTCTCTCTCTCCAATGAATCACACGGACTCTGTGCTGAGTCTATAAAAAGAGACTGCTGATAAATGATGGAAGGCCACCAAAGAGGAGGAAGAGGAGTCAAAGCACAGGGAAATTAATTCATCATATCGTGAGCACCCGCATGGTACTTATTAGTCTCTCATGGGAAAGTTCCCCCTGAGAGGAGGAAGCAGGGACGCATTTACTTCTCTTTCTACAATGAAAACCAATGTGGGCTCTAAATCACAGCAAGTTAACCAACACACTCAAACCGTGAGAACCGTTCACTCAAAATATACGTATGACATTGAGTGCTAAGCAGTCTCGTTGTACTGGAGGGAAGTGATGGTGAATTTCTTGACTTGGCCTACAGAAGAACAACGTCCCTCTGAGACCATGTGACCAGTTACAATACATTGTGCGTTCAAGAAGCGCTTGACAGAGTTCGAAGTAAATGTTCTCGTGTGGCATTTGCAGGCCGCAGCACAGCGACTCCCCGTCAGGACTCCTCCAGGTAAGCTGCTGGCTCTGAAGAGGCATACATGCATCCATTGAAAGGGGGGGGGGGGGGGATCCGTGCACACTCTGTCCCGAGCATTTGAGGGAAGAAATATCACCGAAAAGGGTTTCGCCCGACCCCCCCTCCCTCTGTGCCCCGCCTAGCGCCAAACATGGCTGCCTCAAACAGACAGTGGCACAGCTCAAGGACCCACTCCCCCCGTGGCTCATCCGAGCGGGCCAGTTGGCAGTCACAAACTCCTTCAAGCTCACAAGTGGGACCACTGGATGAAGTCCTGAAAATCAGGGAGGTGCTCACTGCTGCTTAGGCAACGTAAAGACGCGAGATATTCGAGACATAAGAGAGACTGTAGTCGGGCCGGTCGAAGGTCACATGATACGGAGAGCAGACAAGAGAACAACGCGCCACAACTGCAGGGAATATAGATATCAATTCTACAAAATATGTCGCTATGTTATATAAGTCATTTCCAGCAGGCGGCTGTGTAGCTACATCGTGACAGAGGCGTGACAAAGAGGACAGAAGAAAAGAATCAAACAGGAGTAGACACCAGCACATCTGTCGACGTTGTTTGACAATTGTTAAGCTGTAGAAGGATTCTCTTAATGCCAAGGCTCTACTCAGGGGGGGGGTTACCTGGGAACACCTTGAGCGGACGGTTTTTCTCCAGGCTAAGCACTAAGGCTCTGGCGGTGATGCTGAAGATCTGCCGGGGAGAGAAGTTCACCCCATCGTTGGCTTGGAAGCTGAATCCTCCAGACATGGCACCTGCAAATGTAATCAAACCACAACAGAGAGAATAATGATGAAAAGCTGTCGGGCGGACTCGGAGGCCACTTTGTTGGATTCTGTCTGTTGCGGAGGATGAACTGAAAGTTATCTTTTTAGACGTTTTATGGTACCGGCAAAATGTAGATAACAAAGAATGAACGGCCAATACTCAAATACAGAGTTCGTGTGAATGAATGAATTTGTGGGGTAAAGAAAACATTTCTCTTTTAACACACCATCATTTCTACCTTTCCTGTTGGTACAGGAATCCGAACAGTAGGCCCCATGAAGGCTGGTCCCAGACAGACGGACTAAAAAGTATTATCACCTCCACCCAGCCGTCTGAGGCACGTGCACAGTTAATAGAGGGAAGGTCCACAGTGGATGAGGAGATAGCAACTCAAACTGTTGGGGGATAGTAAACAGCTCCCTCTAGTGGGCGCAAAAGAAACGACAACGAGACAAATCCAGAATCTATTCGGCAGAACTGCAATAAATCCAAAGAGGATAAGATGCATCATCACTTTTGGAGCAATTCATTACTGGTCGTACTTGGAACAGTATGATTGATATTTTGTTAATAATGGAACATGGAACAGTACAGCTGCAAAAAAAGCCAGGACACCCAAAATTAAATAAAATCTTTCTGGTGACCCGTCTACATTATTTTGGAGTGAGTTGCCTTGTGTTTTTCTTCTTTCAGATGCGATGGTACTTCACGTCATTTGGTGTTTTGAGCATCCCAAGCAGAATGCAACATACTTGAATAATGTTTGAGAACTAGATAACTCATCTAGAAAACCAACAAAACCATCTAGACTAGTGGTTCCCCCCTTTGATGAGATGGAACATTGAAGGTGTAAAGTCAGTTCTGCATGACTTTATTTTTCTCCTCAGGTGCAACCGTGATGTAGCGCCCTATCTTTACAACTTGTTCGCAATTGTATTCGTTATCTTTTCTGTTTTTTCTACCAGTGCGTGTGTGTAGGTTGGTGATACGGTGGCACGGAGCCCCCGCCCCCCCACTTTTATCAAGACTGATAAAAAGCAATACATGGAGAAGGAAACTTGTGGTTGAGCGAGTAATGTTTAAATGATAATATATTATTTTGGTCACATGTCTGTTTTTTGGCATCCTGTTATTATTTTATACATAGTTTATAATGGGAGGGGCACTGTATACGTACTTGGCCTCTCCACCCTTCTGGTTTCTCTTATGTGGTTGTTTTTTATGTTGATGTATAGTGTTGGCAGGCGGTTATACTATATAATAACAGATTTGACCTTTGTGGACAAACAGCAGCTGCCCCTGGTCTACGTGCTGCTGGGTGAAGTTTAGCACCGCCTTCATGGGGTCACGCTTCAGGGCCAGGTGTCCGTTGCTGGGTGGGGTCACCATGAAGTTAAGCTCCGCTGGGGGCGTGTCCACGTCCTGCACCCTCAGATCCTCTGGCCTGATCTCCGTCATCGAGGACACCCACACCTGGATGGACACAACAGGTCCCAGCTGTTATTTTTGAGACAACATGAACATCCAGGGACACGGGGGCCTTTGGTTTGACACGGCTCAGGGCTTTGACAGCAAAATGACAGTTTGACATATAATTCGAGGGATGGAATGTTTTCATATTTTGTTACACAATGAGGCAAATTTCTTGGTATATATAAGTTGTTGTCTTTTTTTTTTTTTTTTACATTGGTGGATGCCAGGGTTTGAAGAGATCCCCTTCATTCAAAAGTATCAGATTGTCCGCATTATAGAATGTACTTTTCTTTTTCTGCTTGGATATATTATAATTGACAAGGAACCAAGACACCGGCATGTGTCCCTGTCATTCATGGTCATTGTACACAATGGAGCCAGGATTCTGAGGGTGGGGGTCCAGCCCGCGGCTATTTCACGTCATGTTTTTCTCCAGCTCCGTCACTTCTCCCTTCATCATCCACGCTGCACCAAGGAACAGTGCCCCGACAGCCACCCCCGAACGGGAGGCACCTTAACGAGACTGGGACAAACCAGGCCCCACGTCCCAGGACTGAACATAGTAAACACAGCACCCCCCCTGCTCCCATGGAGGAGGAACGGCCTGGAGCTAACGCAAAGTAACAGAGGAAGTCATTGGCGCGCGGGGCGCAGAGCTACCAGACCGTGCAGACACTCGGCGACGAAAGGATGAGCCGCCCTACTCGGGGCTGGAGGAAAGCGTTACGCAACGCAGCGTTAACCAAGCGCAGGTTGGAACGCCACAGCGGAGGGGCTGCTTCTCGGGTGTGATCAGCCGAAGAGGCTTTTTTCCTTTTCACAACATTCGGATTGGCTTAATGGGATGAGCACAGGGGTCACTATCAATATGCACAATGTTTTTCTTTGAACAAACCCACTTTACTCAAGTCAGTGCTATCAATATGAAAAAACAACCTTGTTTATACAGCTGATGCTGTGGCTCAGACAGCCTAAAGACTCAACTTTTTTCTCCTAAATAATTTGAATGGTCCCAAAGTTATCCCTGCATTTTTTATTGTCACACACACACACACACACACACACACACATACATCAATACAGAGATGATTTTATATTAAAGTAATGTATTTTAATGATGAGTTAGAGCGATCGTTATGAAATTAAACAGGTTACCAAAATAAAAAAGATTTGAGATTTTTAGGACTTTATAGAGCTCAACCGTATGTTAATGTGACTCCATGCAAAGGGGAGTCACAGAAAAATTATTTTTTATCAATTTGGGAGGGACGCCTTTCATGTCAAGGTTCATGCAAAGATGTTGATTAAAGCATGAGCCAGTCGGTGAAAAAGAATTATTTCCAACATGAGTGTGAGATATCCTGGAGGTGGTGTTTTACCTTTGAGAACCACTAAATGTCAGGTAACACTGGGGTCAACATGGCCCGTAAAGGACCTGAAGGCGGCCTTAATTAGAGGCTGGGCTGTAACTAGCAGTGAGCTTGCCTCCCACCTGGCTGTAAGAACAGAAGCACATGAGTACTTTCAATTAGCACCAGTAAACCCCCCACATGGCGGCACCATTCCCACGGCATATCGTCCTCCTACATGAGAAGACTGCACCTCTGACCATCCCCTGCAGGACATCACAGCGGGATCCGTTTGGGGAACAGTATCAGTGTGACTCACCAAATTCAAAGACGAGACATACGAGATCAATTTGCATGAACAAGACAGAGCGTCTGCTGCTCATTGCTGCAGCTTTGGAGCCTGAAAGGAAGGTCGAGTTGAAGCCAAACGCACTCACGTCTTTGATCTGCGTTCGGGCAGACCTCATCGGTTTGTTGAGGTGCTTTAAAGGACTTGCGGTGGTGACCTTTACATTACAGTAGAGACATGGCAGCATAGAAATACACTGTGGCAGACGGGGGCGCCGGTCACACCTAAAAGTGACACCAAAATAAATCCACTTTAGTTTGACCTGTAAGCCATATTTAGAGTATTCTCACTGTTTTACCATTCAAACTAACAGCCCTTTCTACTGAGGAACTTGAGTGGTTATTCCATCTATGCTCGAGCCCAAGTCTCAAGACTTCATTAAAAATAGATATTCTAAATATAGCATAGTGTTAAACCAACACTGGTGTGTTTTTTGAAGTGACTAAAATAGGTTTTGCTGTCCACAGTCGGTTTCTCCAAGCTTTGCTCTAGGAAATACACAGACTGGAGAAGTACTTGTTTCATTACATTGTATTTTACAGGAGACTCTGCTCACAGTTTATGTGAGAACACAATAAGTTCTATGCCCACTTTTACCCTGGTATATAATCAATGATAAATTCCCACTCAGAAACCACCATAGAGTGCTGATGTGTCAGCGGGATGGCATCCTCTCTCCGTCATAGATGACCCAACTAAATCATACATAATGTACTGGTCTCCTTGCCTTACTGGTATTTCTCTGGATCGTGTTCATCTTATCTGTGTCCTTTGTTGGCCTCTTGGACTAGAAAGTTTGTGTATATTTCACAGAAGAGCACATTTCATCTTGGTTAAAAAGCTGTTTTTTGGCAAAGCTGTTAGAAAAGCAGCTTTTCAAGAATGAATAAATTCCTCTGTGACAGTAAGATAACCTTTCATGCGGTGCGGTGGCAGAGAGCAAAATCCAGACCTTTGATCTTCCATCCAGTGAAATAATGATTAATAAATCAATCAATAAGGATTTC
This sequence comes from Pungitius pungitius, assembly GCF_949316345.1. Taxonomy (NCBI): domain Eukaryota; kingdom Metazoa; phylum Chordata; class Actinopteri; order Perciformes; family Gasterosteidae; genus Pungitius; species Pungitius pungitius. The sequence continues at coordinate 5,963,561 of NC_084904.1, forward strand.
CAGTGACAAATTGGCAGGAATTACAAGATGCTCCCTTTAAAAAAGAAATATCCACAATTCCACATTAAACTAAATTAACACTTCAACGGAGGGGAAGTTGAAAGGATTCCAGAGGAATTCAAGGCATTTGGGGCAAAGCCGCACAGACAATAGACCTTTACTTGAGCCTCTTTGCGGCTGGACCTCGGCACATGGACACATGCCGGACAACCTCAGTCTAATTTTTACCAGTACAAAATAAATAACAATATACCGGCAGGGTTTCTTTGGATGGAGGTAGAGAAGACTGAGGTGAAGTAGAGGAAACTGGGCTGAACTGAGCACGACATGGTCAGTGTTTTCTATTTGCAGCCCATGCCATCATGCCACTCACGCTCGCCACTCTCGTGGAATGGACTAAATGGGAGCGACATATTTTCAGCAGCAGGACCTTCTGTCTGCGTTTTGCCTGTGGGCTGTTTTCCATTTGATCTAAACTCTTTTGCATTCATGAGGAAACTTTGTATTAACTTCCAGTGAACCTGAATTACAGCAGCTGCCGCTTCATTTCACCGCCGGCCGATGCAGCAAAAAGCCTTTTTTTTTTTAGTAACCTGATAATTATTTTGAAAGCTCAACGCTTTAAACACCACAACAGACCTTCCTACAATGAGAACCACCAGATGTCTGTTCTGTGCTGCATCCCAAACACAGTTCCCCCAGCCCAACCAGCCAGCCAGCCACGGCGACTCCACAGAAGAAACAGGAGGATATGGTGCCAGACGTGCTGGTAAAAAAGAAAAAAAGTTTAAATATAGAGCAGCCGTGCCGACTCACCCTGAGGACCCTGTTGGCTGTAATAACAGGAGGCTCGTCGTTGACAGCTGTAACCTGGATGTGCACCGTCTGGGCCGCGCTCTGCTTCCTCAGGCCAGTGTCATTGGCCGCCACGGTGAAGCAGTCGGCTGACGTTTCGCTGCTGTCGTGGATGTAGTAAATGAACTCGTGCTCAACCTGATGAACAAACCATGGAGATGATTAAAAAGTGCTTCCAAACATGAGCTGGACACTACCGTTGGGAATAACAATACAAATGCAGTATAATCAGATTATTACCAATATTGCTCATTTTTAATCCAGCAATAAACTGCTGCTCAGTTGCCAATATCTCACCTGCCTCCTGGTGAACGAGGTTATGGCCACACCAGGATGCCGCGAGTGCTCCACGTGGCCGTGCCGCGGGCGCTCAGTCAGACTATACAGGAAGTTGTTTCCCGAAAAGTGCCGGTTGGTGACTTTGAGGACGTCCTGGGTCAGCGCCTTGGACGCGCCCTCGTTCAGAGTGAAATTGGAGACCTGGAGCGGGATGAGGCGTGGGATGATGTCGACAGACATCCTGATGCCGCTGACGTCAGTCACCCCATTGGTGGCATCCAGGACGAACGTGTCGTTCACTCGCTCGGGTTCCGTTTGCACGTACTGGATGTTTCCGCCGCCGACGTCCTCTTGGGTGAACGTGTTGACAGGGGACTGCTGGGTTCCGATGTAGCGCTCCTCCGCTTCGACGAAACGCCGGAGAAAGCCATGAGACGGCGCCACTTTGACTGTGAATGCAATCTCAGATGGCAGGTTGTCCTCGTGAGTGACCTGCAACAATCCAAAAACACACATTCACTGGTTAAAAATGAAAAGCTCCTTGGGCCACTACTGTTTGGTTTTTGTTTGGGTCTCAATGTAACCTTAAACAGGATAGTAAAAGGTGGTCTTTCACTCGGTTGTATTGTGATATTTAAATGATATGACAAAATGTGCAGTTGAAACTGTATCTAAAACACAATGTGCAGGTTTGTTTAACACCTTATTTTAGGAATTGGGTTTTAAAAACTCTAAAACAAAATGTTTAAATCAAAACATGCACGGATTCCAAATGCAAGTATCCATTTGGTTATTATTCCGAATTGGCCATAATCGAATTGGTAAGATATAAATACATGATCGCCAACTCGCAGTGGGTCTGTTCCGAAACACTCACCTCTAGTTTTGTCCCGCTAACCGTCACTGGTTTTCCCTCCTCCACCAGCAGGCTGTTGTGATGCAGCACAATGGGAGGCCTCTGATGACTTTCCAGGTAAACCTTCACATTGATCCTCACCGCTAGATGCAGACCTTTAGCGCTCACTGTTAGGTTGAAAGAGTCTGCGAGATGCCTGCTGTCGTCGTGCCGGTAGGAAACCAGCCCATCCTTAAAGTCACACTGCGAGAAGGACTCCACCATCTTCTCATTGCGGTATAGACCCCCGTACTTGGGAGCCCCATCCAAAATGAACAGGACTTCTTGGTTGTCTCTGATGTCCAAATTTGATACAACGCTAAAGTTACCAGTGGAAAAGGTCACGGACCGGCCCTTCTGGACCAGCAGGCCGGTGTTGTTGCCAACCCTCAAGAAGGGGTCGTGCGCGCTGATGTCCAAGAGGCTCGATACAAAATGCTGTCCGTCGGAGACAAAGAGCACAAACCTGCCCGTGCTCACGCCCTTGTGAATGAACAACACTCGCTTTTCTTCCAGATCCTTCTGGCGAAACTGAAAAAGGCGATGGGCGGTGTCGTTAACCAGCACCAGGTCTCCCATTGGGATGCCTCGGCGAGTGTAAATCAACTGGCCATCGTCAAAATCAGAGTCTGCATCATGATACCGCAAGTCCTCTATGGTGAGTATCTTCTGCCCATCTCTTACTACATGGAACACTTTATCAATAACACGTACGGGCTTTTGGTCATTGACTAGCCGAATAGTAATGTTGAACACGCCTTCTTTGGAGCCGATATCATCTGCTGTGACCAAGGATTTGAAACCTTGACTGGTGGAGGTTATGAAAGTAAACTGGTCTTGTGTGGTTTCACTGTCATCATGGATGTACATTATCCGTTCCTCCAATACATCCTGGTTACTAAAGGTTAGGATGTTGTCGTAGCTAGCGTTGGAATTTGACTTGCTAATACGGGCCAGCTTCCCATGTTTGGGGGTGCTTGTTATTGTGTAGTACATATCCTTTGTGCTCAAAGTCTCTGCAAACAGGTTGTCTTTCGTGATTAGTTTACTTCCTCCCTCCTGCAGTGAGACTCCGTCATTTCTTATGAACACACTGTTTACATCAGCTTTGATGGAAAACCGGAAGTCATAGTATTGGGACTGAGCGTGTTTGGAAACCAGCTGAAATTTGAACCGGTCACTTGTATCTTCATAAGGCCTGTCGACGAGCTCGTAATGTACTTTTTGATCCGTTAAATCTTTTTGGCTAAAGGTTGAGTTCTTCCCCAAGACTGTCCCTTCGAGCAGGAGTTTCCCTTTCTTTGGTGTGGTCAGAACCCGGTAATGGATGGCTTCCTCTGAGAGGACTACACCTTCAGCTGTGGCTAAAAGACACTCTGAGTCCAGTGTCACTTTGCGAACTTTATCCATGTCAATCATAACATTCCTCACCAGGTGGTAATTTACCCACTTCACAGTGATTAAAAAGAGGATTTCAGTGGTTTCCCTTGAAGCCACAATAACTCTGCTCTTAAAGTAATCAGTGGCGTTGGTTGTCTGAATGTCTTGATAGGTACTGACGTACCTCAGGCGCTCTTTTTCGAGAAGCCTTTGGGAAAACGAGTCAGTAGGTCTCCATTCACCACTGGAGTGAAGTCTTTGGAGTTCCCCATACTGAGGCGCTTCGATGATATCGAATCGGATGTCTACGACTTGTTTCACGGCATTGGTTTGCACAGCCAGCTGCTTTGAACCAAGTATAGCAGTCTCTCCTTGAATGATCTCAAGGCCTGTGTTGTTTGCTATCTTATACTCCAGCGCTACAGCCATGACCCTTAAGACAACAGTGTTGCTGACCTTTTCTCCGTCGCTAACTCTAAGAACAATTCTTGAGTTTCGAACTCCTGCATGAACATAGAACACCCTCAGTTCCTCAAGGTCTAAATATGAGAACGCTGTCACAGCCTCTCCTGGGTTGTTCTCAACTTCCAGATATCCTGCGTCAGCGTTCAGGTTCCCAAGCACAGAGAAGACGAGGTCGGTGTAGCTGCTGTCGATGTCGGTGGCTTTCAGGACATCAGTGGTTAGGCGTTTCTTTGAGTTCTCCAATAGGACAAATAGATTTCCTTCAGGGAGACTCAATTCGGGCGCATCGTTGGTGGGTGTCACAGTAATATTGTAGCGGTACAATTTGTTGCTCTTCAGATAATCAGGAACTTTCTTTCTACTGCTTGAATACATTGAAAACATGAAGAAGTCATCCGGTTCCTCGGAGCCTCCATGGATATACATCACTCGCCCGTGCCAAAGGTCCAACATGCTGAAGGTGTTCTCCTCTTGGTCCTGATCAACATCAAGCCTTACCTGACCATGAGTTGGTTGCTCCTGGATTTGGAACATGATCTGGGACTGTCGAATGCCAAGCTTCTTGAAGTCCAAGACTACCTTGATGTGTTTGGCCTCGAGAGATGCTCGACTGCCCTCCTGGACCACAAGGTTTTTGAGCTGCACAAAATTCGAGCCGTAATTTCTGTCCAAACCTATTGCGAGGGTGGACATCTGAAGTGGCGGTGTTGGTGTCGGAAAGTGCAAGTTGTGTAACGGAGCACTCGTTGGACTCACAGTGGTCGAGGGTTCTGTTTTTATCTCCAGCTCACAACCAACTGAGATATCCTTGGAGACTACGGCGTTGGAGAGACCGGTTGTTACTCCATTGACTTTGATATTCTTTAAACATCCTTTAAAGGAACCTCCTCTGACACGCTTTCCAGACACAGAGACAAGGCCCACCTTTCTGACTTCTGCTCTAGTGCCGTCATCGACACCTCCGACAAAAAGATAACCTCTCAGCTGAAGCCCCTTTGAACCAGAGCTAATGCTGCTTTTCACCATCTCTCCGTCGACAGTAAGCTCCAGGCTTTTGGAAGTGAAATGCAACTTCATAGAATGCCATTTCCTGTCATTGATGAACGTGAGGGATCGAAGCTCGGTTTTGGTTCCACCTTTACCAACAATGGCCACTGGCAACCCTTCCTGAATCTCCACAGCCACAAAGTCCCCCTCTCGGGCAGAATTGTACAGGATAATTCCCTCTTTGGCTGAAGTATGCACGATACTCTCAAATGTCGCTTCGTGCTGGGCGTTCCAGGTGGGAAGAGAAATGTAAGCCCTGGAGCTGAAGAAGCTGATAGGGTCTTCCTCTGTAGCAGAGAATTGGGGACTGCAGCCTAAAGACACCTCGTGGACATTGAATCCTGTATACGGCCTCAGGGATGACACCAAGTCGTGTTCGTTGAAGACCACCTCATCCATGCAGCCCCGGAAGCTGACCACGTCTCTGGGGAGGTAAAGTCTGTCCAGGCCTCCTAAACCTCCGACATAGAGCCATTCAAAAATCGGAAGATTGTGATTGTAGCCGGACATCTTTTTATCTGAGTGAGAGTTCTTGTCCACAGTGAGAGTGACAGTGCTCAGCACATGACGGACCTCCACCGAGTGCCAAGCCAGGTCGTTGAGCTGGGTGCCACCCTCTGACCGCAACACCACCTCCCCCAGTCCGAGGTCCACTTTCAGCTAAGAGAAGAAACAAAATAACAGGAGTACAAGTTACGCTATGATACATGAATGAAAAGCTAAAAAAAAAATCTTCTTAAGATCTGTTTATAGATGGCTATTTTTAGTAATGTCCCACATTCAGAATGATTGCAGTTGGGCCGGCAATGAGCCTCTAGCCTTCTGAATTGATCCCCTAACTCTTCCTCCTGCATTAGCACACGTAAGTTGGTTTCACTTTGGTTTCTTGGCGACATGTCATAGCTGTTGACGACTTATTGTTATGTTTGGTGCTGAAGCATCAGTTGTGCCCAGAGAATGATTCATCCTTCAGGATCTCTTTGATGAATCCACATTGCTTGATGTTTTTCAATACAATCTCAACAACTATTGGGTAGATCACCATCACATTTTTTAGACGTTCATGGTCACCTTTAATACTAAGCTAAAAGTACAATCTCCCATAGCCTATCCTAAGGTTTATGGCTTAAATGACTCAAATGACTAGAGGCAGACACTGTGACACCTTTAAAGGGAAAAACAGGATATAGACTACTTAAATATGACATCATTTGTTATTATAGCCGTTTAAAGCAGGAAGTGAACGATCATCTCCTTGCCTTCAGCAGTGTCCAAAGAGCATCATGTCACCATCTCAAACCAATGCTTGTCAGGGCCCGAGTCCCTGCTATTGTGGGTTTCCAGGGAGCGACGCTCATGTCTGACTCGAGCGGAATGAGACCCCGAGCACGAGGAGGACTTGTGCAAGTGAAACAAAAATTTTTCCCGGTGATGTGTCAGTTTAATGAACAGAGACGGGCAGCTCATCACTCGTGCTCACTGAAAAATGCAGCGCAGTTGGCGATACCGGGCAGTATTCACTAAAAATAGTGCATCCAGCTGGACACACACACCGGTCTTTTAACTGTGCCTGACCTCATGAAGGCTAATGAATATTGTGGCAATATTAGCATTATTATGTACCCAAATTCATTAAATATATTTAAAAATACATTTGAAATTTAGAGGAATTATATAGAAAGATAAAGCTTCATTACTTTTAAGTGGCGGCCGGCCGATAGAGGGCAATGGGGCGTGGCCCAACCATGAGCACAGATAGAAAGAAATATATATTAATTTTTGTTGTTTATTATATTTAAAATACATTTTACAAATGGTCAATGTTTGTGTTTTTGAAGTGGATTATATACTCTAATATCTTTAAATAAAGTTATGTGCCAAAAAAACAAGTTCATAGAAGCAGTACGGATAAATCAAAAAGATTCTAATATGGTTGCAAGAGGCGGTCTGGGGCACAGGGGTTGTCACAAATCCACTGGCAAATATATTCAGTCCCACAAAGATCACTACATTACTCACACACAGATCACAGATCAAGATCTGCTGCCTTCATAATCCTCAACATTACACTGTGACAACTGACAAGTATGGGGTTAACCCTCAGCTGGCATCAGGCATGCTTGTCCACTTGCGTTACCGTGCTGAGACTGACGCCAACGACGCTTAAGGCGTTGATAGTGTGTGTGTGTTTGGTGATCAAGTACAAAAGGTGTGTGTGTGTGTGTGTGTGTGTGTGTGTGTGTGTGTGTGTGTACTGCAGGCCTGTCCATGTACGCGGGTGTGCACTTGTGTGTGCGGTCATGTGTGCTTGAACGTAGATGCTCACGTGCTGGGGGCCACGGATGTACCCACCTGCAGGCGACCGGCGCGCAGCTCCAGCAGGAAGTAGTGGGTCTGGCCGGCGGCCAGGAACAGCAGGCCGCCGGCGCTGGAGGTTCGGAAGCGAATGCGCAGCGTGTTCTGGTCGGACGCCTCGGACGCCTTGAGCTGCACAAAGCCGTCGCCGTAGAATGAAGCTGGAGAAAGGGACGTCGGAGGGAGGCGGGGGGGTATTTTTTTAAGACAAAGAGAAAGAGGCAGCGCGTGTACATAACGTGGCGCTCACCGTCTTTCGCAGACTGACCAATCAATGCTTAACACAGTAGCAGAGACTACAGCAAACACACAGCATGCTCAGTTTGTACAGCATTGTGCTCTTAAAATAACAAACATGTGACATTTAGATGTAAAAGTCAGGCCATTTATCCTCCAGGTTGTTCTCTAGAAGTGTGGTTTGTGTGTGCGTATGAAACGCACACAAATTATAACTCTGCACACAGTAAAAGAATGCGTGGAAGATCCTCTGCTGGGACTCACCTCTCCTGGTGGGCCTGCTGAGTTTGTTCCTGGATAATTTACACTCATCAAAGTATGACACAGTGCAATTATGAGGCACTTTTACATGTAGAGCAACACACTCCTTTACAGGATGAAACAAATCATGACATCTGCTCGTTCCGTGGCGCTTAAGAGAAAGTTACTCGCCTATTGTCCAGATTTGTTTGAGAGGACTCTTTTATTTTATTATATTTTAAATGGGTTTGACTTAAATGCCACAACAGAGGCTGAGGATGCGGGCGAGGAGCTGGGAGGAAGTCGGACATGTTTGGGCCTGCCCTGCCCCAACAGGAAGCTTCAACCTGAACATGAAAGGCGCTGACACATCGCGTTCCAGAAGCAACTGTGGCGGACCAACGCAGCCGTCTCCCCTGACCTCCCAATCATCCGCGCTCCCAAACCGCTGTCCGGCTCACCACGCAAATTCAAGAAGGTTAACGGAGGCGTCGCCCTCCTGCTGTTTGTAGTTTGTGACCCAGAACAGCACGCTGCTAATGGGGCTGAGCTATACTCACCGGGGAGGCAGCCTGCAGTTAATGGGAGTTAATGCTTTGCTGTTACTCCGTTAATGCACTAATTGGCTCGACCGACTTCAAATCGGTGCAACATAAATCCACTCAATTAATCCAGTAAAGCACGTAAATCCGCCCCTCGGCCATATCGATGTACAGCGGGCAGTCCACAGGAGCCCATTGCAGGGAGACCAAACGCGATATAAATCAAGCTAAGCGTGCACTTAGACTTTCAAATATAGATTCACGTTATATATATGACATATGTATATTATTTATATAAATATAGAGAGAGCGACATTGATTGATATGACACACCTATTAGGCAGAAGAGAGAGTGCTTTGGTAACCCTCATCTCTCAGGCGTTCTCAAAATAATTGGCGGATTTTGCACGTTCTTTGCTTATCGACGGTTTACTAAATGATGTGTTGTATCTTTGAGACAAACAAAACTTTTTTTTACCTCGTCGTTGATAAAAAATAACTCATCAATTACTCTGACAACTATTTCTGGATTTGACTAACAGAATACCATAAAAGTGTGGAAAGATCTCACAAAATGTAAACTCCCCACATGTTGTTTTTTGGCTGACCAACAGTCCAAAACCTAAAAGACATTCAGATTATTATCAGATAGGACAAACAGACTCCATATTATCACAACTGAAAAACTGCAACCAGTGAATATCTGTTGCTTGATCGCTGACTTGAAATAAATCAAATGTCCAGATTATTTATTTTCCTTCAATTGATTAGTCCTGAAAGCCCTCCAATCTTGCCTCCCCTAATCTTTTTTACGATTAAAAAGAATATATATTCCAAAACCTGTAGCTGTCAATCAAACAGAGCTTCTTCTTTTGATTAGAACTCATTAAGTTAATAACCATAGCTCAATAGATTTCTAGTCAAACAGCTTTTTAAGTAACGACACGTTCTCCAGTCCACACATGGTTGCTCCATGAGCCCGCTGTGGTGCCCATCAGTGCACTCGGAGCACCACTGTTTTGCACCGATTCACACATACAAGTGTGCCGCGGCTGAATAATCAACCCAATGGGAACGCACAAAGTTTGGAATTGCTATATTTTTTTTTACCAAAGATCTCTCCTAAAAGTCAAAAGGTTTGGACACACTCTTTGAATTAGAAAGGGAGAAAATGAAAAACTGTCCATACTTTTGACTGCTTCTGTATACATGCTTTATTTTCTTGTTTTTTTTATTTAGAGAAAATAATCTGGTAGTTATTCCTGCAGTTTGTTGAAATTAAAAGAATTTAATGAACATAGTCAGTACAGCTGCAAACAAACCTATCGATTGGCCCACAGTCACAACGTCCAGCTCTGCAAGGACCCAGAGGCAGACTGACTGTCCTTCCTCATAAATACATCATGTTCATTCATCTAACTGCCTCCATTTTTTTCCCCAGAAAAAAGAACCCAGTGATATTTGCTCCTTGACATTCACAGGGATGGACGTGCATGCTCAATTGTATTTTGGTGGTTGTCGTGGTGACGTTAAGGCCATATGATAGAGTGTCATGTTTGGTTATAAAAAAATGTACTGGATTCTTGAAAAGCCAGGAAAATATGGAAAGAAAATGTCATGTTTCTGTTGACAGTCTTCTCACATGCTGAGACACGGACATTTTTACAGCGGGTGAAGTAAGTATTGAACACGTCTCCCCTTTTCTCAGTAAATATATTTCCAAAAGGAGCTATTGACATGAACTTTTCACCAGATGTTGGTAACAACCCAAGTAAGACATACATACAAATAAACCAAAACAAAGAAGTTCAGAAATGAAGTTATGTGTAATAATGTGAAATGACACAGGGAAAAAGTATTGAATACATGAAGAAAGGGAGGTGCAAAAAGGTGTGGAAAGCCAAGACAACAGCTGAAAACTATCAGTAATTAAAAAGCAATCCAGACCCTTGTCAGTGCAAATTAATATCGGCTGGTTCCGTCCCAACTGATGGCCTTCAAGAAGGTCTCATTGCCAATGTGTCACACAAGACACGTCCCATGATGGGTAAAAGCAAAGAGCTGTCTCAAGACCTTCGCAACCGAATTGTTGCAAAACACAACGATGGCATTGGTTATCGACGCATTTCTAAGCTTCGGAATGTTCCAGCGCTAATGGAGCCATAAAACAGAAGTGGAAAGAATCATTTCACCATAAATGTATTTTGACCAGGTGCTCCTCGCAAGATTTCTGACAGAGGAGTGAAAAGAATAATCAGAAGAGTTGTCCAAGAGCCAAGGACCACTTGTGGAGCGCTTCAGAAAGACCTGCAATTAGCAGGTACTGTTGTCTCAAGGAAAACAGTCAGTAATGACTCCACCGCCATGGCCTGTGTGCACGCTCACCACGCAAGACTCCATTGATGAAAAAAGGCATGTTGAAGCTCGTTTAAAGTTTGCTGCACAACATTTGGAGAAGCCAGTGAAATACTGGGAGAGCGTAGTGTGGTCAGATGAGATGCCATAGTACACACCATGTTTGGAGGAGAAATGGCACTGCACATCACCCTCAAAAACACCATACCAACAGTGAAGTTTGGAGGTGGGAACATCATGGTGTGGGGCTGCTTTTCAGCAAATGGTACTGGCAAACTTCACACAATTGAAGGAAGGATGAATGGGCAAAATGACAGAGACATTCCTGACAGAAATCTGCTGCCATCCACCAGGATGAAACGAGGGTGGGCATTTCAGCAAGACAACGATCCTAAAAACACAGCCAAGGAAACTCTCAACTGGTTTCAAAGAAAGAAAATAAAGCTGCTAGAATGGCCCAGTCAATCACCTGACTTAAATCCCATTCAAAATCTATGGAAAGACTGAAGATCAAGATTCATAGAAGAGGTCCACGGAACCTTCAAGATTTGAAGACTGTGTGGAAGAATGAGCCAAAATCCCACCAGAGCAATGCATGCGACTAGTTTCTCCAGACAGGAGGCGTCTTGAAGCTGTCATTACCAACAAAGGCTTTTGTACAAAGTCTTGTTCAATACTTTTTCACTGTGTCATTTCACATTATTACAAATATCTTTGTTCTGTTTTTTTGTATGTAAGTCTTACTTGGGTTGTTACAAACATCTGGTGAAAATGTCATGTCAAAAGCTCCTTAGGAAATATATTTACTGAGAAAAATAGTGACGTGTTCAATACTTACTTCACCCGCTGTAAGTGTGGGGGGGGGGGTATACAAATGAGAAAGCAGGGTGCTCTACCAGTAAACCATTCCAACACATGTGAAGACACAGGGGTTGGAAGGTTGTTCTGTAATCAACATGTCTGCATTGGCAGTGTCTTAGGTGACATTTCACGAACAAAGCCAGCGACCTTTCTAACAAAACACCCGCTTGCGTTTAATTTGAGGGCTGAGAGCAGCGCCTGTCACTGCCTGCATGCGCCGCTTTTACACAACAGATGAAGTGGACGGACTGAAGTGCCTCTCTGGGTTTTTGTTGACTTGTTCTGCAGCTCTGGAAGGCAGATACAATGTGGATGCATTAACAAAAGATTTGCAAACACTGCAATATCTCATATATATATATATATATATATATATATATATATTTATGCATTGAGGTAAAACAATTGACGGTCATGGTGAGAAGGAGAAATGGTGAAACAAATCCTGATAATCCCGGAGGAGAGGAAGCAGAGCGTTGATAGGGGCTGAATTGAGATGGCACATGCATGGGATCAAATATACCAGAGGGGCTAATGAAGCCACCATGGATGCAAACACATCTGAGGCTGTGAGTCATGGAAGAGCAACACACACACACACACACACACACACACACACACACACACACACACACACACACACACACACACACACACACACACACACACACACACACACACACACACACACACACACACACACACACACACACACACACACGCACGCCTGTCCGATTCTTTAAGTTCAATAGGAGTGTGCAGTTGTCACAGTCATTGTTCCACCAGACATCACAGTCCCACTTGCGAGGCGCGGTTATCTCATGGCCCAGGATGAAACACTAAGGTAAAGAATCAAGCTGCCTGGAAAAGGGAACAAAATGACTATTTGTGGTATAAATTAACCGTTGGTCACACTATACACTATTTCATCAATTGGGTTTTGGTTCACATTTTGAAGACCTGTAAACCTCTCCAGTAACTCAACGTCACGTACGTGTGGGATGCGGGGAGACGGCGTTTACAGTGCATTTCTCGTGAGTGCCGATACAGAAATAGTCTACTGTAGCCTACGCATAAAGGACATAAGGACGGCCATTAAAAAGCTAATCATCACTGACAGAACTTAGAACCCCGACATTCTCAAGTAGCCTTCAGGGTCAAAGAATTTCCACCTGGGAGAAACTCTTCAAAGTTATCCCATGTACTCATGTGTCATGAGATGAACACATGGGCATTGAAAGCACCATTTGTTCTCGTGGAAGGGAAAGTTGTTACCTCCCGACGCCAGCTCGACCAGGAGCGACCACCACAGCAGCGCGCGCAGCCACCATTCCCTCCTGTTCAGCCCGCAGTCCATCGTTGTTCTCCCGGTGGGAACACACACGCTGCCGCACATGTACGGTTACATTTGGACAGACATGTTTTTAACTTCTTTAGCTGTGAAGCTCTTGCAGCCTAAAAGCGGACTGGACCGACGCGAGTCCTCCCGAAGCTCCGCCCCCGCCCGCGTGTGCGTGTGCGTGCGGGTTTCTTCTCAAATAAAGCATGTTAAACTCCGTTTTCAAAATAAAAGCCAGAGAAATTAGAAGAACTACTAGTTTTTAATGAACATTATTTAGATTGTACGTAAGATGCATGCTTGTGACATTGCAGATATATTTTACTTTGCATTTTGTATTTAATCCTCCAGGTCAATTCAAGGCAGTGGCGACCGGCGACTGCCCCTCCTTGAGCCCTATAAAAGAAATAAAGAAAATAAAAGATAATATTAAATTAAAACATGTAAATGTCTATGTTTTTGAAAAATGGAATGCATCCAGTTTTATTTGAAAAATATATTTACACAAAATATATGCTTTTTCTGCACGTCCCGTCTTAATGCGTGCTCTCGAGATTTCCCCCAGAAGGCAGGCCTTTAGCCGATTGCTGATTAAATAAAAAAAACATTGAAAAAAAAAATTATATATATATATATATATATTTTTTTCAATGTAGTAAAATATTGGATTTATGGTATAGGAGTAGATGGAGAAAATGACTCTTCTTCTCTCTTGATTTATTTAACTTCATCTTTACATTCAAGTCTTCTTTAATTCAGTATGATGTTACAAAAGTATGGTTTATTTAGAGTCAAAAAGAACATAAAGCATGGCTACCTTGTGACTGATGCCTTAATAATCTTTGCTTCTGCCCTTCAACTCAAAAACTCTTTCACGGTGTGTTTGTAGTTAAAGAAAGTAAATAGTTTTTTTCTTGTCAACCAAAAATATCTACTAATTTGTAATTGTGGGCTGTAAGTGCTGCTGCTGGGCAAAAAATATAAGTACAACATTCCAATGTGCGAAGGGATCTATAGTGAATTTATAAAGAAAAACATATTCATGTTAATGTGTCTACGATGAATAAATAGTTATTCAGGAAAATATATTACAATTTAATTTATTAAAAACACTGAAGTCAATTAGTCAAAATGTTGCAGTCATTACTGTCATAACTCAGTAGCAGCGTATATATTAGTGCGCTTCACCGTCCTGTTTAAAACACTGTTATGGATTGATTTCCCTTTACTGTGAACTAGCTAACATCTCTCCAACACAATATTAGAATGACGTTATCTAGACGGCATTCCACAAGGAGTGCTCTTTTTAAAGAATGTAGATGAAAAATCAATGACATGTAACCCTTGGATTTACTAAATTAAAATCTGTTGAAAAACATCACGATCAATAAATCACAATCGAGTAAAAATTCAACAAAAATGCAACATGATTCACGTTGAGGTATTAAAGCATGTGACGTAAACAAAGCAAGCGAATGGCACAATCAGTAAATAGGAGTGATGGATGGACGGGTGTTTTCCTGACGGGTCGTCACCAGGCCCCCAGCAGCTTCCTGTACTCCTGCTTGATGCAGCTGTAGATGGGGTGGTAGAAGCGGCGGTCGGGCACCATGAGGTCGGTGACGATCTCGGTGTGGTCGACCCTGGGGAGCAGGTAGAGCGACACTTTCACGGACAGCGAGGTGAGGAGGTCGCAGAACTTTGCGGAGGAATCGAAGGGGACGATGATGTCATCGGTCCCGTGGAGCAGAGCGAACGGAGGGATTCTGGCAGAAGTGAGAACCAGAGAGGATCGTGGGTATTTGAAGTAAAGAAAAAAGAATAAGAGATGGAACAGGTGTCCGGAGAGATCTTTTTGGTTTGTGGTTGTTTTGTTGGTCTCACCTGTCGAGCTTGTCCTGGCTCAGCTTCTTCAGTAAGTGTGTCGGTGAGTAGTACGGGAAGTTCTCCACTCCATTCATGGCTTTGTGCATGGTGGAGACGTATTCCACTCCCCGCTTCTGCTCGTGCTCGTAATGGTCCACGATGTTGTACACGCCACTCAGACCTGTCCCGGGAACCGGGCAGATTGCCGTTAATGAAGACTCTACTGGGACTAAAACTTGATATGGGTTGCAAAGTGATGCTTACCAATAACTCCTCTTATTGCCAGTGTGATGGCCGCCTGCTTGCTTGGCTCTATGAAAAGCTCCTCTCTTCCGTCAATGAGAAACAGCGCGGCCAGTGTGCACAAATGAGCACCTGCCGAATGGCCAATTAATACTATGTTGTCCTATTAAAAACAGAAAGAAAGGACATATAATGACATCTACAGTGAGCACAGGGCGAGTGTGGATCAGTCAACTCCCAAGACGTCATTATTTTGTTACTTATTCAGAAACTGATCAGATTGCAGTTCAAACTAAAGAATAAATATGATCTAGAATGTAAAGAACTGCAAAAATGATTATTTTAAGCTATAAACTGTACTTGATGGAACACATCGATGCTGCTGTTAATCTATGCTAAAGTTACTCTGGTTACAGAAAAGGCAGAACCTGCGACTACAGCCGAGAGGGGACGACGCCACTAGGGTTTGTGTTTGAGTGGCTACAGCCTCAGGGCTCCGTCTCTGGAGAGGATGTCCCCTCTCCTCTCAGCAAAGTCGTCTTCCAGCGGTGGGACCACAGGGTACGATTCTGGTCTCATTTCTGGTCTGATAAACAGTGAATCCATCAAATGCAGTGACCCAAAGCGGTAGTTTCCAAGCTAGCGTGCCTGTCATGTTTGTTAAGGTTGCTTTTGACAGGGCCAAGTGGGCATGGTTTCATCTCTCAGCCCCCGGCACACCTGTGTTGCGTTTATCTTAAATATGCAGTGAGGACCTCAATTTGGGAGGGGAAGGCACAATTTGAATTTTGATTTCTACTCCATGCATGGACATGATTCTGCTTTAAGCTAACTGCAGGTAATTCTATGACTTTATGAAACTGATAGTTTTCTAAGAATACATGATTGTAACTCTTACTTTATCAAAGTTGAACTTCTGTCCACTCTCTTGGGCCCAAATGAGGCAGTCCACAATATCTTGGATCATGCCTAAAACGTTGGCCTGTATCAGCAATCAGATGGAACGAGCAGTCAGTCCAGACAACACAGTGACAACTTGTTCACTAAGTTAAGAGAAATCCCCAAAAAGACTACAGTGCATTGTTCTACCTTTGGATAGACAAAGTAATCGGGACAAATGACGGTTGCATTCAGTTCTTTCGCCATCTGCCTCGCCAGCAGACAGTAGATGGATCGATCTCCGGAGCCCCACGCTCCCCCGTAGATGAACACCACCGGCGGCGCCGGCACACCTTCGCACCTGTCCACGTTTGGAGGGTGGTACAAGTCCAGCTTGTTGCTTCTGCGGCCAAATGTGATGCCCTTTGTGTCCAGACAGACAAAACTGTAAACTTTGACATAACACATTTTCAAGGGACCACGTTGAGTCGAGTGGTTAAAAGCTGAGACCTGCATAAAAGTAGAATTATTAAAGATTAAAGACTCTTTTTTTGTTACTCAGCGTAAACACACCTTCTCATAATGCTTGCGGTTTTCCTCATTCTTGTACCATGACTTCCACTGAAAGTAAAGTCTCCCATATTGCAGATATTTGAGAGTCTCCAGGACAGCTCTGGTCAAACAGTATATTCGTCTGTTTAAAGATCAGAGATGGGGAAAAAAAGTGGATTAACCGCTGAATCTTCTTCAGGAGTGAAACAACAGAGGGACTGCAGTAGTTACCTTGGTTTCAGAGCTTCTATGTACTTCTTGTATCCCGGCTTGTTGGGCCAGCCATAAAGCCACTGGGCAGCTAGAGAGATGGAGTAAGGGAGGCCCACCAACAAGACCCCCACCGACACCGGCAGCGACATATGACATCTCACCCCTGACCTTCAATAGAAAATACATGTACATTCATTAGTGTATTACTCAATGTGTTACCCGATGTACTTCAGAATGTGGTGCTTGAGAGGCTCTTACATGTTTTGGATAAGTTTGTCTGTCTTACCTACAACAAAGAAGTGAAACTTTTCAACATTTATTACGTTGGCATCAGACATAGAACATGTTAAGTGATATTAGCCAATAATTGATTCATGTTTAGTTCACAAATTAGCTATTAATATACGCGCATTTGGGGTGGGTAATTATCTTCTTCCAGATCTTTTGTTTGCCAAGTTAAAATTCTCATTGACCTCTGGCCTTGTAGAAAAATACTGCAGAGCATATGGAGCAAAAGCATGCTATTGATAACTTTTGATGGATTGTTTTTTAAATTCACAATGACATTTTAATAACAAGCAAAGTCATTTTAAGACTTATTAGAAAGTGAGACATATTTGACCCTTGTTATTAGTTCAAAGTAATTTGTCTTAAACCCAAACGTTTTACAGGCTTATGACGCATCTTTAGTAAATGGTAAAGATATGAATATAAAGTGCTACCCAGCTTCACTCGTGTGACGTTACCATGGCGCTCTCTAGTGGGTCTTTACACATGAACACTTGATGAAAGCTCGATCTGCTAAAGGACAACACAAGCAAATCACAAGACCTTCTGATAACCGACGCTCCAGGATACATGTATATTATCGTCGCTAGCTAGCTATGAGCTACAGTGAGGCTACAGGTCATATATTAGGTAATCATATGTTGTGCTTTTCAGTATTTCGTTTAAAAGTTAAACCCTAACATCACCTCTTTCTATTTGAACTCCGAGTACAAAGGTTATGTGAACTAAGGGATCGCATCACTTATGACGTTAAACAACTTGTTGTTGTAGATTAACTTATAATTTTTTTTGGAAAACAAAGGCTAGGAGAAACAAAACCGGAAGCACACGTTAATGTACCCAACTGTGACAATATGAACGGTACTGATCGCAGAATCCCACATAACGGGGTGAGGTGGTAGATTGATTGATTCGGATGAACCGATGCCTTGGATAACCTCCGCGCATTACCTGTCCTCCAAAAGCCGGCGTCGGCCTCACGCGAACAAAGAGCAATGCAGCCAAGCGAGAGCGAAATCCTCCTCAACTTCCGTTACCGCTCTGAAGTGTTGCAAACCAGTTGACCGACCGTAAAGTGGATAACATTGACGTAATACTTCATAGGTAAATGTCTCTATTTATTGATTATTCTGTTTACATGCAGAGATTCTCGAATAGATTACATTTTAATGCGGTGGTGAAGTGGTCTGTAACTCCAGGATAAGAGGGATTTCTATCTCGTTTAATCCGAGAGCTCTGATACTATAACCCGGAAATACATCACTAACAATGAGGCCTTTTTATGGAAATAGCAGAACGCCCGACAATGGAAACAATAATTTGATAGCACGCCCCAGCCAATTGTAACTCAAGGTCAATATATTCATTTATTTTAGAGATTTCAATATCTCTCAGTTGTCATGGATATAGCTCAATTGCTACCTGCAGGGGTCGCGTAATGACAGGTGATGACAACATCATGACACCATCCGTGAGATGTGGGTCAAAGCTTTTAAAAAAAACAGTATATGAAATTTGATTTAAGATTACTGTTTCTTCTCCTCTCTGGGGGACCGTCACCTTATCGTGGTGGAGAGGTTCGTGTGTCCCTACGACCCTGAGGGCTGTGTCGTCGGGAGCCTTGTGCTCCTGGTAGGGTTACCCTTGGCAAAGTGGTCTCATGCCAGACTAAGAATGGTCCAAAAGACCTTATGAAAAAGTGGAAGAGGAAAGGAGCTACCCGGCCCGGAGGAAGCCCGGGGGCCCCATTTGGAGCCAGGCCCAGATGGAGGGCCCGACAGCGAGCGTCTGGTGGCCGGGCATAGCCCGGCCAGGCATAGCCCGAAGGATCTAACCCCCATGGGCTCACCACCTGTGGAGGAAACCGATGGGGTCAGAGACAGTAGACGGATCAGACCTGGGCGGCAGATGCTGCCTCTGGGGGAACGTGGAATGTAACCTCTCTGGGGGGGAAGGAGCCGGAGCTTGTGCGAGAGGTGGAGCGTTATCAGTTGGATCTGGTGGGGCTTACCTCTACGCACAGCCTCGGCTCTGGAACCACACTCCTGGATAGGGGATGGACTCTATTCTACTCTGGAGTGGCCCATGGTGTGTGGGGATACATTGGAGTTCACCCCGGTGGACAAAAGGGTCGCCTCCCTACGCCTTCGGGTGGTTGGGGGGAAACTCTGGCTGTTGTTTGTGCATATGCACCAAACAGCAGCTCAGATTATTTGGCCTTTTTGGAGACCCTGAATGGAGTCCTGCTCCAGTAGGGGACTCCATAATCCCATTGGGAGACTTCAACGCGCATGTGGGCGACGATGGAGATAACTGGAGAGGCATGATTGGGAGGAATGGCCTTCCTGATCTGAACCTGAGCGGTCAGTTGTTATTGGACTTCTATGCATGTCACGGATTGTCCACAACAAACACCATGTTCAAACATAAGTGTAGGTGGTACCAGAGCACCCTAGGTCAAAGATCGATAATCAATTTTATAATCGTATCATCTGATCTGAGGCCGCATGTTATGGGCACTCGGGTAAAGAGAGGGGCAGAGCTGCCAACTGATCACCATCTGGTAGTGAGCTGGGTCAGAGGATGGGGGAAAACTCAGGACAGACCCGGTAAATGTTTGGTGACTGAATGCAAGAGAAAGGTTTGCATGATGCTGGCAGTAATTAGAGTAAAAATAAACACTGCTAGTTTTCTAATTGAATGAACTATTCTTAAATCATTAAATGTTTTGTTCAATTAGAAAAAAATGCAAACCAGTAACGCAATGAATTCATTTAGCTGTTCCCTACTGGGGGGGGCAAAGCAACAGAGTGCATTTGTAGAGCAGCACTACCTGCATACGTCCAGCAGGTGGCAGGAGAGTTCATCCCCGCAAGTGACATGCTTGCAATACTTCATCCAGATGGTGCACATCATCTGCCTTATCAAAGGACAACATACAAGTGGCAAGCATTAAGATGTTCACGTTTCATCATCTCAATATGTTAGGAATGGATTGATTGAGCAATTGTTGTCGAAGTTTAAGCCCTTTGTTTCCCCTACACGACAGTTATATCATACTACAGGGGCAGCACACACCTCGTTTCAAGTCTTTGCAAGCTCACAGGCTGATGGCTTGAATAAAAAAAGAGGGTACTGTTTTGCTTGTGTTGTAAAAAAAAAAACTGCACCTGAGAAATTGGAAAACTCCTCACACGTTTCTGTCAGGAATTATTATTATTATTATTATTACATGTATTTCATATTTGATTTGTCCAATTCATACCATTGGGTGCTCTATCAACGCCCACACTGCTCTGAATGACTCTTTGAGGGGTTCACAGATGGTATATTGCGGTGCTGGACAAAGGTGTTATTGGCCATGTGCTCGGAAAACCTTCGAATCCGACACCGCAGACTTGAGAAAAGCAGAGCAGCTTATGAGCGCTGACCGGCCCGAGTGGTTATTGTTATGTTTGGCCCCACCGAGCGGAGAGCACCGGCTCCTGAGTGGGCGTGTGGTTGCTCCCCCATTTGCCACCATGCGAGGAGGCCCAGGTGCCCGCTTTTCTTTCCAGAGGCCACAGTGGAAAAGGAGCCGTTAAGTCAGGCCTTCAAGCTGTCGGTATGAGCCGAGTCAGCCCGTATTCACAGCATTTCCCCCCACTGGGCACGTTTTATAAATTGTATTATCCTTCAGGATATCACTGTACGCATAGTGGTA
Organism: Pungitius pungitius; assembly: GCF_949316345.1. Taxonomy (NCBI): domain Eukaryota; kingdom Metazoa; phylum Chordata; class Actinopteri; order Perciformes; family Gasterosteidae; genus Pungitius; species Pungitius pungitius. The sequence goes on from NC_084904.1 coordinate 5,984,155, forward strand.
TTAAGATAATAACAATTGATGCGCGCAAGACCGTGTTCTGTGTAGGTAGGTGTAGAGGAGTTTTTCATCCTAAAAAGGATAGGTCTTAGGTCTTAGACTAATACTGCACAGATGCTGACAGTCTCTCACAGCCATCTTTTTGATAAGCTTTTTTGCTTTGTGAGCCTTTCAGATCAAATCAGAGCTTGGTGGCACACACATCCTTCAATATAGGGGTCCCAGCCGCATACGGGTACAGGACCCGGAGCAAGAGGCTGAAGGATGAGCATCTCCAGCTGCAGCGATGTTCTCTGAACTGACATAAAACAGAAAACACCAAATGTTCTCAAAGGCACAATTAAACGCCAGCAGGAAACGGCCTTCCTTGTAAAAAACAGTTTGCTGGAATGATTACTATCGAATTCCGTTGGCGTTGTTCTGTTTCAGTTCAGAGAAGCGTCGCTGCAGCTGGAGATGCTCAGCATTCAGCCTCTCTTGGGTCCTGTCACTGTGCCGGTCGGTGGGTTGATGGAACGCGGCCGGGACCTCCATATTGTACGGCTGAAATATGTGGAAGGCAGAAACACGCCACGTGGTAAACACAATAGATTGACACCGCAATGCAGTCTGGGGTTGACATTGCTACCTGTACCTTTTAAACAAAAGGTGAGGTCTGAGTGGAATTTCAAGAAATTCCGGTTAATATTGGTCCCTCTGGAATTAGCATAGGGTGTGAGCAGCTTGTTGCACGTCTCCAGCATCTGAGGAGCTTTGATCCAACGGGAAGGGCCAGTGATACTGGTCTCTTTCATTAGATCGGAGAGTTTTTTTCCACAACATTTTTGCTTTGTCAACACAAGGAATTCTAATACCCCAAAATATTCCTGCTATTTTGTTTTTTGTGACTCTTCTGAGAAAATACTTATTTTAATGTGAAACAGTTATTCAATTCATACACTGGTGTTTCCAAGATTTATTGAATATGCCCAAAGTAGCAGCCTATCCGAATCTCCTTCAAACGTCATTCACATTGTTGGTATAATCTCTTGTAGAACGTTGTATCCTCGCCCTCCTCCACTGAGTCACTGTGGGCGTCAAACAAAAGTCTTTCACCTGATGTACATTGTGCTTCATTTGTAAAAAAAAAGAGGGAGTGCCTCAAGAATTGCCAAGAGCTGAGTCATGCGTAATCTAAATATAGCCTTTTATTTCTTAAAGCATCTTAGTAGTTTGTGTGCATATAGCGGCATTTCAGATCATTAAAACCTGTTAGTTGTAATTTTGTATAGAAACTCCATTGAATATTCAATGTCACGGTTTGGTTCCTCTTCCTGTTTTATTTTGTAGTTTCATGTCTCTTGTGTCCCTGGGTGAGCTTCACTTCCTGCCTTGTCCTGTGATTGCCTGATTGTTTCCACCTGTGTCCAATCACCTCCACCTCCCTAGTGTATTTAAGCCCTGTGTGCCTGTTGTCCCCCTTGACATTGTTAATGTCATTGTTAATGTCAAGTCTACCTGCTGTTGGAGCACCTCTTTAGTTATGGCATAAAGAGCACCTTTTGGAAAGCTTGAAACTCTGTGTGTGTGAGTCCTGCCTCCCTCCGCAGCAACGCACCTGACATTGAATGCTTATGTGTTTTCTCTTACATGTCCACACACTGGCCTGTTTACGTCCCCCCCCCACCGTGACCCAGTCTTTCTGCGTCCGCTAACCGATGCGTGGCACTGAGCCAGATCCCAAACATGCTTCTTCTGTGCCCCCCCCCCCCCCCCCCCCCCTCCCCGCCACCTCCAAACTCAGGCAGCCACGGAGGAGTTCTGATCTGGCTGGGGCTCGGGCCCTCAGGACACACAGAGCCATCGTTTCACGGGACTCCTCAAACACGCCAAGCCCGGTGAGAACCTCCCTTTGACAGCAGAGAGGGGGGGGGGGGGGGGCTGCGACCATGGAAACTGGCATCGACCACAGGGTTTCTAGGTTTCCCTGTTCCCGGAATCACACCCAGAGTCCTGCAGACGCCGGAGGAGCAGCGGAGACAGAGGATCTCTGAGGGACCCCGTCCTCATCCTTCAAGGGGGCCCTCTGATTGATCGGAGACAAAACCGAGCCGCCATTCTGGTCAGACGCCAGACAGGCCCAAAAGTGCATCCTCACAGGAAGGAAAGCAATGGAGGAGGACTGTCATGTGATGGAGGGGTGTGCATGCGCATGGACTGGTTTAGGGGGTTCAGAGGTGCATCGCTGCAGCACTTTATATAGTCTTTATATAGTCCAAAGCCTTCTGCAAGAGTAACGGGTCGAGTTTCAGTGGGCCCTGTCTCTCTGGCTCTGACTCCGTGCACGGAGAGTAAGGGCAGCTTCACAACGGCATGAAGGTATAAAGGTACGCCTTAGCATGCACGTTGACGTTTCCGGAGACAGGAAGGCGGCTCGTTGCGACCCGTCATAGGCGTGATGCTTTTCTTTTTCTTAAATGTTGGCGATCCTGCAGCAGGGGGCCTTAGCTGCTTTTAAATCGATGAGGGTTGAACGTACTGTAAGTGCATATAAATAGACTGACACTAACAGTTTGGTTACAGTGTGTGTTACGTGTGCGAGGCCGTGTCCCACACTTTGAGACCTCTATAGCGGTCTCTTCTGAGAAATCCTGTGTGTTCTGGGGAAAGAGACCAAGACACGATGTTCACGGCAATATCCAACTTGGCGTGTCCTTGTGCTGTTTACAAAGATTATGTAAAGTGTATCAATAGCAAAAGCTTTTGCGTCAGAGTCGAACTCGACACCAGCCAAGTAAATGTTGCATCAGCTTCCAGCTGTGCATCAACTGATTGTTTTCTTATTTTAACATAATTTGATCACGTGTAGAACTCAATTTGTTCACAACACTGAAGAAGCATTCAAGGTGGGAATAACCAAAGACAATAGCAATAAGATGGGTGATATTGAGAAACTAGCAAGAGGATGATAGATTTTTAAAGGCGGCCCAGTGAAAGTAGCCAACCGCACAAAGGTGTCTGAATCTAGCAACAAAACCTCCATAATCATTATCAACTTTTATAACCAACGTGGCTGCTGTTCACATACTGTCAAGCTAGCAATGAGTACACAAATGTAATACCTGGATAGGACCCTAATATGTTATAGGCTCATCCTAACAAACTGCATTTCTCTTTTTTGCTAAAGCATTTGATTATTTTTACTGTTGGCAAGATGTCATAAAAAATGAAATATACCAACAATGTTTTAAAGAATATTACCACCCCCCCCACCCCCTTTAAATCATGATACATTCCTAATGCAAACATTGTGTGTGACAGAGTATTGCAGCATTGTAGAAATAACACATCGATTCTTCACCCCTCACCCATAATTATTATGAATATTGAAATGACAACGAAGCAAATGGCTTTTTAATCCACTCATACTTGTTGCAAGCTGCCCCTGATAACCTCCCGTAGCCTGTCTCCAGTGAGCATACACCTGAGCTGCTGGCAGGTTTTACACGCCAAGACACTTATTTGCTCAGTGTGTCTGTGTTTGGCTGTCAGCAAATGTCCATGAGAGGTTGTTAGCCTTCCAGTGCCTCTTTTAGGTTGGTCCCTATCCTTGGATCCATGAAGTCATAATAGTAATTTGGCATAGGGGTAGACTTGCACTGTTTTAATTGGGCACCCTGGTATTTGCTTTTCACTTTGTTCGCGTGCAGTGTCCACAGCTAGGATTTAAGGTATTCTTTCCACAGCCTGTGCTAGCATCAAATACTGTGAAACTGGCACACATAAACATTCTTTTTTTTTTAGATTGAGGTAAGGTATTTTATTGAATTTTTACACACAAAAGTCTGTGTTTAATTCCAGCATAAACACTGGTGTTCCTTTCAGCCCAACCATTCCAGGCTTGGCACTCAAACCGCCCGTACAGATTTATTTCGAACCGGACTCCATTTGTCCGGCAACTGGATTCCTCGTGATACGCCGTGGGAACCAAATCTTCAGCGACGTGTACAGCGGGAGGGAGTTAATGTCCCTTTGATCTGCATCGTCATGGAGCACTTCCTGTAAAGGCTAACAACGAGAGACAGTCCAGAGACGGAGCTCTTCCTTGGGTATGCTGACATTTAGGTGCATGAAAAGTACTTTAGTAATTTAAAAGTACAACCAAATTATGAGAAAGGCCAATGGAAATGATTGCTTGATGTTTTTTATGTATTATTTTTCCTGGTTAGATATTTTATCTGCTAGAACTGTAAAAAAAAAAAAAAAAATTAACATCTGCTTTTAACACACCTTTGCATGTAAGCATACAGAATTAGACACCATGTCAGGAGTTTAATGCAACTCACACCCTTTCCCCTTTGAACACATCAGACTTTGTCTCTAAGCAACAGGACCACAGAGAGCCTCTACATCTTCTGCCCAAAACGCAAGACACACCTCTTTAGACTCTACCTTGACTAAAACACTAACAACCTGTAGCATTAACAAATTGTAGCACTTAAATTGTACTTATAATGGCACTTTTCTATAACATGTTTTGAAACTGCTTACTTGATGAAAATTGTACTTTCTTGTTACTTGTTCTTCTGAGTTCGTATCTCTATGTGGAAATGCACTTATTGTACGTCGCTTTGGATAAAAGCGTCAGCTAAATGACATGTGATGTAATGTAAAGCACTAAAACGCAAACCCACAAGAGAAGTTTATCAAATATAACATGAAGCAGTCATTCTGTTTTCACCCAGTCGTCATCAGACAGCTTAGCTTTTTTGTTCACACCATTTTAGTTCGGTCTTAACACCAGGAACAAGTAAAAGGAAAAAGGAGGAAAATAGAAGGTAAGTTTTGTAAATGCAGAGAGGAATGTAGATTCTAACTTTGGATGGATTAATCAATTAAATGCTGGAAATGTAAGTTTTAATTAAAATCAAGACATTGCCCATCTTGTTTGCAATGTAACGACACATACAGTGGTATAATTACCAATGTACTTGGTCATGAATATAAAGTATTGGGCAATTATGGCACTTTTAATGAAGATATGTTCAGTAAAATGTTTTTTATACATACTACAGCCACTCATGTAACATAGCAGTCCATTTGGTATGATTGGTTTTCACATCTTTGGCAAACCCCACCTGGTACGCTCGAACCGCACTCAAGACCATCTTGTCTCTTGGAGCCAGACACGGATTGACCAACGTCAGCGAACAGAGAAATCAAAGGCATTGAACTTTGGGATGATGGGAATTCTGAACCCTTTTTGTCCCTTGTTGATAAATTGATTTTTAAAAATGTCAGGGGTTCATCAAAGTTGGTTTATGATCCAACATGTGGGATGTTCATTGACTGTCTGAGGTCAGGTGGTCAATCAGTATTTGCCAAAGTGAGCAAAGTCAAATCCAACAGCAAGCAGTAGCCATGAAAGACCAGACTGCCTGGAACAGTAGCAGAAAAAGAACGTGATCAGTCACACGGCACGTGAAACAAGTGGGGAGAAGGGTCAGTGTGTGTGTGTGTGTGTGTGTGTGTGTGTGTGTGTGTGTGTGTGTGTGCAGTAGCACAAACTGTAAGGATGATGAGAGGCGGCTGTTGCTTCATGTGGGAATGAGTGATGGGAGAAAGTGATGAAGGCAGGAACAGAGAGACAAAGAGGGTTCAACAGGCGAGAACACTATTATCTACACCAGGATCATGCAATAAGTTGCGTGTGCGCCTGCATGTGTGTGTCCCCTGAGTGTGTGTCTGTCCACGGTTAATCTCGCATTCTGCTGCAACAAACTGCATAATATCTTGGGTGGAGAAGACGAGATGCCCAAGGACCTCATTCACTTCTCTTGTGAAGACGTTTAAAAATGTAAACATTTGAACCACCCCCCGTTTATGTGTGCAAGGAATGGGCATGAGCCAACTGTAAGACTAGTCGATCCGACCCAACAGACACACACTTGCAACACATTCATGTTTTGAACATGCTGGATTTCTAACCTGTATTTCAAGATTAACCAACCAGTTCAATCTTGCATAAGAACATTGCAAAACAAAAAGAACAATTTAATCCGGTAAGTAAACTAATTGTTACTTGTTAATTGTTTTCTCCAGGTTTCTCACGGCTTTGGAATATTTTGCAGGGTAAAAAGACACTTAGGTTAAGCTACACGTTGTGAGCATCATAGTTTATTTTTACAATCTCACACCTGATGCTCACGCAGAGACCTTCCTCAGGAGCTCAAATGTTTGAAAGTCTTTAGGAGTGACTCACGGTACTGTTCAGGGAGTAACAAGAACATTATGAGCATGTAGAGGCATCATGCAATAAAAGATCATTATTTTCCCACACTGTTTCCAGGCATGAGATTCTTTATTATCCAATCGCACATTTACAAATCCTAAAACTAACTCATTCACAATACTTTTTTTGTTTTCCAAACCAGGACTGTTCTCAGGCTTATCAAGTAAAAAAATAAAATGACAAATGTTTTTTTTATACCCAGTACCTGTTGTATCACAGTTCATCCGGTTCCCATAACACCTTGAGGGGAAAATCATCCCTCCACGATTTCAATAGTTGGTCAGCGACTACACAAGGCCGTGTATCCGTCTTAATAGACATACATTTTGCTACGGTAATGTCCAGTGTCCACACTATGTAGTGATAACAACAGTTGTTGGAAAACTTGTCTGTGGACAGGAGCTGAACTGGAGACATTTGGAAACAAAGACGTGTGTCTTTCATGCAAGCAACAACAGCTTTGATTACCGATAGGATACGAAGTGGTTAATTCAATGTATGTAACGAATTGCAGTCTTGCGGTTCAATTGTGCATTCAATAATGCTGACATGCAGAATAAGCCCTCTGTGTGTGAGTGAGGTGGCCGATGGGCACTAAACGGAGGACTTCAGACCCCCACCAGAGCATCGAGTGTGAGAACACCGTGTAGGTTTTGGTTGTTGACCCAATTTATTGACCCATGATCTAGTAAACTTTGATTTGTTGATGTTCAGATTAAAGTATATTTGATGTGTGTGTGTGTGTGTGTGTGTGTGTGTGTGTGTGTGTGTGTGTGTGTGTGTGTGTGTGTGTGTGTGTGTGTGTGTGTGTGTGTGTGTGTGTGTGTGTGTGTAAGAGAGCAGAAGATTAGAAAGGAAGATTAAGTAGGGCAATGTATTATTTAAGAGTATAATAATAATAATCCTTCTTAATACAACACTGAAAGGCCTGTGTGGATGGGGGTTGTTTTTCTTTTTAAAACCCTGTTTTTAAATCGTAACATGGATGTAGCATGGAATTTTTTCTATTAGCCACAGTACTTTAAGCCATTGATAATGAAAAATGCATTTCCTCTATTTCCTTTTCCAGATTATTCTTTATGGTTTGGAATATCCCCCAGAGAGACAGAAGCCGTTGATGTCTTCTCACATTGATTAAGCTTCCCAAAAAACACTCCCCAACTTCCTTTTTCCCTTTTGATCTCTGGAATAGACCGTGTTCACATTAAAAAGGAACTGAAAATTGTTCTGTTTTCTCTGGAATATGCTATGAAAAGTCTGATTGTGTAGCGTTCGTGTAGAGCAGCAGTGACCTGGTGGTCAGCCATTGGTCTCATGGTTCTATTATATATGCTTCTATATTATGACAGCAGTCAAAGTTAACTTTTATAGGCTATGTGAGGACATGTGGTCATCATGGTGGTATTTCATGCCCACTTATTTGAAGATGCACTTAAATATTTATTATTTTGTCTATATTATATATTCTGTCTCCAGTTTCCAAGGCTGGATGTTGGATTGCTAGAAGCAGACTAGCTTTGTTAAGCTGCCTTGTGTTGTTAAGATTAAGCTGATGTAAAGGATTATTCTAAATATGAAATTGAACAACTGGATGGCTTCGTGTATTACCAAAGACAAAAATTGTAAGATGGAGAAATTAAGAATTTGAAAAATAGTCATACTTAGCCCCAAATGAAGAGCCCCTAACACAAGCAAGGGGATAACGAATAAAAAAATAAATACTACTATGGAGGGTTGTTCCTGATCGAATATTCAAATCGCTGCGGTGTCATTCAATCATTTGCCATTGAGTCACAAATCAAATGAACACTTTCCTATTAAAATGCTTGCTATACTTACTTTTACTCCTTGGCTGATTAAAAACTGCTTGAGGTTTCCAACAGTCTTGGCTTTGCTTTGGATTTAAGCAGAACTACATCTTCCTTAAGCCCCTCATCATTGGTTTTTATAAGTCTACATAGAAATTGTTGTTTACTGAGCTTCACAACATCATGGAACTAAATCATCTAATAAAAACATGAATGCAAAAAAACTGATTTAAAAAAAACAAAGCAAGCCAAATAGAAAACAACTAAACTAAAATCTATACGATCCTGACAAAACATTTATCAAATAAAATCCACAATGCTCCTACACCTGACTCCTCACTGTTTGGTTCATGTTATGTTGCCCTGGAAGCGTGTCAGCTTGAGGCCTAAAAAGTAAATGTGAAATGGATCTACTGTATGACTCCATTAAAAGCATCTTAATGAGTGGATGTTCTCATGCTTGCCAATTTGTCTGCTGGATGTTGATTGTTTAATTGAATGTTTTTTTCTTGGGTCTTGAGACTTTGGACAAGGTCCATTTTGTCGAAGTCAAGCCTCTCCCACCCTAAAAAGTGACTACAGACTCAACCGTCCATTTTTACAGAACAAGAAGTTGACACAGAAACAAAGTGAATGCATATTTAAAAGGTCAAAACCCATGTCAGGATAGAAACTGAGAGCAGACAAACCGTGGGATGTCGCTGGTGTTTAATGTCAAGTCAGGAAAAAAAGCAATAATTGTGGGGAAGTAACAGGTTGGACAGAAAAGAGAGCTCATGGCTTATTTTGATGTCCTTAAAATGAAGAAATGAAACAAAGAAAGTTTCCATTTCTTTTCAAAAGCTCCTGAATGATTTCACTAACCTCTGGTAAAATGCCACCTGTTCACCCATGACGTATGGAAAATGCCAGTACTGGTGATACGCAGTGACACACATGAGCTGATAACATTTACACAACATTGCAGCCAAAAATAGAACCGGTTTTCTCTGATGATGACACCTGCTGCATCTCCCTTCCTCCATCTTATTAGTAGCTCCATCAGCTTCTCTTTTCGGCCTTCTATTTATTGGGGACTTTTTAGACTGTGGACGTCTCCACAATCCAACTGTTTTCACACAAGAAAATGCACAATTCCTGCACAAAACTGCACAGGTGATTTGAAATATTGGTCAGATTAGACAAATTGCATTCATAGCCATTATCATAGCTTTGGAAATGCAAGTAGGATGGTGAGTGAATGAAGCACTGCACCTGCAGACACACTTCCCATAGAAGAATAGACATACAAGAAGGCTCTTCATCTCACTATAAACAAGTGCAGCTGTGGCTTGATACAGCCATTAACTACATATCTGTTTGTATGGATATTGTCACAGCGCTGTCAGTCCTACCCCGTCATTTCCCTCTCACTCTACCTAATCAGTTCATACTGTACACCCCGTCAGCCCAATCACACTCCCCACTGTGTACCCCACTCACTCCCTTTAGTATTTAAACTCCAGTCTGCTCTCTGGAATGATTTCCCAGGGTGCCGGCCCTGCCCCGTCTCGGACTAACCCGGTAATCCACCCAGTCTTCTGTCCCGGACCACGTCGTTTCCCAGTGACTCCTTAAACTGTTTGTTGGCATTGAGGAGGATAAAGTACTCTGATTGGAGCTGCTCCTGCTGTCTGTCGTGTTGCATCTGGATCCCTACCTCACCCGTTACAGATATTGTCATGCCTCGACCACTGCTTATGTGATTCAATCATACAATTGGCTAATCTCCCATTTGAACACCAATGGACTCTAAAACATCGCAAAATGTGTGTATATATGTATAAAATAAAAAATAAAATCACTCGCTAAGCTGTGTGAAAATGTAAATGAGCCAAATACACCACAATGTCTTTTCAGTACCTTTATTCATACATTGCCTCAGGCCATGCTTTACCTTTGCAAAAGTATTTTAATCATATTTTGACTCCATATGTCCTGTTTATTTCATTCTAGCAGTTTAAAAAAACGAGAGGAATAAGAGAAAGACACTACAACGCAAACTATGGAACAAAATGTGACCTAAGGGTTTTTGACTGTCCCTCCAGAGCGTCAGCATTGTCTGCAGCCACCCGTCGGCCATGGTGACACTGTTGTCTGTGAATGTGGAGGCAGGCAGAGTCTGCGTGTTAGAGATGGAGACAATGGGAACGGAAAACAATTAGGTTGTCATGGCAGCAATTTGATCAAGTTTAACACAGGGTCAACTCCGATATTGTCTTTTGTGAAACAAAATTGAGATATTTCACAGGATATGGAATAAAAAACTACCTCTAGTCCTCAGCGTACAACAGCTCAAGTGTTGTCCTACATGTACTGTTATAGTACCCACTGCACAAAGAGATGGTAGTGGGCAGTAGGAAACTACAAAGGGGATGATGAATGACAACTAAAGCTCCGGTGCAAGTTCAGACAGGAAGATCATAATCTCACACACTCCGGCCTGTAGCTTATTTCTCCTAAATCTGCTCATCACTCGCCACGCACGCTCACTCATTGTTTCCTGGCTCTCGTTGTTTGGAGCGTGACATCAGCTGTTCTTTTCTACCCAATGAGCACACCGAAGCCGTGACACCGTGGGCCAATCATCTTCTGAACGTTCATGCTGCCGTTGTGTACCACCCCCCCCCCTTCCTCTTGCACCTGGCCTCTTTTTTTATTAGGAACATGAGAGTGAGAAGTGTCTGACGGTACGCCCATGTGGACGCACTAAACACCGGTCACACGAGACTCCCTGGCCCAATTAATGAGAAGTGGTGTGATGCGTATAAGATGTCAGCGATGGGAATCTGTACGAGTGTTTCCTGCGACAGACCAAGCAAGTGTGTGTGTGTGTGTGGGGGGGGGGGGGCGGGGGTTGTCCAAGGCCTTTGCATGGCAAATTATGTGTGTGACAGAATGAGTGGTGTGATATCTCACACACAAACCCCCCCACACACACACACACAAACCCACACATACACGTACTGTGATAAGCCCGGTCTGCTGGGAACTGTCGTCCGTGGCCAAACTTTTTGTCTCAGAGGACAAAGGTGTTAAGCATGCAGATGGTTTCCTCTGAACCATCTGATGCGATGAGCACATTCCTTTCCGCTGCTCATATCGCCGTCATTATGTAACCAAAGATAAAAGGCCAGGTCTTTTTGACGGTGGAAAGATGACTTGGGATGAGTTAGGAGAGAGAGATGGGCCCTAACATGCAACAGAGGTCTCAAACCAGAAAAACACAAAATAAATGACCAGGTAGAAACGAGACGCAGCCACACACCGAAGTGAAAAGCTACTTTGGATTTATTATCCATTTGTTTAAGGTTCCATGTTATCATCTTTCTACCAGTTTTGATCAATGGTTCACTGTCCAGTACGCTGCTACTGCGCCCGCCACTTGCTCTCGTTGTTGCATCATCACGTGGAAGCCTTCCATTCAGGTGTGGCCGTGTGTCCTGTGCTGTTAGGATGTGGTCATTTTCTGTCAGACCAAGCCGGTCCAATCCCACAGCAGTCAGGGGGTCAAGTCCTTCCGTCAGACAGACACCAGTTGTGTTCACCCTGTTATTATTGCTCATTAGAGCGTTGGAGCAAGCCCCCGGTCGCTCGACGTGCAACCATTAGCCTGAAGTAGGAACGTTCTTACTGTTGCCCTGGTTGCACATAACTGTGCATGAAGCAACAGGCAGGAATTCCACATCTCTTCTAGCTCCTCTGAGCCCTCTAATTACGTTGAAATGGGCTGATATACAGTTGCACTCGGATTTCTATGCAACTTGTGTCTTGTTAAAAAGCAAGTGAGAATGTTTTGAAGGGTTCACTTGTTGTTTGTCGATATAAACACGGGTTTAGAAATATTACATTCTTTGTCCACCCTACAGAACCTGTTGAAGCACTCACAGCGCAACTTACCTGCAGATAGTTTTTATTTGAATTATATCTTTCAACATCTTTATGTCAGTAACTTTTGTTTAATAAAAAAAAAACACATTTTCAATACAGTCAGTACTTGGTGTAATGACCGATGATGCATTAACTTCTCTGTGTGGGGGGTCAGAATGGCATCAGATTGTGTTTTGTTCTTGACCTGGATAGTTTTCCCAATGTTCAGATTAAATAAAAAATTCAGGAGAATTTGTGCTGTCAGTTTTCCCACAAATATAAGTGATACAAGCAAATGAAGGTATCAAACAATTTGAGGGGTTTTCTCCCCTTAATTTGGACGTTGACAGAGCTCCTTGTGTATTCCCGGAACCTATTTTTGACTAAATAAGACAAAACTACAAACACTACACTAACGGACAAGTATTTTAAATTTAAATACAGGCTCCGCTTTCTCCAAACCCTAAAAAGGCCACATCAGCCGGTTTGCATTCGACTTCACTTAGGCTGAATACACAGCTGCAGATGATCCGCTGAAGTTAGGAGGCAACAGAAAAAACACTCCAATCCCACCGCATCTTAGTATCTGAGTTTGGACATTTAACAGCAACGGATGAGATCATGACTGTGGGAGAGTAAACCGATCGTTTTTCTGTGATGGTTGGCAGAAAAAAAGACTCAAAGTGGCGTGAGAACTTGCAGCCAAAGGTGTACTTTCAGATTCTCACCAGTGGAGACTGTTCAATATGTGGGTTCCTATGAATGTTAATGGTGCTCCGGGTCTACTATTTGTATGAAAAGGCAACTGATTCAACCAACCCGTTTGGACCCAACAAGTTTATAACAACTGTAAGAGATGAAACATTCAATGATAATATATTATAATCGGAAATAATGACACTTGAAGTGATTTCTCTCAAAAAAATGCAAGCACGTCCATACATTTGGAATCAAACGTGGATTGGGCGGGATGCGACTCGTCACAGCAACTTTCCCACCAAGCACTCGACTTGGATCCGACACAAAGTCCCTTTGTTTGGCCAAGTGGCACACATTCAGTAGCTAACACTCAAAGCGAGCGCAGGGTCACGGTCCAGGGATTAGGGTCAGTTTAGGGGTTTGATGGAGGAAAGTGAGGAAGGGGTCAGGGTGAAGGTTAGAATTGGCGTTGCTCGACCACACAGAGGAGTAATGTGTATACATGACTACAAATGAATTTAGTCTGAATGCTGATTCCATGGTCCCTGTGTTTTCACCATTCAAAAGCCTCAACGAAGAACTTCTTTTTGTTCAATTTTGCTAATGTGATGCAACAAACTTCTATACATCAGTTTAAAATTTTAGTCTGGATCTTCTAAAAAATCTAGGGATTTTTGACAAAGAATAAAAGACATTTAAATATTATGAATTAAAAATCCTTTTCATTAAGTGAAAAAGAATGATCAGGAATTCACGGAGAGATGCTCGTGAAATGCTGCAATGCAATGCTTGGAAAGGCAAGTCCTTTATTGTGAATGCTTGGGGGGGAGGAAGCCTTCACCAACACACGCAACGTACGAATCTCAATGTCATTGAACTGAAGTAACCCTCTTTTAAGGTGAGGCCATACCTCTCGACCAATCACAATTGGTCTAGAATCAGGCACCCTTTCCTTAGCCAATCAACACGTTTTTTCTCCCCCACACGCTCTCACTCTCTCTCTCCCCCCCCCTCTCAGTTCCTGTGCACCCTTTCATCCTTCCAGAAATACTATTCCATGAGTAACAAGCAACTCCCCCCGGAGGCGGAAGTGGTTGGCGGGTGTCAGTTGGCTTTTTTTCCTTCCTGAAGCTCTTGCCCCTACATCTCTTGAGCTTGTCTGTCGTGCCATTGTGTGCCACTCATTCATTCACAAAATACACAATGCCAAGGGGGAAAACCCTTCCACCTCTGAGGCTGATTGCGTTCACCACTATGCGTGTATATGAACAGGAAGAGTGTGTACCCTTTCTGGAAGAGTCGTAGTCAGGGCTAAGAGCCGAGTGTATTTGTGCATGTGTGCAGAAGTCGCACTGAGAGTGTAATTCGAGGTGAGAACACTGTCATCTGCCTGGAGGCAAGTTTGCATGATCTGCGTCAAGCCAAGACACGGCTGTTTCCCACGGAATACCAAAACATACAGTGCAACCGTGGTGGTGAGTTTCTCATACATTGGGGAGGACGGGGAGGCTCTCGAAAAACAAGTCATTGTTGTTTCTAGAGGAAGGAAAGTAACACAAACTCGCCTTGGGAGGATTCGTGCGTTCTGAAAGATGACGATACAAGACAAGTCAAGTTCAGACATTCGCCCCAACACATAACACGTACGTAACACGCACAACACATAACATCCTCCACGCTGACGTTGATACCAGAAACAAAGGAGACAGCTGGTTCATGCTACAAACTGACTGACACTAAAGTGCTTTCCAATGATGCCGGGAAGCATCAATCAATCATTACTTTTTGTTTCACCCTTCTCTCTTGCGTCATGAAAATGGCATTTTGCAATCATATCTAAGCAGCAGCCTTTAAGAAATGTTAATGTTCCAAACTACAAAAGGAGGGTATTAACTAACACATTTGACCATATTGTAGAACCAAATCTTAAAATCTCTGTATCTAGTGTTAACCACAGTCCTTATTCCTAACCAAACTGTATTAGCAGCTGCCCTGACAAGACAATACTTACCTTTCATTAAGTATTAATTAGTTTAATGAAAGCAGTCCATATTTCTACAGGTCTGTCATTTCTAACTAGGATACATTAACATCCTAGACAAATATCCGTCCATTAGTCATTGCATCTTTGGTAATCGCAAAGGTGAGAATTCTACCTGGCTTGTGCACCACATAATGGCATTACTGACATTTTTATTAAATGATAAAATAAATATATTATCATAATTTGTATTCATCATTATTATCCTCATGACCAAAATGTTCTATCCCCCGACTGTTGCCTAGACCTCGCCCAACTTGGAACCTGTCTTGCTTTTGGTTTCAAAGGGCACACCTGTAACGTTTAGACACTGCATCTTCCACGTAAAATCTTGCCATAGACATGAATGCAAACAAAGCCACTCCTCTGTTAGTTCTTGCTGCAGTAGGTGTCTCCCTGTTTTGCCATGACGCATCACACCCAGGGGGAAGACAATACCAGCAATGCGGCCCTTGATGATAGTGACGGAGGCTAAAAAAAGTCATTTTTTTTGGTTTTCTGGTTTCAGACCCGCCTTGCACACACAGTTGACGTTGTTGCAAAGTACAAGTCATGAATATGTTGCGTGATGGTGTCGTTCCTGCCAGCCGAAAATGTGCCAGTATAGACTTAATTATTACCTAATTATTTGACTCAATATATCAACCCTCTAGTAGATGGTTGAGTTGTTTGGGGGGTTACGTTTTTATAGTGCAAAACTTTTGCTATTGGATCTATTACAAATATCTTTAAAATTATTCTGTCACGTTTTGGGACCAGGAATCTTTGCCTCCTAAACAAACTTTTTTTGCATTCTTTCCTTTAAATTTTTTTTTTTGTATGAATACAATTAATATTCTTTGTTCTTTCCAGGAAACTTGTAAGTAGCCCTGTGATGAGAGGATGCCCTGTCCGCACTTTTCAGATGCCTATTTAAGAAAAACCATGTGTCTGGTGTTGGTATTAAAAGATTAACAGTAAATCCTTGCTTCATATCAATGTAGCCCTGATGGAAAGTGAAGTTTCCTTTGAGGTGGGATCTGTCTGCTGCTGCAGAAAGTTTGATCTACCGTGCAACTGACTTACAATCTTCTTGAATCAAAACATGTGACTTCTAAGCCAAATACCTTCGAATGCACATTTGGCTCAGCAGCATTCTCCAACCTGGATCGCATAAAAGACCTTTGTGTCTTTGAAGGCTATTACTTGAACATTCCCATGTTGGTTTTTATAAACACCTGCCAAGATCCCGAACAATATTAAGTTGTTTTGGTCGCTGCTTTCACCATAAAGCTGCTCATAGCATTACAGAAGCAGATAGGTGCCGTAATCATGAGAGCTCAAAGCTGGTGGAGTACAAACCAGCTATTTAAAGTGACTGATCTTTAAATAACTGTAATATGTTTGCAAAGTCCCACTATCCGTAGCTTTGAATGTGAAAAACCAATAGATAGCAGGCTCATACTGCTGATATATATATGTTTCCATACAAAGCCATATCAGTTCGACACAGACTCAGTGAAACATTAAATTGTTCTTGGAAAAAGTGGAAAAACTGAAAATCCACAAAAGACATTCAAAACAAAAGAAAACACTTTAGCTGATTAGCTAAAATTAGACACAATGTAATTATTCTGTAATTTTGCCTTGAGCACATTGAACATCTTCCCAACTATTTGGTGACACCCTTTGTCACGTGGACTGTTGATGACAGTAAAGTTGGCTTCAATCATCAGAGAAATTAAGCCAAATCAACGTGCCTGCCCCATGAAATTCACACTAGACCCCAAACGTATCCTTTTGTAACATGTTCCAGTTACATAAATCCTATTCACAGCAGATTATAGATTTTTTTTATCCTCACTTTCTTTCAGCTAGAAAGGCATTTTGATGCATTCCTCACTTCTCACCCAGCTGGTTCCCATGAGAAAGTCTCAGCCTATGCTTCAGACACCATAAAACCGCCACAGAAGAAACAGCATGAACAGAAACAGAATCTCTGTTTGAGTGTGAGTGTGTGTGTGTGTTGACAAAGGATGAATGGGAAGGAGAATGTGTTTCTGTGAATGTGACTGTGTAATCCAGTACAGTGATGTCCTCTGTGATACTGTGGGAGCCCTTTGGTAAGTTTAATGCTGAGCAAGAAAAAGCAGGATTCATGTCAGAGATTATGTGCGTATGTGGTTTTGTAATGTTTCAATCAAAAACTTTTGTGATTAGAAGTTTTTTAGCTGTTTTACCGCTATTTTAAGGTTAAAGCTTGATTTTTTGCTTTGGTAGATTAATATAAGTGAAACTGTCATTGCCTTGTTTAGGGTACATCACATTAGCTTCTTAATCTGTATCTTTTTAGCATCTTTTCAGTCTCAATGTGATGAATGATACATTGGGGATAACGGTGACATCTTCGCAAACTCCTAAACGTTTCTCGTGGTGTTGCACTCTGCAGTAACAAAAGTATTTGTATGGAGAACTAGCAAGGCACTTAGTGGAGTAGGGCCCTAACCCAGTGAAAAGAGAGTGAAATGACCCGGAAGGAACGTAAGTGGCTGCCATAATAACAGCTGTTTGAATTGTTAAGGAAAAGCGCTTCAATGCTTTAGTTGAAGGTCCTTCGTTTCAACTCAGAAACAAGCTGCAACGTACCAGTGTCATCAATGTACCAAGGTTGTCATATAACACATTTCAGGGCAAAACAGCTATTAGCCAAACACAGCGTCCTAAACAAAAAAAGTCGCAGAGTGAGGCAAGCGGACACTGCAATTCGCTTACTCGCTGTTTTGTAAGCTGTTAACCGTGAGTCAACCACACCACCCGTAACAATAGTAGTGAGTCAAAGAACAGCGGCTAAGAGCTTTGCATCAATGTGTGTGTGTTGGTACTTTCATAAGATGTTAGCAGTTAGCCAATACATCACAAATAACAATTAAAGCGGGCAGTAGCGGGTGTACTGGTAGTAACGTAACCCAAAGTCTGGTGAACAGTGAGCCGTAGAGTAGTGGCCAAAAGGTACCTTGCAGTGTGTGCACGGGTCGTTCCGCCACAACTGGGCTCCCGAAAATTTGTACATAATGTGCTGCTGCGACAGGATGGAGGAACAGCTCACTCCCAGACTCACTAATGTAAGCACATGCGTGACGGAATGTATGATCCTCCTGGCAGTCGTGCTAATGTAAGACAAATAGGTTTTAATTCTGCCTTTTTAAGTCAGTCATTTGTTGACCCACAATTTGGCATTTATTCATTAATTCACAGAATTACTGGTAATGGCAAATGTTTGTGGACATCATATTAAAAACAGGCATGGTGCATAAGTTAGGAATTGTGTTAAAACTTAACTCATGAATCCAGCCTCTCTGACCAGAGGTCCTTAATGCCAAATAAATGGTTCAACTACAAAACTTAAAGACGTAATTCATTGTCATGGGGAAAACACATATTCCCTTCTCTTTTTTGAGTTTGATGACTAATTTTGCATAGATATTCTGTCTGTGCATTTAGCTGGAGCTTCAAATACTATTATAAGTTAGCTTAGCATAAAGAATGGGGCAAGGAGCTGGACTGACTGTCTTCCAAGTCCAACAGTACACAAACAAATTTAGCTAAATTTGGTAATTAATATGTGTCTCATTTGTTTAATCTGCACATGTTTTATGGGATTTGTGCTTTTAAGTCTTTTAAAAGAATAGACTGCTAATATCTTCTATTGATGTAGATGCAACAAATAGCTGACATATGACAAATCTCAGCAAAAAGCCATGGTAAGCACGTGACGTTCACCCTCAGGTAATAATTCTCTTTTAAGACAAAGTGCTGAGAACGGAAGCTGTCAGCTTATTGGGTCAACAGGGTTTACCAGCTCTTCCACCATTGGCTCACCAGCCTCTCCAGTTGTCCTGCTGTTGGCAGTGATACTGAAGGTTGGATATTGTATGATACAGTAACAGCCTGTCTGGGGGGGAACACAGGACAACAGGAAGTGGGCTGCTCAGCCAGGCAGTGTAGGAGAAGCACGTCTGGTCAGCGACCCGTGGCCTAACCCTGTCTCTCGCCTATTGTGTTTGAGAGAATACGTGTATTTTGTGCCAAGGAAATTCTGCTTCATTCAGAGTCAATGTTGGGATCTTTCAAAAATTGTCACATTTGTTGAAATCCTCAAAATATCCCGACAGGTTGAATCATTTTTAAAGTCAAGTATGTTGTAGTTAGTTTCTCTAAATTACCAATATTGACCAGCCTTAGCTTTAATGTTTCATGACAATTATTTTTGTCCCTCTTTTATCTTTATTTGCCTAAATAAAGAAATAAAAAAGCCTGCAATAGGGTTGTTTGTTTCCTTGTCAAATTATCACCAAAATATAGCTAAATATAGCTGAAAAAAACAAAAAACAAAATTTTTTCTATGCTTATGACAAGACTTTAGCCAAAATTAGATCTTAGATATTACTAAGACCTAATATTTCTAATGAATACAATTATTGTTTGTTTGTTACCAGTTGTTTGTTGACGTCTTCCATATTACCAAAGAGCAACCTATGATTATAAACACGACCTCTGGAACTTTCCCTTCGGACATCGTAAAAGATGACGTAACGACAGCTGAGACCCCGAGGGAACCCCTCAGCCAGCCACAACATCAAACAGAACACCACTGGTCCCGAGTTAACACAAAGGAAACAAATGTGACACAATAAAAGTGGTGTCAAGTTCTGACGTGTGCACCAATGGGAGCTTAGGGAACTCGTGGAAAATTGCCCAACCTCACATAAGTACGCAAGTGATCAGTGTAATTTTAGCCCCCTGTAAACAGACATGGGTTCTGATTGGATATCACTTTGGCAGGAGGTTTTATGATTGGCTCAACTTGAGTGTGCACCTTCCCCAATAGAAACAACAGGGTTGTTTTGCATGTGAACACAGTTCTGTCCTTTCTTTTGGACGTCATATCCCCCAAATATATAACAATGTGCATTGTAAAAGGGCACAACAATAAATAATACAGGTAGATATTTGTAAGCTAGGTACAACATGTAATTACAAACATAAAGCTTGCTGCAGCTTGTCAACGTCTTGAAGCTAATTTTGTATTTAAATGCAGATCGCTGTTAGTCAGATGGTTCTAGGTTGAGGTCACTTTGGTTCAAGTTTTAAATATCCTAAGTTCATGGTCCCTAGAGCAGTGTTTTTCAATCTTCCCGAGCTGCATTTTTTTTTACATTAAAAAGATCCCGTTGGCACACCAACAACCTAAAAAGTTTTAAAAAGACTTAATGCAGCATATGAAAGATATAAAAGGTTCCTGTTTCTCAGTTTGTGTATGCATGCAAACAAAAGAATCTGTGTTCTTGTTTGAATTAACTGTTTAGCTTGCTTGGAACGACCACCCTGTTGGATAGCTTCTCCTCACACACCAAGCATAACAAGTCGGTGAAAGTAAATCCAAACGAAAAAAAGATGTAGATGTTTCCAGGACCGTTGTAACCCTCCACAGGTCGGACCTTTGATTATTACAACACGTATTCAGCAAAAACATTGATTCTCAGATCAAATATCCTATGGATTATTTGTTCAAATGACCATAAGTAATAACAAAGACCAGGTCCTCCTCTCAAATACCTGGAAGATTAGTAGGATGTCTTACTTGGAAACACGCAGAGTCCATGTGACTGTAAAACTTACAACTCTGAAGACTCTGGCACGCCACAATCACTCAGCCGGAACCACATGAGCGCCGTACAGGGTTTTCCAGTGTGACCGCTGTGAGGTCATGAAACATTGGAAAAGCATCCTTTGAGTGTTTTTTCTCTCTAAATTGTGTTGTGTCCCCCCCGCCCCCAGCACTCTTTGCTGTGGGGTGGGAACGTTGAGCCAACATTCCAACTTGTGCCACCACCGGCCTTTAATCTGCAAGGCACGTGTCGCCGGGGGTAACCAGCATCACAGGGCTGCACTTGGCGCATTCAACCTGGAAGAAATGATGATGAAGCGGCATGGGGTACCTCGAAATACAAACGTTTAGATCTGCAAATTTATTCAAGCCAATTTTTCTTCTTGAAAAGGTTAACTTTCAATCTCTTTCGATCATGACATTCCAGCCCAGAGGCTTGTTGGTAGCAGGTAATGAAACTGACTGCCAGCTTTAAATGATGTTTTCAGTTCCCCCTGACTTTTGCAAGAGTTGAACAACGATATTTCCCAAAGGAGTTTGAGCCAGGTTATTTTGCAGGCAGTAAAAGACTATACATGTGTCTCATTAACAATCGGAACTGTTCAAGTAGCCAACATAGAGCAGTAAGCCTCTACGGGGTCATATGTTTGATACACCTACGGACAGTGTTATGCATGACAGTTTACCATTTACCCAAATGTCAACCTTGGCTAAAACTACTAAAGTTCATTTGTGAATTAAAAAGAACTTTGGACAAGAGACTGGAAACAGCAGAACACAAGCAAAGCATTGTACAAATACAGAACATTTGCATCAAAAGCCCAACCTTGATATGGGGTTAGATTCAGGAAGGTTCTGGAACAACCAGAGAACATAAAGAATGCATGAGAGAAAAAAATGAGACACAAAGCTGAAGGTGTGAGTAATTTTCGTCTCCAAGTGCCAATACTAACACTCAAACAAGCCCCTGAAGTTTAAACATTCCATCTCTCACTCATCTTGCAGGTATTTCAGTTTTACATGATGGGACAGGATGGCATGACAGGAAAGATCGGCACTTGATGACTCAAAATTCTTCAGGTAGGAAGTTCCGGAGCAATGTGAGGTTATCGCGTACAAACCAGAGATAACTGATGTTTGGTGGAATTCCTGATTCACCGTCCTGGAAGACAGGAAGGGGTTTTGCAACCAAAAGCGCTCCATTTTAGAGGAAGTAGAACATTTACTTCAGTTATACGGAGTTGATAAGGCCTTAGGACGCCGAATTTGATTTCCAAGTTGACTTGTTTATATATAAAAAAAATTTAAAAAAAAGTTGATGCAGGACATAAGCAACAAAAAAAAGCCATCATTGGTTTTAAGTTAGTTTACAGTGGATTATTTAAGGATGTAATCTTTATCAGAGTTGTGTGGAAAGGAAAAGCAAAGGAAGTTTGATTATTGGTCCAAAGGGGTTCTGACATGACTGGTTTACAAGTGTGCCGCTGGATTGGTTGAATCAAAATGGGAAGTAAAGGAAGGCAATGAACACAATATACAGCTCTTGAGAATGTTAACTTTGTTCAAATTGCTGTTTCCTCACGTTTAAGTTGTGCAATAGATTTTCTAAATATATATATATGCACAAGCCTTGCGATTCAGATCAAATACCAATTTTTGAATTTCATTGTTTATCACTGGGATGCATGATGACAACCTATAACCCTTAAATCCTTAATAGGGAAGAATATATTGCACCAGAAATTACTTACAAATCAGTTTATTTTTCAAAAACAAAGTTATTTACATTATGTACACCCCTCCCCATCCCCAAAAGACACAGCAATATTAACACTACGCAAAACTTCAGATAAGGTTGTGTGCAAGAGAGATCAAGTGTGTGTCTGTCAGTTATACAGTGCATCAGTAATCTCTTAGCAGGAAGGCACACTTCTTGGTCACAGACAAACACTCACAACACAGACACTCAATACACACAAAAATACTGCATCTAGGAGAAATGCATGCAACATATGCTTCATTACGAGATGTGCTTGGATAAATAACGTTGGTCTTGCAGTGCTTCCATTTTCCTCATAAATTAAAATTTTTTAAAAATGTACAGTGCCTACATTGCTGGTGTCCACCGACACACATCAGTATTCTACGTCAATAGTCCACACAAGGAACAAAGTCCTCAGGCCCCCTTGACAGATTTGGAGACAGCCCCTCACTTTGCATCCTACGCGTTGTATTTCCTTCCGGACGAGTCGTTGTCGTCCTTAGAAATTGTAAACCTTCCATGTGCCGTTGAGTCCAATCGAGCCCCTAACCCCTCCATCACCGTGTGCTGTTCGATCGTTCTCCTAAGAAAACAAAGTGCTCATAGAGAGGGCGATGCCTTGCCGCGATCCTTGTTGGGTCCCCGTGGGGATGGTGCATTGGAAGTTGTTACATTGGCAGCCTGTCGATCAAACAACATTTTAGACGATTGTGCGCTCCATTCTTTATCTTCCTTAACTTTGTCAAATAAAACTCAGGAGTACTCCGACAAGACATGCAGCATTACGTGTCGTACCGTTTTCTTGGCTTCACTTCCCAGCCATCGCGACACTTCACAAACGTTATGGAGTCCCCTGGGGAAATTTCAATCGTTGCCGGATCTTGGGCACAAAAAGTAAACCTGCGACGTCAGAAAAAAAAAAAGTTAGTGAAAAACAATAAATCCTGGAGGTGGGTGGACAGCTAGCGCCACTACCTCCTACTTACTTCTTCTGCGTTTCCCCAGCCTTCACGCGAATCCGCCGGACTGCCAGCACCGGTTTGGAGGGCTTGGTGTTCCAGGCCCACCAACCCTTCTTGAGGTTCTTCCACACGGAGTTCCAAGTTTCAGAATCTCCTTCCCAGCTCAGACGGATCTTTAGCAGGTCGCCAATGTCCTTCTCCGTGAACACCAAGAAGGTGTTTGTCAGGTTCAGGCCGATGGCATTATAAGGGCTGCGCAAAAAATAAAATAATATTTGGTCTGAGTTACATGCCAAGAAAAAGCAGTTCTAGCAGCAGTGTGAACTAGCAAACTATTTAAAAACATGGCAACAAGGGTCCAACAAGCTGAATAATCGGATGACGGGCTTTGTGCCACGTCATGCTTGTACAAACCAGGTTGAACCAAAGACTCGGCCAGCGAGAGAATCACATGACTGGCACTCTAAAAAGGTCAAGCCAAAAAAGATCCCAGTTCTCAATTTACACCACGGCACACTGTGCGCTTCTAAAGCCCCCAGGCAGTGCAGCTGCCAGTGCATTGGTGGTTTTATGGGTTAAACATGACGTGAGGGAAAAAAAGTTTTGAATGACAGATTTTAGATTTTGAACTTACACATCTACAGACATCTTTTCTGTATCGTTGTGGGCTCCGTACAACTGGACGTGGAAGGTTGGATCTGCGTTGTCAGCCTGTTTTCGGTTGAACACATGCATCTTCATCTGGTAGTGGTAGCCTTTATACAAAAGAAGAAAAAAGAAACCAATATTTGACTGATTATAGTCAGTAGTAATTTACAAGTGCTGCAGTTGTACGATTGTTATTGTAGACTCGACACACGAGGAAGTGAGCATAGTGATGAAAGAACAAACTCCAAGACCCACCTCCGAAGGGCATGTCTGCACGCGTCTTCAGATACATTTTCGTGTTGCGCCTCTTGCGCATCTTGCGGGTGTTGTAGCCAATGTTGTTGCAGCGGTTCTTGCGGCAGCTGAGGCAGATGCCCTTCTTGAAGCGCTCGGGGCCGGTGCACTGGTAGGCAAAGCTCATGTGGTCCTTGGTCATCAAAGAGTCTACGAATAGGTGCACGGCACGCTCATGCTCGCACTTCATCACCTCCATGAAATCTGGAGAAACGCAGAAGGCCGGTCAGATGGGATGAAGTCAACTGAACGCCGCTACATTTGTGTAGCATTTCATTGTGACTTGTCTAAGCACTTACTTCCAGCCACTGCGAGCACATCTCCCAGCGCGCAGCCTGGCTGCACGTCACCACCGTTGGGGTAGATGTCGATGTCCCCGATCGGCTGCTGGATGCCGATGCTCACGCCCAAAGCCTCGCGGGTGTACGTGTGCAGAACGTCCACAAAGTCGGCGTCATCGGGGGAGAGGCGCTTCCGTTCTTCTACACCCTCGAACATTGGTCCTGCTGGGTCTAGACCTATAGAAATAAAAAGGCGGGACAGAGGACAATGAGGCAGCGCAAACCTCTGGGTTTGCATTTGAGTTTATTTTTTTATTTTTTTTTATTTACCAGTGATTCTGCCGATGTTCCCTCGCACAAACATTCCGGCGTAGCCTGCGACGTGGGCACCTAAACTGTAGCCGATCAGGTGCACTTTGTCCAGAGGCAGCTGCTGCTCGTCCTGTGTGGAGGACAAAATAAAGTTAAATGGACACTGAAGAAATCCTGGCTTTGAGCCAGCGAGGAGCAGTTGTGCCTGCAGCAGAGCCCAGCTCAAGTTAAGCAGGAGAGAATCTACAGACAGTCGCTTGCATGCAACAATGCCTCCTCCACCACCTGGAGACGGTTTGTCTCCGAAATATTCCTTGTCCAGGTTTACAACCAAGTGGCAGGTTGCCTTAATTGTGGTTCAATTATGAGACAGCAAGACAGAAAGAGGGCAGATTTTATGACTATGCAGGGAGTCGGCTGCTCCTCCATCTCGTAGCAATTCAGACCAGCCTCAGATGACATTGCAATCAGTCACTTGGGATTGGAGATCCAAATAGGATCCCGCTCTGCATTCTAATAGACACCTCCGAATGAGGCGGTGCTAGTCTTTTTTCAGATTAGATCCAGAGCAAAAACACTAGTATGTCTGTACACACCTGAAGCCAGTTGAGCATGCCGGCGATGTCGAGGCCGACGTCGTGAGTGTGGTTGACTGCGTCTGGGTACAACTGTTGGGCCAACGCTATCCAATCGACAACCACCACGTTGGCGTCTCTTTCGCGCTGCATCAAGGCCGAGACCAGCTTGCTCATCCAGCTTTCGAACATCCCACTCATCTGAGGAATGGGGGGGAAAAAAGAAAAAAAGCTTGTGAACCCTCTCAGATCCTGTGCTTGAGTTAGCTCACATTAAAGTGCCAAATTCCAACAAGCAAAGCCCTGTGGTGTGCCTGAGCGCCCATCTAAGCAGCACACAAGATGCCAGTATCCCACTGTTGACCCCACAGAAGGAGAAGGATCCCAGCAGGATGATCTCCAGTAATACATACCGTCCAGCCGTGGATGATGAAGATGGTCTTGGCTGTGGCGTTGAAGCCACACTCCTCCAGACATTCCTTCTTGCCAGCCTGCAGGTAGCAGCCCTCCTGGTCCAGATCTAAACTCGTCCTCATGTTGTACTTGACGCTGCCAGGGAGAACCCGGCCTTCTGTTGGCAGTTCATCCAATCCACTGTCTGCACCTGAGGGGGAGATTAAGGTTGGATATTTATTTACTTCATTTCCCTTTGTGATGCATGCCATTTCTTTTCTTTAAGAAAAAAATGAAAAGAAATGGGGGCGAGCCCAATAAAAAGTCAGCCAATCAGCTTGCTCCCGCAGCGAACATGCGTTTACAATAATGTGTGAAAGCGAGCCGGACACGCAGGCGCACAATGGACCTTCTCCAATTGTATTCTAGAGCCGGCTCACACAGCTGCAGACAGATTTTGAGATTATTCCTGATTTAAACTCTCGGGCCCGGGGTTTAAGCGGCTCAAATGACGCAGGAGGCCCGTCGGGTGGATGCTGTCACACGATTTCCCACGTGACAAGAACGAAAATGTTGTAATTGAAGCCCAGATTAATTTAAATCAACTAAAGGGCCACAGGGGGGGGGGGGAGAGAAGGGCATCCACAGTTAAACTGGGGTCGTGTCGGCAGGGATCGGTCCGCGGCAAAACGCGGATTCGCTCCCCAAGGAGACGTGGCGCGCGCTAGTGTCCTCCGGAGTTTGCGTCAAGACTCCGACGGGTCCCTACAGAGGACACGTCGCAGTGTTGTAGGAGTCCATCCCGGGTTTTCTCGGGTACGCTTGGCCCCGCCACACTTGTTCGCGTTCCCGATGTCGCGTAACAGTCTTTTAAAAATATGTAGATGAATTGATCGGGAACGTTGGAGAAATGGGACCAAACGCGAGGTTTGGCTGATTTCAAGTATCGTTCCATTCATTGATTCCCCACAAGCGCGTCTCGCTTCTACTTTTTACATCAGGTGCTGGATTTTGGACACATCGATTTGGAGTGTGGCAAACAAATACATGGTACAAATGAATGAACAATGGAGGCAGAGCCGTGTCTCACCTTTAAGAACGGTGTTGTCCCCGGCGGCAGAGGTAAAGAGCGACGCGGCACACTGTAGGAAAATCCACAGCAAAAGGGCTTTGTGACTCATCTCGCAGTTACAGACGCGTGTGGAGGAATTAAAAGCGTCCGGGGGATATGAATGGCCTTTCAGTGGAGCCGGTATTAGCGCGTGTAAGGAAGGAGGACCCAAAATGAAAGAGCGCGTCGGAGCCGATGTGCGCGCCGGTGGAAGCGCAGTCACAGCAATGTAGAAACTTGCATCAAGTGTCTCATTAGAGTTTTAAATAGTTTCCCCCTTCCTAGTCATCTGATCATCGGCTGATCTTTCGTGGATCTCATTGGTCAAGCCCCCATTTGTTTACGTTTAAGGGCGTGGCAAAGCTGAATGAAGTCGTAGTAGGCTTCTCACGTTGCGCGTGCTGTGGGAGCCCTTGTGCGGGGCGTGACGCGAGCGGCCGTTAAACCGATCCTCCTGCTCGGTGTAGGACTGAAGGACGTGGCTCATGTTGCTCACTTGGATCCAAGCCCCGGAATGACCAATAATGATGTTTTCAGTGTTAATCAACAACACCCCTTCCGACAGATGGTAATATTTAAAAGGCTCCGACCCCCCCGTGTGTGTGTGTGTGTGTGTGTGTGTGTGCGCCTGTGTGTGTGTGCGCCTGTGTGTGTGTGTGCGCGCCTGGCGCGCTGGTGACCACCAGCTTATCTCCACGGACCGGCTCCAAGCGATGAGGACAAGAATGGGCGCACTCACGCAAGGGGTCTCTGCTATAATAACGCCCCTCTTTCCTGGGTGGGGACGCACGTCAGCTGCCACTGCAGTACAACAACACAGTGACGTCACACCAGACATGTGTGGTGTGCACATGCTGTACAACCTTGTCTTGTAATATCTAAACTCCAAACAATGGGGTCATTGGTGTTTGTGACAGTGTGAACCTATAATGTCGATTAGGTCAAATTAATCTAATCCCTCATTTGCGTCACCAGGACTGACCTGACTGAAAATCGTCATACGTTTTCAGAAAAACATGATCAAAGGGAAGAGCGTGAGAATGTGGTGTGATACAACAGCCTTGAAAATAACTTGAGCTATTTTCACCCATGTATTAATAGCCCTTCTTAATGTTGTTTCCTTTTTTCTTTTCAAACCAAGAAGAAGGTGCATCACCAAAGGGTACTGGGGTTCAAGTGCTGAGATGAAGTTTAGTAGATCCATCCTGCTGGCTGGCTGTTATAGAAGTGATTGGTTTCATGGAAGACCTCTGGAGGGCGGCAGTCATTGCAATCCCATGATTGTTGTGTGCATTCTGATATCTTAAGCTTAAGTTTCTTATCTTAACCCCGTGTCGAAAAAATAAAGAAAAGAGCAAAACTAAATGACATCCCCGGATTTTTCTATTGGACTGAAACTGATGTCAGACACCGGCAGTGATATTTATTCCAACGTTAATGTTGCTTCTCGTGCGGGTTATTCTTTCCATCCACACGCCTCAGCCAGCCGCCCAGTCAGTGAGACACAGTTTGAGTCTTCACTATGCGGACAGATTTTGTCCCACGACGTCAAGACCCAACAATGAGACACTGTGAGGGAGTGAAACGGATCACCTGCAGGCAGCTCGGTGGGGAGAGCAGAGAGAGCCTCATTTCAATCTTTGTTCTCAGTCATACCTGAAGATATTTCCCCAAAATCTCATGCCTTATGTGACGTGAGCAGTTTAAGCTATTTCAATGACTAAGAACATACATCATTTTTTTAGGTTAACAGACGGTGGGAACTAAGGACATGGCAATTATTGATTTATTCAGAGAACACAAATACCTGTACACAAGTTCAAACCTGTTCAGAGTGATGGGAACGTTAATAAATGATGCCTAAAAGCCTGCCTATACCTGCAAGCCTGTTTTCCACACACACGTACATGCCATAGAACCAGAACTGACCGAACAGCGCCACCGTGTGGTTAAGCGGGCAGTGCACCGCACAGTGACACAGCAGGAGGGGGGCGGAGGGGAGGGGGGCGGAGGCAGTGAGCCAGACCGGATCCTTCATGAGGGAAGAGGCCAGGGACAGCCAACCAACCCCGGCTTCTCTTCTCTTCACTAATATTATTCTGTATTGCAAGCCAAGGAGCCCGAAGAGGGGGCTGCGCTAGTGTTCATAGGATGTCCCGTCACGAAGGTGAGGATACACGTCGGCACGGTGTTGCGAGCCATTGGGGATGTCTGATAATAAGAAACGTTGACAGGGCACCGCTAGCTAACGTTAGCTAGCCTTCAGTTTCTTGTTTTAAAGCCCATCCTAGCTAACGTTCGCTAGTGTTAGCAGCAAGGTTGCGGTGGCGGCGCGTTATTGAGGACACACAACAAGGTGTCAAAACCACCGGACCTTGCCCGTGACATTTACTTTAAGTTTCAGGAAATGTAACGGTACAGCACGCTGACATTTAAGCCGAACAAGTTAGCTACCGGGAGCTAAGCGTGATAGCTAGCCTACAAGCCAGCTAGTAATTGGCTAGTGGGGTTAACGTCAACGAGCTGGGGAGCAAGGGGGAGTGCCGAGAATAGGAAACGCATGAGAGCAGCGAGACCCAGCTGGTGCTACCGGGTCCAGGAATGGTCTTTTCTTTTTGTCTTTGAGGTTCTCTCCTTCCAGCCTCCTTCCCACTGCAAGGTGGCCTTTTAGATTCCAGTTTTGCGAGATAACATTTAGCAACCCGACCACCAATTTCGCCCTTGCGGCCAACCTTGTTGGGCTCAAAGTTCGCTGGTGTCGGCTTAAAGTTAAACGTTAAGTTAGCAACGTTATCAACAAGGCTGAGAGCGTGAGCCCCTCCGCCCGTGAAACCTTCCGTTTGTTAACGTACGATGAAGTCTACCACACCTGTCTTCATCGTGAGCTCACCGTGTAGCTAACTGTAGCTGGCATAGTTGAGCTGAGTCGGGCCAAAGCGGCCTTCAGTTTCCGTGCGCGGGTTGTCAACTTCTCTGTCAGTTGTCATCGAGATATTAATGACTACGAGGAAAGGCGCTTGTGCTCGTACTTGTCATTAATGTTTGTGCGGAGTCAGGCGGGAACTGAGCTCAGACCTCCCGGTGTCATTCAATACACCGGCACCGCACGACTGTCCTAGTCAGTCAAGAACCACCAGAAAGGTCCCGGATGTTGGGACACACAAGGTTAATAAGCCTTTTGGAGAACGCAATCTAAGCATTCACAATGACCCCTTTATGAATGAGCGGGGACTTTTTTAGAGTATTATCATTATTGAAATGTGAAGGGGACAGTCAGTCGTTTAACACTCCTTAGCAAAAGGAACTGTGAATAGCAAAATATTTTTATAACGCATGATGCGATTCAATATCCACGCCATAAACACACACCGGATGTGGTGATTTTACTCCATAGTTATTTTTTTATGATGCTAAAGCTAAAGGGACTTCCTTTTGGATACAATTTTGAATAATATATTGGGTCACAATCAACCACAGAAACGGGAAATCCACCTCACCACACACAAAAAAACAGCAATACTTGAAATAAAATGTTGTGTTACCCACTACTCAACACCACGCTCACCAAAATACTACGAGTTCAGCTTCTCACAGCCTCAAATAAAACATAACATTACTGTACACAGAGGTATTATTTATTGCGGGACTATTTTATTAGATTATGTTTAATTCTAGCAGGTGTTCATGTTTTGATGGTCACATTCCTGATGCCCTTTGTGTGAAGCTTTTATTCATTGTCCGCCATTAATTTATCAGAAAATAAACTGTCCCAGTCTATTGTGATCCGACTGGCTGAAGGAAATCCCAGTTAAAACCTCTGATGTAATGGCTTTTGTATGAACAGGGACTACATGGTAAATAGTTTTTCAGTAACGCTCGCTTGTTGTTTCCTCTCTTGTGTCCTTTAGGCGTGAGCTGCGATGCATGTTTAAAAGGCAACTTCAGAGGACGACGATACAAATGTTTAATCTGCTACGACTACGATCTGTGCGCTTCGTGCTACGAGAGCGGTGCGACCACGACCAGACACACCACAGAGCATCCCATGCAGTGTATATTAACCCGAGTGGACTTTGGTAAGTGGAATTGATGTTCAAAATAGTCTGATTATGATCAGTCTATATATAGGCTGTTGAAAATATGGAGGGTGTGAATTTTAGCCACATAAGCTCGTCATTCAGTATTGTGATATGTGTTGTTGTGATTCTTGCGGACGCGATGGACAGATGTTCTGAGTCAACGTTATCGTAAGCCGATCAATGAGCTATTCACAATGAGCGTCTCTATAACTGCATCTAAAGAGGGAGTGTGTATATGCATGTTTTGTAAAGGGTGATGGACTATTTGCCAGACTGTCATGGCAGAGTCAAACAAAACAAAGAGAAAGCATTGCTTCAATTGCAAACAATCTGTTGTTTTTATACCAGGAATTATTACATTTGAGCATTGATGCACAGATAATCAACAACTGTCATTCCTTGGCTGGTGATTGTTAGGGTAAACTTCTGAGGCTGGCATGTTATGGAAAGTGGTTTTAAGAAATTAAACTGCCACTGTCTACGCCGCCTTCTGCTGCCACTAGCTTTTGTTTTCAGACAGGCTGCTCCCAGACGGCGTAGCCGTGATGGATGTGAAGCAAACAGCTTAAGGAGTTTTTGAGAGAGAGTTATTGGGCTGCTGTTCTGGGTTAACATAAATAAAAGCAGTTGTTGTAGCAATGGGGAAAATTATTCCAATCCAGAGTTAAGGCCAATTGAGTTCATCATGATTTGTCGTACTTGAAATTACACTAGATGTGTTAATGTCTTTTTAAAATGAAGGTTTAATAATTGCATGAACCATTTATTCTGCCATTGGAAGGCTTTGACTTCTAGTTCCTACATTGATGCTGTGAAATATGTTGATGTTCAGCTTTTGTGTTTTAACATAAAAAGGGGTTAGGGGTTTTCCTAAGAAGACAGTTGTATTATAAGCTGCTACTATGCTCTTGGTGTACACACACACACACACACACACACACAACGAAAAGTTCTTAACAAGCTGCTTTCTTTAAAGCCACAACAATCTGTTTTTATATTGTATAACGTGTAATGTGAAATCAGAGTTGAGTGGATTGGAAGGGTTTAGTAATAACTGTGGAGTGATCCTGTTCTGTGTTACCACCTTTCCACCGAATGACTGCCGCACACAGTTGGCAAATAGCTAGGGAACAAAATGGAGCAACAAAAGAATTTGATATTTTCCCTTAAAAATGTGTGGTGGTGGATACGGACTTGCATCTATCAAGTGGTCACCAACAGTACTTAAATGCGGTTTGAGCACAGTCTGCTGGACGCGCTGTTGGCGTTCACCATAACCACTGCAGTGTTTCCTCACTATTATATTAGGAAGACGCCCCCCCCGCCCCCCACCCCCCCCACACTAGAAAGTGTCTGCTCTCAGCTAAATTGAACTCTTATTAATTCCTCTCATCCTTAATCTCAAAGCTTCTGTTGCGTTCTAACCTGTGGTCCTATGTGGGAGAACGAGTGCAGCCACAGCAACTGAAAGGGACTATTTTACAGCTCAAATCATTGACACCACATGTCTGCCTTGATTTCCCCCCCCCAGACCTGTACTACGGTGGAGAAGCGTTCTCGGTGGAGCAGCCCCAGGCCTTCACTTGTCCATACTGTGGCAGGATGGGCTACACGGAAATCTCCCTGCAGGAGCACGTGGCTGCAGAGCACACGGAGACCTCCACAGAGGTGGTGAGTTGTTGCTGTCTTTTTACCCGCAGCCTTCCACCAAACCCTCACTGGATGTTTTAGAGAGATATTAGGACCTGAAAACATGCACACGCATCAGATTTTTTTTTTCTCAATAGAGATTTTCAACTAGCTCAGCTGGAATGAAGTCCGGAGACTTGTTATTAATTTGAACAATTAATGAAATGTTATCAACCAAGCTTTTAAGTAGTGGGTACAGTAAGCTCTTCGGGCCACACAACACTGTTGTGAAGGTCATTATTTATGAGGAGGAAGGCAGAGGAGCGGATGCATATGTTTGGCTCTAAATGCCAACAATCTTCTTTAGAATTGTAGAATCCACCCTTTTAAAATGTTTGTTACATTATTAACATTAAAAAGACTCAAAATATTGTTCTATCTTGTTTTTATAGTTCTTATATATAGTTTATAATTAAGTTATTGAAGCCTTTCTAGTATCAAAGTAAATGGTTCTACTTTTGGATTAACAAAAATTATATTGGGCAAATACTGCCGCTGCCGGTTTTGACTTGGTCAGTACCAGAAGTTAGCTTGGAAAATGTACACGTGAATCCTTTTAAATCCCATAACAAGAAACGAGTATGATGCTTTTCTGTGTTGTTGGTACAATGGAAGCACCGGCGAATGAATTGAAGTGTGTCAAATAGATCCTAGTTGGAACTTTAACAGACTTTAACACCAGGCTGTAGCTCTCCTAATATTGCTTCTTCTCATAATTAAATACTACAAGAGCACAGCAGTTATTTGCTGATCTGCGCATTTGTTCATGAGGACCCAGCACTAGCTGGCGATTGTGAAGTGTGTTGTTATTAACGTGCTTGCTCCCTCTCTAGATTTGCCCCATATGTGCAGCGCTGCCAGGTGGAGACCCCAATCTTGTGACTGATGACTTTGCTGCTCATCTCACACTTGAACATAGAGCACCAAGAGACTTGATATCCTTTTCAATAGCCATGCCCCTGATGCACAGACTCAAACCGGAAGCAGACTGCGGTATCGACTAGCCAAAGTTTAGTGTACAAGGGAGCGGTCTGTTTACTGGAGCTGCTATTTGTTGACGTTGTGCTGATGATGTCAGAGCCTCATTGGGCCGCTTTATAGAACCCCCGCGGTGGGTAAACGTAACTGAGCTATTAACTATTTCATGTCCTTGTTGAAACTAAATTGCCTCCGTGTGTTTGTATGCTTCCTTCAGGTTGGACGCTGTTTGCCTCTGGTTCAATAGCAAAGGCGATGAAAGTAGAGCTGCAACTAACGATTATTTTAATAATCGATTCATCTGTCGATTATTTGTTCGATTAATCGATGAATCGGATAAAAAATGTAAAAACATTAATTTCCAACCCTTTATTGAAAAATAGAACTGACTGTGCACTTTCTAAATATGTTTTGCACTAACAGATTGCTCCTTGAACATCCCTAAGTAAGCAAATAAAATGGACTAACACAAAAAACATACACACATCGCATGATGTATACTTTACAGCCGCCAAATTAAATATATTAGGCACAAAATCATGAATCATCGCCGTGGTGCTCCCGTGCCAGGCCATATCGCTTTTGCATATCTTACAATCAGACATGTCAACCCTCCCGAATTTCAAAGCCCCTCCCGAAAATATCCCGGACCGACCTTTCTCCTGATTTCCACCCGGACATCAATATTGCTGCACCACCCGTCACTGGGCGCGCTGTTTCAGACCGAACAATAATAAAGGTTACACCTTGAAGTCGAGCGCGGCGATTAGAACGTAAAACTACTGGCGCTGCAAAGAAAACCGCAGCACCCACCCCCCGTTGCCCGCTAGGACCCGCACCCCCCATTTCAGTGTGAAATATTTAGATCGCATTGGCTTCTCTTCCTCCGCATGTTTCAGAACAGTAGTACGGGTCTCTCCGATGATCAACTTTTTTTTCCTCAGCTCTGCGCGGCGCGCGCAACTTTCTTTTAATACTCAAAGATAATAGTCGCGCGACACAACGAATCGATAATGAAATTCGTTGCCAACGCTTTTAATAATCGATTCTAATCGATTTCATCGATTCGTTGTTGCAGCCCTAGATGAAAGTCCTCTATACTTCATGTGTTCCTTCAAACCTGCTTGTGTGACTTTGTTAGTTTTCTCCTCTTTAGAGTCTCTCCAAAAGAAGCTTTTTCCACCAGCCTGCACAAAGGGAAATCCAAAGGCGGTAACATTTGGGGGCACGACTTGTAATGGGATCTATTCTGTTATTTCATTACTGTGGCATCTTATTCTGACTTCCTAGACTCTGCTGTAGCTTTGTAGTCAATCATCCTGTATTTCAGAAAAGCATACACATCCCCTTAATTCTTTTTGAAGCTGTCTGACTTACTGCTTACACCGCACAAGTAGTTCAAGAGCGAATTTGTACTCATCAATTCCATGATGGCTTCAAAATGGCAGCATCTGTCAGGAAGCAGCTGAAACACTCCGTGTGACGGGTCTATTCATGCAGTGCTTTCAATGAGTACTGCTGAGGAAACCTAAGATGCAAAAATGTATTTAAATGAGTGTTGCACAGGCTGGTGGTGAGATTGGAGCACCAGGCCAATAGGTTATTTTGTATATATTGGCTTATTAACATAGAACTATAAACAATGACTTGTCGTTAGAAGTTATTTTATATGCAACATGCCGCCTAATGTGTTTTATATATTGTACACTTGGTTGTTGATGATCCACCTGTGGGGCATTTTTCACATTTTGTAATCTTAAAGTGCAATCAGAAGCTTGTCCCTGTGTTGATTTCCTTAACCACTAACCTCACGATGAGTCTAGCGGGGTGCGGCATGTGAGGAGGATGTTCCACCCTGGGCGTGGCCTGGGGGGTCCACGAGCTCGCCGGTCCAACATGCACTTCACCAGCAGCACCACAGGGGGGCTCTCCACCAGCCAGAGTGCCTCACAAAGCTCCAACTACAGCAGAGAGGCCATGGACCCCATAGCAGGTCAGTCACACACACACACACAGTTAGGGAGAAGTCATAGTGACACACAAGACCCTTGTGGACATGTGTCTGCAGGTCTGAGGAACAAAACTGCACAACTTGATGCAGGAATTCTGTTTCCTACCGCTCCAACAGCAGGACGTGTGACACACAGGGCGCTCGTGCTGTGCGCTAAATCAATAAGTCATAGCCTACATAGCGTGTCACGCATTCAGATCCGTTCCCTGCAGTAGCCCTAGTCGGGAGAACACAGTAACGCGTGGGCTGAGTTGTTGCTGTGTTTGAATCCGGTTCACTGCTTGGTATTCGCCGTGTCGACTCCAGCTGTGTCATAATGAGTCAGTGTTCAGTCCGCTTCACTAATGACCCACCGTACCTGGAGCGCCGACCCGCCTGGTGCTGCTCTATTCTGACATCTCCCCACGGAGGGTCTCATCGGGGCGAGCATCTGGCTCTTTAGAGTTCTATTGCTCCAGCTTTATGACCGTGGATCAGAGGCTTCACACTGGTTCCGTTTCTGACCGGACAGCTCAGTTTTTTAGGATGAACAATTTCACGTTCTAGTTACATCTAGTAATAAGAGGGAAAAGGTGCGGGTGTGATGGTCATTTTCATGTGGCATTCAGGGAGCTCCCTCACACAGTCCGCCCCCTGGTGGACCGTCTGCAGATAGCAGCTATTTAAAGTATAGTACCAGCCCTTCTTGTCTTGAGTTTGACATCTGACGCCATTCCACCTTCCGGGAACGAGGCTATTATCTGTTTAAGCCAAGAAGAAGGCAAGGACCGAATGTTTATGCAGCCCTTACAGCCCAATTTTTCCCAGGAGACGGAACTTTTTTTTAAAATTCCTGACCTAGTTAACTGCAATTAAACCGGTTTTGTCCAGGGACGTTAAACTCTAAAAATTATACTAAAAATTATATTAGATGCCTTGTACATTTCATAGAAAATATCTGGAAAACCAAATCAAACGCCCCGTTGATCAGTGTACATTACATGTCATTTAGCTGACGCTTTTATTCAAATCGACTTACAATAAGTGCATTTCCACATAGAGATACAGACTCGGAACAAGTAACAAGAAAGTTTAGATGCAGAAAGAGCTTTTGACCACGACAATTCAGTCAATTTACGCTAATGCTCTGTACTCTGCTGCGACCGCGAGAATCAAGATTTATGGACGTCTTACTAATGGCATAAAGTTGGAAAGATCTACATGTCTTCAATGCTTCATTTCCTCAACCCTTTTTGCATCTTACATGGAACCCCTGGCAAAAGTAATAAGAACGTAGTAATATAAAAGGAATTACGATGAGGAACAAAAACTACCAACTAACATGCTGATGATGTATTCATATTCATTCAAGACCCAGATTTAAACATAACAACAAAAATGAAGGAAGAGGGTGTATGTATTATTTACTTTTCATTTTTATTACCTCTAAAGGTCTGGCAATTTCTTTTTGTTGTTCTATTTGTTTTTTCTATAAAGTATTTTTTCCTTGATAAATCAGACCCTAATAATAATGTTGTAGTTTTAACAACAACAACAACAACAAGAGCTCGGGCTGCTTTTCTTCTTACTGATGGTGTTAATTATTAAATATACCTCTGGCTGCTTGTTCTAGTCTTCTGGCATCACGGCCCGATCTTCTCCGTCTTGTCCCCCCAGAGCTTCTGTCCCAGCTGTCGGGGGTGCGGCGCTCGGCGGGCGGTCAGCTCAGCTCGGGCCCCTCGGCGTCCCAGCTCCAGCAGCTTCAGATGCAACTCCAGCTGGAGCGCCAGCAGGCCCAGGCGGCACGGCAGCAATTGGAGATGGCGCGAAACGCCACCCGGGGCGGAGGCCGAGCCAACGCGATGCTCAACACCAACTCCGGGGGCGCCAACCCCAACCCCAACCCCAACGCCGGCGCTAACCACAATACCAACCCCAGTCCTAACCCAGGTCCCCCGGAGTCCAACACACAGCAAACGGCGCACAGCTCCCAGTTCCTACTCAGCAGGTGGGGCCTCTTTTCTGCACGTGCTCTAAACCGAGAAGTGCTTTGCTTCATCCCTGTTCAATCCCTCCCCCTCAGGCTGAGCGAACCGCGGCTGTCGGAGGCGGAGCGGCAGGCGTGCGAGGCCCAGTGGGCCGACAGGAGCCTGTTTGTGACGGAGCTGCTGCTGTCCACGCTGCTGCCCGACGAGGACGCCTCGGCCTCCTCGGAGGAGGACGAGGACGACTCTCACGGCCCGTTGCGGAACTTCGCCGACTTCGAGTCCATGGGTTGCGTTGAGGTCATGACCTTGGACGTGGCACTGGAGAACCTCAACCTCAAGGAGATGAGACCAGCCCCCAAGACGACTAAAATGACGACTAAAACGGCACCGCCGAAGAAAGAGCCTCCCCCGCCGCCCCTTTGATGACGTGGCCCCTCCCTCCCCTCAAACCACCGTCGGTCCAACTGCCAATGGATGACAAAAAAGACTGCAGTTCTTTTTGGCTTTGTTTTATTATTATTATTTTTTTCTCGGTGATTGTCATTTCAGCTCCGTTGTGCCCCACTCAGCCCCGTGTCTATTACTTTGTGTACA
The DNA here is from genome assembly GCF_949316345.1 of Pungitius pungitius. Classification (NCBI taxonomy): domain Eukaryota; kingdom Metazoa; phylum Chordata; class Actinopteri; order Perciformes; family Gasterosteidae; genus Pungitius; species Pungitius pungitius. Next base: position 6,022,183 of record NC_084904.1, read on the forward strand.
ATGAATAAAAGTAGGGAGACGAGAGAATGTGAAAGCAAGTGTGGTGAGTGCGTGAGAGAAGGGGAGGGAAAAAATACTATAGGAAAATATATTATAGATCAAAAATCTTTATGAATGATAATCACATTACCCGTGTTTCCTCTCGCAAATGAGCAATGCAGAGATACACACACACACACACACACGCCTCTCCGGTAAAAACGCTGCTGTGTATTTATAGTTATTAAAGAAGTGCTTGGATGGTTTACTACAACAGAAGCATGAGCTTAAATCACCATGTGCCCAGTTGGAAGTGCACAGTCACCCAGAGGAGCTTTCTCTTTCTGTCCCGACACCAGTCGCGTCTCTCTCTCTCACACACACACACACACACACACAGAGTTGGGCATGTTGGGCTGCCTGTGTGACATCACCTTTTTGGGGTCCTGCGACCCGGCTTTCTATCGACGGCGGGCGCTTTGGTTTTCAAATGCATATCCGGTGTCCATGTGTACACTACAGATGCTCCACCTGAAGGCGTCATGCAGCTGTGCGCTGCATCTCCTCCGAGGGACCTTTTTCAGGCCTTTTTTTTTTTTAAAACACAGAAGAAACCTTGTCTTTGCATCGGTTGTTTCCTCCTCCCACTCCCGCCTCTTTCTCTTTAAAGGACGACCAGGCGCTACCTGCTCAGCTCATGAATGCACAGATTACTCATCATGTGACTTGAAGGAGAGACTCCCGTGTTGCTCTTCCCATTCATTTCTCTCGCTCAGACTAAGATCTCTTAATGCCTCCACTGCTACCTGAACAAATGCAATGTATGTCTTTGGCTCAGAACGAGCCAAACCACAGGGTAAACCTTTCAGTCTGGAGGACAATAAAATGTTTTGGATGGAAATTAACTAACCCAATCCTGCTCTCTGGTTTGTATTTTTTACTTCAGTTTTTTTTTTCTCAGTTGCTAACTTTTTGGTGAGCATGTACAGCATATTGTCTAAAATAAACACCTATCGTACGGGTCAAGTTCTATCTCTGATCAGTCATGTATGCGCTCGATGCGTGTCTTTCACATCAGATTAACAGGCAGGAACAAGTGCATGTACCAAAGGTCCAACAGAAAGTGTATTTTTCAAACTGGTTATTCTTAATGTTTATTAACTGGCCCTTTTGTGTGTAATTCATGTTTTCTAGCTTTGACCCAAAGATTCTTCCATTTTAAAGAGTGCAATTCTCTTGTGGAGAATATAAACTACGACCACCTTGGCCCATGTGGTTCCTCTGATGCTAAACCAAAGCTCCTGTGCATCAAGTCTGGCTTCTACATTGAGGGCAATAATTTACAAGAGAGATCTACGAAGGAGCCCTTTAGCATCCTGCACCCTGTGAAGTGGATGTCTGTCGCTTTGAAACAGAAGGGCTCGATCGCATTTGAAGGAGCCCCAGGTTCTCACGGCGGAAGAGGCCCTCTGTTGTTAATTAAGACCAGCACAAGAACCACAAATAAACAAACGAGTAAAAACAAATGGGCTCTACCTCTGACAAAGCATGAGCAACGCTCCTAAACTGAGGGGCCCCCGAGCCCGCAGCGAGCTAAAGGTTTCCATCGCTCGCCGGTTACTGACTCAACCGACATGACATGGAAACCATTATCCCACCGGGCGGAAATGGTGTCACGCGCTTTGTGCCAGCATCAAACCGGCATTTTTCAGCGTTACTGCAGAGACTTCTTCATTTAAAACGCAGCATGGGACAGCCACAGTGCTGGGAACCTAGAAGTGAAGTCTCTGCCAAGGCGCTGAATTATTTTCAGAGCTCCGAAACCCTAAATAACATCAGCCTGAAAAGATCTGACCCGTCCATTCAGGCTTTAAAGAGGTCGGTTGCTGTAGGGAACCAAATGCATGCAAAGCGTGTGTGTGTGTGTGTGTGTGTGTGTGTGTGTGTTTGGGGGGAAGGAGAGGGAGGGTGGGACAGACAAAACCACAACATCAAATGTTTAAGTGCACTATAAATACACATATAAAAATATACATATAAAAATATAGATGTTTACACATGTCTAAGTCTATCTGTGTGGTTATAAAGTGAGCATTAGTAAAAAAAAAAATAGCGAACAGTGTCTGTCACTAAATACAATACATTGTAAGCAAATAAGATTCATTTGGATCAACAATGTTTTGCGTACGACAATAGAAAGCTAGATTGTATCATCTTGCTGCATGTGTGTGTTTTAAAAGACATTAAAATGGTTAGTGAAAATAACACATATTACATATCACATGCAGAAATAATTATTTCTAATAAAACACACAACTCAGGTATTCAGGTATTCTTTGTAATTTTAATTCCCATAATTTAGTTTAAATGCAGACAGTCTTTTTTACTCACTAAAATCTTAAATAAAACATTTACAGTACAATATATGCAAATCAGAAGAGCTTTAAGATTTTGTAGAAGCAAGCTACAGTTTCTTTCGCTTTTTTATATTCATGTTTATTCATTTATTATTATTTTTTTTACTTTTGAAGGACCGGAGAGCTAAGACAGCAGTAAACAGTAAAAAGACAACACGAAGCTTGTAAAGCCTGCAGGCCAAGGAGCACATTCTATCACGAAACACCAGAGGCAGCACGTCACGTGGGGGTCTGAACTAATGCCCCGCCCACCTCCTCAGAGGCGCAAGCCGGTTCCCTTATGAACACGAGAGGGCGCTGTTACGTCACAGCAGAAGGGGGGCAGGTGAAACTACGCACTGTAGTTGCACCTTTACAAGAAGCTCCTTGTAAAGCACAATTCAGACAGAGATGGCGCCTTCTGTTTCCCTGTGACGAGGCCACGCTAGGGCGTAGCGTGGGAGCCGATGAGGGCGGGTCTCAAGCGGGGAGGGGAAAAGTGTTGGCGCGCGCCACCTATCGGCTGCGGCTGGTTGTACCGTACTGAATATTTTAGCACAAATCTGCAAAACCAATCCAATACGTTACAAATTGTATCTATAATTCATAAGATAATACGTTTTTGGTCTTGTAATTTTCCTTAAGCTTCTTGCTATGAACGATGGCATCCACCATTATATTACACAACGTTTCAGTCAGTAAATATATGGGTTTTGGCGCCCCCCGAACTGGTTTGAAGTGGTGGAAAAGGTCATGTAACATTTTTTGTGGACCAAGCATTTCAATCGGCGCGTGAATCAAACCAGAATAACTAACTTTAAAGACAACACCTACTGATCATATTATTATTTATTGCTATGAAGAAACACGTAATGTTGGAAAACCTGGTTTCCATGAGCTTTAATACACAAATAGGTAATCCTACTAGTTAGCTTTTCACGTAGCATTGGTTACTCCCCTTCAAATTTGACAAGTGACGATCAGATCCGTGAGACGTTGTCACCAGGAGAGATTTTTAACTGTTTCTCCCCCATCTTGAGCACTGCACCCCTTTTGGCCTATCGAGACTGAGAATGCGTGAAAATACACAAAAAAGAGAGAAAGACTACAACAGCGCGGGGGTCAACACAGACCAGCTCAACCCTGATCTGCGAGTCCAGACTTCACCATGCAAGCCGACGAGCAGAACCCTGGACCCCGACCCGCCTGCAGAGAGCCTTCAGCTGCAGGATGGAAGTGAAGAACGCTTTCTACTAGTACTGTTATTGAAAGCAACATATTCTACACACTCCAATACACTACCACTACTATATTTTGGACTAATGGGGTTTGCCGAGCATTTGACGAGTTGTTGTTGCTGTATAAATTTGGAGCCCCCCCCGTGTGCAACGCGTCCCGTGTGAAGAGTGAAAAAGGAATGAGCTTCAGTGGTTTCCTAAACAAGAAAAGAAATGTCCTCATAGTCCAGTTAGCAGTTAGTAAGATTTAAGTGTCTCGACCTCGGAGACCCAAAGCCGAACAGCGCTTGGGAAACAAAATTACAAAGGGTTTTTCTACCTAAAGAATTCCTAAAATAAAAATGGGGATTTAAAAAACCCGATCTATCGGCAACCGACAGGTTGATCCTAGTGTGAGACAAACGCAGTGGGCGCAGGGCCCTAGCGAGACGGAAGGCCTTTCTGCTCACGGAGGTCAAACAGAAACCCCCCCCCCCCCCCCCTTCTCCTGTCCCCTGCCGAGCCCGTGGCTTTCAGCTCCAGAGAGTTCTGGAAGCTCCCCCGGGTTAAAACTAAGATATGGTAGAAAAATATATCGTCCTGATGAGATTTCTCTAGTCATTTTCCATTTGTAGTGTGAACACATCGTAGTAGCAGCGCAGTGACTCATGATTAGAACTACTACTACAACAAAACAACTCTTCTCGCTATTAAGTTTTTACTTTTTACATTTTACAAAAATTCATGGTTAATTGTTCCGTCTTTCATTGGCATCATTAGGCAACGTTTTTTATTCATTCCAAATACTCTACAATATGGTTACGAAGTAAACACCACAGTACTTCATTATTTGACCGTATCTGCACAAAGTAAAACACAATGTTACAAGGCAAGTGGCTACTTAAGCATAGATTTGTTCATCAGAAAGACAAAAACAATTTGAAATTATGAAACACACATGGAAAAAAAAAAAAAAAAAACTTGCAACACCTGGCATTAAGTTATTTTCAACAAAAAAGAATGATTTTGTTCTTCTACAGGTCAGGGGACCTTGTTAAAAAGCTGGTGATGATCAGTACTAACCCTCATGATATATCGCTCACCTTTAGCACTTGGGTTGGACTCTTCTACTCGTCACAAACAACCAACAGCCCATTTTGAGGAGCTACACGCATGGGCCCGGAGTTTGAGCCCCCATCATGTCCACGCCTGCATTACCTGGCTGAGATGTACATCTATATATCACATGCACACATGATACAGCGTTTCATGGGGTGGCGGCACACTGGACCCAGCCGGGAGCTTTTTGTTTCAGGAACCTGACTGCGGTGGCTTCTTAAAAGAGATATGAAATAAAAGGCAAACAGATGAAAGATATGTGACCATTTGAAGGGACCTTGTCGGTGCGTTTTTCTGCATCTGCGGCGCTTTAACCTCGTCCTGCTTTTTCAACGTGGTCATTGGAGACGCACCATAACGTTCTCTTAGCCAAAGAACTCTACGCCTAGACGGGTTTGATTCACTGATCACACGGAAAGGAATATCTCTATTTTCCGGGTTGAGAACGGGTCCTTTGATTTACTTTTTAAATTGTATTAATACACTGGAAGCATGTGTGTGTGTGTGTGTGTGTGTGTGTGTGTGTGTGTGCTCTTCTTAGCATAAAACACAATGTATTTTAATGACATCATGAAGAGCCCCTTCCTTCCTTTCTTCCTACGTTAAAAACAACCCCCCACCCCACCAAATACTCTTCAGAGACAGTATTTACAGTACAAATTACAGTATATTACATTATTTAAAAATATGAGATCCGTCTCTAAAAACCAAGAGGAGCTCTTGACAAAGAAAATCGACTCTTTTAGCAAATCACGTTCCTGTGGTATCATGAACAAAAAGAAATAAAAAAAAATAGCATATAGTGGGAGGCGTCCTCTCCGTTTGGCCCTGGCTGTACCTGGCTAGCATGTTCAAAGTGACAGGGTTGGCTTTACACACAACGTTTCTTCTTCTATTTTGTTTTTTTTTGTTACTTTAAAGCAAGCCGCAATACAGAAAATCACACTGAATCCAATACGATATGTAAAGGGTTTTTTTCCTGGCATTTTGGAACAATAATGAGCACTTGACCGACTATGCTACTTGGGTTTGCTGTTAGAACGATTACAGGTTTACTGCACTTAAGTAGCGCAGTCTTTTTTATTTTTACTTTTTTTTTTTTTTATGATGACACGGAAAAGAGTTACAGAAACTCTCCCCGACATTTGGCACATCCGATTGAATGGTTTGCAGAAACACACACCGAAAGAAGAGAATGAACATCAAGCAATCGGAGACAAAAGAGACGCCTGGACGAGTGAGCCGGTAGCAAAGAACCAACCCCTCCCCTCATCCACGGTACCGAGCACCCAGAGTCTCCCCCAGCCGAGCGCCCCTCAGACGTAGGGCAGGATGCCGTAGACGAACAGGGCCATGACGGCGGCGCTGAACAGGCCGGCCACGGGCACCGTGACGAACCACGCCAGGAAGATGTTCCTGAAGAGGTGCCAGTCCACCGCTTTCTTGGAACGGATCCAACCCACGGCCACGACCGAGCCCACCTAGAGGTGCCGGGGGGGGGGGGGAGAAGACCATCAGCAGCAGCACGGAGCAGAGCGATTTCAAGAGGGCAAAGTCAGTGAAGAGCCGCAGGCCGCTTAACGTTTTTATTATTTCTTTCGAGGCTTTCTTGCTTCTGACTTGTTGTTTATTTCATGTTTAGCCTGTATTTGTGCATCCAGCCTCTGGCTCTGCCGTTTAATATTAAAAGGCACAGTTCTCCCCAAAAATGAAAACAACATACTCTTGCCTGTCCCTAGGATCTAGATACCTTCAGTGGGAGCGGTCTAGTTTTACCAGAACCGTCAAAAGCAACGTGATGGGCCTTGAGCTCTTCGTGACCAGCCCGGATCCAAAATGTCTACGTTAGTCAGAACAAGCCGATTGTGGATGTTACCCCGTCCAGAGTGAAACGTCCATGCGTGGACGTGTGCAATCAGCGGGCCTGCTGTTCCAATTTAAATCGGCGCCGCGCACGTCAGACGTCCACACATGAACTCCTCCCCCCTTTACTCGAGTCTCATGGGCACGTTTCAGTGCATTAGGGGGGGGGGGGGGGGGGGGGAACACGTGCAGTGACTGTGACGCTTCTACGGCCAGAGAAACACAACGTGGAAGGTCAAGAGGTGGGGTCCAGAGGTCGGGGGCACCTAGGCTCGACTTGACCACATTGAGAATACCTCTCCTCATTCAGAAACCCTGTGCGATTTGACACTTGTGGTCCACACATTTACTGGCGGGGCCTTCTCCTGAAACCACGCGTCACCACACGTGCTCCCACTGCGTCTCATCTGCTCATCAGCACAGAGGCCAAATGAAGCGAAGGGGAACGCTCAATCGCCACGGACACGTGAAACTAAGCGTCTCTCTGGGAGGTGTTTACAGGCGTTGTTTCTTACTTTGGGTCCCAGTGAGGAACCTCTGCAGGATTTCCTGTCATTTTGCAGAGGAATCCGGAGCGGTGGCACCGTGGACAACCGGTGGGAGTAACTACACAGACGCAGCTGATCTGCTCGCTGATGGTCTCGTTTATTGACACAGGCCAAATAGAACATTCCACATAAGGTTGTTTAGTTTGAAGTTCCTCACAGTAACGTGAATGAAGACAACGCCTGGCCACCTCCCGATCACCAGCACAACAACGTATACCTCTAGCCATCAGTAGATTTAGCAATTCGACATGGCAGTTGATTATTGAAGGTTTTAGGGGGGGGGGTGAGAATGGGGGGGGGGGCTGTGGAAATAAGGTATGGATGATGATTCTGACATTTAGACAAATTGATCATCATTAATTTAATACCAGTTTTGAATCTTGTGCAGTTTCCCTTTAGCAGGCACTCATTACAAATGTTATCTAAACCATGAGGTGATGCTTTCATGTTTTAATGCTTAAATATAAATAATAAACTGCAAGCATACTAATATTCCCTCTGGCCCATCGCAGCTACAACCTTTTGAACCACTGGCCGTATCAACTATTCTCTTATTTACTCTGTTATTTGAATATATAGCAAGTTAATTTAGCATAAAGATGTGAAACAAAAGGAAACCGATCGCCTGGCTCAGTGCCATGAGATTATATATATATATATATATATAGCATATATATATATATATATATATGCTCGGTTCATATATGTTTTTACATAGTTTTACCATTTCTTTGGTTTGCAAGCAGTAACTTCCACTGGTTGCCTGGCAACTACTCAGAGCCAATAAAGAGGCCGGCACAGAATGGTGTCTGCTCTGTCTAATATGACTAAAGAAAGAGAATGTGAGTAAGTAGTAGATGATGTCAGTGCTTTCAGAAAGAACAGTTTAACAGCTAAACTATACATATATAGTTTAGCTGTTAAACTGTAAGTTCATTACATCCTTGATAAACTTTAGGTGCCGAGGGGAAACTGCAGGAAAAGTCAAAACCGCAACTTCAGGAGTTGAGTGATTGGCGATTGTAAGCTACGGGTGAAGCGGCTTCACTGCCAATGACACCAATACCTTGCAGTGGGTGGAGCTTATTGGGATGCCCACATTGGACGCAACAAGCACTGTTAACGCACTCATTACTTCAATGCAAAATCCGCTGTGAAGACAGATGAGTGGAGAGACACAAAGAGGGGCGGAGGGGAGAGGGAGAGAGGTAAACAAAAAGGCTGGAGAACAAGTACAGCTTGAGGGCAAGGGGAGGTGGGGGGGGGGGCAGTCTGGTTCTCCCGTAGCCGAGCACAGGAGGCGAGGACCCACACACCAAACCATGCGAGTGTTGAGAGGTCAATAAAAACATGGAAGAGAGCTAGTGGAAATGAAACCGACACCATGGAGGGGAGGAGGAGTGGGGGCGGGGGAGGAGGTGGGGTCCACCACGACGTTCGGCCTGGATCCGAGGTTTCCTGGAAATAAACCGGGAGAAGGGTTGCACACTGCTGCCGGGGGGGCGGCTCCGATCGTTTGTGTGCTGAATGCAGAGAAGAGAACCGGAACTTTGCCGTCTCTGATTAAACATGTCATCCTAATCGGGGGAGCTAGGAGAAGGAGACCCGGTGCCCCCGGGAGGCAGTGTGAGCCCCCCGTCCCCTGGAGAAGGAACTGTGTGTGGGTGAGGAGGGGAGTGTTGAGAGGCCGGTTGGAGGGGCCCGCTGGCTCATACCTTGCAGTGCGTGGTACTGACAGGGATTCCGATATTGGAAGCAAACACCACAGTGAGTGCAGAGGCCAGTTCAATAGTGAATCCACTGTGGAGTGAGGGAGGGAAAAGGAGGGAGGGGGGGGGGGGACAAAGAGACATCCTTCATTGTAATGACGAGTGTGTGCTCCTGAGGGAGCGGCCCACATTCATAGTGATACAGTTAGAGTACGGCTCTTTGAAAGCAGGATCAACACGCACACACACACACACACACGCACGCACGCACACACACAGACACACACACAGCCGGGTTGCATGTGGCTCCACAGACAGGGAGGCCTGTGGGAGTGCGTCTCTGCCTGAAGACGTGTCCTCTGTCCAGAACATTATTCACACTTTGACCCCAGACCGGTGGGCGGACTGAAAGAGAAAGGCATTTTAAAAATGTCCTCCCACTGCAATCCTAGCTATCACAGAAAAAAAACATTTAGGCCTTCTTTTGGGGTCAACGGAAAGCTACAGTCTATAAAAGTAAAATAAGAAAAGGCAAGAGAGAGGAAAAAGGAAAAGAAACCAGCTGGGTGAGAAAGCAACTCAGTCTTTGGTCGGGAAGAGAAAAAGGTCAATAACCTCGGGGGACGTATTCTAATGATTTGACCTGAATCTCAAACACCACCGGTAATCAGATGATTAGAACCTGTGTGTAATGTCCCGGTGAGCTGGGGGGGGGGGGGCAGGGTGACCGTGCCACCGAAACGTAGCCCGTTTGAACCCAGCCGGGAACGTCTGCTGCCCGTCATGTCTCCCTCTGTAACCCTTTCCTGTCAGCCCTCTTTAGCCGAGCCAAATCCTGAATGGAGTGTCGCTTGTCATCAGGAAGGTAAGAAAGCAGATGAATGGAATTCAGGCCCCACTTAAGATGTTCCTACTGTGTGGGTCAAAGTATTTCTGAAGACAGTCATGGATCACTCCACCTACAAACATTCCTGTAGCGGTTCTGCGTGTGACTCACAATACGAGGTCATCACAAAGGGCTGATGCACATTTCAGCTTCCGACTGCAGACACACAGTTAGCGACCCGCTCTTTCCCGCCCCAGGGAGAGCCCCTCCGTCAGATTGATTCTTGGAAACAGACAGTGGAGGAAGAGAGGGCATTTGGAACGACAGACCAGAGCAAATGCGTCTTAAAAGTCCTGGCGAAACACCCAGCCGGAGCCGGAAAGAGGGCGATTAGGAAAGAGAAAAGAGGCGCATAGTGAGAGAGGGGCCAGGGAGGAGGAGACAGGCGGAGAAATAATGAGAATGGGAACTCCAGGAAGGATTTAGAGGTGGCACAGCAATAAAAACAAGACATAAAGGTGCACCGCGGAGACGCAACTGGGATTTTAGGACGAAAAGGAAGAGTGGAAGATTTACACGAGTGTAGGAACTGGGGAAAAACAGGGAAAGGACAAGGACCGAGGGGGGGAGAAAACAGCGAGAGACTGAGTCAGACTGGCGTCCTTCCCCTGTGGTTAGAGAAGAGAGGATTCCAAATGTGCCCCTCCCTCACCCTTCCTGCCCTACTTCTCATCTAGAATACCAAGCAACTTCCTGTTACGGCCACACACACAAGAAACCTGGAAATTTAAAATGGACACATTTCATTCACTGCAAGCAGAGGGCCTCACGTTCTTGCACGCATCCACACGCAAGCACACACACACAAGCACTCCCCAGCTAAGGCATGGGAGGCCTAGTGGACAGCAGCAGAGGGACGGAGGCGTCGCAGTGAGGTCCGCTGCTTAGGTTTGTGGGAGGTTTGTGCCTCCTGGAAATAAAGGTTGTGCTCTGAAAGACTATGTATTTATTCAGAATGGTTATGTAGCAAAGTCAAAGGGCAGAAGACAAACAGTAACATTCCAACTTCATTCTTGTCGCTAAAGACTATGAGAGGGACATTTATTACAGCACATTTCTACAATAAACTGTTCTGTTCTTTCGCCAAACATTTTATAATGTTTTCTAAAGTAGAATCTGCTTTCACATTTGTACTGCCTATAATCCCAAAGAAACACAAACACAAAAAGAGAGGCCTTTTTAGGACTGTGCAGTAAAAGGGTGTTACACAGAGCGATGAGTCGTGGCAGGTAACGAGGTTACTGCAGCTTAATGTCATGCTGCCCCAGGTTTGTGCATTCTGCCGCCGGCGTGGTGTCAAATGTTGTTTTAAAGGCCTTATTGAAAGACATCAAATGTGTGTTTCCATGGAAATACTTACCAAGGACGTGGTCGCACCTGCTCATCACAGGGTTGCCGCTCTCGCTCTTATCCACTTGGTTCTTGTTCGCCCTCTTACAACTCTCCACAAACACAGACACCCACCAACCCGGGCGCTCTCCCACGCCGTGGTGTTCTCACCTTGAGGGGGTGATGGGAGTCAGGTCCTTTCCCATGGTCTGGATGACGCGGCGGCCCCACACCCACAGGCCGGCGCAGATGCCGATGCCGCCGTAAAACAGCAGCCAGATGGGGGTGGCGGCGTCCTGCATCACGCCGCCCTGGTCGTAGATCATCCACAGTGCCACCAGGGGCCCGATGGCGTTACTGCGGAGGTGGGGAAATCACGTATGACTTCGGGCGGCCCCGCTGAAATGAATGCTAGACTGAACATCATCAAGGACAAGGCGCTACTTGCACACGGCCCTTTCAGGCATAAAGCTCATGAGATGTGTGATCAGGTGGCAGCGGGAGAGGAAGAGGGGTACGGGATGGGGGCGGGGGCGGGGGCAGCACCTGACATCGTTGCCTCCGTGGGCGAAGGAGCCGAAGCAGGCAGTGAGGATCTGCAGGAAGTGGAATAGCAGGAAGACCTCGGGCGTGTCCTTCTCCTCGTGATCCTCCTCGGCCAAGTCGTTCAGAGGCACGGCAGTCACGCCCCCGTCCTCCCCTTCCAGCTCCGTGGCCAGTTTCATCTCCACCCCGCCCTCCTCCGCCTCGATCTCCGCCTCCGCCACTGCGTTGCAGTACGACGAGTAGCTGTCGTAGCGCACCCTCTTCTTGGAGTAGGACACGCTGTTGCTCCTCACGCCGCCGCCCTCCCCCACCAGCTTCTCGCTGTCGTCGCGGGACTCCGAGCGGACCAGCGGCTGCACGGGCATGCCGCAGATGGCGGCCGTGTAGCAGGTGTAGCTGTTGTTGCGGCGCAGCAGGCGGTAGTTGTTGTCCGGCTGGCCGGAGGTGGAGCCCGAGCGGTCGCTGTCGTCCATGCGGCCCAGGTGGATCTTGTGGAGCAGGTCCTTGTACAGGCCCGAGTCCTTGTGCACGGTGTGGTACACCTGGCCGTCGCTGCGCTGGTGGCCGTCGAAGCTGAAGCTGCCATTGGAGACTGGAGACTTGAGGCAGCCGTTGGTCATCGAGTGGGTTCGGGCTGTGAGAGGAGGAGACTATTATGAGGGCTTGCACAAAAGAGATGGGTCGGGAGCAAGTGGGGTAGAAAAAGCTGGTGAGTCTTTGGGAAATGTATCAGTCCACCTAGCTCAGTGCAGTGTTTCCCCTACCATTGAGCAAAGGGGGCGCCCTGACGCCCCAAGCGCCACCCCCATCTCCCCCAAAGAAAGTTTGGAATTTATGGGGGGGAAAAAACAAACCAAATGTTTTTGTTTTTTTCCTACAACCGTCCATTCCTCGCTGCGCACGGCAGTTCGGTCCCAACACGTACGCGCATACACGGACACACGTGCACCGGCGGACAGAGACCCCCCCACAAGGTTGTAAAGCTAAGGGAAGCACTGCAGTGGTTCCCAAACTGTAAATGTAAACATGTAAATACATCTCAGCTATTACAGTCTGAATTTCTCTGAAGCCACTAGACACATAGTAGTAAATAACCATAACCATAAACAAACCATCTTCTTAAGATTCGTCATGGAATTGCATGTCGATGTAGTTTTGGTTTCTCCTTGACCTCCCTGAATGTCCCATTAATGGAGCAGCATCCTCTCCAGAAGAGATACAATGATCTGCTGCCTCCTCTAGGAAGGGCTTCTTACTAAGGATGGTAACAGTACGCCTCTTTTACCGTACACCCTGCCATTGGGCAGGACGTGGCCTCCGTTAGTCTGGCCAGGGGGGTCCCCGCCGACCTCGCGTTCGCTGCTGCCCCCCGTGAGCGGCAGCACGGCCTCGTCGGTGCCCTTGGCCCCCGGGAGCTCCTTGAAGACCGGGCTCTCCTCCTCCTCTTCAGGGATCTTGTCCAGGCTCTCGTCGGAGATCCTGGAGAGAGCCTGCTCCTTCTTTATGCGACCTGGAGGATGCCAAGCGGACAAAGGGCTCCGTTCAACTCTAATATTTGTAAGAGAGATTTACAGAGTGACAGACAAACATGGAACAGGATCGGATTATTGTTTCAATATACCTTTCCCAAACGTGCTTCTGTTAAAGCCGTATTCTATACAGAAAAAAACTTACCGTAGCATTCCACAAACACAAATATAGCCATCAGCTGATCCAAACTAATCCCAGTGTGGACCAACCTAATGCCCCCCGCCCCCTCTTACCTCAAAACACACGTGTGTAAAAATAGATTAGGACCTGAATCCTAACAGGCATTTAGAGGTCACACACGGTACGGCCGAGCTGACCTGGTGCTCATGTGCTTGTCGCGTGGCGAAGGAAAGTTCCAGAAAACAGTGCTTCCAGCTTAAGCCCCAACGTCAATGTCAGCGCTGCAATAAAAGCTATTTTTCTAAACATGGTAGAAAGTAGCTTCAGATTATCCTCATTGCAGCTGAAACGTTGCTGGCAGCTCAAGAGGTTGCTGCTTTGTCTTTATTTATTGCTGCGATAAACACAAGTTGTTATTGATTATTATTATTTCTAATAGGTCCACTGCTTCCTCAGCTACAACTGTTTTACTCAATGGGTCATGTGGTGGAAAGCAAGCGGAGGTTCGCATGGAAGGAATAATTCCTAATTTCCGTCTGAGAGCTTTCTCCACCGCGGCCTGTGATCTTAACCACTGAGCATGTGGCCCAGTAGCTGTGGGCCTAAAACCACCCGAGTGTCTCAAAGGGAAGGGGAGCAGAGCACCACGCAGAGTTCAACGGGTTCCTTTGGTGGCTTCTTTAGCAGCTCTGGCACAGGCCATCGAGCAAACACATCAGCTGGCATCTTGGAGGCTGGGGCTTTGTTCTCAGGCCCGGGGTCAGAGTGCCAGGCTTTCAGACGGCGTGAGAAAGACTGGACACACAAACACACACACACACACAGATACCTACTTGCTATTTTTCTCCTCATCCAGGGACAGACCAAAAACCAGACCAGAGCTCCAATGATCAGTGACTCCACTAACGTGATGAGGAGGATGGCCCACACCGGTAGCATCTCCAACCCGAGCACTGCAAGGAATGAGAACACACGCAGGTAAATAGAAAAATGACCGCTACGATGGAGGGGATGGTTTGATGGCGCGTCGACGCCACACTAAATGAGCGGGACACCTACGTGGGGCTCCAGTGTACATGATGGAGAAGGTGTTGATCCCAATGGTGGAGGCGTAGAACACCGGCAGCGCTCGCAGGCCGTTGGGGACGGAGTCATCCTGCAAGGACAAAAACAGTTTTTCTCAATCTTTAATGAAGCAAAAAACTATGATGTGATTAACTGGTCACATTAATCAGAAACAACTTTTAATAGGAAATGCTCAACAAGGTCCAGCTCCTCAAAGGTGTATTTCCTGGAAAGCATCTGGAAATGTACCAAATGGTGTACAGATAATAGAACCATGACACAGTTCGATGTGAACAGCGTGCAGTGAGATGAGTTTGACCCAGCTGCGTATTTTCATAAATATGATTCATTCATACGTGATCCTGCAGCCACAAACACTTTTGTCTTCCTGGTCGGCCACAGACGGCCCGTTACGTAACCACAGGTCTGTGACTGTTGCCAGATCAGATGGAGGCTTGTTAAATCTGTGCCGACGTTCTCTGGACAGGTTTTTGTGAGCACACGTGGATGCTTCCGTCAAGATTCTGTTTACACCTGAGGGTCTCTACACCCCCCCCCACCCCCCTGTAAGTCAGTCTTTATGTACCCCAGTCAGTGTTCCAACTGAACTAAACACAATACATGTGTCATAATGTATCTAATGTATGTGCAGCACTAGTATTTCAAAATGGGTGAGATCCTAAGTGCTGTTATACTATAATAATTAATAATGTGAGCCCACCTTGCTGAGGATGAAGTGTCTGATGAGCAGGAAGAGGAGTCCAGACATGATTCCAGAGAGCAGAGGGGAGATGAACCACGAGGACACTAGGGAGAGAAGAACAGTAGACCACAAGCTGCTATTGGTACAGTATTGATCCAGAATCACCCCCCTCTCTGTGTAACAGGGCTCGAGGGAGTCCTCCTCGCTGAAAACCAGCCGGTGATTCCTGTCAATGCGCCGCAGAGCTACAGATAAAGCTTCACTGTACCACAGCAGTGTGGCGACGTTTACAGTATTTTATTCCATATATCTGTCATACGTGTGCACAGTCGGGACAAACAGTCAACCAGTCACCCCCCCACTGGCCATTACCGATCTTGACGAGCTCCATCCAGTGCACGCCCCTGGTGCCAATGGCCACCATGGAGAACCCAATGGTGGCGCCGACGATGCAGTGAGTCCCGGAGATGGGGAGCTTGAGGAAGGAGGCGATCAGCTGCCAGACGGCCGAGCCTGTGGTCCAAACAGACACACACACGCACACACACACACATCTCAGAGACACTTTAATACCCAATCATTGATGACATATAGCTCTGGAACAAGGAATTAAGCCCTATTGCGTAATTTTGCTCAGGAATGTAAAGTAGCTTTTTGCTTCACTGGATTGAGGACTTAAAATAAGAACTGGGTAATGACTGCACGTGACATTCTAAGTGCTGTTATGCTAAATGGTTGCTTTTGTTTTGTACTGTTTGGCTGAAGGAAACCAACACACATATTATCTCCCGCCCACGCGTGTTTACTGTAAACATCATCGTAAAAAGAGCTGGGATCTGAAATTGCTAAATGAGGTGGAGTAATCGCAGTGCTCTGGACACACGGTATTATACAGGGCACAGGGATAGTTTGAGGGACCGTGAAAGCGCCATGGTGGCAAAACAACTTGAACACAGAAAAGAAAGATGGACATTTATTGAGACAATTATGCCTTCTTTTGAACTCTTGTGCAGGTAAATTTATTCTGAACAGTCTATTATTGGATTAATTAAACGTCTATTATTGGATTAATGGGACCTCACGAGTCTCATTGGGGGGCTTTGACTTGGTTTTTCTAAAATCCCCCACCTGATATAATAGGGGATATGGTAGGGGAAACACTGGGATCAGCTTCTCCAACAATCACCCGGCAGCAGCGTGTCACACCAGTTTTAAGGAGGGGAGATGTCTGTGTCTGGGTGGGAGACCCCTGTTGTTTCCTGCTCTGCGTTATTTCTCTGCCGAGGCAATCTGACGTCCACGTGCACAGCCACCGTGCTTCACTGTTAATGTCTTCTAATGCGAGCACAACGGCTGCCAGCCCGACCACAACTTCACTTGACAGGTTGGTCTGGAAATAGATTATTAAGCTTTTGAGAACCTTCAAATGAACCTTATCCAACTAGAGTAAAAACAAACCTACTACAGTTCTGTCATTCAGTGGTTAAGCAAATACAACGTTTGGATGGACATCTTTTGCCATTTGTGGAAAACCTTGAAACTTCAGAGCTGTCCAGTGTACTCGTTATCTGGATACAGTAATGTCTTAATGCACTCTTGACACTCTCCCCATAACGTATTCAAATCATCTTATTTTGTACGACTGCGGCCCAAAGAAAAATCCCCAGGGAAGCCAAAATTGGACAATTAGTCCCTGTTTTGAACGATCGATGGATCAAACTCAACTTCGACTCACCGACCATGGCGCTGACCTCCCCCGCCATGAGCACGGGCACCGTCTCGTTGTACAGGTTGACGTCTATGATGCCCTTCCGGATGGTTTCCCCGACCTTGGCCCCCAGCAGCATGGAGCCCAGAGTCTCGAAGATGGACGCCAGGATGCACGCCTGCTTCAGCGTGACCACGCCGGAGCCCACCGCTGTGCCGAAAGAGTTGGCCACGTCGTTGGCGCCTACCGAGAAGGCGAGCACGAAGGCGATGATGAAGCCCAGGATGACCATCCACAGATACGGCTGCAGATCCATCTTGATGCAATTTTAAAAAAACAAATCCGAGCAGAGAAAAACTAAAACTGCTGAAATAATCAGAAAAATTAAGCTCTCAGCCAACTTAAGCCAAGACCACTCCTATTCTCTTCGTCCCCTGGGTGTAAGAAGTTCGAGGGGAGAAGCACAGTCGCTAACTCAGCGTTTGGAGCTCAGTCCTGAGGTTGGAGACTAGTGACGGCTGCTGCGGGGAGCATTCCATCGCTTAGTGTGAGACGGCCTGTCCGCGAGATCCTTCACCTGCCGGGGAGGAAGACACACAGAGACAGATTAGTGTCATGCGCCATGACGGCTCTTTATCAACAGTGGCCTCCATCTGACAACACCCCCCTTCACACAACCTGCAACAAAGAAGGGGAGGGGCCAAGAGAGAGGGGAGAGAGAAAGAGAGAGAGAGGGGGGGGGGGAATGAAAGATGATGATGCAGAACTGGTTTTGATAAAACCAGAGTAGAGCAGGGGGGAGGATCTGGGGAGGGGAGATTTGAGCACATCTCAGACAGCGACTCCGGCAGCAGAGCGAGCCGCTAAGTGCTTTATCACACAATGCAACAGAGAGTGAGACGTCGCATCTAAAACCTGCTCCTATTTTACAGGTTTTCTTCCCCTTTGCCACACATTCGGGACAGGAACAGAACTTACGATCCGACACAGTGATACCAACAGCTGATAATTACCAATTGGATGAAATGTTTCCATGACGATACCTGGGGAGCCTGATCTGACTACAAAATAAATGTGAAACTCTGTCAAGGCCGACTGCGTTACTCTGTCTAAAATGTGGTATTTTCAAGCCTCGGCAGAAGAGCGCTTTGTATCAAGCTTTGGAATGCAAGTTCAAACAAGAACGAAAGCTTTGCTGCAGCACAAACATAAATGCGTGCATGGATTTGAGACTGCAATGCAGTGAGGACATCAGCAGTAATGTTTGACTGCTGCGAGAGGCGGGAGCTGTTTGGGAAATAAACCGGTGATTGAGAAAGTGCGTCTTTGTCTCAGGCCCAAATCACCACTAAATATAACCTAAAAAATGAAAGATGGATTGCAGATGTTATTTTCGGTAAATTACAGCTATTCGGTCCACATGTAATCAAACAATAAGTGGGATTCTCCTGTGACAAAGGGCGCTGCCCTCGCAGAACGGGCGGCGAGCTCCTCCAATAGAAGTTGGGATCACCAGCAGCTTCCCACGTCCCGGTAAAGTTCCACGCGGTGGTGACGAGCTCTCAGAGGAGATGATGAGGCCACCAACACTGAAGCCCCTGGTGGTCCCTTACAAACCTCCACCACCACAAATGACTCATCCCGGCTTTTCGTTCCTCTTTTGTCACGACCGCATAATCCAAGTTGATCACAGTGGTTGAAGGCGTGTCCATTTTTGGTTAAACCAATCATTAATGGGGCAGCATTAAATGTAAACAGCTTGCAGCGCATTCCTGTAGGCACCAAGCGAGTGCGTGCTCCCCATCGCGGGGAGGCGGGAGGCTCCTTTCTAAACAGCCCTCGGCAGGTCGTGGCTCCGAGAGCTCCATCTGGAGCAGTCGAGGTCACGCACTGTCATGCTTTATCCGTGTTGAACCACAGCATAGAAATATGGGAATAACGCGAGATGAGCATCTTGGAGCTAAAGTGACAGTGAAAAATATTTGTTTAAAATCGTAAATCTTTTTCCCTTACTGCCTATCTTCTTTTTTTAATATTTTTATTTAGCTCCCCAAAAAGAGTAAAAAAGTGTTACTACAGACTTGGTCTGCAGACTGAAAGTTAATAAACTATACATTAAATGCTGTCGTTGGCCCTTACAAGTAGTTTTTTTCAGAACCACCACAATACAATACCATAGATATTATATATATATATATATATATATTTGAATTGAAGTACCACACCATAAGATACTGTATTGTATCTCCTTACCAATAAGATACCATACCATAGATACTATAAAATCCTATTCCCCAAGATACTATACCCACCCAGTAATACTGAAACCAGTCAAATAGAATAGTATAAGAATAAGAGTAAGATAAATATAGGAAAATAGAAAAAGTAAATTACAACACGAGTAAAACTATTAAGTGCGTGAGATGTAATTCCAGTGCCTAATAGAAACAGATAGATACAGAACACCTCACCGCATAGTATGTTCATTTGAATTGTCTTTTTATACCATTTTCTATTGTATAGTCAGTAGAACCACTCAGGCAAGCAGTGCCCTCTACCAAACAAACCCAGAGAATCCCCAGAGGACCAAACACCACACAGCGCCGCCTTGACCGGGTCCATTCCATTGGGTCACCGATCATCTAATTGTGGAGCGTCAGCCAGAAGAGCTCACGCCGCTCACAGTAATTCCTTTGAGACTACATAGTTTAGTGGGAACCTGCAGGGTCCTTTTATTGACTGCTAAGCAACGGAGGGGACTCAGAAGGTCGCCCAGTCCTCGAAGAAGGTAAAAATACGCCAACTACTCAATGGGGGAACGTTTTGGTACCGGACTGAAGCGTCTCCACCTTCACAAGGACGCGACAGAGACAACAGGCTGCTGGACACGGGAGGACAGAACGCTATCAAGACACCTGCCGCAGTAAAATGAGGTTTCTAAAAGGCACTTGGTCCATAGGGACCGTCAACACTAAATAAAGGTTCCTTTTAGTGGCTTCAACTCCATGCCTGCTGCTAAAACAGGCACGACAAGTGGTGTCCATCTTCTGTTCGTCTCGGGCCCTGCTCCCCCATGGCACTACACGTGGGAACGTCCACAGCGTTGTCTCAGCGTGAAGCACAACGCTTTGACCTTGAGCAGTGAATCAACAGCTGCTTCCATCGACCCTCACATTCAGAGAGCGGTACGCCAGGCATCGGTTTCATATTCATGCGTGTGATGCGGGCCGAGCACAGAACACGCACACGTGGATTTCTCAGATCGGCCAAATGATCTTGGGTTCAAATGGGGGCTGCGAAAAAACTGCTCCCATGGATGAATCAGCGCGACCTTGGAAGAGTCTCTTGAAAAGGTCTACATAAAGAAAAGAACTGCGTAAGATGTTATGCAACCATCGTGAAGGTTGCCTTTTCATCTGGGCGAGGATGCACTTGGTGATTATGCTGCTGTTCCTCTGGTGAGGAATGAAATGCAGAATCATACGGCAGAGGGAAAGAATGAATTGCCTGCTCAGAAACATAATTCCAAGTATGTTTTTAATAGTAAAGAGAAAGTTATAATTGACATGCACATTTTTCATGCCAGCTGAAGGGATTTTTATGTTTGCTTTCATTCCTAATAAAAAACATTTTTTAATACGAGGACACCCTGTTGGAATTGAAAACCCTGATGACACATCCAGGTGACGTTTGAGCAACAACGGCCCCGTTGAGTTTGGGTGACACAATGAGAATCACTGCCGCTGTCCAGGGTGCTGAAGTCGAGGCCACCAGGGTAGCGGGGGCTGTCCGAGGGCCACTGCTGTTCTTCCCACTTGATGACACCAGGGGATGTCTGGGACTTTAATTCATTTGTAGCTCCAATTACACCACCTGGTGTGGTCATTTATTAGTTTGCGTTGTGATTATTGTGAATATCCAATCAATCATTCTCACAATTTCTTACTGCAATCTGCTATGAGAGTTTTGCTAATATTTTGCTAATTCCTGGGACTGTTTGTTTTATATGAACTTGTCTTTCTGTGGTTGGCTGTAGCTCAGGACCAAGTAGTGTAGTAATCATTGCTGCTTCAATGCCCCGCTCTGTGTGTCCACATGTCAAAGTGTACTTGGGCAACTCAACACTGACCTCAAAGTGGCTCCCATGGCAGCGGCGAGTGCGTGCGTGTGTGCGAGAGGTAAATCTGCAAATTGATTTTTTTCTGCTCGGGTGGAAAAGCTGTAGCACGTACTGTAAGTGCAGTCTCTTCAGTATGTACCTCACTCTCTGCTGGAAGTAAACCGCCCTTTGAAAAGGCCACTCAAAATGAAAACACCTTCGGAAGGGACAGATTCTCAGAGGCAACCAGCTCGTTCACGTGTTTGGTAGCAAAATATAATGAGAGCACTGACACATAAAAATCCAGAGGACATTCCAAGATTTTAACAAGGTGACTTGTGCAGAGCATGTGGAGAATACCCACATGTTTGTGGACAATTATGTGAAGGGAAACTGTGCAGCTGCATCACCACCTGAGCTGAGCATCATTACCGGGTCACGGCATTGACCTCTGGAAAGCTCGGCCGTGCCGTGCGCTCACTCCACCAATGGTTTGACCGTCGCCGTGCGCTTATTAATCTGCCTTTGGTACCACTGCACCACAGCCGGTGCAAACAACCAGAGTCACGAGCTGCAGTCTGCACTGACTCGCAGCGGACTACTTGGGTGCAGGACCCCCCCCCCCCCTCTCATCAGCTGAGCACAGAGCTAGAACACGCATGCAGCGTCTGACTCAAGGCGCCGACTAATTGTTACACCTGAAGCGTACGCAACTGCAGTGAGTGGCTCCAAGGACACAGGACAGAAAGTTAGTGCAAAAGCCCGAAAAATCAACTCCACTCACCTTCACGTCTCCTCACAGCAGTGCGGGGGGAGAGAGTGGTGGCAGATGAGCGAATGTCAGAGACGAGACAACAAGAAGAAACGAGGGGGCTGAAAGGGAGAGAAAGAAGAAATGGACCGGGGGAAAAAAACAAGAGGGGAGTATGTGACGTAACACAGGGGGTTGGGGAGGGGGGTTCTGAGTGTAAGAGCACAGCTGATGACAGGAGGAGAAAAAGGGAGACGCTTGGTCAGGAAATCCGCAGGTTGTGGCGCTGTTGCGAGAGAGTGAGAGATGAGAGGCGAGAGAAAAGAGTCTGCCTCTTAAAAAGGGAAGTATCCTCATTCTCAGCACGCGCCAACCAATGGGCGAGCGGCAGAGAGAGAGACCGGGTCGCAGCCGACTGGCTCTCCGCCCGGCACAGGGGACGGATGGACGGCAAGGAAGCAGCCAATGGCTGCACGGCTGCGTCGCGCGGCCCGGAGGACAGCGGAACCAGGCATGCCGATGGACCAAGGGCATCGGCCTCGTGGGACGATATCTAATATGAAGACGCACGTCCGGAAAGAGCGCGGGTTACACAAGCGTCTACGGTGCTGCATGTGACGAGATGAGCGCAGACAACTTTTATTTCATTCTCTCGCTCTTTTTTGGTGACACAGAAGGCCCTTTCTCTCTTTCTCACACACAGACACACAAACACAAACACACACAGACACACACACACACACACACACACACTCACACTCACACTCACACTCACACTCACACTCACTCAGGAGCATAAAATTAAATGGTTTCAAAATGTGCCACCAAGAAACCTGCGTGACACGACTTGCTTGAGTTGTTCTTCTTTAGAAAGCATAAACTTGAAATCACTCACGTACACCACTGGAGCTCCGGCAGCTCAGGTCAGTTTCCCCTCCGATCTCGGGCACAGTACAAGGACTTCCAACACTTCATTTGTCCAGTAGTGTCTCTGATTTCTGATCCTCGCACTCATTCTCCCCCCCCCCCCCCCCCCCTACTACCCCAACCCCCACCAGCTGGCCCCTGCCTGCTAAAAAGCCAATCTGCGTCAGCTGCACCTGCTGCCTCTGACTGCCTCGCGGCAGGGAGGCGATGTCTCCTCAGAACCAAAAACACACACACACCACGGTGTCCGGGTTCAGTCAGGCCTCTGAGGGGGGTCGGCAAAGAATGACAACAAAGCCCGTCGCTCTCCTCACGCGTCTTCCAAAGGCTCCTCTCTGTCCGTGCAGCTCTGCATTGCAGCACTGAGTGAGGCCGTCACGCGAGTACTAATGCGAGATATCACTGGTTCCCAGCTTCTCCGCAGAGAGGGTTATCGCCGTCCCGTGGTTTCCTCGCCTGTTTGAAACTAAATTGACCCTAAACGTCACACATTTTCCATCTGTAGCTCACCGAGGGGTTTGACATAACAACTGACAGCAGCTGTGGGTGCTGGACGTGTGCTTACACATGTATGTTTGTTAAATGGACGCCCTGATAACGGCCTCAACATCTGCATCGGGTACTGATGTAGTCAATAATTGTATACTATTTAATAGGATTATACTATTTCAACTTTTTTATGTTTTGATTGTTGTAACGGTATGCACTAAAATGAGAAATTGCTTTTACTAAGTTGCTGCTGTTCAATTTATGATTTTGATGATGAACACCAAAGCAGAACATTTATCATTATTCATGTATGAATTCATGGTACATTTTGTTTTACAGAATGATTACAGTCTGTTCCACACAGCAAGACCACCTGTCAAACCCAAATTGGTCAATATGAGATGTGCACTTGCAGGGCAACACATTAACATTATATTCATTATTGTGAAATGAGACTAAATAGCATCTTAAATTGTGGAAATCATGATACGCAAATGTTACTGTTTTTAAAGGCTGGATTACAGAAGATTGACTTTACCAGATTGCTACCCACTTAGTCATTATTTACATATTACCGATGATTACCAGAAATTGGGTAAATATTTGGTGGGAGCACCCAGGTATTTTGTCACAAATATCCTCTTTTTAGCTTTTCTCCTGCTGCTCAGCCAACAGAGGCCACCGAGTGCATCAACGTGCTGCTGATGGATCGGTTTCGATAGAACTGTCCACATGCATTCATGTCCTGCCAACAGCTTGCGGATTAATGGACCGGTTGCCTCCTCCAATGCAAATTCAAGGTATGACAAAAATCAGAGACAAGTCAGCCTTGCAATGAGTGACCCGAGCCTTTAGCAGCACTAGAGCGGGCCGCGTTACGACAGCAAACAATAGTGTTAAGTAAGCCACGTGTTTAAACACTCTTTTAAGGTCACCGCTCTCTGGTTTCAGCTGGGACAGAGTTGGACTCCGTCGTCCCCAAAAATGGCAAACGGACTTGTTTACGTGTTTCAAAAAGCACACAGCGATACAAAAAGAGCAGAAACAAGAAAACATGAAACAACACACGTTAATGCCAGAACATTTAAAGAGATATTCTTAGGTAAAGTTACCACACACACAACATTAAACATCCTGTGGCTGATATAGCAACAACACAAAGGACACCGTGCCCAAATTAAAGCCTTTAGGTCGGCAGAAACTATGAGTCACCCCTGAGAATAAACCGCACTCACAACTTGGATTTCTAATTGACCAATGGAACTGCGCCTTTAAAGATGGACACACAGCCAACAGTTTGGCCGGCCATGCCATCAGAGGAAGGGCCGCTCGGTACGTACCAACAGTGGCGCCTGTGGTCCGCCTTTCTTCTCTTCCTGCCATCTGCCTCCATGTCCCCGAGAGTAGGAGTCATCTTACCCGTGACCCTCTCCCTATTTTCCTCACCCCTCCTCACTCTCTCCCTCCCTCACTTCAGCCAGACAGTTCCAGTTCTCTTCCACGATTCAGAGCCGGGGCCCGATGGAGAAGCCTGGCCCCCTTTTGGCCCATGTGCTCGCTCCTCTGCTGGGCCCCCCTTTCCCGGTCTCTCCTCATCTCAGTGGAAGCGGTGAAATGTTGACCTGGCTCTGCGCTCCGCCTAACCCCACCTCATTCTAGCTGGGGCCGGTAATCTGCCGTTTGGCAAGCTGCGTGGCATTAGAATGTGTTCCTGGACCAAAGTGGGTGCCTGTATTTGCTAGAGCACAAGACAAGGGACTCTGTGAGAAAGCAGCAGTAGGAACATGAGCAACGAGGGTTCAGACTACATCTGACAGGGATAAGAGCGTCCTGGCCTTTTCCAAAGGGCGGAAAAAGGAACGCCTAAAAGAACGCTGACCCATGACATGGACATGCCTTTGAGTCACCCGATCCGTTTAAAAATGCAGCCATGCTTTTTTTGGTCCTGTCATCTATTGAAAGATATGGCTTTACAGTTGTACTTTTAATAGGAGAAGGGAGCATGAGGGCTCCCTTGCAGCAAAGTGGCCTCCTACCATTCTACACAAGTGGTCCACACACAAGAAATTGAGTGTCCCTGGTCAAATCAATTGACGGAACAAAACTACGGATACACACAAAGGCGCGCACACACACACACACACACACACACTTTTGTACATTGGGTCCATTAAGCCGCTGCTAGGTGGGCAGACATATTGGAGAGTTCAATTTGTGGGGGGGGTTTTCGCAAAAATTGTGTGACGTGTCTTATGCGACCATTTTGAGCCGATTGCCTGCATAAATCTCCGCTTGTTTTGGAGTTTGAATAAAGCGTGTATTACGACGTGTCACAGCCCATTAGCGTCTAGACGTTGGGTTAGCCGATTGTGGCTTGCATTTTTCATAGTAAGAGCATTATGCGAACTTTCTCCACGGTGCTAACACGCTACGTTTTCATAGAGCATGGCGGCCATTTGTGACCTTGGACGGCAGATGTGAGGTTAAAAGATGAGGAAGCGAAGAGAGAGGGAGAGAAAGAGAAAGAGACCCCCTCTAAGCTGGCTCTAGTGCCCTGTGCTCTCCTGCTCTTAATCCTGGCTTCCAGCACATGACCCAGCTAA
Source organism: Pungitius pungitius (assembly GCF_949316345.1). Lineage (NCBI taxonomy): Eukaryota > Metazoa > Chordata > Actinopteri > Perciformes > Gasterosteidae > Pungitius > Pungitius pungitius. Next base: position 6,047,770 of record NC_084904.1, read on the forward strand.
TAGCATTATGGAGTGCTTTGATTAGACCTGCTGCTGTGCGCATGCAGTGGGAGACGTGGCGGCGAGCATTGGGCCCTTCGCTCTGCTGCCACTTTGCAGGAATGCCAGGCCTCTGACACACACACACACACACACACACACACCGTATTGACCACAAGTTCTCATTTAACTTCAGCAGCGGACAGGAGAGGCCGGCCGCATTAGGCCTGCAAGTCACTGAGTCAGTGCAGCGATTCTACGAAAAGTACGAGTAATGCTGAAAAGTAAGTGGTACTTGGAGCGGTCACAACAGCGGGGGGGGGGGGGGGGGGGTCGGGGGTCGGGGGGTTCACGTGGCATGGCCTTAATCACATCAAGGGGTAACTCGGGAGAATCGTTTTAAATGTATGAACGAGCAATTTATTAACCCCCCCAGCGGTGGGTGGTGCATGGCATCGGGGCATGCCAACATTTAAAGCTTGTTTTGAAGATTTTATACTAACTGTAGTTTTGTCCTCACTAAAGTACAGGCAGTAACAGGCAGATGATTGAAAAACACACACACACACGCACACGCATGCACACGCACACACACACACAGTGTTTCCCAGGTCCAAACAAAATCACAACTGTGCAGTGAAAATATTGATATTGATTGATTGAATAAAATGACACAGTACACGCACTGTGTGACCCGTGTTATCTATCACGTGTTGTCTGTTCATGTAATACTTGATAACACCACAACTGAGGCCTTCAAAAGCCAAGCTACATTGAACTCACCAGGAGACCACTCCGAGTTCGCTGGTCGTAGACAGCAGACATGGTCTAGGGATGGTCGTGAGACCGTCCTGCGGCCTGTTGGTTGCGGAGAGCAGCGGCTACTCAGGTGAGATGATCCTTTTTAGCACAACACCCTTTCATTTATTAAATACTTTGGATTTTTAACTGTTCACCCCAAGATGTCTCCCGTCCGTCTGATGTTTCTTCATTATTTGTACACAACATAACGCAAATCAGGTTGCAACAACATGTTTAAATCGTCGTACTCAAAAGATTAACTGGAGAGATGTAGATTAATAAATTCTCTCCACTGACCAAATGTTTTCTTGTTGCTCTCGTTCTCTCGGTCAGACAAATGCTCATCTGCAAAACGCCAGATATGAATGACAATACTTTGGAGCTCCACGCTGAGGAAAACCTGTGGTGACAGGTGGTCTACTACCGGGCCGCCTCTAATCCCGTTGGCATACAAACCACCCATCGCCTCAAATCAGAACATGGTCTTTCCCCTCTCAGGAGGGGGCACGGTGACGCCCCAATCTTGCACGGAAGGATTTTTTTCTATAAACGCGGTTTAGAGTCTGCTGCCTCTTAAAGTCCTGATATGCATGAAAAGTTTAATTTCAGACATGCCAGCTGTCAGTCATTGCAACAGTCTCTGTGGATATGTTTAGCTTTTAAACTGCATTAAAACTATTCCACTACGATCCAAGTGACCCGGAGCAGAGTACGGCAGTAGTCCGAGCTACATTGACGTGTAGCCTGAGACACTGCAGAGTATTTTAGTGACTTTTCCTCCAAACTAAATGCTCTAAGTGAGTTTGACTTTGCTCGGGGAAACACTGGCCATGTCTAGGGCTTTTATTGTGAAAGGTATACAAACCTGTATACCCTGGCTCAGCTTGTGGTGATAGTTTTTTTAGGCTTTGAGTGAGATCTTTCCATGCTAACAGAAGTGTGTGTGTAAAGGTTACGCTGACAGAGTGTGTGTGTGGAGGAGGGGGTGGGGGGGGGTGGGGGTCACTCTCTGTGAAGCCTCAGCAGGGCTGGAATGTGTGAAACGTTATAAAGATGTCATCACCTGTTCTGGGAACATGTTCACTGGGGGGGGGTCAGCGATACTGCCATAGTTTATAAGGCTTACGAAAGAACCTGTTTGACCTCATTTCTCTGCTTGGACTGTCATGGATCTATGTGGGATGTGATCACTGTCAAATGAAATGCCTCTTCATGGGTGACAATGAACAACATCATTTGCTGTAATATCCTGCCGAACATTTAGCGTTTTAACTTTCACACTAGACAGTTAGTGTTCTCATTGGTAAAACGTCCTAGACCAGTTTGGTTAGCAACCGACTAACGGGTCTCAACGGGTCAACTGATCAACAGGTCTTAGATTCGCCCGTTAAGTATTTAAACATTTACTCCACGCGGGGTAAACTTGTGTGCTTACAGGTCAATGGTTCAATGTGACGTCTGATTGGTTCACTGCCACAGCAGTTACCAGCCATGCACCCAAACTAGGGATACACCAGCGCTGATACCCACTCAGAGAGCTAGAGCGGGCATCTGGGACAATTTATATATAAACTGGATTTTAATTCCTGTTCATGCTCAGAAAGGTTTACATTTATATTGTATTTTCTGTGATTTGAAACATTCACTTTTCAGTTGTTAGTCTGTGATAAGTGATGAGTGGTAAATGTATATAATGTATGTGGTTACATTTTTTTTGAGAAAATTTGAAAATCATTGTTTGAATGAAGCCTTTTTTTACACATTAAAGAAGGCTCCAAATCTCTTCCATTCTGGTATCGGACCAATACTCAGTACCTGCTGCCACCAAAAAATGAAATCAGTGCATCCCCAATCACAGTTCCCATAGTAACCCATGGAAAGGTATCAAATTGACAGTAAATTGGATTTGAAAATGACTTGTAAAGTACCTCACTATGGAGCCAAGGCTGTCACGTGCCTTGCCTTCACTTCCATAGAACAGAATAATTTGCATGCCACTGCTCCACCTTGCTTCACCCCCCCCCCCCCCCCCTCACCCCGCAGCTCTCTGAGGTGTCACATATCCACCGCTCGCTGTTGTTGCTAAAGGCGAGCGGGAAGGAGGGATGATTTGGCTTGAAATAGCAGCGTCACATGATCGCACTGAGCAGTCGGCCAGCTGCTCGTCCTTACATGGAGACCTTCCCCATCTGCACCACCCAACGCTAAACAGCCACGGACGTCAGCAACACGGCGGTGTGCCGACAGGTCCGGGTGGTGTCCGTCCCCAGGACCCGTCTGCACCCTTTAGCGCGTCCGGGAGAGCAGAGTGCAGACGCAGACACGTGAGCTCACACCTGCTCAAACATCACAATTTATATAAACCTGTGTTCACAGGGAGAAAAGACCACAAAAACAATGCTCTCTGGATTTTTAGAGGTGAAAGGGCCATGTATTTTGTATCTCCCGGGGACAAAAACACCAATCTATGTCGATGACTGGACGGATCCTCCCGAATGCGTCTAGAAGCTTTTCCCCATGCGCCTGTCAATATTTCCTACGGTGTTTTGCCATCAAAAGGTTTCCAAAGTCTCAAACTGACCCCGGTGCTCTTGAGCAAATGTACTTGAGCGACAAGAACAGGGAAATAATGTCCATCCTACCTCCCGTAAATAAAAAGCACAAAAGCCCCATAGTTGAGCAGTGAGCCCGCCATTAGCATAGTTAACACCGGGCCAGCACCCAAAACAAGAGGCGCTCTGTGTGACGGCGCTTTGATACGGACCCCGCCGCGCACAGAAGGCCAGCCACAAACGCTGCCTCTCGAGGCCAGAGTGGAGGGGACCAACGCAGCCAAAATCGCACAACAGGTCCGAGGGGAGACGGAGCAAAGAACATGCAGCGAGCATAAGCAGTCACACGCTAGCTGGGGGTGATAAACGGCCAATTGTGTTCACGCAAAGCACACTTTTTATGGAGGGAATTTAGAAGGTCTATTTGGGAGGCCTTACTTAAAGCCCCCCCAATTTAAGCGAGGGGTCTCTTGCTTCAAAGCAACCATGGCGGCGGGGGCGTGGGATACCGGGAAGCATATGGCTGGCAGCGTGACTCAACAACGGAGTCAACGGTAAACGCCGATATTTGTCAGAGAGACAGCAGAAACCTCCTAGAACACCGCAGTCGCCCTGTGAGGCCTGTCGGTAAAGAATCGGAGCGAAACGAGCTATTAAGGCTCGCTTTGGTGGGGGGGGTAGAATGCGGGCCGCCCGCCACTACACAGGAGTCCCCTGTAACCAGCAGCATTCCCACACATGTGCGAATACCACAAAAATCTAAATGTTTAAATGCGGAATGAGGCCGGGCGTCTTCGATCCGGTGAAACACTGGGACTGCGGTTGTATAAGTAGTCTGATTAAGAGCCCCGTCCCTGAGGCTGACGCTGGAACCAAGTCGTCAGGAGAAAAACTGCTGTTGTGACGTTTGTTTTCCACGCCGTTCTCCATCATCTTTGAAGAAGACACCTTCTCCTTTAACAAACAACAAGCCTTTCAAGCCAGCCTTCCCTGCTCGTTCTGTCCAGCGTCCCCGTTGGGACCTTTCTGAATTATATATTAAGATTTTAAAAAAAGCTCTTCTTTGAGCTTCATTGATAATAACTTATTGGATTGAGTTTACAAGCAGACACACAGAGACAAACACACAGCATGAAGCATCCCACTCTTCCTGCGCTATCATGTGACGTTGTCATGGAGGATTGCTCAGACATAACAGTGCGATTGTGCCGCTGAGGGCGAGGTGGGCCGTGATCAGAGACAGACTGTTCTCTGACTGTGACATTGTCAGCTCCGCTGCCAACTGCCTCTAACCCTAGAGGACATGCCCACTGGCAGAAGGTAGGGGCCCGCTGTGCAGGTTGGGCCCCTTACCGCCATGGAAACCAAAAAGTGACTTTCCATACAATGCCTTTTCCCACATCTCATGTGCTGTCGAGCGAACAAGGTCACGTCCTCTTAGAACATGTGGGTGTGCTTCTTAACCATGAGAGTGGATATTGATTATGAAAGGTGTTCGATGCTGAAGCATGCTCAAAAAATGCATCCATCGGTTGTGCTACAATTCGCCGTGGGGCAGCAACCATCATTTTTTTTAATTACAGATTAGTAACCCACTGGTTGGGTCTAAATAAGAGGTCTACAGGCCTGCAGCTGGGTCCTTTGAGCTAAATGCTAACGCATCTTAATTTAGCATGCCAACATTCCCCTTTTTACGGGGCCTTAAAACTTTCATTTTTAATGGCCATTTACATTCAGTACATACATCCAATTTGACCTCTGCACCCTAATAAAGTGGCCGGTGAGTGTATATACTGTAGATATAGATATATACACTAACAAATATTTTTTTATTTAGCTTTGGACCTGCATTCATGAATGTGACACTGTGTGTCGTCAGGGAGCGAGGGGCCGACAGGGAATTTCAACACTGATTTGGAACTAAAAAGTTCTCGGAAAGCAAACCCACGGTGCACCGCGAGTACACAGAAAGCACACCTCGGTGAAAACTGGTCCGACTCCACTCTCTGGGTGTCTGGGTGTTGAACATGAAAACACTCGTTACACAACGTGCACATACCTCCCATGACTTCCAGAAACACGAGATTAAGCCGCCAGACGGGAGTGCTGTTTGAAATATGCACCGACTCGCCGTGTCTGTTGGGAAGCGTTTGGGATTCAGCAATAAAAGAAACGGTGTTGACGGTCGGAGCTGCGGCTGCACCCTGTCGCCACGGAACTGACAATTTAGTGTGAATCACTCTGCCTCCGGAGCTTTTTTCCCCCCAGAGGGATTAGACTTTCAAAAGGACAGGTCAAAGTACAGTCAAAATAGGAATGGAATCGTGTCTTTCTGTGAACCTACAACATGTTAGTCACTTTGAAACGGGTATTTTTGTCTCTTTTACAAGTTTAACTGATTGTGTTCTTAGCGAGCGAATGCAAATCAGTAGATTAGACTTAGTAGGAGCAAGAACATCAAATTTGTGTAAATCCTGTTTCAGGAGTTCTGCAAATGCTGCGTTGGAGGCGAGCGAAGGACGTTGAGGTTGCTGCAAATAAGTCCAAATGATTCACACACAACTCAGAACGATTCCAAGCGGTGGACAGGGAGAGGCCCGGCAGCATGGTCCCTGTCACAGGAGGCGGTGGACAAAAAGCCACGCTCAGCTGGAGCCCGAAAATACGGGATGTCATTAATCGGCCTATCTTATCACAATGCGATTTCCTATCCCACGTACAACCTTTATGGCTGGACAAGATACGGCAATCAGTGGATGCGGTTCTTCTCAACTTTACGAGCCCTCGGGCTTTGTTTATGGAAAAAAAGCTTTCATGCGAGAAAAAATACGAGAGGTCGTGGCATACCCACAGCATTCTTCTTGTTGTTTCTTATCGTAATAAGCAGATTAATCATTACCTCGAGTGCAATGTGGCTCAACTGCCTTTGTAGGCTACAGGATAAGACACGTTTAACGATAGGAGGGGGGGTATGAGAAATATGAAAAGAAAAGAGGGAATGGGACCTGCAATCCATGGCAGCAATTAAGAATAAATACTGTATGAACACTGCAGTAAAATAGGGCCGGGTTCCAGCAGTGCTGTACTAAGTACAACCCTGATGTATGGTGCTTTAAATAACCAGTATTCCCACGTCATGCTACTTTAAACTTTTACTGTTATGTTTAGGGGTTACGTTTTTTTTTTACCTCACAGTAGGTTTGGGGCAGTGGTAAATGAGCTACACAGACACATAACAATAACACATGTAAGAGCACTTTCTGGCCTTTTTTAGCAATCGATTGTAACGTCGATACACATTTTGCAGGGTGTGTTCCCCCGCGCTCTCTTATCGGCTCGTATTTCTCTACCGCGGTTGGACAACAAAGGAAGAGAGCCACTGCGGTCTGGCTTCGTACGCCACAGGTAGCGAGCTGCAGGTGCCCTGGCCGTGCTGCGTGAGAATGTGCTATTTTCCCACTGAAGACAAAGAACAACGTGGGAGACAGCGGGATAGATAATGGGCCAAGGACCGCTCGGGACATGCGAGGGGGGGGGGGGGGGCGGGGGTAGGCTAGTCCCAACTTCTTCTTTACTTTTGGGCAAAGGGGCGGTAGTGGCAGCGCGCAGTGCGCATGCGCAGTGTCTTTGACCCGCCTCGTCAAATCTGCTCATCGCGCGGAGAGCTCCAGAGGGGAATAAACTCGCGTGATTAACAGCGAAGTGATTTTAATGCTCGTGCCGGTCGCACCCCCCCCCCCCTTCCCCTCTCCCTATTTCGTCCCTCAGACCCGTGGACGCGTCGCCGTGTCCCTCTATCGTGCTGCTGTACTGGCTGCGGAGTCACGCGAACACGTGTAGCAGGGCTCCAGTCACTCGTGTTAGTTTCACCAGTGGCAACAATGTATCAAGCACGCGAACGCGACAACGCAGCCGCCTGTGGCGACATAACAACATTCACAGCCGTGGTTTAAAACGTGCGGCTCCACACACACACACACACACACACACACACACACACACACACGGTGTTTGCGTGAGAGCGCGGTGCTCACGCTCACCAGGCCCCGCTCCTCACACGCAGACGCGCTCACCACAAAGAAATGCGCGAGCAAAGTAGCTAAACAAGGGAGGGGGGCAGCGGTTGTGTCTTATTTTGCTAGACAAAATCTACTTACCAGCGAAATTGGACACCGCAAACGGGGGAACGTGCCGTCCCTCCACGCCTCTATCGCCGCCTGTGTGTTTTCCCAAATCCGCTCTCCGTGGGTCGCGTCGAGAATGTCACAGATTCCAGCAGTGGCTGCCGCCCCCCCCCCCTCCCAACCCAACCCAACCCCCCCTGTGCGACCTCCAACACGACCAGGCCACTACCACCCGGAATGGAAAGGCTGTCCTCGACTCACGCGACCATGTTGCCCCTGAACGTCGCCTGCTGCTCTCATCCGGGCGCTTAGGGCTCGAGCCGCCGTCTCGGCGCTGCTCGGGATGACAGCTAAAGGGATGAAGGAGGAGGGGAGGGGAGGGGGGTGTAGCGTGAGACGGGGAAGGCGAGAGAGCGAGGGGAGGGCTAGTGGTCAATCTGTTGAGGACACGGTGACACCAATATAGCGAAGAAGAGGGGGTTAAGACGCTCAACGCCATTTGGGTTAATGTTAGGAGATGTCCCTCATTGAACAGATCCAAACGCATTCAGCTCAAATCCGTATTATTTGGCTTGATCGGAGTCTCCATACGTTGCCGCCGTGTTCTTTAACAGCGGGATTAATGGTCACTTTGAATGGCATGATACTCTCTGTTGTCTGAGCACGCCGTGTATGGACCGCGACGTTATTCGTCACTCCTCGGTGCTTAATGCTGTGTCCGTGTAAACGCCGCGATCACCGAAAGAAATGTTTGTAATGTATCTATCATGAATATCGCCAGCTATTACTGCTGGGGCCACGTGGGTAAATCATACACGTGTTACGTAACCGGGCCAGCCAGTCCACACCGGAAAGAGGGAGGGAAGGGGGGGGTGGGGGTCGTTTGGAAAGGGGAATCAAACCAGACTCGAGATGTGATCTAAAGGTAAAACATCATTAGAAAGGCTTTAGATTTCTTTTGAATTCACTACAAGTCAGATAATGCCTCATTAGAATATTTCATAAAAAAATATAACACAACAATAATTGCGGTGTTTTTAATCATATGTAAGTGTTTTTTAAGAGATGTGTTATTGTTTTTTCTATACCTTTAAAGTCAATTTTTGATTCAGAAATCTCCTTTTTAAGTAACACTTATATCCACTAATTGTTCTGGTTTCATTCAGAAGGTTTTCCCACACTATATTTTTTTTCATAAATCATTTATAGCCAATTTGTACAATAACACATTTTTCATTTGGCAGTGATACAAAGAGCTATCCAACATTGTCTCAGTAAAACCCCTTTGACTCTAAACCGCAACAAAATATTTCAAGCAATTGGAAACAGGCTTCTACACAGAAATAACCAGGTAAAAAAAATAACATTCATAACAACATTATACAATACCTTAAATCGAATAATTAACCAGCACACGTGCGCTCCAATCCTCACTGTAAAAGAGACAACTTTGAGAGAAAGGATGAATCCCTCACCGCATGTCAGGAAATAATCTGACGCATTATTTCCCTTTGGACTTGTGTAAATGCTTGTTGGGACATGACTGCTGCCTTCACCCGGTGTTCGGGTGGAGCAACTGACTTTTACTGACTCTCCGGACAGATTTCCACCCACGCCTATCCGGGCCTAGCTCATTTCTATTGTTGTTATTCCATGTCAGACTTTGTGGTCCTACAAGAGCCCACAGCCGCCACGTTTTACAAGACAACACGAAAAAATATTCAACCTGTCACTCTTGCGATCATACCGCCATTTATATGTTCAAATGTAATTACTGTTTATTTAACCCGCTATGACACATGTGTCAAACTCAAGGCCGGCGGGCCAGATGTGGCCCACCACGTCATTTTATGTGGCCCGTGACTGCTTAATTCACATATGTCAAACTTGCTTCCGGTGTGTCCCCCCCGTCAGTGGAACCGGTGGCCCGCGTTCGGTCGAACTGGGCAGTATCTGGCCGAACCTGAAATGCGTTTTGACACCCCTGCTCTATGGTATGATGTTGCCTCTAGGTAACATACCCATGGCGTTCTACATTAACACAATACATCCCCAGTCATGATGCAATACTTTAAAAAAGAGCCAGGACCATAAGGAACCAATAGCAGTGTTTGAATTTGTCACATGACTCTCTGAAGGCCCCTTGGAAAACCTTTTTTGCTGACTGCCCCACAAGGATCAGCTCAACCATTTCTCTCCACAAAAATGAGCTGAAAAGTAAACTTGTTAAAATGCACATGTTGCCTTGAGGCAAACACCGTAGCATTATGGATTCACCATGACATCGTGGTATATATGGATGGCATGCCAGATATTGGGGCAAGTGTCAACATCATTCTGCGAGCATCATTCCAGGCAACCAATCCTACAAGCTGTTCTTTGATAACCGGTTCACCAGTGTGGATCTCCAGACAATTCCAAAACGATCCATTGTGTTGGATCAGTGCAGCAAAATCAACTGGCAGGGTGCAGCTTCTCTGAGGAAAAAACCATAAAGAAGAAAGTCAGGGGAGCATTTGAAGAGAAAGCCACAAGTCATGTTGGAGCCCAACTCAGGGCAGTGAAATAGCACGACAATCGTGCTGTCCATCTCCTGTCAACCTTTGCCTCAGCCAACTCAACGATCTCTGTGCAAAGATGGGATAAGAAAAAAAAAGTGCAGTGCAGGTTACCTGCCCAAGTGCTGTGCAGACATACAATAAGAGTATGGAAGGTGTGGATCTTCTAGACCAGTGGTTCTCAACTGGTCTGGCTACGGGACCAACCATCACCCCTTAATGACAAAGACCCAAATTGAAGAACAAAATCAAGTTCATAAGCTGAATTTTATATTCAGGATGTTTAATTATCCTAAAAACCCAATGTCTCCCCCATATCAGAATGGTTTGAGCCAACCTGGCACACGCTGCTAAAAAAATGAACGGAAGAGCCAGCAAAAAAAACGACACTCCGCTGCATTAAAAAAGTCCCTTCAAAATAAAATCACAGGATGATTTTTTTTTTTTTTTTTAATTCTAATTTTTATTTTCCCAGGTCAAGAAAGTGGTGTCACAAGTTTGTCATCAGTGCCATGAACACCTGTGCATCGGGACAACACTGACCATTGGCCTGTGTGGGTGGAGAAAAAGGGCCGGTGCAAATACCCTGGCTGTGAGGGTATAGTGAAAGTCCAGTGGTCAAAGTGTGTCACCTTACTTATGCTTCACTGCTGAGAAGACATGTATTCTTTTGAAAAGTTATTTTTTAACATTTTAACATTCTAAGTGGCATGCATTTTAACCTGTTCAGGTTATTGAATATTTTCCATGTGTTTTTATATACATTTTGTTCAAATTTGAAACAATAACTCTTTTTTCATTATTTACCATTATTGCCTCAAGGCAAAGCACCCCAAAAAGTACCCCCAAAAAAATATTTCTTGAATTTTTTTTAAATTATGTTTATTTGGTCTATTCTATGATAACAAAAACACTGCAAACATTTTTTTCTCTAATTGACATCATAATGCGTACCATCTCTGAGAGTCATGACACCATAATAATCTTGACATAGAATTTAGATCAGCTGTCGCCGGGACTGGCTGAAAGATTCAGATCTTTTACCTCATTAAGTAAGTCCTGCATTCAAGTTCCACAAGTATCAGCGACAAAGTTACACCTACAAAATGTCTGATAATTTTTGTTTGTCTGAAACAATTTTTTTAACCTATAAGAACCCCCAAAACTAGTCTATTAGAGAGCTGCATCCTCCCCATGAGACATGCAAAGTTAACCTTGATGTATTTGTAACTTAATATCATTGACTGCACTTCAATTGTTATACCCAAACAAGGTTTTCCTTGTTACGCATATTGACGGGCTACCCGATCCGTGTCGTGTAGATGTAATTGACAGTATGTGAATATATTGTTTTTTTCCATCAGTAGCACTCAACCAAACACTGAAAGGCTTTCCATCTTGCTCCGTCAAGCACAACAATTATCAGAGTTTCCTCCGTTCACAGGAAGTGGATCTTTTTGTTTTGAGTCTCCTCATGTTGTGGTGATTCCTGGGTGGCAACAGGACTATTTACTGTACAGTCTGTGTCATCATAACAAACAATTGGATCTAAAAAAGCTCAAATATTGTTTTGCGGCAGGTTGCAGGCAAGAAAAACCATGTTCTCACTGACCGTAAATGTACCTTTTTTTGTTGGAGTTACGCAATGAGCCTATGGATTGGCAAACAGTATGTAAAAGCCATTAATTAGGTAAACTGCAGCTTAGCTTTTGTCCCACAAGAGAACAAGTACATTCTGTGCTAGTCTCGTGTTCGGGCTAGCCTGGTTGGGCGCGGCGTTTACAACGTTGTCTGAATGCACTGCTCAAACAAAACGTTTATTCTCAACTTGTCATGTTGATTAAATCATAAACTTGCTTTTACGTCAATATTGGGAAAGATGTTGACATGGGCGTGTTTTCACAGGTGTATCCCAAGCTTCACACACGCATCCCACGTATTCTTCATTGAAGTGGACTTTCAGCAATATGCATGACCATGTCCTCCGGAAACATAGCTGGTTTGTGTTTGCAAGCCCACACACCCGCCAACAAACATACTTCACAGCTTGTGTTTGGTTAACATGCACCATGCAGGCCTGTAGATGTAGAATAAATGTGGGTTATCATGTGTAAAACAGCATCTGTGATGATTAAAATATTGTGTAGACAAGTGTGGTTTTATGTAAATCTTTTTTCCCCCATGTGAGAAAACCACATCCTACTGCAGGTGAGCTCACTGTTGAACACCATACAATGGGAATATGTTGTGTGATTTTTCATTTTTATCCTTGCTGCAAACCCTCCTGTCTTCTGCCCACCTTCACCAGTTACATTTAGATGGCAAAATACTGTAGTCTTTATTATTATGAGAAAAAGTCGATTCTAGCCATTGAGGTGTGCTCCTTGCACCCAACCCGAAATCCAACAAGCACCTATTTCTAAATGGTGTGTAATCTGAAGGAGACTGACCTGAGTGACTGTTTACCCTGCCCCTATCCTTCCTGATCTTTCCGCTACTTCAGCCTGCTTTGGGCCATAATTCCGCGCCCTTTCCCCTCTATTTCCCACAGCCAACCCACAGTCAGATATTTAATTTACATTAGTGCATTATATCCATCTAATGCTCATTCTTCCATTATGGGATTATAAAGCCTGTCAAATGAAATTTACACAATCTAGTTAATATATTCACCAAATATTTGCTGCCATCTTGTGGAAAACACACAATGTTGCTGTGACACTGACTGCTTTTCATTTGTGCTCATCCAGCATAATGTTTAAATGACCAAACCTGCATTTGCTCTTAAATCAACGGCTACAAAATAGAAACACAAGTGAGGATCCAGTCTAAGCGTCACTTGTAACACACCGTAATTAATATAATATATAATCATTTATACTAATCCTCCATTATAAACCAAGGGATTTGATCATAGCAGACGGAATATTTAAGTTTGTTATTCCTCCAAAAACATACTTAATTATCATTCTCTGTCACCATTTCTTGAATACAATAAAAATCACATGTCATGGTGTTACAGATGTTTGATTTGGGACTATATCGTGGCCTCATAACTGAGCTCTAGGTAACTTTTTGACCACAAACTACTCTTCTTTGACCGTTTTAAGGCCGACATTAACCTGGGTCCATTCATCGCCATCTGCTTTGCATCTCCGGCACAAAATGGTTCGTTCATCTCCTGAGTAAATCAACCTCACTTTATTAATATTTCGAGTGAAATTTAAAACATGTACCTAAATAATTTCCCCGATATTGTATCACATTATTATATAAATGTGCCACATGGTGGCTTGAACCTCTCCCATGAATCGTGGTTCACGTGATTAGCATCTAAAATACTCAGCAGCTCGAGCCGTCATTCATCAGCTCACACGCACGCGCACGCGCTCGCGCGCACGCACAAACATGGCGGCCTCTGTTTCACCGCTACGCTCCTCCTTCAGGATGTGCAGCCCGTTCCCGTTCCCCCATCACTGCAGCCGGGCCGGGCCGCGGACGCGCAGGAAGGAGAGTCAGCGGAGACACGTCCACCAGTCCGCCGCGAGGTGAGTCTCCTGCTTCCGGTCGGGAGTCGGTGTCTCCTGGGGGGGGGGGAGGCTTCTCCGACGGACGGGGCGGCTTTGTTACGTAACTCGCCGCGGTTTCTATGGCAGGACGGAGAGCTTCAGCCAAGCCGCTACATGTGAATTCCCGGTGCTAATAATAACAACCGTGGGCATAACAATGACTGAAGTGAATGAAGTCGTATCACTTAACGTCACTGCTCCAGCTACTATCACCATGAGCTCCTTTTGTTCTTCTATTCCTCCTCCCCTCACCTCCTTCTCATCCTTCCTTCCACATCTCCTTCTTCCCCATCGTTTTACTTCTTCATGCTCTCATTTTTCTGCAGCTTTCTTCTTCTTCTTCTCAGTCTTAAACTAAACTGTAACAGACTGTATATATGAGAGGGTGATTAGAATTGCTGCCAATTCCACACAAACTTACTTCATATAAATAAGAAGCTAACCGTAATACTTCATTTGTATCCTACACTTAAACACATATTCAATTCTACTCATTCAACTGGTGAGTGAAAATAGTTTTACAATGATCTCCCTCTCCAGGCATGCCGCCGTGGTGATCTCAGGGACCGAGTTGGCTCGGCAGCTCCACAGAGAAATCCAGCGTGATGTGGAGGAGCTGGTAGCTCAGGGCAACATGAGACCCCACCTGGGAGTGGTCTTGGTGGGGGACGACCCAGCCAGTCGCACCTACGTGAAGAACAAGACGCGGGCCGCCAGCATCCTGGGTCAGATATGAGCACCGCGGGCTACATTGCGCATTCACGAAACACCTCACATAGGCACACATGGATGAACATATGTTCCTCAGCAAAGGCACGCAAGTGCACGTGGCCTCATTGTGAGCGTGCGTTGGTGCACTCTCTCCAGGTATTTCCAGTGACACGGTGGTGCGGCCGAGATCGGTGTCCCAGAAGGAGCTGCTGGAGCTGATCGACAAGATGAACCGCGACTGGCGGGTCAGCGGCCTGCTGGTGCAGCTGCCGCTTCCCGGTAAACACGGGCAGGTGGGGGGGGGGGGGGGGGGGGAGGGCGGCGTCCTCACGGGCATCAGCACTTAGCAAAGCGAGCCGACCTGTCCGCTTTGCTCGGCCGTGATGCTTTTTTATTGTTGCCTTTCACAACATGAACAATTGCTCCAGGCCAAGGGTCAGTGGGCCTGAAATCAAAGCAGCTATGTGCGTTTTTTTACTGAGACATGTCAAAAGCGGCGACAAGACACTTTTCCTTGTATTTAGTGGGATACCTGCTTTAATGTGCATCTTTTTCTGGAGTACTTCCATGCATGTTGATATAAGTAGTGGAACGCACATTTGTTGTTTTTGAACAGCTGCTTTCGGCCCGGGGCCCCCTGGTGGGCCACAGAGGGAACTGCAGTGAGCAGCCGAGCTACTGAGCAAAAGCTAAAGGATATTTTAAAATGATTACTGTTTTAGTAATATGTAAAGCTAGTTTTGTATTTCTAAATATGTTTGAAACATATAGTTTGAAAGAGCAGTTCACACAAACTTGTTTTAGCCTCAGTTAGCCAGCTAACGTGCATGTGAAGAGATGTTGGACACAACGCATTTCCGTACCTGAATACGTTACATTTGCATCCGTAATGGCAGGCAGTGTATGTAAACAGAATATATGTTGTGCTTATCACAGCCGACAGTTACACAACTCATAGAATTGGGCCTTTTGTTTGAACGTGGTGGGACGTTGCAGTCGGCCATTGACTGTCATGTTCTATCGTGGTCCTCTTCAGAGCACATCAACGAGCGCGCGGTGTGTAATGCCATCGCGCCGGAGAAGGACGTGGACGGCTTCCACATTGTGAACATCGGTAAGCTGTGTCTGGACCAGAGATCCATGGTGCCCGCCACACCCGCAGCTGTCTGGGAGATCATCAAAAGAGCAGGTAAGACACCACACAGACATCTGCAGCTCCGTGACTCATGACCACTTTCTACACTGTGTTTAGGATTTTACAAATGTGTTTTGTTGCAAACTAAAGGGGGCATTGAAGTTCAATATCAAAGTTTATTGTAGTAGTCTGTTATTCTTTTTTTTCATTTTGACTTTTGACAGTCTTTGAGAGAAGCAAATGAGTAGATTACTTAAGTGGTGTCTGTTCAGTAAATTATGAAATACAAGCAAACACTAGCATGTTGTTTAAACTAGAATATTATTAAAGAGTTTCCTGCCTTTTCATGTGTTGCCCACTAGGGGACGCCTTACAATCATTTTTCCTCTACTTGAATCAAGTGTCATAGAAATGCATTCAAGATATTATACATACTGTGTAGATATTGTATTCCAGAGTGTACGCAAAGGGAGTAGCAGTTAAAACTCATCAGAATTGAAAAACGGGGGGGCGTCAGCGTTTATACTCAAGTGGAGGTAACTTTTTAATCAAAACTAATTTAGGCTGCTCAGTTCGGCCATCAAGTGGAAAAAGGCAATGCACAAATGTGTCAGCAAAAGAGTTCCAGAAAGTGGGGCCGATGGGTGCCGTGAGGTAAGGGCCCTCGACCATGGAGGAGCTTTCTATGTGGTTGTGTTTATAATACCGATGAGTGCCCTCAACTCTGTGTAAGAGCGAGAGACCCTGAGCACTTTTTCTTTTGAACTTCCCATAACAGGCAGCTTTGGATGCTTGGGATGCTCTCCGCTTTCCCCTTTAGGAGGATGTATTATGGGGGGTGAGGGGGGGTCTCTCTCTCTCTCTCTCTCTCTCTCTCTTTACACACACTACTTCAATCAGAATTTTTCTTCCCGTCTGAAAAATGTGTTTGTGCAGGCATTGAGACGGTGGGGAAGAATGTAGTGGTCGCCGGCCGCTCCAAAAATGTTGGAATGCCCATCGCAATGCTGCTGCACACCGACCGCAAGCATGAACGCCCCGGGGGTAAGTGTGTGTGTGCGTGTGCGCGCAGGTGTGTCAGAATTGAGTTATGATTTGTGTGCTGTTATTGGTATGCATGTGATATTGCACCATTTTGACTTGACTTGGACCGATGGCTTTAACGACTCCTCACCTTTCTTGAATCAAACAAATGGGAATCGATCCAGGCCAAGAAGGAAGAGCGCAAACAGGGCGAGACTTAAGTGCAGGCGGATGTACTGTCCTTATATGGGTGCAGGAAGAAGCAGAGAGGGTTTGGCTTGCCAAAGTGTAGCCGTACTAGAGGTCAGTGCCAACGAAATGTGCAATATCGGATGTCATAGGTGTCGTTCTAAGCTTTCTGGGAAGCACGTCGGGTAGATGTCGTAACAGGGACGAGACATTTCTCTAATTCTTATTCTGTTTGTTAAATTTAAGAGTCCTATCAGCAGTCCATGTCCATCCCTGAGAGAAGTGTCTCTCCGCAAATGCTGCGTCACTTTGCGTCATTGTGTCCGGTCGCCTTGCAAGTGAAGCAAACTTTCTTGGGGGTGTAAAGCGTCTAACCAGCACAGCACTTTTTAAAGTTACCGTGCATTTGGGGCAGAGCTGGAAAAGGATGAGGTGAACATTAGAGTGCAACACTGATCGGTTTTAATGTTTAAACTCAGGCAGCGACCCCTTTTGAAAAGTGAAGATCGTTAACTTGCTTCCCCTCTCCTGGCCAGCAGGGCTGACTGCTGTGGTTCTAAGATTCATGGGTCATTTCCCCATGGAGGTTTAGGTGGGATTAATTTATTACCTCAGTAAACATTCAACAAACTCATCTCTCTAGTTTCAAGTCTGCTTCAGTACAGTATGATGTTAGTTTAGTACATGATGGTCCACTTACCACAATACAGGGAATGCCTTAGGGCAGGGCTTCCTTGTGATTGACATGTTGCTATCCTATCAGATCTGTTAGTGGTCTCTCGACCACAGCCTCACGCCTCCACACACCAAATATGTTAACTTCTAACCACTGGTTGTTCATCTTTAAACTTTTGGAACATTGCTCTGATCATTTTTAGTGTTCTGTCTGTATTAAAGTAGAGAGGCACAGAGGACATGGAAGCATAACACAGCACCAGTCTCTGATGGAGTTGAACTGGGCAAGATGTCTTATTTTTTAATCTGAACTAAACACCAATATACAGTACAGAAAGTAGAGTTTTGAGGAGATCATTTTATGTCCATTCTCTTTGTCTTCTCCCTCCCTCACAAACACGTCATAAGGAATGCATCCTCGCCAGAGGATACGCTTCGACTTGCCTCTCCTTTGTGTTACTTCCTCTTATCATTGCGGATGACTCTCTCATCTGTGCTGCAAATTCCAGGTCTCAGATCAGTTCAGATTGTGTGGAATGTGGCCACACATTGTCAGATAGAGATTAGGTTCCTTGTCCCTGCCGGTCTGTGAAGTGCCAGATTTATTTGTACACACCTTATCTCTAACCTCTGTTATAGCCTTTCACCCGAGATGTGCAGTTGGTTTGAGTTTCGGGGCCTGGGGGTTCTGAGAAATCCTTCGCTGAAACTCAACACAATGGAGGTGGATGGTCCACTGAAATTACACACCCCAAAAAAGCTGTTTAGTTTTGTGTGGTTTTTACTGGCAGCTTTGATCAATCAGTGTGACGTCATGAGCTGATTCACAAAACTAAACCAATGACTGTTTTTTTATTACTTTCCCTTTCTTACGCAGGTAATAAATGACAAGGCTCTGTAGGTTTAATGTTGTCTACATTTGATATTCATTAACAATAAATATGTGGAAAAAAGCACCAGCTTCCATATTTATAAAAAACCATGTCATGTCTATTGAAATATTCCTTCCCTTTGTCACCTGTATTCCTGCGCCTTTGCACACAGTGTTCGGTCCTTGTTGCTCAGGAGAAGCGTAAGTTGTCCCAATGAGATCTGTCGAGTTTATGAAGCACCGGATGTGACGATGCAAAAACACTCGTGTCCCATCAGGTGACGCCACGGTGACCATCGCCCACAGATGCACGCCCAAGGGACAGCTGAAGGAGCTGACCAGCTTGGCCGACATCATCATTGCAGCTGCAGGTAGTGCCACCATTGTGACACGCGATGGGAACCGATCACGCAGCTGATGCACAGAAAGGACTTTCTTAATTAATTCACCACCAACTGGAGTTGCATGACGTTGGTGCATGATTTCCCTGTAAAGCAGGGGTGTTGAAACCCGTTTGGGGGGGGGGGGGACTTTACAACGGCTGATGAGGGTGGCGTGGACGTTACGGAATCTGTTTCGTAATGCTGCCTGGTAACCCAACCCGCTTGGTTGGGAGAGCGCTCACTTTGTCAAAATGGCATTAATCAACCCTTGAAAGTGTCAGGATGTTCAGGCTCATTCAGCTTCAGCTCTTCTGCAGAAGAAACTCAGGGCGGGAGCCTCTGACACTCACTTAGTAACCACGAAACCCCGAGAAGTCCTTTTTTTTAATCAATAGGACGTTTTCTTGGAAGGGCACCTCCAACTGTTACTTTGTGATGTTTCTCAATATAGGAATCTTACTTCCACGAAGGGGCTTCCACGTTGCGTAGGAATCTCTGTGCGCCTGGGGTCAATGTTTAAACCCAAGTGTCATGAGATTTGGAAAGTTGCCAATAACTGGTGTTTGACACCCACTTAATCCCATTGTTGACGAGCTCCAATTGCCGTCTGTTTCAAATTGACAGCTCTCTGGCAGCCGGCCTCCAGGCGGAGAGGTACACAACGCTTTCACTATTGGGTTAGCCCAGCTGTCGTCTCACTTTTGGTCTGCCGGCTTTTAAGTCTGAGGCGAGGCAAACCTGTGATTAAAAACCAGTGACGGACAGAATGGGAAAGACCATCCGGTCTCTCTGTTTGGTACTTTGATTAACTGCGGCTTTGGGAACGTGCAGCAAAGCGTAACACCAGCAGACACAAGAAGGGCCGAGGGGGGGGCAGGCAGGCAATCTTTATTGTTTCAAATTGTGTTTTGCTTACAAGGTGCATAATAAATAAATTTGTGTTGAATCATATCCTGACTTGACATCCATGACCGAGGACGATCCTTTTTGGAATGAGGATCTTTTGTGCTCCTGTGACCAGGGGTTCCCGGGCTCATCACAGCAGACATGGTGAAAGAGGGCGCCGCCGTCATCGACGTTGGCATAAACCGAATCCAGGACCCGAACACGGGGAAACTGCGGCTCATCGGCGACGTGGACTTCGATGGTGAATAATCCCATTCCTGTTCAGAATATGGTGCAGATTGGAAAAACCACCTTACGGTTGTTCGCCTACACCAATCAGTCAAGATTTAGTTTGTATGTGCAAAATGTCTCATCATTTGATCCTCTTAGAAATAGTTATATTTCTTATAAAGTTTCTTATAAATAATATGTTTTATGTGGTCACCCTGACCTTTGACCACAATACTATTATAAACCATGAGAAGACATTCCCTCAAGCTCTCCCTGAGATACTGTATAACATTTTTTTTTTTCAACCAAAATAAAATGGAGAATGGCATGAATGAAGAAGAAAATAATTAGTTTGATGTCAATTTGTTGGGCTCGTTGCAGGAGTGAAGGAGAAGGCCGCTTTCATCACGCCTGTTCCTGGAGGCGTGGGTCCCATGACCGTCGCCATGCTGATGAAGAACACCGTGACCGCGGCCAGAAACGCACTGATGCATTAAACAAAAAAACACACACACACACACACACAGTCCTTTTGTTGACTGATGAGTACAAAGAGTGCACACACACACACACATTTATCAGTTTGTTAAGTTTTACACACATTTTAGCAGACATACATTCCTTTTTTTTAAAACACAAGTTCAACACTTCATACCTGCTGGGAAACTTACTTGATACGTACTTTGTTTAAACCTCGAATGTTATTATTTATGGATTTAATTTATTGCTCTCACTTTTTAAGAATTTAGATTAATATTTTTTCTACTGTTGTTTTGGTTGAACACTCCAGATTCTCTGGAAAAGGAATATTAAATGAAAAATAATGCTGTGCCAGTACTACATCTGTCTTTTGCCTCCTGATTTATGGATTTATTAGAAAGTTGACGCTTAGTGGCATTAAGTTGTTCATCTTGAATAATTTATTCAGAATCTCCAATGTTACTACACAGTTTTAGTCACGTTTTGATATGAATGCTGTGTGACTGATCCATAAAACAGAAGTACCAACAACTGAATGACCATTAACGAAGCTCCTGATCAGAGCTCATGAACAGTTTATGGAAAGTGATGCTGAGATTTGAAAGAGACTCTATGCCCTAAACTGACTTCCGTTTAGTAAAGAATGCTTTTGTCTTCTCTATGCATCCTCTTCACCTGTTAGAAAAAAAACTTGATTCTGAAGAAACTGGAGCTTTCACAACACCTGCAACCTGCGATGTAGCAACCTCTACTGCCAAATCTGCACATTTTTAGGGAAGCTATCGGTGCCAAATTGTTGCGTAGGTTCAAATTTAACTCATAAAAAATCAAAGCACTCAAAGACCCTCTGGGCAATCCTGCACCCGACCCCCATCATTAGACTGGTCGAGACTCTGTCTCTGCATGCAGAGGAAAAGAAGGAAAACGTTTCCTAATTCAAGGAATGAAGAAGTAGAAAAAAATCCCCTTCTCTTCTGTGACGGGCATTTTGAGTGGTTGGCAGCTCGGTATATAAATCCAGTACAAGTTGTTGGTTTCACAGAGAGAGTTGTGCACAGAACGTTGAGACACCACACCGGAAAGAAGACACTATGTCGGCACGGACGCACAACGGTAAGCTTCTAGTTTCTCCTGCGCTTGGTTGAAATAGCTGAACGGACCTGGCTCATAGAAAGACTATTAAATTGTGGTGTTTTGGTGATGTAGCTCTTTCAAAAAGCCTTTAGGGGAATAATGCCAATTAATTGACAATAAAGAATAGTTCTATGTTCTATATAATGTATTTGTAAAATACTCTGCGTTGCAGCCCTCCTCTCAGCAATGGCTGCACTGCTGCTCCTGACCACAACGGGACAATCTGCCATGCAGACCACAGGAAGTCCCGACCCTCTGACCTCACGCCTGACCACACAGCTCACCAACAGTGAGTCGACCTGGACGTTTTTTTTTTATTTTTAACAGGTTTCAACAGTAATTTGGTCTACGATTACAGAGCTTTTATTTGTATTATTTATATTATTTTACATTTTGGATTAAACATTTGTCCGTGCGTGAATCACTCATTGTAAATGAGGGGCAACGTTGGTTGGTGCAGAGCCTCCTCTTGGGCGAATGTGTTTTTTATTTCCGGGTTCTCCGGCTCCATCCTGATGTCGCATGAATAGGTTACTTGCTAGTTGGCTTATTCTGCTTGCACGAGAGAAAGAAAAAATGTTTATTATTTATAACAATTCATTTTTATGTTGAAAGCTTGTGGTATTCTGTTAATTTATTCATTGTTGTTCAATTGATGGCACAAATGGGCCCCATACATTGTGTTAGGAAGTGATCATCAATAATGGGGCCACTCTCTCTCTCTTGCTCTCCCTCTGCAGGCAGCACAGAGGAACCTCGGGTTCTGCTCTCTTACAGGCCCTGCAGAACTGAACACTTAGACTTCTGCAAAAACGGTGGCAAGTGCATGTACCACCAGGACATCGAGAAGCCCCTTTGCAAGTAAGTGTTTTCTCTCACACACACGTTCAGGCCAGGCTATAGGCTCACGGTGTTCCCTGAAGTAGTTTTTAGGTATGACGAGTGCAAAGACACACAGCCGCACGTCCACCTGCGCATGTTGGGTCGTGTTCACCTTTGGAATGTGCTCACTTGTTTGTCTGTGTAATCCGCAGCTGCCCGTCGTCCTACAGCGGGGAGCGCTGCATGTTCATAGAGGGCCGCACTTACACCGCGCCTGAGTGGGAGCAACTGATCGGGATCGGTTTTGGGGTAGCCGTGCTCATCCTGGTCCTGGCCTTCATCATTTACTGCCTCGCTTCTAAGAGGTGAATAGCAGCTGGATGATCCGCAGTAGCATATGTCATCATAAGTATGATCATATTGTTTTGTTACCAAGAATACGTTCTTATTCTCATGATTGTGTTTTCTTCTACAGGTGTATAAAATTTGCACCGTTCAAGCAAACCAGCCCCGTTTGAGTCGTCGTTGTGCCCCCTGTTCATCATCCTCACCGTCATGAAATCACTTCATTGTCCTTCAAAGAATGATGAACAAATATGACTATTTATTGTATTACAGAAATTAACTTATTAAATTTATTTTATCTTTTGTAATTTATGAAAAATGAATGCATCATTGAATGTTTTGTAGGTTTGAATTGATACCCACACACACTTATTAAATTGTTACTTAAAAAGATTGATATTTTGTCTAAGCATATTCTTTGTTATAGCACTGTTTTGAATTATATAAAATGTAAAACAAAATAAAAATGAAGTATATGGCTGTTAAAAGGGAATTTATTACTGGAATCCTGAGAAAATATATACCCTTCATTTAATCCTAAAAGCTAAAAATGATCTAATTTAGATTAAAACATGTAAAATAGCTGTATTCTAGATCCCAAACAGTAAAGACAGGAAATGGATGTTCAGAGGCAGAATTGTCTATTTTGATTGGCTAATACAACTTGTTAATGATACTTTAAATAAAAACAGAACATAAAACACAGACTTAGTTTTTAACATCCAACAGTTAAAAACCATGATAATAGGAATTGTTTTTATTTTTATTCTATTTAATGTTTTATGCTTTATGGACCTTGAGTCGTGAGATATAAAGCTTTAAAATAAAGAATGTGGGTAAGAAGGCATGGAAATAAATGGCAAAGAGGATATAAACTCACCAATATAACCAGCAGCAGTTTAAACCTGAAGCTCGTACACAAACTCTGGTTCATTTCAATTCTTTATATATATATATTTATTTGAGTATTCGATAAGAATTCCCTTGTGTTATGTACTAATACTAATATCTTTGAACGAAAGAGTTTTGAAGTTAGCCAATAGGTTGGCATTTTGGAAAGTATGCATTTATTGCATACTGCACTCGGATTACATTTTGAAATACTTTTACTGAGACATAACGACAACATCAACACAATCAGAAAAAAGAGCGAGTTTTACATGGCAAAGTGTTTTTTGCTGCTACATCAATGGCTCTAAATCTTGTAGATGGCACCTTTAAGTTGGAAGTTGAAATAGGGACCTTTACGTGTAATGGAACAATCGTTCCATTACACGTACACGATTAAACTGTGAATAAGTCTTCAACCAATACCTGTCTGTTAATGTACATGTGAATTTTAAATTGGAATGAATTTAAAGTAAAAAGGAGAACAAGGGGCAGCTGGTCCTCTATGGTGCCTTCAGGGCCTGTTCGTGCGAAAGAGTATCAATTACAAAAGTGTGCGTGTGTGTCACCACCCAGCAGCCGGCAGGATGGCGCCTATTGGTCCACAGTTCGTCCGCGTGCTCAGAGAGGAGTCGACCGTCCTCCTTATCATCCATTGCTATTATTATTATTGTTATCATTTTAAGAGCACCGTGCCCACCGAGCCTCCTCCAGTCCGTCGCCTCTGAACATCATGACCTGCAGCCCGTCCGCGCGCCTCTCGCTCCTCGGTGAGTTCCGTTTGCTTTCTACCGGTGCGCGTTCACGCGGTTGAGTTTAACGCTACTTCATACTTTAAGTGCACTTTCATGTCGATGTACCCGGCAGTCAAGGAAGTAACGTACGTACAGTAATGCAGCCGTTCGCATGATACGGTTACTTTTCACACGTTCATTTACTTAAATACTAATACTCGAGTACGGTGGCCCCGCTCCTTTTCTTCCAGTGTTGGGCGAAGTATTCAGATCCTTGAAGTATAAAGTAATAATACAGTCTGTATAACTATACTGTGTACCATGTAAAGGCTCCGCATTTATCAGTTTCATCACTACATTTTATTGAACCTGCTGTTACAAGACCGTCCGAACATCAGCTGATCACACGTGAAGCATTGCAAATAATAATATTCTTCTGAGGGTTTAAAGTGGGTATTATATTAAATCATAATAAATGATTGCGCTAATAAAAATCCATCTTCTGACATACGAGACTTTCTCTTTGTGTTGGAGTGTTTTTACTTCAATGATTCCTAACCTGCCAGGTTGAAATGCAGCTAATGTCAAAATAAAAAAGTGTCATCATTTCTTAAAAGCATGAATGTATTCAGCATCATTTATAGACCAATGTTCAAATTAAAACTCATCAAATAAACTCCAATTTAAGGTGCATTTAGTTGTTCTTGAGGAAGGTTCGAATGTGCTCTTCTATCACTTGAGACAACTCCAGGGTTGAGTGGAATCTTTTAGGGAAAAAAACATTCCTGTGATGACGTAGGCGCGGAGGTCAGAGCCCAGGGGGGTGATGCTGCCAATTACACCCAGAGGATTTATTCTTTAGATGCACACACACACGTTTTGATAAAATCCATCATCTGCTTGTTCCTCACCTTCCTTCTTCTCTATAAAGTCACGTAACATTCTGGCCTGTCACAGAGGCACAAGTGCTATTAGGAACTATTAGGGTTGTAATAATGATGCATCAATGCAGGTTGAGCTCATTTAAAATGGTTTACAGTTTGGCGGTTTATTCGCTGAGGGCGTTCCCACCCTAATGGTCGGGCTCTACCAAAGAGTCACAAAATAACACTCTGGTGTCGTAAGATGATTAATAATGAATGAATCTCTGCTGCATACATTTGGACTTTTTTCAATTTCATTTTCTAATGAGAGCAAGCTGGTCTCATGCAGCATTTGTAGCTACACCCACCAAAAAAACAGCACATATGGACCAAATCCACAACTTATGAGCAAGTATATAAGTATACGGATCACGAGGAGGGTGATAAGTACAACATAAACTTGTCACATGACTTGTGTAATGCAGTGGGTATTTCAACCAAGTTACATTACATGTCATTTAGCTGACACTTTTATCTAAAGCGACTTACATTGCATTATAACCCATGCGTTTCATTTGGCCTGGGGAGCAATTTGGGGTCGGGTGTCTTGCTCAGGGACACTTCAACACGGCACATGTAGCAGCCAGGATTCCAACCGACAACCTTGCGGCTCCCAGCGCATCACATTACTCTCCTTTAAGTTAACTTCCATCCTTCCCTCAACCTCACTCAGTATTTCACAATCTATGCTGAAGTTCTTTTGTTGCCTCAACCAAAATATATATATTTGAATATTCTCATTAACTTAAGTATTTTATTTTATGTCATTTAAGCCAACAAAGTACTTTTCAATCTGTTGCTATGACTAACTATGTATTTCACTCTTACTAAGTATTTAATGATATTGGATATATATCGTAGTATTTTGGTTGCCTAATCCTAACTAAATCGTTCACAACCTTTTCTCAACCCTTTCTAAGTATTCAATGATCTTTTTCCTAAACCTATCCAAGTACCGTATTGCCTAAACATGACTGAGTTCCAGTCGGAAGTCCATGTTTTCTCGTGCTTCTGTTCCTTATCTTATTTCTAATGTGCGTGCCCACATGAGTTCTATTTATTAACCAGCCATCCATCACGATAAGTGTGTACCTGCAATGATGACCTTTTCCTTCCTTTTCATGTGGGTCATAGAGGCCTCATCACCTTTCCCCTAGATGTATCGTATCAACCAGTCGGACGAGCGTCCTGTTTACTCCTTAGTGTGGGAATTGTTGGAAAAATACAGACGCAATTCCTGTCCAAATGACAGTGTGTAGATGAGGTGGGGTGAGTATCGGGAAACGTTGAGGGAGTGACTAATGAGCTGATTGGACAGGGATGTAATTAATGAGACAGAAGCGTCTTTGTTCGACACTTGTTTGACACCAGTCAGAGACACCCCCCCCGGCGTAGCCATGACAACAGACCGATGGCCGGGCTTTATAGCGAGTAGAACCAGCTTGGTGACCAGTGGGCGCAGACACGTTTCACATTGAGGTTCCTGTGTTTGTATTCGTCTCTCTCCACTGCAGGAATGTGGGCGTGTGCGACTGAAGCACATCTTAAAGTTGAGCAGGCTGTTACAGGCTCCTCGAGTCACAGGGCGCAGACTTTTCCTGACAAAGTATATTAAACAACTGTTTTCTTCAGTTGTGATTTCTGAATGTTTCCTAAGTGGTGCCTTATCCAAACACTGTCGAACAATCCCTTTTAAATATTCATTGTAATAGTGAAAATAGGTCAAAGTGCCTGTTTGAGGACACACTTTGACTTAGACATGGATTGAAGGTCATTCTCTTCTTGAATAAAAAGCAGGGTACGACTCTGGGTCTGAAAATCTGAGTCAAAGGGGAAACTACCATAATGTTATCTTGTTTAAAAAAAAGTCAGATTCCATAGAAGTCTAAAATGACTACTTGCACTAAATAATTTGCCATTTAGGACCCGGTCATACATACAAGTGCTTACAAATACAGGTGGAACTCGAAAAATTTGAATATTGTGCAAAAGTTCATTTATTTCAGTAATTCAACTTAAAAGGTGAAACTAATATATTGTAACGTCCGGGCGTGGTGGAATACTTAACACGCTGAGACGAATAGTTGCCGGGCAGAGATCCTTTTATTAGCGAAACACCACAGCGTCCGACACAGTAACTCCAGCTCACTCAGTCAACACTCCCAACAACACAACAACCGGAACTACGTCATGCTCCCCCGGACAGACCCTCCCATGTCCCGTCTGATTGGCCGGAGCGCCGAGAGTGACGCTACCTGACCGAGTCCCCAACAGGGTCGCTACATTACCCTCCCCTTACAAAGGTCCTTGCCCCCAAGGAACTGCTGAAAAATGGAACCATGCACCTACAATCGAACACAGGACAGAACAAAACAGAACACCGCTTTTTTTTTTTTTTTTTTTTTTTTTTTTTGCAGAAGAATACAGCCACCTCTAAGACCCAAGGTGTATGCTAGCCCTAATTTCCCCTCCCTAAATTCCGCTGTCTCCGAACCGGACCGGAGGCCTTCTCTGTCTTTGCGGCCTCGCCGCCGGGGGGGTCGTGCCCCCTGAACCCGTGGCGATGTCAGGCCCCACCTCACCCCCCAGGAGTCCGTGTCTATCTGTGGGTGGCGACAGGGCCAAGCCGGCTGGAAACTCGGGCCCAACCGCTTCTCCCGTTGCCCCCGAGGCACCTGGCGGGGGCTGCCCCAGGGGAACACCCCGTGAGGACGTCCCTCGGGCACTTGTTGGCAGCGGGGAGGCGACCCCTCTGTACGGGGCGAGCCGGTCCCTATGCAGCACTACTCTCCTGCCTTTGGGCGGTAGCTGCACCCGGTACACAACCTCACCCACCCGCTCCAACACTGTGCAGGGCCCCGCCCATTGACTGTCCAGCTTCGGGCACCGGCCCTTTTTTCGTTGGGGGTTGTAGACCCAGACCAGCTCTCCAGCGCGAAAATGCTTTCCTCTTGTTCTCATGTCATAGTTGCGTTTCTGTCTCACGCCAGCACTCTGCTGCTGCTTACGGGCAAAAACATGAGCTGAATCGAGCCGGTCTTGTAGCCTCCTGGCATATTCTGAGCCTGAGGGGGGCTCTGAGGATTCCGGGGGGCGCCCAAAAGCCATTTCTGCCGGTGTGCGGAGCTCTCTTCCCAGCATCAGCAGGGCGGGAGTACAGGAGGAGGTCTCTTGGACTGCAGAGCGACAAGCCATGAGCACCAGTGGCAAATGCCTGTCCCAGTCTCGCTGGTGTTGTGACGTGAGGATGGCTAGCTGTTGGCCCATAGTGCGATGGAACCTTTCCACAAGTCCATCACTCTGTGGCCGCAGGGGGGAGGTGCGTGTTTTGTGCATGCCCAGCCGTTCACACATGGTGGCAAACACCCGCGACTCGAAGTTCCTTCCCTGGTCGCTGTGTATGGTCTCCGGCACGCCAAACCGGCTGAACATGCCACCCACAAGGGCCTCAACAACCGTCTCTGCTTCTTGGTCTGGTAAAGCGTACGCCTCTGGCCACTTTGTGAAATAGTCTATTGCGGTGAGCACATACCGGTTTCCTCCGTCTGAGCGTGGCAGCGGACCAACCACATCCACAGCCACCCTCTCCATTGGGCCCCCCACGGGGAACTGCTGCAGCGGGGCGTGGGAGCGACTTGAGGGCCCCTTTCGTGCCGTACAGGGGTCACAGCGGCGACAGAAGTCTTCCACGTCCCTTCGGCACTGTCCCCAGTAGAATCCCTGCCGAAGACGCCGCAGTGTCTTTGAGACTCCAAAATGTCCCGCCCCTGCAGCTCCATGCATGGCTTCCAGCACCGAACCCCGCAGGACCTTGGGAACCACCATCTGCCACCTTTCCTCCCCCGTTGCTGGCTCCTTCCATGCCCGTTGGAGCACGCCCTGGCTCAGGCGTAGAGACTCAAACTGTGACCATAACCCTTTGGTTGCCCTGGAGAACACTGCCACCTCCTCCCAGGGGGGGCGCCGCTGTGCCTCCACCCACTGCACTGCCGGTTGTAGGTCCACGTCATGCCTCTGGTGTCGCCTCCATTCTGACAGTTCCACCGTCTGACGATCCTGGATCACAACCTCCTCCAACCGCCGCACGGACGGACCGACTCCCTCCTCCTCTTGCAGTTCCCGCTCGCGGGTCTCTCTCCGGTCGCAGTAGAGGCACCCTCCTGCGGCACAAGGCCGTCGTGAGAGTGCATCGGCATTAGTGTGACGTGTCCCAGCCCGGTGCACCACCTTGAAATTAAACGCTTGGAGCTCCTCCAACCACCTGGCCACCTGCCCCTCTGGCTCCTTGAATGACATGAGCCATTGTAGGGCAGAGTGGTCTGTCCTCACCGTAAAGTTCAGGCCACTTAGGTAGTACTTGAAATGCCGGATTGACAGCACCACCGCCAAGAGCTCCCTGCGGGTGACGCAGTATCTTCGCTCGGCTTTGTTGAACGCCCGGCTGAAGTAAGCCACCACTCGCTCGCCTTCGGGGAAAGGTTGAGAGAGTACTCCGCCGATGCCTGATCCGCTAGCATCCGTGTCCAGCGTGAAGGGCAAGCTGGGGTCGGCTGGGGCTAGCACCGGGGCCTCTACTAGGGCGTACCGCAGGTTGTTGAATGCCGCATGGCATTTCTCCGTCCAGGAAAACTCTTGGTCCTTTTGCAGCAGATGGAACAGGGGTGCAGCAGTGCCAGCAAACCCCCGCACAAACCTCCTGTAGTATGAGGCCAGGCCAAGAAAGCTCTTCAACTGTTTCTGGTTGGTGGGGGTGGGCCAATCTGCGACGGCCTGCACCTTCTCTCGCATGGTGCCAATGCCTTCGCCACCTACACGGTGCCCCAAAAAAGACACCTCCCTCTGCATGAAATGGCACTTCTCCGGATGCAGTTTCAGGCCTGCCGCTCTTATTTTTTCCAGCACCAACCGCAGCGACGCCAGGGCTTGTTCAAATGTTTTACCATGGACCAGAATGTCATCCAGGTAGACCAGGCACTGCTGCCGGGGGATCCCCGCCAGTACTTTGTCCATCAGTCTTACAAAAGTGGCAGGGGCATTACAAAGTCCAAAACTGAGAACCTTAAACTGCCACAGCCCCCGCCCAGTGCAGAAAGCAGTCTTGGGACGGGCCTCCGGGGCCAGTGGCACCTGGTAATATCCGCTGCGGAGGTCCAAGGACGAAAACCACGACGACCCGGAGACCAGGTCTAGGGACTCGTCAATGCGGGGCAGCGGATAAGAATCCTTCTTGGTCACCCCATTTACTGGCCTGTAGTCCGCACAGAGTCGCCATCCTTTTGTCTTCTTGGGGACCATGACCACTGCTGCTGCCCAGGGACTGTCGGACGGCTCGATGACACCTGCCTGGAGCATGTTGGTGACCGCGTCATCACAAGCCTGTTGACGAGCCATCGGCAGGCGGCGGGGGCGGCACTTGATGGGACGCGCGTCCCCTGTGTCAATCTCATGCTGCACTAGGTGAGTTTGCCCTACTTCATCCTCGCTCTTGGCGAAACTGCCTTGGAAGTCCAGGAGAAGGTGCCACAGCTGCTCCTGCTGCTGCGGCTGCAGGCCGACACAGTTCTTTCTCCACACCTCCTTTATCGCTGCTGGCGCCTCCACTGCACGGCTCATGGTGTGGACGTCCGGGAGAAAGACCCTAGATGACTCGCGTGGGCAGGCGGGGGGGATAGCGTTGCAGGGGACCGTCACCACCGTACTCGCCGCTGGTGTTGGAGGCCCGGGGGGTAGGGACGGGTTGGGGGTGGAGAGCAAGGTGACGGAAGGCCCTCCCTGGAGACTCACTGTGCCTTGCTGTAGATCTAGATGGCAGCCCGTGGCCCTCAAGAAGTCCAAACCCAGAATGCATGGGTCCTGAACTGCAGCTATCCACACCGGGTGGCACACCGTCACCCCTCCCACCGATAAAGACAGCAGACCTCTGCCCTTCATGGGTGCCAGCTCTCCGGTAACAGTGCGAAGTCGCACTGAGGTGGGGTCAAGATGAGTCCAGTCTGTGATCATGTCTGGTCTTACCAGAGTTACTGTCGAACCGGTGTCCACCAGTGCCAAGCAGGGCAGTCCTTCCACGGTAACCGGCACATAGAACGAGTCACCTTCCCCAGTGCGCCCCACCGCCACGACGGGCTCCATGCTGGCGTTGTCATCTTCTGTTGCCGAGGCTCGTGGCGCTGTGGTCGGGGTTACGGCCGGGGTCCGCGTATCCCCTTCTATGCGGACCCCGGGCCGTTTCCCTGGTACTTGTTTGGTTTGGGGCACTCTCTGGCCAAATGCCCTGGTTGCCCGCACCCCCAGCAGACTCTGGGTCGCGGCCGGTGTGATTGTTGTAGTGACACAGCCCTGATCAGTTCAGTCACTTCCGTAACCCACGATGGTTTCTCTGCCTCTGGAGGGACCGCCATCGCCGCCCTGGCCATAGGTGCTCCCTCACTATGGTAGCCTCCAGGCGCTGCACCCCACACATTCTCTCTCTCCGCAGCCAACTCGAAAGCCGCTTGCAATGACTGTGGGTGCTGCAGCTGGACCTGGACACGCAGCTCTGTGGGAACAATTGCCCTGATGAACTGGTCCCGCGCCAGCTCGCTCTGCACTTCAGGGGGCATGTGGGCATAAGCCCTCCGTGACAAACTTTCCACATCGTTTGCCAACGCCCGCAGCGGCTCTCCCGGTCTTCTGCAGCGATTGTTTAGTTCATTCCGCAGGAGTTCGGGTTGCAAACATTGTCCAAAACGCCTCTGGAGCGACCCTACCAGCGCTGGGTAACGACGTCTGTCTTCTGGGCTCAGCAGCAGCAGGCATGACAGCGCATCCCCCGTGAGACACAACGCCAGCTGAAGTGCCTTAGTCTCATTGGACCATTCCCCTGCATGCGACAGCAATTCAAATTGAGCCAGGAAAGCCTCCCATGGCGTCCTACCGTCGTATTTCGGTGTTTTTACCGTAGGGACTGCCGAGCGATGGGCGCCGCCATTGTAGTTTGACGCTACATTCCCCGGAGAAACCGCGGGAAAATCCGCCGCGGGACTAATGCCAGCGTCCCTAGCCATCCTCACTGCAGACTCTCTCAAACGAGCCCTCGCGCCCCTAGTAGCTCCGTCGAAACTTCTGGCCATGTCTTTCGACCACCCGCTAGCTCCCTCCTCCGCTTCTTTCCTCTCTTCCTTTACCGTAACGTAGCCGCTCGTCCCGCCGACACGATCCATGCCCACAGCAGGCTAACCGCTAGCTTTCCACCGGGTTCAACGATATCGTCCGTACGAAGACACTTCTGACACCAATGTAACGTCCGGGCGTGGTGGAATACTTAACACGCTGAGACGAATAGTTGCCGGGCAGAGATCCTTTTATTAGCGAAACACCACAGCGTCCGACACAGTAACTCCAGCTCACTCAGTCAACACTCCCAACAACACAACAACCGGAACTACGTCATGCTCCCCCGGACAGACCCTCCCATGTCCCGTCTGATTGGCCGGAGCGCCGAGAGTGACGCTACCTGACCGAGTCCCCAACAGGGTCGCTACAATATTATATAGACTCATTACAAGCAAAGTAAGAAATTTCCAGCCTTTATTTGATATAATTTTGGATGATTATGGCATACAGCTTATGAAAACCCCAAATTCAAAATCTCAAAACATTTTTGGCAGTGTGGGCAGGTGCCAAGTCCTGCTGGAAAATGAAGTGAGTATCTCCATAAAGCTTCTCTGCTGAAAGAAGCATGAAGTGCTCTAAAATGTCCTGATAGACGGTTAAGTTGAATTACTGAAATAAATGAACTTTTGCACGATATTCTAATTTTTCGAGTCTCACCTGTAGCATTTGACCCAGTCAAGAGAAATGACATTATGATTTTTCTTTGGTTCAATCAACGGGATGTGATTAGAGGAAGTGAGGTGTGAGACCTCTCTTCATTCTTCATTAAAATTACATGTCACCTTAACCAAGATGTACAAAAAGCGTTGAAGGATCTGTCGGTTCAACTGTGGTAATTACAGCCATAACAGCCAATATAATGACCTTGAAACCAGTGTAACCAATAAGACTGATGTTGTCTTCAACAGGTGTGATGCTGCTTTGGCCGTACGTTCTCACGAGGAGCGTCTCATCCACCCTGCAGGCTGCAGACAGTAGCTCTCTAGCAGGTAGTCTGCTACACATGCCTGCATTCCTCAACTATGATACATGGGTTCCAAGTATCTGAGAGAAAACACATTATTCCAAGTATTGTATTGCATTTAGACAACTGGAAGTGATCTCAGACAGTATGTCATAATATTCTCCTCATAACGAAAGAAACTTGCAACTGCACTTTGGATTGAAAACATCATTACACTTGAAAATATAAAAGTAATCCTTAAAGAGGAAGAATATTTGTACTTAATATTTGTCACAAGAGAATAACTGAAACAATTTACTGAACAACAGAACATTAAACATCTCTCTTATTAATTGTTTGACACCTTTCAAGTTAAATTACATTTGCTGAGCTAACCCTAATAAAACCTCCTGAATTTCCTTAAATGGCTCATCCTGTGTTCTGAATTCAAGACACAAAACAATCAACAATATATTGACTCTGACAGGCTCAAATGACATTACATTACATGTCATTTAGCGGATGCTTTTATCCAAAGCATTCCAACAACAAGTGGGATACAAACTCAAAAGAACAAGAAAGTGCAATTTCATTAAATAAGCCGATTCACAACTTGTTATAGAAAAGAGCCATTATAAGTACAAATTAAGTGCTACATTTTGTTAGTCTTTTTAGTGAAGGTATAGTCTGAAGAGGTGTGTCTTTAGTTTTGCGGCGGACGGTTCTCTGCGAGGTCATTCCACCGTTTAGGAGCCACAACAGCAACGAGTCGTGATCTTCTCTAGTGCTTTTCTCTCAGTGAGGGAGGAACAAGCAGCTTGGCAGATGCAGAGCGGAGTGAACGGGTTGGGATGTAGGGTTTCACCATATCCTGGATGTAGACTGGACCCGACGTGGTACGTGAGAACCAATGTTTTAAACTGGTAGCCAGTGAAGAGAGCGGAGGAGTAGGGTAGTGTGGGAGAATTTCGGAAGGTTAAAGACCAGTCGAGCTTCTGCATTCTGGATGAGCTGCAGTGGTCAAATGGCGGCAGCAGGGAGACCTGCCAGGAGAGAGTTACAGTAGTCAAGGCGGGAGATGACAAGAGCCTGAATCAGTACCTGCGCCTCCTTCTAAATGTGAGAAGGGGTTATATTCTCCTAATGTTGTAGACATTGTATCTACAGGATCATATTGTTGCTGTAATGTTGGGAATCAGGGAGAGTTGGCTGTCAAGTGTCACAGCGAGGTTCCTGGCAGGCAAAGTGGGCGTTAACACAGAGTTGCCAAAGTTAACAGTCAGGTCCTGCGTAGGAGAATCTTTTCCCAGAAAGAGAAGTACTTCCAACTTGTCAGGGCTGATTTTCAGATGGTTAGCGGTCATCCACTAAGAGATGTCAGTCAGACACCTGCTCCCACCCGAGTGCCCGAGTGAGGGCAGTTGTTGGGTGTCATCAGCATAGCTGTGGCAGGAGAAACCATGTGAGCAAATGATAGAGCTGAGAGAGTTGGTGTAGATTGAGAAAAGGAGGGGACCCCGGACGGATCCCTGAGGAACTCCAGTAGTTAGAGGACATGTTTCCCACACAGATCCTCACCAGGTTATAGGTGCGGCCCTTAAGGTAGAATAAGAGAAGGAAGAGAGCAGAGCCTGAGACACCATGTTCCTGAAAGGAGGATATAAGGATCTGGTGGTTTACTGTGTCAAATGCAGCAGTAGGTCCAGAAGGATGGAACCAGGGGAGAGAGAGGCGGCTCTAGCAGTGTGGAGTTGCTCTGAAACAGCAAGGAGTGCAGTCTCTGTGGAATGGCCCGCCTTGAAGCCTGACTGGTGGGGGTCAAGGGGGTTGTTACGGTGGAAATAGATTGACCGGTCTGTAGTTGTTTTCTTCAGAAGGGTTGAGGGTGGGTTTCTTCAGGAGTGGGTTAACTCTTACCTCCTTCAGAGAGTTGGGGTAACAACAGGGGGTGAAAGAGCGGAGCAAGGGGGATAGAGGTGAACTCGGTGGGACACAAATAATAGGAGTATGTCAGCTTTTTTTTGGTAAAATAGTTGACAAAGTCTCCCGGGAGAAGGGGGGAGGGGGGAGAAGGACTGGGGGGTTTGAGGTTGGAGAAGATAGAAAATGTTTGAAATCCAATAGAACATATGTTTTTGCAAATTTTATTTATTCATGACCTTTCAAAACAAAGTTACAAAGTGCTTTACCATGGAAAAAATTTAAAACCCTCTAAGAGAAGACATAAGAGTAAAATGAACCCATGTACGGTGGTTTCATTAAGAGTTCTTTTTCATTATAGATTTACTCGCTATTTCCGTGATTAATACAAATGCTTTGCACTTCTTCTAGTAAGTATGTATACTTCTGATTCTGTAAGTCTCCGGTTTCCTGTGAGAAGCTTTCCCATCTGCTGTCCTGCTCTTTCAGGACCGGCGGGAGAGCGCCCTCATCTGGTGAAGAGGGACACACAGATGTGCGACAGCACGTTGGACAGCTACTGCATGAACTCGGGCCAGTGCATGCTGCTGGTGGACATCAACGAATACCACTGCAAGTAAGACCATGTGTCTGTGTGTGTGTATGTGTGTGTTTGTGTGTGTGTGTGTGCACGCTGGTTTTACTCATCGTGTGTGTGTGCGTGACTCTTTGTGTTACAGGTGTGAGAGGGGCTTCTATGGCTCCCGGTGTAGCCAAATGGAACTGGTGGCTCAGCCGATGGGAGAAAAGCAGATCATTGTCACCATTTTCTGTGTGGTTCTCATGATTGTGGGTCTGGCCGGACTTCTGTACTTCTGCTGCAAATGGTAAGGCTTAAATTTGCGAATAAATTCATGTTTTCTGATGAAGGGTAATAACCAATTAGGGCAGTTTTTAAAATACAGGCTGACTGAAAGTCCTTTTCCTAAAATATACCTATATAGAGATTAGGGCTGTCAATAGATATAATAGATGTATTATTTAATCAGACATTTTGAAATTAATCACAATTAAAAGTTTGTTTTTCTTCTAAAGACTAAATCACGCAAGTAATTAGTAATCACTTTAGAAAGCATCTATTTTAATGGTATTTTAAACACCAAACTAGGCACATTTGATCACCTTGGAGGCAGAACATGTTGAACTAGCGACTTTTCCTGCTGTTCTTGTGAAATTGGCACTAAAATCTCCATCATTTGACGGCTGTACTCAAAGTGCCAGCAATCTCCCCACACGCAGTGGCAGTCCTCTGCAGACTGTGTGCCCCGCAGACTGGATGTTGAGATGGAAGTAGCCTAGCAGCTAGCTTAGCCTATCAGTGCGTAAAATGATCTGTTCAACCCCCACCCCCCCCCTTCTGTTTGACACGTGGAGGGATTCCTCTGCACAGTTTTCCACTGTATGTTGCACCTCCGTTTTTTACTTCAAAAGCAGTGTACTGGAAGTAAACAAAGTTGCGTTAACGGTGTTAAAATATTTGATCGCATTAATCTCGGCCACATTAATCGCATAGATTAACGTGTTCATTTTGACACCCTTAATAGAGATATATATGCAATACCCCCCTTGGTGCACCTCTCATCTTCTATTGTTTTTATTTTTCAGGTATGGGAAAAACAAATTCCAGAAGCAGCAAGGTTACAAAGGAGTCCAGATAGCTTAGACCCCCTCCCCCCCCCCCCCGCTGCTCTCCCACACACTCACCCAAACCTTTCCTAAAAGAGAAACACACACACAGCACCGGCCACCGAGCTTTACACACGACACTCAGCTGCACAGATGAAAAGAAATACTCAAAGAGAAAGAGCTTTGTGTGCTGTTGTTGTTCGGCGAGATGAATGGTGACACACACAAAGGCAGTTTCTGTGGGGAACAAAGATGACAGGTCATGGAAAATTCATGGAACAATGTAAAAGCTGAAAGCAATGTTAGGGTTAAGCGGGTGTTGAACACGCATGGCAGTCACCCATGCTTTCAGACACTGTAGAACAAGAGGTACACCTGCTCGTGTGCTTTTTAAACTTCTAAGGCAACAAGCCACAACTCGGCCAACTGTAACAATCTTTATCAATGCTATTTACCCAAAACTAAGCCCCACCCCCTCTCTAAAACCATGCCAACATGAGTTTGCAGGATACATCCAGGATTGATTCTGCAGTGGAAACAGAAGCTAAAGTAGAGTATCACTAGTACACAACCTATAACTACAACTACTCCTAAATCCACAGAAATTGAGGAAATCTGAAAACCAATGCACAATATGCACAATGTATTGAGCGAAGCCGGATAGCTGTCACTCTGGTCTCTGATGATGCTATGATTGGCCAGTCTCCATGTATGGGCGGGACGGGTAAGGGTCAAGTGTGCCGTAGAAAATACCCATCAGGCTTTTTGAATGTGAGATTGACATCAAGAAGCTCGTTCTTGAGGTTCTGCAAGGCTTCAGCCCTTGATAGATCTTTTAAATCAACCAAAACATTTTACATATTGATGACAAAGTCTTAACCATCATCTCCTTTCATACAGGTCCTACGGTCCTACACTGGTTAAACTTGTATTTAAACTTGTTTCCCTTTTGTAGTTATAATGAGAATATAAAATAGACATTGTTGCCATTTATAGGCCGCTGAGTGTAAAAATTATGTATTTTATTATTTGAAATGTGTTGTCAGAAAGTATTGTTTTTTTATAATTTATTTGAAAGTATTTAAGTATACCCTGGAATTATGTCTTGTTTTGGAAGCTCTGTTACTGCTACAGAAATAAACTTGAATGTTTCTTTAATCTGTTTTATTGACTCTATTGGTTTGTCTTAATGTGACGTTGTTGTCTGAAGGGCACGGAGGAAAACCTTCACATACTTCCTGCAATGTTGACATTTTTCTTTTACTCAATGTTAACAATAGTAAGAGGGAATATGTCTCTTATCTTTTTGTTTTGGGAGAAAACCTCTATTCATTAGGTTTTCTGTAGTGTTTAATCACCTGAAAGTAAAATGTTAAATTACATTGAGTGGTTCATATAAAAATGTACACAGAAAAGAAAAGTAATTTGACACAAATCAATGAATTACATTTTAGAAGTGTTTCAGCAGGCTGGAGGAAACATTTTCTTTCAGGAGTTCATTTGATTCACTAACCTGTTCATCCTTGAGACATAATAATACGTGTTGAATTTATTATTCCTCGACCTGAGGAAATATGACAGAAACTTGTATTTTATTTTACTGATCCACAGCTGGGTCACAGGTATGAGTCCTTAGATCCAATTACATTGCAAGTATTATTATTGAGAGGTTGTATTTTAACGAGTCAGACTGAAATGTAATGCCCTTGAAAAACACGCC
Organism: Pungitius pungitius; assembly: GCF_949316345.1. NCBI lineage: Eukaryota > Metazoa > Chordata > Actinopteri > Perciformes > Gasterosteidae > Pungitius > Pungitius pungitius. The sequence goes on from NC_084904.1 coordinate 6,086,185, forward strand.
ACCTTCTCGAGTGAACCTTGACTAAGAACTGCGTAACCAAATATTTCGTTTATCTAATTTGTGAAAGTTATTTCCAAGGACTTTGACATTTTTTTTCTACAATTAAAAACATGACAAATATTCGATCGAAAGGTAAAAAAACTCACTGGTATTAAGCAAAGCAGAAGTTATGTTGGTGCAGGGAGTCATTGTCTGACCTAATAAATGCATTGTCTGTTTTCCTGTTAATCGACAACGCCGTTCTACTCTCTGACCCCTCATTAGAGCTTCAATGGGTCATTCTCAACACCTGTTGGTGGTCTCCAGGCTAAATGTGTCGCACATAAACGTTAACGCTTAACGCGAGCCATACTTAAAAACACATCAGCATGCGCTTACACACACTAAGACCCACAAATACACCCACTTAGTGGCTTAGATACGGAACCTGTGGATTTAGGAAACGGTGCACTAATCTCCATATCCTGCTTTCTGTGTAACTGTTATTACCTAAGTATTGCATAATTTATTGTAGGTCTCTCGTGCCCTGAGTAGCGTGGTTGTAAGAAGCCCTGTTTAGCTGCATCCTCGTGTGTCATTTAAGAAAACATGGTCTCCACTTATCTAGTTAAATATGCCACGTTTGAAACATACAATTTCACCAAAATTAGTACAGAAAACCTATCCGATTTTTACTCCAACTTCATGTGAAAATGGTATTTGGTCCTGTATTTTGGGTTTGACAGTCCCATAAGCCCAAACTATACTTTGTGTTAAAAGGGACAATGTGCAACATGGTGATCTACTGACAAGAATTTTACATAATAATCATGAATTCACAAGTTTATTCAGTTCTTTATTTAGGTCACAACTAGGAATGCAACAGAAACTGTAATGTGAAAGCGATTTCCAGTGTTGGGAAAGTTCACTTTCTAGATTAATTAGTTCAAAGTTCAGTTCACAAATTTTAAAATGAACTAGTTCAGTTCATAGTTCAAACTTCTAAATATTTGAACAAGTTTAAAGTTCCAACTAGTTCAGTTCTTTTTTTCCATATGTTGCTACAAGCTATTATTTTTCAAAATGATTGCCACAGCCCAGAACCACAGACAGCAATTATTTTATCAGTTTTAACACTGAAGCTATGCATCAGATTTCATCTTCATATCCAATTTTGAATCCTTATCCAACCAGGGTTTACATCAGCATTGAGGGGACAGCATTTCCCCTTTGTTGCTTTAATGTTGCTGTCCATTCACTCCACACTAGCAGCAGCTGCAGCGTTCGCGTTCTATGAACTATCCTTCAATGAACGCGTTCAGTCACAACACTGGCGATTTCTATCATTAGATGATACCACCCATAAGGGCCTATGTGAGGAAGGCCTGAGATACAACACAAGAGGCTCAGTGCTGTTCTAATCCTGACAGCTACTGAGCTTGAGCCAATTCGTCACATGTATAGAGCTCAGTACAAGTGCAGCGTTGTGTTTACTCGGCGCGGTTGTGTTGAGGCGCTTCTCTCCCGTGTCAGACTTTCCACACGTTCATGTCGCACATCCCCAACGACATTACACATAATCCAATCCATTCTATTTCACAGCCGCTGTGAACTAAAAAAACGTGTCCAGGAGCTTCGGGGACGTTGTTGAGGCCATTTAACAAATTACAGAAGTTCTCTGGATTCCACACAGATTCTTATCGGGATTCCACTGGAGCGATGAGCCAACCGTAGTGCAGACACAACAACACAAGCCGACACACCTTCCCCGTCCGAGCCCCGGGTCTCCTCTCGGCTTCTTGTGCACTGAAGGAGCGGCACGTCCGACACTAAAAGAAACATGGAGCAGACATGCAGACATGATAGTGACTAGTGACTAGGGTTACCAACCATTTTTTTGATGCTTTGTTGTCATATTGTCTGTTTTCAGTTTATCACCTTTTGACAATTGCCGCCGTGACTCCTAATAGGTGTGACTTATCAAGTCATTCATTTTTTAAATAGCTTGTTTAAAACGTTCAAAAACACACTGAAAATAAAACACACTAAATAAAATGGACCATGAAATCAGCCTTTTTTTAGTGAAATGGTTCTTACCTCATAGCGGTGTGTGTGTGTGTGTGTGTGTGTGAGTGTGAGTGTGCGTGTCACTAATGGAGTGACTCACATAGTTATGGCTTAATTCGTGACCATAGAGGGAGACTAGCGGAAGCAATAAACCATTAAAGAAGCAGTGTGGCTTTAAATGGCAATGAGATACATTTCAAAATAAATCAGACTGTTTGGGGTCTTGATTTTGTTTAGTCTGATAATTCCATGACAAAAGCCTTGTCATGTGTAAGAACGTGAGGTTCATAATGTGTGAGGTTCAAAATGTGTCGGAAATGTATCATTAGAAGCCAACACACACACACAGACACACACACACACACCCACTTCCTCCTTGGAGTGGAGAGGCAGGCGTAGCTTTATAAAAGCTGCACCCAGGAGGTAAAGAGAGCAAAGCACCGTCGCTATCAGCACACACACACTCTCAAACACACACCTGCACACACAGATCAGCACAGGACCGGCGTGCACACAACACTCTTCCTGGGATATGAACCCTCTTGCCATCACCTGTCTCCTGTGCTTCGGTAAGTCTGGACTCGTTCTTGTATTGTGCGTGCAGAGAGTGTGAATCAACGAATGAATGTGAAGCGGTGTGAGGAGGAGCAGGACGGCTGAAGGAACAAATGTCTCTGCATGCGAGGACGGGAGAGAGATCGCCAGGTGTTTGTTTTTTCATTTGCGTCCGAAACAAATGCCAAAGGTCAACATATTTCAAATAGTTCATTGGACCTTTGGTGGAGTCTTGTTCCTCATTGTTCTGGGCTGGTGGGAACGATGCATTCAAGTACAGCACAATATGGTTCAATTACATTGCAGCAACAAACAGAAAAGTCTTCAATCTGGATTTAAAGGAGCTGAGGGACTTTCTGGGACTTTGAAACCGAACGCTGCTTCTCCATGTTTAGTTCTGACTCTGGCAGCAGAAAGTAGACCTGTCCCAGATGACCTAAGGGATTCTGGCGGTTCATAACGTATCAGCAGATCAGAAATGTACTTTGGCCCCTGAACCATTTAGTGCTTTATAAACCAACAGCACGATTTTGAAGTCAAGACTTTGTGTGATAGGAAGCCAGCTGCAGTGCGAGTGTCTAATTCTGAGCTCTCCATATTTAAAGATGAATTTAGTCAGATGTGAACCTCCACTAGAATGCCAATTATAAGTAAATAAGCAAGTTGATGGTCCAAGTCACCACAGGGTGAAAAGTTCACTTGTTTAATTGATGTTCTCCTATTTATTATAATCCCTCTTTCCATTCTCCCAAAAACTGTGCATAGACATATAAACCCACAATAAACTGCCTCAGGTGATGTAAACTTTGGCCCTAATTGCTCCTCTCCGCTCATCACGTTCATATCTCAAAGGTTTGATGTGATGTCACTCATTATTCTCCTTATCTTTGTGTTCTGTTGGCTTTTCAGTCGTCTCCGGTGCGATAGGTGCTCAGGGATCTGAGGCCACGTTCTCCGGTGAAGTGACCCGAGTGACCGGGAGTCCCGCCTCTGGGGAGGGCCTCCAGAATCCGCTGGGCGACGATGACGAGCTGGAGGTAGACGAGAACGTCTCAGGAGGGGACAACGAAGAGTTCAGCCTTCTTGGTAGGACCAACATAACTCTTAACTAACTTTTTAGCTTAACCTTATGAGTTAATGAGTTAACATGGGTTGAAGCTCATTTGATTGCTGATAATAACTATTTGGGTAAATCCATATATGCCATTGGACCTTATTTCAGACAAAATTATGTAAATAATGTTGTACACCCTATTGGGGGAGACAATTGTCATGTTTTAATTGTCCAATGGAATCATACATGTTTTTAGTATTAAAGATCATTTTGCAAGTTGTGAAAATCCCTGTAGTAAAAGAGGGGAAAAACAGGACAAGGGAAAGTAGAGTTAGTTTCTCAAGTGAGTGAATATATCCCAAAGACATCGTAGCTTTAGCAAGAAGGAAAGTCATGACGTCGTTTACGCATCTAATAATTTTCAGATTCTTACACTTCAAAAGTTCGACAACAAAATTTAAATTTCTTTAATTATTTTTACATGTCATTTAATTGACGCTTTTATCCAAAGCGACTTTCATTGTATTATAACTCACGTGTTACATTTTGCCTGGGGAGCAATAAATCTTCCAAATATCCCATGGTGGTCGACAGGACCTCGCCTTTCTATTCTTTGGCAAAAAAACAGACCCTTTAGGTAGTTACAGAGATGTATGATGATGATTTGTTTCTCTCGACTCATGTGTGGCTCTCTGCTATCGATAACATAATGACAACGACTAAAAGAAATTCAACTTTAGCCTCACGCAAGAAAGTTGTCTTGAATTTAGACCAAAACGATTCCATCACCTGACGCTTCTCCTGCCACAGACTCACATCCCAGCAAGGATGAGAAGAAGAAAAGGAAAGGCAAAGGCAAGAAGCGGAACAAGCAAAAGAACAGAAGCACAACGCCTCTCATCCCCGAGCACTCCTTCTACACCAGCGGGCACACGTCGACCTCGACCCTCAGCACCACACAGGATCCCTGCACCTCCACCCACCTCAGCTTCTGTATTCACGGTTACTGCAAGTACATCGAGGGCCTGCAGGAGCCAGTGTGCATGTGAGTACAGGGTTCAGGTGTCCGTTCCCTAAAACAGAGTCAAAGGAAGTAGTGTGAACAGGTGTAAACCCGCTTCGATCATCTTCCAGTTCTATGTCTTACGTCAAATCTCTTCACCCGTTGACACTGTGCAGATGTATGAAGGGCTACGACGGGGCACGCTGTGGGATCCAGTCTCTCGAGACCATTAAGACAAAGCCGGGCCCGATCAACAACAGCGAGCTGGTGCAGACGGTCTTAGTGATCATCGCCGTGGTCCTGTCAATCATCAGCTGCACCACCATCCTGCTCATGACCTGCGCTCAGTGAGTATTCAGGTGGCTCAGAGCCTTTGTGCACCCACGTGGACACACACGTTCATAGTTTAAACCTTAGCTATCTTAAAGGTTCAAAAACACTTCCAAAAAGACTCCAAAAAAAACCAGTTTACCAAATTCATACTGTCAATGTCCATAAATGTATATACCGTACGTGTCCTAACTAAAAGTTGTATACACCAACATCATCAAGTGATTTTTGAAAAAGCATCATGAACCCAGGGGTTGAATAGCACACTGTGCTCAGTTAGTGATCACTGTGTACAACATTTCAAATTTGGCATATGAACCAGATGACAATTTAATCTGGGCAAGTGTTCCCTGCTTTTCTCTCTTGCTTTGAAGTGACAACACTCCTGACAATAGAACAGTGGCTCGGGACGAATCCTCTCATTTTAAATATTTTTTTCAGATTACTGAAGCTTAAGCAAAAATGCATTAGGACAGCCCACAAATCTCTACATAATGTGAACCACCCATCCTGCCCACTCAACACATTGACACATCAAAGAACTACGCGCCCTAACACGCCTAGACTGTACGGATGTTGCTCACCACCGTCTCAAACTGGACTCAAAGACTTCTACGGCCCACAGGTCTCATTTTTACTTTTTTATTGTAGACTTTTCATTTTCCTCCTACACACCCATGCGGAAGGATGTGTTACTCATTCAACTGCCTTGCCTTGCTTGGTGTCATGGAGTTCCTAGTTGCTTACTTAAGTTCCTTATCTATATGCTATCAAATTACATTTATTGAGTCAGAGTCCACTGGTCCACCAGAAAGACTTGAGTGGGGAAGCTGAGAGAAAGTAAATCATAATTCTCGTGAAGTGAAACTGCCTCCAATAGAACTTCTGACATAAACGTCTGAGCATCGATAGCTCTTAGAAAGTCTGCCTAAACTAAAAACACCCCAACAGACGTCCAAAGCCCTGGAATACTGATTGTTTGATACTCACATGAATGACAATAGGCTTTTTTTGCTCACATTGAATATCTTTTGTAGTTACAGGTCACATAAAAACTTAATGGCGTCCTACCTGGGAACCGGGACGGAGCAGGAGAAGCTAAAGAAACCCACAGGGGACGTTGGTGTGTGAGGACGCCAAGTTACGAGGTAGGTTTACCTTTATTCTTCTAATGTACTACTTTACAGCTCAATAATTAATATTGCATCAAATCAATTCTGGCAACATGCCATTCATAAATAAGTCAATATCCCTAAATTTGAAATCTTAAATTAACAGCACATGTCAAGTGTCCTTGACAGCTATATGCAGCTTTAGTGTTTGCCTTTTACCACAACATCATGATTATAACCATCAAGTGTATACTCAAAACCCTTTTACACAGAATTATTCTCAAAAACTAGTCAGGTCTAAACATCTGAACCTTTGATTTCAGTCAGATCCCAACTATGTGCCTAACTAACTAGTTAGTCAGCAATTTAATCATTCAGTTATCAACTATAATCCAGAAGCAATTCTTTTGAAATTGACTACATCTAAATCATTGTTAATCAATTAATTAATCAATAAATTGTTAATAATAAAATAATACTGTAAAACTGGGAATGAATAATAATTAAAGTCCAAATGATCACCAATGAATTGAGATAATGCTGTGTTAATGCCTTTTCTGCTGTCACATGGTGACGCTGTAAGAAGGTCATGCAATCAGGCGCTCCTCTGTTTCCGGTGGTGCAAAGTTCGGTGATTTATTTCTTCTTTAAGTCTGGCTTGAGTCCTCACAGGGCGGTGTAAGGCCTCTCTGCTCACGAGAGCCTTAAGCCAAACAGGAAAGAGTGGGCTCAGAGAGTGACAGAAGATCCCTGTTGTTGTCATTCAACACCGCAGGTCGCACCCGCAAGCAGGGATCCCCACTGGAGGGATTAGCCGCGATTAGCTCGGGGGATGTCCCGGCCTGTCCCATCGTAAAGAGAAACCACACGCGTGCCAATGTTGCCTCAGCCCTATGTTCCCCGAGAGGAGCCATGCCTGCCCTGAAAGGCCCATTAGTCTGAATCCCCGTCTGAAAATGTCTCACTGGAGCAAAATCCTTTAAGTCCGACAACCCTGTGGTTCTAAAAAACAAAGGCCCATTGCTCAAAAGACACACACGCATAGCACATGGCTAATTATTATTCAGAATGATGTCGTCAGAGCTTCCCAGTCATGATCTTTTTCTCCTATCACGGCCACAGTATGACCCACCCTACTCTGCGTCTGATTGGCTTACCTAGATATTCTTATCCTAACCCTCACCAATGTACCTTCTCATGCCTAAAAGAAACAAGTCTGCCTAACACAAACAATGAAGAATTACAGCGGTAGCCAGTGCGTTACATTCTCACATACGAACGCACCCACTTCATGACCATAAACTCAATCTACCTATTTTATCAGTGTGGTAAATATGAACTTATAATAAAGCCAGAAATATTGCTACAACGAAGTCAAACGGGATTATGACAAAAATTGGACAGATGGTAAACAGTTTACCTTGATTGTTATAACTTACTCATTCAGGTACTTTTAGTTTACACCAAAAGTGCATACAGCCAAAATGTAACCAAACCATGGCGAGGGAAGACGTTCAAGGTAGAACTGGCCATGTAGTCGTCATTTGAAAGATGCTTTCTTGATTGTTGTTGCTGTCACACTCTTATTGACCTTTGCTTGTCCTCCATCTTTCACCAGCTGGAGCCCGAGGACCAGAGAAAGCAGTGTGAATAGACTGCTTCATTAGATGCTGTGCAAAAAACATAACTTGTTAGAATGTAATTTATTTAGTGTTATTATTTATTGTTAACGACTGTGTAAGTATGTTTGGATATTTGACTATTGCTACAATGTATTTTTTAGTTTTATTTATATTACTGCTGTTTGTTATAGGTCAGAAAAACACCGTTCAAAGGAATGGAATTTGATCACCATTAAATTGTCTTGGTGTTACATGCAAGAGTTATTTATTGTTGTGTCGCTGACTGAGTTTTTCTGCTCACATACCCATCTGTGGACGTGTTCCATACCTCTGCCACGCGCTAACGCAAACACTTCGGCCATTTAACCAAACACAGACTCAGCAGACGAGAATAACCCTGAAGCTCACTCTGACATTAGCGAGGAATTCAATCATCTGTGTGTGTGTGTGTGTGTGTGAGTGAGACAAGCAGAATTTACACTCACCGGCCACTTTATTAGGTACCCCATGCTAGTAACGGGTTGGACCCCCTTTTGCCTTCAGAACTGCCTCAATTCTTCGTGGCATAGATTCAACAAGGTGCTGGAAGCATTCCTCAGGGAGTTTGGTCCATATTGACATGATGGCATCACACAGTTGCCGCAGATTTGTCGGCTGCACATCCATGATGCGAATCTCCCGTTCCACCACATCCCAAAGATGCTCTATTGGATTGAGATCTGGTGATTGTGGAGGCCATTTGAGTACAGCGAACTCATTGTCATGTTCAAGAAACCAGTCTGAGATGATTCCAGCTTTATGACATGGCGCATTATCCTGCTGAAAGTAGCCATCAGAAGTTGGGTACATTGTGGTCATAAAGGGATGGACATGGTCAGCAACAATACTCAGGTAGGCTGTGGCGTTGCAACGATGCTCAATTGGTACCAAGGGGCCCAAAGAGTGCCAAGAAAATATTCCCCACACCATGACACCACCACCACCAGCCTGAACCGTTGATACAAGGCAGGATGGATCCATGCTTTCATGTTGTAGACGCCAAATTCTGACCCTACCATCCGAATGTCGCAGCAGAAATCGAGACTCATCAGACCAGGCAACGTTTTTCCAATCTTCTATTGTCCAATTTCGATGAGCTTGTGCAAATTGTAGCCTCAGTTTCCTGTTCTTAGCTGAAAGGAGTGGCACCCGGTGTGGTCTTCTGCTGCTGTAGCCCATCTGCCTCAAAGTTCGACGTACTGTGCGTTCAGAGATGCTCTTATGCCCACCTTGGTTGTAACGGGTGGTTATTTGAGTCACTGTTGCCCTTCTATCAGCTCGAACCAGTCTGGCCATTCTCCTCTGACCTCTGGCATCAACAAGGCATTTCCGCCCACAGAACTGCCGCTCACTGGATGTTTTTTCTTTTTCGGACCATTCTCTGTAAACCCTAGAGATGGTTGTGCGTGAAAATCCCAGTAGATTAGCAGTTTCTGAAATACTCAGGCCAGCCCTTCTGGCACCAACAATCATGCCACGTTCAAAGTCACTCAAATCACCTTTCTTCCCCATACTGATGCTCGGTTTGAACTGCAGGAGATTGTCTTGACAATGTCTACATGCATAAATGCACTGAGTTGCCGCCATGTGATTGGCTGCTTAGAAATTAAGTGTTAACGAGCAGTTGGACAGGTGTACCTAATAAAGTGGCCGGTGAGTGTATATTGCATCACCGGTTGACTCTTGGAAGGGGCATCAGTGAGAAGAATTGGAAAACTGACATTCATTGTGCCTACAATGACTGAAATCGGTTTTCATAGTACCGTATTTTCGCGACTATAAGGCGCACTGGATTATAAGGCGCACCTTCAATGAGTCGCCTCTTTTAGAACTATTTTCCTATATAGTGCGCACCGGATTATAAGGCGCATAGAATAGAAGATACTGCAGTAAAACGTTTGACTGGGGTTGCGTTATGCATCCACTAGATCGGGCTGTGCTAAATCAAACTTTATTAAGCGTTCACTCCCATGGTAACATTGTTCAAACGTTAATGCGGATATTAACAATATCTCTGAACCTCCAACTTTCTTGATTAATGAACAGGACGGAATAGATGGTGGCGCCTCGCTGCGGACCGTCAGCTCGATCCCGACATCCAACTACGAGTTTTTTAACTACAGCAGCTTAAAATACGCTGTTGGAGCTGGAATTACCACGGCTGCTGGCACCAGACTTTCCCTCCAATGGATCCTCGTTAAACAGTATGGATCAACCAATTGATTCATATATATGGCGCTCCGGATTATAAGGCGCACTGTCGTTTTTTTGAGAAAAAAAGGATTTTAAGTATAATTTAAGTAAAATACGCTACTCAAAAGACACATCAAAATCTTCATCTCAGCTACCTTTACTGGTTACCAGTCCTCTCCCTTAACTGGTTACCAGTCCTCACCTTTCACTGGTTAGCAGTCCTCTCCTTTCACGGGTTACCAGTCCTCTCCCTGCACGGTTTACATTACATTACATTACATATCATTTAGCTGACACTTTTATCCAAAGCGACTTACAATAAGTGCACCTCCACATTGAGATACAAACTCAGAGGAACAAGTAACAAGAAAGTACAATTTCGTCAAATAAGCAGTTTCAAAACATGTTATAGAAAAGTGCCATTATAAGTACAATTTAAGTGCGACGATTTGTTAGTGCTTTGGTTTTAGTGTTTTTAGTCAAGCTAGAGTCTAAAGAGGTGTGTCTTGAGTTTTCGGCAGAAGATGTAGAGGCTCTCTGTGGTCCTGTTGTCATCAGAGAGCTCATTCAACCATTAAGAAGCAGGACAGCAAAGAGTCTCGATCTTGCCGAGTGCTTTTCTCTCAGTGAGGGAGGAACAAGCAGCTTGGCAGATGCAGAGCAAAGTGTGTGGGTTAGCAGTGGCTGGCAGCCTTTCAAAAGATGGGTACTTTGGTCCTGTGTGGCCAGCAGATCAGGTCCAGTCTACATCCAGGACATTGTCCAACCTTACGTTCCTGCCTGCTCACTCTGCTTGTTGCTTCCTGACAGAGAGCAAAACACTTGACTATTTGATGCCAAAAAGACATCACAAATTAATTAGAAAGAATATTACTGCCATCACAGACCAATATCAGCGACGATCATATGCTTTATTGAGCTCAAGTTGAGTGCGAACTGTCGTACGTACTGGTCTCAGGTATACAGGGCTGGATCCAAACAGTCAAAGAAATGACCTCCTAATGTCTATTTCCAACTACTATTCCTTGACCTCTGTGGAAAACGTCATTGGGTCAAGGAAAGAGGTTTAGGTGAATTCATGAGGAGTTAGGAAAAGACACGTACAGAATCCAATTTAAATATTGCCACCGCAAGGAATTGTGGGACGGAGTGATGTCCTTCCTTTCGTCAAGGACAGTCCAGTGGTTCCTAGGCTTAAGGAGTAAGTAAGGAAGCGGCCCTTTCCTTAGCATTTGGAGAGCTCTTACCTTGGGTACGAGCTGTTTGAATTCTCCATCCAACCAATTCAAATCCAGCCCATGTGTATCCCTTGTCTTCTTGTCGGCTCGTCTGCTATTTCGTGTGTTTCCTGTCTATTAGTGTATCTCTTGTGATTTTCCCTATATATTCCCAGAGTGCTTCCTGAAGGAAATACAGTAGCTCATAGTTCTAAACTGGGCTCCTTCTTCAGTCTTCATTCTCAGAAGTATGATGTAATATCGTAACTACAACTCGCTCACAGCGAGCACACCCTAACTTGTGATTGTAGCTCCCAAGTTTTCCGCTTTCGGTCTAACAAACGGGATGGCTGCACTTCAATTTGAAAACAATTTGAAATCCAGAACATATGTGTACAGTACCAGTCAACAGTTTCGACACACTTTCTCACTGAATAAACATTTATTCTGGTGTGTGCGCATCAGACAGGAATCTCCAATACAGAAATGGCTATATAAAACTCATAAACAGTCGTGCAGTGGATATGGGTGTGGTGAGCTTCGGCAGTTTCGCCAATACAGAGGTGGGCCCCTGAGCTTTTGTGCGTGACCATGGAAACACAGTAAACAAACTGGCATATCCTTGGTCAGTGATAATTCACTTACAGCAAATAAAGGACATGCAGGAATTTCCTTGGTGTGGCAACATTTACAGGTGAAACTGGAAAAATTAGAATATCGTGCAAAAGCTCATTACTTTCAGTAATTCAACTTAAAAGGTGAAAGTAATATTTTATATAGACTCATTACATACAAAGTGAGATATTTCAAGCCTTTATTTGATATAATTTTGATGATTATGGCTATATTATATATATATATATATATATATATAATTTTTCCAGTTTCACCTGTATATTTACCGTTACAAGAGAGCGCAAAGGTAACTACTTTTATTTTTTTTGTATTTAATTGTAACTTTAATGTAACTTCAATGTAACTGTTCGCGGATTGCCGGCCCTCCACTGTGCGTCAGGCCTAACAACACCCTGGAGTACAGCCTCTCGTACCTTATTGATTTAATATAAGCTGCAATGACCTTTGCTTGTTAGTTAAAAATATTGGTCTATGAACCAATTTCAGCCAAACTCAATCTTACCATTATACAGTTTGTGTAGTGTGCTATTTACACTCTTTTACCATCACACTCCATTTTAAATGTGGCCCCGGGAAAAATATGGTTATGCATTTTGCTTAATGGGTGGTTTGTGTCAATGGGGATCAAAATTCTATGCAAAAACATTTTATCTTTCTATCTTATTAGACAGACTTATTTTGAGTTTTGTAAAGTGATACAGGGCTCTAAGTACTTACAGTAATACTCGCTAGATTGGAGAGCTCCACCTGGTGATACAGCATGGAAACGTACCACCAGCGGCAGATGCTGGGTCATGAAGAGGGTGTACGTGGTGTGGTACATCAAACGGCTCAACCGACGTGTGTGACAAACCCACAAGACTTTAAAGTGCAGAGCAAATATTGCAGAGTGACAAACGGGCTCGTTCAACCTCACAGGAGTAAAAGTGAACAAAGACAGACAAAGAAGCTGGTGAATAATTCCTCCCAAAAATAACACTGTGTTCACTTTGATTACATGGGCCAACCTGTTCTTTTACTGGATGTGGACATGTTTAATGTGTACTTTCTGCTAAGGTCTTGTCTGGGTCTTTCTGCTAACACTTTGCTGTAGGGGGGGTCTTCAGAGACACTGTGAGAATGTTTGTCTTATGGTCTGGTCTGAGTAAACATATGATCTGGGAACGCCTCTGCGTGACCGCGTCATGAAGCACGTGTGAAATGTAACCAATGGTGAGCTGGTACGTCATAGGCGGGCAACGCCAGGACCAGGAAGCTATAAAGGGACCCGAAGGGCAGGACCATTCATCTCTGTGCCTTCATCTAGTGCGTGTGGAAGCGACTGATATGGCTGAGCGGTTTGTCCAGTGTGCCCCCCCTTGCACCCGTTTTATTACGGGCAGGGACTCGCACACCTTCTGTGTCGTCTGCTTGGGCGTGGAGCACGCTTAGTTAGCCCTCGAGGGGGCAAGCTGTGGGGACTGCGAGCGCCTGTCCTGGCGCTCCCGTCTCTCTCGTCGAGCCCTCTTTGAGGAGGACGGCTCGATGAGTCGCGCTCCCCGCGGCGCCGGTTGGGCTCGTGCCGAGGCAGAGGGCCGGATGTCTTCGTGGGGATCGCAGGTGGATCTTGCGGAGGGTTGCGGGACGGCCAAGGCACTTTCCCGTCCCTTTACCCTTTACTCAGGCTCTCGTACCTGGCGTCCTTCGTCCACCCCGGACGAGACGCCGCTCTCACAATCCTCCAGCTCCAAGGAGCTGGACGTGGTGACATCGAGGCGCCTCATTCCCCCGCCGCCACCCAAGAACTGCTGGAGGTCCTCACTCGAACCGCTGATAAACTCAGTATCAGTTGGCCGGCGGATAGGCAGCAGCCTACTATGAGTGGTAAGCTGCATGAACGGTTTCTGCCTTCCCGTAGAGTACCTCCGTGCCGGTGCTTGCCTTTCTTCCCGGACGTCCAAGCTGAGGTGTTGGCGTCCTGGGGGAAGCCGGTGTCCACTCGCGTGTACAACCCGCATACGGCTTTGTACTCGTCACTAGCTGAGGCTAGGCAACATGGCTATGCTAGCATGCCGGCCGCGGAGGGGGCCCTGGCGGGTCACGAATCCCCCGCGGCCGTGTCGCTTAGGACACCGGTGGTGCCCACCAAGCCCCTGAGGACCACCTCGGCGCTGGTGGGCAAAGCTTATTCGGCGGCAGGGCAGGCGGCTTCCTGTCTGCATACATTGGCACTCGTCCAGGCGTATCAGGCAGAGCTGCTTGCCGAGGGGAAGGAGCTAACGCCGGAGGTAGTTCGTGAGCTGCGGCACACGGCTGACCTCGCGTTAAGAGCCACCAAGGAGATGGCCAAGTCTGTTGGCCGCTCCATGGGAGCCCTGGTGGCCACGGAGAGGCACCTGTGGCTGAGCCAGTCCAGCCTCAAGGAGAAGGACAAATCCTTCCTCCTTGATGCCCCTCTTTCCCCGGCAACCCTCTTTGGGGGCGCCATTGGGGCAGTCGCGGAGAAGCTCCACGCTGAGAGGCGGCAGACTGAGGCGCTCAATGCCTTCCTTCCCCGACGACGCCACGTCCGCGGGGCTGCAGGAGAGCGTCGCGCTACGTGCACCCCTTTGCCGAGGCTGGGCCGTAGCACGGCACACTCAGACGGGGCCTTCTCGCGGCAGAGCTTGTCTGAGGACGGCCGCCTAGATGAAGGCTTCGTCCAAGCGGCCCTGACATTACAACTACCAGGGCTCGGGGGGTGATCCCCACCGGGGGGGTCAGGGTGTCACTGCACTACTCGGTGTTCCCATCCCCCCGGTACTCTCCAGGAGTCAGGCCGCTGTCCCCGCCGTTGTTTCCGGCAGAGGAGGGTTCCGGCTCTACTAGACCAGCGCTTCCCTGCCAGTGCGCTGTTACAGGGCGCTGTGTCTGTTGACCCAAGACTTCCAGAGACCAGCCTCGAGGGGCCGGTTCCCCTGAGAGAGTTTTGGGGAGAGTGGCTTGCCCTCCCCAATGTATCTCAATCGGTCCTGCATACAATCGACAGGGGTTACACCATCCAGTTCAGGTGGTGGCCGCCTCGATTTGGGGGGGGGGGGGGGGGGGGGTACTACCCACAGTGGTGGACCCCCAGCAGGCTCTGGTACTGGAACAGGAAGTACAGGCTCTGCTGCAGAAAGGAGCCATAGAACGAGTTCTACCTCCAGGCAGAGAGTCAGGCTATTACAGCCGCTACTTCATCGTTCCAAAGAAGGATGGGGGTTTGCGTCCAATACTAGAGCTACACCGTTTGAACCGCGCTGTCGCGAAGTTGAGCTTCGAGATGTTCACTCTCAAACAAATCGCGTCACAGATCAGGTGTGGTATATCACGATAGATCTTCAGGGCGCCTACTTTCATATACCCATCCTCCCACAACACAGGAAGTTCCTGAGGTTGCTTTTGGGGACAAAGCTTACCAGTACTGGGTTCCTCTGTTTGGCCTAGCCCTCTCACCCCATACTTTTACTAAGTGCGTGGATGCAGCTCTGGCACCATTACGTCTCCGCAGCATCCGCATCTTGAACTACATAGACGACTGATGGATTTTAGGGCCATTCGAGCGGCTAGCGGCCCAACATCGAGATGTTGTGCTCGCCTGCATCAACAGTCTGGGGCTGAGACTCAACGCCAGGAAAAGTGTGTTGTACCCAGTGCAGAGGACCACCTTCCTGGGCGTGATTTGGGATTCGACCACGATGCGGGCACATCTGTCTCCCGCTCGAGTCGACTTGATTAGTAGCGCTGGGCAATACTAAATGGGGAAACCAAAAATTGCTCTGAATAAACAAAGAGCGGAAACGTTCAAAAAAGTCAAAATGCAAAAATCAAAATCTCTCTTACCGAGGATATAAGGGAATACTCAAAAAAGAAAACACAACAAAAGGACTCCGTGGTAATTTGGTAGTAAGGCCCTCGAGGGTTCAGGACAGACTCCACTATGTGCAGGACGAACTGACATGACACACTGGCAGGTGTGACAGTTTTCTGTGCTTTGAATTAATTAATTTATTTTTATTCACACAATACCACTTGAAACATAATATAGCTGGGGGGGGGTACAAGATTAATTGGGTAAGGTGAATGGGTCTGCCAAAGAAGCTAAAGAAAAGCTTATTCTTGGGGGCCCATGATTCAATTTAAATTTAAAGTGGTAGCACAAAACTGTACTTTCTCGCCTAGCAGGTCTCTGTAGATCGTTACATTACATTACATATCATTTAGCTGACACTTTTATGCAAAGCGACTTACAATATGTGCATTTCCACATAAAGATACAAACTCAGAAGAACAAGTAACAAGAAAGTACAATTTTCATCAAATAAGCAGTTTCAAAACATGTTATAGAAAAGTGCCATTATAAGTACAATTTAAGTGCTACGATTTGTTAGTGCTACGGTTTGTTAGTGTTTGGTTACCAGTGGCTGCCCGCATCCAGTTCAAAACGTTGGTACTCATGTACCATGCTGTGAATGGATGGGGTCCAGTCTACATACAGGACATGGTGAAACCCTACATCCCAACCCGCACACTCTGCTCTGCATCTGCCAAGCTGCTTGTTCCTCCCTCACTGAGAGAAAAGCACTTGGCGAGATCGCGACTCTTTGCTGTCCTGCTCCCAGATGGTGGAATGAGCTCTCTGATGACATCAGGACTGCAGAGAGCCTCTACATCTTCCGCCAAAAACTCAAGACACACCTCTTTAGACTCTACCTTGACTAAAAACACTAAAACCATAGCACTAACAAATTGTAGCACTTAAATTGTACTTATAATGGCATGTTTTGAACCTGCTTATTTGATGAAAATGGTACTTTCTTGTTACTTGTTATTCTGAGTTTGTATCTCTATGTGGAAATGCACTTATTGTAGGTCGCTTTGGATAAAAGCGTCAGCTAAATGACATGTAATGAAGGATTCTCTTTTTCTTTGTTCATGTCAGTCTTTTTCATTTTGTGGCTTGAATTGTCATTTTGTATATTTAACAATTAAAATAGCAACAATAAAATCTAGCTGTTCTTTTGGGCTGTGTGGAGATGGGATAGTGGTAACAGCTGATGTTTAGTAGGTTTAAGGCTCACCATCTTAGTCCAGCATCCTAACGTCAACAAAAGCAGAGCATTATTGTTTTTATAATACTAAATACTGGACAAACTGAGATTTTGGCCTGATGGTAGGATGGTGGAGTCTTCAATAATGACATGTTGGCAGTGACAGACCTCACACAATGCAGCGTCTCTTCGACATGTGCCTGTCTCTGTCTGAACATTTTAACCAAAATACTTACTGCATTGAACTGGGGTCTTATTTCTTTAAAAGGAAATCTTCACCACAGGTACTTTTGCACAACATCTCTGAAGTCTTTTGTGGCTGCAAACTTAATAGCGAGTTTGCATCGTATGACACACACTCACCATGGGAAGTGAAACCTGAAACATGAGAGAATCAAGCCCCCCATTTTTATGTTGATGTTATCGAACAGTAATAAGAAGTATAATTTGGTTTGGTTAACTTTTCATTGTGATAAGCTCAGAGCAGGAGATAGGAATTTTGAATCTTCCACACAATATATGTAAAGATGCATCAAGCGTTTGTAAATCTTTCACATTGCAGGACAATAGACAAACACATCTTTTCTGTATGAATCCTGATGTCACCATTACCATGAGAAGTTAAGAGCTAAACTTTTGTCCAAAGCCCAAGAGTCAATTTAGGCTTCTGATGCAGAAAGTGGTGAATTTCTAGGGTTGACGGGTTGACGGGTTGCATGTTGCCACTTTTGTGTTTTTCTCTCATTTTAAAAGAGATAATTCTTTGGTTCTTTTGTTATTGGTTCTTGAGCGGAAGCATAGACAGTAGTGGACTGTTTATTGTAAAGGCTCAGCCTCTGCATCACAACTTCTGATTTTTATTAAAACCACTTCAACGCATCGTGAAGTCATTTATTCCAGCCTTAAGGTTTTTTTTAACATAACAACAGCTTTGGAAAAAAAAAAACATGTGAATTCCTTTTGAGTAGGCAAGAGTAGGATAGTAAGGTGGATGTGAAATAAGAACAAAGATAGACATTAAGTCTTTAACTTGGTCAAGGAATACAGAACTACAGTTATTAAAGAGGGCTTCCTATATTTCAGACTTTTTCATGGTGTTTTTGATCCAGTCAAACATGGTTTCGGACAGGAAAGAGTACACTCCGGGACGCTTGAGCATGCCACACCCCCTTCCAAATGACGTGACACCGACAAGAGCTCCATCGCACAAAAGTGGGCCTCCTGAATCCCCCTGGAGAGTTTGGATACAAGACATGTCCTTTGTTATTCACATACATGGAAGTCCCACCAGTGGTTTCTACCTGCACAACAATTCTCCTAACACACTCACCTGACAGGTGTCGACCCTGTTGTTACCATTAGAGCCGGCACATATCATGCCTCGGGTGATGACAGGATTCAGGCCGTAGTAGTCTGCGGCGTTGCACTTCTGCCGGTCGATCACGGTCACGTTGGCGGCCATCAAGACGTCCGACGCCGTACCACGGTTTTTGGTCGCCCCCCATCCAGCCACCCGGCAGATGGTGTTAGCCTCGGGGTCTTTGGCAGCTTTGTCCAACGGGAGAGATTTGACCGTCTTGGTTTGCTTCACTGGTTTTTTGAGCTGAAATTTGAAAAAACGAAATGTTAATTCTTACCTTCGGTTCTTTGCCTTTTGCTCTAGTCACAGCCCGATGGAGGGGGAGTTTGTTGCATATTTGCTTCTTATATAGTGAAAATAGTGTAAATGCTTCCTTACCTTGAGCAGCATGACGTCATTGACCTTATCTGTTGCATCATAGCAAGGATGAGCAAAACTTTTCTTAACCGTGCGGACCTGCCTGGAGTCCTTTTCCTTTTTTTTGGAGTGCACCCCAAGAAGCACCTCCTTAGCCCTGCAGGAAACAGAGTTTTATTAGTTAGTTTAATACTCAGAGGGCATACATCTATGATCAAATGAACTTATATATATATATATATATATATAATTCTTCTAACACATTAATAACAAAATGTATGAAACCGAACTTCACTGAAAAAACACCATTTAGATCATAAACTTTTTTTGCGTGTTTCTCACTATATTTTTACTGACTTAAATTTGAATTTTCTTTCCTGTAATCCACGAAATGCAAATAAATCAATGTGTAAATGTGCAAAACTGAAAATATCAGGGAAAACTAATGAGTAATATTTACTTTTAAGCTTTTACTCGTAAGCTTTTATAAGTTCAAATAAACAGTGTCATAATGTCATCAGTAAGAAACCAAAGATGTGTTCTTACCCCTTGCAGTGGGCCGCAGTGAGGACCCATGATAGGTCGATCAGTATCCCCCCACAGTCCGGTTTCTGTGTCAGAGCCATGAAAGGCATGGAGTGGGGCTCCACTTCTGTCCCACCGATGATCTCAGAAGCATCACCTAACATAGAACGAGGATGCAAATCAGGGAGTCGACAAACCAAGACCAAAACGAATGAGCCAATTACAGCTGCGCTCTAATATTGAATGTACAGCATTGCTTTGCATTGTGTGATGTGAGCAATGTGTAACTTACCTGGCCAGACGACGAGGACAACCACACCAGAGATCAAAACAATGAGATCCTTTGGACGAAACATTTCTTCTTCTCCTTCTCTTTGATAAACGCTGGAGGCTCTGAAACTCGCCTCGAATCACACACTTGTCTTTATACGCTTGTCTGGAAGGATGTGGTCTGACTGGGGGAAAGGCATTAGTCAGCAGAACGGTCGCAGATGCAACATGAGGACCCCTCGTCTCTGTTTAGAAGCCTTGTGGTAACTGTCATTTCCGAGGTATTCGTTGTGATTCTGATAAGCCCCTCGGTGGACTAACAAGTTGATGACATCATTTCATGATTCACAGGAAATCTTGAGAGAAGTGGAACATATTGGACTCCGATTGGCATTTTTTTTTAACCTTTAAAGTTACATTAACCCAGTTTGGACCTACTATGGAGGAAGAAAAGATTATCACGAGCCACCGTCCCTACATAATTGTAATAAAGGTTGATTTTTTATTAAAAGTATTGATAGTAAACCAGATTGCTCCATCGTAAAAAAGCAAATAAGACGACAAGCACCTTTTTCGAACAATGGAAATAAGGTCTTTTATTGCAAAAAATAACAAATACTTGGCAGAAAATAGTTCATTGCAGCTGTAATTGTTTTAATGTTTTGAGCAAACCAAACCAATCAATAATTTCCCAAATTTTACCAGATTGTACGTTTCTGCAATTGAGTCGATTATCAGCTGTTATTCTTAAAATCAGAATTTGACTCTTCAATGTGGTCTCAACATACACACAGTACATACAAATGAGAAATACAAGAAAATATAAAGAAATAAAGTCTACGAACAACAATGATCATTTTTTATTTCATTCATTTTAACTTAAGGATTCTAAACTTATAGAATAGTAGAGGGTATAGTCCCTTAAGTAAAGCCACAACTATTAATGCCACATCAAGAACCACCACATTAGTGTAGCACTCTCATTAGCAGGGAGTGAGCACAGAATCATTATATTCCATTGGCCTTTTAGGTGGGGGTTTAGATTTAGTGTTAAATGTTGCATGAATGAAAATGCAATGGCCCTTAACTGCCAATCAAATGGTCCTTTTAAATATACTGGAAACAAAAGACAGGTTTTTCCAACATTTCAACTTCCATAAAGACCTGGGACTGATTTGGAGCATAAAGTCACTGTTTAATTTGAGATATACAGTGCACAGTGCTGCTGCAGGGATAATGTATCATTGACTCCTGTGTTGCGCTTTTTGTGTTGTTGAACTTTAGTGTTGTGGTGGAGTCTTCAATAATGACATGTTGGCGGTGACAGACCTCACACGTTGCAGCGTCTCTTCGACATGTGCCTGTCTGTGTCTGAACATTTTGACCAAAATACTCACTGCACTGGGGTCTTATTTCTTTTAAACGGAGGTCTTCACCACAGGTACTTTTGCACGACATCTCTGAAGTCCTTTGTGGCTGCAAACTTAATAGCGAGTTTGCATCGTATGACACACACTCACCGTGGGAAGTGAAACCTGAAACAAATAGAATCAAGTCCCCAGAATTCTGTATTTTTATGTTGATGTTATCGAACAGTAATAAGAAGTTGAATTTAGGTTTGGGTTTGTTAACTTTTCATTGTGATAAGCTCGGAGCCGGAGATTGGAGACACGGGTCAGACACAAGTTTCACACAGGTCTCCAGAATTCACCGTCCATGTTCAGTGATGTTGTGAAATTACACGTCCCAGATGTGAAACTGCTGGTCTGCTCCAGCAGAGAAAATCTGAGAGCCGTCAGGGCTTACGGCCAAATGCAGAACTCTTTGAGAATGACCTGAAAAATATCCAACACAATTTATTATGAACTTTAAATACCTTCTTTGAGTTGTCTCAACGTGGATAAAAAAGATCGACAGAAGACCACTCTCATTGTCACAAAGTCAAAGCACTGTGGGGAAGGTTTCACTTTCATGTCATCATTCAGTGTGAAGTAGAAACACAAAAGGCTTTGTCATCTGCACATTAACGCAACAGTAAGTCAAGAAAGAAACAGACAACGTTTAGCACATTGCCGATTAAAGGAACTCCTCAAAGAGTGTCACATTGCTTCAGTGATATCAAAATCACCAACATGAAAGTAAATAAGTTCAGAAAGATATTTTAAAAGATCATCTCAGGCTTTTTACCTTGTAAGTCTCTCTCTCTCCCTAGACAATACCTTGAGGTATTGTGAATGCACGGGAAACTCATGTCATAGCACACCCAGTGACTTTCGATGCGTTCACTTCACAGTAAAGCATTGTCTGGAAGCTTGTGACACAAATGACTCAGCACAAAATCACTATTGAATAACTCAGTGATAGATGACGCAGCTGCAGATTGAAACTATCACGCTGACACTGCTCTTGGAATACTCGACGTTGCAGGTGCATGGCGCTCTCTGACCTGACATCCGGTAGACCGGGCCGAGGACGGGGAGCAGGGGGCACGACCAGCAGCTGACTTGGTAATGAGGAAGGCCGTGACCTGTGACCAGGCACTTCTTCTTCTCGGCCCATCGCAGAGAACAGATCTGGAGCCGGAGTCATAAAGAACAGTCACTCTGATATGTGTACACACAAGACTCTGTAGGTCTGTGCTGAACTGTCCCTTGTATCACCTGAGAATCTGTGTTTGCAGAAGTCACGCAAGTCCCCGAATCTGTGTCCCAGACTCTGAGCTCTCCATCGGTCCATCCGCCTCCTGTGGCGATCATTCTTCTCTGCCACGGACACCAAGCCATTGCCTGAACACAAAAATAGACGTAAAAGAAGAAAACAGCTTTGTTTTCATTTTAGAGCCCCCCCGTACACATACTGACCTTAACAGCGCTGGGCTGTCTCATCGTGGAGATCGGCTGACGTGACCATGTGACCCCCGCCATGTCCCCACCCCAAATACAGAGGAGGCCCTCTGTGGAGCCGCTGGCCAGCCGGTCGCCTCCTGGGGACCACTGGAGGCCGCAAACCGCCTCGGCCTGGACAATAGCACCCACCAAAGGCTCAGGAGCCCGGGGGTCCAGGTGATGGATGCGTCCGAGAGCAGAGCCGCTGTAGTCAAGAGGGTCAACGGTCATTCCTGCACAAGGACTTTCACGCTTCATATTGATGCCAATTGTGATGGCCTTTATTTTTCTAAAGCTATGTTTCCATTTGATTGCAGAGATCATTCCGGCTCTAATGGCGTTTGGAGAGTTCAGAATGATGCTGGATTTTTGTGTAACTTTTGCTTTGCGTTCTGACAACACGGACCTGCTGAGTAAGTGCTGGTTCCAGGAAAGCCCTCTAACCACGGAGAGGTGTGACGGCAGACACCTCATGTTTCGCTTGTGTTCGACATCCCACAGCTACCAAAGTCAGAGTGAGAGAGAGAGAGAGAGAGAGAGACCACAAACCAGTCATTCTGCTGACATATACCCCCCCTCCCCCCTTCCAGCCCCATACAACACGCTTGCATCAATCCGTCCCCGCCCGCCCCCGTCTTTTCGCTCCATCACGCCACCTGTATCTCTCCTCGCCGGGTCCCGATGCTGAGGGTGCCGCCGTCCCTGCTCCAGCTCAGGCAGGAGATGGACGGCGTCGGATGGCGCGCCAGTCCTGGGTGTGGACTCGGGTCCAAATATCCCACCAGAGAGCCAGTTTGTGAATTCCACAGGTAGACCGAAGAGCCCAGTGCTAACGCGATCACACCCTTACAACTGCAGTCGAGAAGGTGAGTGTCTGAAAAGGAGAGGAATGGAAAAGAGATTGAGAGTCCTGAGTCAAGCCCGGACAAACTGTGCTGTCATGTTTGTCCCAATCCAAAGATCTAAAAACATTAAGAGCAGGGGTTATATGACTAAGAGGGTTGAGGAAAACGACAATAGTCCCCAACAGAAAACAACGTTTTTGTTTATTTGGGTAGTTGTTTTGTTAAAGCTGGAAGCTCTAAATCCTTTTTGCCATTAAAGCGTTAATCTATGCGATTAATGTGCACTAAAATGATTTATCTCCGCCATTCTTTCAAATTGATGCTCCGCAAAGAGACCCGTCCTCCCATGACTGTGATTGGTTTGTTTCAGGGTCACGGTCGATCAAACCAACGATGGCAGCGAGTATTACCCAATCAGGGGTTTAATAGGACGCTTCTTCACAGAATTTGGGTGGGATTATTTGCATGGGATGCTGCATTGAAGACAGTTCGGAAAATACGGGACAAACCCTGTTCCGTATTGATTCAAAACGAGAAGCGCTATTTCATGCTCAAATACAGGACAATTCAGTATTTTAAGGGACGGGTCGCAGCTCTAATTCCATCACGTGTCAAACAGAAGGGAAGTGAGTGGCAAACGGACCACTTTACACACCGCTAGGCTAAGCTAGCTGCTAGTCTACTTCCATCTCAACGTCTACCCTGCAAAGGACCACCACTGTGTCACAAAAAATAAATATTTGAATTTGCAATAAATGTATTTCAAAATGTGTAATTGATTGGTCAATGTTTTATCTATTGACCGCCCTAATTACAATATTCTTTATTGTCTTGTTGACCTATGAGAAATACCTTGAGTTCTTAAATGCCCCAACAAATGCACTATTACCTCCAATTTACATTACATTGGTCTCTTTTGTCCAGCTGTTTTGGAAAAAGATGTAGTCTTAAATGAAAGTTAAGCTGTATATTTGAGACACAGACGAGTTAGGCGGACTAACAGCTGTTGGTTTGGTCTCTTTTCATATATGAGGGATTTGTTTCTTCCTCTTACAGTAGTCATTCAGCAGCGACGGTGCCGCCAACTTCACCACTGACTTTCCCAGCTGACTGGTGGAAGTTTTGTCCAAGAGAGCAAAGGGCTGCATAGCACGTCTTCTCTCATCAGAACCTGTAATGCAAAACACAGTTACAACGCATGAAGACATAAAGACTCATAAAGCTCGACCCAGGCGTTGTCCCGGTGTGACAGAATGTGGTATCACTCAACGACACATTACACATTTTGGGGGGTTAGGGTTACCGTGACACTGAAGGCAATGTGAGATTGGAGGGAAAGAAGAAAAAATGATATGCACCTTGATGTTCTGGAACTGCAGCTTCCCACACCCATCCCTGTAAAAAAATAAGATTTCTTATCATTTCAATTGAAGAATTTTTTTTATTTCATAACGATGTTTTGGTCTCAAAAGGTTAAGAGTGTCGTCTTTAAAAACTTAACCGCCCATACAAAAAAAAACATAATGAAAAACCAGATCTGTTGTTTTTGCGTTTGTCCAAACACTGAATTTAGTTATTAATCGATCATGTGATAAATAAGAGACAGAGGTACGAGTTCCTAAACCAAACCTGTTGTGGGGTATTGTCTGGTGCGGGCCGTCCCCTGGCAGGAAAGGAGCGTGGTGTGTGTGCTGTCTCTGATGATCATAGGAAACACTTCATCACAAAGTGACAAGGAATGGACACCTGGGTGTGTGTGGAACTGTTATGTTTTTTCACATGGCTCTATTCAGACAACAAAACTGAAATAAATCCCTGTCCCACTTTGACTGATTTTGGATTCATGAAGTCATTTATTCCAAATTAAAAAGGGATATTTTTCAGATACCAGGAAAGTATTTAACAGTTCAACCTTAAATGTTAATTTGCAAAACTTTGGGGTAACATTTGAAGTAATTTACTAATATGTCCATAAACCGTAGCACTAGCAAATCGTAGCACTTAAATTGTACTTATAATGGCACTTTTCTATAAAATGTTTTGAAACTGCTTACTTGATAAAAATTTACTTTCTTGTTACATGTTCTTCTGAGTTTGTATCTCTATGTGGAAATGCACTTATTGTAAGTCGCTTTGGATAAAAGCGTCAGCTAAATGACATGTAATGTAATAAGATAAGCATTCCTGTAGCAGTTTTGCCCTGTCATGTGATTTTATATTCTGAAAATTGTAATATTATGCGGTAAATATATATATCATTTTAAATGTAATTTCCAAAACCTGGAAGTGGAAAAATCCAACCAATAGTTTTCAATAGACACCCAAATTCTTCTGAGAAGAGTAAAATATGATATTTGAAAACTATAGCATGTATTCGTAGCCTACATCGAAATTGTGGCCATTGGCTGCTTCATTCATTAGTATTTTTAGCGAAAACAAAAAACAAATTTAAAGTGAGATCGCTTTATGTTTAATGACGTCACACAGGGGTCCGAACAGTACCGCGGGGCGGGCCTCTTGCCGCCGGTTCGCGGAGCCTCGGCGGAGAATCCAGCTCCAGTCTCTGGCGGACCGTGTGGAGCTCAAAGCTGGGCTCGCGCTGCCGCCAAGTGGCCAGCGGGGTGCTGGCAGCTGGACCCCCGCTGGCGCTCTTCTGGATGATCCGCCTCCTGAACCGCTTGTATGAGACACGATGGGCGTCGATTCGTCCCTGAGACAAAAACCGAATGCAGGAAACACAAAGAAAGGCTCAAAAGTCACAGAAAACAACTGACACAAACTTTACGCCTCTACGGGTTTCAAAAAGCACAACTACACTAGTTATCGAGATAAATAGCAAAACCTCCGGTTAAGAATTTCAAAGCAAAAGCATTGTGAGGATGTTTTTTCTTTTCTTTAAGATGCTAGTGCAAAGGCCAGATCTTGAAGGTGCAGTATTTGGCAATATCCAGTGGTGAGGTTGCAGATCAGTTAAAACCTCGAATTGTATTTCACCAGAATTTCTTTTAATTCATCCAACTGCATTAACTAATTGGTTTGATTTATGTAAATAAAGGAACATTGTGTGTTAACCGGCGAGTTGAAGCAGATTACATATATTCCACTTTTAAATTTCAGCTAATTGAAGAGTAAACAATATAGATTAAGACAGTACAGTCCCGAAAACGAGGTTGTCACACGGGGCCGGGTCTAGACAGGCATGTATGAGGGGGCAGCCACAAATCTTGAGGGGGCATTGTGCTCCAGCACCTAGCTCCAGCACCTAGTTTGAGGGGGCACAACATTTATTTGAGGGGGCCAGGCCCCCTCTTGCCCCTGCCTAGACCCGGCCCTGTTGTCACATGCCTTCAACGTACAGCAGCACACATCATGTACCCATTTTCATTTGAACTCTACTCTTATTTTGTAGAACGTATCACGCGCAGCTTCCGGTGTGGCCGTAGTGTTCTCGCTAACTTCAGCCTGTCTCCGGGACTTTGTGCAGGAGCCTCCCGTCTCTCTCCGCGGTTCACCCCCCTCGCCTCCAACATGGAGGCCTTAGGGGGCTACCCTACCAAGTCCACCAACCCCAAAGCTCGCACTCTGACGGTCGTGGTGAGCATGACGGTCGGCGTCGGGTGTTTGCTCCTCCTGCAGAGTCAGCTGAAGCCGAGGAAACCCGCGGACTTCTACGCGTTCACGGTGAGGGACGCGAAGGGGAGGCCGGTGTCTCTGGAGAAGTACCGAGGAAAAGTGAGTCCGCGACCCCGGTTTGCTGAGGAAATGCGTGCAAACTGTTTGTTTTCGACTCCTCGTGTTTTTATGACGCGCGTTTCGTGTGGCGGCGAACGCGCACTGACCTCCCCCCTTCCCCGCTTCTCGTCTCCCCCTCTTTTGCCAGGCGTCTTTGGTTGTAAACGTGGCGAGCCGCAGTGAGCAGACGGAGGCGAACTACGTGTCGCTGCAGGAGCTGCACCGGCAGCTGGGGCCCTCTCATTTCAACGTCCTTGCCTTCCCGTGCGGCCAGTTCGGGGACACGGAGACCGGCACGAGCCGGGACATCGAGGCCTTCGCCAGGTCCACCTACGGTGTCACCTTCCCGTTCTTCAGCAAGATCAAAATAATGGGCTCGGAGGCTGACCCGGCCTTCAAGTTCCTCACAGGTCAGTATCGAACCCTGAACACAGAGGCGCAGTACGCCATCACGTGGATGAAGGTCCCCAATATATAACCCAAAGACATGAGGGATTCTTTGAGGAGGGAACTTGAACATCTGTCTGGACCAAACTTCTGCTGCCACCAACAAATGTTAGTCTCTCTGAGTCTCTGTACATTTGTAATATTACATCATAAAACAGTATTTTACTCACTCCTGTTTTCTTATCACTTATCATCCCCCAAACAAGTCGTAGGATGTTAAACGTCCGTCCCTAACCTCCTGAGCTTATCGAAATGACAAGATTGTTCAGAAAATAGAATGCACCTTTTATTTGAATGTAGTCTTGTAACTGTAAACCTATACCTAAATTTGGTGAAACACCTCAATTAGTCACCTATCTCTCTGTTAAAATATTAATATTTCCATCTCTGTAGCATAGCTGCTCGTTGTACCTAACCCTTCAGAAGTCTAAGTTTCCTGTCATCTGCTGTAAACTGTGGTGGCCTCAGGGTGGGAAAGTAATACCCTTTTTTCCCCTACAATTTGTATTGTGACAGATTTCAGATGTTGCACTAATTTGATAAATAAATTGTTCTGGCTTAAAATAGGCTGCAACATCTGGTGATTTCATCCGATAGTTTCCAAATACATTATACCTTAGCGTGGATATGAGTTTAATCAATTTTACACTCTTATTAATAAACCTCAAATGAATTAAAATGCAACTCAGTCATGCAATAACCCGTCATTAATAGTTTTAGGTTGTTAAATGCACTGTTAATGAGTTCTTGATGTGTTATTTTTCCAGATTCGGTGCAGAAAACCCCCAAGTGGAACTTCTGGAAGTTCCTGGTGAACCCAGAGGGGAGAGTGGTCCGCTTCTGGCGGACAGAAGATCCCGCGGACAGCGTTCGGCAAGAGGTCACAGCCTTGGTGCGAGAAATCATCCTGAAGAAGCGGGTGGAGCTATGAGAATCCGACAACATATCGGACACACACCTGTTTAAGTGTGAGTGTGTGTATGGCGGTACATCGGCCCCTTTCCTTCTCGTTTTAGCGGCAAAGCAAACAACTGAACTCTGAAGTGTTGCAGCCGGGCCAGTGGGTTTGGAACATGCCAGAGGAAAAGATTCCACTTCAAGCCATTGAAGCATGCGTGCGTGCGTGCGTGCGTGCGTGCGTGCGTGCGTGCGTGCGTGTGTGTGTGTGTGTGTGTGTGTGTGTGTGCGTGCTCGCGCTTGTGCGTGTGTGTGACCTTCCTGCGGTTAATAGTGACAATCACAAAAGATATTCCTCATCATGACCACTGCTGCAGCTGAAGGATTGTTTAGCTGTTTGAGGTGTATTATTCACTACAAATGTTTAGTTTAGTGGGTTATCTGTACCATCTCTCTCTCTGGTGTTTACACTAAAATCTCTTATGGAGGAGCATAAACTTTTTTTTGCCATTTTGACTGATTTGAGCCCAGCATATTGTTAATCATGGATCCAAAAATAAAATTAAGTCATGACATAGGAGTAGTTTGTTCAAGTTTTAAAACTTAGAAAAAAAAGCTTAGAGCCAAATCATTAATCTCTTTAGTGCAATTAAATGTTTTTTCTACATTGTATAACAAAGTCAGTAAAATCGAGGGTTAAAAACTGTCAAATCCCGACAGTAACAGACTGTTAAATTGAAATCGGTTAAATAACCATCAATCATTTGACAGTGAACACCGTAAATATGTCAGCAGTTATTTTGCCATTCATATATTGTAAAAATACATTTAATCCCTGTTAATTGTACTAGAAGTTTTACTGACGACAGAAATGCACCGTAATATGGAAATCCTTCAGTATTGTGATTTTTACATTAAAAATGTAACTTACGTTAGATATAAAGACCATACGGTGAAATACTGGCAGCTGTGGTTGCAAAAACTCCACCCTAAAAATAACAGTGTCAACGAATTAGACATTACAGAAATTTTTTTCTAACAGAACCGGTATTTGTTCACGGTAATTTGTTCGTTGACGTTGCAGTTTTTACCGTGGAGTTCTGACAACCACAGCTGCCGGTATTTGACCGTATATTATTATATTATTATTATATAAGTAAATTACCGTAAAATAATGGTTCTGAACTCAGACATTACGAGCTGTTTTTTAACTGTAAATTTCAAATACGTTGACGCTGTCATTTTTACGGTGGAGTTCTGGCAACCACAACTGCCAGTATTTCACAGATGTACAACCATGGACTGCATATGAGAAGTCGACATTGTCACGGTGACGTGGACCTATGTTATGAACACTTGACGTTTCCTCATGCCATATTGAGATGTTTCCATTTCTGGAATGTAGAGGAGGGACAAAGCAGCAGCGACCTGTCAATCACAGTTCACTCTAAAGAACATGGTGAGGAGGTCTCCTGGCTTGTGGGTTTAGATGGACAGCCGGAGGGCAGCAGCAGGTAAGCTGGGGCGCAGAATTGACCAGCTAACAAGACACTGCCTACCAGCCACCCACGTGGGGAGAGCTGAAGAACATCTTGTTAATGCTCCTTATTGTCCCAGAAGCCCATACATTTGAAAATATTACCAATTGCCTAAAATGAACCACTTAAAGAATCAAGCTCCTGTGCAAAATCCTGCTTGTATTTCCTGATGTAAATCAAAGCATCTGGAGGAATGAGTAATAAACAAAAAGGTAAATGTAATAACTGTTTGGGTAGCAGAGTAGAGTGAGCTGACAAAAGGAACTTCAGCTAACATTACACTGCCTCCCAACCAGCTACAGCACAGAGGCCCATGCACATCAATGGAATGAACAACGTTTGGCTGAATATCCAATTTAAAAGGGACAGTTAACCGCCAAAATATAAACAAGCTATTTTATTCTATATTTCTTATCTGTCGTAGTATGGATCTGTGAGTTGCCACAGCAACGCCTCTCAAGACATGTAACACAACAATATTGATTACGAGCGCCAAAGTAATATATTTATAGTTTTTAATTTGGGGTAAACTGTCTTTTTTTTATACCTCATTTACTATTTCCTCTCCCAAATGTATTTATCAGGTGAATGATAGGCAGAGAGGTGTTTGAGTTCAGTAGCAGCAGGGAGGAGTGCAGCTGATAGCTGTCAATCAGATAGCACAGCCAGCATCAGTACTGCCACACTGTCACCACCATCAGAGGCCTGAGGAGGAGGATGCAGCCACCACAACTAACCCTAAAATACAGACTTTTTCCCCGTCTTTCCTTGAAAGGGTCAAATCTTTCTGCATTCTCCTTAAATTGTCCTGGTTTTATAAAACAATCAAAGATCCGCTCATTATTAAAAAAAATTGTTTAATGAAAGACCTGTAATTTGAAAATACTTTTTATTCAACCAAGCTCATTTAAATGGTCTTATTTCAATAAATTCTGGTTAAGGAAGCTCAGTTTTTTGCCACCACGCAACAAAGCCATGTGTTTAGAGATTGAAGTGGTCGCCTTGGTAGCAACGATAAACAGCTCATAACGATGAATAAAAAGCAAAATAGCTTTTTCTTTTCATGTTTTTCTCAATATCAATTGATAAATGTCTTACCCAGTCGTTTGATGGTGCACCTGTCAGTTTCATCTCCACCTTCCATAACTTGGTCGTGCCCGGTGCACCTGTCGTCTGCTCTCCCGGACGGACTCGGCTCCCTAAATACTCCATCGGGCGGACGGTGGAGCGGGAAGTCCCGTTATCTGCTCTGCTATTGGTGCTTTGTCTCTTTTTTTTCATTAACTAGTCCTTCACTGGGATTCTCTCCGCGTCCTGGTTTCTAAGGGAAACAAATAGATACAAACAAGGAAAAAGCAAGAGCACCGCGGTAATGTTTTAAAGGTGGAGGCGGCAACATGTTGTCAGCGGATGATTTAGACACGGACCACACAGTTCATTATCGAAATGACAGACTTTGCCTGTTTGAACAATTAAACAAAAACAGGAATTAACATCTACAGCAGATGATTGTTTTTGTCTTTTAATAATAGTCAAATAACTACTATGATAATGATAGACAAAACATAATGGATTGCAATAGATCATAAAATAACAATATGCCTATATTATGTGTACAACATTTTTGTGGTTAGAAGGGATAGTTTTTAATTTGAGTTGTTAGATACAATATTTGTATTAACAACTAAACAGAAATCATACTAACATCAATTGCGATGGTGGCGGATGGAGTAGCGTGGTGCGGTGGTTGTAGATTTTAATATTTTTGTATTTATTTAACTCAAGTAAAATATGTGAATTAACAACTAAACTGGCTTTAGAATGTTAAGAAAATATTATATGTAAATAGCGCTTACACTATAAATAAACACCAACACAAAAGACACATTGCTGTGTTTTGAATATTTTTGGATAACCTCGTCCTCGTCTTATGGAGAGCTCTGGCGCTAAGTGGGCCGAATGGCGCGGGCGCCACCTGCCACGTCCATATGTGCTCGCTCACCACGTGCTCGAGCCCGGTGCTGGGCGACAGGTGCGCGCTCTGAGCAGCTGGATTGGTATTAATAAAGGGCCAGAATGCACCTGTGACGGGATATCGTGAACGTGGTGCTCGGCTCACAGTTGTGACGTTATTCCTGTATCAAACGGGACGCACTCGTAAACAGCTTATTCCTGTGAACCGTTTGTGGCCGTACGATGGTTTCCTCATTCATCCCTTTAAAACAGTGCTTTATTTCTTAAATGATTGTGGCTTTCCTTAAAATATAAGGTATTCCCTTCTTACTTCTCACTTGTAAAAGAAAACGTCTCAAATAAAATCAGAACTAAGTGTAAGTGATATTTACCCAGAGGTCTTTGCGCATCCACTACAGCAGCACAGTAGGCTACTAATGATTGCTTTTTTCCTCTCTTTTCCCGCGGGGCTCAGTCTGGTTTTCAGGCTCCCTGCAGGTTTGGCTTTCGTCACCTTAGTAACTCATTGTGTCTGGGCCCTCCGCCCCCTCCCCATTTCCCGCATTGTCCCCCCCCCCGCAGTTTGGCGGTACCTTAACCGGTCAAATGTGTCACGAGCAGCCTAGGATTTATCTGCAGTAAAGGAGTCTGTGGAGGTTTGTGCGATGGACAAAGCGCCCTGTTGGATTCATACGTTGGCAGCAGGAAGTTAAGGGTCCAAACCGCAATGCCAGTTGTTCTGTTCAGTAAAATGAACAACGTAGTTACTTTGCAATGTAAAAATACAATAGTCTAAATTAATTGTGTTATATATTATAATAACTATAATAAAATACAAACGAAATCAATGTCATAGGTATTAAAGATATTTTTAAATGCTTTGTATTTTTACATGCAGTTTCAGGGATCAAAGCTCTGAATGTTTAGTTTATTGTTCATAACAGATTTAGAATTTATCATTCGTTTTAGCAAACCTATTCTGCTGATCAAAAGATGATCTTTGTTGTCTCTGAAAATTTCCTCAGAAATGAGCAATCACATTTAAAATGATCGGAATATGTCCAATTTACATGTCAATGTGTTGAGAAGAAAGAGTTTTTTTTAGTATGGATGTTATTTTGAGACAAATTTTACTTTAATTATTTCAGACTTTTGCTTACTTATTGCTCCACTAATATTACCTATATATATATATATATATATAAATGTGCATATCATTATTTCTGTGTACAAGTATCTTTTCCCTACTTTGACATATTGTTGAAGTGGAAATCTAACAAGCTCATTGCAATAAACATCACAACTAAAATGCTTGTACAGTACAGTCAGTGACGTAAAGAAGGCTGAGGAAAACATAGATATAGAAACATAAACAGGATTGACTCTTGAAAAAACACTTTCTGAGTAACACTCCCATGAGGACAAACTTTTAATTTTGGTGGCTCATTTCCCGACTCAGTAACATTTTTCCATACATGCAATGTATGTGACGTCCCATCAAATGATGATGGGATGGAGGGAAAGATGTATTGATGGACGGATGATCCAAGGATGAAGGGACCAGTGGAAGGATCGATGGTGGATGACGGATTGACAGATAAATAGATTATTTGACTGAGAAATGATTGGTGGGTGGATAGATATGTATCCTTATCCTTATACGACAAAACTGTAGAAAAATATGACACATTTTGGGGGAAATACTTTTTTTCATCTTATTTGTGTTTTGGTTGAATGAACAATGAACATTTCATTTTCCAAAACCAAGGATCAGAATCATGACACATTGACATTTCAGCCCACATGGTCACTCAGAGACAAAAGGGAATGAAATCCCTGTTTTCTTAAAGTGGGGTCACAGGGTCACATTTGTTTTGCTGCTGCAAACAATACAACTTTCTTTCCATTTGCTTTGACAACACCTCTTAACAAAAAGCACTCCAACACAGCTTTATAAAACATAACTTTTATTTTCCCCCAAGACAAATCATATCGTCCGGATTAAACCTGATGGGTTCTCCATTGTTTGGCTGGGTCATTACATTTCGAGGCCTGTAAACAGAAACACAATGAAAAGTGGCAGTATAATTTCCTTTTGTCAGGCGCCACCTTTGACTGATCATCTCACGGGCTACCTGGAAAAGATCACTGAATCATTTACAGATCTCCCTATTGATTTGTTTGTTAAGCATCAACACCCGGTGCCCACCCACACCTCCTCCCAAATAGCCGAGCCGCCAGCCAAGCCCCCCCCCCCCCCCCCCCCCGCTTTCAGCTGTGGTCAGGAACCCAGCGGAAGCGGTACCCTCCTTGGTGAGTCGCGGACGTGAAGGCCCGCCCGTGAGGGAACACTCGAGTCCTCATGGTGCAGTGCTCTCGGACCGAAGTCCTGAAGGACGATACGCTCTGATTGGGCTCTGCTCCGGAGAAGGAGGTCTGCAGGCCTGAGAATGCGCCGTGCATGCGTATGGTCTCTGCTTCCTGCGAGGGTCTCGTCCCAGCATCAGCGCCGTGCAGGACGGCGTTGCAGCGCGTGCTGATGTCCCTCAGCATGTCCTCCACTGAGTCGGAGGGCTCCGTTTCGTATCCTTCATCCAGTCGCTGCCGCTTACAGGGACTGAGGGAAGTTCTGTCGCTGCACGGCATCGCTGGCTCGCTCACACGTGGGTCTCCGACTGTCAGCAGTTTCTGAAGACCAGCAGACATACATGTTGATTTGTAGAGTTTGGATCATACGTGAGTGTGTATATTCGGCTGAGAGCTTGCTCGGTGGTGGACTCACGTCGAGCACAGAGGCCAGATGCTTCGCGCGGCTGGCCAGCTGCCTGAGGGGAAGGCTTCTCTCCTGGAGGGAGTGGACCTCTTCCTGTCGGCGACACGGAGTCCCATGGAGCTGCAGACGCACAGAAACACCAGTTCTCACGCACAATCACAAAGGTGATCCCTCATATTACAAACTCCACCTAAATTGGAACCGTAACCACAATTTCACATTTTACCGGTTGATACCCAAGTGAGAACATCTTTCAATCAAACTGGGTTAGAGGGGATATATCGTGCTAATTTCCAGGTTCGTACTTTTTTTGGTGCTTACTATATTGATAATGACTTCATGTTAGAACAATACATTCTTTTAAAATTAATTGTTTTGAAAGATTTAATCAGAATGTAGTTGTCAGGTGACAGCATCAATGTTTACTTTCTGTCGACTGATGCCATTCACATACAATCTGTCCTCGTCCAACCAATAATGAGTAGCTGTCAATAGTCCAGATGAATAAATAACAAATGAAAACGCTGAATATTTTGTTCATAAGCGCAGTGAGGATTTACCCGATTGTTTACTTTGTCATTTCCCAGCATGCTGCCCTGGTACTGAGCGATGCCCTGCCATGGAGCTCCGTCTTGGGCAAATGGAAGGCCTGCTCCTGTGGAAAAGTGAGACAGACCGGGCCCTGAAGAGAAGCATCGCTCAGTGGTGATGAGGGGAAGGACGCCTCCCTGGAAAGGTACAAGCTCAGCTGGAGACAGATTGCTCTCCAGCGTGGCAGGAGAATCTGACAGAGGAGACAAGAACTCCAGGGTTTAGTCTTATTTTAAGTTCTAATAACAATTATTTATATTATAATATTTAGATTTACATGTTTGCATCTCCACTATGGAATGCCGTTTTAGTCAAAATTAAATAAATGAACAAATACACGGTAATGCATAATGACACTGCATTTCATAATAAATAAATGAATAAAAACACGGTAATGCATAATGACACTGCATTTCATAATAAATAAATGAATAAAAACACGGTAATACATAATGACACTGCATTTCATAATAAATAAATGAATAAAAACACGGTAATGCATAATGGCACCGTAATGCATAATGACACAGTATTTCATTTCACGTTCTTATATGCAAATCAGGGGGCGTGGCTATCTATTACATTCAGAACAGACGACAGAGTCATTATGCATTACCGTGTATTTGTTCATTTATTTAATTTTGACTAAAACGGCATTCCATACTCCACAGCAGACGGGCTTGCTTTGCGTCGCTTACCTGCCATGAAATCCAGCGCATAATCTCCAAAATCTTGGTCATCTCCATCAGAATCGTTCACCTGAGGGCGAGTGATAAGATTAAAGGAAATCCATATGCATCAACGCATCTATAAGCCAAAATGGAAAGCACAACTCCCCCGGACCTGGTAGTCCCACCACGACCAATCGGCGCGATGTGGCTGTGTGGCAGATAACGTCTGGGTGCTCATTTTGAGTGAAGTGCGCCGTCGCGTGACTGTGTGTTTTTGTAGGCCAGGGACGTGGCTCGTTGACCGAAACGTGGGCGGTCCCGCCAATTAGCCGGAGCCCTGGCGTGTCACGAGCTGACCGCGGTCTCATTCGTACTGAATTCCAGCACATCGCGTCAAACATTAACTCTGTGTGCCGCAGTATCATCTCTCTCTCTCTCTCTTAATTGTTATCAATCGTGATTGGCAATATCTGGCACCACGTAGACAAAACACGTCTTATTAACACATATACATGTCTTACTGGCACTGATTCGTTTTTTTCGTCTTCTTTTTAAACTGACCTGAGAGTTAAGTGAGTCGCTCTCCCGTCTTACCAAAGACGCGCAGTCCTCCAAATCATCCCACGCGATTGTGGAAAAAGCTGTAACCCAAGTGAAGCGCATGCGTCTGAATGATTCAAGTGTGCAGCTCTAGAATAGTGCATGAAAGACAATACCAGAGCTCGTGCATACCTTGCTCAATGACGCACGGGAGGTCAACGTACACACTGACCGGGCTGCTGCTCCTTGGCACCAGCGTGTCCTGCAGGTAAGGAAGGATCTGTTAACGCCGCTTCACGGAGCTGCATCGTGTGCATCACAAGAGAAAGGATGTTATACCTTTGCGTTTCCCGCAGTTCTCCTCCCCTGTTGGCGCCTGTCTCTTTGCATCTCTGTCGGCTCCGTTCTGACAGGAAGGCCAGAATGGACCACTGTTTGATCCAGAGCTGATTTATAGACGGAATTCTCCCGGTCTGTGCCTCTCCATGCCGCGGTCCCGGCACCAATCAAATGCACTTAAACGGTCTCCAGGGAGCGACAAGCGTCCTCGGAGACTCAAATTGGTGCAGACAAACGTTTTTTCGTCGTTTGACGTGTGAAGTGGTACCGCGCACAACGGCGCCATTACAGCAGGTGCTCTCTGTGTCAGACGTGCCCCCCCTTCCTCCCTCCCGCCTGCGGGCAAATTCCCCCTTTGCGCGCCACTAGAAGCAGATAAGAAGACGATGTCCTTTATAATAAATCTTTATAATTTGTGTCCTCATAGCGAAGATGGGCAGCTGTGCGTAAAAGACTTTAAATAGACGGTCTGTCGCTAAGTGGAAGCAGAGGAAAAGTACAGCAGTCAGCTCAGTAAACACTTGTGACAAATGCCTTTATTAGTAAACAAACAAGAGTGAACCTGGTTGACCCTTAACGCTGAATGCATCTGTGTGTTCGACATTGTGTCAGCAGGCCAACACGCCACGCGATTGGTCAACTTCTGTTGGCACAGGTCAGTTGCAAATGACGGTGTAAACATGTCAGTGCAACACAACAGGCCACAAATGTCACTTCGAAGGTGAGAAACGCGATTATTTCTGTTTTAATTCAATGTCGGTTTTGTATTTATTTTCCAATCAGTGGGCATTCCACAACAATTTAGTCAAAACGTGTGATTTGTCATTCATGTCATCCGACATATTTAAAATATAATCTTTAAATAATAAATCACAAAATAAAATAAATAAAGACCACAACACGAAATAATTTTCTGATCCTTTATTTTATTTTACAATAGACAGACAATGACAAATGACAATACGTGCACAGGTCCTTCATTAACAGTTAGACATCACGTAAACAAATTAAACTGAATACATTACTTAATTAATAAACAAAACATTTCAGTTCATTTTGAGGTATGGAGAATGCAAAAACACCAAACTTCACTTAACATCACCTCTAAGAGTAAAACGTTTAGGAAGGGATTTGGCCATTTGGAGTCACACGGTAGACATCACTCCCAGCGACTCCTGGTTTAATGAAACTAGCAGCCTCAGGTTGTCCCTGCACTCCTGGGCCGGATCGTGAATGCAGCTCCCTTGACATAACCGAGACAGGAAGTGCCCCTTCGCTTCCTGAGAGTCCACCGCGCCGACCTCGGGGCGCTCGGGCGGCGGGGTGCCCGGCTGTTCACGCTCCAGAAGCTCACGGGCTATGCTGAGCGCGCACCGAGCGGTCAGGGACGGTGGGTATTTGTTGAAAGCGTAGTCCGCCAGACTCAACTCGCACACCTTGCGCGCCATGCTGCCGCACCGCTCGGGCTTTCTTGCGTCTGGATTTGTGCGCGCAGACCTGCTGCTGCACGGGGTCTCGTCCTTAAACGGCGCTGCTTCGGAGCTGTTGGCGTAATAGTCCAGGAAAAAGGCCAGCGTGGGCGCGGCCAGACGGAAGTTCAGGCGCACGAGGACGAGACACTCCAGGTTGCAGAGCTGCTGCTTGGTGAACGCGTCGCAGCACAGCTCCAGGAGGTGTCCGATCCGCGGCGAGCCCACCTCCACCTTCGCGACCAAACAGAGAGGCAGACAGAGAGAGTCGCAATGGATGAACGGATGAGATCCAAACGGTCGATCTGGTCGCCGGGGCTCGACACGCACCTGTTTGCTGGCCAGGAGGAGCGCAGTGACGCCCAGCAGCTGGAAACAGTCCGCAGCCACCGGCGTGGCCGCCATGAACCTGTCCACGATGTTCACCGCCAGGCAGCAGCACTCGAAGGACAGGCGGAAGTGTTTGTGGACGGGGATGAGCCAACTGACGAGCTTACAGCGGGCCTCCGCGGTCAGCTGCGAGTACAAAGCGCACACCACACGTGAGATAAGGGAGGATTTTTGGAGCAAGGTGGCACAAGTGGATCCATCTTAGCAGTTATGTTCATCTCATTCTTTATGCATTCGTTTCTTTAGCTCCAATACGGATCTGTTGGATCTTCTTGACAAAAAAGTGCAGTTTTTGAGAGTTGGAAACTGTATCATTTCGATAGTCATCTCAATTGGAAAGAATTAGCGCTACAAATGATAAATGTAAGCAATGCATGCTTTCTCTTGGTATTCTGACCAAAGTAATTGATTTTATGAAACAACAAATTGTTCTTTTTAATAACATGAAGTTAAATACATCATTTAATGTTTTTTAAAAGGCAAACAATAGTCTGACCAAACATATATAAAAGGGTTGCATGAATTTCACATTGGTCCTGTTCGTAATTCACCTGACCTAACACAACATGAGGTGCGTCATTGCCTACCTGGGGCTGGTGTGCCAAGCTTTTGCAGGAATAAAACAGCGCCTCGTTGTCCCTCTGGATCTGGAAACCGACGTCGCCGTACTGGAGGTACCAGTTGGACACCCGTCCAGAGGGACGCTCGTCCGAACGCAGCGGGGACACGTCTACCCGAGCCGGGGAGGAAATCGGGGTGGACCCCAATTCTTCCTCGAATCCGGAATCATTTAACTTGAACACGAGGGTCTGCTTTCTGTGCCGGGCGGACTGAGGCCGCCGCAGCGTGGCGTGCGCTTCTGTTGGAGGGGACGGGCCTTCCGTCCGTCTCCGTTTATGAACGGCCTCGGAACCACGCACTCCCTTGACAGAGGACACCATGTCTCCGGTAGGTAGCTGCGTATAACTTAGGCCAGCACCGACAGCCGCCTCCGGGATTTTGGCAGCGGGATGGTGAAGGGAGTTCCATCTGGTTGCCTCAGCTTTCCCGGGGTCTTCCCCGCGCTCACGTAGCGCACCTTTTCCCCCGTCGCCTGAGCAACCAAGGCTAAACAATCACTTGGCCGATGTAGGAATTAATTACCCTAAACCTTGAACCATATGTCAGGTAATTGCTTTCTACCGGCACGTGGGCGGCACGGTGGTGGTTAGCACTGTCCCCTCACAGCAAGTGGGTTCGATCCGAGCCTGTGGGCTTTCTGTGCGGGCTCTCTCCCGCTTCCTCATCCTCTGGGGATTAGGTTAATTTGTGACTCTAAATTGCCTGGTGTGTGGATGTGATAGTGAATGGTTGCGATTCACTGGCTACTGATTGTGGATGTTGGATGGTGGATTGATAGATGAATGTTTTGCCATGACAAATGTTGCTTACAATGTACACTGTGAATTCACAAACAGCCCTTACTAGTGGGACTTTCTTTTACAGAAATAACTGCATGGGTGAAGATGGGGCTATTACGTCATTGTTTATCCATATCAATAACGTAACAATAACACTCCATAATTTGTACTTGTCTCTACTGACTTTGTTTCAAAACACTACCCAGATGCGGATGCAAAATATTGAATAATTAATATTGACTCACTTTGCGGGGGGGGGGCGGAACTTGAACGATGACGTCTACAAAACAGACTACCCCGTACGTCGTCTTTCAAACTCCTGTGCAGGACGGGCGATCATGCCAAGTCAGACCTGAACAAGGCTTCCAGTGTGCCCTCTGCACACGTACAAACGGTATTTCATTGACCTTAATATTCTCTAGGGATATGTATTGCTTATATTTAGTGATGGCTGCATTTGACACAGCTGAAGCTTGAGCAGCCCGACAAAAAACTATGATATGGGCAGTATCCGTAGCCGTTGCTAGCGGGTAGCTAACGGTAGCTGTCCTAGCTAATAGGCTAAATTGTATTAGCTAACTGTAACGTTAACTGTTTTAGAATGTAACGTTAGGTTGTGAGTTAGCTAAATCCACATTTGAGGGCTAACGCCAACGTTTTTTCGTTGACGTCGGGTTAGTTCCACGCACGAGAAAGTTATTTGACGTTTATTCGCGGAAGAGGACACGTTGAGTTTAGAGGCAAATCTGACTGCCGAAGCTAACGTTACCTAGCTAACGTTAGCTTACGCAAGCGCCGTGCAATAACAAGCTGCCGAGGGAAGCTAACGTTCAGTTAGCCCGGTATGCCGAGTCGCAGGGTAACTTTATATTTCACAGACATGAATAATGTACATTTTAGAGGGTATATTTGCAACTACGATAAGCACCGATTAAAACCGTCAATCTTATAACGCTCCCTATGAAATGTAACGTTATGTAACGTCAATTAGACGTTGGTCGTATAGCCCCTAACGTTCAACAAGATTTGCTTTCGCTTCCATAGAATGAAAACTTAATACGGGATCAATATAATTAAAAGGTACCGTTAATATATAAGGTGAACAGATACAACTAACGTTAACTTAGTTTGTCACACAAACGAGCAGACTTTCACTTGGAGGGTAGAGGCAATGTTCTAGAAGTTAAGTTACTGAAGCAGGTGTAAAATAAATCCATAATCGGCAACCTGCTCCAACTCGGCACGATAAATAACGTTTCTTAACGGAGAAAGGCAGTCCCCAAACACTTTTTAATGAATGAAATTCTTTAGGTTTTACCTGGTCATGAATGTAATGTTGGTGACTTTGGAACAATTAATCAGGAAACATTTATTGCCATAATATGTCTGACCATACCATACGGTTTGTGTCCAGTATGTTTTTAATCAAGGACTTTATCTATATTAACTGAATATTTCTTCTTGCAGTTTTGAGTGAACCATGGACAACTCTGGCAGGCCTTACCGGGGGAGGCAAGGTGGCAGGGAGAGGGGAGCGGGGACGGAGAGGGCAGAAGGCTGGAGGGACCAGGGCAGAGGACAGGGCTACAGATCAGAAGGAGGCCAGCAGGGCAAGAACCAGGGGGGGCCCTACCGGGCCAGTCCCAAGAAGGGTGGGCTGAGTTACTCCCCCGGTGGATTCCGAGGTGGCCACAGCCCCTCGCAGAATGATGATCCCCGGTGGTTCCCAGGCTCTGAGAACATTGGTGGGGGTCGAGAAGAGGGCTGGAGAGAGCGCTCGCAGCAGCCCTGGAGGAGGAGCGCACCGGGAGAAGGTCCAATGGAGGACCGGGAGCAGGGGGGGAAAGAGGATACTGATGACAATGCCCATAATTCAGGTGAGGATTGGGGGAAGTGAGGGGAACCCTTTTTAAGGATTATATCCAATAACAAAAAAAGTCTGAACGTTAAAACTGGCTGGTTACTTACTCCACTCAAGTATATTGACACCTTCTTACTTTAAAAGGGAGAAGACGGAGAAACCGAAACAAGAATCGAGGTTATGCTGAGGAGAACAGGGGCCCCATCATTGAAGAGTCTACACTGTCACCCAAAGAGCTGCAAAGCCTTCGGCAAGCAGAGCAGCAGCTTAACAGAGAGGAGATCTACCCACTGAAGAAGGTGTGTGTGGAAAATAATACAGCTATATGTAGACATTGGCTTGGCTTCAATGATTTGTCCGCTAATTTGAATGATTAATCATCAAATATTGAAATCAATATATTTTGTTGTACGAGCAAAATACATTTTTATTCTTGCTGCTTTGTCTTGATCACACATTATGGTACAATAAATATTTGTGGGTGGAAGAAACATGCATGTTTAATGCAGTATGACATTGTGTTGGAAAACTGTTGCAAGTGTTTTCACTGTCACTAATCTAGCTATGATTTTCATGGTCAACATGTTAGCGGTTTGGGGCTTTTAAAATGGAAACTGGAATTCTGACTCATTGACTCAATCTATTATTAGAATATTTTCAGATTAATTCAATTTAATAGTTTACAACTAATTGATAAATCACTGGAGCTATAGACTTGGGCATCCTTCACTGTTTCCTCATGCTTTTAAAGACCAATTGAATATGGTAAAACAATATTTCAATGAATTGATTATAAAGATGGGTAGTTAGTTGCAGCCTTAATTTGCTCTTACTGACAAATCCTTTTTTCCTTGATAATGAGCCCTCTCAATGATATGATATTTGAATTTTTTTAGTTAAAAAGTTCCAAAACCACTTAATTAATGGATTTGTCTGCACTTCCCTCTGTTTCTGGTTCAGAGGTCCCACAGCAACCCTGGAGCCCTGTATACCTGCTCCCTGTGTGACGTCCTGCTGGAGTCTGTGTCGGACGCTTACAGGCACACCCGAGACAAACGGCACAAGAAGAGGGCCAGGGTGAGGAAACGGCCGTGTCATAACCCTCGTTGGGATGACTCTGTCATTACAGTCTTCCGTCTATCGGGTAGCGCCCTGAACACGTGTCTCCTGTTTGCGTCCATAGGAGATGCAGGAGCAGGCGATGCTGACGGAGATCCTGCCCCCCGGTCCGGAGCAGGTGGCCGCAGTGAGCGCTGCGCTAGAGGCCGTTGTCCGGGAACACGGGATGAGCGACCAGGATGTCGAAATGAGAGAATGCGTCGTCAACATGTTGCAAGACCTCCTCCTGTCCGTCCTGCCTGGTAAGCCACTCCCCCACGCCACTGGGGCCAAAATATGTGCTTGGTGATGGATTGATCCAGATGTGGCATCAATTATCTCTATGTAGAAATGCACTTATTGTAAGACCCTTTGGATAAAAGCGTCAGCTAAATGACATGTAATGTAATGTAATGTAATTGACCATGATGTGTTCTTGAATCTTGTTTGTAGAGATCAGGCTCAGGATTTATGGATCATCTTGCACTAAGTTTGGATTTAAGGATTCTGATGTCAACATTGACATTCAGTATCCATCCCACGTGAGTGATCCACGTGATACTCTTAACACTTCCATTGCAATTTTATGTAGCCTAGTTTCTAACATCTTTAACCATGACTCTTTGATAAGACACAACACATTTATGTCTTTTGATATTGTCTCTGTGTTTCATAACGACTTTGAGTATTTATTCACAGATGCACCAGCCGGACGTCTTGTTGTTGGTGAAGGAGAGTCTCTCCGTGAGCAGTGAGTCACCTCTTAGTCATGTGTCCTTGTCGAAAACAATTCTAAAACCGGAAAGTCGAGTCATGTGCCACGGTACTTTTAATCTTAACACATGTTTTTCCCTGCAGCTATTTTTGTGGAAATGGAAGCTGATTTTCATGCCAGGGTGCCTGTGGTCATCTGCAAAGAGAAACAGAGGTGGGTGTTATAACTGTGAATAAAACAGTGATCAGGGATAGAAACTCCGAGTTGATCATTGAAGAGCGTCTCTTTTTTCCCCAGTGGGCTGCTGTGCAAAGTGAGCGCCGGGAATGACAACGCATTCCAAACCACCTCCTACCTCTCTGCTCTGTCCCGTCGGGAGACTCTCCTCCTCCCGCTGGTTTTGGGTCTGAGACACTGGGCCCGGGTATGTTTCCAGTTCAGACAGTTTGCATTACACAATTAGCCAGGCACCCTCGTATCTCTTGATTTAATTTATTTCGCTCTTGTTTACACTTTAGATCAGCGAGATCGACCGCGCAGAGGAAGGTGGACTACCTCCGTATGTCTTCGCCCTCATGGTTATCTTCTTCTTACAGCAGCGCAAAGAGTCTCTCTTGCCTGCCTACCTGAAACCAGAGGTGTGCCAAACATGAAGAACACGGCACTCATTACAGCTATGATCCGAGGACAACACTGACCCAATCCTCTGTCCTTCTAGATCAAGGTGTTTTCACTCGGCAGGCTGTCTGACTTCAATCTCACGCATGTAGAGGACGGACATGTCCACTGGGCCTACACTCCCCCCTCCAAAGAACCGCAAGCAGAGGGCT
Organism: Pungitius pungitius; assembly: GCF_949316345.1. NCBI lineage: Eukaryota > Metazoa > Chordata > Actinopteri > Perciformes > Gasterosteidae > Pungitius > Pungitius pungitius. Next base: position 6,130,529 of record NC_084904.1, read on the forward strand.
CCTGTTTAAAGGGAAAGGTAGTCATGAACACCCCGATGTTGTCTCAGTATCCAAGAAGAGTGTATTTGTTACTCTGTTTTGACTTTATGCATTGGCTTTTTCTAGATTTGATGCTTTAATGTATATTTTTTTGCATCATTAGTAAATTCAAGCTTGCAGCGACTTGAAGCCTTCAGTCAGAATACATCATATAGTCATCGTAGTGAACAGGCTTTTGTCAGGGTTCATCTTGTTATCCAGCACCATAATTACATTGGGAGACAACCAAAAGTTTGTTCAGGAACAATAAATATTAATTTGGTAAGAAATCATAAAATTAGTATGTCACTCTGTATGATTTTTGGAAACTGTTTATAGGTTAGTAGGAGAGTTCAGGGATATAGAATTTCTTTTTAATCCAATTTTCTAGCAGCTGAATGTTTGTGCCGTCTGTTTCCCCTCTACAGGTCGAACTAGTCTTCCAGAACCCGCGCCCTCCCATGGAAGTTGGCCTCATCTGGGTGGAGATGCTGCGGTTCTACTCGCTGGAGTTCAACTTGGCTGACAACGTCATCAGCGTACGGACCAGTGCCGTCCTCTCCCGGGATATGAAGGACTGGCCAAAGAAACGCATCGCTGTGGAGGGTCAGAAGCTCTCAATTTCTGCTCTGAATTTTAAGGTTTATGCTCTTGGTGTCCTGGAATGACATCTGTAGCAGAGCAATTCTAATGGCTTTGTTGACTTTAACAAGCTGCACTGAAATGGAAGGCCATTTATGCCATTTCACATTTTAGAGTTCAAGTCCATCCCAGGTAGAGGTGTGAATCTTTACCGGCCTCTTGATGACCATTTGAATGCAAACCATTTCTCGACTCATTCTCCCTGTTTCATGTGCAGCATAACATTCTTAAGTATCACTTAATACAAGCAGGCCAGTGCGACAAATCTGAGCTCCTTTTTTAAATTTTGATAATGACATAACATTTTTTTATCTACATTCATAATAAACGCGTAGAGATTTACTCACGTGATTTAATTCCAAGTAATGCCTCTCTTTCAGACCCCTTTGCCGTCAAGAGAAATGTGGCTCGCACCCTAAATAGCCAGCAGATGTACGAGTACATCCTCCACTGTCTCAAAACCACGTTCAAGTACTTTGCACTGCCACTCAACGCGGCAGCCGGTGATAAGAACAACAAAGACAAGAAGGTTCCACAGGCGGATGCCGAGGGGCCCGAGGAAGAGGTCACAGCTGCTTTAGGTCGCCTCGGCGTCCGGCCACAGCAAGCGGGGCGAACTCAAGCGGCCGAGAACGGCCCTGAAGACTCCGATTGCATCATCGAGGAAGAAGAAGTTGAAGAGTACAGCGACTCGGATGAGGAGCGTGAGAAGGAAAAAGCAGATCCGGGTAAAAGCAGCCTTTCTGAGGACGAGGACGCTCTGAACATCAGGCAACACTTGGACAGCTTCACCACGGAGGACGAGGACATTTTTCCGGTGGATGAGATCTCTGGCGAGGAGCTCCTGTCTGACGAGGAGTGTCATGGTTTGGACACGCCCGGTTCAATGGATGATGAAGAAGAGGGGGACCTGGCCCCGGCGAGTCTCTCGTCTTCACATTTAGAGGAAACCGTCAATGAGAAGAGCCCAGAAAATAAAAGCCAGCAACCGAAGAGACAGTTTTATGAGTTCACGAAGCAAGCGTTCACCAGGGGCAAGGTAAGTGTGGCCTCTCTTTGTAATGTTTTTATTCTTTTTCAACAATTTGGGACAACTGGATTTTAAATTGAACTTGACACTTTTTTGCAAAGTCTGTGTGCATCGATAGTGTTTTTTAAACCTCTTTCGCTCTCTCCTAGTCACACATGGTCGTGTGTAGCCTGTGCAAGCGAGATGGGCATCTGAAGAAAGCCTGTCCAGAAGATTTCAAGAAGGTGCAGCTGGATCCTCTGCCCCCCATAACGCCAGAGTTCCTTGGTGTACTTGACAAAGTCTGCGAGCAGTGTTACAGTGAGTATTATGTAGTGTTCTAAATTATAAAAAAAGTGTATTTGTAATCTTCTTAAACAAAAATGTTTAAAATTGATGAATAAACAGTCATGGTGTTTGAGTATATTTTTAAGCCTCCCAGTAAAAACCGGAATTTCTTTTTGCTGATTTGGTTGAGGAGTAGCACCCCATTGTGGGGCTAAGTTATCTTTTCAGATTTTTTTTTGCCTTGGCTTTTTAGAAACCTGTTGCATGCTATAATTATTTTACAAATTAATAGATTTACCTTTTTAAAAACAAAACTGTTTGGGTTGTTCCTGCATGAGTCGCAGCGTGCTTTTAAAGGGCTTGAGATGATGACCTCACTAAACCATCAGTAGCATTAATTTAATTATAGGGGACCTTCTGCCAGTTTTCAGTGACTTATTTTATGGCAATATTGGTTATTAATCGCATTGTATCTGTGGCTGGTAAGCTTGAGCAGTGTACAGCAGAGAGGAAGAGGAGAAATACTATCCCTGAAACCTACCTAGCCACTTTGGCAAGTGCAATTCTATGGAAATAATTCATTTGGGCGTTGAAAGAAAAAGGTCATTGAATTTCTAGCACTGAATGTTTATGCATTGAAATTATGTGTCTGAATGTTTATAATTCAACCACAAAAAATTCAACTGCAAATAATTCAGTTATTCCCAGCAGAGATCCCCATGCTGACCTGCCCGCTGTTTTCTAAAATAATAATCTCATTGCACGGTTCTCAAGCCTCTCGGGCACCGTACGCTCATTACTAAGCAACGCACAAACACTCGTGACTGGTGGAAGCTTTTTATAAAACCTGAGAAGACCTGCTCAGGGCAAGGCGAGGATGTTGGGCACATAGTAATAGAAACCAAAAAATGAAGAGGAGAAAAAGATTGTTCGACGTAAAAAAAAAGCAACTTCATGGTAGAAACAAAGAACCACAGTATCTTCGTTGGCCAGGTCAAAAGCATTGTGCCTAAATGAACTGCACATATGCAACAAGCTACTCTTTTTGTCTCAATCAGTTGCATATGTTTTCATGCAAAAGGAGCTTTACACACTCTGTAAATATCTAATTGTAAATCTAGTTCTTCAAGTAAATTATTGCAGACTGTAGTCAACTTAACTTGGTCAAATTAAACTCCATTTCCCAACAACAAAATGTTGGCTAATGAAACTGCTGGGTGGCTACCAACTTGGAAAATCACTAGCCAGTGCCTGGTGAACAAAATGTCAAGGCCTGACCACTACTGTGGTGTAATTAGATTATGCTCTTGATGGATAGGTAAGATAATTTACAATAGGCTGTGTGACTATGGGTCAGGTCTGATGGTGGTTGTTTCCTTTTCAGCTGACTTCGCCCCAGATGAACTGGAAATGGGTGTAAGAGAGCACATCCTTCAAGACCTGGAGGTCTTCGTCAGACGACAGTTTGCTGGTAAAGTTTAGCATCTTTTAGTTTTTCAAACATGGACTAGTTTGAGTGACACTGCATTTTATTGACTTGCATGCAAATCCATGTAGATGTTTGAATATTGGCATATTAGTAGATCGTATTTCTGTTTTTCTTTTGGGATTGAAAAGGAGCTCGGCTGCAACTGTTTGGATCATCCAAAAATGGCTTTGGGTTCAGACAGAGTGACCTAGACATCTGTATGGTGCTGGAGGGGCAGGAGACCATTGAGGTAGGTTATCGCTTCTCAGCTGCTGCAAATCATTTTGGATTAGTGCAGTGAGGAGGCATTTTTATTTGTAGCTTGTCTGTGCAATATGATGTTAATCTCATGAAATGCAACTGTTTTTAATTTCTTCTTCAGGATGTTGATTGCATCAGTATTATTGAAAGCTTGGCAAGAATGCTGAGAAAACACCCAGGTTAGTAAGAAATGAGGCAGTTCAATGCTTTAGATAAGGAAATCCTTTCACATAAACCTCAGGCTGATTGTACGAAAGTGACTCACAGGCGGTTTCTAATGTTTATGAATAACAGTTTCTTTTAACTATTGAATTTCTTTCTGATTATCAAGCATCCCTTAATTCCTTGTAAAGTACAGCTTTTGAAAACAGAAAAATGCCAATGCATCCATTTGATGTTTCCAAATCTTCATCAGGTCTGAAGAACATCCTGCCCATAACTACAGCTAAAGTACCTATTGTGAAGTTCTACCACGTTCACACCGGTCTGGAGGCCGACATCAGCCTCTACAACACTTTGGTAGGGCTCTTCCTCTCTTTCTAAGTTATGTTTGGTTTTCTTGCTCCAGACTAACTAATCAGTTGTCCCGACTGTTCTTTAGGCCCTGCACAACACACATCTGCTCGCTTCGTATGCCGCCATCGACAGGAGAGTAAAGATCCTCTGTTACGTCATGAAGGTTTTTGCCAAGGTGAGCGGCCTTTAGACACTGTCGTTTGTGTTGTTGTTGTTATTATTATTATATGCTGTATTGCCAACATGTTTATGTCCCGATACAGATGTGTGACATTGGGGATGCTTCCCGTGGCAGCCTCTCGTCCTACGCCTACACCCTCATGGTGCTGTTCTTCCTCCAGCAGAGAGACCCTCCAGTTATCCCTGTGCTGCAAGAGGTACCAATTACGTGTTTGTAAGGTTAAAGTGTACCAATAGTAGAAAGGTATCCCAATACACTGCTTATTAAAAACACTCTGGGTCATTAATGGGTAACCCACCTGTAATTTGGAAAACACTTAATCAAGAGTGTCTGTTCAATTGAACAAGATATCACATCAGCTTGGCTATTATTCCATTATGCATGTTGGTTTTGCCACGGTATTGCTTCGTTATAGGTATTGACATATTCAGACTGGGTGCAGTATGCCAGTCTTAATGTTTTATTTATTATCAGCAGCAGATTGTGGGTCTTTTTAAGGGCTAAAAAAGTTATTTTTTTGCTAAAAACGTGTGGTTTTGTTCCAGATTTATGATGGAAAGAAGAAGCCGGAGGTGCTGGTTGATGGCTGGAACGTGTACTTCTTTGATGATTTAAAAGCACTTGTGAGTAATGTATATATTAGTATTTTTTCTTGACATAACACTTCTGACAAACCTTATCAATGTCACTGTCTGTGTTACATATTTTCTGCAGCCCAGTCGCTGGTCGCAGCACGGGAAGAACTCTGAGAGCGTGGGCGAGCTGTGGCTCGGCCTGCTTCGCTTTTACACCGAGGACTTTGACTTCAGAGAGCACGTCATCTGTCTCCGTCAGCACGGCCGCCTCACCACCTTCAACAAGCAGTGGACGTCCAAATACATTGTTATTGAAGGTGAGCTTGTGGAACAGTCTGGTGGATGGCCCCTATGTCCTGCAGCACTACTGGCAAAATTGTTTCTTGCTGCTGTCCTTTATATTTAAATATATTCATATTGTTAATCATTAGAATAGTTGCAGATTGTTTACTGATTATATTTTTCCTCTTTTCTTCGTACGCATTCCAGATCCTTTCGACCTGAATCATAATCTGGGTGCTGGTCTGTCCAGGAAAAGTAAGATGTGTCCGTTTGTTGTTGTTGTTTTTTTTTGTCTGGTCTTTTTTTGCCTTTTCAAATGTATGTTCTTGTTTCAAAACAGTGACGAACTTCATCATGAAGGCTTTCATCAACGGCAGAACCGTGTTTGGCACACCAGTGAAAACCTTTCCTCCAGTGTTCCCTTCTCAGATGGTGAGAGAAGTGACCTAAAAACCAATAACTTGAATCGGCTCTCTTCAAGTCTCTTAACGTCTTTATTCGCCATCACAACTGGATTCAACCTTTTTTTTTTTTAAATTATAAATTATACCTACGTGTTGATTGGACAGTTATTCTTCGTTATTGTTTAAACATAGTCAATTCGCAGCTACTTATCATTTCTGGTTGCCAAAAAATAAAGATGGTGGCAAACCAAAGGGTTACATGACACTGGCCGTCAGTACCACAGAACCCATCTCCATTCTTGAAGCTTGTCTTTCATTTATCCCACAAAACAGAAAACACAAATCGATGATTTGAATGATCTCTGCATTGAAGATTTGTCTTTGTGCCCCAGGAGTACTTCTTTGATCCTGAAGTTCTCACCGAGGGAGAAGTGGCGCCCAATGACCGCTGCTGCCGCATCTGTGGCAAGATTGGCCACTTCATGAAGGATTGCCCCATGCGTAAGAAGTAGGTACTTTAGCGTCTCGGTGTAGAGGCTCACTCAGTTAGAAAACACCCGCACGCTATCGGTAAGCTGTAACTAGGGCTCGGCGGTATGGCCAAAAATCTGTATCACAGCATTATGAAAGACTGTATCCTGGTATGTGACAGTAATGCTTTTTTAAGTAAACACATTACTTCATTGACCCCGAAAAAGGGCCGCTGCCGGCTACCCGAACAGCTGTTTGCTGCTCGCTGGCTAACTTGGCCGGCGAGTTAGCTTGTTAGCTTGTTGTGGCTGCTAGTGTTGCCACCAGAGGCAATACCAGCAGCTCAACAGACTTTGCAATAAATCTTTTTCTGAACTAACTTGCGTTTATAACCATGACTCAATCTCAACACCCGTAAGACAAGTAGCTCCGACAGCTGCGCGCCCAGTGCCTCCCTACGATTGGCCGGTGTGAGGGGGATGACGTGACACAAAGAACAAACACTCCTGAACAGGGTCGCTACACTACAATTCCAGTGGGAGTGGTCTTTTACTGGGTGTGGAGCCACGTGTCCGTATCATACTGTGGATGTCTGTTGTACCAGATCCAGGCACCGGAGGGACGCGGAGAAAAGGCCGGAGCACCTGCGAGAGGCGGTGGAGGAGGGCAGGGACCAGGGCAGACACAGGGGCGAGCACTGGAGGAAAAGGGACTCAGCGGAGTTGCGCTGCTGCTACGTGTGTGGATCCAGTTCCCACATCAAGAGGGACTGTCAAGTGTACCGGAGCCAACCAGGTACGCTGCATTTCATTTTATTTTTGCACGTTAAACTTCTCTAAAAAGAGATTTACCAGTAGAACTGATAGTTTTGTAAATCAGTTTCCAACAAGCTCGCTTTTTCATGAACACAGAAGTTCAAGAAGTTATTACACTTGCTGCTCATAAAGATTAGAAGTAGCAAACTGACTATTTCTCTCTTTTTAATTGGTTATTTTAGGTAACATCAGGATGGAAGGCTTTGCTTCCCCTTCATCAGCTAGCATGAGGAATTTCAGAGAAAAAGAGCGACCGGTAAGTTCTTAATTTAGAAACATCTAAACATAAACAACATGCATTTTCAGGCAGTTACTTTCTTGGTCCATTTTCCAGTTGTATGTAATCTCTGCGCTGCTCTATTTGAAGGGAATAATGTAGATTCATAGATAGAAAGCCGTTATATAAGTCATTTCAGGGGGGCGCTCCCCCCGTCTATAACGGTAGGGGAAACACTGAGCACTTTTGTTGCCTCGGTCGACGATGCGATAGTTTTAGATTCTAATGCATGGTGGTATGGCCTTGCCCAAAGCGGTAATTAAATATCCTTGACAGTTTAATATTCATTAATATATCCATCTGGCCCTGGGCTTTTTATTATGGAGAAAACCTGATTGATCTCCCTTTCCTAGTTCCTGAGCTGCTGATTCTGTCAGTTCAGTTAGTCAATTTAGTTTTGCATCATCAGAGCATGTATCAGTGTTTTTGTATAAAGATTTATAGAACTGTAGGATTCTGCTGTTTTATCTGGTTTTGTAACTAAAGTTTCTCTTTTTTTTCTATGTATCTTACTGGATTACTGCAGTTTACTTGATCTGAATGCTGAATTTATTTATTTTGAATTGGTCGACAGCTTGCTTAGAAAAAGTTCTTTTGTTCCTCAGGTTTCACCTACACGAGAAGAGAAGAAGAGAAAGCAACAAAATGTGGCATTGGGTCCCAAAGGAGGTATGTCAATTTACATTTGAAGTTCTCATTGTCATTGTAAAACAAATAGTGGTGTTAGAATAAGTTTGACAATGACGTTCTGGTTTTGTTTCAGGAAATTTAGCCTGCCGAAACGTGGGTCGTTCTGGTCACAGGAAGAGCCCAGTAGAATGAGCATCGGCAGCTGAGGCTACGCAAACCATGTGGTTCTACTCTTGTCCAGGCAGACAGTGACCCAAAATCCAGAAACCATTAAGTCTGAATGGGACTGTTGGGCCAATGGGAGCCTGTTAAAAGCCAAAGCCAGGACGCCTTGACTTGAAGCCAAATAGGGCCTTTTTATGTGTGTGGTTGTTTGTTTTTGTTTGTTTTTTGTGTGTGTGTGTATGTGTGTGTGCGCGCGTTTGCCCCCTTTTAAAGCTCTCCTCACAGGAGCTTTTTAAAATGTTTGTTTTAAAAGAGAAGGCATTTTTTATGCACCTCGTGTCTTTTGTTTACTTACACTGCCATTCAAGGTCTCTTTTATTAATTTAAAACCATAGGATTGCAGAGTCAGTGTAAAATCTCTTACATTTAAAAATGCAAGTAATGGTAAGGTTCTCCCATGTGACTAACACTTTATAGCACAAGTGTTTGCTACTTTTTAATTGATTACAGGTCAGCCGGACTAAGATGAAAGCTCTCTGAAATTAAACTGACATCTTATCGTTTTATGGATCAATTTTCCCGTTGTGTTCCCTTTTTAAGAATTAACACGAAAAAATGTATATTAGAAGTTGTTCAAAAATGTTTGAGTGGCAGTGTATGTAATGGCAAGGAACTTTTTTTTTCTCGATTAATGTTTTATTTGTCCTCTACAAAGATGTCCGTCTGTCTTCAGCCCCAAAAGCAGCTCGACCCACAGTCAGTCACTGTTTGAGAAACGGATTTGTAGATACATTTTTTTTTTCCAGGATTGAGGATTTCTGTTTTTAAGAAAGCTTGTCCTCCCCCACTTACTAAACAACAAGCCCCTCGACTGCCTGTATGTTACCATGGCAGTGAGCCCGTATTTCCTGCCTCCATCACCACGCACGTTAGGAAGTGCTGGGACTCTAGTGGGAGAACATGCAGTCAAAAGCTTACTCCGTTTTAACTGAACACAAAACAATTAGCTAACAGTGTACTCTGCTGCGACACTGCTCACCTTCTCCCAAACTAGAGGTATCTCAGTTCGTTCGGTGAAGAGGTATTTATATTTATTTGCCACAAAGAAAGCTTAATTGTGTTGTCATGGCGCCACAGACTTGGTAGCTGCACTGTGCGAGGGGACACGCTCTTTGATTACGTCGCTGCTAGTTAACGTTGTCCTAAAATGGCTTATTTTCTTTTTTCAAAGAATTGTGTTGTTGACGGTATTGTAATCAAATTTGTCATGTAAAAAGTTTATTTCGTCAGACTCACAAGGGAGGTACAGTTTGTTATTGAGGACCACCGCCCCCACATGCTTCCCACACCCTAATCCGGCCAGGCAAGGTTGGCTTGCAATCCATTTTGTCTCAAATAATTAAACAGATCAAACCCAAAGTGCCATCAGTTCTGTTTTTCTTCAGAACAGTGTTCATTCATATCATGCATGTGCATTTATGAAACAGGAATGCATCACTCCAATGATGAAACTGGAACAAGCTGATCCAATGTGCGTGGTTGCACTATTCACTAAGCCTAACTAATATAGAATTGATAATAAGATGGTTTTGCTTTGTGTATATTTGTTTCACATAGATAGGTGTATCCATCCCTGGTCATCTTGTGTTTTGATGCTATTTCTAAAAACATTTATGCTACAAACACTTGCACTGTGTGAATATTGAATTAACGTTAAGTGCAGTGCTGGGGGAAAAAGTGTACTTTTTTCATTTTAATTCAATGCAAAAAGTTGATCGAGAGGCCGAAATATACGAATTCTCGCTAGTATTTTTGGAAGCATAAACTGACAAGTTCTAGAGCAAGTTACACAACAATTTATCTTCGTGGTTTTATCCCGGAGAACATTAGCTGACGCGCCCGTACGTCACGAAATGAACCAATCAACGAAGCGGCTTGTTATCTGGGGCGGATGCTTACTACCTGACGCGCTTGCGCAGTTCAATGTTGTGATTATAACCGCAGCAATGTCTGCCTCCATGGTGCGGGCGACCGTCCGAGCGGTCAGCAAAAGAAAGCTATTATCTACGAGAGCCGCACTGACTCTGGTAAGTCATAAACTTTACTTGTATAACGTCACCATGTTTGCCTCTGTTCATACATCGTAATACACAACGTGTGTCGTTTATCCCCCGACGGCGCTACGTTGCGTTTAAGTTAAGCTATAAGTTAGCTAAGCAGGCCAAGTACACTAAGCACAGTCCTGATTATTTTACGTTTACAGAGCTTTTCTCTAATATCACAACGCCATTTTCATCGTACCGAGGAGCTTAAATCGGCGGCGGCGGGGGCAACGTAACAACAACCCCCCCCCCCCCCCCCCTGTTCTGAACAACAGCTGCTAACGGGACTTCTCTGCTGGGCTCATCTGTTTTGTAACGTGCGTTCTGCTCTTCTGTTCCGTAACAGCGACAAATAGCTCACTGCATCGCAACAGGCGGTGCAACGTGAACCCACTTTAGTCTTCTGTTATGAAGAAATAAGCTTACTTTTGCTGTCCAGCCAACTCTAATATCACAAGACTCCGTCTCCCAGAATGCAATGGTCAGCCTAACGTCTAGTGTCCCTCAAATAACATGACAAGCTAGCGTGGAAATGTCATTTCAGTTTTTGCCCTTGGTGGCATTACCTCTTCATACTGGATACTGTTGCTATAGTATTTATTAGTTACATGTTTGCTAAAAATGTATCCGCTAGTTTCACACTAAAATGTATGATGCCAAGTTGCGTAAGGAAACCTAAATGCAAAAGAAATTGGGCTTTCTTATGTAACATTAGGACGCTTTTTTATTCTAAATCAGAAAGTTCTAACGTTCATGAGATAAATTTGTCACCCATCTTTCTGAGGCCTTTTGCCGTCCAGATCAATTTGTTGCATCCCACTCAAACATAGTTTCTCTTTCCCGTTGGCTAGAGGAAAACGATTGAGGAATAGTAATTGATGCGTTCATGTAAATGGGTTGAGTGACATCACTAGAAGGATGGGCGGGATAAGAAAAACAAACGGTTGAACATCGTACAAAGATAGTGCGAGCCCTTGGTGGTCCGAGCTGATAAAACCAGTGCGCTGAACGTGGCTTAAATGTTAAGTGGCGGGAAGTCTGAACGCTGTGGCAGAGGCCGATGATTCTGCAAAATTTGGAAGAACCATCCCCAAAAATAATAACAATCCAGAGGAATACACAAGTAGCAAAATGTTTTTTTTGACCATGAGACTTGTTTGACGGTAAAGTCTGAGACGTCTTCAGTCGGTGACCCTTTTAGATTCGTTCCGTCCTGCAGCAGCACCGCACATACAGATGAACATGCTGGCTTTAAAGGATTCGCACCGAGCTTCATCTCAGGGCCTCAACGGGGGAACGCTGTGATGCCTCCTGCCTCATTTACCATGCATCTGTCCAGAGAGTCATGATGCTTGCTTAAGGTCTAATGTTTTTTTTCTGACTACATTTGATAATTGCAGACTAAATATGTAGTAGACATGTTTTTGTCGTCGGAAAAGTGGATTTATTTCCTTTTGAATGCATTCCTTGAAACCAACATGTGTCCGTTGTTCCTTAGGATGCAGGGAGAACAGGTGATACAAAAACTCTGCTCATATTGCTGGTGCATAAAATGTTTTTTGGTTTGGTCCGACCATTCTCCGTCGTTCACATCTCCGTAACGCTTGGAGGGAATTTACCCGCTCATCTCCGATATCCCCTTAAACAGCATCGGCCCACAGGTGGAGGGAAGAGTATTAAACAGCCAAAGAAAGCAACAAACTGCTTCCATGTCAATCCTGTGGGCTTGGTTGACCTTCTGTCTTTTCTCTAGACTCCAGCAGCTGTGAACAAGATCAGGTTTTTGCTGCAGAACAAGCCAGAATATGTGAGTAACCAGCGAGGATGACGCTCGGTGCATGTGCTCATTCGACCATTCCTGTGACTTGACTAAAAAGTCTGTCAATCCACTTTTGTGCGTGCAGCGCTGCGTGTCCTCCACTCCCTTACTGTGCGGTTTTGCGCCTCTTTATAGATCGGTTTGAAGGTCGGGGTGAGAACTCGCGGCTGTAACGGAATGACTTACACACTGGACTACACCAAGGAGAAAGGGAAGTCTGACGAGGAGGTGCTGCAGGACGGTGAGTCTCACCCCCATCCTTTCATGGGCACACACAGGAACGGGTGGAGTAGTGATGTCTCTGCTTCCGCTCTCCCCTCCCAGGTGTGCGGGTGTTCATAGAGAAGAAGGCCCAGCTCACCTTGCTGGGAACAGAGATGGACTTTGTGGAGTCGAAGCTGGCCAGCGAATTCATCTTCAACAATCCCAACATTAAGGGCACTTGCGGCTGCGGAGAAAGCTTCAACATCTGAGAATCTCCTGCCCCCCCCCCCCCCTCCCGGCTGCACCTTGCCATTGTTTCGAACCACGTCCCTTCGATGAGGAGCGAGAGACTGAATAGTGATGAGGGCGTCGGGCTCCTGAGGCGCGGCCGCGTTTCCTACTGATGCTCTTACTGCAGACCACTTGCACGCACACACACACACACACACACAGCTCATGTATGCATACACATGCCTCGAGGAAGCTTTGGAATTGGTTCTGTGTCGTCGAACCTCTCAGCCAGTTGGTTTTAGGCTCAGTTACCCCTGATGATAACAATATACGCACACATTATTTTCAGAAAGTCAAATTAGTCGGTAAAGCTTGAATCCATCGGCCCACAGCCAACCTCAGCTGTTTGATGAACACTGTAAGACGGTGTGCTATCATAAGCCCAGCAGTATGCAACATTGAAATAGTTTGTGTCTTGAAACTGCTTTTTTCATTTGTAAACTGTATATTTATCTGAGTGTAAATATAAAGATTGTATACCTCCATTGAACCACGCAAGCGCACAAAATAACATCCCTCACACAAGAATACATGAGGATTGTTAGATTTTCTCTTTTTTTCTTTTAGTTTGATCAAAGCCAAGATGCTGTTCGCACTCTGCAATATGTCATAAATGTACATATGAAATAATAAATGGCTAAATCCAGTAAAACATTGTGGCTGCTGTTTTTAATGATCACTAGTTTAACGGTAAGATTTGTGCCATCATCGCTACATCGTAACTGAAATGGAAAAACCTAGAGTGGTTGTCATGGCGATGGCCCTGGCTGATGATAGAATCTTCATCCCAGCTGTTCCGATGACTGCTGAGTCATCAGAACCTGGTGGATTCTGGCTCACTGTTCAGCTTATAGCCCGGAAACATATTTGTTTCTTTTCTGTCTCCTTTGTGCTCAGGCAGAAGCAGAATGAGGTACGGCCAGATTGAAAGATTACCTTCAGTCATCACTGCAACACAACGTTTTACATTCTACTGGTGTATTATTTTAAGGTGACGAGGTCATGGACAGTCAAAGCAAGGAAGGAGATTCAGACAGCGGGGACTGTTATGGGTTAAAGGTAATTATTTATCATAATGTTCTTAATCAGTTGCCATATATTGCCATAAAATACCGACCAATCCTGTTCACAACAATGTTTGCCTGGTGATTGGTAGTCCAGCATGAATCCATGATCCATAAATCCGTTTTCCAGTCGACACCAACTGTTAAGGAAAACAACAATACAGAAGCCCACCACACGGTAGTGTGAAAATAGCATGTGATACTGAACGGAGCCAAATAACCCAAAACACAGAGCGACACAATGCTAAAAATCCTAGTTGGGTTGAACTGCAGTGATAATTTACCATCACACATCATTTGATCCATGTCAAAAGGCTTTATTTTAGTGTCGTTGGGTGAAGTTTGGGTAAAGTAGCGGCTCGCCTGCTAGTGTAATGGTACAATTCTCTTCTCCCGAACTTCTGTTGAAATGTTCCACAACAGATTTCAACTAAATAAAGGTACAAATGTATAAGGCTAAAATCAGTTGTGTTGGTTCAATTATAGTGAGTAGTATTTAGTAATACTTCTTAAACACTAAGGAAAGTACAAGAAAGAACAAAATTATTAACAAATCAAATAACACAATCATCAGTAGAGAAAATTCCACACTTTCAGCCTGCACTGTTGAAAAGTGAATTCATTAATGATTTACAAAAAGGCTAAACATGAAACCATTTAGATGATTCAGTTTATAAACTTAAAAGGGACTTTTGGGGGGAGAGGAGATAGTGTAGTCTGTAGTGTTTCATAGGTCAGTTATATTAACAGCATCTTATTATGTAGATTCATTTTTAGTGGAGGAAAAAAAAATTAAATCCACACACAGGATGGAGTCAAACTTTATTTTAGTAGTGGGGGACATACCAGGGTCTGAATGATGGTCTTTTTCTACATAGGCAGTGTTGTGTCCAGTCCTAAAAAAAATAAGTTATCCGCATCTCTCTGAACTACTGCTGTTAAAAAAAAATTCCTTCTTGAGACAGTTTATCCGCAGAATACGAGTGGGTCCGACTGCAATCCACTTCTGAAAACAGGTTGGAGATACAGTTAATATTAAAAAGCAAGTTTTTTTTCCCCCACAAAGTTTGAAATAAAAATCTCTTAAGCAAAAGAGGACTTAAAGCCCATCTATATGTGCTAAAAAAATTAAAGGCAAAAATTGTCTGGTTATCATGTTGCTACTCTTTTGGTGTCTTTAGTGTCCATTGTGAATTGTCAGAGCAGTGTTGTCTCTTGAAATACTGGTTGGTGTATTTTCCAGCATTTAGCAGGTGGTCTTGTGGCTGACCCAGCAGACAGCAAACAGTTTTCATTACGTCGTATGTTGATTCTCTATTGAAGATATCCTGGCCAAAAAACAGAGATGCCAAAACACATCCCAGTGCCCACATGTCAATGGCTTCTGATATGGGGAGGCCCAAGGTCACTTCTGGTGCTCGGTATGCAGAAGGTTGAATAATCATTCCATCCCATACTCTCCAGGCTGGCATGGCCAAACCAAAATCTATTAATTTAACTCTGAAGGGCTCATCTTGGTGGTTGACGAGCATAATGTTGTTAAGTTTCATGTCTATGTAAAGGAGGCCGATACTCTTCAGGGCGTTAAATGCTTCAAGTAGCTGATTAGTTATGGGGCGGATTTCATTAAGAGTCAATGGTCCTTCTCTCTCTACCATCAAATCGTAAAGACTCCTGTCTAGCAACTCAAAAGCGATGCAAGACATGTCATCAACTATGAAACTGTCCATGAATGTCACCAAGTTGTTTTTCTCTGGGTCAAGGGTGCTGAGCTTTTTCAGGATCTTTACTTCTTCGGCGTAATCATTAACGTCTTTGAGAAACTTTATGGCCAAATTCTCGTTTGTTTTCAAATTGACACACTTGACTACTTGTCCAAAATCTCCTTCTCTAACAGTCTCCAATACTTTGTATTGTACAGACTTGTTACACTCATTTTCCTGTGATGGTTCCAGTGAGGTTGGAGTTACACAGTTGGGTTCTGTGCAGGGTGAATCCAAGGTCTCTTTTCTTGTCTTGCTGGACCTCAGTGCTGCATTTGACACCATCGATCATTGTATTCTGCTGCAGAGACTAGAACATTTGATTGGTATCAAAGGAACTGCACTCAGCTGGTTTAAATCCTATTTATCGGATCGATCCCAGTTTGTGTTTGTAAACAGTGAATCCAAGAGGACCACCAATGTTGGTCAGAAATTTTTGGGCAAAATTTCGATTTCAGTCTGCCCCTTTAATTTGTAGACGAAAACCCAACTTGTATTCGGCTTCACTTCTTTTAGGAATTTGCCTTCCCACATTTTTCTGTTGATTATTTGTCACCTCTTTTCATTTTTTTTCCAACTGTGCCTTTTGGCAAACCCCCTTTAGTTCAAGACCAACACTGCCACCTAGCGGCAGGAGGCCCTCATTTTGCGGGACAAAATCAACATTGATGCATTGTGAGAGATGAAGTTTAGGATACCATGCAGAGGAGACTTGTCTTTTTAGATAATCGTATGCCTTTCATGCCCTCGGGGGCCACACACAGTGACTTGTCGGGCCGGATTCTTGCAGAAAGGTCACTGAAGCAGGATATGTTTGGGCAGAATCTTAAATAAATGTGTGAGATTTCCATATAACTCCCCATCTGCTATATCTCTCAGATTTCAGAGTTATTAAAGACTTTGGCCGAGTGGGAATCGCCACCCATCGGCCACAGACACGTCAGCCCCAACTTCTCCACCCCGAGGAACCTGGGTGCAGGCACTTCCAGCGTCCTTGGAACCTTTAGATCAAGAGCCGTCCCCCCTGAAAACATCAGCCGGTTGTCCAGTTGTTTGTTTAAAAGGCGGGATCACATAGAAGAGAGCGTGGCGGTGTCACTACCAGTTCCCTCCCCCATTGCTGTACCCTCCTCAAATCCTGTTATATCTGCAGTCCTGGCAGGGAAGGCCAACATGATGCATCCACACATCCTGGGCGTGCAGGCTTGGAGCAAACAGCCGTCATGTGGAGCGCCGTTGACACGCGGACTGCCTCCCCAAACTGGTCATTACGCAATTGGTCACGTATCACATAAAAATGGATTTGTCCTCCTTCCATACAACTAGCAATATCACCATTAGGAAGACTGTCCTTCACACATACTAACGACTTTGCAGTTGTGGATTCATGTTTTGGAACCGGACACTTTAGTTCTTTTACACTCTTTTTTGATTCATTTTCTGTTAGTTGCAATATAGAAAATCCACCACTAGGGGGCCCTCAATCTGGAACACTGCACCTTTAACTTTGTTCTCAAACAAGTCAAGGTTATTTCACGAGGTCATAGTTAACATGTACCACAGTAATCAATCATATAATAATTACTTCATTATTGCAAACAAAACTACTTTAACATATGGGGAATTGTGTTGTGTCCTCGCTATGCAGAACAAACATAGACAAAATCATTTTTTGGTTGTGCAACAGATCAACAGCGGCTGTTGCGCTAACTCTTGAAATGTTTGATCCTGACACAGTGCCAAACAACAAATGGTTCTTTGAAGATTTGACGGATCTCCAGAGGAAGCTCTTTTTAGGTGCCTCAAAGAAGTCTGGAGTCCTGAGGAACTCTCAGACGGGCTTAGGAAAGTGATCACTCATCAGAAGCCTGCAAGACAAGACGCAGAAGCAATTAAATCTGTAGATACTTGAGATAGTTGCTGTTTTTCCACATGAACACAGACTCTTTAGCCAGAGATATCCTATCAATGGAAGGAGGATGCCGTTCAAGCATTAGAATCCCTGCATGCAGAAGATGACAAAAACATATTTCTGTATATATTTTAAACAACCATAGAACAAAATAGCACATTCAGCAAACACCTTTTACATCGCCTGAATGCGCTTTGTCTGTTGCACAGTGAAAAGACACAAAGATTACACATTAGTCATTGAGACTCCTGTTTCTATAATGCGTCAACTGCATATTTGATGAAGGTGTTCCTGCCAGCTGTGGGTGTGGTTTGAGTAGGTTGACACGATGTTAAACTACATTCAATGAGCTCATCACGTAACAAGTTCTACCCAACATAACGCATGAAATACCTTTTATACTTTGTAATAAGGACTTTGTGGCGAGACATTACTGGTCAATTTTGCTTCCTTAATGTGTCTAGAGACTAGTGGATACAACAACTAACATCTAAAAACACATATTTGGGTATTATTTTACTACTTTGTCTATTTGTATCTGTAGAAATTCTATTAAATGCCTCATTTGCATATTTAAATACCAGAATGTATGAATAAAAAACAATTGTCTCAATGTGAGCTATTAACTTAGTAAGTTCTGGGGTGATGTCTTAAACCGCAACTTCTGGATGTCAACAAGATGAATAAATTAAAGAACTTTATTAGCGAGCATATACTCGGTGTTCTTTATGGCTCAGGCCATGTGCGTTAATCTGTCCACCATGAGCGTGGACCGTTGCTATGTGATCGTCTACCTTCTGCAGTCACTGGGACACCGCACATGGCCCTGGCCGTCTCTGTGTCCGTCTCATTGAACACACCACACACGCACACACACTTACGGCCTTACACACGCATTAGCAAATGACAACAGTGCAAACGGCTGCATTATTTATCCCTAAATAATGGTGGCACACATGTGCTCCCATCACTTTAGCGGGCAGAACAGTGACAAACATTCATTAATTCCTAGAGACTGTCACTATAAGGATCAAATGTGTAATCAGAAATATTTCCCCCCATGATGAACAAAAAACACACCAGTGAAGAGCAATTTCTACCCTGCGACCCCTTAAAAGGAATAAACCCATTAAGAAAAACTTTCACAAGCTGCTGAATCACAGTTCTCTTTGTCACGTTTTTCTAACTCAGCTGCACTGATGCATTCAGCTCAATGGCATTGAGCTCCTGGTTTTATCTCATCTTTAACTTCTTAACTTCCTAACTGATTTTTATTTTCTGAGCTCCTTTCTTAAATTGGGTAGGAAATGGGCTGTTCTAGAAACATAATTATAGAATCCAGCATCCTTGAGTTGACCGGTTTCAAAATGTAACCGTTTCTTGCCAAATGCTTTACTAATTTGTGTATTTAGCCCTTATGTGCATGTTGTGAAAGATAACATGCACAAAACAATACATTCCATTTCCTCCTAAAACATGCTTAATTTGTGTGTGAATCAATGTGCACTTAAGCAAGTTATCTGTTGTTCATGCACAAGACTATAACTGGAATAAAATATCTTAAACATCTAGCAGTATGTTTGTGTTTGTATGTTAAACATATTGATACCGTTGCATGCAGTTGGTGTAGTACGATGTCATATTGTACTGCGGTCAACTCAGCAGACGATTAAATTTGAGTGCACGTAAATGCTGACATTTACGGTATTAAACAGTAACCGGAATGAATATTTTTTAAATAGTTCATTCTGGACAATGATCGAAGTATGTGTGTACAGGACTACTCTGGTACAAGAAATGAAATTTTGAGATGTCTCCAAAGCCCAGAATTTAACATTTATAAAATACCAATTCTCCACATTTGAACTGCAATAAAAACACATTTCTCAATAGTTCCAGACAAAGACCAATGCATATGTGTTAAGGACCTCTCTGACTACTAGGACGCTAAATTTTATTCATTATTCGTATTTTTTCTGTACAAATGTAGAGATTTCTCCAAAGTAAAAGTATTTTTGCATTTTTAAAAAGAAGTAAATGTAAAAGTAAACTACTTTTCTCAATAATTCCAGACAAAGACCAAACTTTTGAAATATAGGGCTTTTACTTTGAATAATTATCTAACTAGAGTAAAAGTATTCCTTTTTAAAGCACATAATCCATTCATTGTCCAGAATCTAAATAGCTTTTATTCCGTTTACTTGTTCAATACCGTAAATGTCAGCATGCACGTGCACTAAAATTCAGTCGACCACGGAAATCGGAGTGTCTTACTGAGTTGACCGCAGTTAAATTCTGATGTTAGTTTCAAAATAGCACTGGCGTTTTTTTTTAAGTTCGTCTCGTGCGTATCAGGCGCACCAGTTTTTTGGGGTGGGGTGACCGCGGAACCAATCAGTGCGGACCTTAAACGATATTCACCAATGAAAGTCGTTTATCAGACACCTCGTGTGCCACCAGATAATTGGGAGCCCTGTTTGGCTCTTTAGAATTCTCGTGCTGCCTTCAGGGAACACAAAAAATAATCATGTTTCCAGACGTGAAAGAAATTAACACAGCAATATGTGAAGACAATATATTGCTGTGCTATTTTCAATTTTAAATACAAGCTTGTATAACATATATGACATTGTTTAGTTAAAATCGCTTCATCGGGTACAGCAAATGAGATCAAGTTGGGAAAGAAGAAACATTGGTGGCCTTTGTAGTGGAGCACACAAGTTTACGAGGAGGATGTGAAGGCAACACTTCACACATCGATGGATAATTTGCATCCAGGCCGACGAGCTGCGCAGGAGACACAAGGGGGGCGTGAAAATCATTCACATCGCCGGAGCAAAGCAGAACAAGCATCCACCGGGAATCTTACTCTTCTATTTGATCCATCATGGAACAGAAACAAACCATCAACTTTGGCGCTGGACCTGCAAAACTCCCGCAATCCGTAAGTTTAGACCCGGACGTCGCTTGTTCAATGTTTACAATGTGAAGGAGGACAGAAGGAAAAGGTGTGATATTCGAGCCAACAACTCGTCTTTTAGCCCACACGTGCACGGGCATTCCGCGCGGCCCTACGTCCTAACGACGGAAACGTGCACGCGGCGGGTCGAGCGCCGCTGTCCTCCTGGCGTCTGCAAACTGCCAGACGAGTTGCATCATCCGTTAGCACACGCCTGTGGATGGAGAGAAGCTGCCAGGAGGACAAATCCCAATCACTTCCTCTTGCTGTCATCTGTATGTTTGAGAGGATAAATGCACATGTGTACTTGTGAGGTTGTGTAGGTTCCTATAAAACTGCAGTCGTGTGGACCGCATTTTTTTAATGCACCTCTATTGGGGGCGTTACGGTAACCGGGTGTCATATACCAAATTTCTGAACTGTCTTTAAACTAGATCCCCCAAAAGGTAACACTCTACTTTCCCTTGATTCTAGTTCTCAAAGACCCCCTCTATGCACATGTTTACTATCAAGAAATATTACTGTACATATTTTGAGAAAATTGAAGGTAATGTCCGTAAAAAGTACATCGTCAATTCTTAATTTTTGGAATGTCTTTAAACCAGATCCAAGCACTCTACTGTCACTTGATCCTTGTTTAAGTTGACCTCATTTATGATCGGACCAGGCAACCCTCTCAATTTAAGCATCTCACTAAGTGGAGGAAAAGAAACTAACAAAGATGCCCACAGTAGCGGCAAGCGAAGAGTAGAGAGCCCAGTGACCCAGAGTGCAAAAAGTGGTGGAAGGTTCCTATTTCAGAACGTCAGGTTGGGCGCACTCAAAGACATTTAGAAGCAGTGTTTTTTTAGGGTTAAATGTTCTCCCCCTGCTGGCTCCTGTGGGCGTTGGAGTTGTGGCAGTTGTAGTCACCGTAGCCGGTTGGCTAAGGTTGTTCTCAGCTTCCAGTATCTCTACATCTTGTGAAGAAACCTCTTTCATGTTGGTTGAATCCTCCAAAAAAACCTCACCTGATTCCTCTTTTCTTCATTTCCTTTTCACTTCAAATAAAATTTGATGTTCTTCATTTTGATGTAACTTGACTTGGCTCACTTAAAATTCCCCCACTACTTCAGTGATTGACCCATTGCAGAGCCATAGAAAAAGAGAATTGTGATACTTCCACACTTTCTTATATGGCTCTGGCCCATTGGTTGCGAATCGCCACTCTCATTTAGATAAAGTTAAGTGAGTCATCATGCTATGCTCACATCGTGCAGTCCCCGTCACTTGCTTTCCATGTGAAATCAATGGTACGCTTCCCTTCATTGCGTGTTTTTCCATGTAGTCACAATATCACATTTTTGTTGTGCGATGATTGCACCAACATTTATTGCGACGTTCAGACCATTTTGTGCCACTGATAACACAATGACAATATAATATATAATAAGAACAACAAACGTTTCAGCCACTTTGAGCCCAAAATAGTTGGCGCCACCAAACCTTTTGTATCGCTTTTCAGTAATCTAGAAAAAAAATAGTCCCCGTATGTGCATGTAAACAGCATAAGTCATTTTATCGCATATTGCGACCGGCTTAGTTCCGTGTATTGACAACAGCCCATCACTTGCACACTGTGCTCCTAAATTATTATTATTATTATTACGTTTGCACATACCTATTTTTAGGCGCAAATGCGAGTGAAATATTCTCACTATAGAGCCCTGTTGGGTGGTCGGTGGTACCTTTTTTTAGAAGGGCACAAGCCAATCTCAGTTGGGTATTTAGCGGCATGCAAATTCCACTTTAACTGTAACTTTAAATGAGTATCTTCATGACCACGGGTTTGCCGTAAATGTTTTTTTCTAATTTTTTTGAGAATCTGGCACAACACAGCGTCTTAAATAAAGTGATGTAATGCAAGGCTTTAGAAATGAACACAAAGGGATTCTGTATTTGCTCAGTCTGAAATTGGCCGCAGAACTTTTGTCAAAAGAAATCCGTAAAATTTGACTATTTGTACAACCCGTCATTGGCGGACTATATGGAGGCGCAGATGGCCTCCAATCAATGGAGGGAGGTCTCTGCAAATGTCGGCTTGCTGGTCGAGGGGTGCACACAGTCGAGAGAGAAAAATACGGCACAAAAGCAGCAGCGGCGATCGAGGGGGCAAAAAAGTATCTTCTTTTTATGTGTCCCTATCGTGGTTGGACCCACGCATAAGACACCGGACAACTACGACAAGGTAAATATAAAGTTCTTCATTTCTGAACAGCCTTTGTGTGTTCAGGCTAATACGCTAGCAGTGTAATCCCAGTGGGAGAGTTCAGTTGGAGAATGCTTCAACATATTGCAAACGAGATAAATGGTGTTAAAGAGCTGTATAATTGTGGATGTAATGCAATTGCCTGTAACGTTTGCCATTGTAGCTACAGGCTGTTTCCGAATCACTGAAGAACGGTGTGCGAGTATTGCCTACACACGTTTTCTATCATCATCATTGTCGTGGGTAATCCATTCCATAAAATAATGCTGGTCATAGACTCCAAATGCATGGACAAAGAGCGGTCTGTTCTTAAAGTTATGTTACTTTCAGCATTGTAGGCATATGTGATTTTAATATTGTTAACAGACCAACTATATGCTTTTATTATTATGAACAGCCCTCAACTGCCAGCATGGCCATTGGCAAAGGACCATCGCCATCCACCTCCTCATCACCTGAGGCCAGGGCTGGACTGGTAATCTGGCATATCGGGCAAATGCCCGGTGGGCCGACGCACTTGGGGGCCGGTCGATAGGACTATACAATTTTTTATTTTTTATCTTTTTGCTTTCGACCGGCCCATAAAGCAGGGACAGCGGCCCATTGGTTCATTTTCCATACTGACACTGGGCTGGCCCAATCATCTCTTAGCAGGCTCCACGCCTCCCTCTCCGTGTGTCAGTCAGATGTGTCAGTGGCTCAGAGCCAGAAAGAAATGTGTGGATTAGGATGGAGAAACAATAAATGTAAGAGCAAGGGGGGTGCGAAGAAATTGCGGGCCAAAAAAAAATAATCTAGAGGTTGATCCCTCAACAAAAATATCCGACATGTTTAGTGCTGTGGCTTCAGTTGTCAAAACTACTACAGTACCTGACGACAGAAACGGCAGGTGACCATAGCACATGGAGGAGGAGAGGTGACTAGCCACAGCGATAGCTCTGCTTGCGGCTCGCAGGCAGCAGAGGAGAAGGTGCAGCAGGTGTCAGTGTGACAGTGAAGTCCAGGAGGGACAGAGTGAGCAGGAGAGTGTCATTGAAACGGTAAGCAAGCAGGTAGCTACATGAACAGGGCGGGAGTGTTAATCAGGGCGGGTGCATGAGGATAGTGTGTGTGGGCTAGGGTTGCCAACCGCCCCGTATTACCCGGGACATCCCGAATTATGGGCAATTTTGATTTGTCGGGAACGGGACAGCTCCAGTCCCGATTTCCAATCCAAAAACTCCCGCTTGTTGTGAAGTTGTGCGCTGCTCATTGTGCCGCCGACCGCTAGCACCACCCCCCCCCCCCCCCCCCCCCCACTGGCCAACCGTTAGCACCCCCCCACCTGTCAGCCTGCGAAAGTGTCCCTGATTTGGGGTTGGGAGAGTTGGCAACCCTAATGTGGGCCTGGCTGGGCCACAACGAAGATGATGATGATTTAACAGTTACCTAAATTAATGAATATTATAATAAAGCAACAAACATAATCGTTGTCGGTTGT
Source organism: Pungitius pungitius (assembly GCF_949316345.1). Taxonomy (NCBI): domain Eukaryota; kingdom Metazoa; phylum Chordata; class Actinopteri; order Perciformes; family Gasterosteidae; genus Pungitius; species Pungitius pungitius. Next base: position 6,154,373 of record NC_084904.1, read on the forward strand.
TGCTATTATAAAGTCTGAGTGTCAGGTTGTCATTCGTCAAAATTTTCACTTAAAAGCAGAGTTCCTTGGTTGTCATGCATTTCTAAGCCGCTATTGAGCTGCAGACACATTAAATTCCTTTTCTTGACCCGAATAACAGGAGATCTTGAGTTTATTTACGCATTAAAAACGTTGACTAAATACACAAAATAAACCATTTTGTCACACTGTATAAAAACTGCACAAGTGCCTTATCGGCTCATCTCGAGAATCACCTGTTGGAAACATGACGTCAATATAAGCAGGAAAATAAAGGGGGCGTCACACGTCCTCAGCATAAGGAGGTCCAATTAAACAACATACACACTTTTGGCTCTTACAGCAGCTCTATAGCTGTCATCATTTTTTTGCCCTTTGTCAATAGTTTTCTAGTATTTTTAAAATTGGTTTCTGCACCTTGTTTGTGTGCAAAGTAAAGACAGAATAAATCAGCAAAAAGGGTTTTGAAAGCGATTTTATTAACACTTCTATTCGCATAGCTGAAAGACCGATCATCCGCCTCTCGCACAAGCTCCTACCCCCCCCCCCCCCCCCCCCGGAGAGGTTAAGTTCCACGTCTTGGCCTCCTGCAAAGGCAAAGGTCACTACTGCGACTGGGGATAACGATCCAGGGAAATTCTTACACAGCCTTTTGACCTCGGCTTTTAATTTTCTCAGAAACTGTACAGTAATATACCACCAACTTGGGAACATTGCACGGCTCAAACCCTCCCTCTCCTCTCCCCCAAGCCCTCATAACCTCCAGACTCCACGGCTCTCCAAACAAACTCCAACATGTTCAGAACTCTGCCGCACGACTGCTCACATCCACCCGCCGCTATGAACACATCTCCCCGGTCTTATGCAACCTCCACTGGCTCCCGGTAAAATACAGTATACTTCAAAATATTACTCATCACCTACAACGCCCTAAACAACTCCCTACCTACCTCTCAAACCTCCTCCCCCTCCGCGCCCCATTTTTTGGATCTGTTTATAGACCGGTCATAAATTGCCATTTTAACTGATTAAATATTTATGTTTGTCCAAAACCGTACAGTAATATTTCATGGAAATGTACATGGGCATAGAGGAGGCCAACTTAAACAAGTAACATGTGACAGAGTGTTACTTTTTTATTGATTGGGTTTGAAGACGGTTTAAACATTGGAGTATGACACTTCAAAGACATTTAGTGCCTTTTGAGCGGTACAAGGCCATTTACCGTAACGCCTTTAATATTGGTGCATATTATTTTGAAATGCACTCCACTGGACCTTCTGGACAGAGGGTTTGTACCACCACGAGATGTTAAGGAGTGATCGCAGATCATATCTCAATAGTACACGTTATGTGACGGTTATTATGACATGGCTGGGTGATAAGGAGAACATCATGTATCACGATATTTTCAACTTTTTATTATCTTTTGATGTATAAGCTAATTTTTTTAAATTAATAATAAATAGTCATCGGCGAGATAGATTTGATGACGTTGGTAGGTCTTAAGTCTTGCTAACTGCTTTACTGCTGTTGTTAGCGAGCTAACGCTAGCTTGATCAGCTGGATGACGAGGCTCCGTACGTCCTCTGTAATAACGGGACCACGTGGTGCTCCCGCCACGTCTTTGCCTCCGTCATGTGACTCAACAACTGCCGGCGCTGCAGGCTGCTGTTTCCTCAACGTCGGCTCGACTCTTTTCCTTTTTTTTGTTGTTGCTCCGCGCACACCTCCGCAACTCTGAGTGATGTAATAATCACGCAACACAATGAATCGATAATGAAATTTGTTGCCAACACTTCTAATATTCGATTCGTTGCTGCAGCCCTGTATGTTGGTAAAGGTACCAAAGAACAGCTTCACTCGGGTTAGTTCAGAAAACATCACTTGACTGTAATGAAGTCAAATAATCAGTTGTACACATTTGCTGTGCAGCCTTTTTTGGGCTAATTCTATCAGTGAAGACACATGTCATCGATTAAAACATTTTTTGCTGTGTTCAGTACTGCATTGAGCCACTGTTTCTAATCTCGAAACACATTCATATCTGCTGGTGTGATTGTATAGAAGTCTATGAGAAAATGACTGTACTTCACTTTTGATTTATTCCCTCAGTAAACCACATTTAATGGTCTCAATCTCTAGTTTAAATATTCAATACATTGATGTTCAGTAAATAATGGTCTATTTAGATTCCTCTTCGTCATGATGTTTTGAAGCAGTAGTTTTAGAGGGAGGCCTGAAGGGGCGGCCGTCAGAGTGTTGCTGATTTGGCAACTTTTTTTTACCAGATTTAGCAACTTGGAAGCTAATCCTGCTAGCTGGATAATAGGAAAATAGTTGGCAGCACTGGGCTGTTTTTTTTTTTTTTTTTAAGTGGATCTTTTAAGAAAAGTGAACTTTATCCAAGTAGTTTCTAAAATGACCAACCATGTTTTTTTAATATATGGCTTATATTTCAGGTGCTGCTACAAGCACAGAAGGAGCTCCTCAGCTACAATGACATCGGTGTTAGCGTTCTTGGTGAGTGGAACTACGTACTGACTGTGTTACTCAGTCAAGGCATTATGTGGAAGATCTAAACTAATCCATGGATAAGTTCACAATGTTTCACTCCTTACAACAGTAGCAGCCCATATGAACACTGGAACTTCACTTCACTCACCCTGCTGCTACTTTCCATTAAGCAATTCCCCTCATGTTGGGCTTTCATTTTCTGTTCTTTCTTTATCCTGCCAGTAGAAATGTAACGGTAATAAATAACAACAACGTTGAGATTAGCGTTTTCTGATTGTGTTCCAACCAGAGATGAGTCACCGATCAGCTGACTTCAACAAGATCCTCAACAAAACGGAAAGTCTGATGAGAGAGTTGCTGTAAGTGCTGCTTTTGTTGGAGTTACACCTACCCTTTTTTTTAAATCCCTGTTACCTTGTGAAAATATCCCACTTTACCGGCACCAAAGAGGCCTCAGACCATCGCATTACCTCCCCCATGCTTGACCGATGGCGTCAGGCACCATTCCAGCATATTTTCACCTGTTCTGCAAACTTTGATTTGTCTGTCCATAACCCTTTTTTCCAATCTTCCTCTTTTAAATGTCTGTGTTCTTTTGCCCTATCAATCTTTTCTTTTCATTAGCCATTCTCAGATGTGGCTTTTTCTTTGCCCCTTCCTAGAAGGCCAGCATCCCGGAGTCCCCTCTTCACTGTAGACACTGTGGACACTGGCCTTTTGCGGGTACCATTTAAAGAAGCTGCTAGTTGAGGACCTGTCAAACTAGAGAACGTAATATACTTGTGTTCTTGCTGATTTCTGCCTCCCACTTCTCTTTCTACTCTGGATAGAGCCCGTTTGTGCTGTTCTCTGAATGGAGCAGTTCACACCATTGTAGGAAACAACGTTCTTCACAATTTCTAGTTTGGAGCAGCCTTCATTTCTAAGAACAAGAAGTAGAACTAGACTGGCGAGTTTCAAATGATAGTTCTCTTTTTCTGGCCATTTTGAGAGTATAGTCAAAGCCACAAAGATGATGCTCCGGATACTTAACTAGCTCAAACAAGGCCAGTTTTATAGCTGTGCTAACATAATGCACTAGGGTTTTCTCATCATGCATTAGTCTTCTAAGGCGTTAAGGAAACACCGTTAGAACACTGGAGTGATAGTTGCCGGAAATGGGCCTCTGTACACCTATGTCGACATTTCATTAAAAACCAGACGTTTCCACCTGGAATAGTCATTTATGTGTAGTGTATTTCTGATTATTTGAATGAAAAAAAACAGTGCTTTAAAAAAAGAAAAAAGAAAACCGTTGGACCCCAAACGGTAGTGTGTGTGTGTGTGTGTGTGTGTGTGTGTGTGTATATATAAATATATATAGTATTAGGTGAGATGAGAGTTCGGTCCATCAACATTTAACACAAGGACCCTTTTCTTCTTAACACAGGAACATCCCCGAAAACTACAAGGTGATGTTCCTGCAGGGCGGCGGGTCGGGACAGTTCAGCGCTGTTCCCCTCAACCTTATCGGCCTCAAAGAGGACCGATGCACCGATTACCTGGTGACCGGAACGTGGTCAGAAAAGGCTGCGAAGGAGGCAGGGAAGTACGGCAAAGTCAACATTGTCCACCCGAAGCTGGATAGTTACACGAGTAAGTCTGTGTACATTGTAACATTTCTCCTTTATAGGAACTTACTTGTAATACTTTTTTTAGGGCCAGAATGGAGGTCTTGTCACTCAAATCAATTCTAGAAGGATTTTATGAATTTTTGACTTTTTATTAGACGTTATGTCTTTGAGTAGTCTGTCTGGATTTGCATTTCTGTGAAGGAAATGAATATCTCGCCTAAAGCGAAGGATTTTTTCCACCTGACCTAAAGACTAAGAAGTGGGCGTAGTCATTATGACGTCACCCAATGGTCTGTGGCCTTCCGTTTTGAGGCTTTGAGTTTGATTTCACGGCGTCTTGTCGCCATGTTTTTTTATATGGACAATAATTGACTTAATGAACATCATGCTATATTGGAGATGACTTGAACTTGAGATTATAAACTGTTTAGACTTTTATACAATCTTCTTTTTGCAGTTGCCCCCTAATGGCCATTAGAGAGAATGCAGTTTCTGTCACACTGCTCGATTGTCCTTTTACTTTTATTACGACAATCTCCCACACGTCGAACAGAATGAAAGGATTGGGTGTAAACTGTGACCTCACTTAGAGCCGTACAGACGTTTGGTAGTAATTCTGTTTTTGCTTCTTTACGCTTTAACTGTAATATTATTGCATCAATGAATTATTTCCAATCGCTTCTCCTATTCATGGCCTTGAGGGGCGGATTCAAACCTGACTTTGGACTAAGGACAGGTAGCCAGGCTATCGCAGGGCCGACACATCGAGACAAACAGCCCCCCCCCTGCTACGATGTGTTCAGCGTTCTCAATTCAGCTAAACTGCAATTGAGTAACCGTAGCGAAGTGGCTGTGCGTCCGCGCTGTTCCACAGAGGTACTTCTCTGCATGGTTGTGTCTGACTGGAACTCAGCAGAGCTTTGTTTGTCATCGTGTATGGAGGCAGTTTCACAGATAGATGTATATTGTCCAGGCTGCCTTCACCAGATAAGGGTATCCATCATTTTTCTGAGCATCTGGCCCTGCAAATAGAAAGTCTACTGGCACATCTGGTTCTTTATTACTTTTGCCAAATTTTCACTGTGGAAAAATAAAATACTAAGCAAGTAAGTTTTTTTGATCCTCCCATTTAAGGCATGTTTTTAACAGGCTTGATTTAAAGGGAGCGGTTTAGCGATGTTCTGTCGTTGCCTCCTCCAGAAATCCCCGACCCCAGCAGCTGGACCTTGAACCCGTCGGCCTCCTACGTGTACTACTGCTGCAACGAGACGGTCCACGGCGTGGAGTACAACTTCACACCAGAAACCAACGGGGTGGTCCTCGTCAGCGACATGTCCTCCAACTTCCTGTCCCGACCCGTGGACGTGTCAAAGGTTTGATACTGAATAGAATCTGTTGTTGTTTTGTGGGCTCCTTATCCCCCAAAGTTCCATATGGAATGTGTGAACCGTCAGGAAAACCTGTGAGGGAAAATCTGCACTGAAGAATGGGGGATCTTTTTCAAATCTGTTTAAAAGATGAAATGGTTTGAGTTCTAATGCGATTACGCAATGTCTCCTCTTGCCTGGTCTAGTTTGGGCTGATTTTTGCCGGAGCTCAGAAGAACGTCGGCTGCGCCGGGGTAACCGTTGTCATTGTGCGAGAGGACTTGTTGGGGCACGCCCTGAAAGAGTGTCCCATTGTTCTGGACTACAAGGTGCAGGCTGAAATGAACTCCCTCTACAACACGCCCCCATGTTTCAGGTACAGTTAGCTTAGCTTAGCATAGAGACAGTAAACTGATGTAACAGCTGGCTTTGCCCTACCAAATGTGAAACAATCATTAGCACCTTTTTAAATTCAACATTTATGTTTTTTTGGTGGATAATTTACTTGACTATATAGTGCTATTTTGCTCTTTTGGTTCTTCTTGTAAGGAATCGGGAAACGTTTATTGCCATCATATGTCAGACATACATGGAATTTGACTTTGTGCATGACGGAAGACAATGTAGTGCAGCAATAAGATAAAAGTAAAAATATAATAAAATATATGCTATGGGTTAGTATGTTGAGAAATAAAGATAAAATTAAAGATAAAGTACACCAGCTAAACAGAAAGTGACAAGTGACAAAGTGAATGAACATGGGAGTGAGAGTCAGTCGGGGGGGGCCGGGCTCTGTTGATGAGCCCGACTGCCGAAGGGAAGAAACTGTTGGTGTGGCGGGAGGTCTCAGTCCAGTGAAATGTTGCTCTAAGGATATTCAAAAAAATGAATTTTGTTGGTTCAGCATCTACATCATGGGTCTGGTTCTGGAGTGGATTAAGAACAACGGGGGCAGCGCTGCCATGGAGACGCTCAACAAGCAGAAGTCGTCCATGATCTATGACATCATCAACGCCTCCAATGGGTTCTATAAGTATGACAAAACTTCAGCAGCTGATATTCAAATATGAAATTCAGTGAAGTTTAAAACCTTGTCTCATCGAAACTTTGAATTCCTTTTCTTCTGTTTGAAAAACGGACTCCTTCTTCGGGTTATTAAGGGGACCTGTATACCTGCAGTATACCATCGGTTTCTTTTATTGTTATTTAGTGTTTTTCTCACAAAATAATCAAAAGATCCAACGATCAATAATATTTCTAGTTACAATTAAACCAGTATACCTGTAAAACGATACACATCACTACTTAAATTGTGTTTATAAGTCTCCTCCAAAATAAGAGCTCTCCTCGTGTGTGTGTGTGTGTGTGTGTGTGTGGCAACAGTGAAGAACACTGGATGAGCCACGTAGGGAAGACTTTAACTCAAACACCATAATCCTGTGTCCAGGTGTCCCGTGGACGTGACTTGTCGTAGCCGCATGAACGTACCGTTCCGTGTGGGGAAGAAGGAGGGAGACGAAGCCTTGGAGAAGGAGTTTCTGGCTGGCACATCCAAACGTGGAATGATATCGCTGAAAGGACACAGGTTGGTCAAACCTACGTGCACACCTACTTTATTGCCGTATTAAATGGTCACTAGAGAAAATATCCTGACGTTTTAACGCAAGTACGCTTATTTAAAGTTGGACATGAACACCACCAGCATTCAATCCACAATGGATGCCTTTGCTTGCAGTGTTTAGTTAGAATTTTGTGCGCCTAAAAGTGTCTCTTTGTCTGCCCCTGCAGGTCAACTGGAGGGATTCGTGCATCTCTGTACAATGCTGTAACGGTGGAGGACACTCGAGCCCTGGCCAGCTTTATGGAAGAATTCATGAAGGAGCACCAATAAGACACTCTGTCGGTATCTCACTTCTGCATCTCATCGCTCCAGTTAAAGACCTCCAGCCTCTCTATCCATGTTGGATTTGGGAGCGGCACCTTTAGAAGCACGTTTTGTAAAACCCCTTCCTTGTCCTTTATGAGCTTTAACCACTACTGTTACCAATATTGTCTTAATTAAATCTGTGTTATAGAAGTACTATTTTAATGTTGACTAGCAGTGCTTTAATATACATACTGTATGTATTGCTTGTAGTTTTCTCAAAATATGTTCACATTCCAGTAAATCTGATTTGGCATTATCTACATGTTGCTGCGTAATTTCTTATCTTCAGTGCCGTTTCGATCCAAGACGTATCAATCAATTGTTCGTATCTCCCTTGAATATGAGGTAGTTATTTAACCAATTCAAGATGTGTTGCTGACCTGGTTTCTTTTTAATATTCACATAAGCACATTTAGTAATATCCACTTTTTAAAGGTTTTTTAAAATAAGCCACGCACAACTTTGAGCAGCTTCTTACATATCAATCTGAGATTTCTGCCCCCAACTAAAATACAACATAGCATCTATGTGCTTTAAAAAGGATTTCAAATTCTCAACTACTAATTAATGCTGAGCCTTAAAACAGTTCAAGAAGTGATCTTTTTGATACATTTAAGGCCTGTATATAAGGTAACTATCACCAGACAATAAAGACTTTAAAGGCACTCTGGGCCTAATAAAATAACCTCTGTCTGAATTTAACATCAGAAGGTTTCAGGATTTGATGTCCTCAGGACGTTCTTGAAGTGGTCTAGTCTGCTTTGATCAATGGATACAATTGAGTATCGTCTACATAACAATAAAAGCGTTGCTGCGTTTCCTGATGACATTGCCTGTAAGAAGCATGTAAAAGGTAAATATAATCGGTCCAAGCTCAGAACCTTGTGCAACTCCGTGACCAACATTGATGGTCATCAAGGTTTCCCATGTAGAGTCAAACGTTTTTTACGGGCAAAACTCTATAAACCTTTTATAACTCCATTATCAGAATACACTTTTTCATCCTGTTTTATGAAGTATGAACAAATCCCTTGGTTAATAAAGATGTTTGATGTACATAAGTGGCATAGATGTGCAGATTTCTGGATAGTCAGAAAACTAATTTTATCTTTTAAATCCATACATTGTAAAATAACAGACATATTGAAGACACTTCAGCTAAATGGGGCAAAAACATGAACTGATAAACGTTCCACAGTTGATTTCTCGCATTAAAACAACTGATTTTAGGAGAAATCTCCATTGACTCAAAAGACAAAGTAGTAAAATAAACACCTAAATGTATATTTAGGATTTCCTCTACACTAGTCTGAAGGAAGACATATGGACACAAAAGCTGATGAAACAGACGACTGTGACCTTTATCAGTTCATTGAGTCCATTAAAAAGTGACATTTATCCAGACGTAATCTTCCTCATGCACATTATTCATCATAATATGTGTCAATTTGCAGTCTAATGAGACTGATTATGCTCGTGAGCAGTTCAGCGTGAGGGATTTGAATGTTTGGATGAGGCCACTAAAGATACAAACAAATTGGACGTAGGTGTGTGTCGTATCATGGTTCTAATTAAAGGAATAAAAACAGGGTTGATTGGAACATGTTAAACAAGTTCCCATGTTTTTTTTGTGCTCATGTTGCTGCTGAAGGCTGTTATCAGTGAGTTATAAATATTAGCATTATTTGCGTGTCCTTATTTGTTGCATCTACGTCCTTGACATTCAGAGACATTCTTCTGCTTTTTAATAGTTACTGTAGGAGCCATACATCGTTTTGATTATTCTTTTGTATTATTCTTTCCTTCTACGTTGTTTGTATGTGTGCGTGTGGTGTGACGTCATTTGTATCCACGACACCGTAAGGGGGTGTGGTGTGTGTGTGTGGGTGTATATTAGTGTGTGTCTGTTCACCTGTGGGGGGTGGTTGTTTGGAGCATGGCTGCAGGGTGAGCATGGGGAAAAACCTTCTTTTGACCGTCAGCGTCAGCGTCATTGTCATTGTAATCGTCACCAGAAATGTTACTATCGACTGTCATGTAGCGACGATTTGCCATCTTGTCACTAGTAGAGGTGTTTTGTGGGGTTATCTGACGCGTGGTTCCAAATGATTCCAGTTCCAGTCCAATACTGCATTTTATCTTCTTTATTTTTTGCTCAGTTCTGATGCTCAAACATGTTACAATCCATAGTTCTGATGCACCATGACTCTTGATCCTCACCCTTGATCCTCACGGTCAAAAACTGTTTGCTTCCCCAACACCCCCATTCCCTTGCTCTCTGATTATCTATATACACCTTAAAACCCAACACCTGGCTTCCCTTGCTCCCTGATTATCTACATACACCTTAAACCCATACTCCACCCAGTGTTCTCCAGGGGAACTACAACAGTCAAAAAGAGAGCATAATGGCTCTTACACTCCGGCCCCTAATTGTACATGACAAGTAGACATTACAATTCAATACAATATTTATACAAAGAGCCATTAAAGTCCAAAGCGACACTGTACAACATTGCATTTAAACAATCTTCCATTTTTAGAACATAAGTCTTTGCAATCAGTCCTTTAATTTTCCAAGTTGTCATACAATAGACAAAGCTTTGTCACAGGTCTCTCAAGTATATTGGTTTTAGTTTGTACTCGCACAGAACGTACAAGTCCATTTTTATCAGGAAAAACTTCCAAGACTCGTCCCATCAACCAGGATCCACGTCTGAACTCCAGGTGGAGGAGGTGGAGGCGGCTCTGCCCCCCCTGCGGAAGAAGGACGTGCCGTTGGAGGTGGACTTCTTCTGAGGATGCTCCATCGTCTGCTGGGACCTGAGCTGCTGGTTGATAACGATCTGGATATCGTCCTGCCAGGCTTCCAGTTCCTGTGACAACTCCAGCTTACGTTGGATGGCTTCTAACTGGTTGTTGAGAGATATCATGTCACTTTTACTTCTCACCAACTCTGCCTCCATCAGGGTTTTCTTGGCTATGGCTTCATCTCGATCTCTGATGGTGTGTTGGACGACGTCGGCCTCCTCCTCCACGTCCTGCAGCTTACGTTTCAACTCAGCGTTTTCCTGCTGCAGATGGACGTTCTGATCTCTCAGCTCATGCGCTGCACTCGGATTCCCACACTGATCGCCCGTCCTGTCGACAAAAGCTCGATTCAGCTCCTGAGAGCCCCACGTCAGTGCCAGAGTCTGGGCCACTCCCTTCAACTGACGCAGTATTGTGTGCAGGTCTTCCTTTTGATCCACGACCTCTGACCTCCCCGAGTTGTTCAGTTTCGGTGTCAGTGGGAGCAGCAACTGAAGACTGGACCACATTTCTTGTGTAATCTCTTCTTTGCTGACCCCGAGGCTCGTCGTCTCCATGCTGCTCTCCAGCTCGGACAGCAGGGGTGCGTCTCCGTGGCTCCTGCCTTCCTGCAGGGACACCTCCTCCTGAAGCTCCTCCACCTGGGTCTGCAGCTGCCGTGAGCGACCCTGTGCAGCCTCCGCCTCTTGCATCGCCCCAGCTAGCTGCTGGCTGTGCTGCTGGTTGAGTTGGTCTTGTAGAGCCAGGCGTGTGTGCAAAGAGGCCAAACTGGCCCTCAGCTCGGTGTTTTCTTGACACACACTCTCCAAACGCTCCTCCAGCACCTGCTCCTTCTGGGTGAGACGCAGAACCTGCTCTCTCATCGCACTGATAAGCTCCTCCTCCTGCAGCCTGTTGTGGCTTCCTTTTTGTTGGAGCTCCTGTTTCAGCTCCTCCAGCTTGTCTGCGTATCTATTAACAGTAACATCCGGACATTCAATTGTGTTCCCATTGTCCTTGCTTCCTTGTAATGGTCCATTCACGACCCATCCCAGTAGGGTTCTAACTGCATAAGGTCCTTCTCCATCACTGTTTTTAACCTCCCAGGGCTCCATTACCTTGGAAGCATTTGCTCCAATTAGCAAATCCACATCAGCAGGAATTTGAGGGATCTTAACACCTTTCAGGTATGGCCATTTATCCAAATCCTCTTCGGTAACCATGTTATCTTTGGACACAGGCATTTTCTCCTGAGTGAAAACTTCCGGAAGACTGTAAAAGATGTCATTATAAAGGCCAGACACTTCCAATCCAGTCAGAATAGAACTACTAACAGACCTTTGATTGCCCATTGTTTTCAAAAGAATATTAGTTTTCTTTCCTTTTAATTTCAAACGGTGCATTAAGTGTTCTGAACAAAATGTGGCAGAACTACCAGGATCCAAGAATGCATATGTTTGAATTACCTTTTGTCCTTTACAGGATTTGACTTGAACTGGTACAATTGATAATGCACATTCTCCATTACCGGCCCCTGTTTGACCACATGCTTGAAGGGCAACAAGCGCACTACTTAGTGATGGACGATTTTGTTCTTGAGTGTATGTTCTCTCCTTCTGTTGAATGTGCAGAATGCTGGGATGCATTTGGCCACATACTGTGCAATTCAAGCGCTTTTCACAATCTCCGCTCATGTGTCCGACACAAAGACAGCCAAAGCAGATACCTTTCTCCTTTAGAAAGTTCAGTTTTTCCTTGTGCATCTTGTTTTGCATTTGTGTACACTGCTCCAATAAGTGATCACGTTTGCAACACAAACATACAACTTGAGATTTTGATCTGAAATCAGACATACAACACTGAATTGACTTGCTGTTAGTAACAACCGTTGTTGCAAAGCTGTTTCTAATTGTATTCCTATGTTGAGGTTTCTGTTGTACAATTTGAGTACTCTGGATATCACCAAAAAGTGGATCAGATGACATTTTAACTTGACGTTCCACAAATGTTACGATATCTCTGAACTTTGCCCTTCGATTGTGCCTTTCCAATAGCTCACAAGCAACAGTTCTCCAGTTCTCCCTTAATTTGTAAGGCAGCTTCGTGATGACTGTTTTCAAATTGCTTGGCATCTCCAGCTCCTCCATGTACTCAATTTCTTCCATTGCATTACAGCATCCACGCAAAAAGAGAGCATAACTCTGCAGTGAACTTACATCCTCGGATTTTACTGAAGGCCATCCAAGTACTTTCTCTATACATGCAGCAGCTATTTTGAACTCATTGCCAAAATGTTCCTTCAACAATGCTTTAGCTTGCACATATCCTCTTTGTGCATCCATGTGCTGACAACTGCGCACAAGTTCCTTAGGTTGACCTTGTGTGTACTGTTCCAGAAAGTACAAACGATCTCGATAATTGTTGGTTTTGTCCTCTATTCCATGTTCAAATGCTCTGATGAAAGCTCTATATTGCAAAGGATTACCATCAAACACATGAATATCTCTTTGAGGCAGTGTGCTGGATTGTTGTTGTTGTACAAGAAGAGCAGTAATCTCATTTTGTTTTTGCATAATACTGCAGATGTTTGAAGTTGATGTTCCATTGCTGTTCGGCATTACATTTGAAGTTTGCATTTGTGACACAGAATGAAGATCAGATTGCAGTGCACTGTGAGTTTGCTGAACCACATTCCTTTGGTTTGCTTGCTGGAAACAATTCCTTGGCCTATATTCCTCAACATGAGGGTTAAGAATGACTTCTTTGCCGCCCATTGTAGTTCCTTTATCATAATATGCATTCATACCATCAGAAAAGGTTTTACGATGCTGGCCGTCAGAACTGTTTAAAACCGCAATTTTAGCAGTAGCAGCAGCAATATCTGCATCAATATCCATTTGCTCTTGTCTTTGCCTCAGTTGTTCCTGTTGTACCTCCAAGGCATGTTTCTCCTTTAAAGCAGTTGCACGTGCAATTAATGCAGCCTTTTCTGCCTCTGCTATAATTCGTGCTGACGAAGCAGAAGATCTCCCAGTACGCACACTGCTAGAACTTTTCCTACTGGATGGTTTAGTTGACACTCGTGAGGAAATGTTTGAAACGCTATCATTTGGTTCAATGTCATCTTGACAAGCATTGTCATCAACACCAGAACATGAAACTTGACTTTCAGTACTCAACCATTTGTTAACATCATCTTTAAACCCATTATAAATTAACATCTTTCCATTGAACCATGTTTGTTGTCTTTCCTTTTCTTCATTGGGCAAAATAACCATCACAGAATTGTGCATTTCTTTTGCTTCATCACACAGCTTTATGAATTTCTCAAAAGAACATTGCACTTCCTTTTCATACTCTCGGTTACACATAAAATCTCTTATGATAACCATCAAGTTGTTTGCTTTATTTAATTTAGTCTTTCTTGTTTTCTGCAACGTTTCCAATTTTTCCAGTAATGCCCTTGGAGTAAGTTTGATGCCCCGTTTTTCTTTCACCGACTCCATTTCAACTCTCTCAACCGGCACATTAGTCTCTGGTGGTTTACCAGCAGCCATAAAGTCTTCACCACAATTACTCACACTCATTTTCACAGAGTGTTGATTTCATTCAACTTGTCAGTAACTGTAAATTTAAGCAACCAATGCCTTGGATTTATGCTATTAAAGGTGTGCACACAAGAGCCATTCATAGGTAGCAGTACACATACCTTGAATTAATTCGCTCGCTTCGTCGCGACTGGTCCTTGATTCATACATCCAATTATATCCAAATCCACAGCGGAATCCAGTGCTTAGTTCAAAAAAAGTTCCAAAGCGATGCGTGATAATCCACAAAGAAGTAGTTTTTGACAAAGTGTAGCGACGATTTGCCATCTTGTCACTAGTAGAGGTGTTTTGTGGGGTTATCTGACGCGTGGTTCCAAATGATTCCAGTTCCAGTCCAATACTGCATTTTATCTTCTTTATTTTTTGCTCAGTTCTGATGCTCAAACATGTTACAATCCATAGTTCTGATGCACCATGACTCTTGATCCTCACCCTTGATCCTCACGGTCAAAAACTGTTTGCTTCCCCAACACCCCCATTCCCTTGCTCTCTGATTATCTATATACACCTTAAAACCCAACACCTGGCTTCCCTTGCTCCCTGATTATCTACATACACCTTAAACCCATACTCCACCCAGTGTTCTCCAGGGGAACTACAACAGTCAAAAAGAGAGCATAATGGCTCTTACAGTCAAATAAAATTCTTGTTCTTTAGTCACTGTGCCTTACTGTTGGTGAAATGTTCACGTTGGAGGGCGACGCGTCATTAGTATGATCCCCTCATGTCTTAGCCTGCTGCGGCTTTTCGGATATTGTTTGTTGTGTAAAAGCCGCTATAATTTTGTCAAAAGAAGGTTTGTTGAAGCGCGGAAATGTATTGTCGTGATAACGCTGGATGTCGGAGATCGCTTTCAAAGTTGTAAACGATAGACGTGAACGCTCATTAGACTCGCGTAAAGCGCATTGATTCACAAATTTGCTGTTACTATGCCTTTTGTGATCACAGCGCTTCTATTTTGAAAGGTACACGTCTATAAATATTGTGCATTGTTTGTATTCCCCGCTAGGCTTAGTAGTACTTTCGCATAAGGTGATTGTACTGGTTTGTTTGTTTTGGGACCTTTTGTAGGGTTTTTGTTCGTGCGTCAAGCGGGTGAAGCATTGCGCTTGGGAGTGCCGCCGTAGTTCTCGTTCTAAGACGGTTAGTCTGGTTTGAGGCTATCGGTATTTAGGTACATAAATACCCACCGCTAGTACGCACAGAAGACTAGGGTGAGTCTAGTTTAGCCTCGGTGGAAGTTAGGGGGAATCAAAACGATGCACTGTAGCTGTACTATTTTCAGGTGGAAATACAAATTATAAAAGAGCGCTATGTCTTAACGTCATTAGCAGATATTTTTTGTGATTTATTGGATTTTTTGTAAATGGAAAATGGAGTTGAATGACACCAGCCAAGTTGAGAAAAGACAAATAACACTTACACCCAAAGCCTTTGAGCACAAATTGGAAAAGCTCCAAGAAGAACGTCAAGTAAAAATAAGGAAGATTAAAGGTGCAATAAGAGAAATTAAAAGCCTAATGCAAAGGGCGGATAATGCTGAAAAAATACGGTCATGCCTTGATAAGGTATCGAGCTTGTTTAAAGTAGCAAGTCATCTTCATGGTGTTGTGGCTTCTATGCTCCCACCTGAAGAACAAGAAAAACAAAATTCTTGGTTTGTCAGTATTGAAGAACATACAATTGCTTTTGTGGAGGAGACCAATAAATGGCTGCTTGAGGTGCCAGACACAGCAGAAGAGTGTGTTGTCGCACCATGTTTAGGATCTGTTCCCAACAATGAGGCAGGTATTGTGGAAAATGTAGTGGATGACATTAGACCGATTGATAGTGTTTCTAATGTATCAGTGAAGTCAAGGAGGCACAGTTCAGTAGTAAGTAAATCTATGTCCACTACTTCATCAGCTAGATTAAGGGCTGAAGCTGAGACAGCTGCTCTTATGGCTCGTCAAAGAATGCTGAGTCAGAAACATGCCCTGGAAGAACAGCAGGAAGTATTGAGGAAGAGAAAGGAGGAGCTGGACCTGGACACGGAGCTGGCGGCATCTATGGCTAAAGTGAGTGTGTTCAAGGGTTCAGAAGGATCCTGTGTGTCTAATGTTTCCGTAAAATCAGATGGGATGAACTCTTATTTGGAAAGAGGAAAAGGAACACAGTTAAGACCTGATGCTGTCAAATTCGTGCCTGAGTTCAACACCCAACCATGGGATGCAGAGGCTGGCGGTGAAGCTTTGCTTTCAGGTTATTCTGCTGTAAGGCCTAAGACACACAACAGAAGGGAGCCGCCTGCTGCTGTGACCTGGCCCGGTCCGTCTGCTTTGCCTTCTCTGCCCGCTGCTGCGACTGGGGTTGGTATGTCCACTCTTCCAGAAGGTTCTTCTTATCCACCAGTTACTCACATTCAATCTGGAGATACATCTGTGACAGCGAATTATTCTGATCAGCGTTTTCTCACAGTTTTGGAAAGACAAAATCAAATTACATCTTTATTGGTTGAACAACAGTCACTTTTTCTCTTACCTAAGCGAGACCTACAGGTTTTTGATGGAGATCCTCTGGAGTATCAAACCTTCATAAGAGGATTTGAACACAACATTGAAGCTAGAACACAAAGCCAAAAGGATTGTTTGTATTACCTCGAGCAGTATACGAGAGGGCAGCCCAGGGATTTGGTCCGTAGCTGTCAACATCTGCCTCTGTCTCGTGGATACACTAAGGCAAGGTCACTGCTTCAAGAACATTTTGGCGATCCATTCAAAGTAGCCTCCGCTTATATGGATAAGGTGCTTTCATGGCCTATGGTTAAAGCTGAAGATATCGACGCTTTGCAGGCGTATAGTCTAATGTTACAGGAATGTTGCAATTCCATGGGGACTGCCGCAAAAGATCTGGATGTACCTACGAATATGCAAAGCATTGTGAAAAAGCTGCCTTATAAGTTGCGGGATCATTGGAGAAGTGTGGCTGGTGATATTCAGGAGAAGTTTCGCCGTAGAGCTACATTTTCAGACATTGTGGAGTTTGTTGAGAGGCAAGTCAAGATAGCAAGTGACCCTCTTTTTGGAAATATACAAGATACACATGTGACAGGAAGAAAGGAATTAAAAATAGTCAAGTTGCACTCTCAAACTGGTTCAAAGGCTAGAGGCAGTAGTTTTGCCACTACCGTGACACCTGCTGAGAGGAAAGTGGAGTCTGGAAACAAAATAGAGAAGAACTCTCTTGTGAAAGTTTGTCTGTTCTGTGGAGCTGGACATTCGTTGGATGTTTGTCTTTCTTTAGGTAAAAGGACACAAGATGAGAAATTGTCTTTTTTGAAGGAGAACCGTATGTGCTTTGGATGTCTGTGCGTTGGGCACATGAGTAAAGATTGCAGGAAACGTTTAATATGTAGAGTATGCAATTATAGACACCCCACGTTGTTGCATTTCCACCCCAAAGCAAAACAAAAGAGTTTGACTCAGGCCAATGCTGGCTTTGAACCAGTCAGAGAAGGCGCTGTGGTGTCTGTTCAGTCCAGTGGCTTAACTGGGGCCGGTAAGCAGGACTGTACACTTTCTATCTTGCCTGTTCAGGTGAAATCCAAAAGTGGGCAAGAGACCGTGGTCACGTATGCGTTTCTGGATCCGGGGAGTACTGCCTCGTTTTGTACAGAGCGACTCATGAATCGGCTCAATCTTACAGGGAAGAAGCTCGGAATACTCCTTAGAACTATGGGGCAGGAGAAGGTGGTGGAAAGTTACAGGTTGTCAGACTTGGAAGTCTCCAAGTTGGATTCTGACAGCTTTTGTGACCTGCCTGAGATTTTTACTCAAAGAAGCATGCCTGTTCATAGAGGTAACATTCCACGCTCAAAAGACCTCCAAAGATGGCCGCACCTGAGACACATACAAATACCAGAGATTGACGCTGATGTGGACCTTTTGATCGGCACTAACGTCCCTCAAGCTCTGGAGCCGTGGGAGGTAGTTCGAGCCGTGAACGGCGGCCCTTATGCAATTAAAACCATTCTGGGTTGGACCGTCAATGGTCCGCTGCGAGGAGATAATCAGATCCGTGATCAGTGTTCACAGCCCGACATCTCAGTTAATCGCATCTCCGTGGCGAGACTTGATGAGCTTTGGGAAAAACAACTGAAGGTGGATTTTCCCGAAAATCTGCATGATGACCAACCTGGTCTGTCGAGAGAGGATAAGCGCTTCATTGAGTCAGTTTCTGAATCTGCTAAGCTCATTGATGGTCATTATAATATCGGTTTGCCGGTAAGACAAAGATCCCTCAAAATGCCAAACAATAAGGCAATCGTAGAGCAGCGTACATTGAGTCTAAAAAGGCGTATGAACAAAGATCTATCTTTTCGCTCCGACTACATTACATTCATGTCTGGCATGCTGACTAATGGCTACGCAGAGAGAGTTCCTACTGAGCAGCTGGCCCGTTGTGATGGAAGGTATTAAGTCTCAAATACCAAAGGAGGGTTTATCCGTGGAGGACATGGTCATGGCAGAGTTAAATATTGTCCGTTTCTGTCAAGGGGTGAAGTTTTCGGAGGAACTGTCCCATTTGAAGAAAGGAGAGTGTGTAAGAAGGACAAGTCATCTTTACAAGCTAAACCCGATCCTGGATGGTGATCTCATCAGGGTTGGGGGACGGCTCAGTAGAGCAGCAATGCCACTTGAAGCGAAACATCCAGTTATACTGGCTAAAGATCAACACGTTTCTAATCTCATCCTTGCTCATGTACATCAAGAAACAGGCCATGGTGGACGAAATCATATGCTTTCTCATTTGCGACAGAAGTATTGGATTCCTGGTGCCTGCGTTGCCATCAGAAGGGTTCTGAGTAAATGTGTTATCTGCCGTAAACTGTCTGCTTCTCCTGGACATCAGAAAATGGCTGATCTTCCTCACAACCGAATTACTCCTGATGAGCCTCCTTTCAGTCGTGTTGGGTTGGACTGTTTTGGACCATTTGAAGTTAAGCGTGGAAGATCTGTGATCAAGAGGTATGGGCTAATTTTTACATGCCTGGCAATACGAGCCATACACCTTGAAGTTCTTTCGTCTTTAGACACAGACTCTTTCATCAATGGTTTCAGAAGGTTCATGGCGAGACGTGGTCAAGTCCTAGAAATTTGTTCAGATAACGGCACTAACTTTGTGGGCGCTGAACGTGAATTGAGGCATGCCTTTGAAAATCTGAATCATGACCTTATAAAGGATGTACTGTTGCGAAAGGGTGTTAAATGGGTTTTCAATCCTCCAGCAGCATCACACCATGGAGGCGTTTGGGAAAGATTAATTCGGTCAGTTCGTAGAGTGCTGAACTCTGTCTTTAAAAGTCAGATGCTTGACGAAGAAAGCTTGGCGACGGTATTTTGTGAGGCTGAAGCGATTGTTAACAGTCGTCCAATAACAAAAGCATCTACAGATCCCCAAGATTTGGAGGCATTGACTCCTAATCATCTGCTTCTGCTTAAATCACGGCCGTTATTGCCTCCAGGAGTGTTCAGGGAGGAGGATGTTTATTCCCGTCGTCGCTGGAGACAGGTTCAGTACCTGTCGGACTTATTTTGGAAGCGCTGGGTAAAGGAGTACCTTCCCGGACTTCAGGAGCGCCAGAAGTGGAATTCCGTAAAAAGAAATTTTGTTTCAGGAGATCTGGTGGTGCTAGTGGATGATATGGCTCCTCGCAATACTTGGATTATAGGAAGAATTGTGGATACTATTCCGGACAAAAATGGACTGGTGCGACGTGTACAGATAAAAACTAAAACCAGTTATCTGAACCGACCAATAACTAAAGTCTGCCTTCTGCAGGAAGCAGAGGGGCAGTGAAGATCTTTGGATACCTCGTACATGAACATCGACATCAAGGGACTTTAAGAGGACCGAATTTTCACTTTGTATTTTGATTGATGTCTGTCTCCCACTAGGTGAATTGGCTGGTCAATTATTACTATGAAATAATTTGGGGCCGGAATGTAGGAGCCATACATCGTTTTGATTATTCTTTTGTATTATTCTTTCCTTCTACGTTGTTTGTATGTGTGCGTGTGGTGTGACGTCATTTGTATCCACGACACCGTAAGGGGGTGTGGTGTGTGTGTTTGGGTGTATATTAGTGTGTGTCTGTTCACCTGTGGGGGGTGGTTGTTTGGAGCATGGCTGCAGGGTGAGCATGGGGAAAAACCTTCTTTTGACCGTCAGCGTCAGCGTCAGCGTCATTGTCATTGTAATCGTCACCAGAAATGTTACTATCGACTGTCAAATAAAATTCTTGTTCTTTAGTCACTGTGCCTTACTGTTGGTGAAATGTTCACGTTGGAGGGCGACGCGTCATTAGTATGATCCCCTCATGTCTTAGCCTGCTGCGGCTTTTCGGATATTGTTTGTTGTGTAAAAGCCGCTATAGTTACATTTAAACATGATAAAATCCTGGTTATAAAGTGTTATCACAAAGTGCCCCAAAAAAATCCAAATATATAATTACATTGTGAGGATTGGTGCGATGAAAAGAAACTGCATCCCATTATTAAGACGTCGCATATCCTAATTATGATTAGTAAGTCATTGTCTCGAGAGAGTTTCTCACAGACTTAAAGGATCTTTATTTTTTCATCACGGTGGTGGAAACGGTCTTTTTATACTAATCCCAACACTAAGAGAGTGAGAAAAAACAGGACCAAGAATAAATGGATTAATCCAAACAACAGGAATAAAGACAAAACCGAAGTCAAATCAAAAGAATCAATGAAAGCTCAATTAAAATAAAGATACACTCTTAAAAAAAGAACCAACTTGACCACTGACTCTTCAACCTTTAAGATATCATTATTATTATATTTCAATTCTCAAACACAAGCTTGAACAATAGTGGAGCCAGGAGATGTTTTTCCTTCAAATTACCACAAGGTGGAAGTACTGGTCCAGAAACGCCTCGGAGGGGATCAAATACTCAACTGACTCATCTCTGAGGGATTTTGCTCGCCACCTGGAGTCAGACTTTATTGGCATTAAATGTTAAATTAAATCCTGTTTCCAGCGCATGGACATAGTTAATATATAATAATTCTGTTCCATAATAGATAATGTGGCAATTAATGCATATAAAGAATAAAGAAGACGTAGTGAAACAAGTGATTACTGAGAAAGAGACACGCAGTCGTGTTTCCTCTTTTACCCCTTTCTTTTATTATCCCAGAATATAAGTAATGGACTAACCGCAACCTACATTTACCCTAATCCCCAATTTCACCATCCAATGTTAAAACTTAAATGATGGCGGGAAAGATAATTAATGCGTTACATCATCTGATAAAGTCAACTCATCACCACAGAGTCTCACACTATCAAATACTATCAAAATGTGTATCCGGATCCTGTAAAAAAAAAAAATACACATCTGTACCTCATAATGTCTGGAATGAGCTCAGCATCGTTGTATTTCTCCCTCTATCAACCGTCACCATTTGTTCCTTACTAAAACATAGTGTTTTCAAGCTCGGGAACGATAAGTCCTCGACACAGAAAGGTGTCACCGAGGCACATGCAGGAGCTGTAGTACGTTGGAGGTGATCTCCTGCTGCACACTGGTGTGAGAGGTGTGTTAGCATGCGGCAGGCATGCTGTCAATAGAACATCAGTCGCACCGCTTCTCTTTCATGTTTTCAAAATGTATCAAGGCATTAATGGTTGGATGGGAATTGAACCACCAACCTTGCAGCCTCTCACAATATTTTCAGGCTAAGGGCGTGTGTATTGCGTCACTGCCTACTTCGTTACATAATCAAGATGCTTTAAGTGATGATTCCCATTGAGTTAGATTTAATAAACTCATCGAGAAGGCAGGTGACCGCGAAGTGTCGCCTTTGAAACCGGATCTTTTGGACCCCCCCTTCGTTCCCTCCTCCCCAAAAAACGACTGGCTATTTTCTTACTTTCATTTTGAAAAGTAATGAAACATAAAGTTAAGTTGATCCAAGAGTTATTATTTTATATAACATCCCAGGTGATTCTTCCCAAAAAGTAATTTTGACAGTTAGCAAATATCAATACCAAGAACAGGGGAGAAAGTATGAATGCTGGTGTTGACTGTGGATCCCTGGAGCGGGAGATGTTGAGCCTGCTAAGAAGGTGTGTGTGTGTGTGTGTGCTGAAATGTAGAAAATGGTTCTGCCCGACTGAAGTATTGCTTTAAGCCAGATGAGTTCTCTGTCAGTACAATAAGAGAACTTCAAGGAGCAACCTTCAGTGGTCGCATTGAAAACCCTCTCTATACTTGAGCATGATGTGCATATTTAGTCACCATATCTCTACTGATACTACTCTAGCTTTCAGCTCAGCTTCTATCTTATCACGGTGTCCCAAAACATAGATACGGCGCCTATTTTATTTTGTTGACGTTTTGATTCTGTGTTTGGATCGAGATTGTGTCCAACTTTAATGTGGTACGCAGAGCCGCTGTAGCTGAGGAGCTCCTCCTGGGCGTAAAACATCACCTGAAATATAAACCAAACATTAAAAAGACAGGATTGGTAATCTTTAGAAACTACCTGGAGTGCAGGATTTTGTTCAATTATCCACTTATGCGTCTAGCAGCATTGGCTTCAAAAGTTGTTTAATCTGGCAAAAAAACACTGACCTCCCCCCTTCAGGCCTCCCTCATGATGAACCATAGACTGTATACAAAGAGTGCACATATTCATCATGAAATCAGCCAATTTCGCCGGCACCATGTTGGAATACAATCGTGTTCAAAAAAAGAAAAAACAAGTTACAATATTTGAAACGCGGAGGAGTGGCGCAGAGATGCCAGATATGTGTCTAGTGTCAGCAACCTGTCAATCATACTAAGCCCCCTTTTCTACAAGCACACTTATTTTTGTAAGCGAAGACGTTTCCCCCTGATGACCAGGAAGATGTTCACAGCACACAAACATGCAGTTGTCCTTCATCAGTGGGCTTTTATTTTGACACATTGGTATGTAGTCACATTATCAGTATTATCACATTATTCATTCATGACTGGAGGAAGAACTAATCAGAAGATATAAATACTGTGCATGAGGAAGAAATGTTGATGACGTAAAATTCCTAAATCTGCTGCTCCAACTGATGTCCGTCCTGAATGAATGGGAACAAGCATTTGTGCATGTTTGCGAGTGCATGACTGGGTCGAACAAAGCTTGCTGTTTGTTGCTGTGAAATGGACCGTGTTCAGTGGGATTTTACAGAAGTGATGAAAAAAAACATGGGAAAGAGTCCCCCGTTAGATTAATACTCTTGGGAAATCAAGCTAATTTTCCAAAACTCACCTACATGTGTGACGGAGAAATGAGGAAACTGCATGCTTTTTCATTCCAACCTTTCTAAAAGAGATTTTGCTCTTGTGTCTCAAGTTCTTTATACTCTGCTCTCCGCCTAAATGCAATTATGATTCCGACAAACTGCCTCACCTCTCGGCAATCCCCCCCCCCCCCTAAAAATACTGTCCACGACCCTGCTGCAGATCCACCTCAAAGCAGAAAAAAAGCCAATTGAGAAATAAGAAGAGGCAGAGGGGCTTTGAAATGCGAGTGGGGTTACAGCGGAGACGGGAGGTTGTGACAGGATTGTGTGGGGATCCTCGCCCTGTCGAGCCCACTAATGTCGAGGTAATGCCAGCGGCGCGCTGCCGTAAGACGGTGATAATGAAAAACACCGGGGAAGACAATATCAAATGGCTCCTCTACATCCTGCAGTGGAGATTAGTGGACACAAAAGTAGGGTGGCAGCGGCAGAGGAGGCGGAGGCCGGCTTTAGTGCTGCTGATTGAGTCTCTTGTCAAGAGCTCCATGCTTGCGGCGTGAAAAGTTACTGTGACTGACATCCTTTATTTCACACACAGAGACACACACAGTATGCACGGCCTCCGTCTGTTTCCTATAGATACTGTATACACTGTCTGCTCAGAGAAGATCACTCAGGTTATCCTTGAACCAGTTTATTCCCTTGCTGTCGGTGTGCATTAGAGAGCATTTAGTGCACTTTCCCACAAACTGGAGAAAAATAATGATCGTGATCCTGCTGTGCTGCCCGGTACAGAAGCTACAAAGGACAATCCTAGTGGATCAATCATTGGACCCACATCAATGGAATTGAATGCACAAAAAATAATAATTAAATCAGCTTAAACTCCGTGGAACAACCACCAAGAGACCAATAAATCAGTTTGCCGTGGACTTCATAAAAACCTCTTTGTGTTGTATCTTTGGTTGCGAGGCGCGTGAGTCATTGACACACTGCTCTGACTGGTGTATTTTCAGAATAAGGTGCTTTCGTAACAGGAAATTACTTTCGGGCAACAAAACCACTTTGTTAAGTTTAGGAAAAGAGCTTGGTTAAAGTGAACTTGACTGACGTGTCACTGACTTGTTAGCGACTCGTGAGTCATGGGAGAGACTGGGAGCAATTGTAACAATTTTTTCAAAGAGCACCTACAGTATAACTCACCCAATCGTTGTATCAGAGCTCTACAATTTTGACCCAAAGTACCCTTATTTGTATTACTATTCTTTTTTTTTATATATTCCATATTCCAGACAGAAAGTGAGAACACAGCTACCTCAATGGGGTGAGGATTAACAGGATATTACATTCAGTGGTATATCGCTCAGGTAACTGTGACGACCTGCCACTGAATACAGACATTACAAATATACATAAGCAAACACACATCGCTCTGCGTAGTGTGAGGTCCTCAAAATGGGAGGTACGTTCCAACCAGGTGGTTGCAGCAGAACTTCAACTCCCACAGTCGGCAAGGCAGCCGGGCCCAAGGCGGCTGTCCAGATGAAGAGAATGATGCTGATTGCCCTGACGGGGGCTGGGGGTGGTTGGAAAAGAGAAAAGGACAGGGGTCGGGGAGTTGAGGAGGTGACGTGACCGAGGAGGGACATGGAAGAAAGAAAAGAGTTTATGTTGATAGCGGTGTTTAAGTTTACCCTGTTTTGGACTGAACAGAAGACTAAGTTTTCAAATCATTGCTTTTCGTCATTTTTTGTGCACCCACGGCTCACCTCATGGTCCCGACCTCTCGAGACATCACAGGAGATACGAGTTGTAGGCTGGATTAGATGAAGGCAGAAGATCCCCAAAACAGCCACAATACCAACACAACAAATAAAAAATACAAACGGAAAACACTATAAATTAAAGGAAATATATGTATGTATGCACACACACACACACACACACACACACACACACACACACACACACACACACACACACACACACACACACACACACAACCATCCCAAAAAACAATAATTACAAATAAAAATAAATAAATAAAAAAAAGTCAAAAAGTTATTTGTCTTATTATCAAGTCACTATTCTCTAATCTTAGACAATTTCAACATCAGCAGTAGGTATTTAAAATATAGACTTAATTTTACAGCCCAGGAGTTCCTTTCAAATCTGTATTTTGAGAAATGGCAAAACATGGTTAAAATAAAGTAAAAGCTAGGAAAAACATAGGGGAAATAAGAAACTTAAAAGATTAAAAAATGCCTTTCTGAATAAGTTTTCAGTCAGTGAGTCCAGTGACCACGCTGCCCTCAGGTGGCTCAGAGAGACTGCTCCATTTGCGTGGCGCTGCAGAGCAAAAGGCCCGGGCGCCCTTGGGGCGGAGCTTGGTGTTGGGGACCCGGAGGAGCGAGCTGCTTGCAGATCTCAGGGTGCGGGTGGAGGTTTGGGGAGGCGGAAGCTCTGGGACCATGACGTGGGACTATGACGTGGGACTATGACGTGGGACCCTGACGTGGGACTATGACGTGGGACCATGACGTGGGACCATGATGTGGGACCATGACGTGGGACTATGACGTGGGACTATGACGTGGGACTATGAAGTGGGATTATTACATGGGACCATGACGTGGGACCATGACGTGGGACCATGACGTGGGACCATGACGTGGGACCATGAAGTGGGACTATTACATGGGACTATGACGTGGGACTATGACGTGGGACTATGACGTGGGACTATGACGTGGGACTATGAAGTGGGACTATTACATGGGACCATGACGTGGGACCATGACGTGACTATGACGTGGGACCATGACGTGGGACTATGACGTAGGACCATGACGTGGGACTATGACGTGGGACTATTACATGGGACCATGACGTGGGACTATTACGTGGGACCATGACGTGGGACTATAACGTGGGACCATGACGTAGGACTATGACGTGGGACTATGACGTGGGACTATGACGTGGGACTATGAAGTGGGACTATTACATGGGACCATGACGTGGGACCATGACGTGGGACCATGACGTGGGACCATGACGTGGGACTATGAAGTGGGACTATTACATGGGACTATGAAGTGGGACTATTACATGGGACCATGACGTGGGACCATGACGTGGGACCATGACGTGGGACCATGACGTGGGACTATAACGTGGGACCATGACGTAGGACTATGACGTGGGACTATGACGTGGGACTATGACGTGGGACTATGAAGTGGGACTATTACATGGGACCATGACGTGGGACCATGACGTGGGACCATGACGTGGGACTATTACATGGGACTATTACATGGGACTATTACGTGGGACTATGACGTGGGACTATGACGTGGGACTATGAAGTGGGACTATTACATGGGACCATGACGTGGGACCATGACGTGGGACCATGACGTGACTATGACGTGGGACCATGACGTGGGACTATGACGTAGGACCATGACGTGGGACTATGACGTGGGACTATTACATGGGACCATGACGTGGGACTATTACGTGGGACCATGACGTGGGACTATGACGTGGGACCATGACGTGGGACTATAACGTGGGACCATGACGTAGGACTATGACGTGGGACTATGACGTGGGACTATGACGTGGGACCATGACGTGGGACCATGACATGGGACCATGACGTGGGACCATGACGTGTGACCATGACGTAGGACCATGACGTGTGACCATGACGTAGGACCATGACGTAGGACTATTACGTGGGACCATGACGTAGGACTATGACGTGGGACTTTGAAGTGGGACTATTACATCGGACCATGACGTGGGACTATTACGTGGGACCATGACGTGGGACCATGACGTGGGACTATTACGTGGGACCATGACGTGGGACTATTACGTGGTACCATGACGTGTGACCATGACGTAGGACCATGACGTAGGACCATGACGTAGGACTATGACGTGGGACTATGACGTGGGACCATGACGTAGGACTATGACGTGGGACTATGACGTGGGACCATGACGTAGGACTATGACGTGGGACTATGACGTGGGACCATGACGTGGGACCATGACGTGGGACCATGACGTGGGACTATTACGTGGGACCATGACGTGGGACCATGACGTGGGACTATTACGTAGGACTATGACGTGGGACTTTGAAGTGGGACTATTACATCGGACCATGACGTGGGACTATTACGTGGGACCATGACGTGGGACCATGACGTGGGACTATTACGTGGGACCATGACGTGGGACTATTACGTGGTACCATGACGTGTGACCATGACGTAGGACCATGACGTAGGACCATGACGTAGGACTATGACGTGGGACTATGACGTGGGACCATGACGTAGGACTATGACGTGGGACTATGACGTGGGACCATGACGTAGGACTATGACGTGGGACTATGACGTGGGACCATGACGTGGGACCATGACGTGGGACCATGACGTGGGACTATTACGTGGGACCATGACGTGGGACCATGACGTGGGACTATGACGTGTGACCATGACGTAGGACCATGACGTAGGACCATGACGTGGGACTATGACGTGGGACTATGAAGTGGGACCATGACGTAGGACTATGACGTGGGACTATGACGTGGGACTATGACGTGGGACTATGACGTGGGACTATGACGTGGCTAGGACGGACGGATGGACGGACCACCCTGGAATGGGTGACCGATGGACACAATCAGGAATCAGGGAAGACAATCAGACTGGTGACACATGAGGAAGGGTAAGTGACCTGAAACGAGAGGAGGGTTACTATTTCAAAATAACACAGGAAATGACGAGACAAAAAGGCCCGACAGAATAAAACAAACCCGACAACTTCACCGCGGTGTATCACATTACTGTTACTATTAGTCACATTACTGTCTATCGTAAGTCATTATGTGGCTTAGTACTCTCAATGTTGTATGTATTGAACATATTGTTCATCTTTTTCGTTGTTCATTTTGCAGACATCCGTTGCATTCTGTCCATCCCGAGAGAAGGATCATCCTGTGCTGCTCTCCCTCAATGTTTCTTCTTCATTTTCTTTCTTTGGAGAAGTTTTTTTTATTTTTTTTTTAGGGTTTTGGGACAGAGGAGGTCACATGTGTAGACTGTAAAGCCCTCTGAGGCCAATTGGTGATTTTTGGCTATTCAAAATGAATTGGATTGAGTTGGAACAGTTCTGCACACATATTTAAAATGTTATATGCAAAGTCCGTAAATAAGTATAAATGATAAAAGGGCATTAAATGCTAATTCTTTGGTAACAAACAATTTCATTCTATTTCTGTCCATCATATATGAGCGACCTAATGTAGTTGTAACTGCCTTCGACTGACCATCGCATACAAACAACTGCCAATTCTCAGGCTCCTTCCTCCTCCATAATGTGTGCGGCTCTCAACCTTTCTTGCAGTCAGCTGATCAGATAAAAATGCAAATATGCCGAGAGGACTATTGTTTTAAGGACTATCCTTGTGATGAGGATGCGTTTAACTTATTTCCTATCTTCTCTCTGTGCCTTTGTGTGTCAGCTAAAATGTTACCTTACAATTACTTGCAACAAAAATATAAATTGATACCACAAATTGCCATCAAAATGTAAATGTAAATATTTGCCCTCCTTTATCTCCATCAGCGTGATGCTGTTATGTCCAATATTCTTAACTAAGGATTGAGATCAGTACTAACGTTTGAATTGTTTCAATCAACAGCAAGGTTTTATACAAAGACACTTGATCACCAACATTATTCAACAACATAACACAATTGATAGTGTGTATGAGTACCACAAACACACTCACATACTGGAGCTGATCAGATGTCCATTACCCCCACATTACATCATTTCAACACCTTGCTCTTCTCAGAGCTGATGTCGGGGCAGCTGTCACAATGGACTGACATCTTCACAAGTATGGGTCACAGGTCTTCTCTAAAAACCTTCCATCTGACTAAAGTCAATTATAATTTTTCCCCAGGAATAGATTTGACCTGAGGAACAGACACAGGGGAAGGTGGAGGGCACATCAGCATTCCTCGCATAAGGTTCTTCTGAATGTTTCTCTTGCGGACACGAGTTGTCCCTGAGAAGGTAAGTGACCTCACAACCTTTGTCACAGTTGCTTGCAGGGTTTCGTGTACAGTTGTAAGGTGCAAAAGGCAGTATTCCTCCCCATTGTTCAATGGTAAAGGCTCTTAGACAAGCCTTTTGAGCGAGAGCTCCTGGAGGATTTCATTGACGTGGCTATTACATCGCCCTATGCAGTCCAACCAGAGGCAGCTTGCTCTAATACGACGAGG
Source organism: Pungitius pungitius (assembly GCF_949316345.1). NCBI lineage: Eukaryota > Metazoa > Chordata > Actinopteri > Perciformes > Gasterosteidae > Pungitius > Pungitius pungitius. The sequence continues at coordinate 6,183,827 of NC_084904.1, forward strand.
CGCGATCTTCACAGGGAGTTTTTTCTTGCTTGCCCAACCAAAAGCAATTATTCAACACCGTTCCACTGCTGCCGCCCAAAATCGTGCCTTAGAAACGGCATTTAAGAGCATTTCCCGTTGCACATTAGTTACAGAATTCACTCCAGACTTCTAATAGACAATCTCTCATGACACCTCCATCTTCACACCCCATCTCAAGTGTTCCATCTGGCAGTGCAAGCTGGGTTTTGATCTCAACATCTTGAAGGCCATCTTCAGCGAAATGTGCCATGAGCTCCGGCAGGACATGTGAACAACCAATATTGTCTTCAGTCTCTCCCTGGACGACATGTCTTGAGATGAAACCGGCAGCAAATCTTCCAAATTCTGCAGCTCATTCCCAGATGAGTCTCCTACATTATCAACGTGGCTAGAAAAGAATCCTCACTCCTATCTTTTGTGGAATATAGTGCAACATCAAAATTGTTTGCTTATAGTACTTCCATGAAATATCGATTGAGGGTTGACTGTTTCAAATGTAGCAGATATCGAGGCTGTAGCCAGATTGAGGCGGACAAAGTGGAGGACCGGTTCTGGGAGCTCTTTTGTCTCTACCAAGAACCTGCACTGTGACTCAATGGACTGTCCATGTTGTTTTTTCAAATAAAACACAAGAAGATGGAGTTTTATGTCAGTGCACAATTGTCCAACTGTCATAACATTGTCTGTCACCTCTTAATAATCTTTGAGATCTAACAAAAAAATCTATTAAGGGCCCCAAACTATTCTTCCTGTCTGGAATGAGCAGGCCAATCGCTTCCTGAATCCCTCTCCGTTGCCTTTTCTTGTTAGACCTCCTCGTCCTGCTCTCACTTACTTGCTTGAAAGCCTCTTTTTTATTGTCAGAATGCTTCCATCCTATTTCGATATTGTCTCCATAACATGTCTTGCTCCCGTTGTTCTGTGCTGCTGATCCCTCTATCACAGCGTTCTCTTTAGGCCAATTTTGATTTCATGCGCTCAAAAGATTTGATTTTTAAGTGTTTCTGCAGATGCTTCTGTGTTCCCGATAACTTATCATGTTGTATCATATTAGGTTGTCAACAGTTTAACAAAACTAAGTAACAATAATTTAATAGCAATACAAGGTATCTATGAAAAGTCTAGTTTTTTGACTCAAATATTCTGCTTCAGCAGTGAAGTAACTTCTCATGCTTCAAGGTCTCTGTTGTCTGCACAGGAACATGTCTCTGTCTCAAGAGACATCCTATGAGCTTATTGGAGGATATCATCATACAACTGCAGTAAAGTAAAAATCAATCTTGGTATGATCTACTGAAGAACCCTTTTTATGGTGTAAGTGTAGTTTTATGATAATACGTTTTACCTCGCAATAAAGAAAACACACATAATGCATGTTTCCAAATGTAATGTCTACAACAAGAACAATCCCCCATAAGTAAGGAATTGCCTTTTATTGAAGCTATATTGATTTAAACAGGATGACCTGATCAAGTCTATATAATAGTAATATAGGAATATAATACCGGACACAAATCTAAAATGTTAGTAAAATCAAAAAGAAATATTTATAAATGAACATAGTAAGTTGTAATTGGATTTACCTGCAAAATGTGTGAGAAATAAGATGCTGATGTTTCAAAAAATACCTTTTTACTCTTGGAGGAACAGGTTATTTAGCTTTTGCCCATTTCCCAACAGTTAGCTGTAAGCTTAAACAGCACCTTTGGTTGAGTAAAACCTAGCGTGAGACTGTCAATAAATGTTAAATTGTTTTTACACTGACGAACGTACTTGTCGTTAAAAACTTATCACAGCTATAAAGTAAGTACTAAGTCTATTCAGCTAGTTAGCGACCTGTCGGCTGCAGTTCGCTGGTTGTTGATTAACCAGCAACAATCAACAGTTTTATCCTGCTAAAATTCTAATTTAGCTTATTAAACAGCGGGTGAAACAAGTATTGAACACGTCACCATTTTTCTCAGTAAATATATTTCCAAAGGAGCTATTGACATGAAAACTGCTAGAATGGCCCAGTCAATCACATTCAAAATCTATGGAAAGAACGGAAGATCAAGATTCATAGAAGAGGTTACTGAGAAAAATGGTGACGTGTTCAATACTTATTTCACCTGGTGAATTAGTTCATTTAGTTTTGACAGAATCCCAGTCTGCTTTCACAGCGAACCAGAGCCAGGCTACGCACCGTAGGGGTGATCTAATTCCCCAGGATAATGTTCGGATTGTTTCCCCACGTGTAATTAACTGCTGCCTGAGTGCAAACATAACCAACACACCGCATTTTTGTCACATCCTGAATTTGTTTATTACCTCCTTAATCTCTGTCACACAGGCGCAGGTATATTTTTGGTAATTAAACGCTGTCATCGGTGCACAGTCTCGTCCGTGCCTCAGTTATTATTCGGCGAGCCCACCAAACTGAACGTCCTTTATGCATCAGCTCATTTAAAGGCCAGTCGGGAGATTCATGCAGGGAAATGAAGAAAAAAACATAGGTTGTTTGAATCTGCAGCACACAATTTAACACAGGGCGGTCCTGCCTCTCTCTTCCTCCCTCACTTCCTTGTCCTTTTCCCTCTTATTTGACTTCATTTATCTTGCTCAAACCTTCTCTGTCTCTCAGATCCTTACATTCGTACTATTTCTCTCCTTCCTTTCAACACTGCGTGCTACTATCTTTCTCCCTCAATTGATTCTTTCCCCCAGCTTCACCATTCTCTTTCAGTATCTGCCTGCCCCCCCCCCCCCCCCTAAACTCATTGCTGCATGAGGCTAATCTTGTTAGCACCAAACGCACCATGTTCCGCTAGCTCCTCTTAATTGCTGTAGTGTTATTAATGAGTGGGGAGCAGGGAGAATCACTCTTAATTAGCTTGTCTCATTCGGCAGGCATCTCGAGTGCAGCGGTGGCGCCGGCGCTCAGCCACTAACACACTGGGGATAATTAAAGCACTTCACTTGTCGGAGTATTTATCTAAACCAAAGAGCAACAAGCCGTTCCCGCAATTAGCCCTGTCATTCATTAGCGGCAGAGTGCCATTGGTTTTAGTGTTACGTTGTTATTCTGCCACTGGTGACAATTATTCATTCAGGGCCCGCTGTGGTGCAAGTGTGCTTAAGTCACACATATGGCATGGAATCACAGCACATCTGCTCTTCTTATGGTTTTGTATCGCTGGCTACATTTGCAAACCTGATCATGGATGAATCAGGTAATGGAAGTAATGAGCTGATGCATTTTTTCTAGATTTCTAGGAAACATTCTGCACTGGGCTTTGTCAAATGCAAATGCACAACTGGTTAATATGAGTTATCCTCTGATGAAGATTCTTTTTATACGGCCTACTCCCTCTACCAGCAGCCGCTGCTGTATTATGTGATTGAACAAATACAACCCACAGTTGTCAAGTGTTTAGACACAAGAAGGCTTTAAGTCGTGGGAAAAAAAACACTCAAAAACAAGAAGCTACGCATGAACGTCGTTCGTCCAAAGTTGTCGTACTAATCCTTTCACACAATCTTACCAAAAACGAAATGAATCTCACCGAGCTGTCTGCCTGCATAGCAGTGTTTGAACTGGTGGTTCTTTTAGCTGTTAGCTGTTGCAACCAAATTGAAATCAGCTGACGCATCCTATCTCACCTTCAAATTTATTTAAGTACTTTAAATTTCCTGGAAATAACTATGTCAATAGTTTTTGCAAGGTGGGTTGGTGACAGTGTTCGAAATGTATTATTATTAATTCAATTCACTTACTTTGGGTGTCATTTAAGCCAGTGCACAGCAGGTTATAGCTAAATGTGTAAAAATGTTTTTAAATTTAACTGGATAAATTTCAGATTCAATTATAATTGCGTATTAAAATGTATTAAGGGACACAGTTAATAACAAAGAAAGCCAACACCGTTCCATGAAGTGATTCTACACCGCAGAAGTCGTTCTTATAACAGTCTGCGTAACCTAATACTTGACAAAGAAGTTGAACATCTGTCATTGTGGCCTTCACAGTTTGTGGATTCCGTGTTTGCTCAGTTGTGTGATGAATCTGCTTACAAAACGCACGAAATGAATCTCTTCTTGAGGGAACCTTGACACGTTCATGTGATGAAAGAACAGCGTCAGTGCATTCAGACACATTTCATTTGCACCTGCAGCTCATTGAAATGGGGCGGGGACTCTTATGGGGTGGGACTAATTGCTGCCTGGGGATCTGTGTTCATGTGTGTGTGTGTGTGTGTGTGTGTGTTTGCCCGCCTTTCTTTCTGCAAAAATAAACACTTCAGTGAATATTTAATGCACGTGTTTATCTGTGTGTGTCTGTCAGCGTGTGATAACAGAATGTCAATAAAGGCACATGAGTTAATGAGGCCTTCCCTTTACCACACAAGTGAATTGAGCGTGGCGCACACATGCTCTGGGCATTATTTCCGTGTGTAATCACAACTGTCATGGGTAATCTGTGCAGCAGATACTCATCAGTACGGCAAACTGTAACAGGACAGACTGATCATTCATCAGATCACAATGCTATCAGCCTCATTTTGTTGTGATTAGACAATCATCACAATCTGGATTTCTTCTTGCTTTGTAAAGGAGAATAATAGAGAGTCATTTAACCATTTTGTTAATAATATTGTTATGATCTGCTTTGAAAATGCCTTGTTGTATTAAACGGCCCTCCGCTGCTGAACTGCGGTGCTGAGTAAAGTTTATTCTAGAATAACAAAATGCAGATGGGCACGGAGTTTCAAAGCAAATTAAAATGGAAATCTGTGTCTGAAGAAATAACTTTTACATCACTTATTATTAGTAAATTAAATAGAGTCCAATTATGATCGATAGCCGATTCAATTAGAATGATTTGGCTGTGAACAACATTCATTAAAATATAATTATCCTCAATTTACAAAGTGTTACTAACTCATAACAGCACTGAATGGTCATGTCTGTGGTTGGAAGTGGACATTTTGTCCACTCGCCACTGGTCCCGCTCGATTCCAAAATCTACAATTCCTAAATCGTGTGCCATTGTTTGGCTGCTGAGTGAAGTAAATCTAGCAGCCACGTGCATATTTTACCATGATTTGGCCCATGGCTGGTGCTATGTTCCAACCCTGGTTGTGTCCCTGAGGATGAAACCAACATGATCTTGCGTTTACTTTTTCGTTATGGATGGCTGTGTAATTAGAAACGTAAAAAAATAAAAAGGTTTTGTTTTTTGTCTCTCGGGATTTAAAGAGAAGTTGACAAAAAAAGGTGTCTGAAATACATTAACCCTTGCTTTAATGTAATTTTGTCTCATGCTTCTTTTTTTTTTTTTAGCTACAAGCTAATTAAAATGCTTTAAAATGAAGCCTGGACTTTCAGAATTTCCAAAAACTGCAACATGATAGCAACGCCTTTTATTTAGCGTGTCAGTGCCATGCCTTCACCTCCCCTACAAGCAATCCGACTCAAGGTCTCGTGTTTGCATATGGGAATGAAGCCAAAGAAAAAGTACTGTCAGGGGTAAAACTTTTTTGTTCCACGTAATCCCATCTGATGCCGCGCTGCAGTGTTTCTCCCCGTCCCTGCACACTCATGTCCTCAGCAGGCAGGCTCATAAATTGGACCGCTAAGCCTTTGATAAAGTTTAATAAAGCGCTGTTTTTCGCGGCTCACGGGAGCTGGTATTAGTGACGAGAGCCACTGCTGCCATTCCGCCAAATCACATCACCATAATGAGGCTGTACTATGGTAGTAAGACACCTCCATCACCAGCCACCCACGCTGCCACCCACCGCTTCCACGGGCTTTGTTTTCTTTATCATTCCTCTGACACAATGCGATGTCTTCACTCCACCACATTTCCCCGCTGTGAATTCGGGGACAGCGCTGTTTAAGCGTTGCGGGGCCGGCTCGGACAGGCTAGGGTTATTTCTCATTTAGTGAAGATCACAGGCGCTGTAAAATGCTCCCGGGCACGCCGTGAATGCCAAAAGCGCCGTGATTGGCAGCTCGACGGCAGCGGCAGCATTTGCATGGCATTTAGCTGGGCGGGCGACGGTCACCCCCTAACACCAAGGTGGGTAAATAAGATGACTTTCTCTGTTCACACACAAATGTACACACGGGCTGCTTGTGCACTCACGCGCGCAATCTCGCTCCTCAACAACCCCCCAACTGTCTTGGTCTGCCAAACCTGGAGCCACTCATAATTGTGTGGCATTTAGGGAGAGGAAAGGGACTGCTAGCTGCGTGGGCGAGAGAGGCCCCCTGAAATGTCTAAGCCTCCCAGGTTTTACATTTAAGGCTGTTATTTCAAAATAATTAGGCACAGTCACAGTTGTATTCAATTTTTAACAAAGTAGTCTAACCTTATTGCTAACCTGGGTGGTGCATGTATATTTCATTATTGTAAAAAAACATTTTTTTGCAACATGGAAAACAGCAACCTAAAGCCTCGGTCATATAAGACACAGTTTAAATAATATGTGTCTTATCTGTGTCAGCCCCTCGTTTTAGTTTTGCAGACTGCAGCATGACGTTTGTCTGTAAACATAAAAAAAATATTTAACATCATAAACAGTTAAGGTGGTGGAGTAATGTCTACGTTCAAATGATATCTATTAAATTCTCAGCGATAGTGAAGCACTACAGCGCCCAGAGGACGAAGACGCACTGGGTACTGGATCTTGTCTCTTCAATAGATGGATACTTTAATCCGCAAGAAGTCCATTTGCAAATGTGTGAATTATATTTCCAACCTGCTTCACTAACAGATTAAGAAATAAAAAATACATAAATATATATATATATAAAAATTCAAATTGTACAATAACCAAATGCGGCTTTTCAAACTAGCTACTGAAATTTGTCATCTTGAGTGCTAGTGTCTTCTTCCAATAAGCTTAACCATTGTCCATTTGTATTATCAGGCTCTGATAACAACCTCTATGGCCCAATAATACGAGTGCTGTTTACACAGTTGCTTTCCCTGGACAGGACGAACCAAGCAGACAAACAGCTGGTTGCATAAGCACAGAGCTGGCTGAGGGCAGAGGGAACTGAGCCTCTATACTCTGTGGAGGCAAAAGTATGGATGGGAAAAAAGCTCCTCAGTCAGGGGACGGGTACCAGATTAGGCGTATGCTACAATAAGAATGATCTCAAATAGTGTAAGTGCAGAATGGGAGGGATGAACTAACACTGCGTGTATACTGCCTATACAATCAGACATTTCTACATGAATCATTATTGTTATTTCAATTGTTGTAATTTAGACTTTTAGTTTCACAGATCCACAGTTTGAGAGACCTATTTGTTGTGAAATGTCATGCGTTGATTGGATTTCCTGTTCAGTGTCTTTGCAACATCAGCACCGACTCTTTCAAGACAAAGTCCTTATGTAATTATGAATTTACAAGATAAATGGCTTAGGCCGTTGCCATCTCAATTTTCTGGAACCAGAAGTGACACAAGTTTAAAATGCTGAGCTTAAACTTGAACTAACTAAGAAAACTGCATGAATGAAGATTTGAAACTAACGATCGAATCAATAAAGTAACGTTTACAATATTTATTTATTTGTAATAAATCAAGTGAGAAGTAGAGTCTATACAACCTATAAAAACATACAACCAAAGTTCTTTTTGCAACCCCTGGTGACCATTAAAAGTTTTTTATTTATTACTATTATCCTTAATCCTATAATACTCTTCTTTAAGGGCCTTTTCACTCATTTTTAAATAGTTTTTACTTGTGATCAATCTTAGTAAGCGGTGAATACACCTTAAACCTCCATACTTGTGTATTGGTGTTGGTATAAGAAGTGGCAGCAGCAGAACTAGTAGCAGCGATTTCTTTTGGTGGCAATAATCAATCCATTTAATTTCTTAAAAAACATTTGCACATTTGCCCCCCCCCCCCCCCCCTCCCTCCCCTCTCCCATTCCCCAGAGCGGTAGATGTGTTTACGTGTCACAAAGCCACTTCGACGTCTCACAGTCATCCTATTTTCTCATATTCCATCCTCCTCACATTTACACACGCCGTCCCTCAACTTTTATTCACCTGAAAGATGATTGTGAAACGACATTACAAGTGACAGCCAGGCAATAACGAAAGTACTGAAACTCCCTCCGAAAAACAATAAATCAATAAGCCAGGCCAAGTCACCCTGTTATATTCGCGACTCCTTGACACCTGGAGCTCATTAAACGCAGCCTAACGTCAACTTAGAAGGAGGAGAGCACACACAGCGCACCTTTCTCCAAAGCCTATCACAATAAGAGCTGCTGAGCAACCTTGATATATTGTATATACTCAAAATAAATATGATTGTCCTTTAATCTGATTTTATTATACTGGGGACTCCCGCTGGCAAACCTAGTGGGGGATGATGGCCTGTAATGTTATTGCAGAGAGCGTGCCGTGTTTCATATCCCCTTCCTGATGGTGTTTTATCATGTCAGGACTATTATTGTTCCGATTGGTATATGTGTGTTTCTGCATTTATATGCGCCGGCGTATAGAACCTCATAAATTGAGTTATTGCGCGCTTCTCAAGGGTCCGTCTCTGTTTGCATATGCGTGCATTTGCGTGCCTGCGCCCCCGCCAGTCTGCGCAGGTCGGATGTGGATGTGGGTGCTAATTCCCCCCCCTTGGGGCGTGTCGTTGGCGCATCGAGGGCCGTGCTCTGTTTGTGACCGATATTGACCCAGTTTGTGGCCGCTCTCTCTCTCTCTCTCTCTCTCTCTCTCTCTCTCTCTCTAGTCCGTCTGCCTAGGCAGATACGCAAGCCCTGTGTGCGGGGCGCACTCAGACTGAACTAAACGCCGCCCGCATCATTGAGCGGCATTACCAGCCTCTCACCCTGCTCATCATCACTCACTGGATGCTGCAGGTGTGTGTGTGTGTGTGTGTGTGTGTGTGTGGAGGGCTCCGTTGACTAGAAGGTCCAATACATCAACATGTCTGTCCACAAGCCCCGACCCCACCCACCGTCTTCCTTCGCTCTTCACCCGTTCCCTCCACACCCTGTGAGGCTTTACCCATTGCTCCCGATGTACCAGTGTCTGGGACACATCAGTGACATCAGTAACATGGTCATCTGTGGACCAAGTTACAGACGCATCCTCCGTGGTGTCCAAGTGACTGCATGCTTCTTACAACAGTGTGTATTTGTGTGCACACACGCCTCAGGTATTTCTAACAGTGAATCATGTGCAGCGCGTGCGCGCACGGGCAACACAGAAAAAGTGAGTGCAGCTTTCACTGGCCGGTACTGATCTCCCCTGTCCCGCTGAATGGTGGCTGATTGAGACACATGGACTGCCTTTGTGCCCTGATCTAGTTGCCATTGATTACCTATCAGGGTTTTTGATTGCATCCTGGAGGTAATTCTTTTAAATAGGCCCTAATGGCCTCCAATCTGGGCTGATGACGACCTCGAAGAGTCCAATCGCCGATCCATTTAGGCTCTTTCAGACCCCTCCACGTACACTGGAGCTGCTGCTCATTGCTCCCCCCTCCCCCTCCCCCTCCACCTCCGCCACCACTGCCGCTACCTCTTTGCCTCGTGTGGCCTCTGCTCCACATTTCTTGGCTCTGATACTCGAGGGGGAAAAACACAATGGCGATGGAAAATGGGTCTTAAACTGGCATTCAGCACTCTCGATACCAGGCAGTGGGTCTTGGTGGAGATTAAGGGGGCCGGTGCTGCGGTGCGAGGGAGCAAAGTAATTCCTGAAAGAAGAGGCAAAAAGTAAGAGGGAGCAGGATCGGGTTTTAGACAAAGTAAGGCATGACAGATCAGGTAAGGATAACATGGGAAGGTTGAGGGGGGGTGGTGGGGGGGGGGGGGCTTTTCGTCTGTATGTCATGCTGTGTTATTGGTGTCTGAAGGTTGGATGGAGGTATGAGAAGGAGGAAGAGTTGGGGGGTGGAGTGGGAGGAGGAGGGGGGGGGATGCTGCAGACAGGAAGAGGGCTCGCCGTCTAATCCTCCAATTTTCTTACATTACTGCTCCCGCCCCTCCCTGCTCCTTCTCTGCACCCCACCCGCACCATCCCGTCCCCACTTGCCTCCCCACCCCGCCGCCAGAGCTGTCGACAAACGAAACAGGAGACGGGCGGCAGCCTCGCAGAGATTGACTCGACGGAGTAAAACACACACAGAGAAGAGAGAGAGAGAGAGAGAGAGACATCGTGCCTCCCCTAACGACGCACATGTACCTCCACAACCCAAGCCGACAACTAATAGACGAAACAACAGAGTCCTCCATGCTTCCTTGCAGAATTCCATTAAAATACGTAGCTGTCTCGTTGAGAAAGCAACGTGATCGATAGAATGCTGTTGATGAAGAGGCAAAAGAAACCCACCCTGATGGCAGACTGTGAAATGACTAAAATGAGGTTTCACTAAGCAGAATTGCGAGGGTCGCTTGTTTGATAGGCTGAGCCGTGTTTATTTCCTGACGTATGGATGTATTGTCTCACGTTATTATGTCACCATACCTGATGTGGCCTTGCACTAATTTGATAAATAGCCCCTGTTGATTAAATCTGAGCTTTTAGGGGAATTAAACAAATTGAGCGATCAGCTAGTACCAATGACGTGCAAGGCCGTGTCCTTGAATGTGTTTATTTCTACTCAAGCTAGTGACAAACCCGTCCCAGATTGGCTCAATCTTGGGCCAATCTTTAAAATGTACCCAATATTCTCACCCTTCCCCTCTCCACCACAATTTAGCAATTTCCCATATTCCCCAGGCTTCGCGATTGATTTGCATTCCGCTCACCTCTCATTGGGCGAGACAGAGCACCGACTGAGGGGGGGGTGGGGGGGCTAATTTGCCATGCTAATGAGATGCCTCCGACAAACAGAGCCAGCTGGAGACCAGAGTAAATGATCCTGTCATCAGTCAAGAACACAAACACGGCTAACAGCTAATTAGCTCGCGGAAGTTTGCCGAGGTGACATTCTGTGTGATCTGCTACGGGCGGAAGTGAAGAAGAAGGTGAAGAAGAAAAGGAGGACAATAAAGGAGGGTGGAAAGGACAGGAGGGAGCGTGCTGAGGATTTTGTATTTTCGTGTTTTTCTTTGTCACACGCAATGTAAGACACGCAGCGCTGAGACGGATGGCTGCAAGAGGATAAGGGCGAGCATGTGGCATCCAAGTGAAGGAGAGAAAATATGCTAAGCAGAAAATCAGAGGTGCCCCCACCGCCCCCCCCAGTGCTAAACAGCCAATCACGTGCCGCCCCAGTGTGTGTCACCAGCCAGCAGGAGGCAGAATTAGTCCTGGTTAGCTGCCAGAGCCCCGCCGAGTGGCTGATTAGTCTTTTAGGCTGAAGAGGAGACAGAATGTAAAAAAAAGTGCCACAGCATATCTGAGACTCTTCTGCACAGCGGACAAAGGAAACGACTTTGCGTGCAAAGAGGTGAAGTTATTCTCGCCTCGTGAAGGAGGAGCACTACACTCAACAACAAGTACATTTACCAGCGTTACGTTTATAAAAAAAAAAAAAATCATGCATTTACAAACTGATTGAGGAGGACTAATGCCTTTTGGTGCAGGTATAAAGGGTGTAAAAGTATTTGACTATTTAAATTTTACTTTGACCTTTGAAGCGTACTCGAGCAATACCAACAAACACAGTTCATGACACAATCTGATTAGCAAATCAATGTGTCTGTTGGTGTAATGTAAACCTACCAAAAGGTTGAGGCCTGTATATAAACATATACATATATATTTATATGTATATATAATATCAATATTATCTCAAAGATTACAAGAACAACGCTACAACGCTATCAATAAGCTGATGTCATGATTAGCTCGCTGCACTATTTGGGCCCTGTGGATTCCCTGGATCCATCTTTCCTCAATCGTTCTCAATGTCATCACATCCCTGTTAATTCATTTTGCCACATCTCGCTCCGTTTCCCGTATCTTTGCCTGCTTGTAATCTGTTTCTGTCTCTTTCTTTCTTCTTTTTTTTTTTTTACCAGCACAAACATTTGCGTTTATCTATTTGTAGTCTAATAGAAAGAAATGGCAGCACATCTGTATGTTCCTTTTGGGGGACTAGATGACTTTGAGCACCAGATGCCGATGTTCCTCCCGAGTCACTGCTGTGATCGAGCCGATCCTTAACTGTCTCCAATAAAGAGGCACACACACACACACACACACACACACACACACACACACACAGTGGGGAGGCGGGATTAACCTGCTGGTAGCGCAGCAAATCCAGCCGCCTCTGACTCGCCCGTATCTGAGTCTGAGGAGGCCTGGTTATCCCTTCTCACAAGCTCCCTGTTCAAAGGGGCTGCCGCCGGGGATTAATGACGTGTTAGAGGGGCGAGCATGAGGGATTTGGACGCAGCCTGCATTCAGGACAGGAGATTATCCAGACCTGTGCTCAATGAAGTGTGATTAGTTAGACATTTAACCCCCGACACACACAGACACCGACAGACAGGATATTGTTCCACATGCAGAGGACGGGCATGTGTCTGTCACCCGTCTATTGGGCTCCAGGATTAAGGCGCCTGTTTTTATCTTGTCTTTCCTTTCGAATTTTAGACACATATATTTCTCCTTTTACCTTTGCATCTACCAAAGGGTTCGTATGAGAACCCTATGATATATTACAAAAGCCAGCAACACATGTCAATTTCCACCCGCTACATGCATAAAGTCTTTTCAATACAAGCTTTAACCTCAGAGGAAAGAGCTCAGTTAGGTTTAACTGAGTTTGTGAAATACTTAGTTAGATTTAGCAAAGGATTATGAAGTACTTAGTTAGGCTTAGGCAACAAAGCCATTTAGTCAGATTTAGGAAGCGTTCATTAAATTAGGTTTAGGTAACAAAACCATTGAGTTAGGTTTAAGAAAAGAGTATTGTTTGGGTAAAAATAACAGCACTTCTAGAAATTGAAATGGCGGTTTTACAGAATAACGCAACCATTCAGTAAGGAAGTGGAAAGTAAGGGTGGGCTGCGACTGGGGCTCATCCCACTTTCCTGCAGGAGAAAGCGTTTCAATTGCAGTCGGGTTTAATCAAACACAACCATGATCTCCCCATGACTTTTAACATCATACAGTTGGCATTGACCATTCATTGATTTGGGTTCGGGGTGAAATAACTACTGTAAATGTCTTCCCTCCTCCAGTCAGAGCTTCTCACTTCAAGACGTTAAGCAGCACCCACTGGAGTTTTCTTGTGAACCCGTTGTGTGCAAAATCCAACCTGGTGGCTCCAGTGACCAGAATTAAGAGTGAACTCGTCTCACTGGTGGCCTTGTTTTCTCATGTCAGATCTTAGAGAAACGTCTGTGTTGGACAGCGACCGCTTCATAACCAGTTTCAAGTTCCGCCAAGTACGAAGGTTTAAATGACAACTAAAACCACAACGACCTTTGGTTTCATCCAGGACAAGAACGGCAGTCCTCCTGGGAGCAAGTCCTGCATGTTCTCTTTGGGAAAACAACACTCAGTAGACTTCTCTTTCAAAGCCCAGCAGAGGGTAAATACTATGCCACTGCATGGATGTCAAAGTTAGTAATATAGGGAGGTAGTATGATATGAAAGCTCAGCTGATATGATATTAGAGATCAGCAGATATGTGTGTGTTCATATATATATATATGTGTGTGAGAGGGGATGCAGGACTGGAACCAGAGATGGCTGCAGCAAGATTAAGAGACACGTGTACAGGAGCTGATGTTAAGGCCGGGGTTTTCTTCTTATAACCCTTACCCACCTCAGCCCGCGTCAAACCCACCTGCTCCCCCCTTAATCCCCTTCCGCCCCGATAAGCCACTCACCCAGCCTTCCATGCTATACACACACACACACACACACACACACATCTAGCTTGCGTTACCCTCAAAATCGGCCCCTGTGCAATCTTCCCAGGGCATCAGCTGCCAAATGAAGTTCCTCTTTAGAAAAAAAAAAAAAAAGAAATACCAAGTTGGCCGCCGCGTCGCCTGAGGCTGGCAGTGGAGACGGCCGGCCCTCATGTTGAAGCCAATAATCCGGCGTCGGGGCTTCAGGTGCGCGAAGGGATGTGATTGACAGGCCTCGATATGAAGCCCCTCGCCTCACTTGACATTTGGGTTTCATAAGGTCTGGAACAAAAGGCAGGGGCAAAATAATCAGAGAGGGGCGCAGGCAAATAAATCTGTTTATTCCTCCCCCTGTCCTCCTCCCCGCGCCTCCACATCATAGCTCAAGCCTTTGGAGGGGGCGAATAAGAAGGGGGGGGGGGGGGGGGGGGCTTGATATTACCTTTTCAGAGCCTTAGTGGATTCACGCAGACGACAGCAGGTCACTTTAGGCCCCTGTGCTTACCTGAGATATTAGTTTGTATGTGCGGTAGATGGAGGTGTGTATTTGAATGGCTGAGGCGCCGGCTATGTGTGCACACGCCACGTGTATGTATGTGGGGGGAGAGGCAGGGACAACATGGAGGACAGGTGGACAGAAGAGGACGGACGGGCTGAGATGGATCGGGGTGTCATATCGTATATATACCCGTTTGTACGCCCGCGGGTGTTTGAATGAATGAAAGGTGAAGCGACGACTGAAGTCCTGCCCTTTTAGGCACACGGGCAGGAAACGTCAGCCGCAAGAGGAGATCAGAGCAGATCAGAGGAGGACAGAGGAGATCAGAGGAGGACAGAGGGAATGTAAGGCTTGATGCAGCAGAGGAGGATTGAGATTTCAAGACGCAGTTGGTTAGTGTAGCGTACAGATTTACGGTGTGTTAAGCCAAGCAGCTGACCCCAGCAGTCATTTCATCCACCCACATGGGTGTGTGTGTGTGTGTGTGTGTGTGTGTGTGTGTGTGAGAGAGAGAGAGAGAGAGAGAGAGAGAGAGAGAGAGAGAGTCTGAATTATCCACCAATATGTTTTCCTTTTCTGCCATATACTCGACAATCAGACAACTTTTTCTCAGTCATTTAGCAGTTTTGTTGTTATCAATAAATAATACATTAAACAAATACATTTGGGTATTTGGGTACTTCATTACTTTAGAAGATTAGACTTAACTGATGGGATGGATGGGGCTTCCAGAGCCAACCAGCTGAATAGAAAATAAATAAACTCGGCCAGCTGCAACATTGAAGTGATGCATCAATCAATACAAACTGATAATGAATATAGGACATATTCTCAATTTTGCATCATAATGTATTCTGGTACTCTAAGTAAATATGAATAATAATGTTTTGAACCTAATGAATTCACATTTGAATTGTGTGTGTGTGTGTGTGTGTGTGTGTGTCTACACTGTAGAAGAACTTTTTACTGACAGTACACCTAAAAATAACCAAGTCATGGTTTCTGGATAGATGTCATTTTGTGGAGTTTATTGAACAAATGATTTAATGACTTTTGTAACTTTGAGGAGCACAAAGCGAGCGCCATAGTCCCGTTATAGAAAGGAATCTCCCCAAACTCACACTGAAACTATTTAGACCGTAAAATAGGCTTTAGCTAAGAGGGGGATGGACTGCACCTCTAAGTATTGATCTATCTGACTTTTGTACTAATCATGATTCTAATTAAAATTTTTGTAAATCAGATTTTATATCATCTACAGGCATGAAACCCGTATAACTGATGTTAAACTGTTAATTTGCGATTCTATTAAAAAAGAAGAACATTAGACCCTTCTATCTTCAGCCTTTGTGTAAAAAAGAACAAGTCAACACTCGGATCAACAGATAGTTGGCAGATTAATCCCCGTGACATCCAGACTGAGGGCCCCACGTGGGGAGTCTGCCTGGATTGCACCCAGTTGGTGGTGATTGGACCACACATTGATGATTGGCGCGAGGATGGAGCTCAGTGCGCACTCATCCGTCGCCATTGGTCGTCTGTAATGGTCGCTCCTCCCTCAGACAGTATGCCATTGGCTTTTGGGGGGGGGGGGGGGGGGTTAGGGAACTTGTAGTTCTTCGCAGCGGACGCACATCTGTAGCGCTCGTCATTGACTTATAAGAATTCAACTACACGTCCCGACGTTGCGCCACGGCCTCCCGTAATTGTTGTGAATATGTAATTTGCGCTCGCGCGACCGGTCGCTTCTGGATTGGACTGCGCAGCTCCAGAGGACAGAGCCGCGCTCCAGAGGACGGAGCCGCTCTCCAGAGGACGGAGCGGTCGGGCCGTGATGTGGAACATGAACGCAGTTTCTGCGGAGCTATGAACAGATGCGCCGCGTGACGACGGCACGCCGTGGATGAAGCCCACGTCACGATGAGTCAAAAGTCGGTGCTTTATAGATACAATCACAGGAAATAGAGGATTTGGTGGTAGTTTAGGTGGAAACCGTTCAGCTTTGGGCGCGCAGAATCGCGTGCTGGAGATTTTGGAAAGGACTGACACAACTCTACTCTGAATTAACTTTTGCTCCACTGTCGGAACAGAATGAGTGCCGGCCAGAGGTCGGAGGATATTTCCACTCTCACGCAAACCGGCCACTGACAGATCCTTTGTTTACGCACGGGCAGAGAGGGAGCCGTGCGCACACGTTTTGGTTTCGCGTGTTTATGTGGATCCACTTTTTCTGCTTTTAAATGATACGCGATCTGAGCAAGATGTACCCCCCGGCCCGGCATCCGGTAAGTACAGTGGGGGGCATCGGCCGAAGCGGTGTATCCAAATCTGCGCGCATTAGCAGCTGCGCGCTTGGCGCGTAATCAGTTATGATCCAAGTTTTAACCCGTGCCACTGCGCGCTCGCACGGACAATTTCACTCATTGTCAACCGCTGCAGCTGTGTGTGAGCGTGTTTGTTGTGTGAATGCGCGCGCGCGTGTGTATATGCGTACGCGTGTGCGTGGGCGAACGTGTAAGGAGACCCATTGTCCATTACAGTCTTGTCTGTGTGTTGTGACACTGAACTCTGGTGGCTCAGTTCTTCCTCTCTCTCCTCCCCTCCCCTCCCCCTCCCCCCCTACACGCGCCCTTTGCCTTTGGGGTGAGGTTCCCCACCAGCCGGGACAGCCGCTAAAGTTCACTGTCACCGAGTCCTGCGACCGGATCAAAGAGGAGTTCCACTTCCTGCAAGCCCAGTACCACAGGTGAGAGGTCTGCGTGGAGCATGAAGGAAACACCTGCACCACCCGCACATCAGCAAAACACTGATACAGATGTTACCAAAAGGGTCCAGCGAGTGACAGTAGATCTGATCTATGATTTATTCGAATATTTGAGAACAATGAGTCCATTTATTCATTTTTTGTGATGGTAGATGATTAATGAGAAAATAATCAGTAGGTTAATTCATAATGAAAACCAGACCTAGATCATATTATTAACCAAGAGGTGCTGGCTCGAGATTTGATTGAGACCAATACAAAGAGTTGCGACTTGAATGAAACTTTAATGTGTTCTGACTGAAATGACTTAATGCTTTTTCCCTAAAGCCCAAAGGTTACAAAGTATGTCACAAATCAATTAACGCTAACAGTACACATCCCATGCTATTTGGTGGAGAACATATAGCATATATAACATATAGCTTGTTTACCTCTGAACTCCAAATGAAGGACTTCAGTCTGGACTCAGGCCTTGGCTTTGTATTTGGATTCATTTTGTGGGATTTCTTGATTTGAATCCATTTTCTTGACTTTGGTTTGGATCTTGGGACGTGACTCGAGGACATGAGTGTGAAAACCTGAGCCTCATTTGTGACATGCCAAACAATGACATGGTCCCAGTTCATGGGAGGGACGCCTCCAGATTATGAGGAAAGGGGTCATCTCTGTGATGCTGACCTCCCTTGCACCAGTCGTGTATAAGTCAAACTGTAAGACCAAACAATTCCCCTGAAAAGTCAGGACGCGACGGCATGAAAAACATTCTCTGTTCCAAGTAGACACCCAACAGGAGATCAACATCCAAACCCGCCTCCCACTCTCTCTATAAGTTACGAAACCTTTGTGAAGGTTGTCCAATCCGCCGCAGTTCAAGCCCGACCTGCCGGGCAGTGGTCACTGTCGGAAACGCAGGCCCATCAGGCTCCAACGGAGGTTCGCCTCGAAGTAATCAAGAATCAACATTGGAATCTCTTCCGTGAAGTTTCTGCATGCAGCGCCACGGCGTCCTGACTCAACACCGAGTGCCACGTGTGTAACAATTAGGTGTAAAAGCTTGCTGTTGCGATTTTGTTTTTCCATTAACAGAAACAGTTAAGCCTCTGTCTAACCACCGTTGTAAAATGCATCCTGACTACATGGTCACCTTTTTGTCGACGGTGCAGTTTGGGCATCCGCTCACACTGTAAAGAATATATGATGAGGTTGGTGTGGTCGTTAATTGATCCATTAACTACTGCACTGCACCCTGCTGAGTAAGTGTCTCTGCCTGTTTGGAGTGTTTTTCCTGCACTCCCTAAGTTTCAAAATGTGAATTTAAAGCCACAGGATGTAGTCACTTTCCGGCTCATATTTTGTCAATTTGTTTTCGGATGAGGTATCGTTTTTGTGTGAGTGTCTTCATCTGATTCACACAAACGTTCCATTCTCCCTCTGCCCGACAGTCTGAAATTGGAGTGTGAGAAACTGGCCAGTGAGAAAACGGAGATGCAGAGACACTATGTCATGGTGAGTTTCAGTGTGTGTGTGTGTGTGTGTGTGTGGACCCATCAGTATTTTTAGTTTTGTTCTAAAAAAGCAACACGTTTGTGTTTCACCTTTCAACTCAACCTTCCTTTCATCTTTTTTTTTTTCAGTACTACGAAATGTCGTACGGACTTAACATTGAGATGCACAAGCAGGTAAGAAAGCTTCTTTTATTTCTTAGCTTTTACAAAACCGAGTTAAACCTCTGTTTCAGAGGAATGGCTAAAAGATACCTTTTATTTTTCTAAATTTGATCTGATCTGTAAAATATTTATACTGGTCTGTGAAGTTGAAGATGATTTATTCATTGCTGCCGGGGCTACTAGGTTCTTTGCTAGAAAGGCCAATCTGCAGTCATTGATGGCAGTTTGGAATAAAAACAAACCTGAAGTTTTTCCGGTTTCAAATGTCCCACCAGGTTTTAAACCTACTGCACAGAATGATTGCTTTGTTAATCTTTATTTTTGTATCTTCCCATAGTGGTCTCTTTGCCTTTCTTTGGTCTGAAAAAGTCCTTTTAGTTAACCCTTGTTCTCCCTTGTGATGTGTCACAGGCTACAGAGCTGATCATCTGATTTTCCTAAAAGTACCCGACTGGTGATCTTTGAAAAACCCCAAAGGATTTATGAAACACTTTTTAGAAAGGCCTTAGCAGAACCCCTAAAGACCGTCTCTTAACATTTGATGAAAAGAGATCCTTTGTCCTTCATGTGGAGCCGATTCGTTGTGGACAAAGAGCCCGTCTTCTCTCAGGCAAAAAACAACATATTCAAGTGTTTATTCAACTTCTTTGTCTATTTGCAAAATATTGCAAAATAAGATAAGGCTTCTTTTACATATTTTATATTTCAGAAAAAAGTTATTGTCTTAATGTAACCATTAAACGGGGAAGTTTCTTGGTGTAATCTGTTAGTTACTTTATCAAACTGCTCTGTTCCCTTCTCCAAACACGCACACTGTAGCCAGAATGGACCCTTTGTATTAACATGAATAACAAATATCAGTTTTGGTAATAAATCTGTTATGCTTTTCATACACAATATTGTATTCTTATTTGGCATATTGTGAGTGATTCCTGGCTGCCTAAACCATCCTGGAATAACATGGTCAAAAGAGCAACCCACAGCATTTTTTTTCCTTTGTATCCAGAGGGTTAAAAGCATTTGGGAAGATTCTGGCGGCCAGATTTATCCAACAAGCTTCTTTTTTCGACAAAAATGGTTTGCTCTGCTGTGACTTAAATGCGGGGAAAAGAAATGCACACCCCAAAAAATATACAATACAGGTGTTTCATTACATGACGGTGTAACCCCCCCCCCCCCCCTTGCCCCCGAAAAAGCAGTAAAAGTAATTCCAAGTGTAATGATTTCATCAGCTAAATTGAATGAGAAATACGGGCTGAAAATATGAGCGTGGTGAACAAGGGTTTGGCCTTTAACGAGCCTTCACTTTACCTCTCGCCTGGTTTTTTTTTTTTTTTTAACCGCCGTGGGTCATTAGCATAAACGTCTGTGTTAACTGCACATGAGCTGCCAGGCTACACGGCTGGCTAAACGAGCTACGTGCTCATATCCCCAGAACGGGTGCCTGTGTGTGTGTGTGTGTGTGTGTGTGATAAATGCTCTGCCTTTGCTCCTGTGGGTCTGTGTATCTATACTGTATGTTCACTGTGTTTCAGGGAATCTGTAAACCAGCCTGTATGTACATCATATCCAACATGTTTGCTGACTGTAGCGTGTGCGTGCATTTGTGTGCACGCTCACTATGATTGTTTATTTAGTTGTGTGTGTGTGTGTGTGTGTGTCTGCCTTTGTGTAATCGTGCCCGTACTGTGTGCTAATTTGTCGGCAACCTTTTTCTCGTGTGTGTTTTCGTCTTTGTGGGATCTTCTGCTGTAGTGTGTGTGAATGTCGCGCACACATGCAACCTTTTAGCGGCTCACTAATCAGACTTGTGTGAGGATGTATGGGGAGTGTCCTCTATGAATCCTTCCGTGTGTTTGTGTGCGTGTAGGTGTTGGGGGAGGGTGTTATTGGGGGAAAGGGAACAAACATAAAAGAGGTGAAATGTGGCGGTGGCTCCTTGTGGTGCCCGAGGATTTCTGTCAGGGAGCCGTTTTGGACAGCGGATCCCTTATTTCTCCTAGCGACGTGTGTGTGTGTGTGTGTGTGTGTGGGAGAGAGAGGTTTGTGGACAGGATGTGTTTTGTGGACCCTTACACCAGCAGTAATGTGAGTCTCTTCTACCCGCTTCGCAGATGCAACGCGCCTGGCTCGTTGAGTGGAGGACGAGGCGGCCGAGGCGGGTTGTTAATATTGCTTGCTTAGCATTTTTCCGAGGCTAATAGGCCACAGTGATGTGTTTTTTTTTATTGTTCGGCTCTTCCCCGTGGTATTTACACAGGAGGGCCCCGCTGCCCCTCGTTAAAGACAAATTGACTCCTAGATGGAGGAGAGGACGGGGAGGCGGGGGGGGGGGGGGGGGGTCCGAGAGTTCCAAGAGGACAGCTAATCAATTGCAAATTAGCGGGGCTGAATAAGAAATAAAACAAGCGAGGGGACAGGGAGGGAGGGGGGCGAGAGGAGGGAGTAATGAGGCGTTTTGATGCAGAAGACTGGCAGCGTTTTCAACCAGGACTGACAACTTGTTAAAAAGCAATGGAGAGGGACATTGTTTTTTTTTGATGAGGATTTTGGTCACGTAATGTCTCAGAATGTGCATTCAGAAGAACATAACAGGTGTCAACTTTTGTAAATGACAGAAAATACCATTTAAAAAATGATTATTTATATATTTTCTGATGGTTTACAAATACAAATCCATCACATAGAGCATTTTTGATAATCTTCAGATCAGGTTATCCTTTCTGTGTGTAACAGCTGAGTTGGGAGCGTTTTTCAGGGTCAAAAATGGTCCGAATGAACGAAGCAGGGTCCCCAGGGGATGGACTGTAGTTTGATGAGAGTTAGATAAGAAGACCACAACCACTTTCTGTATCCCTCTGCTAAATATGTTAATAGGATGTAGCACATTGCTGATAGCATGTAGCACATTATCTGCTACGCCCGCAACTGCGTCCTTTACACGCCGGACTAACTCTGCATGGCGCCCTTTGTCCAATCCTCCCTGTCTGACCCACCTATCCGGCTGTGTCTTTAACTAACACACACGTCACAAGGGAATACAGCCTTTATATGGTGGGCTCCATTAGGTGTATTAGCTGGTGGTGGAAAGTGGTGCTGATGTGGTGCTTACAATGCTCCAAAGGGGAGATGGACATCTGATCTTCTTTCTGACCCAATCTGACTCCGGGGCTCCTGCCTAATCTAATTTCTTTGCTATTAGGAGTATTTTAGGTTGTTTTATTATTTTCTCTGATGGGTTTTGTGCAATATCTCTGGGAATAAGTGATTATTGCTAAGGTCTTATTTTGTGCTGTGCTAGCTACAATATGGCAAGTAGGTGCTCTCAAGTAGGTAATGAAAGCATATCCAGGAGCAAATACAGCCCTTGTCACTGTCCATATAAGTCAGGCAGTTGGTGCATGTTTTTGATCCGATCACCAGGGGCCAAATGAGTTTGATGTAACCCACACGCTGCCCGCTGATTCACCCCCCTTCCTCTTTTAGCCGGAGGAACGTTCCTCTGGGCGACTCACACGGAGAGGTTCAAAGATAAATTCAGCGCAAATGATCTTGCCCCCGAGGTTTCTCCGCTTTATGTGACCGCCGAGTCTTCTAATCTGGCAATAAGCTCCCTGGATCGACCCGAGTTTGAGTCCTCACCTTAGAGGACTCTCTGCCAAGTTGTTTCTCGTTATTTATCCGCTGTCGAGGCGTTTGACAGGTTCGGGTCAGAGTCGAGGCCTGCTAGCTGCAGAACAACAACAACAACAACAACAACAACAAAAACAACAAAATCTCCAGGTTTACACAATCCACAGGACACTTAAAAAAAAAGAAAAAGTGGCCGGGCTTTTGCCTCTGTATGAACAGACGTGGTTGGCCAAACCGGATGACTTCCCCTGCACTCTGGCCGACAGTCACACCGGTCTGCCATTGATGTAAAATGTCACCTGGAATTGGTTGTGTTGCCTGGCGGGGGAAAAAGTATTTCCATTTCCTTTTTCTGCTCCACCACTTTTGTTTCCTTTTCTGTGCCAACATCTCAGGTTCACCTCTTCAACAAGAATCGATTGGTGGTTCAGGCTGTTGGTTGTAGTTGTTAGTGGAGATCTGCAGCTTTACTTTTGTCAACTTTAGAGCCTATTTGCTACCACGGTGTTGCATTACAAACAAAGCACAAGTCTGCTCTCCTTTCTGTGGATTTTAAGCACTGGGATCTGTATTCACCGTCCGGTGAATCATTGTTAATGGTATATAATCTTGAGAAAGAAAGCAATTTACTTCCCTACCCTGGGACAAGAGTGTGTAGATTACTCATGTAGCTACTACCTGGTTAGCTGGCCAACAGTAGCTTGTTAAATCGGTGTTGTTAAGTACTTTTATGCTGAAGTTACTGTGGTTACAGAAAAGGCAGAACATCCAACTACAGCCGAGAGGAGAGCCGGCCGCTGCCCCGGAGGCACTAGGGTTTGCGTGTTTCAGCGCTCCCTCTCTGGAGACGATGGCCTCCTCTTGGCAAAGTAATTCTTGTCTCATCTGTGGTCTGATGGACAGTAAATCCATCAAATGCCGTGACCCATATCGCTAGTTTCCACGCTAACGCAGCTGTCACGTTCTGCCGTTTTTCAAAATGATGCAGCAGGTGGACTCGCTCAAACCTCTCCAACCCCCTCAAATACTTCAAAATCAATAGTGATAATGGTGCCATCCATTCACTGTGTCCTTGAACATCTAATTCTTCATGCTAGATGCTTCCTTCAGTCATTCACTTCAGGAGCAAATGTTTTGTTCATGGCCTCCATTTGCTCTCCACACACCTAACTAAGGTACCCTTGAGCAATGCACTAACCAACAACTGCGGTGGAGTCCTGGCCGCTGGGGAGCCAGTGTGCATTACACCCAACCAAGCTGTAAAAGGGCATGTGTGCACAGCAAGTCTTCCCTGGATAAACGTTAAATATTAAAAGAAAATGTCAGTGTTTTAGGTTTGCATGGGGGAGAAGCTGCAGTACTTCACAGGTAAATTGATGGCTCCCTACTTCCTGTGTCTTGCAAAATGTCAATTGCCTTGGATGTCTTTAAAAATCTCAAAATGTCCTGGCAAATAGTTGAATTGTGAAGCTTGAATATTGAAAGAATGAATGGTGTTGGTGGAACTATTGAGGGAATTCCCCCTCAAATCTTTGGGAATGCCAGAAGAGGCTTCTGCTATTATATTTGGTTTGGCTGTCACTAATCTTCTAGTCTAAATGGTAAAAACTTAATCAGTGCTGAGCACAGGACTTTTGTCTCTGCAAAGAGAAACAAATCAGACTTTCTGCTGATCTATACCAAGTACTAATCCAAAATTACACTAATACACTGCAGCTGGAATCACTTTGTAAACTTCTTAACTTCAGGTACTTATAAATGTTCTACCTGAAAGCTGGTGTCATGGAGATCTCCAGTGTACTCCCAGGAATGATTTATTGATTAGTCGAGTGACAGAACATTGATGGAGCTTAATGTAGTGCTGGCCGAAGGAGGTCCCCGAGGTGCAGAATTACTTTGAGTCTGATCCCTTCAAGGCTCGGAGATTTCCTCTCAACAATCCACTCAACGCAGTCTTTAGTTCCTGTAGAAACAGCCCACACCTATTGCTTCCAGTTCTTGCAGATCCATACCTTTCAAAATAACATACTTAACAGAAGTAGCAGTACACACACTGTACCTCTCGACCGCTTTCTGTCGATTGCCTAGGTACAATGGGGACATTAAACCTTTTGCAGACTCAGTGTTTCAACGCTTGATGCGTCTAGCAGTGCGCACGCGGCTGAGCACCTTGCCGCCATTCAGCCGCTGCTACGCAGGCAGACGCTCTGGTTTGGTTCGATGTCTTATTCAAAACCTGCATACGTCTCGGTTTGGAGTTGAATGGAGTTTATTTTACTACACCTTTCGTTCCATTAGTGTCTAAAGTGTTTCCCCTTGGTTTGCAGCTTTGGGGGGGGGGCGGGCGAACGGACTGTCGGCTGGTGGAAGTGTGCTAAGTTAAAAGTTCAAACTTTTTAAAGTTAAAAGAAAGAGATATAGACCTATAGGGAAAGTAACCGTAAAATGAGGTTCAATTACTTCTGTTGTGTCATGTGATGTGTAAAACATAAAACCTTCAAGACTTTTTGGGGGGGCGGGGGTGCCGCTTGGTATAATGTTAGGGGAAACACTGGTCTGGATTGTGGGTTGCATTAATTCAAATAGACAACGTATGACCCAATACAACAGTGGTTGTTGCAGACACAACTGGTGGGTCTGTCCCGTATCTCGTCTTGTGGTGTCTTCCTCAGAAGTTTCTACTTTCCCATTTGGCCTCTCTTTCCTTCAAGCTTCATTCCTGTCTCCTCTGGCCCACTTACCATCACCCTTTCTGTACCCATTTCCCATCCCTGTCACCTTACCTCCACTTCCAGCCACTCCCTCTTGCCCCACAATAATACCCCCCCCCCCCCCCGCCCACCTCCTCCCCTGTCTCCACTTTGCCTCATCAGCTCTGCAGTATCCTGCAACCTGACAACTTGGAACATGCCAATTTCCACTCACTCCCCGTGAGATTGTCAATGGTGCTTACAGCTTTCCTGGCCCTCCAAACCTGATCTGTTCCTGCTGCTTCTTTGTTGCTTTTCCTGACCGGCTCCCTGTTTTGGACTTGTTTGTTCAGACTTTCATCCTGTGGCTAGCGGTAGTTGCAGCACTGTTTGCATCCTGTTGTTTTGGCTTTGCCGATGGATTTTCAATAGTCAAGTCAGAGTGTTCACTATCACTATAGTGAAAATGCTGCTATCCGCTTTTGGAAGTAAAATGATTTGTAAAATCTGGAGCGCGGGAGAGTTCTCTGAGCATGCTTGCAGGTCACCTTATCTTGACTTTCTGTTATATATACGTCGTACATATTTATTCTAACAAATCAAACACTCCTCTCTTTGTGCCGTTTAGTATGTGGTTCTTTTTTCCCTGTGTTTGTGTTTGGATTTGAGTTGCACTGCTATCACTCCCGTTGGGACAGTAGATCAGGCAATTTCCTGTAAAAAAATAAATCTCACCTGATGTGGAGAGAGAGAGAGAGAGAGAGAGCTGTATAATCTTTAAAAGCTGCCCCTCGGGTTGCGTAAAACCATCTGATGAATACAGAGCATGTGTGTTGCTGCTCGTGAGCGCGCTGGTGTTTATGTGCGCCTCGCTGCCATAACCTTCCTCGCACAGATTATCACGGGCTTGTATCGGTGTGTGTGCGTGTCTGAAGGTTTGCTCTTGTGGCCTCCAGGGTGGCTTCTGTTTCTACCGATACCTGAGATCGCCACTGTCAAGGTCGTAGACGTGGAACAAGGCCTTGACATCGTGTTTGAATTAGAGGGACTTTTTCAGCAGTAATTCTTTCTTATTCTGATTAAAATGACGAAAATGTCATATTTCAAGGACATCATTTTCCTCCAAAATCTCTCAAGGTGACGAAATCCTGTGTTTTTATTTTCAAATTTGAAAATTGTCTCATTACAGTGATTTTTTTGCCCCCCTTGCTGAATAGAAAGACATTTTATTGAAACGTATTCATCCAGAGGGAGTCTGATAAATGTCCTCAAGTGATTTCAGTTGAGTCAGACTTGGTTGGGTTTGAAGATTCCAATTATGGAAATGAAAGAAATCTGTCTCTGTGAAGTTAGAAAAGGAGATGACCGCTGGTCTTGAGGCTAGCTCTAGCCGCTACGAGCATAACACACAATAGTCTGAAAATAAGAAGTGGTCTTAGTCATCATGGTTGGTGGTTGAGTTTGCAATCAAATTATTTAAAATATCTGAAAAAATCAGTCACAATATCTGATCTGATTGAGAAAGCCACAGATGTGGTTGGCCAAACCACTATTTGGCATTTGTGTTTGGTTAATAATGAATAAAAAAAAATCATTGACTTGTTAAAGCAATAAATGAAGTATTTATTCAGGTTTTTTTGCCTTCAACCTGAATTGTGTGACTAACTCACTCGCTGGTCAACACGTAACCAACCAGGTTTAGAGCAGTTCACTGTGGTCAGACCTCTCTGCTTTACTTCTACCATTCAATAATAAGGTCTTAGGGCGCTCTGTCTCTCTTTGTGACATTTGTTTCTTGGGTTTTTGGTGACATTGGTACAGAAGCGTCTCATTACTGTGCTGCCTGGGCACCGACTGCACTTGTCAGAGATCATCTTTAAAAAAAGGCACAGTGTGGGTGGCACTTTGATCTTTCTTATCTTGTATTCCTCTGCAGATGAAGTTTGTTTCTAGCGGTTTTGCTTTTTTCATGGCCATCGCTCATAGTATCAGTTCCCGTTTTGTCATTGAAATAGCCAGTTAACTGTTCATTAGAGTGCCTTTAGCTTCTTCAACGTGAGTAGCCTGGAAAATGGGCACAATGAAGCCACCATGGAATGTTATTTCATTATAATAATATTATTATGAATAGTAAGAATGGAAGGAGAGGATCCGGTCTTTGTTGTCTCTGTTGAGGTTGAAAAGATGAATAAAGTTTTCTGCCTTGAAGGTGAATGGTTGATGCTAAAATCGTTTTTGCCTCAAATATTTCAGTTTAATGTGCAAGTTGTAGACGAAGACAACAGATAAGCCCATACATTAATTCATGTTTGAACTCATTTTTCTGTTAATTGAATGATTAATTGATGATTGTCATGACATTAATTGTTGGAACCGGTCGCTACATGGTATTATATTTTGGGGGAATATATTCTTAAAAAGGAGCATGTGATCTATAAGTGTTTTAAAAGCCTTTTTCTTAATCATAACCTTTAAAAGGGACCCCATGGAGTTTTTTCAACTAACATGCAGAGACAAGTCCACATTGAATGTTAATCATTAAAGTCATTGTGCGCATGCTTGAGGTCTTACAAACATATCAAGAACATTTCCGTTTCTTACAGCTCAACAACTGAGAATGCATCCAATGACTCATGTTCCACGGGTGGGCGTCACTTTAATTTAACATGCGCTGCACTTGTCTTGAATTGAGCATATTTTTTAGGTCGTCTGAGGAGGAAGCCTCCAACTCTTCGGCCCTTCTGTGAATTTTAAAGACTTTGTGCGTTATCTGCGCCCACCTCTCTGTCTTGCAGGCGGAGATTGTCAAGCGGCTGAATGCGATCTGTGCCCAAGTCATCCCCTTCCTCTCTCAGGAGGTAAGACCGAATAAAAAAAACACACCCATTGCTGTGATGTAAGACGTGGTGGGTGAGAGGCAGAGCAACTGGAAACAGATAGGACCGAAAAGTGTGCGGTGAATTGGGAGGACAAACAGACAGATATGGACACACACACACTCACACTCACACACAGATTATCCTCGGCTAATCCCTTCTGCTCGGGATAGGCAGATATGCTCTGAATTTATTAAATGTCTCCCACTAACATATGCAGGAGCCTGCGTGTGTGTGTTTAGTGTGTGTGTGTCTGTGTGAGTCCACCTGCATGCACATCAAATAAACAGGTGGTGGGAGTAGGAGTTGTGTTTCACACAGTGTGTTTATTATGGAACCTTTAGGCGTGTTTGTTTAGCTGGTAAATCCTGTCTCTGGAGGAGTTGAAAGTGTGTGTGTGTGTGTGTGTGTTGAGGGGTGGGAACCGTAGGAAGAAGCAAATGTGGACTCCAAAAACCTCTCCTCCAGATTAGCTATGGTTTAGGAGGGTTTAGGGTGGATTAGGAATAATGGCATTAGACGGCGGTGCGGCTCCACGGCCCGAGGCCCACGAGGGGAGGCTTTTTACCGCTTTGTTTCTTTCAAACGTGCACAACTCGTCTGCAGAATCGTTATTATTGATCAGTCAATATGACCGATGTTGTTCCTTGATGCAAAATGTATCCTTATTTCCTTGAAGCAAAATATGTTTAGAATAAATTATTAGATAGGTATGAATGTACTGAGTTGTTATTTATTGCAATAATAGTTTTCAGTTTCCCAGATTGGCCCAATCAAGCTACTATAGTCAGCCATAGACAATATAGGTGTCAGTGCAACTCTATTTCCTTTTACTAGACAGTAATTGAGTCATTTATTTGTAAAAAAGCAGTGTTTTAGTATTTTATTTAGAACGACCCCAGCTTTGATATTCAACACAATTTAGCAGTACTGATGTGATGACTTTGATTCCTTTATTAGATGTGACAGTTACTAGCCAATTCCTGAAGGGATCTAATTCATATTTCACTGTGTATCTTGATCACAGAGAACCGCTGATGTTTAGCGTCAGGTGATCTTCATCTTTGCCTCGAGCGAACTTCTGTAAATTCGGCACAAATCCGAATACGGTCATCAAAGGGCAAGGTCAAAACGCAATATTTCAGGAGCAGTTCGAGGGAATTTCTTCAATTTTGGCACAAACCGTCCACTTGGACGAGTAAATGATGAGTAGAATTGGATAGTCAAAGGTGACAGGTGATTTGCAAAACCACTTGCTGGGCCATAACTAGAAGTCACATGCTAGTGATGACATTTTCACACACAGCAGTGAGTCAGACATGAATGTAAAGTGTGAATTCTAGATTTGCTTTTTGCATCATCTCCCTCAACTGTTGCAAATAGCCGGTCGCTCCATCGAGTATCGCGTCTCGCCGTAACATGAATAATTGGATTAAATCTTAAGCATCTGATCTGGTTGAAATGCCAAAGTAAATTGTTTGTTATTGAATAGCAGGTGTCTGTAATTATAAGGATCATTGATCATTTTGCTTTAGAGCCCAATATCCACCAGAGCAGTGGGTCTTTTCATGTGTGCGAGGCGCGTTCAGAGGGTCAGACTGCTCGTGCTGAGGTGAAGCTGAACCCGGCGGTCGGCTTCATTTCCACGGCGGATAAGCTCTTTCTTCTCTGCCCTGCTTTGATGTTTAGCACTTCCCCCGACTGAATCTTGGCTTCCCTCCCTCACCGTCTGGATCCGTACCCTTTGGATGACTTTGCCCTCATAGCCCGTCTGTCTCCGCTTGTGGGGATGTGTCTGCGTCTCCACAAGTGTGGCTGTTTTCTCCCCATGAGGTTTTTTAAATGAACCACGCCGCTCAGACAACCTCCAGGCGAGCTGCATGGAACGTGTAGTTATGGCGTTTGCTTTTGAAGGAACTGACGGATGTCAAGCTACCCGGCGCGTCAATTCTGACACATGCGTTGTTGAACGCTCACGCATTTGGTTTCTATGTGGGATGTCATGAGAGTTTGTATCCGAATGTTCGTATCAGTTCGTCTTGGACTTTTTCAGATTCTGCTCCCTGAAGACGGAAAATGACCTGGAAAAGTCACACTTGACCAGCTAATAAACAAAAACATTTTATTCGTCAGTTCATCGAACACACAGTAAGGTTGTTTTTAACCTTGTTGCTCGTAGAGGTCGTAATCATCAGAACCGTCCCCTTGAGGACCTCAGAGTCCGAATACAGCAGCCAGTCTTCTTCTCCGTCTCAGTGCGATGTCTCACTCGGATCTTCCCTGTCTGTCTCTCTCGCAGCATCAGCAACAGGTGGTGCAGGCGGTGGAGCGGGCCAAGCAGGTCACCATGGCTGAACTCAACGCCATCATAGGAGTGGGTGTATTGCGCACACACACACACACACACACACACACACACACACACACACACACACACACACACACACACACACACACACACATGCACACGCTGTAATAGGAAAAGCTGTACGGATCAGACGGATCTAACAGAGATACAGGTTCTACAGAGATGAGTCTTAAGATGAGAACAAACTAAGTGCTGACTGCACCACTTATTTGTAACAATAGTGATGAGGAAGCTTTTTTTCCTCCTATTTTACATATTTCTACTTTATTTGGTCACCAAATATTTGTCAGCTTCATCGAGATTTAGATATATTCCTGGATCAGCTTTTACAAACTGTCCTCACTGGCAATGCGTAATTTACCGCATTGTCACAGGAAGGAGGAGTAAAAGGGTCTTAATGATTGTATTCTCTCTATTGACAGTCAGGGGGCGACACCTTGCTGTTTGTATTAAAGTCTGTGAGGAAATGCCTCTACTACTCTCTTGATTTACTTCCCTTTCAATACAACATTATGCCCATTTAGGGAATTATGTTCCATTTAGAGTCAAACCGACCACAAAGCAATGGATGCTTTAGGGCGGGCTTCCTGTCATTGCCGCTACCAGAGACATACTGTATATGTCATTTCTGTCACTCCTCCATGTTCCAAAAATAGTAATCTGTTAATTGGTCCCAAAAAAGACAAGACGGCCGAAAACTTCCAAAACTACATTGCACAATCGAGTGGGTGACGTCATGGTGACCACGTCCATGTCTTACACACATACAAATTATCCACAGTCCACAGGATGGGAGGATTAATCAAACAAAGAACCTCTGTTTGTGTTTGACGATTCGACACAATACTCATCACAAACAAATATAATAACGCTTCACACTGTTCAAAACATTAGAGTCTTGGCTAAGATCTCAACTCATCCGTTTGAAAATGCTATAAACACAACCCCAACAAGTTCTAACACAGTTAGATTATATCTTATTGAAATGGACCATAAATGATGCATAAAGGATGCATATGTACACCTAATGGTGACAACAAAAGAAACGGGGCAGCAAATCGCATTAAACGCTGAATATGGCGACATCCGTAACATTGATCTCAGAAAAACCTTGCCGAAGTGACTACTGGAATCATATTAATCATAAATGCGTTGGGGGGGGGGGTCACTGTCGAGTGGTTGGATCTGAGTAGCTCAGGGATCCAAAAGGCTCTGACGATTAAAAATAAACGTGCAAATCGGACCAGAGCCGAAAGCCAGAAGATCCAGTAATGCCTTTTTGGAGGAGTTCGGCTTCACTCTATTATAGTAAAACTTTCCAGGATTACTGTGGACACACTGGGCTATGACTCGGATGTGTGTTTTGCCTGGTATCTCCATGTTTTATAAGGCTTGGTACCCTGTTAGGGATGGATTTTTCAGGCCATTCTGGAAATTGAAAATAATATTTGTGTGCCATATTCATTTATTTCTTAACCCTGACCTATATCCTGATATTTCACATCAGTACACACTCACAGGTATACTCCCCTTTTTCAGACCAGAGGCCCCAAAACAGGCGAGTGGTAAAGCAGTTGAGTTAAACCAGGCTTTTTTCCTAAACCCTTAACCCTGCCTTTCCCTGAGATAAAAGTTTATTTGGAAAAACTACTGTATAGTATTGGTGTATAACCCTGTGAAAATAGAACAAGTACCAAAACCACGAAGCGAGAAGCCTAAAAAGATTTCTGTGGTTATTACCAGTCAAAGAGAATTTAATGCTTCAAATTCTCTGGAGTTTTTCAGCAAAAGGTGATTATTGACAAGTTCACAAGTTCGTTCACCAGAGCACTGAGAAGTTATGTAATATTCCTCTTGCACCAATCCTGTGTTGTTTTAATAAATTAAAGGGATTCTCACTGTTTCCATGTTTTCATGTAACAACAGAGTTACTTCTTGTTGCCTGTACCCAGCATGCAGTTCGGCGGGATAGTTTTTTTATAAATGTACAATTATTAGTGTTACAAATTGTTTATGTGTCACAAGTTGTTGTGTCGTGGTGTTTTACCCTGTGAGAGATTGTTGTGGGTTATTCATTGTCATAAAGTTATAAGCATGACTGAATGTAAAATGTAAAAATTAATTCTGCCACCGATTTGAGAGAGGTGTGTTTCCTCCAACGCTACATACCTTCTTTCTTCTTCTGGCACGCAAATTGTCACACTAACCCATCGCTTCTGTGTGCGGTTCAGCAGCAGCAGCTCCAGGCTCAGCACCTCTCCCACGGCCACGCCATCCCCGTCCCACTCACGCCTCACCCGGCGGGCCTCCAGCCCCCCCTGGTCCCCGGGGCCGGCACCACCGCCAGCCTCCTGGCCCTGTCCTCCGCCCTGAGCCACCAACTGCCGCTCAAAGACGAGAGGAAGCTCCTTGACAACGGCGGCGAACACCCGAGAGGTAAGGCCCGCCCTGCTGTGTGTGTGTGTGTGTGTCCTTTTTATGTCGGCTGCAAGTTCAAGCAAAACGGTTCAGGCTTCTTTATGTGTCAAAGTTTATATTTGGTTACTTCCTCTTCCATTTTACAATTAAAATATTACATTTAATTTTGCTTTACCGTTGTAACTGGGAAGGAAGGAGAATATCTAATCGAATTTAATCTAATTGAATTATTATTCAAATAATTCAATTAGATTGCTGTAAATCTTACAGTGTCTCTCTTACACACACACTCTGACTGATTACACATCTTCATATAAGTCCATATAGTAGACTAAAGTTCTATTTAGTTTTGGTTTATCTGTTTGTTTTTTTAAATATAACGTGTTCATATTAAAAAAAAAATATTGCATCAACTTGTGCAGATACTGAATGCGTTTTGATAAACAGAAACACTGAAGCTTTTAGCTTTTGTTTCATTAAACTAATTGACATGTCTGGAGTATTCAATGTTATGGATTTATACCACTGGCTTAATTGTTAGTAATCTAAATGAAGAGAGGAACTGATTAGTCATTGCGGCATTCTAATTGGTCCAATAAGGAGCGCTACACAAGCAGCCGTGATGCCTCTTTCTCCTCGGTACACGCAGAACCCCGCTGAATCCTCTGCGAGCCGACTTTGAGCTTGAGCATTGCAATTACAGCGCTCAGAAAGCATGTGTGTGTGTGTGTGTGTGTGTGTGTGCGCGCACGATGGAGACAATGTGGGCCGGCTCTTAATTACTTTGCAGCAGCATGAGCATGAGTTTATTTATTTATTTAGTTTGTTTTATCCTTGCCTTGTAGCGGCAGGGCATTCTTACCTCAATCATAAGCACACTCAATAATAATAATAATAATAATAATAATACAACCCCTCCACTGTGACAATCATTAAAAAGCTAGAGCAGCATGTGTAGACATTCCAACCTCTCTGTTCCAACCACCGCCACGACGAGCTCCAGATCCAAATCCACATGATCATGGGGACCATCTGAAGCGATGGCCTGAGGCTCCATGGAGGAGAGGCGGGTGAAGGGTCGACCCCTCTAGCTGAGTTCCAGTGAATATAGAGAATGGAACCGCCGCCAGCCTCCTGGAATTGTTCTATTTCATGCTGAAACCCCCTTTTTGTTGTGACAAGCGTTAGTCATTTTGGCAAATCATGCTGCAGACAGGAATAGTATTGTGCTTCTACCTCTTAACTGGCATTATTGATGCCCGTCATCATTGCGCTCCTCACTAAAACATGAAATGCCTTAATTAGTCTTTATTCTTCTGTCTCCTGTCATCCGCCTCCTCAGACAGAGACTCGCTCAAGGTAAGTCCTTCCTTTCACTCTCTCTTACAAACTGACTTTTCAGATTTCTTTTTTGTTGATGGTTTTGTTGTTAGTTTTATTTTTGTTTTTTTTAATCAGGAGACACCGTTTCTTGTCCCCAGCATCAACATTCCCCACCAGACTGCTTCATTTATCTGCATTTGTAACATGCCTGTCAGTAGTTGAGGACTAATATTTGATATCAAAGAACATGAAGAGAGGCTGATACATGATACAGCTTTGTAACAAAAGGGATCGGTGTTGTTTGAATTTCATCAAAACTTCTACTCAATTACTGGATTAATATAAGCTAGACTCTGAATTCCATATTGGTTCGTTTCTTTATCGACTTTTATAGTTTGTTTTTTTTTGCTTTATAATTTAGTAATTTAAAAATAACATTGAGAACAGGATTATAATACCTTTATATTTCAAACAAATATAGATATGATTACATATAACATATAAAACATATAAACACAGTAACATATAAAAGTCATCTCAATTGTCAATTGTGAGTCAATCTCACTGGAAAGTTTCTATGAATGAAGAACATCAGTAATACTCCTCCTGCTGATAACCGCCTGCAGGAGGAGGAGGGAGGAGGAATGTATTCTATTGAAAACATTGAAACGTGGCTCACCACAAATATTATTGAACGGGAATCCACTAGCATTAATTGATTGCGATTCGGATGTCATAATTCAAATTTGAGAATTAGCTCCCTTTCATGCAGTGGTCCTTTATGTATTCCACATTCACTGTGAAATGAATCAGAAAAAAAGAGCTAAACTGTTTTAAAATATTTGATTTCTGGAGCAAAGGAAGGAGGCCATTCAACAGAGCAACATTACATCCTGCACTTGTCATAATTAGTCCCTTAAGCTCAGCTTTATTTCCCCAAGGCAAACATTTGGTTCGTTGAATACCCAATGAACAGATTAGCGTTTTTTAGTCCGGCAGCCTGAGCTCTATCTCAAACACACACACACACACACACACACACACACACACACACACACACACACACACACACACACACACACACACACACACACACACACACACACACACACACAAACACGTGAATGAGTTTAGCAGACTGGCTCGCTGTTGTTTTGGAGGAGGTGGAGACGAGAGGAATGTTCAATATGTTATCTCCTGCCCCCCAGTTGGTGTATCACACACACACGCGCACACACACAGCTGTGGGCGCCACAGTAGGAGCGATTAGCAGGGTGTGTGTGTGTGTGTGTGTGTGTGTGTGAGACAGAGAGGTCGTCAGATATCCGTGGTAAAGATAGATGGACCAACATGATGAATGCCTTTCATTAGCGCCCTGTGAGAACACACGCAGCCAACAGTCACTCCATGAAACCAATAAGCCCCTAGTCAGTGGCCTTCGGTTGCCCTGGCAACCTTCCACGGGGTACACTTTGTGTGTGTGAGAATTGCATGAACATCTGTGGCTCAACGTCCTTGTCGTTAGCACCTTGCGTGTCGATGAATAGGACGTAAACGCATGTGTGTGTGTGTGTGCGTGTGTGTGTGTGTGTGTGTGCGTGTGTGTGTGTGTGTGTGTGTTTGTGTGTGTGTGTGTGTGTGTGCCAAACGCAGAAAGTCTGTGTGGTTGTGGTGCGTTCAAGGACAGCAACGCCTTTCCATCGCCCTTATGTAATGAAGCTGATTTGCTTCAGGGGCCAACATCACAGATTTCTTGCTTTTTCTTTTGTGTGTATTCGCCATTTTCCCTTTTTAGCCCCCTGTGGGATGAATGGAGGTGTCCGTTTTTTTACGCAGTTGCAATTTAAACATGGTTTGTTTCAACGTGATGACTCAAAGACCCTCAAAAGAAAAATCCTTTCCTCAACAAGTCCTTGATTATGTGCGTTTACAAAGAAAAGGTGCAGAACGGGTTCCTAATGAGGCCTGCTTTCACAGTTCCTCTTCAATGAGCCGCTTGTTGTTAAACATACAGCTTTTTCTTATTTTGCTCAGTGCTCTGCTTCAGGTCTTTTTTCTGATAATGTTGCGATGCTCTTTTAAAAAAGAGACTAAAAGCCAGCATCCGTGCACAGTCCTGCCTCCCATGCTGCGTTGGCGGCAGACGAAGAGACTAATTGAGTCGGACACAGAGGATCAGAGGTGACACAACCAGCTGTCTTGAGCCCAGAGTTTTGGTGAGAACAAAGCCGCTGTTTCTTTTTTTTTGTGGGATGGTTAGCAAAATAAGGCGGGAGACAAAGCAAAGGAGGTGACTCGTGACATTTTGGTATTTTAAGGTAGGGAAAAGAAAACCATTTATATACAGTACATGTTAGTAATTGAGAGTGATTGACATTTTTGGGGCAGTAGTAGCTAAGTGGGTGGAGCTTGTGGGATGAGAGATGGCCCTTTGCACCCCGGAAGTGAAATCTTCTTATTTTTAACTCTTGGTTGAAGTTTAATCACACAGAAATAAATGACGTTGCTGAAAAATGCAGATGAATTTTTCTTCTGAACGAGGTCGACATCATGCTGTTTTGAAAAAAATGTAACAACTGAGACCCTAAACTGACCAACAAGGCAGAAGTTTAGAGACACTTCCGCATCCGCTTCACAGTTTTCCCCTGAAAGCATTACGGAGGCTTTTACCTTTGCTCCTTGTAAGATTCTCCTACGCTGCGCATATCAGAGCATCACCGTTTTTACCTTTCATAATAAAAGCCCTCGACATATGTACAGTTTCCCAAAGAGAACTCAGTCTGAGCATTGAAGGACACATTACACTTGGTGCTAGTATCAATAGCTGTGATTCCTTCTACAAATTGGGGAGCGTTTTTGTGTCACTCATTTGTCTTAAGAACCTGAAAAAAGTAGTGTTAAATTTAGTCATACTTCCCTGTGAAATTTAAAGCACAATCACACAGTAAAAGTACAGAATGTTGTACTGAAAATGTCTTTTTTTTGGCTTTTGTCTGAGTTCACCCTCAAATATCCTTTAGAATGTGTGAAGCCCGAGCATCCATCTTTGAGGACTGCAGGCCCTGGCCTTGATGGCCCCTAACAGCACCAATTCATTTCTTGCTCATTGTGGGCCTCTCATTAGAGGCGGAGTCACCGACGTTTTAATGCAAAACCGTAATTGAGCAAAACAGTGAAGGTTACAGGTATCGTTATCGGGGCTGTGCAGAATCAATTTGAATGTATAATATAATTATGATGTGCCGGTAACCGAATCGCTGTTCACCTCCACACTAGCGGCGCTGGTACTGCTGGCGAGGAGGCCTCCGCTTGTCTCCACAGCGAAATGAATTCGCCTTGATCGTTTTTTCAAAAAGAGCTCATTTGCAAGCTAATTATTCTAATCAGTCAGGAGAGTAGGGCGGGGGGGGGGTGTAGAGGAGAGACACCTATGTACACCCATACACACTGACATGTCAACTCTGTTTGCACACAGAGCAATGTAAACCGGTGCAAGTGGCAGCAGACTGCCAAAGTGCCCCACCCCAACCCCTCCCCCCCCCGCACACAGAATCTTCGCCATTGACACTTGCAGAACAGCAAAGGGCAGCGGGAAAGGTTGCGAGCGTGAGTTAGTGGAAAGGTCGAGTTAAAGGTCTTGATTTTTTTTTTCCTCTCTGCGTTGGCCGTGTGGCGGGTGGGGAGAGCCTCCCAATGGGGGGGAGGGGGAGAGAGAGATCAGCAGGGAGGGGGCCTGGCCCACAGAGAGAGAGAGAGAGAGAGAGAGAGAGGGGAGGAGGTCTCTTTGCCTCTGAGATAGGATTAATTCTTCAGCAATGTTGTTTCAATTTGATTAAGAGAGGAGAGAGACATCTATGGATGGAGATTTACCCACAATTCATAGCAATTTAGGTCCAGCACAAGGCTACCAGTTAAAGCCCAGAGGTGCAAATGAAAAATAAAGCAAGGGTTTAAGATGGAAGTAAATCAGAGTAATGGAAGCATATTACACACCTGGTTCTCGTCTCTTCCAGAGCTCATCCGTTTCTCCCTCGGCCAGTTTTCGGAACCGCGAGAAGCACAGAAGTTTGAGCGATTACTCCTCCGACAGCAAGAAACAGAAGACAGAAGAGAAGGAGTTGGCCTCCACGCGCTATGTGAGTCCACACCAAGGACTGCATGAACTGTATAAGATGTTGTCACAGTGACGTGTTGTCAGTCTCCATCCTGGTAATTACAACCAGAAGTGTCATGACAGGCTGCATTCGGGACCATTACCATTATTTACTAAATTGCCATCGTGCATGTTGAATTAGACTTTGAATCCATAAACTCATGTTTACAATGTTCACTGAGGGAATAAATCGTGAGTACAGTCATTTTCTATAAGACACGATCAATTCACATTTCATATGGTATATTGTGGCAATTTCAACCGGATAAAAGAAGTGCCGACATTATGGACAGCATTATGGATGCAAACTGAAACTTGACTGGTTAACAGAGGCGAACCAAAGCGAGTGGCCGGTCTAGTTTATTTCAACGTATTATTTCTAAAGGGAAACTTCTGGAGGATACGCACTGGAACCATTTGGACCACTGATAATTAAAAAAGGAACAATTAACAAATTAAAATAGTCTAAGTGGTCTTCTATTAGAGCATTAATTAAATCCTTGATTTAATGATCACCCCTGAATGTATGTGGAATTTTTATTTCATGTACTACCAAATAAATTGAATGAAACTGAAAAAAACTGTGATTATCTGTATTTTTACTGTTGTAGAATTGAGCAATTAGACATCCAGTGAAAGTTTTTATCCATTGTGAACCCAGAATGCTACACACAAGAAAAGCATGGGTTTTCACTGTATTTGTGTGAATCTAGTTCCACGGAGTGATAGTCACACTTGTGTTCTTTACGTGTTCGTCAGGAAAGTGACGGCGAGAAGAGCGACGACAACTTGGTGGTGGACGTCTCCAACGAGGTACGATGCGCTCCTTTGTTTTAGCTAAGAGAGAAACAAAGAAAACGAGAAAGATAAGATCAACCTTTCTGCTCTCGTCTGGGCTTCTGCTCGCCCCGCCGCAGGATCCGGCGTCTCCCAGAGGGAGTCCTGCCCACTCGCCTCGGGAGAACGGATTGGACAAGAGCCGCCTGACGAAGAAGGACGCTCCGCTGAGTCCGTCCTCCGTCGCCTCTTCCAGCAGCACGCCTACTTCCAAATCCAAAGAGATTAGTTCGGTGAGTCATTGGGGGAAGTTCTAGCCACGGATCATCCAGATCCTCATTTCTCTGGGTAGTTCTCTATTTTCAGTGAGTAGGCAACAACCCTGTTGGTAAAGAAGACGATACACCCTGCATTATAGACGGTGCAGGACGGTCCTATTGAACTTGTAACTTGAACAATGATGTGTGGCCTGGTGTCTCTTGTGCTGTAGAATGAGAAGTCCACAACGCCTGTGTCCAAGTCCAGCACCCCCACCTCCCGCTCCGACGGCCCGGCGGCGAGCAGCACCTCCACCCTGGGCCTGAGGTCCGCACCTGGCAAACCCCCGGGAGTCGAGGCCCTGGGTGAGTGTTTCAAACGCGAGTACGCAACACTCCTGTCCTGTCGACACAAGCGCATGAGACGGTGTCTTTTGTCCTCGTAGCTCCTGGTCTCCGTACGCCCCTGGCGGTGCCCTGCCCATACCCCAGTCCCTTTGGACTGGTTCCCCACCCGGCTATGAACGGAGAGCTGAGCGGAGCCGGGGCGGCCTACGCCGGCCTGCACGGCATTTCTCCTCAGATGAGCGCGGTGGCCGCCGCTGCGGTGGCAGCTTACGGACGCACGCAAGTGGTACCTAAAATGCACAAAGTACTGATAAACAAAAGACAAGAAATAAATACAAATATCGGAGCTAGGCTCTCGACATGGGGACGGCTAAGAGTGCTAACAGTGCAAGCTAGCAGTGCTGTCACAACTAACAGTGTCAGTCAGGCATTACCCCACTGTATCTTAATATAGCCAATAGCTGGTATATTAATAATGCTTAGCGAATAATAAAGAGAACCCTTTTAAGCTGTTGTGAAGAAACTGAAACTTCTTCTCCAAGTTTCATTGTTATTTCAACACTAAAGAAAACATTCATTTAATGAATATTTTATTCAAATTCTGGCAATAGATTCCCTTTTTGTGCAACACACTGTTCCTTTTTAAAACCGGAAAAAAATCATATATCGTGTTGTTTTGATTCTCGTTCTAAATATAACTATGACATTTTCTTGGCTGAATGTACACCAGATGTTTGATTAGAAGAGATGAAGAAGAAGAAGAACCTGGGGGAAATGTGCCACGAGCGAGGGTTTTATTTTATTGGGTGCAGTTATTTATTTGGATAAATGCTCAGCCAGTACTAGTTGGGTGATTTGCAGGACAAAAACATCAACATTAAACGAAGGGCATGGGTTGTCTGGGTTACCTAATAATGACAGCATTGACCATGTAGCTGTCAAAACCTTCAATCAGATTGGCTTCTCTGCTCAGTCCGTTTCATTCAGAAACACAGATAGTTATGATACGAGCTACAACCGCTCCAGTTAGGGTGTCATTGCTCCGTTTATGGTTTGTATTTTAATCTCTTTCTCATATTCTCTAGGTGGGATTTGATCCTCACCACCACATACGTGTCCCTGTCCTTCCCCCTAACTTGTCAGGCATTCCTGGGGGAAAACCGTATGTGGATAATAAATAAAAATAACAATGTTTTTCCTCCGTTGTTGTCACACATTACCCATACTCACATTTTCCTTTTTCCCACCGCCAGAGCCTACTCCTTTCACGTGAGCGCCGACGGACAAATGCAGCCGGT
The DNA here is from genome assembly GCF_949316345.1 of Pungitius pungitius. Classification (NCBI taxonomy): domain Eukaryota; kingdom Metazoa; phylum Chordata; class Actinopteri; order Perciformes; family Gasterosteidae; genus Pungitius; species Pungitius pungitius. The sequence continues at coordinate 6,224,765 of NC_084904.1, forward strand.
GCCCTTCCCCCCGGACGCGCTCATCGGGCCCGGCATCCCGCGCCACGCGCGCCAGATCAACTCCCTCGGCCACGGAGACGTCGTGTGCGCCGTGACCATCAGCAACCCCACGCGGCACGTCTACACCGGCGGCAAGGGATGCGTCAAGGTGTGGGACATCAGTCACCCGGGGAACAAGACCCCCGTGTCCCAGCTGGACTGCCTGGTGAGCGTGGTTTCCCCCTCATGCGCTTCTTCATACATGGGAGTGTCGCTGCTTTAATGACCAAAGTGCCCTTTGTGCGTCGCTCACATCAGAACAGAGACAACTACATCCGCTCCTGTCGGCTACTCCCCGACGGGCGGACTCTCATCGTCGGGGGCGAGGCGAGCACCCTGTCAATCTGGGATTTGGCCACGCCGACTCCACGGATCAAGGCCGAGCTGACTTCGTCGGCGCCAGCGTGCTACGCTCTGGCCATCAGCCCCGACTCCAAGGTCTGCTTCTCCTGCTGCTCCGACGGAAACATAGCTGTGTGGGATCTGCACAACCAGACGTTGGTTAGGTATGGAGCTGTGGAGAGGGGGGAAGAAACCCTCGTTTTGAAATGTCTTCTTGTCTTGACTTCATACAATTAATCTGGAAATAGCTACAACACACAATGGCACCAACTTCACAGTCCACACTTTACCCTGAAAGCGAAAAGGATACTGACGGTTTTACAATAAAACAGTTGATTTGTTGATTCAGGTCGTTTGCGATGTTGGTTGACAAAGTGGGCCGGACTAAATGCTGGACTAGAATGAATTATTCTCTTCCCTCTAAGATATGGCACATGCACCCACGTCCCTTTTCCTTTTGATGCCGTTTGGCAGGCAGTTCCAGGGCCACACCGACGGAGCCAGTTGCATAGACATCTCTAATGATGGCACCAAGCTGTGGACCGGAGGCCTGGACAACACCGTGCGGTCCTGGGACTTGAGAGAGGGACGGCAGCTGCAGCAGCACGACTTCACTTCACAGGTAAAAGAGACACACAATCTCATTGTGTTAGTGCCGCGACCACACCTACCACTGTTTTAAGATCCAGTAAACCCTGCTGCATGCCCACTAGATGTGTACAGTGGTAGTCATTTTTACTTTAGGTGTATTTTGCATATAGGTTTGCATTTTGCATCGTTATTATTTTTGTGATTTACAAGTCACTCTCTGGTTTGTGCTTCATTGCGGTAATTCACAAGCTGGGTTCAGAACGTTTAACCCCACCTTAAAGGCCACACTGAGCTCTGGTTTTCTGCACTCTACTAAAATACCTTTAACGCTAATAACACTGGCAGTTAGATATTTAGTTATTTTTTTCGGGTCAGAAGAAGAGTAGCTATAATGGGCCATTGCAATTTTCTTTAAAAAAGACCCATTTTACAATGTGCTCAGGGAGGAGGTGGTTGTGCTCAAAGGCAGACCAGCAGAGACATGGCCAATAGATTGCTAACGCTATCCAAAATCTGTAAAAACTCTGCAACCCCCCCCCCCCTGACTCACCCTCCAAAAAAAAAACACTGTTCCAGCAATTTGCCAATGTAGGGAAATGCAATTTTGTTTACTGTGTGCCCTCGGTCATCTTCATCACCTGGAAAAAATATTGTTGTGATTTGTATTTTCACTCAAATCAGTCACACACCTCGTTTCATGATGCGTAATTGCCGTTGGGGATAGGTTGCATAGCTTTTTATGATTTTTGAGACTGAAGAAAAATCCATCTGTTTTGACCGATTAGTATGAAAGGCTGATGATTGGGTAGAAAAGTACAACAGCGGATGTTCGATACCAGCGGCCACCCCCGCAAACAGTCTTTTTTAAAGCACTGAATTATTTTTTCTCATATTCTTCAGTTTTTATTTTTTTTCAGGTTTTAAATCTTTTAGACTTTTAGTGTCTAGCAATATAAACAGAAACATCTAAACACATAAAAATGTTATTTTTCAACTGATCAAAACGTTGCAAATTCCACCATGCTTTAATACTACATTGGTTACAGAAGATGAGCTGAACAAGGATGTTGTCGTTGGTCTATTTTGGTCACGTGGAACAGTGGCAATGGCAACGGTTCACATGAAAAATGAATAAATGAAATCTTACTAAGTACTCATGAGCTCCTCTCTGACACCTCCTGCTGTGTCTCCAGGGCCATGATGACAAACACACACACATACTCACAAGGCGATAACAACAGTCGCAGTAATGAGCGATTATGTTTTATATTCACACACACTATAATAGTTGTAACTACCATAACTCTTGGCTTTTGCTGCAGATCTTCTCACTGGGATACTGTCCTACGGGCGAGTGGCTGGCAGTCGGGATGGAGAACAATAACGTGGAGGTTCTGCACGTCACCAAACCCGACAAGTACCAGCTCCACCTGCACGAGAGCTGTGTGCTCTCACTGCGATTTGCTCACTGCGGTAAGAGTCACAAACATGTTCACATCAGTGTTTTTTTGAAAAGGGCTCAAGGGACGGGGAAATTGATTCAGCTGCGTACCGAGTGTCGTAGAAATTGACTCAATCAAATTCTGTTTGGACTGATGGCAACATTAAATTAAACATATGTGGTGTGATATCATGCAGTGCAAGTAATTACAATTTATTAAAAAAAAGGTGTATAGGGTTATGTAGTAAGTAAAGAACAGGAGAATGGGATTAAATGTGTCAGCTTCAGGTAGGAAACGTGATCACAAAATGTAAATTATAAACGACATGGCATACTAATGGACCAAGAAAATAAGAGCCAATAATTACTTTTATGTTGTGAAGACTCGTGGTTAAGCTTGAATGAGACAGCAAGCATCAGTATTTACAGGAACGAATGTCATCAAAATACATAAAGTTCGTCTACATTGTGATCACTTCCTGGTTAAATGTACCAACATATTCCTCATTTGGAAGGGAATCAGTTTGTCTGTCAGTACAGTATTGTGGATAACAAATGTAGAATGTGTAAAAAAACAAAGAAGATTACTAGGTTATAACAGATGGATAATGATATATATTCAGCTTTAATATCTAAGTGTCCATTCCATAACCTCTCATTAGAGAAAAATACATTTCCAGCAATTTTTTTTGAACCTCTGTTAACTTAAAGAACCATCTACGTTTCCTCAACCACCACATGTCTGAAGCCCTCGTTTCACTGAGGCCAATTCGGAGCAAACGTAATTCCTCGATGTTGCCTAATGCGGTTTGTTGTCCTCTGCAGGCAAGTGGTTTGTGAGCACGGGAAAAGACAATCTACTCAACGCCTGGAGAACCCCGTACGGAGCCAGCATATTCCAAGTAAGCGCGCGGAAGGATGTGCCGCCTTCGTCCTGCCGCCCTTTTCGGTTTGTTCACGCCTCTTCTGTTCCCCTCAACAGTCGAAGGAGTCGTCCTCGGTGCTGAGCTGCGACATCTCCGCCGACGACAAGTACATCGTGACGGGGTCGGGGGACAAGAAGGCCACCGTCTACGAGGTCAACTACTAGGAGCAGCCGCCCGTGTACAGTTTTTAACGTGTAGAAAATGGATTTGAGTGGAACCAAACTTGAGTCTTTCTTGGACCTGTCCGGCTAATCGTGGATCAAAGCTAGCGAGCAGAACACAAGCACAAATGGATTTCTGTTCATACTGAGTGGCTTTCTTTGTTGTTGTGAGGATGAGTGAATGTCTGGAGGCGCTGCTGTTGCTTCCGTGTTACACCTTTAGCTGTAATTGCTGTAATTTGTTAAGTGGAACGTTCCTTTACACTCCTTTTTACGGGCCTTCTCTGTTGTCTTGCGCGGACGAGCTGCTGTCCGTTCACGAGAGTCGGCATTCCCATGCCTGCCTTTAGCTTTTCACAAGGCACCAAGGCCCAACACCTGCTTATTTTTCTCTTACCATTTGGCACACGATGAAGAATACGATGTAAATATCTGTTTTCTTTCCTCACATGATGGCTCTGATATGCTTCCCCTCACACACGTAGACGCACTCCACAAAGAGAGCGCCCTGTGGGTCTTTGTGTGCTTTAATACCACAGCTTTATTAACGTTGGATCTAAATGCAGTACTGACATTCTTCCCGAGGCCCTGAGCTTCAAACTGTGGCGCTCTACGCGCAGTCTAACAACCAATCCCACTGCTCGGCATGCGGGACCTGCCCCGTGTTGGTGGTTGAGACAGCGCCGATCGTAGTTAGGATCGGGACAGCCCATTGGTCACCCCATCGGATCCCAACAAACCAGGTCAGTACCTCGGGGATAACGGACACAGTCTTGACGAGATCACCAGTGGCTACACTCCCCCTGGAGTGCCTGTTGTGGACGGCATGTCAGTTTCCACTCAGAACATGCGCGGGTTCTTTCCAAAAAAAAACGTCCCTCTACACAGGAACCACTGAGTCATCGGGTCCAACGGACTTTACTGTTTTAGGTTCGTTCAGGACACAAACAACGGTCTCCTGGATGAAAGTCCTGTGTTTGTTTGCCCCATCCACCTCCCACTCCCCTTTCGGCCTAAATAAGCTCTTCATATTTCTAAATCATAATCACTGCATGCTGAATATAGTGACTAAACACACGCTGTGTTAATTAGTGAGCTGGAAAGGTACTGCTACGTTACCTTTTGGGTGAGCCATGCTAGCTGTTTTCCTTCTGCCGGGTTAATTGAATCGTGATTCACACGAAACGCAGCTTCCTACATTCTACAACTTTTTCCTTTACTCCTTGAGTTGTATGTGTGCGCTCACGTGTGAGTGTGTGTTGACCGTGTGAGTGTTGCACGAACAAACCAGATTGCCCTCAGAGAACTCGCTCACCACTGCGTGACCTTTGCTCCTGGTTCTGCCCCTTCAGTTGAGACGCCCCCCCCCCCCCGGATGCTCGCTGGATTCTCTGTGTTTTCAGTGAAACTGCCTGGATCGGTTGTTGTTTTTTTAATTTGGACAAATGAAAAAGCTCATCCACACGCCTGTAATTTCTCTTGGATTTCCTTCTGTTGGCTTGTAGAAACAACACAGTGCCTTTAAGCTTCTGACTTGTTCACGCTGAGCTGAGTGTTCAACTGCACCCACAGGAAACGGGATGGAGGATGGATTTGAACAAAAGGACATTTAAGGATGGATTTTATTTTAAATATACAGATGGTCCAGTTGGGTTTGTATCAATTGTCTATCATCCACTCTGAAGTCAATAGGACCACAGTCTTTGTGTCACACCCAAAATACACGTTTCAGGGCAGCTGCTGCTTCGGCCTGATTGTTTGAAGGATGGTGACGATATGCTTTACTTTGCTTTTTCCCTCCGCTTTTCAAGCTTCGTTGTCGTTGTATATTGTAGAAATCTGCGCGTCAGAAGCTTGCGGCAGGGATTTGATTCCCTGCTAAATCCTGTCATCTAACAACGGGGGCCCCATAGCGCGTTTTCATCAGAGAGCTGATTTGACTCGATTAAAGCGTGCGAGAGCTACTCATGGTTCTACATGTTCAACGGCACACATCTGTCTAACTTTTCAGCCATCGCAGTCATTCCCTTCCGCATGGTCAGCAGCTCTTTTGTGTTTCGTTTGGATGTTGGACACTAAATCAAGTCCCCGTGGTCACGTGGGCCTTATTAGTTGCTTTAGTAGACACAAACTCCACTGTTATTCACGCCTTCTTGTTTTCGGCTCCTTCACATTCTGTTTGTATACGGCGGCCAGTCCCTTGGACAACGTTGCTCTTATCACGTGACGCCCTTTGCTAAAACGCTCGTTGCTTAAATCATACGCATATGTTAGTTTACGAGAACAATAACATTCCATCGTCTAATTTGGTGTGATCTTGCTCGTGAGCTAACATCAACTTTCAGTGTCGCTGCAGAGAAACTTGTTCAACTTTTAGCTGATTGCTAAGTATTTACACATCAAATGGGAGCAGGGTGTAATATCTTGAATAAATGACACTGACATATTCTTTGAACCGGCTACTTGTTGGAGACCTCTGCGTCCTGATCAAAATGACCAGTTTAAACTTTAAACAGGTTATTGTAACTATACTTCACACAAATATAATCAGTGTACATCCTGGTGTTATTTTGAGACCGATGCATGTAGACAATATCCATCTTAGTTTCAGACGTCAACGTGTCAGAGCTTTAGCTTCCTAAGTTTTGAGTGCAGAAAGACATTAAATCAAGAAGAAAAGGGAGGCAGCAGTGAACATAGAGGTTTCCACATTGTGGGGAAAGTGGTTTTACTCATATTTAACTCATGAAACTCCAACAATTATGACAAATATTTGACTAAACCATCGTTTTAGAACAACATGAAAATGAATATTGGGGGCCCCTTTCTTAGTTAAATGGAAAGAAGAGGCCTATCTAAAGATGACGTCTTTACATCATTAACATGTTTGTTGCGTTTGTGGCTGACAGCTCTGTATCTCAGCAGAAGAAACTAGTGATTATAGCCGCACCGCTAAAAATGCAAAGGGGCCTTTTTTTGAAGCAAAGCCAACTGTTAAGAGAAAACTCCAATGTGTTTGGTACCTGAAGGACTGTATGTAAAATATTACACTGTACTGACTGAGATATTTGTAATTTATTTCACATTGTACTTTTTGCAGGACTGCGCATGATGTCGATTTGTTTTTTCAAAGTGTTCACCTTATTCCGTGCTTTCAAATTAAATGACAATTTGTTGCTCATCTGCGTATTTTCTTGCCTCTTGAATAAATTATATAATATACTGAATAATTGTTGTGCAACCTAAGCCCTCAAAATATGCAGTATGTCAAGAGTCAAACCAAAGTATTGGCATCAATTTATACTTAAAATGCTCCCATTTCAGAAATATATATTCAATTCAATTGTTAAAGAAAGGTCTATTTTTTATTCCTACAGGGTTCAATAAAGTGTCTTCTTAAACCAGTAGTTCCCAAACCTTTTCTGTCAAGCCCTTTATAGGAACATTGCCCTCCTACCAAACACCGAATGGGTTCTACCTTCTTTGTTTTGAAAAAAGTTACAAAAATGGTAAAAAGTGGATTATCAAATATTATAAAATATTGTCTCCAAAAAAAGAAAGTCAGCCCTGCAAATAAACCGCTTCTGGCCCAAAGTCAGCTGGGATTAACTGGGATTGGCAGTGCATTTATATCACAGATATGCACTGCCATTTCTTAACCCTACGGAAGTTGTACAGATTGGTTTCAAGGAGATTTGATGTTTCTCCAGCACAAACTCCACAACATGGAGGAGATTCCAGGAGACAGGCAGGTTACTCTGGGAGAGATGGACGGGGCTGTAGGCCCTCAACCCATCAGCAGGGCTGATATCTGCTGCTTTGTGCAAGGAGGAACAGGTTGAGCCCTACAGAATGACCTCCAGCAGACCACTGGTGTGAATTTCACTGCCCCAACAATCACAAACAGACCGTCTGACTGCTATTAGGTATCAGGATGCACGGTCGGACTCTATTAAAGTGCAATAGGTCCTGATTTCCTTACTGATGCATGACAATGGCTGGCCTCGACTTGTAAGAGTACCTGGGGGATGAAGGAATTGATACAATTGAATGTCCCTCACAATCACCTGACCTAAACCCGATAGAAGACCTCTGGGACATTATGTTTCTGTACATTAGAGCCACCAGGTTTCTCCTCAGACTTTACAGGAGCTCATTTATGCCCTTAGACACATCTGGGAGGACATCCCACAAGACACATCATTTTTTCGCTTCTATTTTCGGAAACTTTTATTCCCATCATGTGGCATTCTTTCGTTCATAAAAAATTAAACTGTCCATATTAGTATATATATATATATATATATATATATATATATATATATATATGTATCATTTCATTTAGTGATACTATGAATCAGAATCTGGAAGTGTTAATCAGAATAAAGTCATTAAAGACCAAGTATACTTATTACCACTGAATATATCTGCAGCTATGTTGGACAAATTAAGTACATGAGTTCTCTCTACTTGGCTTGTTTTTCCTCTGTGGTGCTACAATGTGCATCAATGTTTTTCTCAAAATATCCCTTATATTCCATTATACACCAGAAATGAAAAGTAGATTGCAGGTGTAATGGACTTATGACTTATAACTTATGATTGCTACCTTTCTGCAAGAAATAGCAAATGTTCATAACAACACTTTGCTTGGTTTCCAATTATTTCGTCCCTCAGTTCACACATTTATGCATTGCAAACTGGTAATAAACTAGTTAACAACCTGCCTCTTTCCTGGTCACTCCCAGGCCATTATAATTCCAATGCTTTACTTGACACAACTACCGTACAATTATACCGCTAGAGCCTTCGGATAGATTGTTCGGATTGTTGTGTGCATACCAAGCAGCAATTTGAACCAAAACAGTACATTTAGGCCATGGCATAGTGGAAGCCATAAAACGCTACCGCAACGCAACCCTACCCCTCCCTCACAGCCTGTGGTCCTGGCAGCATTAAATGCACCGCCACTGAGCAGAACCACAATTCAGGTGATTCTGCCCCTTACCTGTGAAAACAATCGCCTCAGCCATGGGGAAAATGTTATCAAAATTACAAATATACTATCAATCATACATATTATCTACAGTATATTGTAGTTATGCATCTCAATAGATATAATATCCAGCTTAAACCAGCAATTCAAGTATCGTTGCACCCCTCTTTTAATTAGTCCTTGGTATCTCCCGAACATAAAGTGGTGCCCCGATGACTCTTCATGGATAAATACCCTGAGTGCCCAAAGGTAAGTGATTTTAAAATATTACAGTTTATACAAAGATATATGAGCCAAAATAATACTGTCTTTGAATATATAGGCCGGGCCTTTAACCATTATAACCAAAGAACACTTTAATAAAGTATTCAATCCCCTGAGTGTGTGTGTGTGTGTGAATTGAGGTTCATCATTATAGGTGACATATCCACCGCACTTACAAAGTATTTTCCCAACATTTATTGTTTTGTTTTTCTATATTTGGAAACTAATAAGCTGCCTCAAAAGGTTTCTACTACACTAAAGTGCTAACCATAACCATGTTGGCTTCTTTGGCTTGTCCCCACAAAAGAACCAAGGAGATCTTTTGTATAAAGGTTCTATTTTGAACACTTTCTACTGAGACTGCCCCCAAGGGCATCATCACTCTCATCTAGATTCTAACCAATTCAATTCATTTTATTTTGTATAGCCCAAAATCGCAAATTACAAATTTGCCTCAGAGGGCCTTACAACATCCTCTGCCCCGAAACCCTAACATCGGCACAGGAAAAACTCCCCAAAAAATGAAAAAACCCTTCAATGGGGAAAAAAAGGGAAGAAACCTTAGGGAGAACCAGGGGGGTAGTATCTCTTTTCATCACAAAAAGCATTTATATTCCTGGGACAGGGGCTTATTTGGTAAAACAATCATGTTTTTTTTAGGTTGCCTCAGCCAGGTTAGGGGGTGTGGCCTTTTTATACCTATGATTTCAAGTAAGACTTTTGTCTATAATCAGACCTCTAATAGAGGATGTTCCATTTAAAACTAATATCACAATAGTCATTTACAATGAATGGTCTGTCATATTTAAAGTAAATTGTGACAAACTCGTTTTGCTGAAAAGAATCTGTGGATTTTCACTGTGCAGCAGGCATACTCCATATGAATATGAAGGTAGCTGAGAAACGAGTGTTTCAATGTGGCATTTTAGTGCAAGCTGACAGGTCAACGCAGTCTCTGTCTAACCTCCCATTGTGAACGTGCTGCGCTCACATGAAGCGCAGCGCCGCACCGTTGAAGTGGATTAAGTGATGTAAGTGAGGTCTGTGGAGGAGGACGCTCCACCATTACAGTGAATGATACTCCTGTTACAGCTCTCCAACCGCCACTTCAAACAGCCAAGAGTGGGAGAGAAGGAGGAAAGGTGGGGATGCAACCTGGGAATGAGCCAACCCTACTTCAACATTTCATATCAAGAGCACTTGCAGATTGTAAATTGCCCACTTTGCTGACAGACATAGGAGTTGGATTAAACTAACAGGCCAAACAATAGACAGGTACATTTAGAATGTGTCGCATCACTTTGCTGGTAGAGTTGGTTCGCAACACTAAAATATAGACCGTCTCACAAAAACGTCTTCGTTGGATGTTTAAAGTATACGTTTCAGACCACCGCCGTCCAAAAACCTACGTGGCCATGTTAGAAAGCTCACCGTGTGCTCGGAAAATACTTGCAAAGTGCCACTTTGCAGAACCCTTACAGTACTGTACCGAACTTCAGAGCACTGTGAGAATCCCTCTTAGTGAATTCACTCACAGAGCTCTGACAACCCACTTTGGAGTCTCCTGAAGAGGATTGTAGGTGCAACAGAGTTAATATTTACTGCATATTTAGTGCATTTAGTTCATAGCACAGCTCAGAACAAAAGCACTGAGCAAAGAGTTCACAGCACGTAGCCTTGGTCAGCAGGCTTTCGTCCTCTACAAATCACAAGTGTCGGTCCATGTGATGGCAGCCATCAGTTTTTCAGTTTTTTTAGTCCGGACCACGGTGGTGGACCAACGTGATCTTATTCCCAATTCGTTGCATACTATCATGGCGTCGCTTTCTAACGCACTGGCTACTATTGCAGTAAACATGTTGTTAACCTAGTGATTTGACTAAAGCGCTAGCTTAAGACCACTAGCACTAGCTCCAAAACCTTTCAACAACATTTCAAACAACACTTCTAAGTTTGGTTAAGGGTACAAACCCCACACCATGCAGCCAGAGCCCCCGACGCCTGACCGCCGTCCCGGCCGACCCTCCGGAGGGAAGAGTCCTCAGTTTTTTCCCCTTGGTGTTTTTTTGTTGTTGAGTTTTTAGGCAATTTCACCCACCAGTCCTGACATATGAAATGGGAGTCTCTCTCACATGGCCTTGACCCCCCCCCCCCCCCCCCCCCCCATATCATCCCCCCACTCCCCCTACACTACGATATTTGCCAAAGCACTTCACTTCGTCGTTGCAAACTGCGGATACACTTGTAATAGCTATCATGGAGCAAATGTCATTTTTGATTACTGACAGAGCTTTACTCATGTAGCAATAATACCTTTATGGCGTCCCGTTACTTGCAGAATGACAACATCAAAATCTTTTAAAAAGATAATGTATTCAGTCCAACTTTAATGATAATCTTAGCCATCTCCAGTGGCTAAAATCAGCTAACGTGGAATCAAAATCGTTGAACTCAGTAACACAATCTAGTTGTCTTTTTTACTTATTATGGTTACTTATTATGGTCTTTTTCCAAGACCGGCGAGGCTATGTTGTGTGAAGATATGATTGTATAGGGACTAACTAAGTTAACGTTGCCAACATGCATTACATTGCAAAACGCTTGGATTAAAAAGCCGCAAAATACATCCATGATACAACATATTTAACGTAGCAATAATTTACAACTCAAACGTAATTAACGTTAATCATGCACGCCATGAAACTTTAAACTTGAAAGGCTTCAGCTCCACCAAACATGTTGATTGGATATGGTGATGAATTGGAGGTGGGAATTGTGATCATTGTGGGGTTTTTTTTGTGTGTCCTGGATATGATTTAGTTTCAGACAGTCACATGGTATTTAAGCTATTCATTATGCTTTATAACCTGAGAGGTTGGGAAGTTAAGAGATGTTAAATGAGAGAAGCCACATGTTTGCCTGCCTTATTACGTATGACATATAGCAGCATTAACAGCTCACTCCAAGACGTTGCCAAGTGTGCCAAGACGGCACAGAATAATTTAATTGAAAGCAAAGTTTACATATCGTTATCCAAGCAAATGGGCCGAATGCAGTGTCAGTGGATTTCATCGGTAAAATAAACCTCAAATTGCAGCAGCATTCAAAATACATGTCTCAAATACTGATTCTGTACCAGGCCCAATCAGCAGACTTGTCTTGCCCTCTATGGACTGATTACAGCTGGTTCTAAAAATGCACTTTTTTCCTAGCACAGTATGGTTATGGTTGCCAGGAGATTTATATATATTTTTTTTTACCTGATTACAGGAATGGGGAGGTTGGTGAATAATACCGTTCATTTCCAGTACTGTTCTTTGATCATAAAAACTTCTGCTGATCTTATGATCATTGGTCATTCTTTGGATGCGATATACAAGACAGCAGTGGATGTGCTGCTGGGGACCCTTACTCTGATATTCCCTTTAGAAGGCACATTCTGCAAAAGAGGGACATTTTTTTCAACTGATTGAGGAATATATTGCAATAACATCTGAATGTCGGTAGCGTGTGGCTTTTATACTATCTTATATTATCTTAGTACATGGCAGAAACTGAAAACTTCTGCCAAGTACAAGGCTTTACCTCGGAATCGGAGAAACTAGTTCTAGTAAAAGATATCAAAGGCTAATATGCATGTGACTTTTTTCCCCCCGTGGAGGAGAAGCGAAACAAAGTCAGCGTGGTTGTTTTACAGGAGTTTAAAGATAAAGTTCTGCCCGGCGCTCAAGCATTTCTGCCCACGTTTTCATAACAGTGGAAAAATAGTTTGTGAAATGAAAATTAATTTCTCTCTGACATAGCAAAAATATAAAGGATGTAAAAAATAATGCTCTGTATTCTGCTGCAAAAAAAAGGTCTCTTGCCACACTGGGGGGATGAGACCTGTGAAAGGGACTTTCATGTGAATAGAGATTTGTTCCTTTGATGCAGGAAAGGAACAGTTTATGCTGTCTTCAGGGTGTACCTCAGTGTGCGTTTGATGGGATTATATCTCTGCTATAAGTCTCATAGTATCCTCTTTTTCACGGCCTTGTATTGTGTCTGAACTCCCATCAGTCCTTGTTGTGTGTGACTTCCTAATATCTCCTTTCATTCCTCACCTATGGTTTAATCACATTTGTGAGAGAGTACATATAGGAAGAAGCACGTCCAGCAGCTTATGCGATGGAGCCAATTGGCCTGTGATCTTGTAGTGAGATGAAAGGGGAGCTTTGTACTTTGGAAGCGATTCAAAGGGACATTTCTCACACCCAGTGCTGCTAACAAATTCCTGCCCTATTACAGGCTGGACTAATGATTAATTCATGTCCCCGCCGTCTTAACGGGGTTCTGCCTGTTAGTGGTTTGTGGACTGCCGCGCTTTGACATCCTCCCTTTTAGGCTGTGTCACACATTAATGACTTCTTTGAGCTGTGAAACAAGCATCATTATGTCCTTTCAAAAAATGGGACGGGTGAGCGATTTCACCTCAGCTTGTAGAAAGACAGGGGCGAAAGTGGTCAGCGTGTATTGTGCATGTATGTGCAAGTGACACAGTGACACTTGAGCGTTGGCTTAATATTAAAATCTTTTTTTTCATGGTCAATTGTTGTCTGTCGTTATGGAGACAACACACGTCAGTGTGTGCGACGGATGACTAGCTAGTTGCTTGGTGGCTTGTTCTTCTCCAGAGGGGAGCGAAGCTGGCCAACAGCTTGCTATTTGGCACATTTTCTGTCACAATTTTCCCTCATTAATTGGTCTCATAAACCAAGTCAGAGGCTCCCACTGACCCAGACACTATACATCCGCAGGACACTGTCATCATCATATCATTTGTTTCAACGTACTTGCTAAAAATGATAATAAAATCATTTTCGCTTGTATATTTATTTATCTTATCTGTTTACATTGTTCATTTTTTCTGCTTATATTGTAATTTATTGTATGTGTACGTTACAATAAACAGCTTCGGATTCTGAAAAAAAGGAAAAGAAAACACCATATTTCGACACCTTACAGAAAATAGGCCAACCAATGCACTTTCCCAAGCTCTGATTTTAAGTGTGTAACACACTGCAAAGGAAGATATATTTTACATGTATGGGTGATGTCAAATTGACAACTAAATTATAATAAAATACTACGATAAAAAGATCCACTGTAATCCTGTAAAGTGGCCCTGTAATTTCCTGCGCAAATGTTCTTAACCAATGTTTTTAATCCAACCGTTGTTTGCCTTTTAACAGCTTTCCTGCACTCCACTCCCAATCATTAAAATATGTTATTCATTATTTTTTTTATTATACCTTTAAGAGGCTTTTCATGCCACTGTTCGGTCACTTCAGCGGGCCGCGGGAGTGGGAAGGGCTCAAGGGTCACGGCATAGTAGGGCCAGATGGATGAGTGAGAGGGTTCAAGTTTGCACAGAGTGGAGAGTTGTGTATTCCCTAAGAAAACAGGAGCATCCATTTGAGGGGAGGTCAAAGACATTTCTATGCATGCCGACAGAATGGGTGTCAGCGTTGGAGAAGAAAAGGCCTCTTAAAACTAAATGAACTAAAAGCTCTTGGTTTTGAATGCTCTTCAGTTGATACTCGGCCAAAGGTTCTCTTGCTCAAATAAAGCACAGAGGGGGGTCAGAAGGGTTGTTTTTTATGAAGCTTTTGGGCTAATTCTAATTCTCACTTAAAACCATCTTTAGTTGCTTTTTTTCTGAAAACAAGACAAGGCCTCTTCTCTGCCTGTTTAAATGTTGCTGTATGTTACAGTCAAATAGGAGTTTTCTATAGAATATAAATATTTAGGGTGTGGCTTAATTCCTGAGGTTAATACTGCATCTCAAAACTCCTACCTATGGGTAAAAACAAAATGAAAAGTATATATTCATATTTTAATGATTTTTAACATTTTATAAATGTATATTAGGGAGAAAATGGGTTGCTGAAAAATACAAATTCCATTATTATGGAAAGCTCTTCAGACGTGCACACACACTGCAGTGATTTGGGGTGCATAATGCTTAAATCCACATGATGGCAGTATGCATCTGTATAATGCTCTTTCCTCTGCTATTTGCCATCTTGGTTTCTTTTATATGAACACACTGCAATTTACAATTGAAATGAAAAAAAGTTCTACTTAATTTGAAATAACAGAAATGAGAGAAACACTATTCTACACAATGGATGAAAATGATTATGCAAGATGAAGGCAGTTTTAATTCTTTTTCGGAACTATATACAACATTATTTTTGCTATGCAGTTGTAAACTCAATTTTACACTTACTTGGGAATCTTGTAATAGTTTTATTATATTGTTAGACCATTTGAACAACTGAGAAGGTGTGGAGCGCACACAGTTGGAGTAAAGGCAGGTGGCGATAGAGTGCTACTACCATTAACTACAGAAGAAGAGGATCGGCGCTAGATTAGCTAGCAAGCTAGCATCTACAAAGTGCACGGTTAGACAGTCGTGAGGATCAAACATGCTTCTTAGGACGGTAAAGCCGTGGTTGCTTCGTTGCAGGAGTGTGTCTCCGGCTTACACGAGGTCTTACTACGCCGACCAAGTAGCTCGACTCGGCTCACTGCCGGATAAACAGTCCTCTGAATACCAGGTAGGTTAACCTGCGGCTAACGTCTGCTAGCACAACTATTACGTCACAACTGTACTCACTGCTAATGTCAAAGTTAGCTGTTAGCTACACAGTTGACAGGCTGACGTAAAGACGCGCTATAATGGGGCTGATGTTGACCGGGATTATAACCTTTTTTTGTTTTTAAACCACTGGATTTTAGTTTTATCTTATTAACTCACGTTAGCGGTCAAAACCTTGCGCTTTTGCTGTGCTCGGTCAAGGTGTTAGCGTCATCACACTAGCTAACCACTGCGTTCAATCTGGTTCACTAGATGGATAACACACGTTTAACTACACCCGTCATCAAATAGGTCCACGTATCTCTGGATTAATATAGTAACATTAGCCCTCACGTTGGTTATGTTGTCCACAAAGTGGATCTGCGGGGGGGGGGGGGATTGTTAAATTATGCCCTGGCATGTTGTGCCTGTCACACAATCATCATTTTGATAAGTTGATGCTTCCAACGACAGGGACTCTGGCTTTGAGTAAATCAGGTACATGAGGTACATTTTGCTAAAGTTATCCAGACTTGACAGAGGGGTGTACATGGCAGAAGTAATACTAACGTTAAGTGCAAACATGATAAAAGTCTATCATGGAATTGTTTCCCCAACCATTATAACAGCCCCCCGCTGAAAATATGTATATCATTTTTTTGAAATGATAATTTTTTGTTTTGTTATTTTTCCACGCACTGACATGAATGGCTCCCGAACATGTGTGTGTGACCTCGTAGTGGCGGGGCACAGAGCTTATTCTATATTTTATTGCTGTTAAAGGTCTGAAAAGAAGTTTAATCCCAAGAAGCATTCATGTAGCGGTTGTACCACAGCTCCACATTCATAACCACGAATCAATTCTTCCTCACCAATGCAGCACCAAATAATTACACTGGATGGAGCTGCAGTCACACCTTTTATTATTACAGCTTAGTGAAAGACTTAAAACGCAACAAAGGTAAACAAGTCTAAGTGAAGTTCACAACCCCAAATTACAGCAACGCTGAAAGCCTATGGATTTTTCCCTTCATCCTGACCAATACATCTGGATGAGTGATAGGTTTGTTAACTGCTTTATTCCAAATAGAAGTTGCAGCATACAACCGTAACTCTTATCACTTCCTTAAAGTCATGCCATGTCTGCCACAAATTGTATTTGTAGAAATCATTTAGCATGGCTTCTTGTTCTTCTGCGTTTGTATCCTTATGGTTGGAATGCACTTATTGAAAGTCGCTTTGGATAAAAGCGTCCGCTAAATGACATGTGATGTAATGGCAAGCTTTCTACTTGTGTTTCAGGAGAACTATGAGCGAATGCAGGTTATTGTTGATGAACTGAAAAGCCGGACAGAGAAGGTCAAATTGGGTAGGTGTGACCACGTTACGCAGCACATGCTACACTGTGCATCAATTCACCCCTTTGTGTTTTCATTCCAACTGCTCAGATTTGGTCTTTTAAGTTCAGACCATCTGATGACAGTTTTGAAAAAAAAAATAACTTCCCTGTATCTGTTTTAATAAAATTAATTTAAATGAATTATTTAAATCAGTAGTTCACAACCTTTTTTTTGTTTTTAGTACCCCGTAAGAAATATTTCTTTCAGCCAATTTCGCCCTAAGCAGTGCAAAGAATTTTTGGTTGGAAAAAAACACAGCGCTGTGCCATCAGTGTCTGATTCCTTAAACTGTTCACACTGAAACAACACAAAGCTTGCACCTCGTGGACGTGTTTACTGCAGCAGTGCTGCTTCAACCAATGCCAATTTTAAATCTATTTATTTATAAAATATCTTGCATACCCCCTGGAGTGCCTTCACATACCCACATTTGAGAACCACTGATTTAGATAATATATTCTCTTTTTAACTTTTTTTGTTTAATCCTTGTTATTGTATGTACTGTGTAAAGAGTTCTTGTAAGATTCTGTTAATTTTTAATCAATCCAGGTGGGGGAGAGAAAGCCAGAAGACTTCACACCTCTCGTGGCAAACTGCTTCCCAGAGAGCGAATAGACCGACTGCTGGATCCGGGGTACGGTATCTTTGGTTACAAACTCACTGTCCACTGGCGGCCAACAGAAACAAAAGATGTGTAGTGCTCTGGTTGGGTTCATTACACAAACAAGGCGGAGGGGTTTCTAATGTCTGGGGCTGTGCACACACTTCCTTGTACATAGCGAACAAGGAAAGGACGATCGCTGTGTGTCATCTCACATCACCCACCAGCAGATCAGATGTCAAAACATCAGACATCTAAAGTATAAAATGAGTCATTTTAAATTGCAAACATGCATAATATGTTGTTTTTTTCATATGGTTTCTTGCAGGAGTCCTTTCTTAGAGTTCTCTCAGTTTGCAGCATATGAATTGTACGGAAAAGAGGAAGTCCCAGCAGGCGGCATCCTCACTGGGATCGGACGGGTTTCAGGGTAAGCAGAAGAAATCAACTGATTTTTTTTCTCTTAAAAGACAGCAGAGCAAAATTGTATTTCAAGCAGTGTCTATGCCTCTACAAATTCATATTAAAAACCTTTTACTAGGTGCAGATTAAAATGTTTGATAATTATACTATTTTTTTTTAATTCAGTATTTTGACTTTCAATAAGCTTTCTGGGATAATTTTTACCCTCTAGCGCTCCATGTGGACTGCAATGAATTCAGTTTCCTTTGCCTCTCACAGGGTGGAATGTGTTATTGTTGCAAACGATGCTACTGTAAAAGGAGGCACATACTTCCCAGTTACAGTGAAGAAACACCTTCGTGCACAAGAAATAGCCCAGCAGAACCACCTGCCGTGCATTTACTTAGGTGAGTTGTGGGATCCATCCAATCGGTTGCGTAATAAATACTGTGTGGCGGTGATGTAGTCGTACCCCAATAACCAATAACCCCGGAGTTCTCCACATGTTTGATGTTCCTGACTCCCTCAGTGGACTCAGGAGGGGCCAATCTCCCCAGACAGGCCGAAGTCTTCCCAGACAGAGATCACTTTGGACGTATTTTCTACAACCAGGCCAGGCTGTCTTCAGAGGGAATAGCACAGGTAGGATGGCTGATTACTGTATTGATGCTGATCATGTGACACACTTAACGTGACCCTCCGGTCACTCACACCGGTAAGCCTGTGGTTGTTGTTGCTTTGATGCTGCAATAATTCACAGTTCGGTTCCAAGAAGCAGACAAGGTTGTCTTGAAAAATATCCGAAACAACTGTGGTATATATTCTGTATTTAAATACACTGCACTGCTGTAGGTTACTCATCTTTTCATTATCAGCTTGTTATTGACTACTGAAGAAGAAGCATCCTCCTTTTTAAAAACCCAAAGAACTAGAAGTCAATTTATGTGAGTGGTGATAAATGCGATGGGTGCTGTAGAGGAGTCGGGTCTAGCACTCGCATCTCTCCAGCAGACCCCGAGGTTATGAGCAGCTTGATATGTTCCCACTTCAATAAACTGAATGCCCAATTATGCTTAATAGTATTATCTCTTCTAATGATTAACACGATGTATTATTCAAGGCTTCTCCCCTTTGTGTCACCCTAGCTATATCTAGTGTTACTGAAGCATTTACCTCTAGCTTGCTGCATTACCAATGTTCGAGTTCAATTGCAAGTGCCCATTAAATTGTTCTTTGCGTTCACATTCACAACAGTTGTCCTTGAGCTGCTATTTCACGGTCATAGAAATCGTCAGTCATTGACTTCAAAGCACCGCGTTCTTGTCTTTTCAACCTTGGATGTCCATTGTTAACATTGGGCTCTTTGCTTGACATGTTCAGATTGCTGTGGTGATGGGCTCCTGCACTGCAGGAGGAGCGTATGTACCTGCCATGGCAGACGAAAGCATCATTGTTCGCAAGCAAGGAACCATTTTCCTGGGTGGACCTCCGCTGGTGGGTTGTGTTTCTATTTTTGAAGTGATGACAAGATTAGGATGAAAGTTGGATCCTGTCAGTGGTTCATAGACCATACTTGGCTTTTTTACAAACATCATACAATAGCTTACTAATTCACATGTGTCAAACTCACGGCCCGCTGGGCGTCCAGTGTGGCACTCTGGCGGTGGATGACTTTGCTATGGTGAGAATTACAGAAAGGTCCCCTCGCATCATATCGATCAAAGTGGGCAGTATCTGGCCAAACCTGAAATGAGTTTGACACCGCTGTACTAATGCAATGTACTTTCATTCACGCTGACCAGGTTGGAGACCTTTTAGGTGTGTGTGTGTGTGTGAGTGCTTTGCGTTTGTTTGAGGGTCTCTGCGCTTTTGTCCTTTATAGGTCAAAGCTGCTACTGGGGAAGAGGTTTCTGCAGAGGACCTGGGTGGTGCTGATCTTCACTGCAAGTATGAAATAAATATAATTAACATAATGAATAGTGAAGCTGTTGTCCAAATGTGATTTACTACAGTTGGAAGTTTTTCTACTCTTCCTATAATGTAATATTAGGCACAATAACATGTGTATATATATATATATATATATATAATGTCTCAGATAGTGATCTGGTATTGTATGAATGCACTGAATTAAAGCTGCAGGCCAATTATTTGGCAATATCCATATTGTCATTTATAAATGGTCAATGTACCTTTTTATGTAATGTCACTGCAATGATTGAATTGTGAGATAGATTTTTAGATCAGTAAACGTATTCCAAATTAATATTGACTCATAAATACTTCCTGTTGGAACTGCCTTATACACTTAATGATAAGGCTGAATGATACTGTATAATACATTTGTATTAGTTTATAGTTTTTACCAGCCAAACCATAATCTGCAATATAGCCCAACTATATAACTAATATTGTCAAATAAATTTAGTGAAGTCAAAAAGTGTTTCCGTCTGCGATAGTGAGATAGAAGTATAAAGTGTCATGTTGTGAAGACATCGAGGGGTTCTCACTTATCAGTCGGCTCAGCAGAATCCTGACTTGGCCACGTCGAAGGTACTGAAATGAAGCCTGGGTGATGTAGCACAAACATGCTCTTCACTGTGCAGAGATCTCCTGCCTCGTGTTTTTATAATCTAATAAAACTGGAAGAACCAGGGCCAGGTTAGAGATGTAAAATGCGTTTTTTTTTTATTTTATTTTTTTTACATCACCAGTGATTTAGGAGCTGTAATGATGTCACAATGATACATTTGTTGCTTGTGTTACAGAAAATCAGGTGTGACGGACCACTATGCTTTGGATGATAACCATGCAATCCATTTGGCTAGAAAGGCGGTGAGAAGACTCAACTACAAGAAAAACATCGAGGTCAGTCCAATGATAAAGATCAATAACAATCACCACGACTGTGGCTCAGTGGTGGAGCGAGGTCGTCCTCCAATTAGGAATGGCGGCTCTGCAAGACACTTGAGCCCATAACAAGTTAACCCTTGAATGGTTAAGAATGATCAGCGTATGAATGGGTGAAGGATGATATGTTTAAGTGCTTTAAGTGGTCTGAAATCTCACAAAAGAGAACCATTCAAGCACAATCCATTTTCCAGTGACCTTAAGTGGATTCTGTTCTTCAGGTCACTATAGAACCCACCGAAGCCCCTCTCTTCCCTGCAGATGAACTCTACGGGATCGTTGGAGATAACCTGAAACGCAACTTTGATGTCAGAGAGGTATTTGTCTGGCTTTTTTCTACATTGTCTCTGCTCGCCCTTCCCTTATATTATAATGCTAAATTGTCAAAAGCATCTCTGCTAAAATCGGCTTGGTGATGGCTAATGTTAGTCAACGTCCGCCGTTGTACTGAAGCCTTTTGAACAACTCGCACAGTCAAACTTGTGTAGATATTCTGTTGATTACCATGTTTCAAATACATTTATGGTAGTGTTACCGCCACAAAACAAGATTTGATTGAAAACATATAGACCGTTCTGCTGTTAGGATTAATGAAAAACATATTTTAAATCACAGGACCAGAATGCACCTCGACCACTACAGTGCGTAGCTGAGTGAACAATCTTTGTTTTCTCTTTGTCCAGCTGGGCCGGCCTCATGCTCTCGTTCGGTTTAAAGACCGTGTCTTTTGATTCCTGATGTGGAGCAGGAAGTAGTGCTAACTGGAGGGATGTCACACGGTTTTAGAACAGCAAACAGGATCAAGTGGATGCTCCCACGTTTTTCAAAGTTTCTAGGCTTTTTGACAAAACGCTTCCATCACACGACTTGCATTAGTTACTTTAGATGGACCGTAATGTACTTATCGTCTTTACCACTGTGCCCTGTCCCTTTCATCGCAGGTCATAGCCAGGATTGTAGATGGCAGTAAATTTGATGAGTTTAAGGCTTTCTACGGAAACACGCTTGTTACAGGTTTGTGAACTAATATTCCTTTTTCCTTTTGTAAAAAAAAATGACATGACATTTACCAACCCTGAAATTGGCCTCGCATCGCCCTTCTGTCTCAGGATTCTCAAGAATATTTGGTTACCCCGTCGGAATCATCGGCAACAACGGCGTCTTGTTCTCGGAGTCGGCGAAAAAGGTAAATGTCATTTTGTTCCCGAGAACGACTCGGAGCGGTGCGAGCCAGGTATTCTCTAAAGAATACCTCTGCGGTGTCATTAGTCATGCGATGAAACGGCCGGTAACAGCGGATGGATGGAGGAGTGAGCGCGGTGCCAGCGCTGCGTTGCTGTTATAGTCACTGACTCCAAGTTTAGACTGAAGCAAACAGGCTGCAGACGTCTCCCTCTCGGCCTGGTGCCCTTTCTCGGGGCTACTCTGACGGGTGGCTTTGTAATAACAGCATTTACAAAGCATGGACAAGAGACGGTCATCATTTTCATTCGATATAACGCAGTGAATTAACGAGCCGGTCTGCCGTGCACAGCTGAACTTTCCACAGGGGGAGACGAGGAGCTGCATTACAGACTAATACGTTTTTCAAACCCGTTTGGAATTTGATTAGGCGCCTGACCTGAAACAAATAAATGAAGGTTTCTTTGATTATTTTTGTTGTTGGGAGTTTTAAGTGTGACAAAATGAGCATCGACGATCTCATCAGTGTGTCGGCCCGCCGAATGGGAGGAACACAGATGTGGTGCAGGACACAAATCAATACAGCGCCTGCATCTCGAGGCGCTGATGCCTGAGGCTTCTGTTATGCTAACCGATGAATTGCCAAAAAACAAAATAAAAAGTCCTCCCCTCCCTAGTTGTTAGTGAAGATTTGTGTTGTCGGCCATGCGGTCCGGAGCAAATCCACCGAACTCATCACTGAGGGATGAGTTCTTGTGAGCGTTTGTTGATCCAGGTGTGATCCAGACAGCCCCACTACACCTGTATAGTAGTCCTGGGGTCTGTTTCAAGAAGCTGAGGGAAACTCTGGGTTGTCTGTTTCAGAAAGGGAGGTAATTAAAGCTCAGGGTCAGTCGTTATGGTAACTGAGCCTGTGAACCTAACCTGGTTGGGAGCAGGTTTTCTTCAATAAACCTTGAGTTTCTTTCATAGGCTCCTCCCTCTGACAGCAGCCAGCCAATGACGCGCTTTCATTTCCTCATTCATTCCTTCATACTCTGAATCAGGCGGATTTTGGCGCAGTTTCCACATATGAACAAAATAAGAACCTGTTACATTAAAGCCTGGAACGTGTCCTTTTCTGGACGATCCTTGTTGATGAAGAAGCGGTTTTTACTTCACAGGGTGTTACACGTCGAGAGAGAATATTGATCCCCCACTTAGATATATTGTCATTTCCAGATAACTACTTGTTTGAACGGTATCAGGTTTTTTTCACAGTCCATTAAATATGTACAAAACCTCACCCGTCCTCGTATAACGCCACCCATTGTGAACATGCTCTCACATCAGGGCACATTCTTTGTATAGTATTTCGTTTTTTTGCAAACAGCAGTTTCCTTTACATCGGTGATGTGGAGAATATTGGTAAAGCTACTGTTTGTGGAGCCGTGTGAAACACCTTTTAAACGTGTTTCTTCCCTGGACACAAAGCAGTGAGAGCCTTTAAAGAGGAGTTCCACAGGATGCACCTGAATAAAATACATTATAGGTTCAATACCAGTCTTTACCAGAGATATTATTCTTGTGGTTAAAAATGAGCATGGTGTGTATTTCAAGCCTGTGTCTAGTGCATTCAGCGTGCAACAGAGTGTAAAAAATGTAATTTTCCCACTAGGAATTAGTAAAAAGTATGGATTATGATTAGTGTGTACATTAAATATGAACTGACATCACTATTGGAACTTACGCGTTGACCTGAGCAGCAGTTTTCTCCCACGTTTCTGTCCTTTGCTGCAGTAGCCTGTTGCTTTGTTTCTAATTACGGTTCATACTCGCCGTACACTTGCATTAATACTTCCCAGCTCAATAGGGGTCACGTATGCCGACCGATTGTATGTGGTCGTTGCCATGGTAACTCGTTGTATCACGTCTCCATTCATGCTGCCTTCAGTGCACGCGCTCAACTCTGAGTCAAACTACTCCGAGTTGATTGAACCAACTCTAAACAGCGTTTAGGGTTTTACTCCGAGTTTGTTGAACCTCCTACTTGAAATGGACCCCTGGTCACATGGTCATCGGCCCCGAAAAAACTAAACCCTCCCGGTTGTGGATTGTACATGTCTGTCTTGTTGTTATACCCTTTGGGATGTGTTCCTCTTGTGGAGGGAATAAACTAGACAAACTGAAAATGTGAAATCCTCTTTCAGGGGACGCACTTCATCGAATTGTGCTGCCAGCGAAACATTCCACTCATTTTCCTCCAAAACATAACAGGTCAGTGGGAATTCTTTATCTGTCTGAGGTTGGGGGCCATGTGGCTGTGTGATGGGATGTGGCGATTTTATTCTCTTTCGGTGTCACTCCCATCGCAAAGTCTGTTCGTTATGATTAAAGCCCTTTAATAAAAGAAGCATGTTAGTTTCCTCTCATGGATCCTTCATCTTTCAACGCGCCTCGACTCCATCGCTTGACACGACAAGAGTTTTTCATCTTGTGCGTCGTCATCGCAGGCTTCATGGTGGGTCGAGAGTACGAGGCAGGCGGAATAGCCAAGGACGGAGCGAAGATGGTGACCGCCGTCGCCTGCGCCAATGTTCCCAAGATCACCGTCATCATCGGCGGCTCCTACGGCGCCGGGAACTACGGCATGTGTGGCCGAGCCTACAGGTATCACCATGTTAATGGAACTATACAGCTGTAGTGTTTCAGGACTGTGAAGAGCTGGAGCTATGTCTGAATAATATGCATCATATGGCCTTGTGTTTTATTTTTCTTCTTCTCTGAATGATACCATTTGTATTTGAGCCATTTGTAGTTTTTATTATAATTCTATTTATGAATCATTCCTTATTTTGTTTACATAATGTCCCGTATTGCTTCTGTGGGACCAATTGGGCACCTTGAATTATGTGAACATTCTGGAAACACTGTGTGTGTGTGTGTGTGTGTGTGTGTGTGTGTGTGTGTGTGTGTGTGTGTGTGTGTGTGTGTGTGTGCGTGCTTTGTACACAGACTTCCATCGGTATACATTTCGATGTAATGTGTAAATAGTTCACAATCAAGCTATTGTCTGAAATAGTTTTGCCAATTTTTTTCTGTTTTACATCCATTCAAATACCTAAAAACGAACTCCAGTGGTGATCACTCTCAACACATTTGAGAGCTCAGTGTTTTTGGAAACATCTATGCTGGTGCTCACCTTTTTCAAAAAAAAAAAAAAAAAAGAGATTTAGTATTCCTGTGAAGTGGTGGTTTTCTGGCCCGGCGCCCTCATCAATCACGTCCCGGCGTAGTTGTCACCAGATTATTACTAGCGTATTAAATCTTCATTAATGCAGGTGGTGGTTTTTGCTGCGCGGAGGACGAGCAAAATGACGATTTGTGTCTTCTTCTCACAGCCCCCGATTCTTGTACATGTGGCCCAACTCCCGAATCTCTGTGATGGGCGGCGAGCAAGCCGCCACCGTCCTGGCGACCATCACCAAGGATCAGAGGGCACGAGAGGGAAAGGAGGTAACCATTCCCATTCATCATTCCGCAGCCCTACGGCTCAAATTGGCTTTTTGTGGAGTTGCTGCCAAAAAGCAAAAGCATTATGGAGACACTTTCCTTTGAGTAATGGCTCCACACGTTGGGCACTTCTACAAGGATAAAATGATATCCGTGTCAAGCGTTACGGTGATAAATTACCCTCAATAGTGCAGTCGTCAAATGGGCGGGATTTAATTGTGTCAGGTACTTTTACAGGTGTATTAAGAGCGCATTAATGTCTTCAGAATGTCCCCTCGAGTCAGGCGCTTCAATCGAGGACGTTTAAGGCGGTTTAACAATGTGTGGGGATCAATACACAAGAAAACGCATCACAAATGTTTCTTTTTGTATCCGTTTCCAATATGGTCTTATGAACAGGCAGCAGGGGGTGGCCCCTGGCAGCAAGGAGCGCACCAGGGGCAGTACGTAGCGACTCTGCATATAACTGCTAGGCAGCGACCTGTCAATCACAGTTAGCTCGCCCTGAAGTAGTCTGTTTGACTCTAAATGGCACACAATTTACAAAGAGAACACGATGTACGGATCAAGACTTGAAACCAGAAATAGTTTTTCCACCCCCCCCCCCCCCCAGTGAAAAATGTAATTTCACTGGTTCTTGGCTGAAACCAATGTCGGTTTCAACAGGACTCCAACAAATTGAGACTTAGCGATGATTGTACAACAAGTCAACACTTTGATGATTGTACTTTTGATGGTTAGAATACACAATTGTTTCCCAGTTCACAGCAGAGCAAGAGGCTGCCATGAAGAAACCAATAGTGCAGCGGTTTGAAGAGGAAGGCAGTCCATACTTCTCCAGTGCCAGGTGAGATGTTAATGTGATTATCATCTTTGCTTTTCAATTAGTCCTGTGGGCTGCTTCTATGGCGGACATGCTGCAGCACCAGCAAACAAATATTTGAAATTTTTACATATGTCTGCATTTGAAGAGTAAAGAGCCCAACTAAGATCGAAAGCTCAAATTTTCAATGGATTATGTAACTATAAAGACCATAATCAAGATTGAGACATAACAGTGATGTGACAGGGAGCCAGGACATCTAGAAACTGATGTGCTTTGCAGATGGGAGGGGCCAATTGTTGAAAATGCTTTTATTGGTTATTTGCATAGTAACACACAGTTGAAGCAATTAGGTATGTGATTTTATTCATATACTAGTATAGTAAACTGGGAGGACGGCTTCAGAAGCTAAATCGAGGCATTAGTGATATGTTTTGGGGTTCAGGTGTAATATATTGACTGCTAAGAACCCCTCAATACTTTCGTTGGGTTCTCTATAGTCTCTCATGAAACTTTAACAAATGTAATAAAGGTGGCTATGCGAGGGAGTCGTTGAGAGAGGAGCACAGCATCTGTATTAAAGGGATTCATGTGAGAGACCTGAAGTACCGGTGGAAGCCTCAGATCAGTCTGGTGTGCAGTGCTCCAATAATGTGACTTTTTTTTGACAGACTCTGGGACGATGGCATCATCGACCCCACCGACACTCGTCTGGTTTTGGGACTGAGCCTGAGCGCTGCGCTGAACGCGCCGACCCAGAAGACCCGCTTCGGGGTGTTCAGGATGTGATGCTGGCGTGAGCTCGTACAGCTGGGGACTCCAGATGTGCTTTGTACCCCAGCTAGTCTGTTTTTGTATTTTGGACTGTGAGGTGTCACCAGATTAAGAGCAGGAAGTCCCACAGCCTGGGCTCGATGCTGTGCCTTTTTGATTGTTACTGTTACACTCATTCCCCTCTTTCCCCTCTCACTCTGTCTATTCGTTTGTTTGTTTTCTATCAAGTTCTGTAAATTAAGAATTGTAGAGATAATACAAAAGTTATCAAAAGTTGCCGTCTCCTTATTCAGAACAATAACTGCAGAAAATCACCGCATAGGGGCGGCTATGTAGCTGTAAATATCTGACTACGACAGAAGCTCACTCCAAATGCCTTCAGACTCAGGATCTGATAAAATGACGTGTATGCACTTAAGCATTCTGAGCTTTGGTTTTTGCCTTTTCACATCTATTAATTGAGCAAATGTACCGTTGCATCTCGATGTATCTGTTTTGATGGCATGCTGCAGGCAGTTTGCTGAAGCTGAGACACAGAGGAAGAGTGCTTAGCTTTACCAGCTGGGCACCCTTCCCCCAGCCGACCCCCCTCCATCTTTCTCTTCAACCCAACATGCCGCACACAGTTGGTACACTCACATATTTGTATAGACCATCTGAGCTCACTTTGGCAACAAATGCCTCTTTTTTTTTCTTTTTCTTTTTCGTTCACTCCTTCAAAGGACTTGAAGCGGGCAAGGATTCAGTGCTGCTGTGGATTTTTACTGTTTTAAAGCGTCTTCCTGGAAAGCCAGCGGGTTGGATTTTTAAAAAGCAAAGCTTGCCTGGAGGCCCTCCACTGTGTCGGAGTGGAGGGCCCTTAAGACGAGAAGAAAAAATAACTCGTCCTCCACCACCGGCAGAACTGCTCTGCTGGTTTCCCCCGTCCACTAAATGCCGCTGTGCGAACATCGGCAGAAGTTGAGCTTTCACGCAAGTGGGAGAAAGCTGCCAGAATGAGGAGTTCTGTGATGAAAAGAAACCGACCCCGTACTGTGAAACGCTGAAAGGTATAATAAGAAAAAAGCTTGTGGCTTATCAAAATCTGTGTCTACACAGACTCAAACATGTACCGTACAAATTGAGAAATCCTTGTGAAACATTTAACTATTAGTCGTAAAAGCCCCCGTTTCTGAGAGCTTCACGTCTGTGCTGCGTGGAGTCCACCGGCTTGTGGCACCTGTGAACACCGGCAAAGGATCACTGGACTAAGCTCCACATTGGCTTTGCTTTGCCTCAAATGCCCCCCCAAGCTCCACACAGGTTTTCTCTTGGATTAAAGCCCGGGGATTGGGCCGCCCACGCCATAACCCTAATCCGGCCTGGAACCAAGGTGCCGCTCGCTCACTGGTGTGTTCGGGCCCGTTGTCTTTTCACTGGCATTTCCTCTCCGGCAGCATGGCGGTTTACGGCTGGCCCTCGGCTGGACTGGCGAAGCAGCATGACTGACACACAGCGTTTATCTCACCAACCTTTACCACCGCACACATCACGTGTGGCACATGTCGCAGTGGGAGCCATGAAGTAGATGAGAAGGCCCAGACGGATTCCTCCCGTGCATGTGGCCCTGGCAGCTTTGCGTAGCCAACCACGGAGCAGGACCACACGTCTGGTCAGATCTTACACTACTAATTTAGTCATCTTTACAACCGTTTGTATCTCCAGAACCATAAAAGGGTGCTCAAGTTCTCCAGGAACTCGTTCTGGCCAAACCCCTTAAAGAGGAGACACAACAGAGGTGAGTGATTCATATAAGGTATACACTCACCGGCCACTTTATTAGGTACCCCATGCTAGTAACGGGTTGGACCCCCTTTTGCCTTCAGAACTGCCTCAATTCTTTGTGGCATAGATTCAACAAGGTGCTGGAAGCATTCCTCAGGGAGTTTGGTCCATATTGACATGATGGCATCACACAGTTGCCGCAGATTTGTCGGCTGCACATCCATGATGCGAATCTCCCGTTCCACCACATCCCAAAGATGCTCTATTGGATTGAGATCTGGTGATTGTGGAGGCCATTTGAGTACAGCGAACTCATTGTCATGTTCAAGAAACCAGTCTGAGATGATTCCAGCTTTATGACATGGCGCATTATCCTGCTGAAAGTAGCCATCAGAAGTTGGGTACATTGTGGTCATAAAGGAATGGACATGGTCAGCAACAATACTCAGGTAGGCTGTGGCGTTGCAACGATGCTCAATTGGTACCAAGGGGCCCAAAGAGTGCCAAGAAAATATTCCCCACACCATGACACCACCACCACCAGCCTGAACCGTTGATACAAGGCAGGATGGATCCATGCTTTCATGTTGTAGACGCCAAATTCTGACCCTACCATCCGAATGTCGCAGCAGAAATCGAGACTCATCAGACCAGGCAACGTTTTTCCAATCTTCTATTGTCCAATTTCGATGAGCTTGTGCAAATTGTAGCCTCAGTTTCCTGTTCTTAGCTGAAAGGAGTGGCACCCGGTGTGGTCTTCTGCTGCTGTAGCCCATCTGCCTCAAAGTTCGACGTACTGTGCGTTCAGAGATGCTCTTATGCCCACCTTGGTTGTAACGGGTGGTTATTTGAGTCACTGTTGCCCTTCTATCAGCTCGAACCAGTCTGGCCATTCTCCTCTGACCTCTGGCATCAACAAGGCATTTCCGCCCACAGAACTGCCGCTCACTGGATGTTTTTTCTTTTTCGGACCATTCTCTGTAAACCCTAGAGATGGTTGTGCGTGAAAATCCCAGTAGATTAGCAGTTTCTGAAATACTCAGACCAGCCCTTCTGGCACCAACAATCATGCCACGTTCAAAGTCACTCAAATCACCTTTCTTCCCCATACTGATGCTCGGTTTGAACTGCAGGAGATTGTCTTGACAATGTCTACATGCCTAAATGCACTGAGTTGCCGCCATGTGATTGGCTGCTTAGAAAATTAAGTGTTAACAAGCAGTTGGACAGGTGTACCTAATAAAGTGGCCGGTGAGTGTAATTCCACCACTACTTATACAAAAATACACTCACCGGTCACTTTATTAGGTACCCCCCCCCCCCCCTTGCCATCAGTTGCTGCACATTTGTCTGCTGCAAATCTATGGTGTGAATCACTTTCCAGAGAGCTCTATTGGATTGAGATGTGGCCGCGGAGGGCAGTAAAGTACAGTGAACTCATTTGAGATGATCCTTTATGACACGGTGCATTACGCTGCTGGAAGCAGCCATCAGAAGATGGTAAGGAATGGACATGGTCACACACAATACTCCAGTAGGCTGTGCCATTTAAATGGCGCTCAATTGGTACTAAGGGGCCCAAAGTGTGCCAAAAAAAGATCCCCCACGTCATTACACCACCACCACCAGCCTGCACGGTTGGTACAAAGCAGGATGGAGTCATGCTTTCATGTTGTTTACGACAAATTGTGACCCAACCATCTGAATGTCGCAGCTGAAATCAGGACTCCTCAAACCAGGGAAGGTTTTTACCACTTTCTCTTGTACCGTTTTGGTGAGCCTGTGCAGATTGTAGTCCGTTTCCTGCTTTGAGCTGGTAGGAGTGGCCCCCGGTGTTGTCTTCTGCTGCTGTAATCCATCTTCTTCAAGGTCCCACGTGTTGTGTGTTCAGAGATGGTGTTCTGCATTCCTTGGTTGTAACGAGTGCTTATTTGAGTTACTGTTGCTTTTCTATCATCTCAGGAATCAGGAATCATTTATTGCCATAATATGTCAGACATACAAGGAATTTGCCTTGTCGGTTGGTGCATGA
Source organism: Pungitius pungitius (assembly GCF_949316345.1). Lineage (NCBI taxonomy): Eukaryota > Metazoa > Chordata > Actinopteri > Perciformes > Gasterosteidae > Pungitius > Pungitius pungitius. The sequence continues at coordinate 6,255,527 of NC_084904.1, forward strand.
AAACAGACAACACAGTGCAGAAATAAGATAAAATATAATATAATGCTATGGGTTAGTTAAGTTAAAAATAAAGGAAAAAATGAGGTGCACCAGCCAACAGAAAGTGACAAGAGACAAAGTTTATGTGCATGAAGAAAGTAAAGAGTCAGTCAGGGGGGGTCCCGGGCTCTGTTGATGAGCCCGACTGTCGAAGGGAAGAAACTGTTTGTGTGGCGGGAGGTCTTAGTCCTGATGGACCTCAGCCTCCTGCCGGATGGAAGGGGCACAAACAGTTCATGTCCAGGGTGGGAGGGGTCGGCTACAATCTTTCTGGCCCGCTTCAAAGTCCTGGCAGCAAACAAGTCCTGGAGAGACGGAAGATTGCATCCAATCACCCTGTCTGCAGAGTGGATGACACGCTGCAGCCTGCCCTTGTCCTTGGCTGTGGCTGCAGCGTATCCCACGGTGATGGAGGAGCAGAGGATGGACTCGATGATGGCCACGTAGAAGTGCACCATCATCTTCTGTGGCAGGTGGAATTTCTTCAGCTGCCTCAGGAAGAACATCCTCTGCTGAGCCCTTTTCGTCATGGAGCTGATGTTCAGCTCCCACTTGAGGTCCTGGGTGATGATGGAGCCCAGGAAACGGAAGGAGTCCACAGTGGTGACGAGGGAGTCACACAAGGTGAGGGAGGAGGGTGGGGCTGCGTTCTTCCTGAAGTCCACGACCATCTCCACTGTCTTCAGGGCGTTGAGCTCCAGGTTGTTCTCGCTGCACCACGTCACCAGGTGGTCAGACTCCCACCTGTAGGCGGACTCATCCCCACCAGAGATCAGTCCAATGAGGGTGGTGTCATCAGCAAACTTCAGGAGCTTGACGGACTGGTGACTGGAGGTGCAGTTGTTGGTATACAGGCAGAAGAGCAGAGGGGAAAGAACGCAGCCTTGGGAGGAACCGGTGCTGATGGACCGAGAGGCAGACACAAACCATTCCTCTGCCGTCTGACATCAACAAGCGTTTTTTCCCACACAACTGCAGCTCACTGGATACTTTCTCTTTCTCCGACCATCCACTGTGAACCCTAGAGATGGTTGTGTGTATCAGCAGTTTGTGACGTCCTCTTTCTTCCTCATTCTGATGCTCGGTTTGAACTTTAGCAAGTTGTCTTGATCACGTCTACATGCCTAACCGCATTGAGTTGCCCCACGTTGCAGCAATTTGTGTTAACAAGCAATAGAACATGTGTTCCTGCAGGACTAATAATGTTTTAATCGCCTGGAGGCCCGGTCTTTAACATCTACCAAACAAACAATTCAATAAAACATTACATTCACTGAGTGTGTTCTTTGTAACAGTCCACAAAGTATTGTAATGAAGGGGGGGGGGGAGACAGCCCCATTCCATGAAGCGACACTGTACTGTGGCTGGCATTTTGAGTTTGGGGCTCATTTGTGGGCCAAAAAGAACAATATTGCTTTCATCAGTCCACACAATGTTGTCTTCATTTGATTTGGCAGGAGCTTCTTGCCAATAGTTTGGCTTCACATAGGTGTCACATGTGAGTTTTGTCTCAATCAGATGACATTTGATCTCCTGGAGCTGATCATTCCTAGTTTGCCATTTTGGCTATTCAATCTTTTCCAATGAGTTTTCCATTTTATTTCTTGGTTTTGATTGCCATTTTGAAGCATTTGAAATCGTTTTTTTTTTTTTATCATTTTATCCTTTGTCTTTCCCTAATTTAACTTTTCAAAAGCATTCTTCTGAAAAATGTGTAGAAAGACCCCTTGTGGGACAGAATGATCTTTTTTGCTTTGGTAAAGGATGGTCCAGTGGTTCCTAGTAGTAGTGAAGCATTGACGTTCCTTTCATTAGCATTAATGGCCACTTCCGGGTCATTTCACTCTGTTAAGGACCTTCCTAAGCAAAATGGACAATTCGAATCCAGCCCACATACCTTTTTTTAAATATGCCCGGTTCAATTAACAATTCCACTTCCCAGAATCCTCAGCCTCTTGGGTCTGTTGGAATACTCTACTACAACTACCAGTGCATTGTTTGCCATGTAGAAATATCATTTCTACCACAAACAGTGATTGGTCTGGTCTGGACTGCTTTTATTGTGGACACAACGGTACATTGATGGGATGTAAATGGATAACTAAGTTTCTGTTAAGCCGAACCTCAAAATGGGAACTAAATAGTTCAAAGTCAAAGATTAAAGCAAACCCTAGTCACGTGTCTCTGGGGCTGATTATCTTTGAGTCTGTGGTCACAGCATAATACAATAACTGTGAACTCATGAATCCCAGTATTTTTGTGAGGTGACTTATTTTGAGGTGAGCAAAAAAATAATGTCGGGGGAGAAGTGAAGCACTTTGCTGGTAGAAAGTGAAATCCAGCCCACCTACTTAACCTATCAGGCCCTTGTTCTCAGTTCAGTGGCATGAAACAGTTCATTTTAATGATTCATTGATGTCTGACAGAGTATAGCCAACCTGATTCAGGAGCTCATCCACTCTCTTGACACATCTGCTTGGACAGTTATGACTCATGTTGAAGTCAGCCTAAAAATAATCAAGCCAGAGCGCTTGAGTCGGTCTTAATGTCCAGCTCCTGGAGGGAAGTGAACTGATGCCTGATGCGGTCGCTGGTGACTTCTTTTTTTCTCTCCAACGAGTCTGTAATCACCTGCTGAAGATGCTTGAAAATGAATATTTCACAGTCGACAAGATGACTATTTGTGTGTTGATTTGGAATAAAAAATACGGATTGGATCTTTGAAGGAGAATAAATCCTCATAACAAAAATACTATTTTAATACCCTCTATTTTTAGTTCAGTGAACCTATTCCTTTGACAAGAGCTGACTTGAATGTTTGATAAAAGTGAATACTGAATAAATCCTTAAGACATCACTTAGGACATTTTTCATGTTGCATGTTATAATGTTTTGAAAACAGTGAAAAAGCTGAATGATCACACCTCGTTAATAGATATCAACCTGCCATCGGTTTGGGGGAAATGGCAATGCACCGCAATGCAGAACAAGCTCTCTACAAGACAACATAAGACATATTTGTCCTATCAGGTCAGATGTTTTATAATCCACCTCCCACACACACACATACACACACACACGTGTGCGAGTAGGCTGCAGTTTCCTCCGGAGGCTCCCAACTCTGCCGCGTGTGTGTGTGTGTGTTCGTGTTCGTGCGTGTTTGTGTGTGCGTCTGCCCCGGACTCCGAAAGTGAAGAGCCTTGTGGTGCAATGTACGCCTGCACCGCCCCCTCCCCTCCCCTCCCTCCACCGTTGGGCCGGAGGTCCAATGAAACGAGTCGACATATTGAGGTTGTCAAATCAAAGCCAAAGGGGAGGAGCTATCACGCCGTCGTCTGAATTACGTCATGCACAAACAGCTGGTCGTTGGCAAAGAAAAAAAAGAGAAAAAAAACTGGAAAGGAAAAAAAAATGTAGACCATCAGAGCGACGGAGAAGTGCACCGGGCCGCTGCAGCCCCCTCACCAGATAGCTCGCTCCCAACGATGCGGCGACCGGAGCGCCCGGGCTCGGGATGCAGCCCCCCCAGGCTCATCGGGCTGATCTACACCGCTCTGTGGTGCGCGCTGGTCGGAGGTGAGTCGGGAGGAGGGGTGCTCTGATCCGCGGGGGAGCTGTCCCTTTGGTCGGGGGTGCTGAAAGCCTGTTTCCGACCAGCAGGGACGGCGGCGTCGGATCCCGCGCGCGGTTCGATATCAGTCCCCGTTTAGAGGTCCACAATCCGCTGCGGTGAGCCCCCCCCAAACCAAAGCCGTTAGTCATTTTCGGTTGTGTACGTTACGGCACCGAGGTCTGGATGTGACACCCCGGGCTTGATGTGGCACCCCGGGGCTTGACGTGGCACCCCGGGGCTGGACGCGGCACCCCGGGGCTGGACGTGGCACCCCGGGGCTGGACGTGGCATCCCAGGGCTGGACGTGGCATCCCGGGGCTGGACACCGCTCGAGCTGTCGGCGGTTTCGTTTGATTTGTTGGTTGTTGTTTTCTTTGTTAAAAAAAGGGAAAACGGAGTTGAGATTCGGGTTAATGCGACAAAAATAAAAGAAAGGAAATTATTGGGCAATAAAGAAATGTTTAAGTTACACTTGTCGTTTCCTCCTTTTTGATATACCCTAATTGGAAAAAAAGAGCAGATTTTTATTTTATTTAGGTGGTAACATCTAAGTTGAACGTTTCCTTTTTGGCTTCCTGATAAAATGTACAAAAGTGCATGTGCATTCCTTGAAAAATGATGTTTTTCTGGTGATCGCGGTGTCCTTCGGACCAGACGTGTTCGCTGCCTGAAGACAGACAGGCGGGAGACACAACGCCTCTGCATGGTGAGACAACAATGAAGCCATACCTGCAGCACACGCTGTACTTCCTGCTGTGGTTGGTGGACACCTTAAAGAGTCTCTCGGGATGTTGCAGTCCCCTGGTGGACTTGTTGCTGCTTCTCTCAGTCTCTCAGTCAGTAAGATTGCTGTCCCTCTCTAGCTTCTCTTTTTCTATCCTGGATTCCTGTGGTTTTGTTTCAGCGACGATGATCATCGTCTCAGTGCTCAGTCAGTTTATTTATCCAGTGGGTTGCGGGAAAGGATGAACACGTTTAAACCAAATCCTGTGTTTTTATTCAAACAAGGATGGCTTTAAAGGATGGCTCTTCTTTCTTTCTCCTGACTTGGTTTTATTTATTTATTTTTTTAAACCTTGCAATAACATCTTAATTGTGGTGGATTCGTTTTGAAGAAGCAACATTTACTGTTCCAAAAAAGACTTTCCCCACTTCAGCATTTAAGGCTAAATCTCCAGTGGAGATGACAGAAAGCAGGATTATGTGTGTACTGAACCCTTGACGGAGTAAAACAGTGTTGGGGAGGTGCTCTTTGAGCATAACTCAGATTACTGAATTCAGAGCTTTCGTCTTTCAATGTCTTTAGCTGGCAGGCAAACCAGCCTTTTTTTTTATATGTCGGCGTGTTTACCCCCTTTCACATTCAGTGTGGTGACACATTTCTCACACATAGGAGAGGTTTGTTCATAGTTTGGTATTTCATTTTGGTGAGATTCACTTTGGGATTTTGTTCTTTTATTCTATTTTGCACAACGACCACTGATGCTGATACATTTGAGATGTCACAATATTGGCCATAGATAGTCCAATGGCGTAAACGACAAGAAATGCAAATTGTACTTTTGCACAATTAATTGACTGATTAATTTACTTTTTTGTATTAAATAGCTATGCTGTGGAACATTGATCACTATCAGGGGTTTCCACTCAGCAAAAAAAAATCCTATGTAGTCCACTGGTTGATGCGAAGCAACGTCTTTTTAGTTGTGCGGAGTTGAGGCGAAGAGCGATATTCCCTTACGGAAATACTGTCTATAGACATATATATAATGAAGGAGGTTAAAATACAAAACAAACAAAGATTGGACCAAGTTGTGAAAAATAAACTTTGCCTTTCCTTTGTTCCTGCTCCCCTTAAAGGGACAGTCCCCAGGTCCAACATGCTATTTATCAGTCCATGTTGCCTGAGTGTGAGCCGCCTCACTTTGGAGATTTCAACCCTCTTTCTAATATAACAGAACTAGATGACATATACATGTCATATACATGTGTAAACCTCAAAAGCAGGCTGTCTTTTCACAAATCATGATCTGTGGACTGGCAGCTGAACTGGCCCTTTAATCAACTCACTTGCCCCTTCCCAAACACAGATTGTGTGTGTGTTTGTGTGTGTGTGCAAGCTTACTTTTAATGTAGAGGGGATTTTTCTCTGTGATTATATTTTCTGAATAACGTAGCGATGTGCAACTCAACTTAACTCAACAACTACTTTTTAACTGCCATCTATGTATCAAGTCTCATCTCCAAATGTGCTCAACTGCAGAATTTATTCTCTCAAGTATCTGTCCGACCAGCCAGTAGCTGGGAATGAGACAATCCTGTGATCTGAGGCTGGAAGCAGTCTGTTTCTTTCTAGTCAGACAAGGTGGGCGTACTGCAGCGTTAGGGCCACACTCAGTTCGTCACATGGAACCAGTTCTCCTCTTGCTCCGTCCTAATCCCTAATAGGCCCGGGATGAGCGTGAATTGACGGCCAGAGGCTTTGTATGGGATTACCCTTCCGTTCTTTGACAGATGGCGTCATTCTTTTGAGTTACTTGCCCAATTATTCTGCGTCTTTAGTATTCAAAGGTTGCCTCCAAAGGTTAGTGTCTGCGTGACGTTTGAGGCCTGGTGATAGTGTGGCTGGTGGGCATTTTTTTCCTCTTCTGTTTCCTATAAGAAAACACTGTATATTCAAGACAAAGCTGTTGCTCGCTGTAGCACCCTGCGGCTGGGGACCGGGGGCTGCTTGTTGTCTCTTTGCCCCATGTCTCTTTCAGGGTAAAAAGAAAGGCAACAGCATGCAGCTGCAAATTGCGAATTACAGCATCAGTGCAGTGAGCTCACTTACCCTTAAATGGATTGGGCTCCAGCTGTTTTAGAGGCACATATTCTTTTCATTCAATCCCCAAAAATGACTTTTGCAGGGATTTGTTGTTTTTTATTGGTGAGCGGATTGCAGGTGAGATAAATGATCCCCCAAAACGTTGAACGCCATCGCCGCGGGGACTCCAAGTGCAGATGGTAGGAACTCATAAACACAAAGGGGAGCGCGCTGCAAATGGGGAAGCATTCTCATTCTGTGAAACATCAAACCTCCCCATTGTTCTGATGAAACGCTGCTTTCTTATCTCCTTACATCTATATTTATGATAGTGCTAATCTAAAAGATGCAGGATGTTCCGGTGTAGCAATTAGCTGATTCCAACCACCCATTGGGTGTTGCTCGATAGCTCACGTGTAATATGGCAGATTACACCTGTCACTTGTCGTGCTTGCTTTTATATGCAGGCCTTTGCTGGATGTAACCCAAGGATATGATGTTATGCAGTGAGTATGCATACATGAATCTCTCTGAGTGAGTTTGCATACATGCATCTCCCTCGCCCATTTTCTGATACCATGTTTGGATGATCAAGCTCTCTGCAGCGTTCAGGGTTTCTAGGAGAAGTTTGCAATCATGACACTTCAGACAGAGAAAAGGTCGCAGTGACATAGTGGGAAATGCTACCCGCAGCATGCCAGCAGCGTGGTGATGGGCGGCAACGTCGGACGGTGGATCACTCCAGGGCAAAATCTGTGGACAATTTGACCCTTCGCCAAACCCCATCCTGGCCAATCAGAGTGTAGATTTGGCTAGGTCTAAGGCGGGATGGATCCGGAGTTAGTGTTGGTAGACATTATGTAATAGTAATACCAAGAGAGGTGGAATGAGATAGACATATTTAATATATATATTAACTACGGAGCAAGTGTCAGCGGACTACGTTAGCATAGCTTTAGCCCTTGTTAGCTCTTGTATGCTATGCTTGCTACTTTTTGCTTTTTTAAGGTTTTAACAGCAGATTTTAGCAGCAGATCAGTTGCAAGGTGGGTTGCCATTTAATTCTGCAGTGGTCCCCACAGGATGAATTCTTTCATCTCATTACTTTTTTTTGTCTCACGCAAAGTTTTCACTTACCCTTAAAAATCCCCACATCAACTAAATGGATTGGCACAAAATCTGGTAAAGACACTAATGGGCTGCTTTGCATTATACAGGCTTATGCTTCCTTGCGTCCTCCTCTGGTGACCCTGGGCATCCTTCTTCACCATCATGGAGGATCTTCCAATCCACTAAGAGTGCAGATCGAGTAGACGAAAAGCAACGCACAGCTGATGCAGCTGCATACACGTCATGTTTAATTGACGTCTCTATAAAATGCCCTGTTGCCCCAACCCCCCTCTCTCCACACGTCTCCTTCTCCGTTCATGTCTCCAGTGGGCGGTGACTGAGACGGGAGGGAGAGGCGGTAGGGACGGAACCAAGGAGACGCGTTAGCATAATGAAAAAGGTTCTCAGAGGATGAATGCTAATGACATTGATCATTCCCGGACTCCTCATCCAGCGCCATCAGACTCATCTGGATTTTTATTTTGTGTGTGGTGAACCCAAAGCAGTCTTGTCCATACGACTCTTAATCATTTCAATTAAATGTAGGAAACACTTGTTTCTTTAATATGGATAACTCCTTATGCACATTCACTCAGACTCTCCTCTGGTTCTGCTCCCCACAGATTGCCTTTTTGTGACCGAATACTTCACCCGCACGCCTCGTAAGCTGAACGCTTTCAACTCCTTCGCCAGTGTGGAGCTGTTCCACTTCAATGTGCCTGACGACACCATGATGGCCGTATGGAACCTCATCACCTTCAAGGAGCAAGGGGGCACGTTTGGAGACAGCTGCCCCAACCGCAACGTGACTGTGTAAGACATTGATTTTCACTCATTCTGAAATTGCCTGTCTTTAGTTTAAAGTCTTTGTCTCGCTAGATTTGAGCAGACTGGAGATGACATTTGCTACCTCCATATAGTATTAAGAGATAACAATAAGAATTCAATAAACATACACATGCAAAAGAGTTATAGCAGCTATTTTGACACTGAGTGGTGTCAGCTAGTATCGGTAGCTTCGGCATATGCTGGGAACTGCTGTTAAAGCATTAGCTGCATTAAACTTTAAATTTTGCCCGTCCATATTTTTCATACTGGTAAGTAGGGGTCGAATCTCAGGTGGCACTTGTCCTGGTAATGAAACGTGGGCACGGTTATGATGCTGAAACAGGATATGATATGATAATTAACGGTTTGGGTTTGAATTTTTTCACATTTCCCCAGGTGCCGTCTGGGCTCACGCTTTCAGCTGCTCTTGTGGATGAATTGTAATATTCTGCAGATGCCTCTGTTGTTGGTGAGGATATTAGGGCCTAACAGCGATCCATCTTTGTGTGGGTGACAGGTACTTCAGGTCTGGGGCTCCTCCAGTAATCAACCCCCTGCACACCTGCTTCCCTCGAGACACGGTTGTCCCAGGATCGTTTGCGGTGACCCTCACCTGGACTCTTCCGAACCGTACCACAGGAGCGTTCAACGTGACCAGCCCACTCCCCGGGGACTGGTTCCTAGCCGCACATTTGCCAAAGGATGAAGGGAAGATCTCTGTCAAGGTGAGATGGAAACTCTATCGCCAGTGATCATCATGACTCTGTGTTACAATTCGAATCGCCGAGATGTGATTTCGCCATTGTTATTGCCTTTTTAAAGCAAGGCATTGTTGTTGCCTTGATTTAAAAAGATTGTGGCATTTTATGATGAATATTAAAAAATTAGATAAATGACTCATATTTTAAGGAAATCCATTTGCTTAAATCCACAAATGTCATTCATCAGCTAGATGTGGAGATTCTTCCCTGCATAAGTGAACAACTTTACCTACTGACAGGGCTATTAAAACGTCTGGAGATCAAGACGGTCAGATTCATCCTCTGGGCACCATGAATGTCTTTATCCTCTCATTTCATAGCTGGCAAAAGCAGTTTAGGAAGGATGTTTTTGGTTTTCTACTTGGTCATTTTGCATTATGTGGTTTACATACTAATTGATTTAGTTGAATGTTTAAACATTACAGTGCATAATATTTTGACGCTAAAGCATCACCGGGTTCAATAAGCAAAACCCTAGAGCCGCTTAAGCTTATTAATGTAGAAAATGTTATTTCCAATAAGATAAATGAGATCTAAAATGTTTTCTTCACGGTCACTTACCTCCCCTGCAACATTCTAATAAAAATGATGCATGTGATGGTTTGGGATTAGTATTCTGTGCTTGTTCTGCAGAGCTTCTTTTTTTCTTTCATCTCATCATGTTCTTCTATTTGGCCACATGAAAACACCTGCTGATTTCCATTTTCAGGCAATCTATTTGTCACTGGCATGGTGTTCAGTTGCGCTTCTTTTGTGCTTCTCATTGGCTGGTATACGTGCACCTGGAATACGCAACAATCAAAAATACCATCAAAAGTTGCTGTCGACCTTGCATGTGAAAGAAAGAAGTGGTTTGCTTCGGGCGGCACAGAGAGTGGAAGTTGCCGTGGCTCATATACCACATTGTATGCATGGAAATAACAGCTTTTCTGCATTCTTCTTTCTGAAGCTTTTTTTTTTAACTTAAGAGAGAAAAACACAGGTGGAAGCAACAATATCAGAGCAGGGGGGTATTGTTATAACAATAGCAGTCAAACAGAGGAATAAGGATTTGGGAATAAGAGGCAATGATAAAACTGTATTTTCCGTTGAAATATGATCTCCATGATGTTCTTCGAGTTGTTGAAATGGTGCTTGCAAGACTGGGGGGTCCAGATTTGGTGTGTTTGATCGATACGTTTAACCTTTTCTACTTTTACCTTGTAAAGCCAGAAATGTTGTTTCCATCATTTGAAAAATTATCAACAAACCATAAAGAGGTGACAGTATCGATAGTGGCTGTCAATTGGATTGCCACAACATGATCCCCTTTTAGTGACACGGTACACACACACAAGGCTAACGTTAACTATACGCCAACACCACAAGTTTATTTATTCATTTATCTACAAACTTGCCCTCAGAGTTTAGGCATTTCAGTGTATATAGTGAGTTGACCAATACATCCAACCACCTTTTTAGCTTTAAATGTTATATGTCACTAGCGTATTGATAGAAATCGGCGGTAATGTAATCCTTTACAATACTTGAGGGTTTCTTGTCTCTCATTCATCCCTTGCTTTAAAAAGATCCTACCATTTTATGATGCTCATTAAACTCCGCCTTCGATATGATGTATTAGCTTTTCATTAAACGCTGGATATTGGCCAGTCAGCATCGTCTCTCAGTCAGTATAACGGGATCAGACCAAGTCTGTAAATATGGACAAAAACTATATCTAAAAGCTGCAATTAAGGATAATTTTGTTCCACACATTAGTTACTAAAATGGTCACATGTTTTGCAAACAATCAAAATAATGAACATACTAATCTTTCTTGCTGATAGAATCTAATACCATTCGAAATATAGCGGCTGCAGTAAATCCCTCCTACGTGAGCCCTTAAAATGATAACAGAAAGTATTACTCTCTGTCTCATTATAATGGCTTTGTTCAATACATGATGAACTCTATTTAATGCAATGCTATGCCACAAGCACTAACAACATGTTTTAAAATGGCCTAGGAGTTTAATAAAGCTGCACATAAGCTTGTAAATGTTTCATTGACTGCGGAACTATTGGCAATTTATTGCATTAGATACTTTGGTGTGCCTAATAAAATGGATTGCAGTGGGTCATTCTGTCTGAAAGCGCTAACGTAATATAATTAGTCATGGTTTTAGTGGGGTTTAGTGCGCCATGGCCTAAAATAAGGGTTTTAGAGCCTTTAAAAGGACAGCTCACCCTGAAAAATCCCACCCATTTTGACTCTTACCTGCAGTGTGTGTCGATTGTCCTCCTTCCCTCAAGCAGCAGTTTCATGCAGCAAGTAATGGTTGGAAATAAATAGTGGCGACATGAAACTGCTCACAACAAGGTCTGTGTAACAGAGGTAATGCTTTCTGGAAAGAGACGTTGAGTTTTTAAAATGTTTTATTTTTGTGGCTTTGAGCCCTGTAAACCAGGCGGTGATCTCGAAGCGAAGGCCCCCCCCCCCCTCCCCCCTCTAACAGGTAGCCCACTGCAAAACTATCTGAGCTCATGAATAGCACAACAGTAAGAAAACAAATACCTGCATTTCATTTTAGGATGGACTGTCTCATTAGCACCCTACCAAGAAAAAAATAGTTCTGGGCAAAATAAACAAATGCATGTATGTGTTTTGGCGTGATGTTTAAAGATATTGAACACAGCGTGGTGTAAAAACATTGTCCCCTTTAAACCCCCGTCCTAATGGTTGAGCTTTAATTAAAGCACAACACGCCCCGCGAGACGCTTGTGAAGGTCCGACTGACGGGCTGTAATAAATCAAAGGGTCACCTCGGCAGCTCGCCGACTAATGGCGTGCCGCGGTAATTGTGGCTGGAGCAGGCGGGGTCACTGACCGGCTGACAGCAGCGGAGGGCCTCATTTGGCATGCACAGCTGTCGTACTGAATTAGGTGGGAAAGGGCGCACCCATTTCCCCCTTTCAAACTTTTCAGCAGACGATGCGTGGGGAACGATTCGTGGTCCCCCACCCCCCCCCCCCCCCCCCCCCCCGGCCGCTCGGCTCCCCCCACGCGGAGCCGTAATGGCTCAGAAGCACACGGGTCGGTACGGTCTCCTCCTCAGCAGATGCACTGTTGAGTTGACCACTCAGGAGGCGCCGTGTTGTGTTCGCAGGGTCTGTCCGAAGAATGCCAGTATCTGTTCCAACCCCAGCTCATCGTCCAGAGGCTGATTGGGATTTCTGTGCTTTATCCTGGATACTTTGTCAACCAGATGATCCCCATCCATAATAGATCTGCACTCTATAAGTGAGTATTCCAGACTGAAATGCCTTTTTTGAAATGTAGTCCCTAGTTTGTGGACTCTCAGGGAAAAACAAACTTATTTTTGGCCTTTTTTTTAGATGATCTTGCATTTTTCATTTGAACAAGATGTGTGTGCGTATGGTCTGAGGATTTGAGACAAGGAATTCTCCTTTGTTGACTCTCAGCTGCTCGTAATCTTCTTACGGTGCTAACAGGAAGGCCAATCAGCACTATTTAAAGAGTATCAAAATGTGTTCTGTGAATATTTCATAGACAGCATATTTAGATAGTAAGCCCGTAATTGTGTTCATTTTAAGTCCTTGATTTACTTACTTTTATTAAAGCACCAGTCTTTGCAGAGTATCAGTATTTTTATTATGGAGACTGGCAAAAGGCGAAATGAACTCAAATTGAACTACTGATTTTATCAAGTTTTTCTAAAGTTCCTGCAGAGCTATGGGTTTATGTGCTTAAAAAAGAAGCAAACTATGTGTCACACTATAATAAATCAAATTAAAACTGCATGGGCAAAGACACGCTGCCCTCTTCTAAGAATAACTGTTGGAGCCATCTTTCAGACCATCAGCTCTTTATTCTAGCCAACATGAACACAGAAACAGTGCTGTTCTACATTTAGCTATTACAATGTATGGCCAAGTTCGATGTTATTCCACCCTAAAATCCATCTCCCTGTGTGCTCGCAGGGTGTTCATCCCCAATTATACATCCAAGTTGAAGGTGCAGCTGCTAAACTGCAGCACCAGGAACAAGAGTGGCGACATTTGTCCCGTGGTGCTGAAGATGAGAGCGCGGGCGCCGCCGGTGCACAACTCCAGTGCCCTGGACTGCAGGGAGGTGAAGCCCTGTGAACTAGACACGCTGGTCCCTGCCTGGGAACAATGGTACTACATCCTGGTGGAGAGATACCCGAGCAACTGCGACGTCTACTTCCGCATCGGGGTCCAGAGCACAGGTGACTGGCTTTCACGCACAAAGTGGGATTGAGTCCTTGCATTCTATTTTGGGTTTGCGATATGCATTTTCTTTATTAGAAAAAACAAATGTTCTAAAATAAAAAGCCACAGAGAAAAGGTTAACATCCTCCTCACCACTTGACCTTTGCCCTTTTCCCTTTAACCACAACACTGATGAAAACATTTTGAATGACAATTTACATGTGTCTGTAAACTGCAGTTATAGTGATAATATGCTGCATAGGATAAAAAAAAAACATGGTTTAATTCACCTCATTGTTTTCGTTTACAATTCGTTATGCGGCTGCATTTTAAGAAACACTCTTATCTAAGCTTTTGGCGAGTTAGTTCTCTCCATCCTGCGTCGCTCATCATTTTTCTTCCTGCCACCTCTGATGTTCAATTCATCACAAATCTATTATGCTGAGGTGTTGCTATTTGTTTTTATAAACCTGAAATAGGCCAAATGTAAGCTTAAAGTCGATCGTAACTAACATCTAAAACTATTCAATTCTCAAGTGCAGTTTTGAGTCAGTCCTTGAATTAGAACGAATGTCTTTGAAACCGTGTTTGAGGTCGCAGATACACACACATTTCCTGCATGCTGTTCGGGGGGGTTGTGGTTTTAACTTCATGCTCACTCCACAGGGATGCTCACACAGTCCTCTCCCTGTGTAGCGATTGCACCCCCAGCCCCACCTCCCTCCGTCAGACTGTACCATGCACTTTGTCGCCATGGCAACACAGACACTAATTATTCACACTCTGTCCCAGCCTCCCCCACCCCCCCACCCCCTGCCCCCCTCCACCCTGCCTGCCAGGGAGATCTTACTTGACCTTTTGCAGAATTTGAATTGAAAAGGAACCTCATGTTGGAGGGGGGGGGGGGGGGGGGTATGACAGACCATCTGGACCACTCACCTTCTCATGCTCTGTCCCTCTTATCGGTTATTGTCATTTACAAATGGGCCCTCATGCGACATTCTGTCCCATTCCCCGGCGTGGTGGCCCCTGCGACTGCTCTGCACTTCAGGATTGATTACTGTCGTTCAGGGACTATTGTCGCTGTCCGTAGGTCGGCTTGGGAATCAAAGACAATGTTACCCTCAATGGGAAAGGGAAAAGGAGGCCAGTTCTTTGGATTATGAATTTCAGGAATGTTTACACAGCCCCTCCGCTCCCACCCACCCATATGCACCCGCATACATAAACGTCTATTGTACGCTGGGGTCTTAGCTGATTTTACACAGATCGGTTCGTGTCTCTGCCAGCGTTCCAAATGCATTGAGTCCGTGATATTTGGCATTTCATCTTTTAGTTTTTTAGTGCTTCGGCTGCCTGAGCGGACATCACAATCCCTTTTCAGATACAGAAGACTTTGAAATCCTCTCCCCCAGGGGATCGGCGGTGCTTCGCCAGTAGCTATCAATGACCATTTTCTGTGTTGAGATAGAGCGTACTGTTTGCAATTCCTTCAAATCTTTATCAGATTAAAAAGCAGCATACGCCGCCAAAGAGCCTCACTGTTTACTTTGTGGAAGCCAGCCAAAGGGGATCATTTCAAACATTTGCCAAAGCCCCAGTTGGCCAATTAGCACGCATAATGTCGCAAGTAGAATAACTGACTTGGTTATTGCCTGTTTGTTTGAGACATGGAGGGATTGGGTGTTTGACTTCTTGAACAGGATTCTTTTATGACACAAGGTGTATCTTCAAAAGCAGCAAAACATCCATCACACAGGAACCAGGTCGATTGATTTCTTTGCGAATTTGATGTCTTCCCTCCTTTGGCTAGATTGCTCCAAGTCCAATTTGTCCAAGGACCAATCGCAGGCCGGCTCCTCCATGAACATGCCTCAGTCCTTTGGGACGGCGATGGGCTTCTCCCTGTCTGAGACGCTGTCGGTGGCCTCCCTGCCCGGCCCGTCACACAACGCCAGTCTCCTGCGCACATCGGAGGAAGAAATCGTTTACCTGGCCCCCGCGCCCGACGCCACCAAGTGCTGGCCCATCCGGCCGACTCTGCGCAACGAGCTGGACACCTTCTCCGTGCACTTCTACGTCTTCTTCGGTCCAAACATATCCATCCCGCCGGACAGGGCGGCCGTGTTCGCCATCAACCTGATGCCAGTTCTGGACAGTGGGGGGGTCCTCAACATGGAGCTCAAACTCAACATGGTGAGTCGCTCATAATCCACTTGTGTTGTTTAAAGGAAATAATAGTTTAAATCAAATCAAAAAAAATAAAATAACACAAGAGAAGTGTCTCTCCATCTCCCCTTGTTGCAAAAAGACATCCAATTGTTTAGAATTCTTATGATTTATTTCCTCGGTAAACATGAGTTCATGGTCTCAATATCTAGTTTCAAGTCTTCTTTAATACAGCATGATATTCATTTAGTAAATTACAGTCCATTTAGAGGCAAATAGGGGCGGGGGCTTCCCTTGGATTGATAGGTCACTACCTGAGTGTTTTCCTGTCTGGGAATGTTTTTAGAATTGGTGAATTATCCCTCTGTGTTATCAATTTATTTCAGTTAATTGTAACGTCTTTGGTTAACTGAAAAAGTATAATTCTGTTGGAATTAGCTGGACCCTGTCGAGTTACTTCTGGTTGCAAAAAAGCAAGATGGCGACGCCCTAAAACCACGATGCCGACAATCAAAGCTTGAAAACAGTGGTTCACCATCCAATGGGTGTAACTGTGACTGTGCACACCTTTTACATAGTCTGTGTATTTCTTTTTGTTCACTTGTCAATCCCCATACAATCATTCTTCTACCAGCCGACACTTCAAATAGGTACAATTCTAGCCTCATTAAAGTCCTGTTACATCTGTCAAAATAAAATGGTTACCAGAAGGAGACATTTTGGTTCAAGACATTGCAAAGGCTGTTTGTGGCCATCCTGCTGCCTGCAAAGGATCTGATAGTAATCAGCGTAACTAGGCAACCTGTCTGGCTGGGTACTAAATATGGATGTTTGTACAGTACAGTACATTTTGTGACATATGTTTCTGATTGAGAGCAAACAAATGGAAAATATCGCCAAGCAGGATTTGATGTTTCTTTTTTGAGCGGCCCTGTAGACGGTCAT
This sequence comes from Pungitius pungitius, assembly GCF_949316345.1. Classification (NCBI taxonomy): domain Eukaryota; kingdom Metazoa; phylum Chordata; class Actinopteri; order Perciformes; family Gasterosteidae; genus Pungitius; species Pungitius pungitius. Next base: position 6,272,030 of record NC_084904.1, read on the forward strand.
GGAATCAGGGGTACACCTGAGGAGGTCTGCCTTCAGCCACAAACCGGAGAGCCACCGGCTGGCACACTTTTCAACCGCTGGAGCGACTCGAGGATGAAGCATAAAACCCTGAGGAATCTCATTGTTCAGTTCAAAGGAATATCCTGACATTTTGGGAAATAGGCTTTTCCTTTTGCTGTCTTCATGTGAGTTGGATTGATATCAGTTTCATCTGTCTGCATTCAGAAAGATATTGGTTGAGGATATTTTTAGCCCTCAGCGCCTGTATCCTGGCACAAGGAGCGGAGGCAGGACGGAAAATAAGCTCCGCTAACTACTTGAGAGCAAACAAAACAACCTCAAGGCGAGGTTCAGAGGCTGTTCTGCATCGCATGACTTCCTTAGCTGATGGAGAGGCCCACTTGTCACTGATGGTGTCAATTTTTGCTTAAAGGTTAAAAATGAAAGTTGATTGGAATATGGATACGGAAGCAGAAGTTTGATCCAATCAAAAGCTCAGAAACAGCTAGTGAGGTGTTGCCAGTAAATGTATATTTTTAAGATGGGAAAATACTTCCACTGCAGTGAAGCCAAGGATTCCTCTATTAATAAAAAGAAGTATCAATATACAGCTTGTAAACTAAAATTGGAAAAAAACAAACATGGATTGCACAATTAGTCAAGACAGAAAATCCATCACACAATTTTGAAATCATTTTAAAGGAATGGTGTGTAGCCTTTAGGGGGAGTTATTGGCAGAATAAAAATATAATAATAATAATTATTTTTTCTGAAGGGTACAATAACCTTTTCTACTGTCCCTCCAGTACGCCGCCATGTTTCTATAGTAACCCAGAATTGGAACCCCCCCTTGCTCTATAGATGATATATATTCAGTTGGATTCATTCTGCGGCCTCGCAGATGTCACAGATGGATGTTATAAAGTTCACTTGTTGAGTTGTTATCATGCAGCCTCTGTGCCTTCTCTCCTTGCTGGTAGGATTTGTGATAAGCTAGACTAAACACATCTTTCATCTCCACCAAACACCCGGAGATGAAACTGATAATCGATCCACTCATCTAACCCCCGGTGAGAAAGCCAGCAGCCTCATTTCCTGAAATGTCAAGGGAGATCAAAGAGTAGAGAGTTAAAGGAAATGAAAAATAATTGACTGTAATGAATCTGATGGCGTATTGATTGCTTCCTTAGTGGGTGTGTCTACTGTCACCTCACAGGGAGATCGTTGAGGGTTTAAATTGCCCGTTCCCTTACTGTTATGTGTGCTTGATTGGAAAGTCATCATGGGTGTTAGTAACTGTTTCCTGGTGGTTTACCCCCCCCCCCCCCCCATGCGTCCCTCCATAGATGGATATCACTCAGCGTGCTGCACTGAGGTCTCGCTGCTTTTGCTGCACGGTCACAAGACGTATTGCGTGTATACGAGAGAGTATCGTATTTTATTCCATGGACGGATCCACACCCCCCCCCCCCTACCCCCCCTCCCCCCCAGCGACGATCTGTCACTCGCTTGTCACGTGCGTGGAATCCAGTGAACCGCTGCCAGTGTGGTACTCTGGCAGATTTGCAGGGCTTTAGGAGACAATAGCTGGTGCTGCTTGTCTGCCTTGCATCACTTTTTGGGAAAGAGTGAGGAAGAGGAAGGCATGTGGCCTTTTATTTGCAAAGCTACCTTCGAAGGGCGGTTGATCAGTTTAATCGCTTTGGGTGCATCTTTCTTCACGTGGGGGTGGTAGAGCTAGAGAAATCGGAAGCACTGCAATGAGCGTTAGTCTGAAACTTGAACAAAACGGCATGATACATACAATAAATATGCTCAAAAAGATATCATACCAGCAATAAATGAGTGTATTTATTCTGTATTTGTTTATTTATGCATTTATCGAATAATATATTTTAATTTACATCCATTGGCGAATACGAGCCAGGAGACGCCATGACATAGTTGTGTGACACCATTTCTCATGGGAGACGTGGAAATAAAAAATAAAATTATGAATAAGTGTAAAAAGGAATTCATTTAATATATAATGTCCATTCATCTATTTATCTTCTTTTTAGCAAAATTGTATTTTTATCATTTTATCCTCACCTCTTTGTCAAAACAAAATTAACATGATTTTGTTTAACATTTTGAAAATAAAGAAAAATATACATTTTTCATCCTAACTGCATCAATATGTTCAGAAGATCCTGATAAAGCCTAATCGTAAGGTCCAATTGTTGTATTTTAGTGAGCAAAAATGAAAAGCCATCATAGAGTTTGATTTAATTACTTTGGGCACTGGGTTGTGCAGCATACAGTGCACATGCCAGCTTCTCTCTGGTCTTGCATTCTGGCACATGCCACCAGCCTTCCTCCTGGGACATTTAGCAAAGCAGAAATCACACGAGTAAACAACACAGAGGAGCCGGCATTCTTCAGAACTTTGTTTTCTTCCTGCAGCTAGTTTGGAGTGTTGAAGTTTGAAATGTGTCCCGTTGTTGTTATTATTTTGATGGGGTGTGCACACTGAAGTCGGTTGGTGACCTTGAGGACAGCCTTCCTTGAATTGAATTAGGCCTCTGCCACTCACGCTCCACAATCAGCTGCATGATGAAGCGGGCGCATAAATCCTAACATCAGACGTGGCGCTCAAAGCAATGTTAGCGAGTGCTTTACAGGTACCAGAAATAAAGAAAAACAACCCAAACTAAATGAACATTCCAATTCCGGGCATGATGGCACACGGAGAAGAAAAAAGACAACAGCCATAAACACAAGCACAACAGGAACATAATTATCAGCAATGCCCCGACCACAGAAGAGTGATTGAAATCCTTTTCCAATCACTGCAGAGAGATGCAGGCTGCCGGGGTCAGCATCCAGCCTGTGGGGAGATAATATATGAGAGCCCCCCCCCCCCCCCCCCCCCCCCCCCAAGTTATCAGTATAATCGCTTCATTATTATTAAGGAGAGTAAAAAAAAAAGGATTTTCTTGAGGGGTTCAGACCATAGATTTGAGAATAATCAAACGTATCACAGGATGATCTTGACAGTATCTTCTGTTCTCAATTTTGTATCCATAACATAACACTGGGGCATCATTTGAAACCAAAATGGACGAAGGCTACTTATCATTTAGCATTGTATTAAACACCTCTTCTGGGGACATGAACTCTTTTCAGCCGAGAGCTTTGTGTGCGTCGGGTCGCTGTGACACGCAACGTGTGCTGAAGTAAGCTGGCCTACTGTCTTCTGGTTACACTACATCAATGTGGCCTCATCGTCCAACCTGGAGGGCATTTGTTTTTCTTCTGTGTGAGCCGGAACATTGTTTTGCACATAACACAATAAGACCACAAAGAAAGTAACTTTTTTTTAAGAGAAATATTTAGGAGACATATGCTTGCCTCTGGAGGGGAAAAAAAGCTTTGGTCGACACTGGCCCTTAAGAGTCAGTAGTCTGATCTCAATTAAGAACCAGATAATAACGATCTAGTCTATTAAGCTCATGGTGAAGGGAAAGGAAAGTCATCGGGTGATCACGATGATACCCGGTCAAATTGTTGAGATACAAACCAGAATAAACTTTCCCTGGAGTTGAAAGGAAAGTCAGAGGAATCGGCAAATTCAGTACAAGCTATCCATCGCAATCAACTGGACAACGTTGGATGGATAATTGTGCTGGATCACAAGTAGCATCGGACAATTTCAATGGTATTAAAGAAAATAGCAGTTGTTGTTGATAGTTTTGGGGACACAATGGAAACGTACTACTTCTTTTGGGTCACCAGGGTTATTTTCCGATTTGACCGGCCATGCCGTTGGCATGACTACCAAAAAATGTCCTTTTGTACCGAGGCACTTTATCAAACAGTCACCTCATAGAAGGAGTGTGACTTTGTGGGAGGGAGGACTGGAGGGGGAGGGTCGGGGAGGGGGTGGGGGGGTCCTGTTTCCTCCAGAGCCCCTGGGCGTCTTCTCTGTCCAGCTGGTAATCCGTCCACGAGTGGGTCTCCGCTCAGTCCTCCATGTGCACACCGTTGGGTAGAGTCGGGACTTGAAGTGCCGTTGGCCGTGATTGAGGCGTACTACCAGGAGAGTAGAGGCCAGATGGCGAGTCTAGGAAGCCTGGAATCTCAGTACCTGGCAAAGTGCTTGTTGAGTCACTGCATTAATCAACAACTTTACCAGCCTCCTGCGTGTACATTATACTCATTTTGTGCTACAGGGAGGTGGTGATAGAGATTTTATTTATTCAGGAAATAATTGCCTAAAGCTATCCACCAAGCGCATTTCCCTCTGGACACAAAGCAAATGAATACAGTGTGCCAGTCTTGTTTTGTTTTTTGTAACTGAAAAATACACAGTGTATTTGGAATTGAATTTTGAATTCACAGTAGATCTAAAACAGTTTTTCCCAAACACAGAGGCACTGTGAAGGAATTAGAGGTCATTCAGAAACTTACCAAAGCCTAAAACGCGAAGCCTCAGGTGACAAACACACTTTATTAACACACGCTCTAATTTACCGCTGCTGTTTGTACTTGTTTCTCCCGTTGTTACCCGCTCACCTAATTTCCCCTTCTCTGCGGAGTGGGACACTTTGTATGAGTGAACGCAGCTCTGGAAGCTTGAACAATTCTCCTGGGGGTTGTTTCTCCTCAAGGCCTGAACACGTTAATATATAATGAATGCTTTAAGGAGACAAACAAGCGGCCTCTTCATTTAGGTGCCCCCGGGCAGACAGAGGGGGAGCACTTTCGCTGGATGTGTTATTTAAAAAGTTTGCCGTCTCACAGCTGAGACGAGACCCGAGGAAGCCGTGAAACGGCGTTGGCTTACCGATGGATGGATGGATGGAAGGATGGATGGATGACGTGTGCTTGTGCTTCCTCCCTGCAGTCCGCGCTGAAAGGAGCTAACGTCACGGTGTTTGGCTGCCTGAACCCCGGGATGCCGCTCTTCTTGAGGGACAACTCCTCCCTCAACTGTGAATCAGGTACGTCGGATCAGACCAAAGGGTTTAGCACTTCTTTGTTTTCTAAGAATGTTACTTGAGATTAGAGGTTGTCCCACTGTGAGATGGATGTCTAGAACTAGAACTGTAACACGCCACCTTTAAAGACATTGTAAATGTGAAGAATGAAAATAAGTTGTTTTTATACTTTATAGCGGATGGAAAATATGTTCGGTGATCTTTTTGACCAATTCCCCCTCTTGTTTGACACAAATATATCTTTGCATTCCTGATCACACACATGAGGTACTGTGCAGGAACACACACACTGAGGTACACTGGGGGATTGACGGAGCCTGTTGCATGCGTTTGGCACTCGGGTTGTGCAATGTATCCGTGTGGTTGTGGGCATCAATATAGTTCTTGTCGTCCCTATCGTGCTCGGTGTGGACGGCCAACCAAGGCCCACCCAGGTCCTCACCTTTTAGCAGACAAAAAATACTTCACCTGCAGCTCTACACCCACAACTTTGACTGTTCCTACACAACTTTTCTCCTCGGGTTTTTCCAAACTGTCATCTTTCAGTGTAATAAATTGAACTTGCACTAATTTCTTTCAGGACTTCCACCTCAAGCTCAAAATTTACACAAACACATGACTGAAATTTGAACTCATTTCAATTTACCTCACACTAGAATTTCCAAACCCAAATGCACCATTCCTTTATCTTCAAGTATTTTCATTTTAAAAGCAAATTCATACTATTCCAGTATTTTCAAATGAAATATCCGGAAGCGACTACAATTTCAACAGACTCTGTAATCTTGTGCTTGATGCTGTTTTGAACTGTGATTGTTTTCTCCTCTTGCAGAATCGGTGGTGGGCTTTTCCCTCACCGTGAACGCCTCCACTAATGTCACCAAATTGAGGATTCCCTACCCGCAAACAGGCACCTGGTACCTCAGTCTGCGCTCTCAATGTGGCACTGAACACGGGTAAAACAGGCAATGCTTCTCCTGTGTTCCTCTTAAACTAGAGCCACCTGCTGGACTGCTGGACCAGGCACTTATGAGTACATTTCCTGTTAGAATAGAAAGAGCGGTGTTGTTGTTTGCACTGGAGATGAAAAGTCAGAAAGTCTATTATCTAGAAGCTAAAATGCATAGAAACCATTTGAGTGACTGCTATTCATACTTTTTGTCATCATCGTTTTTTCAGCCTGGTCCCGGTGCCCCGAAGGAACCGCTGAGACAATATTTGCTGTCAATCACAGGAAGACAATTGGCAAAATAGGCCATTCTGTTTTTCTTTAAAAACATCTTTACATAACAATCACTAGTTTATTTACCAAGATGAATAATTCAGTGCTCTAATAAAAACACCATACTCCCTGTTTGAACAATGCGGCCTGCCTCACTCACACACATTCTCTCCCATCTGTCAGCCAGCAGATTATTTAGGAATTGGCGTTCAATGTGCCCGTGGTGTGCACCTAGCATGGGACATGGAAGAGGGTTACGTTTTGATGTTTAAAAAGTAGATTCACTCACTGCCACTGGAAAAAAATGTCAATAAATGAAAGCTAGAGGCAAAAAAGTCCTGGAAAATCTGACGTTGGCCTTGAAAAGGACTTGAACCTTTTCCTGAGAGCAGCTCGCTCTCATAGAACAATTAAACCACATCATGGAAGCAGTGTCTCATGGTGGATGTCATTTCTTTACCTATTTACCAGTGACACTGCCGTTAACACTATGGCACATTTTACAGCAGAATAGATACATTACACATACATGTACAAGTCAATATATTCATAGATACATTACATTTATAAAAACAATAGAAAGGAACGGCCAGAGTTGAAGTAGTGGGACTAAATGTGTGATTACACGTTTGTCTCCCTCGTTTCGATCTCTTCAAATCAGGTCTTCAACAGGGGGTCGTGGGAGGGGGATGGAAGGGGTGGGGGGCTTGGTTCAGTTGATTGGTTTTTTCCCAACCAATTTTTTCTTCCACAAATTGAAATGTCTTCAGAATTAGAATTGTATTCATTGCTTTTAAATGCACATCAACATGAATCCAACATATTGTATATAGTTACTCGTAAAAGAACTAATGTACACAGAATCAGAGGCAGTAAATCAATTTAAGCAAACTTCGACTTTGAAATGTAAGCTACTGTTTGTATTCCGGCTATTCAGTATAAACATTAATATGATTTACCAAAATAGGGACAGTCACAGACTCCGTGCCCTTTAAATCAGACAGATTTAATGGGTGATCTCTGTCATATCAGTTAGATCACCACTAAAAATGTCATGGAAAAGCCCCGAAAAATAATTGGACCAATCTATCGTGTCTACAAAAAATAAAAGGAGATTTATAAAGGGCACGACTGTAATTTCGGGAAAATATATTCTGATCTCTTTAGCTCTCACCATTGTTACTGTATAGTTTATTGCAGATGAGTGCAATAAGTACACACCATCTCTCCCTCTCTGAGGATTGTTTAAACTTATTACGAGACATGTCACAAAGGGATGGAGAGGGGTGCAATTTTTCCATTAAGATGTCCAACTTTCATAACAAGTTCTTAACGATGGACGCAGATTGAGCTGTTTTGCCGAACACTTAAAAATGTGAACAGAATGAAATTAAGCAGATTTTTTCACCGGCCATTTGAGACATTGCAATTGAATCTGAGAAACAAACAACAACAGATGGTGCGGGACATGGTCTCTTCCACACAGCAGAGCTTTGTGGAGCTATTTAAATGTGGAAAACTAGCTGTGTGTTAGATTTCGAGGAAATGTACACATTCTAAATGATGTCTTGTTAGAGTAGAAAAGAGGTAAAGTCAATGATAGGTGCTCCACGAGGCTACAATTATGTTGAGTGATATAACTCTGTTATTAAGAAGCGAGCAGCTGTGCCAATTACAAAGTAGGTAAAAATAATGAAAGAAAAACATTAGATAGCTTACAGGTTTATTCTCTCTGACAGATTGTAATCTGCTAGCAATTAGAACAGATAAAACTCAAGCAAAGTTTTGCTTCTCTTGTCATTTATTGTATCAAAGATGAACTTAATGTATGTAAGTCGATTTTCAGCGCAATATTAAGCTGCATAACAGCATCCCCCATCAGTAAAATATCACAACAACAGGAGACATCAACAGATTAGCTATTTCTCATTATAGAGTATGATAAGTCGCAAGTGGTGTGCTTCCTTCTAGCTGTCAGTGCTACCATGGAGTACACACTGTCCCTAACTTTGGCTTTTTTTGTTTAAAAAAAATATGTGTATGAAGGATATATTTAGGATGTCACACCGATTTTGGCAGTAAAATGTCAAATGTCCAAAATAACAACCATTCCCTCTCATATCTACACTCTTAGGGGCAATTTAGAGTCACCAATTAACCTATCCCCCAGAACAGGTTATTGGACTGTGGGAGGAAGCCCCACAGACACAGAAATGCATTCAGTGAAGCTCCAGTTGCGAGCATAGTGCACGACGTATTTTGTTAATGTCAGCTCCACAGGTTTCTCCTTAAAAATGTAATGTTGGGACTTAGCTTAGCTTTAATTGAGATCAATGTTAAGCTATAATAGCAGAACTAAAGTTTCCTTGTCTGTCTGTAAAGCCCAGGCCTACTTTGTGAATGAGTACTCGTGTAATTGCTTCTGGAGATTGCACAAGCTTAATAGAGTAAAGTTGTCTCATTCTGACAACCCTAAAATGCCCTTTTGATCTCTATAACGCTGGAATAATTAAAACAAGGCAGAGCCTACATTCACACTGATTGACTCTGTAAAGCTTTAATGTGGCAGTGAAATTAACTCTGCATACTAACATGCTCACTCTGTCAAGGCTTAGCAAGAATAGAGTTTACCGTGTGTACCATCCTGACTTGGTCTATTACCAACATTTGCTAGTACACATGCATTTGAATTCGTATAGTGAGGTATCATTAGGCCAGTATTTTGAGCTGATAAAGGTGCTAGATTAAACTGCAAAAAGATCATCAAAGTTGTTCCAGTGGATCCTGAGAGGTTCCTGCATGGACAAAAGCATAAATATGGACCTCATGGTGACACCAGTTGGAGAAAGTCAATAGGTTTAATCTTATATATGAGAGTATGTCGAACATTTCATGGCAATCCTTCCAATGCATCTGAAGATTTTCTGTCTGGACGACAGTGTTTGGCAAGGCAATTTGATTTGTATGGCACATTTCAACAACGAGGCATTTCAAAGTGCTTCACATAAATCCTCCAAAACACCAAAACATAAAGGAAGGAGATTTAAAAACATAAAAGTAAAACCATCTAGTCGAGTGCAGAATATCTCCACAGGAATGCATTGAAAAAGGTTCTCCATGGAGGCTGAGTTCCCCGCTGATGGTCCCCATGGTTACCTCCATATAACCTCTTTGACTGTCTGTACTTCCAGATTCGAGGCGTGCGCCAACGTCACTGCCGAGGTGTACATGCGCGCGTACCTGACTCCTTGCATCAATGACTGTGGGACGTACGGGCAATGCAAGCTCCTGCGCACCAACAACTATCTTTACGCAGCGTGTGAATGCAAAGCAGGTAACGCACAAAACACACAACTCGTCGCAAAGTCAGTGCGTTCTTCTCTTTGCCTCTTTGTTTGTTGATTTGAATTCATGCATTTGAGCTGTGAGCTTAATTCAGATTGGAAGCTCCATCACCACATTGTATTTACATTCTCTAAATATTAGAAGCCATAGCAAAAAGATTTGATAGGTGGAGAAATATTTTTACAAATGTGGTGTGAACTAAACAATGGCTTTAATTATTAATCACTAATTAATAATTAGCACCACAAAAAAGGTGTGACCATAGATTAATTATTTGAAGTGATTCAAAACTGTCAAAATCTTTTTTTTCTTTGCCTGCAAGATAACATACAGCTTTCTGTGAGGAAACTGGGTCATCGCCGATGCGAGGCATTTCTAATTTGTTGGAAAATGCGCCATTGAACGTGAGGAGAAAATGAGAGAAGAGCACGATGGGATGGTTAGAGCTGGCAGTGCAGCGGTTAAGCTGAACGTGCCGACGTCCTCGACGAGTCACACGGCTGCCTGGTATTAATCTCCTCACATAAGCCAACGAAACACGCTCTTAATTACCAGCAGCTTTTCAATAAAAGATGAGCTTATGGAACTAAACAAAGCATGTCCTCTGAGGCCTTTAAAAAAAAAAAAAATCCTGTCTTTGATCTTCCTTTATCAGAGCTGCTCTCTCTTCAGATAAATCCTTTGTCATACCTCATATGTGTGACCGCTTCCTGGCAGGCGCTTTGCATTCAGCACTTGCCCTTAGCCCCGTCTCGCGATGCAACCCCCCCCCCCCCACCGCCCCCATACCGGTTCAACTGCGCCCACGAATATTTAATTTGCGCCGTCTCATCCAATCCACCACTTGATAAGGATCCAATTTGAGTGTGCAAAGCGGGGGCCGTTTTAACATTGGAGCGAGTTCAGACCAGGAAGCTCCTTTATCCATGGGATAAACAACGTCATATATACATCTGCTTTTGACTGTTTTTCAAAGGAATGTCTATTTGAACAGAAAGACCAATGAAGCGTTAATCTACTGAGAGATAAATATTTTACGCCTTTTATGAGGTACTGTTAAATTCTGAAAAAGTTTATTTGGAGTTACAAGTCTGAAACCACTTCAGCTCTATTTTCTTCTGTTTTTTTTTTAAACCTATAAAGCCTGCAAAAAGCTCTTACATCTTTACTTCCTTAGATCATCATGAAGTACAGCACTGACTGTGTGTGTGTGTGTATGTGTGTGTTAGGCTGGGAGGGCTGGGGATGCACAGACAACTCGGAGGCCTACTCCTACAGTTTCCAGCTCCTTTCCACCCTGCTGCTGTGCCTCAGCAACCTGATGTTCGTCCCGCCCGTGGCCATCGCCATCCGGAGCCACTACCTGCTGGAGGCCTCGGTCTACATCTTCACCATGTTCTTCTCCACTGTGAGTGGCGGCCACAAAGAACAGTGGCGCATGGTCTATCCTCTTTTTTGGTTGTTTTTTTGGGGGGGTGATAAATATACAACCATGAAAGACTCGCACAGCACACATCTAAAATATGTGTAATGAGTTGAAAAAAAATTTAGACCAAAACTAGATGTATGACTTTGTCTGCGAGTCGTTGAGATAACGTCAAACTGTAGTGTGCACGTTTAGCTGTTGACAAGTAAGAACTCACCAAATAAGAATAGTGATTTTACTGATGTTTTTTTTTTTCTTGTCACATCCGCGTACTTTCTCCTTTCTCTCCTCCGACAGTTCTACCACGCATGCGACCAGCCGGGCATCGTGGTCTTCTGCATCATGGAGTACGACGTCCTGCAGTTCTGTGACTTCCTCGGCTCGCTCATGTCAGTGTGGGTCACCGTCATCGCGATGGCCCGCCTGAAGTCCATCATCAAACAGGTAGGCAGAGGCAAATGTTACTACTTTGGTTCAGTGGTTGCCCAAAGAGCCATTAGGGTGGGCATGATTGTCCTGGTGTTCCACTTCAAATAAAACGTGTGAGCTTTTTGATATGGGAAGGCAGTGGCATTGATTACTGGTGGCAGTTCATATTACAGAAGCACTCGTCTGGCATATGTTGCGGTCTGGCAGGACAATGACTAAGAGCTCCATGTTGTAGTGGTTTTTAGTGAGATGAACTCTGAGGCCAAACAGGCCATTGCAGACTGAGAAGTAGAGCAGTGGAGGAGAGACGTCAGCGGGTACAGCATATGCCTCAATCTTTCATTAATAAACTGAAGATCGATGTGCTCTGAATCTGCGGTTGTTGACGTGTTGCGGTGGATCGCATATAACACTAACAGGTGCACTTCTCCCCGGGTCACTCCCTGGATGCACAGCAACATCAAGCAGCCGCAGGGAAAGTGTGTGTGTGTGTACATGTCCATAAATGAGACAGAAAGAGGGGCGGAGTAGTGGGTGGAAGGGAAAGTGTACGAACATCTGCTGTCCTCTAGAGTTTTCCTTTTTTGCTGAGTGCTGCAGAACACAGCCACTAATCAAATCGCACATGTCAGGACTGGCAAGTGGAGCTGTGTACGTTTGTGCACCAGATCGAGCCTGTGTGTGTGTGTGTGTATATGTGTGTTTGTGTATATGTGTTTATTTGTCTGTTTGTTGGACCGCAGCAACAGTAGAGGGTGAAAGACTCGAGGGTTGAGATAGGACGTGTGTGTGTATCTGTGTACGTGACTTTTGGTCCTCTAGGTCAAAAAAGTTCTCGTAAATGTGTCTTGCAAGGATTTGTTTACCTATATTTTGTGAAGGGCGTTGTGAAAGATAAAAAATTAGGGGATAATTGTAATTTTATTACAACTTGAATCTCATCTTTGAATGTGGTTGGCCCTCCTTCACTGAGCGGTTCTGATCCTTTTGTTGTCAGCAAAGTTGTGACATGAACACATGGATGAGACACTTCAAATGGAGGAAGAAGTGGGCATATCTGAAATGAGGCGAAGAAAAAACAGTGTACTTGATAAAAGATGAACCAGGGCTGTAAAAATGAGATGAATCTGAAACAAACATTTTTGGTTGGTTTTCTTCCTTCCGGACAATTCTCTGGGAACGTATGTGAACATGCTACACTGGTCTGTTGCCTTTATATAAAGGCTGAAGGAAATATGAATTTATCATCAATCACTTGCCAAAACCACAACTATCAATATCAATAATTCGACGCTGACTCGGTTGCTGACTGCGCGGCTGCGACGGGAGCGCAGGAGAGACCGCTTTGGCTAAATAGCTAGCTCGTTGTTCCTGCAGCGTTGGCTAGTTAGCTAGCTCGTTGTTCCTGCAGCGTTGGCTAGTTAGCAGTGTTGCCAACTTAGCAACTTTGTCACTATATTTAGCGACTATTCAGACCCCTCCAGGGACAAATTTTTCAAAAATCAACAAGCGACAAATCTAGCGACTTTTCCTGACGTTATTGCCGACTTTGGTGACGTGAAAAGAACGTATCGTTCCAAAGCTTCTTCTCAACGAGCAGCGGGTACTGTCGTGAACCTCACCCCCTTCCCAAAGCACTGACAAGTGGTCGAGTACTCGCGCAGCAATCCCTTCCAACTGCAAATGAATCGTGCATGCGCAAATGTAAATGGAAAATGTTCTTTGCCTAATCACTAACCAAAAAATAAAAACAACGTTACTATACCGCCTTTACTCACCAAGCACAGCCTTTGTCAAACACTTACCTCGTTGACGCCGGTGTGTGCGCTTCGGTTTAAGCTAAACATTTAGCTGGCTAGCTTGAAATGTCGCAGTCTAAACTGTACACACAAAAATACAGAAAAGAATGGGAATTGAACGCCGAGTTCAAAGGCTGGTAAAAGCCGTTTATTGGCAATGATACACGGGCATACTGCCTGTATTGTAAGACCGATTTTTATGCTAAAATTGGTGATTTTAAAAAACACATGAAAACTTTAAAACATACTCAAAAGGCAAAGCCTTATAACAGTTCCACCCAGAAAAGCTGCCATTTATGGTAAAAAATGTGACCGCAAACAAGGCTGAGGCTATACTAGCATTGGTAATCGCTGAACACTGTTCCATGCTACCACAATTCCTCTCAGATACAGCGTAAAAGGGTATGCAAATTAGGTGATGACGTCATCTAGCGACTTTTAGGATAACCAATAGCTACTTTCCTTACTGAGGAGTTGGCAACACTGCTAGTTAGCTAGCTAGTTGTTCCTGCAGCGTTGGGTAGTTAGCTAGCTAGTTGTTCCTGCAGCATTGGCTAGTTAGCTAGCTAGTTGTTCCAGCAGCATTGGCTAGTTAGCTAACTAGTTGATCCTGCAGCATTGGATAGTTAGCTAGCTAGTTGTTCCTGCAGCGTTGGCTAGTTAGCTAGCTAGTCCACTGAGCTGCCAACCTGCTCCCTTCCCTCTGAAGAAGTCTCCTAGTAGCCAGCGGCCATTGCTCCTTGGTTTGGCTCAGTTTTTCTCACCAGTCTAACGTTGCTATGAGAGCGTGGTGGAATCAGACTGGAACTCTCCCGCCGCTACATTATTCCAATTTACCAACATCATGCTTCAGCCACAGGCTGGAAAGCACTTTGTTCTGCCCATATAAATGAAGACTTTATTCAGATGAATTTTTGTGACCAGTTTTGCATGAAAGCATTGTGGAATTAGTGAACTAGGTTAAGCTTCCCACCTTCCCCTAATTAGCTCGTTAACACAAGCATGCTTTTATACAGAAAATGACCTCTTAATTTTCACTTTAATAGATTATTTTATTTGCAACGTTTTACTCCATCTCTCTGATCATCAAGTCTGCAGCAGTGCATCAGCCATGGCAGATGAGGCTTAAGCTTAACTATTAACTGCACTTTCTTTCAAACCATGAACACTTGCCGATAGTAGCTTTCTAGAGCCTCGGATCCTACATCGGCTCCGGCCCCTAAAATCAAAGCAGGGTGCTATTTTTGGTGCGTAACTATTAGCTCACTACTCCCAAGTGATCTGGGTTTGTCTTTTCTTTGTTTTGCCTCCAGCTAACACCATGACTTAATCATGAAGTTTGCCGTAAAAGGGTCTATAAAAGTATACATGCATGTTTGGGGGACCCTATGCGATGCAGCGGTGCAGTATGACTGATGACTGCTGCTGTACCGAGTCCTCGGGCTTCACCACTGCTGCTCACCTCCTTGGTCTGTACCAATTAGTGCTGTTCTCCTGCAGCATTGGTCATCCCTTCCCTGCTCAACCCCCCCCCCCCCCTCCCCAATTTCTCATCACGTCCCCTTCCAGACCGAATAACGCAGACCTCAGGCATCCTGGAGAGGCTTAAGTTCTCCCAAAGCATGTGCAGCACAACTTATTGATTATTTTTTTTCACTCGTCCTTTATTTCTTTCATACCCTGTGGCTTTATTTCAAAGTGGGAGGCTGAAAAATACCTGGCTAAACTGGCATTATTTATAGCATGGACCTCTAATGTTAGTGTTTTTGTTCTCTTTGTTATATCGTGGCTCTCACATATTACAAAGTTATAGAGAGGAGGGTAAGTTGGCGTAATATTCTGCAAGCACTTAAATGCTGTATTCCCTCACTGAAACACAAAACTGAAAGCATATTTACAAAATGACAGGCTTTATAGTCACAGATTTGCATGCTATTGCTGAAAGCCAGCTCTTGTAGTGGCGGGCAGGATACAATTTGCATTTCCCTCAGTTTCTGAATAATTTCTGACTTAAATGTACCAAGCCCATTTGTGCCTATAGAAAATGTATAAGTTTAACAATGGATCCCAAATATATTGTTTCATTTTAGAAAGACATGCCAATCTCCTTGAATGCTGCATTGTTCCTTTGTGCCATTTAGTCGAGTTAATAGTACATTTTAGTTGAGGACAATATTCACAGGTGGAATAATACATAGTGTTTGTATGGGATTGAAGCAAAATAAACATACTTTCATGATAATCAAGGTACGTGTCACTCAGCGCAATAATGTGGCTCATTGATGCGCTTTTTAATGGTTTTTGACAATGGAGCTCTATCAAGCAGAGTAATTCAATATACCTCCGTTTGAATACACAGGCAATACTAATTTTGCATCAATTCATTTTTGGTATTGGTCCATTTGATGGGTATGATGGATAAAAAGAAAAATATGGAAAACCTTCAGTCCCAGTTTTCAATTAAATATTAAATATAGTCTTAATTTTAGCTTTCTGGCTCAGTTAATAACGCAAGGTGAGTTTATTATGCAATACAATAGGGTCTTCAACCAAATGATTTAAGTTGCATTATTCTTCGCTGTAATACTGTACCCACCCTCTCCTTTTGTATCATACATTCAGCCTTTCCTTTTTTCACCTCTGTGAATGAATAGCTTTATTAGGAAAAGACAACTTTCACCTCCCCAAAAAAAGTCATTCTACAAAACATTCAACATTCAATAATTACTTAAAGAAGGGTATTTTTTCCTCCAAAAGCAGCAATGTGCTGTTTCCAGACCACAAAATGTCTTCCGTTTTACTGCGGAAGTAAAAAGTGCCAACAGTGTTTTATGGAAGGCTGTTATTGATCGCTGTGTTTTCTGTCAAGGTGCTGTATCTGCTGGGGGCGATGTCTCTGTCCATGGCTCTGCAGCTAGACCGTCATGGTCTGTGGAACCTGCTGGGACCCAGCCTGTTTGCTCTGGGCATCATGGCTGTGGCATGGGTAAGGGTAACTTATTTTTTCTCTGCACAGTAAAGCAGCCTAAAGCTGAAAAGGGTTCGGTCTGTAATAATTTCACTTGCATTTGAAAACAGCAGTTGGTAGAGATATGCGTAATTAGTCGTCATGTTGGTGAAGGGTGATTCAACGGATCATGAAACTTATAGTTTGGATTACATCACTGATCGTTCCACCGGCCGATAACCTCCTCAGTTGCAATCAACAAGGTCCCATCCTTAGTGTACACAGCTTGGATGATTCCCTGTTTCACCCTCCTGAGGTACCAGATGGTCTTCTAGAGACCGATAGTCCCACCAGATATTACAACCCAAAAGGCCTCCTTCTTCAGTGGGGTGGCTCCCCTGACCACCTTGATGCATCTAAGACCTTGAGGCCACAACTCGCCGCTGCTGATTATTGAGTTTGTTATACGATACTAATAATGTTATTATTATAAGTGCAATTGAGTGCAGATTTCCTTATTTTGATTTTCTTTTACCCCGAAAATAGTGCTCTGCAATGGAGAAGGGGAGAGGGGGCGATTGATTTTAATACATGATCTGTGTTTGACGTTAAGAGACGGGCTTGTTCAAACAAGCAGATGAATTGTGTCAGCACTAGCCCTCTATTGTTCCTCATGCTAGTAAGTGTAACAGGATTAAATCCATTGTTTAAGCTCAGACTGGAACATGTGTATGGCAAAAAAGAAACTGTGGCTTTCTGACCAATGAAGCTACTTTATATTAGCATGGAAGGGGCTTTAAAAGTTTTGCAGCTTCTGGGTATTAGTCATGGGTTGTAGTTCCATTATAAGTCAGCTTGTACTTCCACTGACTCTTCTCCGACTCATAATGTGCTCCCTGAACTGAAAAGATAAAAAATAATAGTCTTTCTGTCAAGGTTCCTGGAAAAAAAAGAAAGAAAAAGAACCTTTAACACCAAACCTCTGACATGAGTCTGAAAACAAGGTTTGAGGTTTCCTTGGAGAAAGCTTCGCTTTGAATAAAGTGTGGGAGTTGTAGCTCTCAGAGTTGGGTCTCTGAGCTGAAGGATCCTACGGAAACAGTGGAAGACCAAACACTCCGGGTTTAGCACCAAAGCTAGGAGACAGTAGATTTTACCAAAGTGCAGAACCAACTTCTTCTGAGGTTAACGGCAGCTACCGCTGTATCATTCAAATGTGTGTGTGGGGGGAGGGGGGGGGGGGGGGGGATTCACATGAAGCTGTTGGCTTCCACTTTGACTGGCTTTCCTTTGGCTCTGGCACATTTGTAACTCAATTATAGATAGCTTGTGGAATAGAGTATTTCACGGCCTGGTATACTGTGACAATATCTCCAAAACTGATTTTGTGCGATGCCAAATCGACAAAGACGGAGCCAAATAATCCTTCTATACCGATGAAGTTCACAATAAGTCGCCATAAAAGATCCCTAGATACGTTTGCGCTTCATAGCTCATCCCTCAACAGTGTACGTCTACGTTGATGCGCTCTCACATATTCTACAAGAGGTGCCCGGCGTTCTGAACGTTCGCAGACACAAGCGCAATCGATCAGTCGAGTGAAGGCCACGGGGCGTCTGCCGCTTCGCCGAGGGGTCAGCAGCGTTGGAGAGAAGTTCAATTCTGTCAATGTCAAATACCCGCGGCCCTCCAAACTAAACGAGGTCTTGGGATTAGGACAGCAACAACACATTTCATATTTTTCTCACTTTGCTTCACATAGATTATTATTATTTAACCTAAAATCCAAATCAGCATGATAACTCAATCGGAGCCATTTTACAGACAGAATGCATTTAATTACTTGTGTCTCCCGTGAACAACACACGTTTCCCTCAACAGTGTCGAAGGATCTTTATGGAAATGTTTTTTTGGGGGAAAAAAAATCCAATAAAAGCAATCAGTGCTCATGAAGCGATTTGAATAGAGGGCGAATTCAATAATGAAGCACACTCTCAACGCTGTTTAGAAATAAAATGAATTGTCAGAGTTGCTCTGCAACGAATGAGCACTGGCTCCGTGTTAAACTAGAAGGAATCATCATGTTCACAGAACAGATGACTAAAAACAGCCAATAACTGTGGACCAATTTAAAACCTCTTCCAGATGATTATGATCATTGTGATGGACTTTACGCTGCAGACGGAGGCATGAAAGTACATTTCAGACAATAAAGACCAACAGCGATTGTCAAAGAATCCAGTTTCTCTCTCTCTGTCTCTCTCTCTCTCTCTCTCTTTCCCTAATCAAAGGCAACCCATTTGCCGCTGCCTCACCCAGGTCCCATTGGTCTCCATTTTTGAATGACTGCTCCCTGCGTGATCTCCCACTTCAATATTCCGCTTCGACATGAAATGTGTTCATTAAATTAAGGAAAGAAGAACATTAAAAACATGGTCTTTTGAGATCAACTGGAAAAGAAATTACCTGCAGAATTGAATGGGTCCCTTGGTTTCCAATTAGTTTTCTGGAAAGAAATCGATGTGCAGCTGAATATCTCAGAGTTTGTTCGAAAGAAATGTTCTAATTTGAGACTCATTAGTAAAAAAATAGTGGCATAAGATAGTGTCATAAACAGGAGTTATCTCCCAGATTTCACTACTTCCTCTGCTGTTGAAGGATTTTCCCAATTTCAATTTTGTTATACATTTAAGCACAGTGTCAAACAATTAATAATAATAATAATAAAATAATTTCTTAATTTGTGTTTCTCTGGTTTAGCACTTCACTTAATCTGTTAGTTTTGTTTTCTTCATTTCTGCAGGTTCTTTACACTGTGGTACCCCCACAAACACATTTACACCACCCGCGTCTATACGTCATGGATTATGTCACTGTGCAGTTTTTACTACCAATCACAGCACACATTCATTTTATCTTTATTCCATAAATATCAGTCTCACATAAATGAGGAAGAGAAGTTCATAAGACCTTTACAATCTGTCCCACTGACTATTTTACTCACGTTGCATTTTCTGACCAAGGGTTTCCCACCTACTGTGAGAAGAATCAAAAGGGCAACGTACTGTTGATTTACCATGGCTGATAAGCAATTTTCCTTTATTTTTGACTTTGTTTTGTTTGATCAATGAGACACGCTGTTAATCATCATTTTGGTGTTGCAGGTTCTGGTTGCTTAGCAACGGCAGGGGTAACAGGAAGGCAAGCTCCTGGGACAGCGGCTCAGCTGGGGTTTTCTCACGTTTTGAGATGCTTTATGTAACCACCCCAGCTCCCAATATAGATATCATTGTACTGTTTCAAGTAATCGTTACCTGTGGAACTTTTAAACAGATTTAATACAACAGCATAAATTAATTAGCTTTAAGTCAAATTCCGAAACCAATTTTGATTTTTTTTTTGAAAAAAAACAGTAATATTGACAAACTTTGTTTAATGTGTCCATCAGACGGTGCGCACCATCCGTCGCCGGCGTTGCTACCCGCCCACCTGGAAGCGCTGGGTGTTCTTCCTCTTCCCGGGCACCATGATCGCAACGTCGGCCGTGGCCCTATACGCCTTCGTGGAGACGGAGGAGAACTACTTCTACATCCACAGCATCTGGCACATGCTGATTGCAGGGAGCGTGGGCTTCCTCTTGCCGCCCCGCGCCAAGCCCGACGCCAAGGTGACCCCCATGAAGCGCCGGCGGGGCTGCGGCTATCAGCTGTGCGTCAACGAGCACGAGGAGCTGGGCCTGGTGGACCCCGCCATCATCTCCATCAACAGCATCTGCACCAGCTGATTTGAGCCTTTTACCTTAGAGACACTTCATTGCCTTCTTTTACTTGGGAAATTCACACACGGGAAATTAAGCCAGACAACTTGAAAAAGCAATGTAAATACTTCAATGCAGATGTGACACATTGGATTTTTATTTCTTTTGCGGGGGTTGGGGGGGAGGGGGGGTATTGTCAAGGTAATTGCCGTCGATACAACTGTAATTATTCTTATCTATAGTTAAAGAATCGTGGGTGTAGAGTGGCACACTGTTGTTTGTGAATATGTATTTAAAGTCAAAGCTGAAACACTGCTGCTATCTGACGTTGACTGTAAAACTGCTTCTGTTGGTTATTTATTGATGGTCCTCTGAACAGGACAGTTCTATTACTGTTGGGGGCGGGGCACAGATCAGTGGGAGACGGGGGCGGGAGGGGGAAATTAATCAAGGGCACGGCTTTTCTGAAATTCTTTTCAAATGTATCTTTTGCACTGAGACACAAAAAATGTTATTCTGTACATTTTTATAACACTATGAACTACAGTTGGCATCACAAATGTAAAACCTAGTCGTCATGTGGAATGTTAGACTGTTTTTTGCAATAGCAATGTATCGCTTTTACAAGAATGTGCAGGTTGTTCTCAAAGGAAACAATTCCCAAGTCCAGCTGCCTGTTGTGAGAGATGAAGAGGCCAGGGCAGGATTGTAATCATAGAGACCTCAAAACCAAGACCTCCCTGTTCCTTTTCTGACAGGACCTGTGTGGCACCACGTTCATAAACAATAAATGTTTTTTCTTTCTTGCCTCAGTATCACTTCTCCTTTTGAAGCTTTTCAACAGAGGTGGACCTCCCACAAAGACGTCACATTGCAATCCCTGTCCTAATGAAAGCCAGCGGTACTCAGACAGTGAGATGAGGCGCTGTCAACAGTGTCCTCCCAGGAATAGAAAGAGATAAATAATTCTCTTCCAGAGCAGCAGGCTGAGCGCAGCTTCGCAGCGTGCTGTCGATATGTGGCTCCTTTCTTTTACAAGGAAAAGAGGGAGGTACACAGCTCTTTGCTTCATGACTTATTGCATCATTGTTGGTTTAACACTTTGCACTCAAAAAGAAACACTTAAATTATGAATGTGTTGTTCATCGAGGGTCAGATATAAAAAAATATTGAATCATCCTATGTCTGAGCCTAGTGTTTATTGATCAAATTATATTAAATTCCATTCATTTCATTTTGTATAGCCCGAAATCTCAAATTAAAAATTTGCCTCAGAGGGCTTTACAGTCTGTACACATGTGACAACTTGTGTCCCAACACCCTCACATCGGCACAGGACGAAACCTTAGGGAGAACGTCAGAGGAGGGATGTCCTGTGTAAAGAATGAACAATGTACAATAAATTAAATTCCTATAACAGTGATGATTCAAATAATTGCGAGTAGTAAGCCAGGTGTAAACTGCAGGACCATCGCAGGGACAACCACCATCAGATAGAAGCACCATCCACAGAAGCTTGTGTGGGAAGGGAGAGCAAAGACTTTAGGAAAGGGTAATGTTGGTTTATGATGACAGTAATAGTAATATAATTAATATTTAAAATAATAATGACAATAGTAGGAGGTGTCCGCAGGGCCAGGCAGGACCAGGGTCCAGACGGAACCACAATCTACAGAGACCTGCGAGGCAGAGATGGGGACTCGAGTTTGAGACTCGGACTCGAGTTTGAGACTTGTGAGCATCTCTGCTGCGAAGCGAGAAAGCACAACAAACTCTGGGCAAGAAGCTGAATTAGTGATGTGCATTAATAAAATGTGGATTATTGTAGAAGGAAAGAACAAGAGTGAGAGCGGAGCTCCGTGTGTCCTACGAAGTCCCCTAGCAGTCCAGGCTTATAGCAGCTTAACCAAGGGCTGGTCCAGGCCCACCTGAGCCAGCCCTAACAATAATCGATAGCAACGAGGAAGGTTTTATCTCAAGTGAGCCGACCGAACCAGCCCCCCGGACTGAAAGTGGAAGCTGGTTCCACAAAAGAGGAGCTTGATAACTGAAGGCTCTGTAGGATGGGACTCCTACTTTTTAAGTAAGCCAGCATCTATGGAGCGCAGCGGCCTTGTTGGACAATACGGTGTTAGAATGACTTTAAGATAAGACTCTAGTCTCTGCAGCAGGATACAGTGATCGATGGGGTCAAATGCAGCACTTGAGGTCCACCAAGACAAGAAAAAAGACACGTCCTTGGTCCGATGCAAGTAGAAGATCATTTGTAATTTTCACTTTACTGTCCTGTGATGCACTGGAAATGCTCGCATTGCATTGTTTTGTAGAAAATCACATAATTTAGAGGATAGACCATGAATATTGGCTTAGCCTTGCACAAAGACATCAACATTCTAAAAATGGCAACGCTGGCATATCTAGGGTTTGGGTCAGTTACTTTTTTTAAACCATATTCCACATCTTAGTTTGCCATGTTATCATGCTAACATCACAAGTTTAATCTGATAATGTTATTACTTTTGCAGCCTTTTTGCCATAAGCCAAAGTATTAAATGCAATGTAATTTTGACCCGACAATGGCGCTAGACTAAAGGCCAAGGGATAAAAGGGACTGTGGCTCATGCCTCGAGGATCGTGGATGTTTTTCAGCTCAGCACAAAGACCTATAATTGAAAAGAAAGGTCTGAGAGCAGTTCTGTTTTTCACTTGTCATTTTTCTCTACATTGTTAATTATACAGTGTCAACTAAAATAAAATGTGTTCATCAGAGTATTTAGAGGCGCTGTTGTGTTGATTTTTTGCATTTTTGGACAGAGTTAAGGAAGTTTTTTGCTAAGCTAATCATTTATTGGTTGAGACGTGGCAGTTTTAGGCCTATATATTTTCTCCTTTAATTCTCGGCAAGAAAGCCCACCTTTGTCCTTCAAGGTATGTAGTAATACAAGTGAACACACACACCTCCATCCTCCAGTGACCTATTCAATATGTTTTTCATTAAGGCTTTGCAAGCAAGACATTATATTTTCCAGGTAAAGATAGGGAAAAAAAACAATAATAAATCTTAATGTTTACTGCTGAGCTAAAAATGTGACAGAATGAAGTCATTTGATGGTATTAAAGGTTTTTGCTGTCTTCTGTCCAAAAAAAGAAAGAAGATTTCCACAATGAAGTTGTGTTTGTAAACAACAAACTGGAGCAAATTACCAATAGTCTTAGTTGAATTGATTCCTGCTTTTAACTAAATTGTTTTGGATCATACTTACATTTGTATCTATTTCTTACATTAAAGACTATGAACAAGGTACAACCTAGACAACCTAAATTGGAGAGTCTTTGAAGCATCGGACAAATTGCCTCACTTCCCTTTTGTAGTAGCAGCAGATCATTTAAGGAACAGCATTCTAAAAGGATCCATTTTTTTCTGAAATGAGAAATAACGTGCAATTGAAATGCAAAACACAACACTGATTAAATCAACTCAAAGCTTTTAGAAGTTCGACATATTTCAAGGCACTGCTCTGTCACTGTCCTGCCCCTCCAATAAAAAGCCAAGTAATGAAAATGTGTGTGATAAGGGACTCGATATTTCAAAAAAAGGGCGCACCCCTTGGTGGGAATGAAAGGCCTGTGACTGCACCTAATGAGACAAATTACACCAAAATGACAAGGTCTTTGATATGAAGTTTCAAATAGTGGATATTACTGTACTTCCACCACACAAGGACCTAAAGAAAGTGCCTTCTTTATATTCATGGGTTCTTGGCCAACATATCTAACAGGATTATTACTCTGACACGCCATAACCCACAGCACTCGAGCAATTTCGGCTCGCCTTATTTGCATGGGTGTTTTTCCCTTGGATAAATCCTGCAGTCTTCAGTTCAGAGCTACAGCACTGGGCTGATATATGATGAGAAGCGTGGCACCAAGACACGGCTTTTTGCTACTTATTTCATTTTGTTTTTGCTAACACACATGTTTTTGGTCCACTTCATTCTTCAAGGACTGAGAGCAGCTCGCGTAGGCTATCATCAGCATGTGATCGTGCTCGGAACAACAATAACAACAACAACGTAATACGTGCCCAGGATTTAACGATAGCAAGTTATCAACGTTAGCTATTTACATTTCACATGGTAAAAGAATGCTAAACACTGGCAGCAGAAAAAAAGATAATGAAGGTGCAGCTACTACATTTATTTTAACAGTATCTTACCAGAATGCATATAAACTATTACACACACATTTTGCACATGTAAATGTAACTGCATAAACTGCATAAAAGTATGAAACAGAAAGAGGACGAGAGGGAGAGAAGAGGCTGCCTCAACTATTCATTGTCTTGAGACACACTTGAGCAACTTCATGTCTCCACTAGATAAAAATTCACTTCATTAATCCTGCAAAAATAGGGAAATTATTTTGCTACATCAGGATTTATATTTACAGGTCAAGAAATAACGGAATAAAACACATAAATTGCACAATATGTACCAAGAGAATAATATGAAATCACATTAACTTACTAAACACTAGTGCAAAGACTAAACCAACCCAACAAACAACAGTGTAACAGGGAAGGTAACATGGTTGTAGGAATAATTTGGCCAGAGTTGATTTATTGTTAAGTCTCATTGCTGTTGGCAGGAACGACCTCCTGTACCCTCCCTTGTGATTGCAGTGCTGGAAGAGTCTGTTGGAAAAAGTGTATGAATAATCATTTCTGTACCGTCCTCCTCTCCATCACCCTTTCCAGACTGTTCAGTTGTAATCCTTTGATGGAGCCGGCCTTTTTAACTAGTTAATCAAGTGTGTTGGTGTCTCCGGCTCCAATGCTACTCCCCGAGCTGACCGCGGAGTACAGAAGTACAGTTGATGCCGTCGTTCACTCCCACATAAGTCTGCTATCCAAATTGTAAAGGGTGCAGAAGACCACCCTATCCGGGACCTTCGTCACATGAGATGTTGGTGCAACGGGTCGGTAATCATTGGGACCAGACGGAATCGACTTGTTTGGAACCGGAACCAGAAACAACATCTTCGTCCTGCTTGAGGCTAAAGTTAAAGAGGTGTTGCAGGACCTTAGACAGCTGAAGCGAAAAGGTCTTCAGCTCCCAGGGGCTGATGCTGGTGGAGTCTCTGCAGCTGTCTCATCACCTGGCCAGTTGTCACATTGAGGGGGGAGGGGGCTCAGCAGTGGAAGAGCCCCTTAAAGCTCAGGGCGCTGTGTCCTCACAACGCCGGGCCGAGGGGGGAAAGGGGAAGGGAGGTGTGTGGAGGATAAAGATGAGGGCTGTGAACCCAATCTGTTGAAGAAACAGTTTAGCTCATAGCTCTCCAGGGAGCCCTCTGTTTGTCATGCTGGTCCACACCGCCAATATATTGTTCTCCTATCATTTGGCCTCCAGCTTCATCCTGTAGGGGTCCTTGCACTCCTTGAGCTTCTCCTTCAGATTGCTTTCTTCTCATTAAGAGCCGTCAGGTCCTGATCCATGAACTGAACTCCTTACTTGTAATTAAGCCATAGGTTTTCTGTTCCAAAAGGGCTTTATTTTAACAAAAGGGCCTGCTTCAAAACAGGGAAAGCCAGCTGATTGCACAACGCTTCGTAGTCAGTGAAAACATTACACACAACTCCTCTATCTGATCACGGCCTTACAAAGGGAAGAAATAGGTACCGTCCAAATTTCAGGTGCACCTGTCAGGAAGATTGAGAGTTATGGAATGCCGCAAAGGGAACAATCTTCCAAAATGAAAACAGCTTAATCCAAATATGTATAAAATGCCTTGGCAAGGAAAATACAGTTTTGCCTGCAATTTTATTCAGTTTAGAATTGAATTTCCCCCTTCTGTGTCAATACCACTGCTCACAAGCATCTCAGACAAGTCCGGTGGGAAGCAAGGCTAACACAACAAGTATAAAAAACAAAATGATTGACTCGTACACTCTGCACAGATGTTCATGGGATTCATGAATGAATGCATTATTTTTATTCTTATTTGCTTTTTACAGCAGAGCCATCTCTCAGATGCTTTGCAAGAACACACTAAATCAGGTTACGATGAAAAACCAAAAGGAGAAAACCCTTGGTTGCTGCTTTGTGTGCAGCAAAGTAAAGGCTCATTTTTAACTCATACCAGCTTACTGCCCAAAGTGTCATGATCCGGATTCCTCCTTTTTTGTTTTGTCTTCTTTCCACACACACACACACACACACACAGACACACATACACACCCACACACACCCCCAGCTGAGACTGATTAACACACCTCCTCATTCCCATTCATGCTTTCACTCGCCCTAAACGCCCACAGCCGCTTCCCATACCAATCAACACTCACACTGATTCTTCACTCACCTGTTTCTGCTTACTGGTTAATTTGCTTGACTACTTCTAGCCACTGTTTTCTCTAGCTCCCTGTCAGACTATTGTTGAACGCTTCGTCTCTGTGTTACCAGCCCAGCGGTGTCTCTTCGAGATCTCCTTGGTCTAGTCCTGTCACGGCTAGTTGAATGTGTTTTTTGCAGACTCACCTGTATTCTCTGCCCTGTTCACCTGCTGCCTGTGGACCTCCACTAACCTGCCAGCTGTGAGTCACCTCGGGAACCGGGGGTTGCAGATGGTGGCTGCTTTTTGAGGAACGCACTGACTTTAAGTTTGATTCCGGACTGCGTCTGCCGACGGCAGTCCCCCTTAGTTATAGTTTGAAGAAATAAAAGACATTTTGCTGTACCTCTGCATCTGGGTTCTCTGTTATCCACGTAACACAAAGAGCGCTAGAACCTGGGTGACATTTATTTTGAAGGCAAAATACAGAAGTAAGCCTCGCACTCGTTCCCCGGACTAAAAGCCAATGGGAATTTAGATAATCTAATTTTGGATAATTCCATCCGTAATGACAGAATGTATCAAAGCTTTGGTCGTTCACTTTCCTGCCATTCTAGCGTTTTAAATGTGGATATTTTCTGGTTTCTGGAATCAAGACATTTGAGGATGTCATCTTCGGGAAACTCTGATTTATGTGTTTCCTCATTTTGTAGTTCAAACAATTATCACTTACTCAAGAAAATAATTGTACGATCAGTAGCCTCCTAAAGTAACCATTAGTTGCATCCAAGGAACACTCAAATGAACTGTATTGATTGGGGACATCTTGCCCACTATCTAAAGCAGTCCAGAACCAGACCTGCAGAGTCAGAGGAGTTTAAAAGAAAAGCAGTATGTGTTCTAACAGACGGAGATACGTGATGTGGTCTTCACAGCACAAATGCTGAAGGGCTTATTGATAATGAAGCCTCTTTTCATCCAGAAAGGTTGGAATTTGAAGAAAATCTGAAGAAAGCATTTAACCTAAACCGTGTGTTGCCCATCATTAGACACGTCGATCTGTAATGGTTTGGGGCATCCATCCGGTGAGTCATCAGGTCCAATGTTTGTTCTGCACAATTGAATAGCAACCAGGAAATATGAGGTCATTTTATAGGAACAGATGCACTCTAGGGTGCAGACAGTGGCCTGTAATGATGATAGGTTAGTTTAGGTTGAGTAAATGTATTTCATCCAGGATTGGCCAATTTTATTACAACGTTGTTTGTTTCTCATTTTTGTTCCTGCATCTCCATGATTATATCACTCACTGAACCTGAGATTCAAAACAACCTGCTTAATATTTCTCATGAGTCACACACTGCTGAAAGTTGTAATTTTACTATGTTTAGAAGATTAGCAGATGTTCCAGCTATTGGAAGAGGGAGAGAGGCTCTTCTTTAGCTGCAGCAGCAAACAGTTTGGAGACTGAGGGGAAATGGAGACTCCTGAGTCTTATCTCAGCTACTAAAGTCAGGGCTACAGGTTAAATGCTGTTGGCTATTGGGGAACAAGCCAAGCAACAAAAAGAAAGGTTGAGTTTCAAGCTTGCCAATTTTGCCGATGAGCAGATGCATGCTAGTAGTGATTGTCATTCTTCTCAGAATGACTTGCATTTAGTTTGCAAACCCTCTGACTCGCCATTGAGTGTCCTCATTGGGGCAAGATTTGCTATTCATAAGAACATACACTGGTTTATGACTAAACGCCTGCAATACTAACAACATTCCTATTCGCCTTAGTTTTATCTTGTATCTAGTGTTGATTATGTCAACGCTTAACTTTTTAAAACATGCCAATTTTTTAGGCCTCAGCTCAGAATTTGCATACCCATCCTTTAAATATATCTCTGCAAAGTCTGGCTTTGATTAAGTGAAGCAGAAGAAAACTAGGAAGTTGTTAGTATTGACAGTTCAGGCAAGAGCTCCAAAATGGGAATTTTGGCACACTTGTTAATCACTTATGGTGTTCAATAAATCTAAATACAGTGGTTTGGGGCTAAATAAATATATGGATGTGACTCTGGGTGGCACGGTGCTGTGGTGGTTAGCGCTGTCGCCTCACAGCAAAAAGGTCCTGGGTTTGACTCTGCCCAGTGGAGTATGCGTGGTCTGCGTGGGTTCTCTCTGGTACTTTGGCTTCCTCCCACAGTCCAAAGACATGCTCTGGGGATTAGGATTCGGAACTCTAAATTGCCCGTAGGTGTATGGATGTGAATGTTTGTTTGTCTCTGTGTTGCCCTGTGATTGGCTGGAGACGGACGTACCCCGTCTCTTGCCCAAAGTTGGCTGGGATAGACCCCAGCCCCCCCCCCCTTGGCCCTGAGTACAGGATAAGCGGTTTGAAGATGGATGCATGGATATATAAACCAACTCACAGAAGCTCTGCCCCCCACCCTGACTGTAATTACATAAGACTTTCCATCCATCCATAAAACGCGTCGGCGTCCAGCTCGCTCATACTCCCTTCCTCGCTCACTCGCCTCACTGTGTTTTAAATAGGGAGGACAAACACATGTCAATCATCACCAGTCAATTGTTCCCCGCGCCACTCCCCCTCTCTCCCCCCTGCAGCCGAGCTGAAACCACGCCCGCCACCACAGTAACTTTGCAACCTATGACCTGATACGAGTAATCTATATCTCATTTGAATTGTTGAGCAAATATATTTGAGCTATACATATCTGATTGACAGAATTGTTTGGATATAAGAGTGAGTCAAAGGCTTCCCTGTGGAAATCGCCACTGTATACGCTGCCATTCCAACTTATCCCCTATCCCGGCCCAGGATGACCTGAGCACAGCACAGGATGTAGATAAATGTATTTTGATGGGGAATTACTGGCAAAAATAGATCTTTCTTTGCTAAACATCTCAGGAAAGAGAATATTTCTGACTATCATTTGATAAAGACATTTCTGTTGGCTACTACCTGGCAGATGCTTGACGTTAACAGGACTCACTTATATATTGGTTGTCGGTTTTAATTATCATATTTTTGCAACTACAAGGCGCACTATGGATCAATTGGTTGATTCATACTGGTTAACGAGGATCCATTGGAGGGAAAGATATTGTTAATATCCACATTAACGTTTGAACAACGTTACCATGGGAGTGAAGAGTTTTCAGAACGCTTAATAAAGTTTGATTTAGCACAGCCCGATCTAGTGGATGCATAACGCAACCCCAGTCAAACGTTTTACTGCAGTATCTTCTATTCTATGCGCCTTATAATCCGGTGCGCCTTATATAGGAAAAAAGTTCTAAACGAGGCGAATTATTGAAGGTGCGCCTTATAATCCAGTGCGCCTTATAGTCGCGAAAATACGGTATTTTAAGATATTGTGAGTCTTTTCAGCATACCGTGTCGTAGAGTTAAAGATATAAATTATATTTAGTAATTTAGTAGCCCAGGTTCTGCTGTTCAGTCTGATACATAACTTTGTGATTAGTGAATTCATTAAGACAGTTGTTTGCTATGTCTTCTCCCAGCTCAGAGGGGGCTATGGGGTTTAAGAGGTTAATAGGCCACACTAAGAGGGTAAACACTATACCCGTATTAGTCTAAGTTGTAAACCATATATGTGGAAATACAATTAATGACTTTCCGTACAAAAATGTATTCATATCTTGAAACTTAAAAAAACGATAAAGGTCAACCAAAATGTATAAACCATCTAGTTGTGTTGAGGTTGCACCAACTAAAGCAAAGGGAGCAATACTTTTCTGTCAGACTCTCAGACTCAGCTGGAATTGTTTCCCAAATTGTATCTGCTGATGTCAATAATGTAAACTTTAGTTTATTATAATATGAGCAGACTGTCTCCAAATATAATTATAAATAATACAAACAACATTACATTAGGTTGCACAGGAAATTACACTATGTGATAAAAGTTGCGCAAACCAAGAGAGCCCAAATTATTTGTATTCCTTGCTTTTATTAGTTTTTTCTGAGTGTAATCCTTAATTAGGTCGGTACACACGACTCGTAATTAGCCTGTGAGCTATCTGCCTCAAGTACTAAAATTAAAATTAGATAAATTGAATGCACAACAGAGCCTGCATGCTCATCTATTACATTCACTCGTAAAAATGGAAGCAGAAATGCTGATTAATTCCTTGTCTAATGAGTCATTCTATCCTGTTATCCTCAGATAGAGATTAAAGTTTCTTCAAAAAATTTGTGTCAACAACTCATAGAACAGTATGTGAAAAGTCTGACTATTTAAAATACAGCCCACAAGACCCCCAAATATTTGATTGTAATCCATTTGTACGAAGAAACTAAAAGGGTTCTCCTATGAGGACAAGTTGAAGAACCCTATGAGGTTCTAGTAAGCACCTTAATTTCTGTAAGTGTACTGACAGTCAAATTGAATTTAAGCTCAGGCAGGTTGTAAAGAAATACCAAATAGAGAGGTATGGAAGATAGAGAAAACGTCTCCGGTTACGAATGTAACCATAGTTCCCTCTCAGGGAACTCAAGCTGCGTGGAAACGCTGTGGGAACGCCTCTGCGTGACCGCGTCATGAAGCACGTGTGAAATCTAACCAATGGCGAGCTGGTACGTCATAGGCAGGCGACGCCAGGACCAGGAAGCTATAAAGGACTCCGAAGGGCAGGACCATTCATCTCTGAACGGCCGAATCAAGTGCCACGGGCAAGCCGGGAGTATGGCATTGACACTTAGCGTCTCGTTCCCTTCAGGGAACTAAGGTTACATTCGTTCCCACTCAGGGAACTCGAGCTGCGTAGAAACGCTGTGGGAACGCCAATACCCACTTCGCCATATGAGCAAGTGACCGTAGTGTGAAGTTAGTGCGCACACTTAGACGAGAGCACCTGCGCTCCAGGCGTGGAGAGTGAGCATCTTGAAGCTCAACTTCGCGACAGTGCGGTTTAAAAGATCTAGTATTGGACGCAAACCCCCATCCTTCTTTGGAACGATGAAGTAGCGGCTGTAATAGCCCGATTCTCTGCCTGGAGGTAGAACTCATTCTATAGCTCCTTTCTGCAGCAGGGCCTGTACTTCCTGCTCCAATACCAGAGCCTGCTGCGGGTCCACCACTGTGGGTAGCACCCCCCCAAATCGAGGCGGCCGCCACCTGAATTGGATGGCGTAGCCCCTGTCGATTGTACGCAGGACCCATTGAGATACATTGGGGAGGGCTCGCCACTCTCCTCAAAACTTTCTCAGGGGCACCAGGCTGGTCTCTGGAAGTCTTGGGTCTACAGACGCAGCGTCGTGTAACAGCGCACTGGCAGGGAAGCGCTGGTCTAGTAGAGCCGGAACCCTCCTCGGAGGGGGCGAACGGCCCTCAGGCTCGCTGGAACGGGCCTTGCCCCGAAACGACGGCAGGGACAGCGGTCTGACTCCTGGAGAGTACCGGGGGTATGGGAACACCGAGTAGTGCAGTGACACCCTGACCCCCCCGGTGGAAGTTGTAATGTCAGGGCCGCAAGCTCTGCCGCGAGAAGGCCCCGCCTGAGTGTGCCGTGCTACGGCCCTGCCTCGGTGAAGGGGTTGCACGTAGCGCGACGCTCTCCTGCTGCGCCAGGTGGTGCATGCTTAACGACGGCCGGGGCCGCCCTCCTGCAGCCCCGCGGACGTGGCGTCGTCGGGGAAGGAAGGCGTTGAGCCCCTCAGTCTGCCGCCTCTCAGCGTGGAGCTTCTCCCCGACTGCCCCAATGGCGCCCCCAAAGAGGGTTGCCGGGGAAAGAGGGGCATCAAGGATGAAGGATTTGGTGGGCAGCACCGGTGTCCTAAGTGACACAGCCGCGGGGATACGTGGCCCGCCGGGGGCCCCCTCTGCGGCCGGCATGCTAGCATAGCCATGTCGCCTAGCCTCGGCTAGTGAGGAGTACAAAGCCGTACGCGGGTTGTACAAAGCCGTACGCGAGTTGTACATGCGAGCAGACACCGGCTTCCCCCAGGACGCCGACACCTCAGTGTGGACGTCCGGGAAGAAAGGCAAGCACCGGCGCGGAGGTACTCTACGGGAAGGCAGAAACTGTTCATGCAGCTTACCACTCGTAGTAGGCTGCTGCCTATCCGCCGGCCAGCTGATACTGAGTTTATCAGCGGTTCGAGTGAGGACCTCCAGCAGTTCTTGGGCGGCGGCGACGGAATGAGGCGCCTCGACGTCCTCAGCCTCCGCTGCCTCCACGCTCACCACGTCCAGCTCCTCGGAGCTGGAGGATCGTGAGAGCGGCGTCTCGTCGGGGGTGGAGGAAGCTGCCGCGCGTGCCTCCGGCGCAGGGTACGAGAGCCTGGGTCCCGCGGTAGAGGGACAGGAAAGTGCCTCGGCCGTCCCGGAACCCTCCGCGAGATCCACCTGCGATCCCCACGAAGACATCCGGCGCTCTGCCTTAGCACGAGCCAGACCGGAGCCCCGGGGAGCGCGACTCATCGAGCCGTCCTCCTCGACGAGAGAGACGGGAGCGCCAGGACAGGCGCTCGCAGTCTCCACAGCTAGCCTCCTCGAGAGCTAACTTAGCGTGCTCCACGCCCAAGCAGACGACACACAACGTGTGCGAGTCCCTGCCCGTAATAAAACGGGTGCAAGGGGGGGCACACTGGACAAACCGCTCAGCCATATCAGTCACTTCCACACGCACTAGATGAAGGCACAGAGATGAATGGTCCTGCCCTTCGGGGCCCTTTATAGCTTCCTGGTCCTGGCGTCGCCCGCCTATGACGTACCAGCTCGCATCGGTTAGATTTCACACGTGCGTCATGACGCGGTCACGCAGAGGCGGTCACGCAGAGGCGTTCCCACAGCGTTTCCACGCATTTCAATTTCCCTGAGATGGAATTGTCAAAACAAGGCCCATCTGAATAAGTACCCTCACTTGATTTGGCTGCTCTCTGCTCCTCCTCTCATTCACATACTGCACTCAAACGCATCTAGCAGACAGCCCGGGAGTCTGATGCGATCGCAAAGGTCATGCTACATTTCAGATCCTTTGCGGAGGGGGATCGGCAGAATGTGGAAGCTTGGAGATTAAATGGAGTCTGTGTGGGTACACCGTGCATATCACCACACAGACGTCTGTCATTAATAAGGACTAAATGATGGCTGCCTTTGGAAAGTATTAAAAAGCTTCTGTAGCATTTGTAGAATGCCGATGATGCAAAACGAAGGGTCCTTCTTTCACTCTCAGATTCGCCTGCAGAGGAACAGGGCTTTAATTATGACTCAGTATTACTGTTCGCTGAAATTGATGGGATCCATCAATCTCTCCATTAGAATTTACAGAATCCTCCATGCCGTTGCGACTTCAGGGTTACCATTACAAGACTTACTATTACTTACTACTAGTATTTTAAGGTTTCTTTAAAATCTTTTCCGATAGATCGTATAGCTTCTCCAGGTTCACAAACTTTATTATTGCATTAGAGCCAAAAGCACCTGTCCCCCGGTCTGTTATTTATTTATCATGAAACAAATGTGCCTCCTGCCTTCAGGGGACTTGTGCATTATGCTAAAAAGTCAAAGGCATCAACACCACATGAAGGCTTGTGCCAGCTGCTGAGTGTTAGAAAATTGTGAAAATCACTTTAAATAATGTGATTCATTTTAACAAACGTTGTACCTGCTGAGGTTGTGAAGTCATTAGTAATCAGTGTGTGTCCCACATAGTGTGTGAATGCTACAGAAAAGATTAACCCCTTCCTGTAAAAGTGTGCCTTCTTTGTAAGAAAACTGCGATTATTATTACTTTTCTATCTTTTGAAGCAGTTTAATTTTCCCATCTGCCTGTCATTTCTTTTCTATTCAAATCCAGAGAAGTTATTGCGTAGCCACTGTGGCTTTATTATTTTTTCCCAGGGCCTCCTAAGTTGATTTGACAGGTTTTTTTCTACCTTCGGTGTGATGTCACGTGGTGTCTGCCACTCACGTTAGCAGGCTTGAGGTCACCGAGGCAACACTCTGCAGGCTCCCAAACTAGTGAACATCCCAGTTTATTAAGTTTGTTTTTGGGGGGTGATTGGATTGCTGTGAAAGTTTGGATACACATTCAGTTTCTCTTATACAGTAAAGTATCTCAACAACGACTTAATGAAGCTGCACAGACTTTTGGAAGTATACTCTGTCACAGTTTGGGTTCATTTTTTGTTTAATTTTGTTGTTTCATGTCTCTTGTGTCCCTGGGGTAACTTCACTGCCTGCCTTATCCTGTCTTCCCCTGTGATTGCTGTGTCCATGATAGTTTCCACCTGTGTCCAATCACCGGTACCTCCCTGTGTATTTAGGCCATGTGTGTCTCTTGTCTCGTGTCGCGTCATTACGTGTTGTTGGTGTATGGCCCTGGACCCTGTCGGCTTTTTGGCGATCATTTGGGGTTTATTAAAGAATATCTTTTTCTGGAACTCTGCGTTTGAGTCCTCCCTCTGCCTACCTGCACCAGTCATAACATATTCAGGGATATTCAATGTCCCCAGAAATGTATATTTATGACGTTAGTGATCCCCTAACTTTCCACTAGTGCTAGTTCCAAAACCTGTGGAACTAACTAAGAGTTCTATTCAGCCCACAGGATGACTTCGCAGTGTGGGAAATTCTTTGATTACCCATTTCCAAGAAATGCCCTTCCTGTTGGTTCACTCTGTGTTGTGCTGTGCTTAAGAGTACCAGGTCCCAAATTGGATACTGGATTATGGATCCCAAGTCATTAGGGACAGACTATACACACTGTCAAATGTAGGCTGTTGTCCAGGAACAAGCTGTTATGGAAAATGTCTCTTACATGGTAAATGTGAAATGTGTGCTTTGTGTGTTCCCAGCACCTCGCAGTGCTCAAGGATTACAATATTCGGTGCCAATATCAGACTCATCTTGGTGAAAAATACAAGAATTTGCTAGGACAACTAAGAACAGTAAATTTGGGAGATTTAAGGAAACCGCTATCTGTTTTTGGTAGAGAATAGCAATGCAGCTATGACAGTTACCTACCCTCCTGCTTATAAAGAAACTTCCTCAAAGTAAGGCACTTTTTATGAAGACATGCATGATGACAGGCGTTTGTCGATACTATTATCTAAATTAAGCAAAAAATTGGTTGCAATTAATGAGAACCCGACCATTACGGTCACATTCATTGGTAGCGTCGCTGCGACTGAAACTGTTCCCGAGACGATGGAATTGGTGCAGGTGAAACACGGAACTCTCGTTGGGGAGCTTAACAGGGTCGGTCAGCTTGGCTTTTAGAGAGAACGTAAATGGAGGACACTTTTTTTTGGCTTTTTATTTTTAAAACATGACCCTGAACAATTTGAAAAACAGTGGCAAATGCATAATGGCTAGAGGACCTTGGATGTCTTGTTCAGTTGAATGATTTGAGAAAAATGATCCAAGGCCAAAGATAAGTATTTCTGGGTTCCGGATTTGGGAGAAAAGCTGTGAAGTGGTAACCCTGCTCATTCTCCACATCTCAGACACGATTTGAATAGGAGTTTGAGAAACTGTTTCAGGTCTTGGCCGAGCTTGAGATGTTTTTTCACTTGCCATTCACAGTCAAGGCTTCTCATGTAGCCATTGACATCTAACCTCAGATAACTCACATTGATTATAATTGGGAAAACTTGTCTCTTGGGCTTGGAAACATTTTTTTAACCGTATGTTTTACCTGGATTGCCATATCATGACAGCCCTGGCTGCAAAAGCTTTTTTCATTTTTTGTACCTTAAACAGTTTTTTCCTGTAAGGAGCATCAGTAACACCAATCTGCATTTCAGGCACACACACAAGCACTTTAATGACATTATGAAATTGGAAACTGCTCAGGATTTGACACCTTATAATAATGTAATGCACCTGTGAAGGTTATTAGTTGCCGGTTTCGAGGACCACATTAAACAATAAGTAGCCTATTTAATTTAAAATATTGTGAGTCTTTTCCACTCTGACCAGACAACAACAAAATAATCAACCTCACTTCCAAAATCTATGACATTTCAATGGATTGTCATGAATATTGGTATAGTTATTCATATTCCCTTCAAGATGAATTGTTATCACACTGGTGGCCTTCTGACTTTTAACTGAGACCATTTGCAAGACTAATTATTTTGTTAAGCTATTTGAAAAAAAAACCCTGCAACCCTGAATACATGATGAAAATTGCATCAGTCTGAGACATACTTTAAACGTTGTAATAATTTGCCAGTTAGCAAATTCTGGTCCAAACAACTAAAGCTAATGCAAAAGTTCCTTAAACAGCCCTTCTTTCTAATGTCCATCAGGGGGCGACTCCTCTGGTTGTATAGAAGTCTATGGGAATATTGCTCTTATTTCCTCAGTAACATTGTACACATGAGGTTTATGGTCTCAAATTTGAGTGTCAAGTCTTCTGTAAGACAGTGGGATGTTCATAGTTAATTATGGTCCATTTTGAATAAACCTTCAAGCAGGGTATGCTTTAGGGCGGGGCTACTTTATAATTGACACGTCATGTTTTCTGGTCTGTAAGTGGGTGCTTTTCAGTTTGTGAAAATGATGGTTTTATTTACTTAGCTGTTACTTGTTCAGACGTAGTTCAGACTTCTAAGATGATGATGACACTAATGGTAATGTGACTAATAATACCTGCTTATTATCAGTGGGGTATAGTTGTCAACATGTAGGTTACTGAATGTTAGTTTGGTTGGTTTCATTATCCAGGTTAGGTTAAGCCATATCCACTAACAACACAAACTGGTGGTAAAATTACAGCAGTAGACTTCTCATGCCAATTTGACTGGAAATCTGAAAGCAGAATTTGATTAATTGTGTGCTAGATGCAATTTATTTCCTTTGCTTCTTCTGGCTGTCATTGTGTAAGCCTGATAATTGGTTCTACTTTGCCACATACCATTGATTTGAAAGGTTTGGGGGGCAGTGTGATTAACTGCAGGATGCTTGTCTATGATGTTATATGCTTTTCTCAAATCTAACACCTCAAAAATTTCTACTTGGTGCTTTTTGTAATGCTGGAGAGACAGATGGTGATGGGAATAACTTTACTGTGGCTCTGGCGTGTTCCTTAACAAGCTACACTGCCAGCATGCAGTTCCACTCCCGTGGAGAGGGAGACATCCTGATTGGCCCATGCTTGCTACAAGCCCACAGCCCTCCCAATTAGGGACAAGAGAATTGAGGTGGGGGACAGAGAACTCGGGTCAATCATCGGACCGAGTCTCTAGCTTTCAACAGCTTTTTTGATTCTTTCAATAGCGAAGACGGCACATTGTTGTTGCACTGCAAAATGTACAGGTGTTTGTAAGGTACATTTCTTCTTAGTTTTATTCCATAAATCACACAACAAGTGCAATCTTGTTTAGAGGTAATTTGCCAATGGGGAGCCAGAAGCAACATTTGCTTATGCTGCAAGCTTTTTGGCATTTAAATAGTAATGTACAAAATAATTGGGTCGATTACATGTTATCAACCTGTGCAGGTCTCAATCTCCTTGTTCACCTGGAATTGGCTCACAGGGATGTTGTGTGGCAGAGAGATTTGCTGAGGGAGAGACACCTGGGGAAGATGATCAAGTGGAAATAATTTCAGTGTTAACTGGGTGGCAAACATCCTTTGAAAAAAAAAAAGTTAGTTAATGGATCATTGAGATGGTGCAGCCACTCACATGATATTATTTATAAGATGCAGGTGGCAGACGTTGTGTGAACATTGTTACAGTTTTGGGAAGCCAGCCGGCACACTCCGCCTCACCTTTTGTTCCAAACTTGTCATCCGCTCATCTGAATACTCAGAGCTCCTCTATTTTTGAGGTACTTTTACTATGAGCCAAAGGTCCTCAACCCTCAAAACAAAATATCTACTAAGACCCTCATTTCACACTAACAAGTCTGTGCAGCTCAACACCGACAACACTTCATAGAGAGACTTAATGATAATCAAAAGCTTTTTTCTTAGTGCTGAGTTAGAAAATTGTTGCCCTGTTTTGCTGAAGATTTCAAAGTCAGAGACCAAGCAGGATATGCCAGCAAGGCCAGACAGTCTGGCAGGATGGGGGTGCCCTAACTGATGTCGTTGAGAACTAGAAAACAGACGTATAGACAGAAGCTTCTTGGGTTACATATATATGGGAACGGTTTCTGTCCTGACTAAGGAAGCAAGGTCAGCGGGTCAACCAGCAGATGTGTAAGATAAGGGGGGGGGTTCACACCACACGATCCAACATCCACACTTTTTTCATTGTTTACGTTAGGCAAGGTGGTCTGGACATTGAATGTGACCGGATCTTTAGATGCGGGGGGAGGAAGATCCTCCCCTACGCCAGCTTAGGGCCAATAGGAATCTTTTTTTGGGTCTTTCGGGTTATAAAACATGATGTTCTTGCTGATGTTAGTTAGTGTGTTCTTCCGGCCTGCGGGCCGGTAGGATTGCTCCTGCCTTTGCAAACGCAGCGCTTATACTTGACCTGGCATCTGACAAATAAATCTACCAGAACGAGAGAAGTTGCTTGGTTGAATTCTTCCAGACGTCCCCATCCACGCTTCCAATTTTGGAACACGTGCCTCTGATGCGTAACACTAATCAGTTCTGAAGATGTAAAACACAATCGGGGAATTTAATCAAGTTCTCCTTGTGTAACTTCGCTCCTGAATGGCAAACATAAGAAACTTTATGAGCTGATTTATGATGATGAAAAATAGTAACAAACATAACCTGAAAACGTGATTGGATTAAGGTAGCCTTTGTCACCATGGCAACAGTAATAAGCACTGGATTACAGGGCTGTTGGGTGTGTTGGGAAGAATCTGAAAATGTGCAAGAGTGAATAAAACCACACACCACAATGTTTTGTATGCGTTCAGAAAAGTTGGATCTGCATTTGCCTTCAAGTATCGATGTCTGCCTAATCGTCCTCTCCCATTTGTCTTGTTACCTTGTTGTTTTTCAGCTTGATTGAGCTGATGCTGATGTTGATGTTTTTTTCAAAAAAGTTCCTAGTTCTCACAGTGCCTACGTTTCCTGGAGGCAACGCGGTAGAGGAAGGTCTTCAGCCTTCTTTGTTAAGCTGTCCCTCATGATTAAACGGCCCTCTAAGCTAGATCAGGTCCAAAAAGTAAAAAAATACAACCTGAAAAATATTAGACCTCAAATAGTTATGTGAAGAATGAAAATAAATATTTTATTTAAAACAATTCAAAAACTCAAATTTTAAGGTGAAATGTTCTTTTGGCCTGGATTTGACTCAATAGAACACCTGCCTACAAGACTCTCTGTATTGAATCGTTCAATAGGGAGACATATACAATGTATTTAGTAGCACTTCTCACTGTGCCCAGGTGAGACACAAAAACAGTGTACAGCATTCACAGAGTGGAAGTTATATAAAAGCCTATGTAATTCTATCCGAATTATTAAAAGTTAAGACTACTCTTACCTCTGTCTTCTTGTCAACAGCAAATGATAAAAGTCCTGTTTGATCCAGGGTTTTTAGACGGTTCTGCAGCATGCTCAGCCCTGGCCACGACATTGAGAAGAAGGTTTATGAATATATTTCACTTGAGGGTTGATAAAAATGTGCTTCGATGTTTTTTCTAGTTTTAGGCGCTTTGACCACAAAGAAATATACCGTGTAGATTAATAGAGGTAGAGAGTCATGTGTAACTTCCCAGTGTTTCACTTGGATTTACTTTGTGCACACCTCAGCGTTATGTTCAAACCGACTTTCCTCAGTGTCTTCCTCTTATTCACAAAGTCAGACTATCTAAAAGGTCATACACAGATCCCTCCAATTAATCGCTCTCATCCACATTAAGGCAGCATGCAGACACTGTGGATTCCAGTGTGTTTAGCAGAGATAGAAAAGGGCCGAGAGAATAGATGATTCCACTTGTTTTGCAGGAGATAATGAACGCAGGTGCATTTCACTCATGAGTGCATTGCAAAATATGATGTGGGGACGTGGCATTAAAATTAGCGAGAAGCAAAAAAAAGAAGAAGAAGAGATTGAGGCAAATTCAAAATAATGAGTCCCTTTTCATGGAGAGGAGCTTATGTAACTCACTGGGTGATGAAGTGAAAATAAAGATGATTTTAATGCTGCCAACATGAAGGAGATGATTTTCCGACTTGTAAGCAAACAGTAGACAGCACGCTCCAATTAGTGTCAATGGTAATGGTGTCAAGGGAGTCGTATTATAAGGAGTTCAGATGTCCGGGGGCCTCAAATAACAGGCTTTGGCCAACGAGCTCAGCGTTTTGAAAAAAACACTCCGTAACATGCCTGATTTCCATATTATGGTCCAGTGAGAAAACTCTGCACTGATGAGGGGGAGGCTGATAGACAAGGCCGTAAAATCAGCACATCACATCAAACCGCTCTGGAACACAGTTGCCATCTGTGGTGTTCATTTAGGTGCCGTGAGGGGGGGGGGGGGGGGGGGGGGGTTAGTCACAGATGTATATTCAACAGACTGGTAGTTTCGTGCTATCAATGGAAGCACCTCTCTGATAGAAATGGAAACCATTCAATTACCAGCAATTCAAGTTTTCTAATTGGTTGCACAACTAATGTTTGGTGATCATGATGCAAATCTGCTACTTTTTTAATGTCATTTATTGTGTTAACTTGAGTGAATTAGGGTTCTGGAGAGGAAAAAGACATTTAGACATTGTCGTCTCAGAGCTCTGTTTTAGTATCTTTTATCTTTTTTTTCCGGCTGCTCCCATCCAGCATTGGTGGCTATGAGAAATAATTCACTGTATTTTGTGGATATCTATATTGATAGAAGTCAATGTTAATCTAGTAACTTGTAGTATTGTTACTGCAATTCAGCTACAATTTACTACAATATTTTCCTCAAACAATTATTCTGGGATGTACCCTGAGGTTAATTGAATTGAATAACCCAACCCAGAACCCTTATCCAAACCTAGATAATTATTTCACAAGTGATTTTGTATCCTCAATCTAAAAGTAAGGCATCTCACAACCTTTTGCTCAATGCAAAAGATTGTTTTCTTGCCTAAACCAGTGAGCCTCCCCTGTCAACAGGAAAAGGAAAAAAAAGATTATCAAATAAAATAAGTCTGATCGGTACTATGAATATCATTTATTTATAATTAAAAAATAAATAAAGCAAATCAAAATACTATCAAATATACACCGTACATATATATTTATGTGAGAAGAACAACCAGTAGTCAATGGGCAAACTGCCATTTTACTGGTGATTTAAATCTGATGCTGAAGAGCCACAAACCTCCCTACATGCCACTGGATTAAACCTGAGTAGTTTCCTGTGCAGACAGAAGTTTCATTTTAAAAGACTGTTTCCATCCAACGAGCAGAAAGTGATGCTGGAATTTGTAGGAAAATGCAAAAAAGATGGGCCATAACTTTTTGTAAGATACTAACAAACCGGTCCGTGGAAACGCAGGCTCTATTATCTTACAATTGTTTTGAAAAAGGGAAGAAAGATGTTGAAGGAACATGCAACTATACATTGACCAAAAAGTCAGCTCATGAGGGATGACCTTTAGTGAAGAATCAATGTATCCTCACAACCTCGCTCATGAGCCGCTGATGCACTGAGCTCAGATAGTCTCCGCTGCCTCTGTAGCCCCTGCACAGCACAAGCAGCTGCAGGTAACGAGCAAATCCTGACACAGCACTGCACATCTGCAACTGGGACGTGTGATCAATAGCGTCGAAGCGGTGCTTTGTGAAGCACCACATTGATGCGGCCTGACAAAGCAGCCGTTATTTATGCAGCATTTTCTCTTTCGTGTTTGCTAGTTAACCTCATCGGACACAAATCCCTCTCTGAGCCACGGTGGATTATCACTTTAGAAGCGAGCATATATTGCTTGTATGAAAAGAGAGGCATTGCATGCTTCACTGGGGACGCCATTACGTGAGGGATGATTCAGTCAAATGGGGCTATTGTGGCCATGCAGCCTGTCATAAACAAATCGGTGGAAGCCCATCATCTTCCTCTAGAAGGGCTTTGTACGATTGCTGCGCTTAATTCAGAGGCAGGGTAACTTTAGGCACTACAAATAAAAAAGCAGACAAGAAAAAAAACACAGTTTTCATAACTACAGCATAATTATATACATTGTCCATTCTGTGGTACATTTCCAAAACATAAAGATGAATCTGCTTCATGAGTTTGGAGGGACATATCAACTGCACCAAGCATTTCTATTTAGTTAGACGGTGAGATAATACTGGACTTATCATTCATCATTCATGTATGTAATGCATAACTAATGTAAAGTAAGGCCTCTGTGTAAGCAGAAGGCTACCTGTTTATTTCCTTTTTTCTATTCCTTTCTGCTCCACTCTTGGAATACCACGTGAGTTGTTTTTTTGTGCTACTCTTAAAGTCTTTCAACGACAAGAAATAGTAACTTGGTGGGCGGCGTGGTGGTGTGGTGGTTCGCACGGACGCCTCACAGCAAGAAGCTCATGGATTCAAACCGTCTGTGCAGTTCCAAGTTTGCATCTCAAGACCAGTTTGATAATAATTAGTTCTGGGCCAAGATGAAACAACATAATCGATTTATCTCATGATTGTTCTGTGATCGACAGCAATTAATCGCACTATGCACACAATTCAATAATGTATTAGAAACTAGTGCATTGTACAGAGATTTGGAGAATCTCAGTCAAAGAAAGAAAAAAAAACTTTGTGATGCAGGTTGAGCAGTTACACGATACGGCAAAATGAACTTT
This sequence comes from Pungitius pungitius, assembly GCF_949316345.1. Lineage (NCBI taxonomy): Eukaryota > Metazoa > Chordata > Actinopteri > Perciformes > Gasterosteidae > Pungitius > Pungitius pungitius. The sequence goes on from NC_084904.1 coordinate 6,315,006, forward strand.
TACCACTTTCTTCATCCATTCCTCCGCTTTCTTCTCGCCTTTGTTGTCCGTTCCCTGTGCACGCTGCATCCCAAGTTTGGTTGTTTATTTAGCTGGTCGGCTGCATCACTGCTGAGTAACGCTTTAAATGGTACTTCAGGCTCGTAGCACTCCGATGGTATAATAATTCCAGTTTGCAGTGGTAAGTGCCTTTCTCCAGCAGTGTTAATGCTACAAAAGCATGCTGTTAACGCATGATGAAGCCTTGTGATGGCTTGTTAGTTAACGCATCCAGCCCTGATAATAATACTACTAAAAAGGAAGAACGATAGATCAAAGTTTATTCTTCATCCACGCACGGAAGTCCCACACTGACATTAATAAGTCAAATATGTCGGTGTGGCGCTCGCAGCACCAGAGTGACTACCTCGTTTGCCCGGCTGATACACCAGCCCCCACCATCTCTACGATCTGTGCCAGGAGGCTCCTTGTCCAGCCACAGCTCTTCGGGCTCTCAAACCTTTTTTAAACACCTTTTATTAGCTCTTTCACACTACCAACTGCCTGCTTACTGCCGGCTCACTACTGACAACACACGTCAGATGGGTTTTGGCGGCTGCGTTGGGCTGACCGCTTGCGGCTGACTGCATCACCAGCGTACAGGTTGCTCAGTACATCGCTGCCTCTAAGCCGCTGCTACGTGGGCAGTCGGCTTGGAGATTAAAAACTGTTTTCAACGTTGTGCCAGGTGTCTCATACAAGGACTTCCAGCACTTTGCCTGCATTCCTCGCAGCGAGGGTTTGGAGTTTGTGGGTTCATGGCTTTTCTGAAACCTTGAGGCCCACAGATACCTGCAGGGGGGTAAGCCAGTTGTGGGCTGTATTCATCCAGTCACACAATGCAGCAGAGGTCGTTGAGGACGCACCTGGCAGAGATCTGCACACTGGGGATTGCACCTTTCTACTGAAATAGGGTTCAGAAACCACAGTACTGGAGCTGCACGAACACTCGGCCAGCCTCACTCAAAACCATATTCATATGCAAGGATAACCCATGTTAAGCTTTTATTGGGTTGTATTGCTTCAAGAACTATTTCTCAATCAAACCACTGGGCAGTCAATCGTCTTTAACTATCACAGGAGAGCATCCACACTAATAACCCCACAGGATATGTATAGCCCTCTTGATAATCTCAAGAGGTTTCTAAAGAATTTAAAGAAACTAAAAGTTACTTTGGGAGAGTATAGGCCATGTTTCGACAGAGCAAAACAGACTTTTTAAACTGTCTCGAGGGGAAAGAAGTGGTTGTACGAGTGGGTGTAGATCGGACTTTCTAGGTCAAGGAAAGCAGATCACAGGAAATCTTTTAGTTAGAGCAACACGCTTTGCTTATCTTCAGTTCCCAAAGGCATAATAACATTGTCACTCTGCAAGGCTGCACTATTAGGCTTTTCTATTCATATATAAACAGCAAACTACCGCGTACGGAAATGATCTTCCAGCTATAAAGCAAGCTGGGCCATGAACCTTGTGTCCGCCCTCCTTTGGAAATGGATAATTGTTTAAATATCCAAAAAGCATTTCCAGGCCCATCTCCCAGTTTTGAGTGACAGCATGTGCAAGAAGAAAAGGTGATAATGATTTAGTCATTACAACGTTTGCATATTTTACCACATTTTGTGCGTATCTTTTGGAATATGTCCGAACACATGCAGGTATTTCTGGATTGGAAACCTTATTTTGTTTGAGCGACTGTCAGCCCTGTTATTATGTCCTGCCCGGTGCATGTTGGGAAACAAGCCTCTGCAAACAAGCAAGACAATAATTAATATACCGTATGGAAAGGTTTACCACAGCCATGCCACTCGTATCAGTTAAGCCATCAGAGCCATTCTTCATTTTCCTCCATCTGCTTCTCTTGTCATTTTGTATTATTATGAAATGCCAAAATGTCTAACGGATTTTTGCATTAATTTACTCTTAAAATGATTATGAATCCCGTTGCGCCTCCTAAGCCCTTTTTTATTGGGAGATATTATGCACGTATTCCACTTCAGTGTGTTTTTTTTTTTTGACGGGTTTATGGTAAAGAGTTGCAGAAGCACCCCAGCATCTATATGCTGAAATATGTCAAACTAATTCATCTTTTTGTTTTTTAAGTGTTTCACAGGTATCATTCGTACAACCTTAGATATTCAATTAGAACCTAGATGAACAGGGGCTGACCAAAGCGTCCATGTGATTTTCCTCTAACCAATTTTTCAATTGTTGTGGATTTTGGTGGTCGCTGTGGACAAAATCGGTGGTGTCTCAGTAAAGGGTTCCACGCTGTGAGGCCCGGGGGGGAGCAGTGGGGCGAATTTCTAACCTTGGCCGGAGGAGGAGCCGCTAAGCAGGACCGATGCAGGCAAGAGATAATCCTGTACTCATCTAATCCTTATAGCCTAAGAAATAGGCGCATCAGGTAATATAGTGAGGACTGGATTAATTTACGCTGAGCAAACCCAAAGCTAAATATTCCATGTGTGGTTAATGATTTTCATGGCTCGTGGATCCTGCACGCCGCCCCCTTGTCTGAAGGAGGTCAGGATTGGCAGCGTCATCTACAGCCTTGTTTGCAGGAGTGAAACTCGGGAGGGAATTCCACATAAACGGAATCAATTTGGCGAATGAGCTTCTTTCTGAGATGATTGGGAACTCAAACAGCTCTTCCCTCATCTTAGGCTGCCACAGGAGAGCGAAAAGCCCTCCAGTGCCCTGTAGACTTGAACGGACAGCATGTAACTATACATTTCATTGGATTCTCTGAGTGCCTGTAGCGGGCGTTCAGCTAAATGACTACCCCCCCCCCCCCCCTCCTGCCCCCACCCCCCAAACACTGTAATAGTGTTTAAGGACCTCTGTTCGCCAAAGGTCAGTATCTGTCAAAGACATTGGCAGTTAAATTAGAAATACGCCAGTCTTACTCTCGCCGGACTGCTCGTGGTGGAGGGCTGTCCCATCAGGTGTATTAGTGAAAGTGCAGGGACAGAGCTTATTTCTCAAAAGCACGTTTGAGTTTGTAATAGCATTTTGTCCTGATACATCGGGGCAAAGAACTGACCTTGTCTCAAGTCGGCGGCACTTCAACAGATAATTTAAAGGAAGGACGTTTTTATTTTTGAATCAAAAGAAAATGAAAACGGTCATGTTTTGTGTCTGACATTGTAGGGAGAGTGTCCTGGTCCTTAGGGCACCGCACTCCTCAGGTTCTAAAAAAAAAAAACGAAATGAGAAATTGAGGACCGCATTTTCTATTTGGCCAAGTAATGATGATGTGTCAGCCGCTCCAGGAGAAGGCCGAGGCAGAGGAGGACGTGAGACTCAAGGGTTGGATCTGCGGCGGGGGGGTTGTACAGTGGCTTAATGCAAGTTCCCAAACAGCAATATTAACATTAAGAGAATGAAATGGATTTCTTGCATTATTTCTGTACATCGAATGGAGCTGAGTCGTGGCAAAATGGACATTAGGAGGGAGACATTGACACATCTGATACTTACAAAATATTGGTTGTAAAAACAAAATATGTTTCTTGCCAACAAAGCATTTTGAATCCTTGATGGACTGTTTAAGGACATAAAACAGATATTTCTTCTCTATGTTGCTCTCTTCAACCGCCGACGACCTCTGGATCGGAAAAGTGAAGTGTAGAAATTGTCTTAAATTTGCATTCTTTCTACTGTCTCTACGGGCGACTCTATTGAAAGTGACTCTACTTCCTTACTCTCTTCATTTATTACCTCAGTAGACATTGTAAACGTCTTTCATGGTCTCAAGTCTTCCATACAGCATGTCGTCCGTTTGTATCTCCTGGTCCATTTCGATGAAATTAGCCCGTAAAGCATGACACGTTCTAGGGTGAGGCTACCTCGTGATTGACAGGTCACTACCGGGCTCTATTCAACGCTACTCCTACGCGGTGCAAATATGATCACTTCTGTCACAATGGTGCCCCGTAAAGAAAATGGTGTAACTGTTTCCATGTACAATACCGTCCCAACCAACAGTTAACCTCAAAACTTTCTGTTAAGAATCTGCACACTGCACGCCTCTGAAATCCAACAGCACAGACACTTCCGAACCGACTGAAGCTGAACTTGCAGAGCTGCGTCGCTCAAAGGGCGTCTTTGATCTGGAGCGGCTGTCGAACTTCTCATCAGACGAGGGGTGGGACAAGAAAGGAAAAGCTCTGAGGTAATCTTTGTTATTCTTCTAGAAGTAGTGTTGCCCACAGGGAGAGGACTCCCAGACAGTTTAATCAGCCGTATTAATCATGAATTATTTATCACAATTGCAAGAGCTGCTCTGTGAAGTAGCCTCGGAAGGGGACGGCATGAAAAAGATTAAACCGAGCATTTGGCACTTTAAAGAACAAAAAATGTTTCCTTCAGGACCGAGTGAGAAGACAACTTCCTCCCAGCCCTACATGATGTCGGCCCAGAGGCGAAGCGGAGTGACACACACACACACACACACAAACACCGCGTAGTGTGCGTCGCAGGAAAATGTCAGAAGTGCCCCGAGAGGCCGCACTCCTCAACCAGGTCGGAGCATTGGAGTCCAATAAGGATACAGGGCGGTGCTCCTGAAAAATGCAACGGCTCCTTCGTCCACGTCGGCCGCTCGGTGTTCACCGCCGTGTTGTTTTTCTGAGAGGCAGCAGCATCTGAGACAATGCAGAGGGCTCGCCATTACAGGTGTTCCTCCAGGCCATCCATCATCGTGACATCGCATGCGCCGAGGTATGCCCAGGTGAGCGTGATTAAAGCCCGAGGATGCGTCCCAACCCACTCTGAGAAAGACTTGGCCCAATGCTCCATCCATCTCCCCACCGCTTTATTCATGTGCTGTCTGGTTCACTGGCTTCTACTCCGGGTTCCCACTCCATTACCGCAATTCTACTGCAGGTGCTGGTGAATTGTGCATGTAGGATTATTTTTCTTTTCTTTGTGTGTGTGTGTGTGTGTGTGAATAAAAGATTAACTGCCATCCCACAAAATCTACCTTTCATGTAATAGGTTGAAACAAGTAAGAAGATATTATAGAATTATTGCAATACAAGGACAATTTAAATGTTAAACTTCCCTGTGGGTGCGAGGCTTGCACGTTTAAAATGCTTTTCTTTTTAAGTTTTCTTTTCAAGCCCATTTTGTTGCTTTATTCACTGATTGTTTCTCTAATCAGTGGTGGAAGACACAATACCATGTATTTTTTATTAATTACCTTAAAGTGCACAAGGTCAAATTTGACTTTGTGCAGAATGGCCCAGCACACAATATAATTTATTATGAGATTATCCATTTAATGTATATAAATACAGTTTTACCTAAACATGTAATGGGACGTGTTTTGTACTAGTTATTTAAAGCTATTTTGTTAGTGTACTGAAGTAGAAACTACATTAATTGCCTCCAAATTGTAGTGGAGTAGTGGTTGTTGCAAAAAGTGGAAATACTTAAACAACATACCTCAAAGTCATACTTAATCTTAATACTAGAATGAATGATTGATTCTAATTGCCTGATTTAAGGGTTGAATGTTAAATCTTTTCAGAAGTAGTAGTACATTTTGCAAATTTTGCCCCAAAAAAATCATGCCATCATGTGCTGAAGTTGCCGAGGACAAATGAAGGGTTCAACTAGAGGCTTAAAGATTTAAAATGTTTACCATGTGCTCTTGGACTAGATTTATCGATGCTTTAAAAGTAATCAGTGAAAATTCAAAAATCAATTCTGAGTGGTTAATCCGTGAGGAGATGCCCGAATTGTAATAGTGTGATTTTGTCTGCTTTCACCAATAAGGATCTGAAGTGCTGCATTGAGAGCAAGGTGGAAATCTGAGAGCTATGTGACTTGGTTTTAAAATAGAGAGCTACAGCAGCAAAGCATATAGGCTTTATTCATGTAATCAGCGATGATAAACCCTGATCAATTTAAAGTCAAGGATGCAGCGCTGTACTTCACTCTGTGTGTTGCTGTTTTAGTTCACACGCACATATCCCGGTGGCGTGCACATTGTTATGTATTTTTTTCCATGTGTTTTTTTTGTTGCTTACTTGATTAATTCATTCATTATAGTTAGAAAAACATGTTGAAAGAACAAGCACTTAGTTTGTCCTTAATAACTGTAACATTAAATGTTTGTTCATTTCCCATGCCACTTCAAAGATGCTGCATATATAGATCGTTTATAATCTAGCGATGTCCTCAGCATAGTAACTAGAAGCCGAGGGCCGCCCTGCGTCGCTGGTTGAGGCTCAGATGATTGCTTACGGTCATGCATTGGCCTCAAGTAGTTAGAGACAGCTTCAAATCAGGGCTTCAAATCCAAAACAAACAGCGAAGGTAGGCGCCTGGCCACCATAAGCACTCGAGTGCGGCACAGGGCGGGTCTCGGGCAAGAAAAGCAACAAAATTCAGAAAAATTGCGGGTAACTAATTAAAGGTGCTAAAAGTGTAAACATCAGCAACAGTGCTGACAGAGCTAACAGGGGAACAAAGCGTTTTAAATATCCAAAGGTAAAATGGGTGTGGATGTCTGTGGACTATTAATGTGGAGGGTAACAACACATCATGTCACTTAAAAACATTAAATTGCACTTATGCTCTCTGGCACAAAAGCACAAAAGTATATAAGTATAAGCCTCATCATTTTTCCAAGGGGGGATGGAGTAAATTAACTGGCTCTAACCCTGAGGAAGTGCATGCTGAAATTGGAGCGGGAATGTTATGGTGGTTTGAGCTGAGGCAGTTTAGTGTCAGGAATAGGATTAAAATTGAACTTTCACCCCCAATATGTTGACAAATGGCTGAGTGCAACTAGTATAAACATGACAGATTGTGTATGTGTTGCTCTAACATTTAGATGGAATATTGGCCTGAAACTCATGAAATACAATGTGTGCTTCAAGGTAGATTTTCCTTGAAATGTTAAAAATAAATACAACGAGGGTTTTACCCAGTTTAAACTATGTGTGTGGCATGGAATTTGACGGGGGCAGGTGATTGACACCGTACAAATTGGAGATTCTATCAGACATGAGATGGATGATCCCCCAAAAAACCTATTCCTCCATTCAGTCAGGTCAGGCAGAGTGATTAACCTTTTTGTGCCCCAACATAAATGCAAATGCCCCGGAATGAGTCTACTGATTGGATGTGGGCATTGGGAGTGTGCTGATACGCCTCCATGCTAATCAACATCATTAAATACTATACATCTTTGCTTTGTTATACTGCTGTTGTAAAGTAGAAAATACGACATGCTCCGTGTCATACATTAAGATTGTATTTCTGGATCTTGTGGGATTTGTAAAATAAAACGAGAAACTTATGAGATGAATGCAGCTTACCTGTGTGGGGCTTTCTTATCCAGCAACGACGCACACATGTGGGAGTGACTCAGAGGTCGGACTGAACTCCAGGTCGATTCACTTTTCTTTTTCTCTCTCTGTTTTTCTCATATGCTTCTAATGAGCTGTTTCATCTCAAGAGGCTTGTCCTGCTACTAAAGTGAATAAAGATTGTGTAGTGGATGTTTGGAATTCAAAATGAGTGTGATTTCCTTCCTCGGTGGTGAATTGTAGTACCTTTTGTTTGCGGATCGATTTTGATCTGAATTGTGGAGCAGACGTGACAGAACATTCCGCGTCCCTGAGTCCGTCGGCTCTTACATTAGAGGCTCTACGTACAAAGCAGCCTCTGAGCGAGGATGCTGCTGTGAATGGACGGGTCGGTCGGTCAGAGAATGTTTGTGTGTGTGTGTCACCAGGGAATCATTGTGGTTTCTGTAAATTATTGGTTATTATATTTTAGCATGGTTTGGTTTTACATTTTAGCATGGTTTGTTTTATTACATTTTAGCATGGTTTGTTTGACCACATTATAGGATGGTTTGTTTCATTACATTTTAGCATGGTTTGTTTATTACATTTTTACCCATTAACCCACCGTTCAGTAAACTACATGCACCTGGAGGGACTAATCAATTACAGAGAGCCCTGTGTGTGTGTGTGTGTGTGTGTGTGTGGATATGAATATGAATGTCAAACTTTAAAGACACCATTACACAGTGCCAGGGGACCGCTTCACTTTGTTGAAGAGACTGGTTTCATTCTTCAATGTGTATAGAAACATCATGATTATTTGAAACCTGCATAATCGTTAAAATACGGCAAAATTATATTGAAAGAAAATATATATTTTAATAAATGATGAATAAATATTAAAAAACGATGAACACAGAGAATTACAGAGTTTACAAGCTTTAGAGAAATTGTCAAATTCATACCTATGTGTTTTTTAAAGTAATAATAGTGTTTAATTTAATAAACCAGCCCCATTTTCATGATGCAACCTTTCTACTCAGCATCAGCCCAGCAATTGTTCCATATCTGGGATTGCTAATGATATTTGTACACATTTAGAAATCTGTGTTTTCTAACTAAATCCACTTCTTTAGTTAAACATTGAACGTTTAAAATAAAAACGTTTTCCTGTAAAATATAACACAATGGAGATTCTCGGCTTTTTTCCGGGGCGGTGCCTCACATCAACGTTTAATCTGATTTTTTTTGGGGTCTTCAGGTTGTGGGGGGGTTCCTTTTAAGCACATCAGGATGCTTTTGGCAAGTAGCAAAGGACATAAAGTGTAATCCTTTAATGACAGGCCGGCCCGGCTCGGCTCACACATTACTGCAAACGGTTGTAGCCACAGCAGATCCTGTTAGTTTCAATTTTCTTACTGGTGCTGAGCACAGCAGACTGAACAGAATGATAAGGGACCAGAATCGAGCCTAATCCCTCCACCACCCCAATGCACTCCAACCCATCCATGTCGCTCTGTCCCAGCCTCAGTCAGCTCATCTGCCATCACCCTTGGCCCGAGGACAGCGGAGACAAAATAATATCCTAATTGTGATCTGCGGGGGTGACGCAATTTAAATTTCATGCATTGTCAGATTCAAGCAGGGGTAAAAGAACAAGGAGAGACAGCCGTTGTTTTCTTCCCATTCTGCTTCTGCGTTGCCTTCTCTCCAGGCAGCGCAGAGGGTTCTGAAGAAAAAGCAGCCCCTCTAAAGCCTTCCCTGGGTGTGTTTGACATTATGCGGCAGTCTAAGCAGCAGAATCTGGACCTCATCCCATTTTCCTGGGATGTGACCCGTGCTCATGCTGCACAGAAACATGCCGGAGCGCATGATTTATTTATACATTGCCTTTTTTTTTGTTATATGCAGATATACACACCTCTTTTTTTTGGTGCATGAACGCATGCATCACAAAGTGTGCACTTTACTTTAATGTACACACACACACACACACACACACACACACACACACACACACCCTGTTTATTGCACTTAATTTGACTGCTGTCAGGACTTTTACATGTGAGCATCAGCTTTTGAATTTCTGACTCAAAGCAAAACCTTTGTCTGAACCAGAGTGTTTGCAGGAAGCGACCCAGAAACAGACCTGCGAGCGCGCAAGTGTGCGATTTGCGCGTGTGCACTGTAAAAAACTAATTTTGGATGGTAGTATTTATAACCCATGAAAGAATGGTTTAAATTTTCCTGGAAGTGTATTAGTCAGCAAACATATATACATAAATATGGGTAACTTCCACATACACTACCATAATCAAATATTATATATATATATATATATATATATATATATATATATATATTTTAAGTAAAGCTTACCTTCCTTGATGTTGAGTTAATTTGACCTACTTTTTTAAGTAATCAGTTGTATAAAGTGTTGATAAATGTTACGTGGACTACCTCATTTCTTTTAGTGTATCTGAGTTGTAAAATGTAGGTATGCTTTACATTAAACGTGTGGTGAAAACTTCACAGTTGAAATGTACCTTTGTCAGTGGCGCATGGAGTAGAAGGTGTGCTGGGAACCGTGGGTTTGATGGTTTAAAACGCGGCTGTACCATGTCCCGGGTTCATATGTCCCTGATCTAGTTGCTGATTTTTCCCTGTGCGCCTTCACGGCAGCACACTGCTCCCACTGGGTGGGATGGCTTAAATGTCTCAGCACCTGTACTCTATGCAATGACTAAAAGTTGGATTTCTTCTTCCCTGATTAATTAATGGTTAATAAGTCATTTTGTTCAATGTTTAATAACAATTATTAGGTATTAAGTGCTTACAATCTACAATTTTTGTAAGTAATAAGTTGTATAACGTGTTTTGTAGCCTTTACCTAATTTCTTTTAATGTACCTTGGTTGTAAAACATAGGTATGCTTTACATTAAACATGTGGTGAAATCTACCCAAACAAACCGAGTGCAAATTGTTTCCTCACATTTATTGAGCCGATTCTATAGGTTGTTTTTTATAGTGTGTGATTTGTGTGTGTGCCTGTGTTGTGGAGACGGTGTGGTTGATGTAGATCAGAAGAGCCATATCCGAGTGCTTTATTTGTATTCATACGGTACGTTGAGTGAGGTGAATTATTCTTAAAGAAAGTGGGATGGTCACAGACATTACAATGTGTTTGTGGAGAACAAAGCACCACTGTTTGGATTTCTTAATATAGATCAAGTAATTGTTCTATAAAAACCTATCACAAAATGATAATATAAATGATGAATTTATGTAAATAATCAATCAAAAGACGTAGAACTGTGAGGATAAGTTGAGAATTAATCAATCCTCACTGTCCTTCCGTGCTAATTGTGTGTGTTTGAATGTATGGATGCAATGCTACGCAGGCTTTAAACAACATCACCGTGAGATGATAATGTACATTCTTGCACGGATTAGTATTATCGCTGTCAGAAGGATCATGCATCATGTGAGCGTGCATCTGCATGTCTGTCCCGCGCTAATCTTGCAATCTGCTGCAGCAAACTGCTTAACATTTTTATGAGTGACTCCCACTTTGTCAAAATACGTTTCATTTCATATTCTACCACTGACGTCCTGCTGACTCCTCACTGCATCTAAAGCAGAGCCCCAATCACCTTTGTTAGGCTTAATGTGACAGCTCACCGGGGATGATGGGACCACCTCATACTGCATTTTGCAGCAGATGCTGGGGCCGAGCGGTGGCCCTCGTCTCTGACCGCGTGTCTTCCTCCTTCTGTGAAGGCCCCTGACTCTTTTCATACTGCAGCCATCAAACGAGCAGTCTTATTCAGCCCTGTGAGAACGCTCTCCTCTCCTCGACCCGTATGATCACACTGGGCTCTGTTGTAAAGTTTTGACAAGCCTCAATGAAGGGCTCTTAAGATCTGTTCAAGGCTCTGATCTTGAAAAGCAAGCTTCCTGTGGTCAAAGTCGGCTTCTTTGAGATGGTGAGTCTTTATTCATTCTCCTGATTTTGCATCTTTTTGTCCCATCACAGATTAAAGATGTTACGTGGATGTTGTCCTTAGTGAGGCTGTTTTTAATTGGCCGTGAATTCTCTAATGAAGAGGTATTCCCAAATATTGTTTGAGAGACGCGCTGACTGATGTTCCACACACCCTGCATCAAGAGAGGAAACGATAATGTACCACAGAGGGATAAAATATTTATGACGGGCTTGGAACCAATCCCATCATGTATTCGCCTCTGCAACTTCCTTTGGATGCGGAGGAAAGAAGAGGCGCTGCGCTCCCCAGAGAGGCCTGTGGACGATATCAAAACTTCAGTGAGGGAGGTGACGGTGTCAGCCGGCAGGCTGTGGGGGAGTGCAAGCCGCAGGGGGGGGGGGGGGGGGGAATCCGCCGCTGAAGGCTCAGGCAGCTTTCTCTACTGACACCTAATGGTTGTAGAGATGTGAGCTACTCAAAAGCTCTGGACATTAAGAATAGATCTCAACCCTCACAACGTCAGCGGCTGCCGGATTGAATAGACATTTGCACGCCCTGGGCCCCCTGACGCATTTCTTTTTTCACCTCCTCGCTATAAATAACAAGCGGCCCCCCTTTTTGCTTTTTTTCTCACACATTTTGTGTGCTGCTTTATTTATGGCAAAAAACAGAGCAGCCAATATTTCACTAACTGCTTGTGCTCATCATTTAAGCAGTAACTTGTCAAAATCTATTTTCTTTGAGCCCTCGAGATGGCGAGTTAAATAAAATATGACCGATACATTTGATAGATTACTAGCTTATATAATAAATGTCTAATCCACAATTAAGTATGCAAAATGAATTCTTAAATACACCGTTGCAGTTCTATGGCGTGTCCCCAACTTCCACGGCAACAACACGGTGAATCTGAGCCCTATGAATAGAACATGGCGCCTGTCTTTTCAACTCCTTACAGGTTAATTATTCAACAATTCCCCACTTCTCAGTGGAGAAGCCAAAGCACAGCAGGAGAGCGCAGCGTGCTGCAGCTCCTTCCTTATTCCCTCGGAGAGTGTCAGAAGTTTAAAACACACTGTTCCACTGTAATTGAAATGCACACGTTGTCTCAAGCCGGCGCCTTCAAGCAAAAGGCAGACAGCGGAAAACACGGCACAAACATAACCTCAGATAATCTCTAGAACTGTAATCTGCTCTTTGTTGTTTTGATCATGCATGCATTGAGAGTGTGAGTTATGTGTGTCGATTGGTCGGATCGTCTGATTTAAGACTAGAAAACGTACCGGTGTGCTCTGTGATAAATAGCAAAATGAATTAGTACCGTTTAAACTATAAAGCAATTAAAAGCAATTGAGATCCACATATTTATCACCGTAATGAAAAGAACAGACAGAAATGGGCGCAAACGTGAAACAGGCATCACTTTCCACCATTATCATCTTTAATTCAGCAATCGTGGCATTCACCCAAATGCAATCTTTTATCATCATCACAGTCAAAGCTACAGGCAGGAAAAATATTATAATAAGAGGAAATGCAAGAATATTGCAGAATGAGCCCCAAATAACACTTTCATTTGCAATCCAAAATGAACACAACTAATAACTAAAGTACCATTCGCTGCGTATACCTCACACCCTCGGTTGCATCCTTTGAGACAACAAATGTTTTAACGCAAACCATGTAGACGACCATGAAGAGTTAAACACTGCGGCTAGTTGACCTGTGTTCAGGACCCACAAAGAAACTGTGCTGTAGCGACAAATTTAGAAATGGTAAGATAGTATAGTAAGTATTATTTGAGCAAGGAAAGTGTAAAAAAAAGAAAAAAAGAGTCATCAGTGAAGGTAAAACGAGAAGATGCTACACCACAGGAGCAATAATGCTCACAGTAACAGACAGGGAACATGTTGCCTTATTGCAGAGTAGAAACATTCTCGGGGGAAGGTTTAGCTCGAAGGTCTTCGATCATCATCAGTTCATATTTGTCTTTCCTGAGTTTTTTTAAACCCTTTGCGTGTGCAACTCTTGACCTGAGGGAAACCTGAGGGAAACATTTTGAAATGTCCACCAAACATCTCACCATTGCCTTTTGTTCTTAAACGAGGACGAACCAAATGGACAGCAGTTGCACAGCAACCCGAGAAAGACCAGTTGTTTGTTAGACACGCTGTCCGTGCTGAACACCATGAAGCCTTTTTGCGAGACGCGACTGGGTGCCAAAATCCCACAGCACTCGGCGTCAGACAGTCGGCTGCAGCACAAGCTGACGCCTGCCAGCCGAAGCCTCACTGAGCAGGTTTTGGAAAAAAGGATGCAAGCACGGATTAAAAACCTGCAGGTCTGTGGTGCCGATGGGAGAACTCAGAGGCGGTTTGTAACGGTGTGAAAGGAAGTCGACACGTTCCCCTCCCAGGACGTACCTCGGAGGCTCGGTCAGAGGGCTGCACGTGGTCACCTGTAATTCAAACAAAAACACATTTATGTTGGGCTTGAAACGACTAATGTAACTCTAAGACATGGAACTTGATCTCCTGATTCCTGTATTTGTATGGCGCATCCACGTGTTTTTTTTTCTTCAGCATGTCATCACACTCATTTACTGTGAGCGTCTCCTAATGAGGTGGCTGGGTTTACATTTACCTGACAGCCTGGTGTGTCTTATACACACGCTAATGGGTACCGAGAGCGGAGTGTAATGGTAAAACATGTTATGACATAGTCTTGTGCCGAAAGAGTCATACTTGTCTGTGTTGAAGTAATGTGCGAATAGCAGGATGATTCAAAAGTCTGCATTTGCAGCTGTGTATGAAGAGAGGAGGGCGAGTCAACATGTTCTCACACAAATGCTTGAACAAAGGATCTGTCTGTTACCCCAAGGTGTTCCTATCTGCTATCTCCCAAGCGGTCTGGTGGCTAGGATATCCGCGCCACTGCAGGCCACCTGCCACTGGGGACCTTTGTGTGTGTTATGACTGCTCGGAGACGCCACCTCCACAGAGCTCTGTAATACGTTATTGTGTATTTGACCTCCTGCTTACAAGCAATAGATGGACTTTTACAGCTTTGATCATTCATCAAGACTCAAAGGAACAAATTCTCTTCTCCAGAACTAGTTTTATTGAAATTACAAGAGACGGTGTTCCACTCTCTGTCAACTGATCTTACAGTTCAAACTTTAGGGGCGTCCACTTGATCATTAACAAGCGAGCAGACAAACTGGTTCGACTCCAACATTCAAATCGACATCAGCACTGAATGTTATATATATGTTCTATATGATATATCTATACACACCGTATGGGTCTACTTTCCCCCCTGCAATTTGAAGGAACAAAAGTACTGGTGTAAAAATGTAGCTCAGCTACTTAACGCAGTCTGCTAGGAGAGATTGTCAGGTGGGCCATGGGGAAATGTCCAGTTTGACTTCATCGGTGCAAAGAAGTATTATTTAGTTGCTGCAAATTGTTTGCCATTGTTTAGCGTCTGAGCCTGAAATGTAGTGGTCGGCCTAGTAATTAAATACTCTTGCATCGAGTGGCTGGCAGTAGGCCCGGGCAATAATTAACTTAGTTTAAGACAGCAGAATTAAATGAACATAATAATACTACATAATACTAACCCAGATGAAAAGCCTACTAGGAGCTCAAGGCCATACAGCAAAAGTTACCTTCGGTTTTGATCAATTTGATGATGCTGCT
The DNA here is from genome assembly GCF_949316345.1 of Pungitius pungitius. Lineage (NCBI taxonomy): Eukaryota > Metazoa > Chordata > Actinopteri > Perciformes > Gasterosteidae > Pungitius > Pungitius pungitius. The sequence goes on from NC_084904.1 coordinate 6,330,038, forward strand.
GTTAAAGGTGGAGCTCGTAGGTTGCTGTAGTTGTACTGTATATTATTGAACATCGTAATGGATTAAGTACAAATAAATGCAAATAGAAAAATTGCCCATGTAAAAATTGTTCAGTTGCATAGTCATTATATTCCACTTCTGACTATATTCCAATAGAGCAGCTTGGCAGATGTAACATATGAGGTTTGGTGTCATTAAACAGATTGAAGCCCAAAACCAAAACAGCTTGCTACGGGGCTGAAAGCTAGTTTTCCAAAAAGGTTGCGAAATAAATTATGCATAAGAATATTTGCTTTGTCCCACATCACCAGCAATGTGGTGAATGTAACAGCGTCTGTTGCCATGGATGTATTAAGGGAACTCATTCTGGAGGCGTCCCCTGTTCATTACAATGACAGTTGCTCAGTGGTCAAAATTACCATGGAAATGGAAGGTATTCTGGGAATCCAGCACCATAGAACAAGTCCCCAAACTTGTTCCTGTGAGGGCCAGATAACTTTTCCCTTCTCTGGAGGGGGCCGGGGTCAGAAAAAGTGTGACGATTGCAGTGGGTGCCTAAATGTAAACATGTATTGTTTTCCAGAAAGCCACATATAACCAAATAATAACAATCCGGGATCTTCACAGAAAAAAATAAATAAATAATATCACTTAATGAAATAAATAATAACCAAATAATCTTCTCTGGGATTTTTACAGAAAAAAATGAAATAAATAATTACCGCCACCGCCGCTTGACAGATGAGAGCATTGAACAAACAAATAATCGTTTGACCACTGCAGGTTAAATACCCTGCATTCTGAATCAACCTTTTCTCCATTATACCGTTCTATTTCACAGGGGCTAGTCTAGGATTTGCGTTACCAGACTGAAAAAAAAATCATAATGCCCCTCTGGTATTGTTCAGGGGGCCGGGCCAAATGTGGAGGCGGGCCTTAGTTTGGGAACCACTGATTTAAGGCCACCTGTAACTCCCCATCCAGCTTGGTTCTCTAAATAGAGGGGAGGATTCACATAGCGCTGATAGAAGGCCTCAATCCTGGAGAATAAAATACTCAAAGACCTGCTTGCCCCAAGCAGCTCCACTCCTCCAAATCAGAGTACAACTGTGCTGTTGGTAAACATTTTGTGTAGGAGCTAAAGCTCTACAAGTGAAGAACGTCCAGACATCGGGAACAATCCCCTGCTGGTTCCCCTTCTCTCCACCCAGAAAATCTATTAAGTCTGCAGTGACAACTTGGGGAGAAAGCACTTTCTGAAGAAAGTGTGTGTGTTTGTGTGACAAACACAAATTATGGTTATGTTGTTATTTGAATTCTGTAAATCTACTGATGATGGGTCTATGGTATTCTATCTGTTGTGTGGCCTGATCAGCTGTGCGGGGATCGATTGGTTTAGTCTTCACCGCATAATCTGGGATCAATTGGTTTAGTCTTCACCTCATAGTTGGGAATTCGCGGGGTTGTCCTCATTCTAGTAAACGTATTTACTTGAGGAAACACCACAAAATCACTCTCGTGATTATTTCTCCCCATTGCAGGTATGATGATGTAGTTCTACAGTTGTTAAATGATTGGAATGATATCCTGATGAGTCCAATGTGATAAGTAAATGTGTATGCCGTTTTTTGGGGGTTAACGTTAATACAGAGCAGGGTTTAGCCGCACGTGTGCCATTAGCTTGTTAGCTAGGTTTAAGCTTGAGTGACGCAGCCATTTTAGGAATTCACCTGTCAATAATGCATGTATGTAAAGATGCTGATTATTCTGCTAAGGTCAATGTTGTAAATGTATGTAACGTTAATGCATTCTAGTAAACGTATTTACTTGAGGAAACACCACAAAATCACTCTCGTGATTATTTCTCCCCATTGCAGGGGCGTAACATTTTGGAGGCACCGCTGAGATTGCTCCTTAGATGTTTGGTGTCTACAACAAGGCGACCGGACCCTGAGGCAGCTAAATCTCCCCATTAAACAACCCAGGCGCAGTGTGGAAAGTGTTGCTGTTCAAGGAGAGCTAGAAGCTGTGGAGTGAGTGCATGTCACCGAGGCCAGCCGAGATCATCGAGGACATCAACGAACATCCACTTGGTAGTCGACTCCTGCACAGGAAGCTTTCCTACTGACCTGTGAACATGACGGCGTTGGAAGAACTGCAGGACGAGGTAGCGATAAAGTTACAAACACTGACAAAAGACGATTTGCTGGCAATATGTGATTTTCTTCACATTTCGGGTGCACAGAGAGCAACGGTTGAAGGGAAATCACGCTTGTCTGTCTTGACGCACATAATGAAATACCTCGACAGAGAAGAAGTGTCAGAACTTGAAGATGACGGTATGTCTGAACTGTTATGTCTAAAAGATAAGATCCAAGACCTGACCACTGACACAAGTTCTGGAACAGCACAGGCTGAGGAAACTGTGTTAACAGCAGCAACAAAGAGGGACATAGACAAACATAGACCTGTAGAACGGTGTAACAATACACAAGTGGAGCAGCTCGATGCAAACTCTCCTGTCCCTGAGACTCCGTACAAGCCCCAATCAACCATCAGTCCACATGGCAGTGTTCAGCCGAGTCCATCTTGGCGCAAAGATTTCAAAATCTCAGGCCAAATTGGCGAACCAGGTCAGAAGGAGAAATTGACATTTTCCAGTCTTGCTCACCAGATTGAAAATGGACTTAACCGAAGTTATCCTGAAATGGAGATAGTAGATGCTGTGATTAGGGCTATTTCCCCCGGCTCACAGCTACGCAGCTATTTAGAAGGAAAACCCCACTTGACGCTCCCCACACTTAGGCGCATCCTACGTTCGCACTTTCAAGAAAAGAGTGCCACAGAACTGTACAAACAGTTGGCTGCTGAAGCACAAAACGGCAAAGAAAGCCCCCAGACTTTTCTCATGCGAGTTTTAGACCTGAAGCAGAAAGTACTGTTTGCTTCCCAAGAGTCAGAGTCCGGACTAAAGTATGACCCAACCTTAGTTCAGCGCATGTGTTTGCACACAGTACTTACTGGACTCCAGAATGACAGTATTAGGATAGACATGCAGCCCCTTCTACAAGATACCGAAACCGCAGATGAGCTTTTGCTAGAGAGGTTAAACATTGCTTGTGCTACTGAGACAGAAAGAAAAAAGAAAAAGAAGTTCAGCACCCCACAGTCAGCTACAAGTGCAAGTGTAGTGCAGGCAGACGACGTCCCAACTGCTAAATGCTCAGTGAAGGAAGCCACAACTAAGCTCTCTCCTGACCTGCTAACAGAAATACAGGCGCTTCGGACAGGTGTAGCTTCTTTGAAAGGCCTCAGTGCAGAAATAGCCCAGATTAAAGAGAGTCTACAGCAGCCTCGGTTTCAGCCACAGCCCGATGCTCGACCTCCAGCTAGTTCAGGAATAGCCCCCCAGTCATCTGCGTCCCCTCAGCGACTTTACAATAGTTACAGTCAGCCTCAGTATGGACCAAGTTATCCTACCAACCGCTTTTCCCGTCCTCCACGGAGATGTTTTGGCTGCCAGCAGACGGGAGTGGATGAACACTGTGTGCACTGCTACCGATGTGGGAGTGGAGAACATTTTCAAGCCGGGTGTAAAGCCAGGGGAGTCAGACAACCCGAGAAGGCTCCTTTAAACAGGGAATGGTGACCACTGAGGGACGAGTGCTTACCATAAGTATGGAGAAGTCCCAGGAATATGAAAATGGCTCTGCTGCCTCCCCTGACAGACTGACACAATGTCCATCATGTAAAGAGACTCTGTATTCCACCCACATGTCAAGCAATAGTGAAAAGCTATCCTTTAACGGGAGAAATGCACACGATCCACCTCAATCATCTGGAGTTGGCCCCTCCCACAAAGTCAGCTCACTAGTTGGTAGGCAGTGCCTTGTTGAATGTCACCTCAATAGCCACCAAGTTCAAGCTCTATGGGACACAGGTTCTCAGGTATCAATAATTGATGAAAGATGGAAGGAGGAATACTTACCGACAACAAGACTGAGAGATGTTTCAGAGATCCTGGACTCACCTAATGATCTCACATTGACTGCTGCAAATGGAACTGAAATGCCTTATTTGGGGTGGGTTGAAATGACATTTAGGCTTGCTTCTGAAACTGACCAATCTGGAGAAATGATCATTCCAGTGCTTGTAATGAAAGGTTGGCACCTGTCTCGCCCCATCATAGGCTTCAATGTTATTGAACACATCCTTGCAAAGACTGAAAAGACAAAAAAGTACCACACAGTGAGGAGAGCTTTCCCAAACCTCAAAAGAAACAAGGTAAATGCCTTCATACAAGCTGTTAGTGCAGAACAAGCAAGTGAGTATGCGGTAAAAACAAAGAGAAAAGGAGTTGTCATTTCAAAACGCAGTTGCATCCAAATTAACTGTTGTGTAGCTGCACAGCCTTTTAAAGAGGACATGACTATGCTGTTTCAGCCAGACCTGAACAACCAGTGGCCAGATGGTCTTGAGTTTCACGACACACTTGTCAAAGTCAGGAAAGATGTGCTTCCAGTTATTTCTGTTGATGTTTCTAACACGACCGACCATGACATCACCTTGGCAGGACGTACGTTCATCGGTATTATAGAGAACATTATGACAGTCCTGCCCACTCAGATTTTTGAGAAGACTGAAACACAAGCCACAGTGAATCACACAAGTACTAAGCCTACAAGTCATGAATGTGAGCTGTGGGATCCACCTGTAGATCTGCGCCACCTTACAGAAGATCAGAGAGCAACAGTGAAACAGATGCTTCGAGAAGAGTGCCTCTCTTTCTCAAGATCAGATGATGATATTGGCTGTATTGACAAGCTGCAGATGTCTATTTCTCTCAAGGACACTGAACCAGTCAAACGCACATATATATCTGTGCCTAGCCCACTTTACCAGGAAATGAAAGGTTACCTTCATGACTTAATTGCACATGGCTGGGTCAAGAAGTCAAATTCATCATACTCCTCACCTGTCGTGTGCGTCAGAAAAAAAGATGGCACCCTCCGGTTGTGTATAGATTACAGAGACTTGAACAGAAAGACCCATGCTGATCGTCAGCCTATCCCCAGGGTCCAAGATATCATGAACAGTCTAGGTGGAAAATCGTGGTTTTCCCTACTAGATCAAGGCAAAGCTTACCATCAGGGATTCATGTCAGAAGAGAGTCAAGCACTGACAGCTTTTGTAACTCCCTGGGGACTCTATGAGTGGGTTCGTATCCCCTTTGGCCTCATGAACGCTCCAGCAGCATTTCAGCGCTGTATGGAGGAATGCTTGGAAGGACTTCGTGATGACATCTGCGTTCCTTATCTGGATGACACGTTGGTTTTCAGTAAAACCTTCAATCACCATGTCAATGATGTGCAAAGAGTGCTGCGACGCCTTAAGGAATACGGCATTAAACTGAAGCCAAGTAAGTGTGACTTATTCAAGCCAGAGATCCGCTACTTGGGAAGAATCGTCTCTGAAGAGGGCAACAAAGTTGATCCTGCTGACCTGGAAGCAGTGAGAACACTGAAAGACATCAGACCACAGACAGTGGGCCAACTTAGAAAAATGCTTGGCCTACTCACCTACTACAGGCAGTATATCAAAGACTTCTCAAAACGAGCGAGCTGCTTGTATGACCTTCTAAAAGCAGACATTGATAAAACTCCTGGCAGTAACAAGAAGGGAAAACAGAGATTTAAGAAAGTGAGTCACGTGGTGCCGTCCGGCAAGCCGGTCGAATGGACAGATCAGCACCAACAGGTACTTGAACAATTGATTGAGTGTTTGCTCCATCCACCAGTGTTGGGTTTTCCTGATTTCACTCAGCCATTTGTTCTACACACTGATGCCTCGCACCAAGGTCTTGGAGCTGTTTTGTATCAAAGACAGGATGGCAGGCTCAGAGTTATTGCCTATGGCTCTCGCACACTAACGGCAGCTGAAAAGAACTATCACCTCCATGCAGGAAAACTAGAATTCTTGGCTTTAAAATGGGCAATCACTGATAAGTTCTGTGACTACCTGTACTATGCTCCAACCTTTACTGTGTATAGTGATAACAACCCACTCACCTATATCCTGTCGACTGCCAAACTGAACGCGACCACTTCCAGGTGGGTGGCAGAGTTGGCTGATTTCCACTTCACTATCAAGTATAGGCCAGGGAAGGAGAACGGTGATGCTGACGCTCTATCACGAATGCCGCTGGATGCTGAGTCATTAATGAGAGAATGTTCTGAAGAACTGCCACCTCACATCATCACTGCTGCTACCCAAGCTGCGGCAGTACAGACCATGTCCCCTGCAACTTGGGCATTCACAGCTGCATCCATGTCAGTCTTGGCTGAAAATGAGCCAGCGCCCGCTTCAATCAGTCCCATACCAACTGAACAGTTATGCGAAGCGCAGAAATGTGACTTGATTATCGGTCCTGTGTTGAAGAGTAAACTATCAGGTTCAAAGCCACAGGCTAGGGAGCTGAGGACATTCAGCACAAAGACAAAATGTTTGATGAGGGAGTGGGACAAGCTGACAATTAACGGTGATGGCATCCTGTACAGAACTACAACTGCCCGCAAACAACTGGTTTTGCCAGAAAAATACAAGAGGAAAGTGTTGGAAGAGTTGCACAATAACATGGGACACCAAGGTGCTGATCGCACAGTATCTTTAGTACGCGATCGTTTCTTCTGGCCATACATGCAGTCAGAAATCGAGCACTATGTAACTAAAACCTGCATTTGCTTAAAACAAAAACGACCCTGCCATAACACAAGGGCTCCATTGACAAATATGGTAACAACACAGCCATTTGAGATGGTGTGCATTGATTTCCTCCATCTTGACCGATGCAAAGGCGGATACGAGTACATTCTTGTCATTGTTGATAACTTTACACGTTTTGCCCAGGCATATGCCACCACGTCAAAATCCGGAAAAACTGCTGCAAATCTGATCTTTAATGATTTTGCTCTGAAGTTTGGCTTCCCCTCTCGCATCCACCACGACCAAGGAGGAGAATTTGAGAATCAACTGTTTAGTCAGTTAAAGAAACTCAGTGGGGTGGCTGGGTCCCGAACGACACCCTATCATCCGATGGGAAACGGCCAAGTGGAACGGATGAACAGAACGCTCTTACAAATGCTCAAGACACTGACTGAAAAAGAAAAATCTAACTGGAAGGAGTCATTGAACAAACTAGTTTATGCCTATAACTGTACACGTTGCGAGACAACCGGCTATTCTCCGTTCTACCTCCTTTATGGGAGATCACCAAGACTTCCAGTTGATATGCTCTTTGGGCTGCACGCGACTTCAGGTTCCAGCGACCAGCGAGACTATGTGGAAAAATGGAAGCAAGGTATGGAAGAAGCATACGACATTGTGAACCAAAACGCTCAAAAGGCTGCTGAGAGAAGTAAAAAATACTATGACACAAAAGTAAGGAGCTCAGTACTGCAACCTGGTGAGCGGGTCTTGGTAAAAAACTTGACACCCAGAGGAGGGACGGGAAAACTCCGCAACTATTGGGAGGACACAGTTCACACAGTTGTGAGACAGATTGGTTCTGATTTGCCAATTTATGAAGTAAGACCAGAAAGAGGGAAGGGACGCTTCAGAGTTCTCCACAGGAATTTGCTAATGCCCTGTGATCACCTGCCATTTGAGACACAACCAGAGTTAGCCAAACCTAGAGGATCGAAAGAGGGACATAAGTCTGCACCTCAAACTCTGGAAACAGACGAAGGGAGTAGCGATGAGGACGAGCCAAGCTGGTCCATAGTGCCAGTGGAAAGGAAGGAAGCATTTGAGGAATCAGGAAATGGATTTGGACACAGGCCCCCAGCAGGAAACCAGCTGGAGGGGTTGAACACACCTGCTGAAAGCCTGTTTGATGAGGGAATAGACCTACCTGATAGAAACGTGCTGGATGGACCTTCAATTGAAACTTCTTCCTCATCAAGTGCTGCTGCTGCTGCTGGATCCGAGGACTTGCCCTACCAGCGACCACAGAGAGACAGGCACCCACCAAGGCGCATGACTTATGATCAGCTTGGTATCCCTTCCTGCTACAGTGTTCAACCAGTGCAGCAGATGTTGCCATACTATCATGCACCAGGACTGGTGCCATGGCTGCCATCTCTACAGCCATACTACTTCCAACCCTCCTTCATGGATGGGCTCCAGAAGGGGTGAGCCTATGGACTTGTCATATGGGATTAAGCCCGGGTGACATTGTATCTGCTGTCATGGACAAAACACAGGCTGTTTTTATAGATCTGGACAGCCACCAGACTTGGACTCTGGCCTCGTGTTTATGATCTGCGGACTGTTGACCATCTTCAAATTGTAACCTTTGAACTCAGGGAGAAAAAAAGGGAATGTTCATTTTTGTTAATGTCGAGACGACATATATTGTGCCGGGGAGAGTGTGACAAACACAAATTATGGTTATGTTGTTATTTGAATTCTGTAAATCTACTGATGATGGGTCTATGGTATTCTATCTGTTGTGTGGCCTGATCAGCTGTGCGGGGATCGATTGGTTTAGTCTTCACCGCATAATCTGGGATCAATTGGTTTAGTCTTCACCTCATAGTTGGGAATTCGCGGGGTTGTCCTCATTCTAGTAAACGTATTTACTTGAGGAAACACCACAAAATCACTCTCGTGATTATTTCTCCCCATTGCAGGTATGATGATGTAGTTCTACAGTTGTTAAATGATTGGAATGATATCCTGATGAGTCCAATGTGATAAGTAAATGTGTATGCCGTTTTTTGGGGGTTAACGTTAATACAGAGCAGGGTTTAGCCGCACGTGTGCCATTAGCTTGTTAGCTAGGTTTAAGCTTGAGTGACGCAGCCATTTTAGGAATTCACCTGTCAATAATGCATGTATGTAAAGATGCTGATTATTCTGCTAAGGTCAATGTTGTAAATGTATGTAACGTTAATGCATTCTAGTAAACGTATTTACTTGAGGAAACACCACAAAATCACTCTCGTGATTATTTCTCCCCATTGCAGGGGCGTAACATTTGCAAAAAGGTCTCCTATTCCTCATATATAATACAGTATATACTATTAGACAAATAATAAAATAAAAGAATGTGGAGGGAAAGTTAAATGAATTTGACAGAAAAATTCAGTTAACTGAAAATGAAAATCCAAAGACCAGTTATTATAAGTGGAACTTATGAACTGAATATTTTTTAAATCTCGGATGCTTCCATTATTATAAACACTAATCTTTTGCACTTTTGATAGCAATATTTGGACATGCAAAGACTAATGAACACTGCTTTATTGAATTGACTTAAGAAAACATGTTTAGGAGGTAATTTATTTAGTAAAGCGTCTGATGTGGAACCCCGCCCCCTGCAATGTTGCATCAGAATCGTAACATCCGGGTGACGTCATCATCCCTTACCCGGTAACTCCTCTTACCGGACTTTACTAAATTCCTCTCTTAACGCGAGGTAACTTTTTTCTAATTATGGCCGACCAAACTGTCGTGGAGAAAATGAGCGAATTGAAGGTGGGCGAGAAAAAGAAGGTACGGTTACGGTCTGAAACCGCTTATATTTAAGTCATATTCTCCAGCTAATAGCTAACGTTAGCCTAGCTTATGGTCAGAGTCATGCTGTCACTCAGCCACAGCGCGCTGCTAACCCGGTGCTAACGTCGCAGCTAGCTAGATAATGTCATTTGGGCTTGATCTAAAGAGAATAGGTAGTTTTAATCAATTTAATCCGCCACGTTTCAATTGGGCGAATTGGGTTTTGGCTCATACAACTTTCAGATCCACGTTGCGCCGTTGTATCGCTGCTTTTTAGACCAACCACTTTGAATGAATCGCCCTATTTCGTTTTAAATCATCCAAAGGACTACTTTGATCCGTCTTCTATAAAGCTTTTGTCTCTTATAAACTTTATGATTTAAACATTTCTAATAATAACCTTTTAATCCGTTAAAAAATTGAGAGGCTCTCAGGTTATTCTTGTTGAATTCTCATACATGCTGGATCACTTATTACAAATAATCTGTATTATATATAATATATTAAGGATTTGTAACCAGTGAAAATGATGGGCTCTCGTTTAAAGTTAAGTTAGGGTAACAGATGTATGCTCCTATTGTTACATAGTATAGTGATCTACACACATTGTAGTTCTACATCTTTCTACAAACGTTCTATAACATCTTCCACCATTTTTGAACAGGGGGGACCTGAGAGTGCCAAAGATGGAGGAAAGAAGAAGGCTAAAGGTGCTGCAGGGGAGTCTGCAGGCCGAGCTGAGGTGAGTTACTCCCCTCAACTAGCCATCAGAAGTGTGTCGGTGCCACTGTCATGTTAACAAGAACCGCAGGCCTAATCCTGTTGGATGTCCTCGCATATAAAAGCAAGCACACACTGCGTTCCCTGGTTGTTGTTTTTTTATTAGATACTTCTAGTCCAAACATTTTATATGGTAAAAGTTACGGTTTTGGACCTGATTCTATTTTAGCAATCTGAAGCCCAACCTTTATGTGATCATTGTCTGATTACACAAAATTGAAAATAAGGCTAGCTGAACATGTAAGATAATACTTTATTTTCATAAGTAATTGCAATCTTCTAAATGGCCTTGTGGATCATCATAATCTGCATTTGACTGAGACTTTCGTTTACATTGAAGTTGTGCGTGGTTAGTATTCAGCTCCTACAGAAACATGTATTTGGAAAATCAAATTGCGCCTTAAGAACTATCAATTAATCAACCGCTCTGATACCAGAAATAATTTTCTATCTAATACTGCCTGTTTAATCCTTTATTTTTATCTGAAGTGATAGGATGACCTTCAGGCCGCTATCGAGCGAGAGCCACTATCATTGTTTGCGTTCATAATGTGAAGCAACTTGTTGACCTATTATTTTACTTTTTCTAGTTTCTAGCTTTATGAGTTACGCAGTTTGATACCCAATGAAAGTAATACACACTGACACCATCTTCCACTTTTTTTATATTGGTCTAGCTCACGCCAGCCCCCCAGTACATCGATGAGCGTCTTTCTCTGTACGCTAAGCTGAAAGCGGAGCACGAAGCGCTGATGGCAGAGAGGGCTGCAGAGAACAGCCGAGCCATCAAGGTGACTCTGCCCGACGGAAAGGTGGTGGATGCCGAGTCCTGGAAGACCACGCCGTACCAGGTGGCCTGTGGAATCAGGTAGACGCCATTATGGGATTCCTACTATACTCTTTATAATCGGATCCCATGAAATGAAAGACTTCATCTGTGTTACACAATAAAAATTTCCCAAAGATTAGCTGACAAGTTTATTAGTGTAGCTTGTAATGTTTCTACATTCTCAAAAGACCTCACAAAACCCATGTTATGAAAGCAGGGATTGGACATGACACCCGCCAACCGTAGACCGTCAATCAAAGTGAATCGAAGGAAACATGCCGTGGAAACTAATGGTTTGTCGGTGAATGATCTCAGCACCAACATTGTTGAATGTACAATGAGGGCCGAGATTGCGTTAACATTGATTAAACGTTCACATGATTAGGCTGCACGGTAGACTCAGGGGATTTTAGGCAGCTCAATCACGCCAGGTATGAGAGTGGATATGACTCAATATGACTTAAAAAGCAACAACTCCAGACCCGCCTCTGTAAATTCTGTGTGATGACAGTGAGCACTTTGCTGTTTATGGCTGGAGTTTTTCACCTTCTATGACCCAGAGGCCTGTTTGGTCAAGGCAATTACATAGTTTTGCATATGTATTTTAATCTCAGAAGAGGGCGGGGTGGGGGCACCTCCTAGGTTACCTTCTAAAACCAGTCAAACTACATCCATCATAGTCGACAGCACATGATGGAAAAACGTTTAGAGAACCTACGATCGTTGATGGCATCAGTTTAATATTGATTGCCTGTAATTTTACAGGAAGTGGAAAGTGCAATTTTAGAAAATCTTGTACATAAATAACCTTAACTGAATTAAAATGCAAAGCCATGACTATCACAAATTAAAATCAGCACTCCGGTTTGACAACCTGGTAATTACGTGATGAGCATGAGGTGTTGTGGATATTGTGATATTCGTTCACGTCAGACCCAATCTAATACTGTTTTAAGATTTCAGCTGTAAGGGGGTGTCACTCAGGTTTTTCTTTTTTTTTTGTCACCCCGTTGTCTTTTCCAGTCAAGGCCTTGCTGACAACACGGTGATTGCTAAGGTGAACGGCGTTGTGTGGGACTTGGACCGACCGCTGGAGGACGCCTGCAGCCTTCAGTTGCTCAAGTTTGATGATGAGGAGGCTCAAGCTGTAAGTCCACCCCGTCACTGGTCAGATGCAGCGCTTATTAGGGATGCACGATATCCATCAATGTGATATCTGAACGGTCACTGACGGGTCCCGGATCTAAACCGGAAGTTAATGTTAACTTAATGTTTGTTTTTAGTAGATAATACATTGACCTGTCTGGTTGTATGTTCATTAAATCCAAAGTTTGTTTGTCAATGATTTTCTTAACTAGAACCTATAGATACTAATTTGAAGAACCCTGAACTCTTCTTATTTTATGTTATCCTTGCAATAGGGATGGCAGTTCCATTTTGGTCAATTCTGAGCTATGGAATATTAAATCCATATACACAAAAAAATGCAGGTTATATTATATCCTAAGGTTATATATACAACAGCTATCAAGGGAACTCTGGATTTTGGTCATGTTCAATGCTTTTACTCAGCAGTACCCAACATCTCTGAGCTCATTCAGCCTTATTAGAGTGTAGTTAGGGCAGGCAAGGTCAAAATGATGAATGAGACGTTTACAATCAATAATGAACCTCAAAGCTCTTGTGATTTACCAAGTACCTGAGACCTAAAGACGGTGAGAGGAGACGTGAGGGTGTAAAACACTGCTGGTCTCTGAGAGAATAACCAGACGTGCTAAATTAAAACCCACATTTTCGCTTCATGGTCTAGAAGGTGATGAATATGTTCTCCCGTAGTATCATTTTTACTTTATTTGGTATGGTCGACATTCAGTAGAATACATTTTTCTCCGTTTGTGGTTTAAATGTCATCAGTCTTCACCAACCTCAAGGTCAATGCTCGTAATGTCACAGCATAGTCGTGCTTTGCATTCTTCTTCTTTTTAATAAGTGTGTGTGTGCGTGTGCATGCAGGTTTACTGGCATTCCAGCGCCCACATCTTGGGTGAAGCCATGGAGAGGGTGTACGGCGGCTGCCTCTGCTACGGACCCCCGATCGAGAGCGGCTTCTACTACGACATGTTCCTGGAGAACAGCGAGTGAGTCAGTTGTGTTAGTCGGTGCTCTGTCATTTGGGTGTGTGCCTTCATGTCGGACTCCCGCTTACCACTGTATGCAAGTCAAGGAAAATGAGGCTCATTTTTTTTGCTCACATCCTCTGAAAAAACACAGTGGCAGCCTCCATTCAGCATTGAGTGCAGTGTGCATATGGATGAGGGACTAGGTGAGCTCGTCATTGGATGTCATTTCCTTTGTGTTGTCCTCCGATGTGTCGCACAGGGGCGTATCGAGCAATGACTTCCCGGGTTTGGAGACCCTCTGCAAGAAGATCATCAAGGAGAAGCAGCCATTTGAGAGGTTGGAGATAAAGAAGGAAACTCTGCTGGAAATGTTCAAGGTATCGTGAAAAGCAAACAACAACAACTCCTCCTCCTCCCCCACACGGGAAAAACATCCAATGAGACATTTTCAATGAGGAATAAAAGTGTAAAAGTACGCTCTCTCCTCGACAGTACAACAAGTTCAAGTGCCGCATTCTCAATGAGAAGGTCACCACCCCCACCACCACCGTTTACAGGTGAGTCCAATGTTGCTAGAGAAAAAGCCCCCATCGGGTCGTGTTGTTTGTAGGTTTGGCAGGTCTGAAAATAGAGGTTTTGATATTTTTACGCAATTTGATAACGAGGACGTGAATGTTGAGAGTCTTAACCTAAACACTTAGAACAACATTCTGCTTTTCAGGTGTGGCCCTTTGATTGACTTGTGTCGCGGGCCCCATGTGAGACATACAGGAAAGATCAAAGCGCTGAAGATCCACAAGGTGAGCAACTCGTTTATGCCTCGGGTAGTACACCTGTTGTTTTGGGATGTAATGTTGATTAAGTAGCGTTTGAAGTACTGATTAGAAGAGAACTCCCTTTCACAGCAAATGCTTAGTATTTCAGAAGACGTCCTCACTTAATTCATTACGATAAATACACTTTCAAGTTTATCTGGATGTTTATCAGTTCATTTTGCAAATCTTCACCAGTGAGCCTACTTTCTGAAATCCACACAAACCGCTCTTCACATCCACATAAAATATATACACAGACCTTATTTGAACAGAGCTGGCTCCTCTTTGGTTTCTACCTTCCAAAAAAGAAGTTTCATGCCAAGCTGGTCACAGGACACTAGGACAAATAGCGTGTCCTAAGTTATGGACCCGTTTCTGACAGCAAGCAACATTGTTATCTTCTCCTGCCTCTCCTCAGGAGTGTGTGTGTTTGTGCAGAGGCTAAGCCCCGCCCCTCGCTGATTGATTGACAATTCATGACTGCGTAAAGCTTCAACAGTGCGCCGGCAGTGCGGGCCCCACTTTGTTTCATTTTCCAGGGATAAGATGGAGCCGAGAAGCTCACGTAATCCTTTTTTGTGGTGTCTGGGTCCGCTAGAATTCGTCTACATACTGGGAGGGTAAGGCGGACATGGAAACCCTCCAGAGGATCTACGGAATCTCCTTCCCCGACCCCAAGATGCTCAAAGACTGGGAGAAGTTTCAGGAGGAGGCCAAGAACAGAGATCACCGCAAACTGGGCAGGGTATGAGAAGAGAAGAGGCTTTCGCTGCGAGTTTGTCCCCATGGTGATCATAGAACAGGTTTTGCTCGTACGAAGGACGTTATTTGCAGTATGTTATTAAACACTCGTGAAGTACAAGCGCCCAGGTTTGATGTAGCCGCATGTTGTCAACACACATTACTAAAAATACAGCACCCTGTTTGCTGCAGGACAGAAACAAGACTTACTTGTACTGTTTTTAACTTTCAGACAAATGCCTCAGAGTGTCAATTGTTAGAAATCAGTATAATTCAGTCACATATTATTCAAGAAAGATCTACAGAATAGTAATATCTGCTGACAGCAGACTGGGGGGGGGGAGCAGCAGCATTCAATCCCATCTCCCAGTTATACTTTGCCGTCAGGCTGCCTTTGTTACTTTTGCAGTTTAGGGTGTGTGTTACTGCCATTCATTCTGTACCATGGGAAGTATTCAGTATGTGAAAGTGAAAACCAGTCGGGCCTGTGAGGTGGCTCCTGTTTTAGTTCTCCATCACGCTGACAGACCTTTTTGGATCTTTAATTCAGGAGCAGGACCTGTTCTTCTTCCATGACCTGAGTCCGGGGAGCTGCTTCTTCCTGCCTAAGGGGGCCTTCATCTACAACACCCTGATCGAGTTCATCAGAGTGAGCCCCACCTGCTGTGATCGCACTCTGAACTGCAAGACTTTAAGTTGTCTGTGAGGCTTGAGAAGAAGGAAAAACGGATTTGGACCTTGAGTCGGCGACCCGTTCAATATTAGTGGTTTTATTGAATGCAAGATGTAGTGCTGAAGTTCTATATTGCTTTAAGTGCCTATGCACTGCTATTTATTTTTTAATTTTAAGTCCCACTGATGACCTCAGGGCAGGTGATCAAGATCAAGTCTTAACAAACAAAGGCTTTGCATTAAAAAGGTCACGTCTTAAAATAAATACTTTTAACTATTAATGCAATAAAATGCCAATTCATCTTGTAAACAGATATTTAAACATGGACTTATTTCTACCATGTAATAGAAAAGCTTTCTGTCACATCTAGGGAAAGAGATTTATGGATCTCAAAATGTCCTATCATTTGGAATGAAATGAAACGGCTCATTACGTCTCTGAAGAGATGGGACTGAATATCAGGCCCATTGAAATGAATTTTCCCTTTGATTTGATGAAATAGATTTCCAACTAGGGAGTAATGGGGGGGTGTTTCTTCTACAGATCAGCCTGCAGAATGTCTGATATGTGCAGCGGACTACAACAAAATGCCATTCATTTAATTATTTCCAGCAGCCTTTTCTTATATTTGAAAATTGATATCCGATCAGTTTTTCTTTCAATAATGTGAACTGAGAAGCCGTGCGGCTTCCGGTGGCAGCGGCTCCGTGTTGGTGGTGAACACTTCCTAACGAGATGAACCCCGTTCCGTGTTTGTCAGAGTGAGTACAGGAGGAGGGGTTTCCAGGAGGTGGTGACGCCCAACATCTACAACAGCAAGCTGTGGCAGACCTCCGGCCACTGGCAGCACTACAGCGACAACATGTTCTCCTTCGAGGCCGAGAAGGAGACCTTCGCCCTCAAACCCATGAACTGCCCGGGACACTGGTGAGGCCTCCTTTAACCTCCCTTTGCAGGTTGTTGGAAATAAGCAGCGGGGAACTAGACAAGAGAGGAAAAAAGCGGCCACATCTGTAGCATCAGGGAAACGCGGCCTGCGTGAGAAGCCTTTGCTTTTTAAGTAATGGCTACAGCAAGAAACACACGGGAATGATCCCGAGACAGCGTATTGACATCACATCAACATTTTCAATCCGTAGAATATGGTATTTTAACCTCAACACTTCCTTTTCTGTCATCAGAATCCCTTGATTTGCACAAAACCAGGCTTTTATTCTGAAATATCGTGATTGTTTAAACGACAGGGATTCGCATCGCTGCAGATGACGTTGGAGTTGTAGCTTTTAATGGCTGGTTGTGAATGAGCAAATGCTTTATACTCTATTTCTGAATGTATATTGATGACCATTAACAATGAATTGAACAAAACAATATGGTCATCATAGATTGGTCTGAATGCAACTACTACAAATTCTAACCCGCTCGCTGTTAACGAAAACAGGCTATTTGAGTGATGCTGGGAGGTCTTTATGAAAGAGCTTCATATTTGCCGTAGCGCTCTGCTCCTTTCTGTGGTTGTCGGTTGCTGGATGACCCAGTTCAAGTTCCTGCTGGGTGCTGCATTGCTGTAAAGAGCCAGACTGCAGCTCATTGTTTCACATCTTTTATCTCCTTTGTCTTTGTGCTGTCCACGCTGGCATCCCCTCTGCTATGGTAGATTAAAATGGAAATTGAGAATGCAAACGCATCGTCGGATAATAAATCAATCGTAAAAAGCACTATTGTCATAACTCGAGGTCGGGGCAGGCCGTTGTGATTGGTGTGGTTTTATTTGCTCCCCTCAAGCCTGATGTTCGATCACCGGCCTCGCTCCTGGAGAGAGTTGCCCATTCGCATGGCCGACTTCGGCGTGCTGCACAGGAACGAGCTGTCAGGAGCCCTGACTGGCCTCACGCGGGTCCGCCGCTTCCAGCAGGACGACGCTCACATCTTCTGCACCATGGACCAGGTGAGTCGACGGCTCAAGCTGCAGCTCCGCTCAGTTGAGGAACTAGCAGCAGGTCCCACGAGAATGCACACATGTTATCTTATTGATCCATCTGTCACAGATATTTCATTCATTTATTTAGACGCTTTTTACATCGTGCCACCCGAGCATTAACAGAGACGGAGGGTAATCAAAAAGACACAGAGCGTAACCCAGAGAAACGCCACAGACTGAAAGTGCAATGCATAAAACATAAAAGCTAAGAAAGTGAGCTTTACTGTCCATTTTCAAAATAAATGAATAGAAAGTTAAAGTACATTGGGTTTTTCTTCACATCGCCCAGCACTTAACCATTCCAGTTCTGGTGTAATTAACCTAAATAAAAAGCATATACAACCCACTATTACCCAGTAAACTAAACTACTCCAGAACTATTGTAAGCGACGTGGGTGTATGCTCATGAAATTATTCAAAACGTTAATCCCCGAGTGTCTCTGCGAACCTCCTCCCCCTACTTTTCCTCTCCCTTCCAGATG
Organism: Pungitius pungitius; assembly: GCF_949316345.1. Taxonomy (NCBI): domain Eukaryota; kingdom Metazoa; phylum Chordata; class Actinopteri; order Perciformes; family Gasterosteidae; genus Pungitius; species Pungitius pungitius. The sequence continues at coordinate 6,348,017 of NC_084904.1, forward strand.
CCCGAACAGTGCCACATTTCAGAATGAACTCTTACACTATCTCCAAGGAACTTTAAAGTGAGTCAAACAATGCTGAGACAGAAACCAAGCACCGAGTGGAAAGCGATCACCTTTAGTGAAAGTGGGTTTCTGTGGAGAGGAACTGCGGGTCTTAGTGCGTCCGTGTCCTGCTGCTACAGTTGATTAGTGATGGATTTGGGTGATGCTGAGGCCACCGGCAGGTTCTCAGGTCAAGAGAGGGGACTCGTTTCACGTGTTTTGTTTTTGCCTCCACACCCAGATTGAGGAGGAGATCAAGGGCTGCCTGGACTTCCTACGCACCGTGTACGAGGTCTTCGGGTTCACGTTCAAACTCAACCTCTCCACCCGGCCAGAGAAGTTCCTGGGGGACCCGGCCGTCTGGGAGCAAGCAGAGAAGGTGACCACAAGACTCCCTTTTCCCCCAAAAAGCTGTTTTGTGATTTTATCAAGGTGAAAACTTTGTGGCCTCGACACAGGCGGAAAATGGAAGTTTAAGGGAGCCGGTCGGGTTTGAATTTATCAACATTACGTAGGATAGGAGGAATAAGTTTATATGGCAAGAAGGATTTAAATAAAGGAAATAACTAGTAAAACAGCTAAATGTAAAGATAAAATAAATACTAAAATCATCGCAATTCACACCTCTAAAGTAAAACACTTTGGTGATGAGAAGAAGAGGTGATGGGAAGTGAAGCGATCTTTGTCTTATGCTCTAATCACTGTCAAATCTGGGATTGAAATGAATATAATCTGATCTCAGAATATGCATTTAAAAAATGTATAGTTAAGGTAATGGGAAACATGTGCAGTAATGCCACACAAAGTGTCATAAAAGCTTTTTTTCCCCATTTGATAATCTGGCTGCTGAGTTCTGGATAAATGCATTTGTGAGACACAGTAGTCCAGGTGTCAACATTGAAGATTGTTCCTTTCCATCTTTGTGCTTCCTCATTGGTAAAAAACAGTTTGGATAAGCCGTAAGATCTCATTACAACACTCAATCTGTGTTTTAAATCTCCTTTGCAAATGATTTTATCCTCACAAGTTTTCTATTTCTTAGATGTGAGCCAGATTTCATGCAGATTCGGTACTTTTTAAAGGTTCCAGAGATGCTCTTCATTTCGTCAGTGGTGTGATGGTTTAAAGTCCTCACTGATGGATGAAGTGTGTCCTTTTGCCTGCTGGCAGCAGGAACATTAGTGATCATGTCATTTTATTAGTAATCAATCTAGTGGCCACCGTTTTAAATATGAAACTCTGCTGATCAGATCACAGAACCTACTGACTCCCTGCATGTGCTCCTAACACCATTATGGCTGCTTGAAAGATGCACATTTCTCTGAAGAAAAGCATTTACCAAATTCAACACCGGCTTGTTAGAATTATTCTTTGCACCCAGAAAGGTGGAGAAATGTTAATTCTTTAATACTCAACCAACCATGAAGAACTAACAAGACAACATTTCCCAGTCCAGTGGTGGCGGGATAAGGCATGTGTCAGACACACACACACACACACACACACACACACTGTAACACACCACTCACTGTCTGCGTATTTGTCCCACAGCAACTGGAGAACAGCTTGAACGACTTTGGGGAGAAATGGGTGCTGAACCCGGGCGACGGAGCGTTCTACGGGCCGAAGGTGAGCCGCGGCGACGCTGTACTGTGAGCCGTGGAAACCCCGATGGCGCCGCCGCCGCTCACCGCTTCTGTTGTTCCTCCGCAGATCGACATCCAGATCAAGGACGCCATCGGCCGCTACCACCAGTGTGCCACCATCCAGCTGGACTTCCAGCTTCCGATCCGCTTCAACCTCTCCTTCGTCAGGTAGCTCTCCCTCCGCGTTCATCAGAGGCGACGTGTTCTTGGGCAAGCCACTTAATCACCTTATGCCCCCGCAGCTGTGACCACGGCGTGTGAATGCTGTTAGTGTTGTTTGCCCCTCCCATCAGCGTATGAATGAGTGAATGATGATGACACGTAGTGTTGAAGCGCTTTGAGTGGTCGTATTTAGGTGGTAGAGGGAAGGAAATTATTTTTGAGGCAGCAAATGCACCATTAACATTGGATTCAAACAAATTGTAGTAAAGTGACCATAATCAGAGATGGATGTTTTCTATGGAAATACCGGTGAAATCATTCAGTCCCCCTGAAAGCAATAATTTGGAAACTATTAAGGGTTGAAAGCAGAGAATAGGATCTGCTTGAATGGAGCGATGTGATGTGCATTTACGTTCAAGTTAAAAATGATGTTTTTGTTATAATCCAGCAGTTAAACAGCGTTCTCACTGTTTTACTACAATCCCCAAAAAGGAGAGTACCAACATGTTGTCCAGACAATCTCTGTTGATCCTAAAAAGAAATGTTCATTGTGATGACTTTTGCAGCCAAGACGGCGAGGACAAGAAGCGTCCGGTGATCATCCACAGAGCCATCCTGGGATCGGTCGAGAGGATGATCGCCATTCTGACGGAGAACTACGGAGGCAAATGGTTTGTAAACGCTGTTAACGATCTGCACATCAGACCCATTTGAACCCGTGTACCTGTACCTGTGTGAGCGCCCCAACGTGTTGTGTTCCAGGCCGCTGTGGCTCTCTCCCCGTCAGGTGATGGTGGTTCCCGTGGGACCGACCTGTGAAGAATACGCTCAGAAGGTAAACCGCTGATCGAAGACTAGATCGCACCTCACTGGTGGAAGTGTGCACGTCTCTGTGGAACTCCACCGCGAGCGAAACCGAGCGCAAAGGAGGGTTGTAAACGCGACCATTGATGTACGCCCAAATGTATGTCTGTCCGCATGTGCACACGCGTGTTGTAGCAGCAGTTATGGTAAATATGAACAGTCCTCAGTTAAAAGCCAATACCTTGTTCATGTGGAAGGCGCTGCATTCAACACCAGCCTGCAGAAATTTCACAATAAAAGCCTTTTGAACAAATGACGGGATGTGATAAAAAAATAATTTTCTCTTCCTGTCTCGAGGAGACGCAGCCTGTGTGTAGCCCGTCTTACAGACAAGTGTAGAACTAGTTTACATTAGAAAAGCGTAGAATATGTAGTTGTCTACTGAAATGATGGCTCAGGCAGGTGCTCTCTCACTCACACACACACACACACATTTTTACCCATACACTTGCTACATATGATGTTACCTGGCAGGTACTTCACTGTTCTTGTTGTTATTTTTAGGTATTGTCTCTTACACAACTGTTTCAATGTGTCAGGTCAAACAGGAGTTCCACAACAAGGGCTTCATGAGTGATGTGGATCTGGACCCCGGCTGCACGCTGAACAAGAAGATCAGAAACGCACAGTTGGCGCAGTACAACTTCATCCTGGGTCAGTGGACACACACTTCTCTCATTTACTTGAGCTCATTTACTCTCTTCTCCCACTTTCCTCTCTTATCTTTCTTCTCTCACTTCCTCCCTTTCCCACTTCCTCTCCTCTCATTTCCTGTCTTATCTCCACCTTGCTGTCCATCTCCATACTGATTGTGTCTTTTCTTTTTGTTTCTCTGCTTATCAATAGTGGTTGGGGAGAAGGAGAAGACCAGCAACACTGTGAACGTGCGCACCCGGGACAACAAAGTGCACGGCGAGCGCACCGTGGAGGAGTGCGCCGAGCGACTCCAGCACCTCAAGACCTGCAGGAGCCTCAATGCTGAGGAGGACTTCTGATCTCTGTCTCTCTGTCTGTCAGCTCGTTCTTCTCTCAACAATATATCGACTGTGGTAACTACCTGGGCCATGTGGTCAAAATCTGTTTTTGACTGAACTACTTTTCACATTGCGGCCTAGTCTCTCCTTTTTGTCCTCTTGGAAATCACATTATTTTACATTTAATAATTTCTTCTGGTGTCTTCCTTGAGTTGCTGTGTTTTTGGTCTGTATTCTTCTGCTTACAGACAAATGCAGCCCCGATGATTGGGTCTTTGAACAGAGAATGGATGAGCTGATTTAAAACACTGGGAAATGAATTTGTTACGCTGTCTTAACAGTTTGTATCAATCACTTTCTTCAGGGAATTGTACGAGTTACAATTTTGATAATAAAATGGTTTATTCTTAATGTTTGTGTGTGGCTTTTTATTTGGAAACACACCTGACCTCTGATACCGCTCACGCCACTAGTGGGTGCTGCGTGTGTGTGAGCGATACTTAAACATGGGACTAACTATTGGTTTACTCAAAGTATATATGATAAGCATATTTTCTTTCATCACATCACGTAAACGCCTTGTATTAGAACCAAGGGTTAAAAGCCGGACTGAAATATGTAATTGACCTTTGAGAAGCCGTGAGCTCCCGCCTCTGACCACAGGCCAATCTATAGGAAAGATTTCTAAGGACACCTTCATGCTGACCAGCAGGTGGGACCGCTGCTCCAGGGTCTTTGGGTGTGGGAGAGGAAAATATTTGAGCTGAAGACTCGCAACCCCCCCCACCCCCCCCCACACCGGGACACTTGTAGGCCGCCCGTGTATGAAGGGTCACAACGCTTCGGTGAACTGAGCCAACACTCCCTTCTCCTCCCACGTGTGGAAAAGGTCCTCGTTCTGTGATGAGGTCACACTCGCGTCAGAGTTTTCACACCAGTCTTTTTGTGGTCTGTGATTTGCTCTCAAGTACCTCGGCTGATGGGTGGATGCAGGTTTATTGACAGATTGAAGGAGAATGGATTCAAACTATGGCTGACACCTGCTTCTGAATATGAACGCTACGTGCAAAAAATAATAAAGTATCATCTCCCTAATGGCCAGCAGGAGGCAGCACCTCTGGTAATAAAACCATTGTGATTGACACGTCCACATGTCATTTACTTCATTGCAGCGGTCCACATGTTATCTTTGGTGATTGATAGATTTATTGTGAAGTCAAAGATAAATCTAATCACCTGATATGATCAGAATCAATTATCTTAATTCAAGATAAATGGAATATAATATTGTGATCTTTTTAGGGGACTTCAGTACAATTCTGTTATTTCTTACTATCTTTTAAAAAGCTCTCATTTATTCGTAAACTTTTTATTAAACTTTTAATATTTTAATTCTAATGAGGGGAGAACATTTATCTATTTTTAGATTATTATTTATAATTCATCCAGTTAAATTAGAAAGCTGACTATTCTTATTCTAAATATTCTTATTATTCAATGGAATTTTCATTATCTGATTTGACAGTTGCTTCATAATATATTGGACTAAATCATATCTGAGTCTCTAAATTCCCCTCTTTATACATCCAAATTTAATACCTCTTTACACCATCCATTTTTATTTATTTTTTTAATCTGGAAAGTTTTGTTCGACTAAATGGAACACTAGAAACGACACCATACCATCAAACCACAGGCTACAGACTGATCAGCCCGAGACGACTAAATGGAGATGAGAATGTGTTAATTGTACCCATAATAAAAGTCAATGGATGAAATAACGGATCATAACCAGATGGGGAATCAGCAAGATCTTACATTGTTAAACTTGGCAGTGAACCTCTTGAGTTTAATCAGTGATCTTTGGCCTGAAGGTTCCCATCAGTCTGATGGGATTCATTGTACTTGTGGAATAACGAGCTGGCTGTTAAACAGCTTCACTGCTCACTGCTCGACCTCCTCAGACGCTGCACCACGACCTGGGATGTGCCTTGTGACATTTCTTTACTTTGCTCAACATTTTTAGACACACTACAGCATGAGAGTTTGTAACAGACTATTCTAAGACTTCTATGAATTTCTTTCACATTAAATGTACTATAAAAGGAAGGTTTCCAAAGTATTACACTGTGACTATGATTTTTTTCTAATTATTTTAATAAATAATATACTATTATAGAACTTTTTTCAACTTCATGACATTTTTTTACATAGATTACAGTGACCTTTTGTTGACGTGATGATGATTTACTTCTTTTTATACCATGATACCACATATTATACTGTGACTTTGGATGTCTTTCTCATACCAACATGAGAAACTATATTATGACTTTTCTTACATTAGTTCAACACACTATTCTACACTCTACATAACATACTATAGTGGGACTTTTTAATGTATTTAGTGCAGGGCGACCCTCCTACGGACTTGTCCTCCTGTGACTGCTCTGATGAAGCACAGAGAGGGGAAAGGACACTAGAGATCCTCAACAGCCATTATTATGTAACAGCTTAAGATGTGTTTTCTCAGCTTAGCTCAGTTTAATACAACTTGTTTAGTTCCTTTCATGTGCGTCTAATAAAGAGGAACTAGATTGTGATCTTTGCCTTGTTGATATCTTGTTTCCTTTTGTGTGTGTTCTTTCCTTAACAAAACAGTTATTAAACGTCATCTACAAGCCGCCGAGGGCCAGATGGGACATCCGGTTGGGACGTGTGTCCTGAGCATGTTTTACAATTCAGGTGACAATCGACCCTTATTCATGTCTTATTTTATACAAACAACACCACGTCAGCTGTCATTGATGGAACACCTACAATATCGTTGATTATATGTTTGTATTTCTAATCCGTAAAGTAGCCGCGCAACAAGTAAAGTAACTATTTAAACAGGCAGAGAGGAGTGACCATAAATGATGACCTAATGGACAATACTACTACAAATGCAAAACTCTTTCATGTAAACTTATTACACTTTTTCCAATTGGACTTGAAGATATGCCTTAGTATCTCTAAATCCCCCGGACTCAAATGGATGCTGCGCCTTTTATTCCCATGTTGCCATGGCGAATCGTGGGGTCAGCGCTCCATTGATGATGCCCGTCTTCCATTTACACAAGAGCTTAACTCAGCGTGAACCAACTCACGAGTTCATGGATCAGCCTGCTCGCTTAGATTTGTGTAGTACAGGCAAACTTATAAATGCCTCCTCTAGAAAAGTGAGGTTAGCTTTACCCCCCTCAGAGCCTTATGCTAAGCTAACTGCTTTCTGTTTTATAAACAGTTATTTTGGTGTTAAACCTCTCAAGTCCCAGAACTTTTCTTTCTTTCTCAACAACACAAAGTTGTTGTCCTTGTATTTGTGTTGACTTCCCTCCGTCACCATGGCGACTGATGTAGTAGTCACCGCTGTTGTGTATTGGGTGCATATGATGTATGTGAAAGGTTTGTTTCCACTGTGCTTTTTTTCCCCAGCACTGACAGCCAAAAGCTGAACAGCCTCCCCTGTGAGGCGCCCGTGTTGCTCTCCACCCTTTCATCCTGCAGCCATGTTGCTTCTGGACCAAAGAAATGCTTATTTGAATGCTCACCAACCATTTCCTTCTCTGTGTCTTCAGCAACTCTTGTCCCATATCACACACACACACACACACACGCACACACACACACACACACACACACACACACACACACACACACACACACACACACACACACACAGGCACACCACCTTATGCTGCATCATCAGTCGCTCTGCATGAATGAACCACATCCCCGAATTATGTCGGCTGCTTGTGAAGTTTTCTTCATTAATATCAATATGTTACCTTATTACATAGTTCTAATTGGGAGCGGTTAGATTGCGCTGCTGGTATCCGGAGAACCTTTACAGGTTTGTGTTGTTCTCATCATTATAGTATGACCTCTGCTTCTGATCCGGCCTTAATGAGGTCAACCACTTAGCAGCAAAGGGAGGCCTTCCCCACAAGACGCAGCATGTAGACAGAGTTACTGTGAGAATCTGTGACGTCCGTCTGGAGCAGCGCTCTAGTTTAAAGGTGAGTATTTTAACCAGGTATTAACGGAACGGAACGTACCGTCACGTTAGATGGGTGGAAGTACCTGCTTATCCACACCACCCATCACCTAATGTATGTAGTTTAATGATTACCTACAGCCAATTGTTCCATTGGTTAACTATTCTATTCAGCTTATTATTCCACCTATGCATCAACTTTTATTGTTCCATGGCATACATTTTTCCTTATTTCAATGGTTTATTAATCACTTTAAGCTTTTAATGTTTTTTTTTAACTGTTTGGTCACTGCCTTTATGTAGTGCATTTACTTTTAGGAAAAAATTATACAATAATGTATGTATATGAATATTTTTTACTTTTCTGCTGGCTGACTTACTACATTTAATGCAACCTGACAAACTGTATCTTCAAGGTGTTTTAAAAAAAAAAAAGAATTCATCCCAAACCTTTCCATTCACTCCTCTAACAAGTGCAGCATCACCTCCCCTGCAAATACTTTTGGGAATCACTTTTCAGGACCATTGCATTGTTTTCCTTTAAGTCCATCCCGAAGGATATTTCCCACAAACTCACTGTGACAAGTATGATTCGAACAGATGTTTAATAAAGTTTGATATTCTTGGCAGTAACGGCAGTAAAAACACTTTTAAACCCCAACGTCTTTACCACGAATCAACGTTCTTCTTGTGTGTGGCGCCCTGGGCATCATGGTGCCGGTCCAATGCGCTTATTTTTGGTGCTAATATACTCCTTATGGTAAAGAACTACATGCTGTAAATCCCCCGTATGCACAGCCCACCTCCCTTTCATGACTTTGTTGGAATTGGCCCGACGTGACACCTTTTTTCTCCATCAATCGGCAAATCAAAGATCTTTTACCCGACAATTTCCGTCGCTTTGTGCCACACGACCTGACATTATTCCTGGGCTTAACGCAACCTGCCCTCACGCACAAGCTTCATGTTGTGCAGAATGTGACTGATCCCAACTGGAAGCTCGGCCCCAATGCTCCAGACGTGAATTCCATCCTTCTCCACTTGCTTTAACTCCAACTCACATCTTTTCCTTACGTGCAGGCAGCGAGATGTTTGGGCTTGTTGTCCACAGAGGAGGCCTCGTGGTTGTTATTTATCCAAATGTATTTTTTTCTTCTTGTCTTTCTCCTTCTCTCTGCTCTCAGGGGGGAGTTTTGCTTTGGCAGCAGACCAACAATTCACCGGTGGGTTGACGGAGCTGATTAAGTTGAGGTTGAGGGCTGCATAAATCACTGGCTCTCTGCTAATAGAGGGCCGTATAAAATGAGTGCAGGACCACCCATGCTGCGGGTCAGAAAATAGGAGCATCAAGTCATATCTACCACGCAGCGCTGTACGGCCATTTGAAACCCTTAAACCCCCCCCGAGGAGCTCTCTTAGCAACACAGGAAAGGCTTGTCTGGCATTCGCAGTGCACTGATTCATATTTGGCACTTTCATAAAGGTTCCAAAGCTTTTTTTCAAGGGGCCTATTCGCAAACATTTTGCTCCTTAATCACCTTTTTAGGAAAGAAAAAAACATTTCAACGCCAATAATTCCCCTTTCATACAAAGAGAAGATTTTGGTTTTTCCTCTTCTAAGTGAGGAGAAAAGGCTGCACACCACTCCGGCCATTACCCACATCTTCTATTTCCTTCGCTCTATCTGTCCATGTGTGAATAGGGGGGTGCTTGAGCTCATTCAGCAGAGCCGCCAAGAGAGGTGTGAAGGTGGCTGTTTGTGGGGGCCTCTTCCTTTGTGAGAGGGGGAGATAAAACACGAGCAGAGCATGAGGGGGGCGGACCCCTGTCGCACAAAGCCGCGCGTATTGCTCAATACCGAGGCCTGGGTCCCTCGGTGTAGCACAACAAAACTCTCCTTCTTCCATGGAGCTTGGCCTTGCATGGGTCACATGACTGTTACTGTGTGCTCGAGGATTTTCAAGACTGCAATGGTACGATAATAAAGAAGTCCAAACTGGAAACTGAATATAGTTTTTGGGTTTAAAATGTGAATGTTCCACTAGTTGGTTCACCCGCTAGTAGCAGAGCCGCTCCGCAGAGGTCGGTGCAGTCAGAGATTCTACAAGGATTCATCAGCACCACCTTTACATTTAGGAATTAGATCCACATGCAGAATTAGCAGCTTTAGGGAAGGTAAATATGGCAAATGCATCAGAAACAATTAGTCAGAACACAAGTTGGTCTTTTGTCTGCACCACTTTTATAGCACCTTGATCTTAGGAAGACTGAAGGTGGCATTATTTGTCAGACTAATCCACAATGATAACAGGGTTGCAGCTCATAAAACTGTGTTTTTAGTTCACTAATCTTTTAAATGGCATTTACAAATCCACAGCATAGAAAATATCCAGGAATTTAATTGGTTACAAACGGCATATTGATGGATGTTCTTCAGGCGGTGGGAGAAAAAGTTTGAGGTCGCCGAAACCGCAGCGCAGAAATGTGCCAATCAAGGGAATGACAAACCGATCACATCTGGAATCCACTTTGCCCACAGCAACGCTGAGTGAGCGTACACTTTGACCCGTGGCTCCGATGCACTTAGGCTGCCACGGGGTGTCCTTTACTGCCTCTTAATGGCTTCAGGTCATCTCTCATAAAAACGGGGAGTGTGCAACAAAAAGGACTCTTGGTCGCGTTCGCCCCCTGACGGGTGTTTATGGCGGCTACCTGTGCTTCACTCTCACGCCGCTGCCCAGGTGGGCCGGCGTGGGGGGAGGAGGAGGGGGGGGGGGGGTGTTGGTGACGCTGCAGGAGGATAAGCCAGGGCTGTGGTTCGCTCTGTTTGGTTGGACAACGTACCAGCTGCTGTAAAAACTAAGTGCTTTGCTCAAATGATTAGTGCAAAGCTCTGTTTTTATGGGACGTTTGCCGTTTGGGGCAGGTTTTATGAATACTTATATCTGGTGTTGAATAACTCGTAGTGGATTCTTTGTGTTGTTATATTTAAAAAAAATGGACCTTGAATAGTTTCCATGGTAATCTTCAAATTGAAATATTAGTCTTGTCTCAGAACAGTGATTCTCTGAGAGGCTTTGCGTGCTATTTGACTTTTCCGTGTTGCGTCATAGACGAGGTGTGATCGGTGTGCCACACATGAGTGAGCTGACGTGTTTGTGGTGCTGTGCCACACGTCAGGAGGCCCCACAGTGGGACGGACCGATGGCCACGGCTTACAGTGGGCCTTCCATACAAAGTTGAGTGGCTTTTTATTGTGTATGGTGAATTTCCCATGTTAATTAGCTGCTGCCATTTGTTAGCACTCACTGACAAGGTTGGCATTTCGTTCTTTTGCTCTTGAACTGAAAAGGTGAAAAAGAGAACAAATCTGACCAAATTTGGCAATGTTTCCTACCAGCTATTAAGGATACCGTACTCTTCATGGGACAGTATAAACATTCTTATTCTAAGCTCTCTCAGATCATACTTTTAAATATATTAAATGAGGCATTATCTAAAGGTAACGTTTGTTACATTCAGTGGAAATCTACAGTTAGTAGTAAAGTAGTTCTTTCCATTATGTTATGGAAGCAAAGCTCTCCTTTATACCATCGGTTTGTTCTTTTAAAGCTCATAAAAGTACACAATTTAATTTCCTGGCAGTGAAGCAGTCCCAGTGTACCTGCACCTGTACCTGTGCTCACAGACCCGTCTCTGTCGCCACGGCGCCCACCTGCTTGTGTTTGAGTTTCCACTGTTGGCAAAATATTGAGTTGCTACGTTTAAACAGCTCCTTTTAGTGTGGAGTAATTTGCAGCTTCTAAACGATGACATGCTGTTAATTGCTCCACCGTCGACAGGACGTCTCGCTTCCAACGGCGCCTCACGCGGCGAACATGTGACCTCATCGGGGCCTGTGGGCGCAGCGGAACCACCGGGCCGCCGGCGGCTTCGGGGGCCTGTTTTTTCAATGTTGTCATGGGAGAGGTGGCAGCATTCGGGAGAGCCCAACAAAAGGCCCCTTTGTCCCCCCCCGTCCCCCCCCCCGTCCCACATCTGTCCGGGATCACCTCCTCTAATTGCTGACGTTGTTTTTTGGGGGGATTTGATGGCATAAATATCAAATTATCAGACTTCCAGAAGTGAGTCATTGCCTGCCGAGGAGCAGAGGGACAAACAGCCGTCCCGTCAGTGAGCATCTCAGCATTTACACCTCCGGCTGCATGTCAGTTTGACATCACAACCAGAACAGGTATGACCTCCCACCTCAGGGTGGATTCTAGATCTGCTTGAACCCTGTCGACAGAACACAAAATCAAAGAAGCAGTCAGACAAAAACAGATGTCATGGTGCTGTTACAATAACACATAACATACATATATGGAATATGTTTTAATGAATTACGGTGGGGAGATACTCAGTGGGACATTTTACATTGGAAAAACAGAATTGTTGGTGGGAAAACTATGTGATGCTTCAAAGTAATACATCGGTTACTCCTCAAAAGCCAGCGCCAACTTTTGCTTGTTCCTTTCACAGTGTGAGTGTGCCACGCTTTTGCCTTGGTTTTGGAAATCTGCATCCTCTCCTCTCCTCTCCTCTCCTCTCCTCTCCTCTCCTCTCCCGTCCCTGGACTTCCCTCTGACAGTTACATCTTTTCAAGATATACTTTGGTTTTCACAGGAAACTTAAGTCAGGTTAAGCCAATGTAGTCTGTGAACTGCGTTGTTCGGTTTAGACCACAACTGCTTCGTTAGGTTGAGGAATAGATCTTGGATTTGGTTCAAATGACCCGAGCAGAGTTACTCGACATCTCGTTTCACATCAGAAAACAAACCGGCTGACAGATGCTTTTTGATGGAGGCGTTCCCCTCGGGCTGTCTTTAGTGATTACATGAGTAACGTGCATTCCTTCGCTTACAAGTCATCTCCTACTTGTCAATTTCAGTGCTTTCAACCACCGCCGGGCCTCAGGATCAATTCTACTGTGCTGCTCGGACACAATATGATTTTTCCGTTATTTACAGCAGTCATGCACAATTTTCCACTCCGGTGCGATACCAAGCATTTTGGGGAGGCCTTCTCGGCTGATTCTCCCTTAATCTCTGACATTTTGTGGACCCCAGAAAATGAAAATGAATTGACAATGAGTCTAGGAACGGCTGTAAAAACAAACTAAATTCAATACAAAAGCATTTTGGTTCAATTTGACAACGAAACACCCGAGTAACCTTTCGGTGACTCCTCCTAAGAAGCTCCACATGGTGCCAGTGGGCGTACGAGTGGATCTTCCCATGGCTCGCAGGCCTCAAAGGACGCGCGGTGGGCTCCGCCTCCCGAGGGGGACAACAAAAGTGCCCACCGTGTTGTTTGGATAGTTTGGCCGTAACCCCCGCGCCCAGCGCTCCGTCACACAGCGGCCAAACACAAGCGCTGTCAGCCAGAGGCGGTTGCTAAACAACCCACGGTAGGCATCCGTGGAGATTAGCAGCAATGCCCCCCCCCGGGGGGCTTTCAGGACCCCTCGCTGCGCCGTGGGCTGGCCGCGCCCCGCCTGCAGATAACGTGTGACAGCGAGGCCTGACAGCCCTGCTGCCTTGCCCAAGGACGCGCTGTCCCCCTTGGGCACAATGGGACCCCCTCCCCCCCCACCCCCCCCAGGCCGCCCACAACAACTCCCGACAAAGAGAGCGGCCAACAAAAGGCCCGTGTTAAATTAGGCATTTAATTCAACACTTGTTGGCGAGGGCAAAGTAATCAGAGGTGAATGGTAAAAACATATCAGGAGGGCAAGGAGAGGCAGGGCGTCACATAAAGGCCCAGCAAAGAAGAAAAACTACACCACACAGAAACTTTATTTGAAGCTCAATAAAGGAAATGGAAAAAAATACATTTTATTGCAACAGTGGAAAAGGGCAGAATAAAATGGTCTAAACTCCAAGCTAAAGGCAATGTGTTGGAAATCCATGCGGCACTTGAACTACAAGAGGGACCACAACATTAAAAACCCACAGTGGGAGGTATAAGCGGCACCGAAAGCGTCCGTACCTGCTGAAACTTGTAATCTGCCGAGGAGTGTCACATTTCACAGCGACACTCCTCGGGATGGAAGCGGTGCCCCGGAGCCGAGGGCCCAACAGGAGCAAAAGAAACGTTTCAGAAAATGACATCTGGAACTTTAAATGACAGCCTCGCGCTGCTCATTTTGAAAACTAAATTTGCAGTTGTTGTGGTTTTATGATTTAATTACAAATGCAAAGCTTAAGGCAAGGGGGGGGGGGGGGGGGCTCTGCCCTCGCTGAGCAGAGGATAATTACAGGGAGGGGGAAACCTCGTCAGGGTCACAGGAATTCACTCTGATTTATTCAAGAGTGAAAGGATTCCTTGTAAGCCTTAAATAAATTTTAATTGCGGTAAGCTGTCGAACACAGGGCCCCCCTCTAGGAAAATAATTGAAGAGGGTATTAAGGTGCCACAAGGGTCCACCGAACTCAAACAAAATACTTCAGTTTTATTTAAGGAGTTTCGCTTGAATGCAAAAAACGAAGTCCCACAATTAAACTGTACAGCAGCTTACTCACACAGCGACATAAACAAATGGAACAAACTGCTTTTTTATTATTCGGCATCAGCGTTTCATTGACAAACCACAAAAATAAGTGTGAACAAAAGTAAATGAATAATAAGTGGAAACCTGGAATGCGAGCAGCGATATCCTTTGGCGAGAGCCGCCTCCCGGACCTCACGGCACACTTGTCAAGTCTTGTTGTGGTATTTATTGGTTTGATTCCGCGTGTGCTGTATTTCATCCTCTTTAAACAACACAAGAGTTGCCAATGTGTCGTCACTTCATTGTTCATTGCTCAATATTCTGAGTTCCTTCTAACTAGGATCAGTTGTGATCGAGGTGCCTCCCATGTGTGTGTGTCCCCTGATGAGATGGGCCAGTAAGATGAGTTTTAAACGAGTACCGGACAGGTGTCAGTAAAGCCAGATCTGTCCTCGCCTTGCCGCACTTTCCCTCCCCAGGACAGAGGGAAAGTGTGTGGGGCGGACAGGGAGAGCGATAGAGATGGATGGATGTGGAGAGGGAGTTACACGCCTGGTGTCTCTGCCTGCCTCTGGGAACAGGTTAGGGATGTCCAATTATGAAAGAGTCAAAAGTCTGGACACTATTTCTCATTCATTTTAATGAGGAAGGGCGCCCAAACGTTTGACTGGTCCTGTATGTGTATTATAATGAATCCCTACTGCTCAGTGGTTGAATATTGCCTTAAAAGAGTAGTATTCTATCATCACAACCACAGGCCGATCGCACCAAATGAACGCTGTGAGGGGTGGAGGTTCTTAAGGACACGCCCCTTTTCGGCGACCCCTGCACAAGTTGAAGCCTGCTGCTCGGTGCTCAAGGCCCCCAGGAGAGGAAAGGGGGCCCATAATTGAGGCGGAAGGAATGGAAGGGGGGGCGTCATGTTCCTGCAGCCTAAAACACGACTTCTGCTAAATATTCACACTTTTTCCAGTCGCAGAAACCAAGAGAGTGAGAGCGGAACCTTTTACGGACCTTAAGTACAGTCATTCAGTGTTTGCTGCTTTCTTCACAAGACAAGAGCACCAAAACACACCAGATCAAATAAACAGCACTAAAACGCAGTATAACAAACATCTTCATTCGATTATTTACATAATAAAAGTCTCTCTTTCTGCATCCGCTCTGATATTAAAATTCAAACTAAAATCTTTTGCTAAGCAAGTTCAGAATGCTTATTTGCTCTTTTTATCCCCACTGGCCAGTTCTCCCTTGTTTTATAAATACTAAACTAGATTAAAAGATTTTGGGATGTTTTTTGGAAGTCAGCGCTTGGGGAAAGTACATTTCAGCCCTGGCTGAGATTAGCTGTAAAAGTAAACGAGTACCAGTGTTTTCTGGTCGCCGAAGAGGATCACAGTGATTTTGACCAAAGCGGTCCATAGGTCATTACTCAAATAGTCATGTGACAACCGACTCTCCCTCTGTGTGAAAGACAAGGCGCTCAATGTGGCGGGGAGGGCTCAAATCCAAACTGTGACCTTTGCTGGTGAAGGTGGACTGATCTCAGGGGCGGACGGGCCTGCGGGCTGCGCCGCTGACGGCTGAGGGATCTGCGCCTGTCAAAGGTCTTCTTGTGGTCTTCAGCTGTGATGCATCGTTGGCTCCTCCCCACAGACGGATCTTTCTGCGGCAGCGGCCGCTCCGTCCTGCAGGGTCACTGCAGGGAAGCCCCTGCAGGCTCTCAGTCACTCAGAGGCCGCGGCATGTGGCTGAACTTCATCTGTCTCTGGATCTCTTCCTCCGCTTCCCCTTCGTTTCCTCCCCTGAGGATTTGAATGCCGATTTTGTACGGCCCGTTCATTCCCAGTGCGTCCAAAGTCGAAACAGACCTTATCTGGAATAATCATGAATGTTTAATGAGGTGGGTTAGATTAGATAACAGTTTAAAGGGCGGAATCTGTTGCCAAGTAAAGCAAAAATATTCAGAGGTGGGTTGATATGTTTTAGTCATTCACTCACAAAGGAGTCAGTCTTTGACTTTAAATACAGGTCAAACAACCTCAAGCAAGTAGTGAAATTTCACACAAAAAGTTTGGGCTGGATGTCCTTTGGGCGTGTGCAAATGACAAGGTTAACTTGGGCAGAAGTGTTTGGCCTCGGATTGTGCAGCCGTCCTGACGAGATGCTCAAGAACGCGGAAGAGGAAACCGAGAGGCCCCCACCCCCCCCCCCTCCTGACTAAAGAGGAGCTCAATGCACCTTCTTGTGATGAACATCTTCAAACCTTCTCCCACCCCCTACCTGTGGAGGATTGTGTCTTTCTTCATGCGTGCATGGTACTTTCATGGGAGAACACAAAGTGCTACACAATGAGGCTGAACAAGTTGTTGTAAAAACATGAAAACAATTAAAGAAACCCTTCATCCCTGCAGATTTCTCCTTGCGGGTAAATCACAGATGTTGGATTAACTCATCTCACTTTTTTTCTCCCAATCAAGCTCCACTCTTGCTTCCTTTTCTACTCGCGTGATGCCTCCAAATGGATATTTGTATTTCTCAACCCTTGGAGCTGGTGCCGCTGCTCATTACCCATGCAGGCAGCTGTTGGAGGGCGGCTCCTTCACTTGAGATCTTTATTGACACGGAGCATGTGCTGGTAACAGCCAGGTCACCCTCCTCCACCGAAAAGCCCCATGAGGTCTCCACAGGCATTTACTTTTTTCTCTTATTTCTGTCAAGGAGAAGCGGTGTCTCCATTTGCGTATTTTTATGTTCTTTTTGAACTATCGTATTAGAAAAGCTATTCGGATAAGGCAAACATTTTCCCACCTTTCCTTTACAAACCAAGCTAAAAAAGAATTGATTAAACAGCACAAGCAAGGACGCATTCTCGCAAGTATCTTCCTCATGTTTTGTGTTTCTTCTCGAGCTGGTCGGATCGGAGGGACCTTAGGCTATCTCCTCTTTTAACAAAGGGAACTTGTTCCGTGAGAGGCCCAATTAAAGAGTGCGAGGCAGGAAGATTACACACAAGCTTTATGGGCACCTCCAAAATGACTCAAGAGCAGACTATTCAACAGCTGCTAAAATGATCCACTGTCACGGGAACATGCAGAGCCAATCTTCTCCCTGCAACGCACACGCTCCTCTTCCTCCTCCTGCTCCACGTTACCTCCACGGGGGTCACGCAGAGTCAAAGGGAGATGGAAAGCAGTTGTGACGTCGGGGCCGAAGTGAACTAAGGCGCTCAGTCTGGCTGCTGTCAGAATAGATGAAGCCACAACGCTCTTCTAAAGTCAGCAGCAGTGCGCACAGTAGATTAGTGCGAGGGGATTGGGTAATAACTTTAGCACATGACATCTTACCACTTTCCATCACGTACGCAACTTCAAAGGGGGGAAATGTGGTATTTATTGATGGGCCCATAATTCAGTCCTCCCCAACGCCGGTCAAATTTCAGTGGACAAGGCAGGGAGAATGGGAACCAGATGATATGAGGCCGGGGCCCCAACCCTGGGCTTTCAATTTAGACCGGCAGGTTGTCGGGTCGAATCCCGATGGGGGGGAAAGCCCACCCCCTCCCCCCTCCCCTCCTTCACTGACTTATCTACACATCACAATTGTCAAGTTATACAACATTATTACATTTTCGGATTACTCGTGTGAATCAAATACTTCCAAATAGTAATATATAATATCTAAAATACAAGGCTGTGAATGGATGGGGTCCAGTCTACATCCAGGACATGGTCAAACCCTCCATCCCAACCCGCCCACTCCGCTCTGCATCGGCCTAACTACTCGGCAAGATCACAAGTCTTTTCTGTCCTGGCTCCTAAATGGTGGAATGAGCTCTCTGATGACATCAGGACCGCCGAGAACCATCACATCTTCCACCTCCAACTGAAGACACACCTCTTCAGACTATACCTTGACTAAAAACACTAACAAAATGTAAAACTTACATTGTACTTGTAATGGCTCTTTTCTATAGCAAGCCGTAAATCGGCTTATTTGATGACTTTAAACTAACTATTTCCTCCAATTGTTTACACCATCTCCCCTTCTAGGTTCACTTGCTCACTAGTGTTCATGTTCAACATCGGATTCCAATCTTTGTCTCTACCACCCCAAGAAACAACATGTGGGATTATTCTTTAGCTTTGTTCAACCAAAGACTGATTTTCACCCCATTCTGTGGTGCAGCACGCGTTTTCATTCCCACCAGCTCCCTCGTTGCATATTTGAGTCAAAAGGAATCGCAGGACGTTGTGTGAGCCGTCCGCCCCGCTCCCCTCTCACCAAAGGGCTTCCCACAAAGCAAACAGCGGTCAGCTTCGCCTCCACTGTGGAGAGAAGCTCGGGCTGGAGCTGACGGAAGGAATCATTCGCTGGCAGAGGGCCAAGCTGGATGTGGTTGGACTCTGAGCTGTAGCGTTTTCTCCTAAAGGGGAGGGGATGGGAAGGGGAAGGGGGAGGGGGAGGGGGGGGGGGGGGGCGGTGGCTATCAGTTACAGTGGTTTGGAGCCATGCAATCTGAGATCCTCTGTGATTCCTCTACGCTACGCCTGAACGCTTGACTGGTATTCATGTTCTCTGCAATGATCAGATGGGCCGGCTCCTCACGCGCCGTACGAGTTGCATTTGCTTCTGTGACTGTTCAAAGGCAGCTGTTTGTGATGTGCTTTGCATTGCTGAGCCCTCTGCTTTCATACTTTTCCCACACAAAAAGATGAGGTGATGTCACGCTCGCATATTTCCAATGGGGTCGTGATAGAGCAGCTTCAAACATCTGCATTGAGTAGTGGATTTCTCCTTCATAGTTTAGGTTAAGGCTCACTATTTTACATACATACATTTAGAAGACCAATGTTGAACACAACATACCATGTCAATAGTAGTTCACCCACTATTTGACTATCAACCTAGTCATGTTTTTGATTTTACTAACCCTTAAATGAAAACTATATAGTGGGTGAATGTCGATCCTTGAACTAAACAAATGGAACCCTTGCAGCTATGTAATAAATGATGGAGGGAAATAGTTTAATACAGATAAAAGTTTTAATGAATGCACCATTATTCTATGTAGTGTATGTATGTATCTAACTAAGACTACTCTAAGGAACTGTATCAATACCATAGTGTTTGGCCCTTCGTCCTGTGAGTGACACAAAGCAGAGGAGATAAGTACAACTGAACATTAAATAAGACATTTTTTGGCGCTGAAGCTTTATGTTCTTTGTGATTCTAAATGGGCCATAATTTACTAAATTAACTTCCTGCTGTGTTGACGAAGACCTGGAACTAGAGATCAAGACCATAGACTCATGTCCACAACGTTTCATGAGGGAATAAATCCGGAGAACAGCATAATCTTCTCATAGACTTCTATACAACGAGAGGAGTGGCCCACTGGTGATCATCACAAATACTTAAACTTTAGTCAGTTTAGCATTGCTTTCACTTTTCAAACCTGGGGCTGATTCAAACTTCATGAATAATTCATTGGATGCAAACATGTTCTGCTGAAACATTTTCAATTCACGACTTAAAGTCATGACTTATAATGAATAAGTACTGGCTTCTGGGAGCAACAACAAATCTTGGCATAAACTGGAAGACATTTTGATGTTTTATGCAGTCAAATGTAAAATAAAACTTCCACTGAAAACAAATCAACATTTTGGTCTCATTTGAATTTAGTAACCACAAGATTACAACTAACTAAAACAATAATCTTTTGGTATTGAAAAAAATATATATATATGAACATCTGGGATTTACTCTTCATCGTTACAATCCTTAAACCATGTTGCTGAATATAGCACATTGCTCATTAGGGGGCAGGGGCAAACAACCCCCCCCCCCCCCTCCAAACCCTCACCAAAATAAATGTGAGTGTCTGCTCTGTGAAACAGTCCTCCTTGTATTCTTTGATGCCTCATCAGACGGATCAATATGCACGCACACATTGCGCACAGCTCGCCCCTCAATGTGCAGCTCGGCCATCTGTCTCTCTGCAGTGGGTCCTTGTTACCTGTTGTACTCTTTCTTACCCTCCTCATTCACCAGTCCCATCCCAGTGATCCCAGTGCCAGCGGACCCTTTCACCGTCCCGTCCAGGGAGAGGTTCTCACAGAAAGAGGGATCCAAGTGCCTCGGGGGGGGGGGACCTTACAGGGCTGCTTGTTTTAATTATTACATTATTATTCCTCTCATTCCTGTAATGATTTGACGTGATATGAAATAAATGGAATTCTTTAAATCTGCCAGAGCCTGTGGATATTAAGAGCGATGGGAGACAGATGCTTCTCCTTAGAGGGGGGGGGGGGGGGGGGGGGGGGGCGGCGATGCTAAGTTTACGTTGCAGCGGTCTTAGAAGTCAGTTGGATGTCCAGACCGAGACCATATGGAGTAGGTTAGGAGCCGGGTCCTCGGGCCCTTTCTGTCTCCGCGTGAGGACCAGCAGTTAACGGTGGAGCGAGACGTTTCCCAATTGCTGCGGGCGCCGTAAGGCTTCAAAGATTACAGTCAAAGTTTCTTGGAGGCGAGAACAACAAAAGCTGGCGTCCGATAATGATGAAAGGGCTTCAGAGGGAGGCGTTCTTACCTACAAAAGCGTTTGAAGTGCGACAAAGCATGGATCAATGGTCACATTTTATCTGAATTCGTTGGAAGCTCATGTGTTGTTTGTATTATGTTTAAATGTACGGACAAAACTCCATGTACTCCCTTCCATAAGGTGGCTTTGTCCAGAATTCTTGCTCCTTAAGACACAATTTTATTAACTCAGTAGCTGTTTTCCTTTTCAGTAAATCTCATAAAGATCTTGTTGAAGCAGCGGTCCTTCTAATGACCCTCGGTTAAATTTGCACCTAATGCGTCCATTATCAATGAATACCAGGAAGGTAATGTTCCTGTTCCTAAACTACCCAACATTTTCTGACCAATGACCCCTCAGAATAAGGGGTCAGGGCCAATTATAAGCAAGCTGCTAATAGTGTTTTATTGAGTCCAGATGTTGTTCATTCAGCCTCCATTAGTTAAACTCACAGCACACAGTTAATGACCAAAAAACATACATTCACTGCAATCTAAAGAGGAGCTTCCACATTAAATCTAGTCTGCCATTTTGATGTTATTATAACAGATTACTAAAAAAGGAAGAACCAGCTTTGCCACCTGTGTTTAACAGGGAGCTCCTCCTATGCACAGGGAGGCTTCACTCCCTCAAAACACCTTCTTTCCAGCTCAACAGCAAGAGGAATGAGAGCAGGCCACAGTTTGTCTTGTTCATGTCCAAACAAACATTACTTTTTCTAGTTTGTATATTTTAAAGTTGAAAAGGCAGCACTGCTGCAGACACATTCATTCTGGGCTGTACAGTTGACACCGGATCATCATTTGGAACAACGAGACATTTCACATGGAGGCCTTACGTTGTGTAATGACTCCTGCAGAAAGTCTGGATATGGTCAAGTCACAGAGAGATGCACTCATGGAGCAGACTTCATACATTATCTCATTGCATAATCTACGTCTCTCCACTGGTTAAATGAAACAAAAGGCTGAAGTAAATAAAACCATTGTGTGTTTGCCCTGCAGGAGACTTGTTTCCTGCTGCAGAGCTGCTTCTAGGGTTCTGGGGTTTAGAGGTTAGCAACTATTTACAATGCTCTTTAGTTTGTTTACTCTGGTTTGCTGTTCATAAAAATCTCTCTTTCTTGTCTTCCCTCCCTCCCTCCCTCTCCTCATGCTCTCTTGGCCGTTTGTCAAACCCTCTGAGCCATTTGGACCATCGCGCCCAAAATGGGCCAGAGCTGAAATTAATTACTGACAAAAGAAAAAGGAAAAAAGCGCTTAGCAACCTCTTTACAGTGAAGCAAAAAACACAGCAACAGGTTGTCACTTGTGGTATCTGGCTCGGCGGGTTACATGACATCATCACTGAGTGGGCCAGAGGTGCGCAGTCTGCAGTAATAAGAAGACGTTATATACCGTGTGGGCGATGGGATTGTGCATCATAGGGACGATCCATGTGATTCCCGCCTCTTTTCACACGAGTCATCACGATGGACTTGGTAATGTTCATCTCTACATCACAGGCTTCATGTAGGAAATGGACGTGGTCACCCACTGGTTTGTAGACTGCCTTCACCCTAAAACACGCTCCACTATGGTGTATCTAAATGGACCACTGAAGTGTATGTTTAAAATCTAAATTTGAGTTTATTTTGTCCTTTCTTCCACTCTAACAATATGCTTGATTTCATCGTTTTTGTGTTAGAGAGGGATTCGGCATTGACAGCCTCATCAACATGCCGCGTCCCCTGCCGTCTGCACGAATGCTCCCAGTGGGAAACTGAAAACGAACTCGCACAAGTCTCGGCGACGGGAAATTAAAATAATGCAGTCAAGCGTTGGGAGTCTGGGATCCTAAACCTGACATGTCGGGCCAGAGGAACACTGGAACAAGAGCAGCTGCTAAACAGTCCCCGAGGCCCGGCACGTGTGTAGATTAGCGAGGAAGGTTTGGTACTTTGTTCTGATCTCAGCTCTAGTTTTCACCGAGAAGACAACATGCGTGTCATGACAGTCTTTCCTTATCTTCCCATCTCCTGCTGGTGCTATCTTCCACTCCTGGCAAAGAATGTGTGCTGCTGTGTCAGGGTGTGCAGGCGGCGGCCGAGTAAACAAGCAGGAAGAAAAACGGAGACGACTTCAAACCCGCCTCAGGTTGTTCTTCAGACAGAGAGTCAGCCATCCAAACACATTTTCCATAAAATGTAGATACCATATTAGAACATGAAACCATTTGTTAGAGTAAACTTATACTAATAATTGGTCAAAACTAGAAGAACACCTCACAGTTTTACGTCTCCGCCAACCAAACTTCACCCTATTTATACGTTGGTGCGAAATGAATAAAATCAGCATTTGAATTGAAGTGAAGTCACAGGGACCTTGGACAACGGGCAGATGTTGGGGCGTTAGAGTGTGTTAGGCCCAGAGAGACGAGTCAAGTATTCAAATCCCATTTTCAAGTTAATCGCATTTCTTCAGGTTCTGCAGGTTTCAAAGCTGTGTTAATAACGTTTTAACTCCACTGAGACGGGGCCTTTTCAAGCAGCCTGTAATTGAATGTGCAAAGTTTTTTGCCCGAGGTTGCTTCATACTATATTTTGTTTAATTAAACCTTTAATGGCTTTAATATTTTTGCTTTTCAGCTATTCTCACAGCAGTCCAAGTTCTGTTTCAAGTCTCCAATGTAAAGAAGTATTAAAATGAGTCACATAAGGCGATGCATACTTTACACAAGTAGCTTCTTATTTGACAGGAAGGGTTACTACACAGGGGCACTGTTGGTTGTGGAACTACATGAGCCACAGACATATTTTAGACACATTTAATAACTAAAGTGCAAAGACTAATTCAATGTGAAATATCTAAACATACGGCGATGTCGTCTGGACCCTTAGGTCCTCAGTGGACTTCACAGAGTTTCAGCAGCTTGAGGGCCTAAATGTAGCTCTAATGACTCAGGGTAGCACCCGGGCAGAAGGACTGCGCTAGGGTATCATTGGGGAAGATTGTTATCTATAGCTCCATTCATGGGCAAATGTTCCTGTCCCTTTGGTGGAGGGCGCTTCTCTCAGCGGGCTGAGCCAGGAGATAAGAGAGATGACTAAGGGAAGGAGACAAGCTAATGGGAGGGAGATTTCCCATGGCTGGCCAAACCACATGCAGCTGGCCATCTGCTAAAACACTACGGCGCAGGAAAACATGATATTCCCAACAAGCTCCGGCCATCATCGGCGATCAGTTTCCCAAAAGGAACTTCCGTTGCATTGTTTTCAAACCATGGCTTTGGGCTACATGGAACACTGCAGAGTACTAATTGTCTCCAAAGGTCTGTTTGGGGTTTTGAGCTCAAATTACTGGTTTCCTCCAAACTCTTCAGTTGCAACCCCTTCTTTGTCTTCATTCTGGGGACGCAATATTATTCGATTTTGAAACTAGTTTGGCATAACGTTAGCTTTGTGGCTTGTCGCTGAGTCCAAGGGTTCTGTGAGCTGAGGGGAATAGAAATATCTCACATTGCCAAGTTGTATCTAAGGTCTATCCTGTTTACTGGAGCAGTTAATAACCTTTCCATTGCACAAAGACACCTCGTCATCCCTTAAATAATATTAGCCCTGACCCTAACTGTAGTATAATTAAAACGAATAATCATTTAAGAGTCACTTTTACGTTATTGCATTGGACTAAAGCAGAATTCAGCAAAACAAATGCTTTTTTCTGCAGTTGTTTTACAGGGAAATTGCTCAACTATCACTGAAGTGCATCCACCTAATAATCTTTCCCCAGATGGAAATAATCATAATCTGGTGTTTGCCCTCAGCCGCCGCTTCCCCCTCCTTATTGCCCATGTGCAAAACACAACTTTCAGATTTGCTTTGCATGACAGAGAGTCCTTAAGTGAACACTCACCCAAAACACCCTCTTAGGAACGAAATGAGTAAATGTTGGTACCCAAAAGCACCCGGTTAGAACGACCTCCAGGGTGACCTACCAGCAACTCTGTTTATCAGCCAGCTTTGGATAATTGTGTCTCTTTTACAGTAAGGTGTCAGTTAACAGTGCATAAACACAGGGCTTCATGGGGATCCGGAGGGCTGCTCCGTCTCGTCACTGTTGCACTCAAGGTGCATGAAGGGGGGATAGTTTGCTTTGGCTGCCGTTGAGCAGAGCTCAGTCTAGCAGGGATTTGAAAGGAGATCAGAGGGTTTTCACATTGTGGTCGTTTTGTTTGATTAGACTTAATTCCTCTGAGTGCCACTGACACGCTTCCCTTTGTTGATCAGCCGTGAGCGACAAAGAGCACACAAAAGCCGCTGGTTGGATAGTAGCGAGTGCTGAGTGACGGCATTTACACTACTTGAATCTGCATTGTGTCGGCTCAAACCTGAGGCTTCGCTAAAGTACACATGTTCCAAATTATCACCAGCTTCTGAATGAAAACCAACAGAGAGCAAAAAAAAAAAAAAACATTACCGCATGAATGAGAAGCTAAATAAAGCAACAAAAGGTGTTATCTAAAAGGGTCTAAGATTATGCAAGCAAAGGGGTTAGGAAGTGTAATGGGGCTCAGTGGCCTTTGCTCCCCTCCTTGACGGGTTTTGTTTGTTTAACAGCGTTAGATCCTTCAAGACTCCTCGAGGTGCTAAAGAGGGAGGGAGGGCAGGGAGGTGCTTCTCTTCCTACAAAAAAGCAAAGGAGGCACAAAGAGGGCAGTGACTCAAGAAGTTTCATTAAGTGCTGGAACAATCAGCTGAAAATTGTCAGCTAATACTTTCTGTCATTTATCAAGCAAAAAGGCCTTTTTTTGCCTTATTCATGTTCCTCTAATGTAGATTTACTTTCTTCATATATCTTTAAAACGGAATACTGCTTGGTGTGTAACTTTTGGTATTAGAAAACAAATAATATAAATAGTAAAAACGAATTAATTGGTTAATTTGCAAAAAATGAACTAAAATAATAAAATAATAATGACAATTTAAATAAAAAGAGGGAGGACGCGATGTTGTCATGAAACAAACTAAGCCCAGGAAAGAAAGGTTCAACAACTGGACGAGTTTCTTCAAATGGCGCCTGCACACCTCATCCCTCTGCACCGCAGCGTGCCCCCACCTTACGGCCACCATCGCATGCACACAGATACAGACCTTCTGGGAACGTCTCTGATCGATTAGCACAAAGACACGCTAGATTAGAAAGAAACATTCTCCTCGTTAGCGCGGGTTCAGCATCATCTGGTGCTGAATAGTCTGGATCCAGTCCCACCGGGGTACCAAAGATGTATGAGCGCCTCAACCACTTCATTCCTCCAGAAATAGCTGGTGGGCAACAAAAGAGGTTGAGTACGGCCGCAGCAGTTGATTATTCTCACTCACTATTAATCTGATCGAATCGTTCCTTTAGTAATTGAATCATCGCTGAGTCTCTCTTCGACGGAGATACAACAAAGCAGCGAACCTGACACCAGACCATTTGGCGAGAAGACGGACGGACATGGAAGTTGTTTTTTGCGTCGGGAAATCTGCCACTTGTTTAGAGAACATTGTTCATCTTTCAAGATAGAATCACAGCAGGAAGTGTGTTTACACGCTGTTTTAATCATCAGCCTGAAAAGATTTTTGGCCTATCGCCAGCCAACGAGTGCACTCAGGTACCTCATTAGGACGTCTGTGGCTGCTTAACCACCAGCACCAAGCATAAACCGCTCGGCTGCATGCGCACATGAGAGGAACTAATGTCAAGATTAAACATTGTGGTTTCCACTCCCCACCCTCAAAATGAAGCCACAGCACGTACGCTCACACACACACACACGCGCACACACACTTCAAACATCTACTGAACCTGTGCCATAATGCTCTGCAATTAGTTTGTGTTTTGTTTGATGATGATCTCCTCTCCCCCGAGGTTCTTTTGGCTACGTGATGAATTTGTCCTGCTAATCTGAGTAGAAAAAAATCACACAAAAAGCCCTGTTTTTTTTGTGGTTAGCGGGACATTTTCATCATGTTTTCTAAATAAATAAATAAAACCTCTGGCATAAAAATACATCAGCTAAAAAAAACTGGTTTTGAAGCAGACCCCGCTGCTGATATTAGATCTACTCCCTGGAGACAAAGCCACCTGTCCGAGAGGCTGAAGGCCAAATCTCCGGCAAAATGTCAGATTCTTTGATTAACATTCCATGCCGGGAGCTCATTTAGCGACTCCGTCAACAGGTGGATGAGCCGGGCGGCTCACAGGCCGGGTTCTGACTCCGTCCTTCATCGCTGCTAATAATGAGACAGGTGAAAGAGGGAGCCGAAGCTGGGGGTGCCCGTTTTCCTCCCATTCCCCCAACCTCCTCTGTGCGAGAAGAAAACACTCAAACCCCCATCCAACCCCGGGAAAGGATGTCAGCCTCAAGCAGGAAATAAAAGGTCTGCTGGTGGTGTTGATTTGGCCTCGTTTCCTTGGCATGGTTTCCTCTTCTTTTTTTTTTTTTAAAGGGCGATTTTCTTGCCTTCTTTCCAAGGACCCCGGGTTAGAAAATCTTGTGAAAGCAACAGCTG
Source organism: Pungitius pungitius (assembly GCF_949316345.1). NCBI lineage: Eukaryota > Metazoa > Chordata > Actinopteri > Perciformes > Gasterosteidae > Pungitius > Pungitius pungitius. The sequence goes on from NC_084904.1 coordinate 6,375,391, forward strand.
TTGTTTCCTTTTCTCCAGACAAAAGGCCAAGGACCCACTGGAAGCTGATACGCCATTCAGGGGCCGTTGTGAAATGAACCCCACCAACAAGGAACCGGCCCTTCTCTAAGCCACGACACATTTGCACCTTCGGGCAGAAATTAGTCCAATGGTGAGAGTCAATGGAATGGAACCCCAAGAAGCACGGTGGGCAGGAACAAAAATAAACCGTTTTCAGACCCAGAAGGATTCATTTATTCCTGATTCCTAATTCACCTGAGCTGCCACGGGTATCGCCACGCAAGACGTTGTTCGGTAAAGAAACATAATATTTTGGGCTTTTTGCTTTTGCAAATGTGGAACTGATTGCTTCCCAGTGTAGACCTCGTTGTAAAACGTTAGAGGTATTGAGCAAGACTCTGTACACACACACAGACACACACACACGCGTTCACTTCAACTATCTGGCCTCGCAGCGCCAACATTATCATTCCTTCAGACAGTCACCATCTCAAATTCATTTCTGGAGCAAGCCACAGATGTCTTTTTCAGTAGGAGGCTCTTGGGAGGGACAGATTGTATTTGGGGTCTGCGCCTGTGGGAGTGAATACCAGATATCTCCCTCTTCTAAACATGCGATCGGAGGACGGAGGAGGTTTATGTTTCTCTGGAGTACTTCAGGGACTTCTTATCAGCAGTCAAAACAGCTTGGCAGGTCACAAACAACACCAGTGCCGTGGTATGGCAGCTGACACGGCGTGTAGATCAGAATCAGTCCGCCGGACTACCTGATCAGACACGTGTCTCTACCTGCTGTGTGAATGTCCTATTTGAGTAGATTCAGTGGGCGCCAGAGATGACCATATGACTGTGGTATTGGCCTGATTCTCACTCAAATAGCTGAATTGGGAATTGGTGAAAATTGGCAGATCTGGTATGAGATAACATCATCATAAAGAAATTCTGTGCATTCTCTCAAAACTTCTATGGAATCCCCTAATTGTATATAAAACTACTTTCCATGAAACCAACCCGAGATGAATTCACAGAGACTCTGTCCACTTCTAATGTAAGTTCTATGTTCAAGAGGCCTTACACATAATTCCAGTCACTCCCATACTACCACAAAGTCCAATATTGCTATTGATACCAGAAATCGTATCAAGTGCACAGCCATTATCTTCCCAGCGCCTCAGCTTCTTTCCCGGAGTCTTCTCCGTCCCACTCTTACCAACACTCCCACACCATCATTTTGGCCTGTTCACTTTCACTCCCATTCCTGCCACTCCTTAAGTAACCCCCCCACAAACAACACACGCAGACACACAGACAACGTCTCTGTTTTTCTACTGACAGTACCAACTTCCTATTGGACGCCCAACCTTCCTGCAGTGTCTTTGACGTCATACAAGCAGTTCAAATAGAGCTGGGCTTTGCTTCGTTACTGCTAAGATGGAATTTCACATTTTGAACCTAGAATCATTTGTATCGTGGTTTTCATTAAACATTCTGATTTGACTCCCCTCTTCCTCGTGTCAATGTTCGTTCCCTCTCAAACCACCACAGAGGTGAAATATCACTAAGGTTTGTGGGTTCAATCCGTCAACAAAAAACAATGCAGAGACGTCTGAAAACGCGTCTTGCTCCGTCACGAAGTGAAGCACAATAGAAGGCTCGACTGATGCCGACCGAATCACCAGCCCTGCTCCCCTGCTTTGGTAAAACCGAACCATTGTGCTTCTTCTGCAGCTCGGGTGGGATTATTCAGTATGTGTTTTAGCTCGTCTTGCACTAGTTTATTATAGATTCATTCTGTTTTGTGCCATTGTGCTCGTCTTGAGGGCTTGAGGAGACAATCTGGCTTTAAAGAATGAAGAGTTTTTAGAAATGTTTTCTCTTCCCTTTAACTAAGATTTTTTAAATCTAAAATATTAGTTGAAAGGTGGTTGACATTTATTAATCCTTAGTATTCCCCCAAAAACCGCGTTCCAGCAATCATTTCTAAAATAGTAAAAACCAGTGTCTCTTAACAAGGTCGGGAGTACACAGTTCTGCTATTGGTAGAAGTTATGGGGTAATGTGTAGATTACAACATGTGACCAACATCTGATCTGCACAAGTTACTGTTTGTCCACTGCAGCTAGCGTTGCAGATGTATGCAACAGCGTAACTGATCGCTAGCTGTCTGTGTATTTGAAACATTTTGGACAATTTGGAATTGCTGCTCAAGAAAGACTATGTGTTTACATGCGAGAATAATGGCGCGTTTCCACCGAGCAGTACGGTACGGTACGGGTCGGTACGGGTCGGGTCTGTTAACCATGATTTGGCGAGCGATTCCACCGCCTATCAAGTAAGATAGGCGTGGTGTATTCCAGAAAGCAGTGGTAACGTCACTTGATAGGCGTGGTATTGGACGGAAAGGAAATTGACGTCATTCGATCGCGCGAAAACTGAAAGCTAACCGCAAACAACATTGGAGGACATACCGCCGATCCTGTTCTTGATCCTCGATATGTGGCTATTAAAGTAAATGCTGCGCTGCGACATTGTTGCGACGGTGTTGTAGTTTAAAATGGCGCCTCGTGTGTTGTCTTTCCCCTTGCGGCACGAGCAAATGACGACACTCTTTCAACCAATCAACGTTCTGCAGTGAGTCTAGCTCCACCCTTTAGTACCAAATGGTGCCAGGTACCCCAACGGAAGGGTACCCAAAAAAGTGGTACGGTACGGTGCGGATTTTTGGTACTTTTCTCAACTTTTGGCAGTGGAGACACAAATAAAAGGGTACCGACCCGACACGCTCGGTGGAAACGGGCCATAAAAGAACCCATAAGAGTACCAATAATGAACCAAACAATTAAGGATAACCCATTACCCAATAATAAGTAAAGTGAATCACCTCAAATCTCTATGATGGTGAACCACATTAAGAGGTAAACATACAACAACCCAACTTCAATATCTTCCCGTTCCACTTCTTTTGCCACCACTTGTTGGGGATAAAAGACAGAGAGACGTCAGCTCTGAACCTCCTCCGGACCGACGGGTGGAGTGGTGCCCGCTGAAGGCTTCCGGATCGTGTTTGCTCTTGGGATTTTCTCTTGAGGTTTGTTTACAAAGGCTTCCGCGGGGAGCACCACGGGGGGAGAAGGGGTTTGAAACCCCACGTGTTTACGTGTGACTCGTGTGTTTTATGGGAATCATTTGCTAATCCAATCCGATGAGCACATAAGTGAACTATAGCCGCTGCCGAGTGAAGGTTGAGGATTCAGATTCACGGGGGACTCGCGGGAACTTAAGTCAGAATACGCAGTAGTGTGTGTGTAAACATATCGACTGGGGGGGCCGGACCCCCACGCCTCGCTGCTCTGACAAAGTCACCTCAGCTCACACACCAACCCAAACTTATTTATGACCCTTCAGTCCGTACAGAGGCCGGTCCCCGTGAGCCATTCGCCGCTGTGCACCCCCTTCTCCCCCCCTCCCTCCACTAGTGAAAAGAGACAGAAGCATAAAGGAGGAAATGAATGTGTGAGGGATGAATGCGTGGCCCTGGGGGTCAGCTTAATGGAGTGAGACCCCCGGCCCCTATTGACTTCCACCGCCAAACTATTAACTCCCCGCAACTCCCGAGCTACGGCCTCATTATTCATGTCGGGGGGGGGAGCACATTTCTTACTGGGAAATGTTGTTTTGACTTTTGTTGGCAACCAATAAATAATCCATGTTAACATAATCCTTTAAACAACCACCTTGTCACCAAAGTTGGTGAACAAAAGATGTGTAGTATGTAAGTATGTGTGTAAGTATTGCACTTTTCCCCCAAAATGGGTTTCTCACAAAAAGCTTTTGCAAAACCTTTTTTGAAATGTGTTAAGATCTACAGCATCAGCTCCCTGTTCTCTTCTCCTCATATTGGTAAAAAGCACTGGATAAAAACACGATTTAAAAAAGAGTTGCTTTAGTCGTCCCCAAACAATGTAACGGATAAAAAGTGATCGACCCCATTTAAGCCCCTGTTTCACGTGAGATGTGCTGTTAGTGTTCAGACTCAAACACTCCAGAAGCTAATGCTACCGTCCATCTTCATACCAGGCCCCCTATGCTGGTTCAAGGTTGAGGGGGGTTATATGAAAATAAATTACCTGGGCCGTATGCGACTTGTAATGAATTTTACACGTTAAACACTGTGTATGAAGTCGACCTGTTCACCTACTGGTCAAACTGGGGATTTGAAGAAAGTATGAATGTAACAATGTTTTTGTCAATGTCAACGTCTAGTCTTATCTCATAATATTGATATAATGTAGAGATATTATCCGGCCCGAGGTCAAACCAAAGAAGAAGTTATGTTTAAAGGTACCCTGTGAAGTTCTTGATCGCTAGTAATGGTAAGGAGCAATATTTTACCAAGTGGGTCCATGCTTTGTTTCCAACACAGAGCTAAGACATTTGACATTGACAAATAAGGAATCAACATACTAAAGAATATGCTTCGCAAATGTTGATTTGCACATATTTGATTGGCGATCAATGCAACGTGTTTTTGCATGATCACCTTGTATGGTCACAGTGTATTGCATTACCACCACAAACGCGTCTGGAAAAAAGGCGTTTGCTTTGTACGTAAATTCTACACAGTGGTTACAGAAAAGGTAAAACTATTTAATTGGATGGTGTTTTCAAACACTTTTAACCACAAAAGTCTGCAGCTACTCCTGAATGCCGTACAGGAGCTTGGAGCAAATGGGTTGGTCAATGGCCAACGGAAAAACTAATGTCCAGAGCAGATTTGAAATGGTGACCTTCTGTCATGGCAGCCGAGACTCCCACTGACGTGTTTGTGTATGTGTGTGTCAGTGTGTGTGCTTTAGAAGTTGGGGAGTGTGTGTGTGGGGAGGGGAGTTATCAACAAGTGAGTGGGGTATGTTACTCTAAGACAGGCCCATAAATGGTGGCCCGGTCACCACCTCCTTCACTGAGTGAGGGGGGGCTGGCTGCTGTTCAGAGTTTTCCTTGGCGGGTCAAGCCTGCCATTGAAGTGTGAATGGGCTGCCATGGCAGATTACACTGCACAGCTGTCCCCCTACCGTGGAAATTAAGTTATGCCCCGTGTCAGCAAGTTTTGTGTTTTCCTCCCCTCTGTCTCATTCTCTGCCCCCAGCTCTTCCCTCTCCCCCATACTTTCTAATTCCTTCAATTGCGGTGGAATCTGAAAGGTTCAGAGCTAGGGGGGGTCTTTTTGGGGTGGTAGAGAACCCCCCCCCCCCCCCCCCCCCGCAAATGGCTGCTCACACACACGTCAACACAAGCGGGCGAACAGAGGTCGTCCCCGACTCGGTTGGTCTCGCCCCTCTCCTGCAGGACGCCCCTCTGCACTCGCGTTTGTGTTTATTTGCGGGGCTGAAGCTTGTTTGTGTTATGGTCAAAGTGAAAGGCAAACACTCCTCCAGTGATGCGTGAACACGCTGGGAGAGTCTCCCTCCTCCCCCCCCGGCCCACAAAGCAGCTGGAGCCGCTGGCGGTTCCAAGGCTGACGGTGGTTGGAGCTTCATCCCAGTCGAGCACCATGAAACTGTTAAAAGAGTATAAAAGGGAAGTGAAGAATTACCAGTTACAGTTTGTCCAATACCAGTAACCTCATGGATCTGTGTGTGTTAGTCCATTCCTTTGTTCATTCATTCGGCATAATCGAACATTTGCTTCTCCCACCTTATCAATGATTCGGATAACCATGTAAAAACAAAGCAACATATGCAATATATCTGCTCCCAAAACTCTGTTTGAATCACATCAGTAGACGTTTTGGGCCAAATTACTCTACTAACTCGCTATTGCCACAGTATTTCCAAATGAAATGGGCAGAACGTGTTGGTTCCTTTCAAGAGAGTTTTGTAAGTTTGTATCCAGTTGTTGTTTTTGAACACAATGTAAATGTTGAAATCATGAAATCATTTAAACTTTTTAGGATTTGTCTTCAGGATTCTTTGACTCGATGTTGCACTGAAGCCATTCTAGGAATAATCCATCTGTAAAAATGTGTCTAGTGGTGCAGGCAGCCGGAGCCGAGTTAAGTCCATTTTTAAACTTCTATTCCCTATAATGGACGTCAAGTTGGATCGTATAACTTCTCTCTTGATTTGTTCCTTTAGTAAAGGTTGTAAAAATGAGTGTATGACCGTAATCTCCAGATATTCTTCAATGCAGCAAAATCCACTCAGTCCACTCAAATAGACCATCAAGTTGAGTACTTTATATGGGCGGGCTTACAGTGATTGACAGGACGCTGCTGCTACCAGAAACATATTGGGCGTCCGTACGCCGCTCTTCCACATTCACAATATGGTAAAAAAAAACGACATAGCGATGGCGGTAATCCAAGTGGAAGCAAAGCTTTAAAGCATGAGTTCATAAAACATTGGGTCATGTCATTTGATTTGAACTGGTGAATCGTTGCTCTTTTTGGGTAAATGAGTTCGAAACGGCACCTGTTCTGTCCAATTACATTTGAAAAGAAGCACAACGGAATTATTTTCTCCCCCATGCAAGTTATCACAAGGCACATTCTGCATTTGATGATCCATCCAACGAGACGCTGTAACTACACAGACAGTACACTCTTTGTTCACATCAATCTAAGCACACAAGCTGTCATTCAGATTTTGGGAGATAGATCACACTTTAGATTTTTGGAATAGGACTCATCCTACAGACACACATCATTTCAGTTCACCTTCACTAAATATTTGCTATTCACCCGTAAAGCTGTAGAGTCTTTAGGTCTTTTTTCTCCACTCACTATATTCATCACCTAACAGGTCGACAATGGAGCTGACGTGTGCTTTGCACTGTTGGAAGAGTCACTTGACAATAATCAGTGTGAAAAGGCAGTTATGTAATTACCGGATACAATCCTCATGAAGACTCTTCATGGCAGAGAAAGTGCATTTCATCGTGACCGCACCCCCCCCCTCCCCCCACCACCACGACTGAAATATGAAATATTATAGCAAACATGTCAGCAAATGGCTGCCACAGACAGTCAGGTAGCAAGGTGTTCCTCCCAGTGACACTGGGATTAGTGCTGCAGGTTGTTCTTTCTCTCTCAGGACCTCGAGGAGTCGCGTCCGCAGCCGCAGTAACTGGATTACAGCCCTTTTTTTCCTCGTTTCAAAGGGGATGTGAACTCAGCAGAGGTCTTGCATGATGAAATCAAAGTGGCAGCTGAGATAGGAGGGAGACAAAAACCAGAGGTTTTCTCAGAAGTCGGCTGAGCAGTTAATGAGAGAGGGAGAGAGGCGCAAAATAAATATTCGTTGCATTCTGAAAATCTATAAATTCCGAGTGCTATCCCCTAAAGCGAGGCAAGCGAGGAAGAGAGGAGCGTCATCAACATATTTCAACGTGAAAGCTCACAAGGAAATGCAGCTTTTCGCCGAGGTGGAGCCCACTCCCCCCAACACCCCTGTGGTAACTTCAGGGGATTATATCCAAATCCTTTCAAATGAACTTTCCATCTCAGTGCCTCCTCCTCCTCCTCCTCCTCCTCTGTCTCAGCCATTCCAACTGTCCGACCATTTCTACATCACTTTCTGCACGGCCTCGCACTGAGCCGAAACAAATTCCCCCCCGTGAGAAATATGGTTAGCGGCACGCATCCGGGGGGGGGGGTTGTGTCGGGAAGGCCCTTGGGAGGTTGTGACATTTGGAGTATGGTTCAGTTTAGTCGGATCTGAAGATGAACGAGGAAAACCGTGAAAAAGATTTAAGGACGTAACGCACATTGTGTCTCAAGTACACAACTATAGTTGGGAAAATGTAATTTGCAAATGTAATGTGGACTGATGTGGATGAGTAATGTTCATAGAGACCAGAGGACAAACTGAAACACACAAGCATTGCAGCCATTTCTATTTTCTAAGTTGAACGAAATGGAAAATGGTTCCATTTAGCTCTGCAGAAACAAACAGGACACGTCGAGTCGGTGCCAGGCCTTAACTTAAAAAGAAAAGCTACGGTCCAACGCTGCGTAATTCGACGTGGCAACCTGACTTTTTCCACTCACAGTGTGGAATGGACAGGGAGGAGGCAAAGGAAAGAAAATAAAGAGTTGTTTGTGTCAGGATTTTTGTGGCTCGCAGCCTCTCAGGGATCCCAAAGCGACGGTGTGAGAGCGCTGCACCTTTGTAAACACCGTGCCGCTATACGCGGGGGGGGGGTGGGGGAGGGGGGTGAAGTGAGCCGCATGGGGCGAAGTGTGGGTCGTTTTGTCAGGGGCGGAGGGGGGGGAGGGGGGGATCAAGAGCTTGGAAGTGAACTGAGCTCACTGAGGCAAAGTCGATGGCAGAGATATCATACACACGCTCAGAGGGCCGTAACACAAACAGCCACCGTGTGTAAATCAAACCCAGAGCCCCAACACACACACACACGCACACACTGCTGGGGAAGTGGAGGAAAAGAGGCTGTGGTAACTTTTCCTATATTTAAGGCCGCCACTTTAAAAAAAATGAATTTCTATAAAAAAAAGTTCTACGATGACGAAAGACCAAAATGTGTTTTATTGCTCAACTTTTTCCCCTGTGAGTGTGACGCCAAATGTGCTCTCATTGTGCCCGTTTCCCCTTTATGACTGGCAGGCCTGTTTTGTGAGATTTTTTTTCATTCTTTTTTGCACCTCATTCATCCATTCACACCCGGTGCATTATTACAGGCTAATCAACGCATGGTGAGGTTTTTTCTAAGTGCTGGAACAGCTTGAAGAATTGTGAGAGGCACAAGAAAAGAGGAGGAGGAGGAGGAGGAGGAGGAGCGGCCGGACCCACAGCTATTCTTCTGCTGGAGAGCCTCATGCACGGTGCACCGGCGTTCCGACTCTGCTGGGAACTGACTGTTTTTTTCATTGCGGAATCACATTTAGTGGATTTGGAAATGTTGTTTGTTGTCGCGTACACAGCATAGAGTTTACTGCAATGGAAATTCGTTTTTTTTGCTTATTTTAATATGTATTCATTATAGTTGTAAAATAATGGTAAAAACGGACTAAAGTAAGGAAAATGCTCGATTAAATTGAATACAAACACAAGAGGCGTTAAAAGGAGCCCCGTCATGTGCACTCATCATCTTCTTTTGGATCGTTCCCACATGCTTCCCCACCGCTCGGCTCTCCAGAGGTGTCAAGCCAGCCTGAAAGAATGAAGTGCCTCTCCATTGTGCTGCCCAACTATTATGTGCTTAACATCTCCATGACAAAGGTGCCACTCGACTTCTCCTTCGTCCATTCAGCTGGAGGGCCCTCGGCCCTCGGCCCCCCTCCCAACCCCTTCCTCTTCTTTTAATGAAACATTTTGCAGCAGATAGTCGATTTCAAAAAGCCCCACGAGGCGACCAAAGACACCATCAGTGTCTCGTGAAAACTATTACAACTCTGCAGAAAATAAATATCTCACAGATAGCAGCATGAATCATTTTTGCACGAGGCACCTGCTAATCCCGGGCAATTAAAGAAATCTAATTTAGCTGCTCTAAGGTCAGAAATGTGTCACCACTTCTGCATTGATTGATTGTCCTGCTAAATCCTGATTACCAAAATTAAAATAAATTAGAACACTTCTTTATCATGAAAATAAAAAAAGACAAGGACTGTAAATCCTGATACCTGAGAGGCCGAGGTGGTGGTGGTGGGGGGGGGGGGTTGATTTATGGTGCCAGTTGCTTTTGACAGCAGCCAGCTAAATCAAGACGTAGCAGGTCATTAGGTCTCCAGTCAACAGAGGAAGCCGGCCTGCGTTTTTTTGCTTTGCTCATATGGCTGCGCACAAAAACTGACCGGGCGATAATAACAAGACCCCATGTCTTTGGTGTAACCCGCGGCGACCCAGAAGCAAACAAACAAACAGCAGTCGAGAAGGATATCTTCAAGTTTCCTTTATGCCTTCTATAAAAGTATATCGTTAAGGCAAATCACACAGTGGATTTAGACGTGTCTTTCTCTAGGTTGTACACGGTGAATAAAGCAGCTCTTAGCCGAAAACATAGAGGATTCTCTGGGTGGGAAAAAAAAAATCTATATGGGCTGTACACATATATACACAATGCACATGGTCTTTGAAGAGAATATAAGGTAAGTTCCCTTTAAAGCTGGAATACTTGTTATTCACACGGAGGACATTTGGGTGGCTTGTAATAAATTACTATCTCACTTTTTAAACTCCTGCTTCTATTTACAGCTACACACAGTTCATAGGATTCCATCATTAAATATTTGTAAATCAGATTTGACTGGTGCCCAACAATATCGGCAACAGGCGTCATACAAAAATAGTTCTTATCTTTACAAGAAAAAAGAGAGAGATTGGCAGTGCCCAGCTTATCAATGTTCACTACCACAACAAGCCCGACTGCGTCTCTATGGCGACGACATCACGAGACAATCTGGCTCATCACATCAGCAGAGTCGTGGGGTTTGTGGGGAGAGACGCCTGGGGAGCCTCTTCCTGACGGACGTCCCTTCGGCCTCTGGAGCAAAACACACTTGTCCCCCTCCTTGAGTCTGTTTAATCTATCCAGCGGGGACAGAGAGTGACAAAAGTTCTGTCTCAACAAAAGTGTGATCAAACGAGAGCAAATAGAGTCAAAATGGAGGCCAGCAGGACCAAAGCGCAGCGGGTGGCCGGAGGAGAGGCTCCGCTCTCCGGCTCCTCCTGGTAGTCCCGATCCGACGGACCATCATCGTAGTCCTCTTCCTGCTCGTAGTCCGAGCCGCTGCCCTCGTCCACCCGGGCGGGCGAGTCGAAGCACAGCTCCTTCATACTCCTCTTCACATACTCGCAGATGGCACGCTCCGTGCCGTCGCACGTGCACGCGTCCAGCTGCTGACCCTTGGGGATCTTGCGCATGTTCGCGATCACGTTGCGGCAGGCGTTGGTGCAGATCGCGCCGCTGAACAGCTTCCCGCAGTGCTTCAGGTAGTCGTGCATCGCGGAGCTGCACGGGCCGTCGCGCTCGCACTGGCGCCGGGCCTCCGTGCAGCCGGTGCTGGTGGTCCTGGGCAGACAGGGCTCGATGGCCCGCTTGGTGCTGGTGCACACCGAGTCGTGGGCGCAGCTGCAGTCCTCCAGCGCCGGACCGCTCTTCGTCAGGTTGAGCTGCACCAGGGACGAGATGCAGTGGCTCGGGCACTTCCTCCGCTCGCCGGTCAGCACCGGGCCGCACGCGCGCACGTAGTGCTCGTACGCGTAGTTGCACTCGGGCTCGGCCTGGCAGTTCATGATGGCCTTCCAGCAGATGAGCCGGCGGCCGTGGGGCGGGGAGGCCGCGGCGAGGCAGCCGAGGAGCAGCAGCAGCGCGCAGCCGAGGGGCAGAGCGGAGGGACGGGCGCGCCGCGCCGCTGCGCCGGGGCTCGCCATTGGTGTGGCCGCGGGGGGACGGGCGCCACTCACCGCACTCTCATATGTAACAACAACAAATAATAAGAACTTCTTCTTCTTGCTTATTCCGATGGTGCAGATGGTGTTTGAGTGTGTGTGTGTGTGCGCGGGAGGGGGGGCGTTCAACAGGCTGCCACGGCACGGTGTAATCCCGGCTCCATAAAACCCGTCAGCTTTGATCCATTTGAGCCGGACTCCAGAGCGACAACATGCCGCTGTCCATACATGACCGTACCGGGGAGGATGGAGTGTCCAAAAAGTCCAAACTCCTCAAGGGAGTAAAAACAAATGAAAAACACACGCAGAAGGAAAAGTTGTCCACAAGTTGAGGAGAGTTTCTGCAGCGGATCATTCCATCGCGGTGCTTTCACTGCCACGAACTGCCCTCCGGCTCCTGTGTCCTATCTGCTGTAGCGGACCTCAAGCAGCCCCCACCGATATAAAGACGGCACAAGTACCGAGAGCCCCCTTTTGGAGGACTGCGCTGGGTCATTTAGCAGTCCTCGTGCGCACAGAAGTGCAAAACAAATAGTGCACGGGGAAAAACAACAGGCCGTGTGGGACGCGCAGTGTCTCCTCTACTCTCCCCCCTCGGAGCATTCGCCTTTCAGTCCTGCGCCCCCCGCCCCCCTCCAGCCCTTCTCCACATATTAGCGAGGGGCTCCTCATTGGTTGGCCACTTGTTGTGGGTTTCTACGTAGAGGTGGGCGGGGGTTAAGGGGGGGTGGGTCTGTGGAAACATTCAGTGGGATGAATGTGTCGGTGAGAAGAGTTTTGTGGGAAGAGGGGGGGGGGGGGGGGGGGACTGTTTTATGCTCAAAGTTTTAAAGTTTTAAAATAACGTCCTGCACCAACTTTTATTATTGTTTCTAATTGATTGATCGCTTGCTTTGATTCCCAATCTATAACATCACAAGACAACGGGATTTATTCAATTTGCCTGCTTTGGTTGTGTTAGTAGATTTCTCCTAAACTCATCAAAAGTTGACATCACGTGGATTGAAACATAAACTTTTCGACAATCCTTTTTTATTCACCTGTAGGCCGCTCTTGACATGATCAATAGTTTGTATATATATTTTAGTTGAAATTTGTAACTTATTCACCTCAAATCTCACCGCTTAATTTTGACGTTTGACAATAACAAATATAATATTTGACAAATGCCTTCTTGTCTAATTCGCAAGAGGTAGAACGTGCAGTACAATCGTTAACTAAAAAACTATATCTTGGTGTCATCAAGGTAACTCATATGCAAAGAAAGTGCCGTCCCGTTTATTTATACCAATTCAACCATTTACCAGGGGCTGTCAGCTAAGGGCTTCCTGCCTTAGGGGGGGGGGATGCGGTGACCTTGACCCCAGCTTTGATTTATCAGCTTATTTTATTCCTCGATGAATTGTTTTTTTTTGTCCGACAAACAGCCCAAAACCCATTTACTTTTAAATCACTATCAGGCAAAAGTAGGAACCAGCCAATAGTTACATTTGAAGAGCTAAAATGCAGTGTTTTTATTTACAAAAATGTAATACTCCTTTAGAAGTGCCTTTCCCACTTATTTAAATGATTTAATGTTGTTTGTCACTGTCAATCTAAATTTGTTCCCACGTAAATAGAAAATATACATTAATAATAAGAGTATGAGACTGTGTATAACAAGTGTAATGTCACTTATGGTTTCTGGACTGCGGTTGTGAAGCTGTGCATTGTGGCAGAAGGGACTCTAGTGACCAAAACGTCACATTTACTTTTCATAAAGGGGAAAAACACTTTAAAAGGGTTAGAGTTAAAGTTGTAAGATAGAAATCAGGACAAGAGTCAGTCATAATGTAGCCCCACCCTAAAAGCACTCTGCTTTATGGTCTATTTACATTACATTACATTTAGTCATTTAGTTGACGCTTTTATCCAAAGTGACATTCATTGCATTATAACCCATGTGTTACATTTTTCCTGGGGAGCAAATAGGGGTTAGAGTTCTTGCTCAGGGATACTTTGACATGGCACATGGGGCAGCCAGGATTCGAACCACCAACCTTGTGGTGCCACTGTCGCACTATTTGACTCTAAATAGTGTTGGGTTCTGAAGGCCGAAGGGGAGACCAGCTTCCCTTTGTTCTCGTCCAGTCAGGATACGGTGAATCAAAAGTCAACTAGCTCTGGTTTTAAAAATCAAAAAGTATTTAATAACTAAACAAAGAGTAAGGCCTACAATTACAAAGTGAAAAAACAATGTGAATAGTGATATATTTCGCGAAATAGAGATTTCCCCGGCCAAGTCAAAAGTGACTCCTCAGGCTGCAGGAAAGATCTGCCCGTTCGTCTCCCGGTTCGATGATTTGAAGCTCCCGGGAGGGGGTGGTCTTCTGGGTGTATTCGAATGTCATTGGCTCCTTCAAAGTATCTCCTTCTGGTCCAGCCTTTTCACATCAAGGTATGAACTGCCACGTGTGACTCTGGATTCCCCTCTCTGTCTCTCTCTCCCTCACATTCCAATGCATTCTCTTGTAAACATCTGGCTTTATGCCTCAAAGAGTGAAAATAACATCATATACATAGTTTGTCTTCATCTTATAACTAGTACACTTCAATTACAACACAACATATAAGATCACAGTACTTAATGGTTTATCACAGTTTATCTGGTGTAACACATTGCCTCATGCGGCTGTCTTGCATCCAATTGCTAAATTAATACCTGACAGGAACAAAAACTCCTACCAAAAACCCTCTCTGGGGAAAGGTAGGAGAAATCCATTTAGGTAATCCAGGTTTTAACATTACATCATGACAGGATGTTAATGTGTACAGTATTTATATGATTTATATAACTTTAAACTGTTATTGTCTATAATACATTCACTTTATTTAACATACAAATGTAATATCTACTAACATCACACAACTACAATTCTATACTAAACATTGATACATGTAACATAGTTCCCACCGCTAGGGGTGCACTTCTACTTAAATTCCTAACAATAGACCATCATTTACTAAATGAACATCATGCTAAATTGAAGGATAATTGAAACCAGATATTGAGACTATGAATTCATGTTTTTAATGTCTACTGAGGTAAATCAAGATAGAAGTAGAGTCATCTTCACATTGACTTCTATTCAACCAAAGGGGTCAAGGGCCATTAGGCACAATGCAGCTTTAAGCCACTTCTGCGTCATATTTGGACAGTGCAAACTGTGTGAGCTGCAGTTCTTCTTCAAGTAGCCCCAAATGTGTACTTTTATATTTCTTACCATCATAAAGGTTCTTTCCGGAAGTTTTGACTTTACAGCTTCCTTTCAAGAGCTTAGATGAGATATCTGCACGGACCTCATCATTCAAATGACATATTAGTGTGTGTGTGTAAAATGAGTGCCCACATGTTGACACATGAGCGAGAGGAGGCAGTTCAGCTCTTGAGGCCTGCTGTGGATGAGGGAGTTGAGGGGGCAGCGGGGGCACAAAGGCTGTTTGTGTGTTCAAACGGCATTCTGATCTCAGGAATGTACCTTCGGGCCACAGCCGTGAGCTTCCCGCTGCAAACAATGCACTCAATGTCAGTTACGGCTGGCTAGCGCCGACGCTGCTGGCGCTACTCCAAGGTCCCGACTCGTTGAAAATGATGGATCCAGGGAACTCGATACCTTGAGGAGTCCCTCCCCTACCTCCCCCTCCGGCACAAAGAAGGGCAAACAATATGTGCCTCGACAAAAGATCCCCAAAACAGCGGCGTCGTCATTGTTTCAAGTGCTTTTCGGCTCAACTGTAATACGAAACAGAGGCAACACCGTTCAAGCAGGGGATTCTGCCATTACTCTTTTTGAAATGAGTGGTGGTGTGGTGGTTGGCACTGTCGCCTCTGAGCAAGAACGTCCCGGGTTGGGTTTCTGTGTGGAGTCTGCATGGTCTCTCCCTGTCTGTGTGGCTTCTCTCCAGGTACTCCTGCTTCCTCCCACAGTCCAAAGACCTGCTCAGGGGTTGGGTACGTGTAGGTGCAGGTGTAAATGGTTGCTGGTCTCTGTGTCAGCCGAGCCAGGGTGCGCGCCGCCTCTCGCCCGATGTTGGCCGGGGTTTGACTCCAACCCCTTCGCGACCTTGTATGAAGGACAAGCGGCTTTGAAGATGACTAAATGAAAAGTCTCATCTTGTGGGAGGAACAGGCCTCTTTAAAAGCTCATCAACCACATGAAAACAATCTTTCATCCTAATCACTAACAGGCAGGAGGATGATCAAATCGTCCAACACTTTTGTCTTTGCCAACAGCTGCGCAATTGATCCAGATGTGCTGAGCTGAGATGAGGCTGAGCGTTGTTACTTTGAGGGATCAATTAAAAGAGTCCCTGCAGTAGGAGTCCAATTAAGTGGACATAATGGCATTCAAAGCCTCTCCCTGCTAGTGCTTAGAGCCAACGAGGCTCTATGCTTTTGTGCCTGTCTGTAGGCTGGGTGTCATTAGAGTCTGTACCAGTTGGTATTTGTCAGGTCATGAGTGTAATCTCGCGTCTTGTTAGTCTCTGGTCTGGTCTCTGGTCTCGTATATGTTTTTCCTCCCCTCGGATTTTTGGATTCTTTGAGTTTGGATTTTGAACTTTTGACTATTAAAGTCTGTTTTTGTTTTTTGGAAAACTCCGCACCCGAGTCCTGCTTCCAAGTATCATTTTGGCTTAAAACTCCCTTCAACAGACACTAGCTTTTGGAAACGTATTTGGAGAAGTCTAGTGAAAGCGCCATTGTAAAGTCTAAAAAATATCCGGCATCTATTTCATTATTTATTTGTGATAGGTATGATCCAACACACTTTTCCAAAATACTTTCTGTAGTGTAAGTACTTTAATACTTAAATTCCAAGTTTTCTACTTTCTAAAAATAAACTGGATTCTACTTGTACTAATAGATTCTTTTTGCTGCAGTTTATTCTAAAAAACAGACACAAATTCCATTTAGGACATTTCTGTAAGCCCATTTCCTACATTATGAGACTCTTGCTGTACTGTATAACTCCTGCATGGTCAAAAGACTGAAGAGTACTGAGCGAGCTGGAATCGCAGCTCAGCCTGTCCTGCACCGCCTTCTGTATCAGGGTACAGGAAATGAGTTGGGAGGAACTATCCGTTCAAATTGCTTCCTCATTTCAGAGAAGCGATAATGGCAAGTGATAAGTTATTTGGAAAGGAACCGAAAAAAAAAGATTACAGATTCATTTCCTTCCTCTGCCTGTTAATTTGCCTCCGTTTGGTCAGTCCTCTTCAGAGGATTTGAGTCGGTGTCTTTGGGTTCGGAGCGGCACGGTGACTACAGCCGGGCAAGTTGGCAGATAATGGCAGGGAGACAGAAATAAAGCACTATTTCTAGAGGGCTTTTGCTGTAAGAGCCGTGAGTTGCTTTGCTTGCGAGGGACAAATCCCCTGCAGCACCAATCAACAAACCACCGGCCACAAAACAAAAATCGGGAAACTACCTCTGCTGCTGTGCTTTAAAGTGTGTCTTTCATATGCTGCTGAATGGTTATAATGTCAAATATTAAGGGGGTGGAGGTCCCTTTAATCAGTGAGATTAAAGTCATCCATCGTGTCAAACTAGCACCGGTCCTGCTGACCCTCTTAGCACAGTCCACTTTCAGTTCAACATGATCTGATCGGCACATTTGGCCTACCAGGAAACGAACTAACATCAGACAAAGCCATATCACTCTCCCAACAGAACGTTATGGAAGAAGAAAGAGGAGGTTACACCTGCGTGCTGTGGATCAACTGACAGCAGACATCTTGGCCCGCATGTCCTTTAATGGTAAACAGTGAAGTCCATTAATGGTGGAGGATGCGCTTTTCAAACTTTTTTGTAATTCCACCCAGGTGCCTTAGAGTATTTACCCCGACAGAGCTCTGTGAATCTCTACACAGCCTGTGCACGTGGGCAGCTGCTGCGACACATCCTCCTCAGCTTCGATGCCTGTGCCAGCGGCTGTTTACACAGGCCCCGAAGGCCTCCCATATCACTGCAGACAAACACCAGCACATATGGACGGACCAATAAAAGACCTCACCTGCGACACCTTAATCTCCCGGACACGGAATCCAGCGGGGAAGAATTTAACAATATGAAAAACACGACAAGGCAAAAAAGTTAACATCATTACTCAAGGCACACGTGCTGAGCATTCCCCTTCTGCTGTAGATGAAAGGATCCGTTTTATTGTAGGGTTCAATAGAGACTAGTGAGATTCTAAATGGTAAGTTTCTTTTCAGCTGTTTGTTCAGACAGCTTACAAGTATAAGTGGTTTTTAAAAATGGCTATAAATCGGCCTATTGGTTGGGCGGGGTATCCTTTAATACCAAAAAGATACCTCGATGAATACCTTAATTTAAGGAATACAAATACTGTTAACAGCATTCATTGTACAACTTCAGGATGTAGTAGCATTTAATGCAGTTCAACCACAAGCAGATGCTCAAAAATCAAAATATTGCCTAAATGAAATCACAGAGAATCTGATAAAAATTTTTTTTTTTTTAAATGATCATTATCATTTAACAGTGTGGTCATATTTTCGCTTAGCCCTCAGGACATTTTAGGGTTCAAGATAACGTTCATCTTCATAGTGCACACTAGAAATCATGAAGGCACGACATGTAGCACAACATGTCAATCATACTTTGGTGTTTTTCATTTTAACCTCTGTATTTTATTTGACCCCTTTTGTTACTTTTTACTGAAAGAACTGAAACGAGGTCAACGAGGAAGAGCTTAGATAAATAAAGAGAATGTTCATGAAGCAAATTCTAATTCCTCCTACTGACCACCGTGCCCAACACAGTGCTTCCATCAATGCTGCCACCGCCGTCTGGTCCAAACGTGTCCAATGCTTCACAGACTCACACTGGTTTATGGTGAAGTGTTTGTCAAACTACTCTCATTTCCAACCTCCTCAGCTGTATACTTTGTGTTCACTGCTAATGAGCTAATGTTAGCAGGCTAACCCGCCAAAACAAGCTTTCTCATCGTCATTTGATACATTATTATAGAGAGATTAGAGCCAGGAGGAGCCCACAAGACTAAAACAAAGTTCCCCCCTCCCCCGTCGAACCTCAGTCTGCTACAGGCACGTCAAAAAGTGAGGGAGGGAATGTGAAACTTTACCCACCCCCCCCCCCCCCCTCCTCCTCCCCGTTTGGCACGTTCCTGAGGCTCCAACGCCGTTATGAGGCCACTTCATAGGAGTGTAAACTGTGTATTTAAAAAGCCGTCATTGTGGGACTAACATTGGCCCTGGTGTAGGTTGTTAGAATAACTGAATGACACAATGGTTTCTTTTCTAAATAAACAGATGTGGGTAGGCTATTAAAACTTTTTTTTCCCTTTCCCTCGCTTCCTCTTCGTCTCCTCCTCCCCTCCTCCATCCCATCTGTAAGTGGTCGCACACACATAAACACACACTCGCTCTCTCGCGCTGTTTCTCTCTTTCATTCACTCTCACTGCTTCTCTGTCTCTCTCTCTCTCTCTCTCTCCCTCTCCTACTCCCTCCATCACACATGTCTAAGAAAGGCCGAAGAAGGGCCGGTTCCCTCCTGCAGCTGTTCAGCACAGACGGGCCTCTATCCCGGCCTGCGCAGTGAAGTGATATCGGCCGTCTGCCCCGGCTGATCAAGTGCGTCATTCTTAACTCCTCAAAGACCACTGCCCCCCCCCCCTCTCTCCGCCCACCTCTTCCTCCCACGCTGCACATGGAGGAAATTAAATCACCACAATCCTACTGCCACTGGACTGCTTTCTAATCGAATTCTCGGTGAAAGATTACTGTGGGATGTCCAAAGGAGAGGGGCGAAGGCCAAACATCAATAATAACTGTGTGGAGAACTAATGAGGGGCAGGGTAACTCACCACAGTCTTTCACCCAAATGAGGTACCCCAACAACGGATCCATTTGATACAAGGCATTGTCCCCGTCGGGCCAAAGACATTAATATGCTAACAGCACAAGAAGGTAGCTGTAGGTTGCTGGCTGGCATCGAGGGAGAGTGTTCAGTGAAGATGAATCAGAAGTATGGAAACAAATCATTTGAGACATCACCCAAGTGCGTATTACAGTAACATGTTTCTCCAGTGAAGAACACAAAAATGAAAATTTAACATCTTGTGTTTTTTTTACCAAATCACCTCAATCGTTTCTTTTCATGTAATAGTCGTATAAAGTAGTAGTATATGTTCATTTATATTCACTACACCTTTCTTTATATATTTATATTATATTGTCGTTCATTTTTTACTTTTCTGTTTTACTTTTTTGGATCTTCGTGTTTTACTCTATATTTCTTGTTTATTTGTATGTACTGCGTGAGAACAAAGAATAACCAGATTTAACTTTAATAAAGCTCAACTCAATAAAGCTGATCCTGATTTTGAAACACATCTATTGTGAAGAAACCACTGATTTCTGTTTACAGGACTTGAAACTGGTATTATGAGTTAATTTACAGATTTTCTCCTGAAATGTTTTCCCTTTCTGTTATAATTGTACATTTGGGAGGGCGTCCTTATCCAAATCAACAATCTGAGGATCGAGGGGGGGATAAATAAAGGTCAAAAAAAAAAAAAGAATGACCACTCACTTTGCTTTAAATCCATTGGTTTCCAACATTTGAAAGAGAGGATGTGCGGGATTCACGTAAAGCTTTCCTTTTTAGTTCATGGTTCAATGAAGATCTCTGTTGTGGGACCGTCGTTAAGCAGTGTGTACAGAGTTAAAGAAAGGTTCCTTCACAAATATCGTTCCTTTTTTTGAATTCTCGTCGGAGATTTGGCTGTATAGGAAAACACAAACACATTATGAGCTTGAGAACCACTGAGTTTCCACGGCTTGCCCAAGTCCTCTCGTAGTGCAGAGGAACATTCCCAGCTGGTTCTGTGATGACGATGAAGCAGCGTGGCTGCCTGGTGACCAAATAAAAAGCACATGTCTGACATAGCATCAGAGAGGCATCAATCCTCCGCGAACTCTTGACTCCGAGGGGATTACTTTGAAAACAACGATGTGACCAAACCCCATGTTGCCACGTTGAAGAAACACAGGCGCCATTTCAGAGTGTCAGCTTTCAGAGGGGCGCTTTTCAAACACATACATGTGAAGGTTGTGTTGTTTAAATGTTGATTGTATTTCCTGTGGAAGCCAGAGTCTCCTTAAAGAGACGTTTCAATGCACCACTGTACATTTCTTTTTACAATTATCACTCTAAATAATGAAGGCATCTGTGTGTATTAAAAAAGTTCGAGCTGCAGCTGTCCTCTCTTCACCTGTAGCTTCTTCTGGCTTCATGGATGCATATCAGTTAGGCTTTAGGCAATAGGCTGGTTCATTCTAGATGACTGACGAGTGTGTGAGCTGTGGGAGAAGGGCGCATGATTAAGATCACGCCTTCCTCCACCAACAGGTACGAGCACAAGTTCACACAACTGAAACAACTTGAACAGACATACAGTATATTGACAGTTTGAAAAATCTTATCTGACTCAGTGAAGCAGACCAACACATTTTGGCACAAGTGAGTGATGGCTTTTAGTTTTTATTAAGTGGCAAACAAATCTGATCAGCTTTTTCCACCTGAAAAAATTATTTAAAAAGCTTATATTTAAGTAACCAGGATGGAGAAAGATTGTTCCTAATCTGAACCTATTCTGGTCCCCTGGAGTCGGACTCCAAACGTTCAAAAGTTCAACCAGAAATGTTGGTGTTTTGGGCCCACCATACCCATCCAGTCAGTGTCTGCTTTCAACTGATAACAGCCAGACAATCACTCTAGTAGTGGTCCCAGATGGCTTTGGATAGATCCATCACAACGAACACCCGGGGTCAGTCGCAGGTAATCCATCAGCTCCGGACTAATTCAGCGGTGTCAGGTGGGAGCAAAATAACTCTGTCTGTCGCGGTTACGACTCCATCGACAGAATTTATGGCCTGGTCAGAGTCTCAGTGTACGTGTGTGTGTGCATGAGTTAACACTCTGGAGGGAAAGCTCTCAGTTTACGGCCGTGTTGCGTGACGTGGTCTTCGGCTCCAAACTATGGCAGCAGCCCACGGCCTCGATGCTCCCAGACCAATCACACAGCATTCAGTAAGAAATGGGCACCAGCCCCCACCCCCCCCCCCCCTTTCGGTGACCTCATTGCACTGGTGTCAAATTCAATTTTCAACAAACATTATTAGCACAGCAGGGGAAACATTTCCCTTTCCAATACCCTGGAAATTGCCTCTGCAACGCTGCATTAACAAGATATTGTTAATATAAACATAACATGTCGCTCATTACGCACTTTCTACAAAAACATCCGAAGGTCAAGAAAAATGGGAGGTTCTCATTAGAGTCGTTGTCCTTTAGTTTGTTTGGTTTCTGATGGGTAAACAAGTAATTATTCGGAGCTAATTTGACATTAATCCACAGGAAGGGGACCCTCGGGATAGGGAGGCTGAAAGCTTAGTTATTGCACATGTTGACGGGCCAAGTCATTGGAACATTAGCTCCAATCATCCTTTCTCAAGTCTCCAACGGTTTCTGCGCCTTGTTGCCCACACACTGAAGGTGATGTGGCTTTCTTTCTGTTTTTTTGTCAGCTGGCAGGTTAGCTCAATAATTACATAACACAATTTTGATTTATTAAAGTTAAAACTTTAACCAGAGGCTAAGGAAGTTGATTTTGTGAAGTCCATTTGAAAGCAAACAGACTTTTAGCCGTTTCAATTCCAGCATTTTCTTCTTAATATTTATTCTGAAATACATATCTGGGATATTCAGTAAGTTATTTAATAACCCTAACCATATTGCTGTAACTGTAATAAACAGGGGTCTCTAGGGCTGCAAAAGCTTTATTCATGGCTTCTTGTAAACGCATACAGTATCAACGGGATACAATCGACGTTAACCATTCATCACTTATGGATCATATGGAAGAGCTCAACTTGTGTGTGAAAAGCCTGTTGACTAGCTTTGACCCTATGATCTTTTAACCCCTCTGTTGCTTGACTCAAATTTCCAATCTGGATGTTGTTTTGTGTTAAAAGGGCCAAAAGTTTACAACCTTGTGCGCTGAACTTTTACCTCACGCTGTTTTAGCCCGTGGCCGGGCTGCGAGCTGCTATGTAGATGTGGATGTGGACGTAGATGTGGAGGTAGATGTGCCATGGCTTGCTCGGGGCACCTTTAATGACCCTTTCTGAAAACCTAGCTGGAGATGTTTTGTGGGAAGACGTTTATATATCTACCTACTTTTCTAGCATACTTGTGGGCCAAGAACACAAACGTAGAGAGACAGTGGTGACATTTCTGTCTAGTTTCAGAGACCTTAAAGGGCCCATGCTGGAGAGCAAAGGGGCCACGTCTCCACTCTATTACATACCAAATCCATCACAATGAAGGAGGCCAGAAGGACATTTGGCTTAATCACTGTCATTTCCTGGACCCTGCCGCGCACCCCGGCTGTCTCTGAGCGTGGAATCCGGCAGTCTGGGTCCATGTAGACGGCTCAAACACACAGTGAACACACTCATCCATCCAGCATACACAAGAACTCTGATTCATCTGCGACGGCAGGGCCGAACAATCTGCTCCTTCTTCTGCCCTCCCCTGTCCAGACATACTTTCTGTCGCAATCTGTCTGCCCCGGGAGAAGATAACGGAGAACATCAGAGCCCGATTTATCCGTCAGCATTGAACTATCAGAAAGTCCCTCCCGCAGATGGCTGGATAATGTCAACTGCAAGAGCTTTCCCTGCCCACTTTGCTGTGTTTCTGCACACATATTCCTGAGCAACACACAGCGAACGCACTCATCCATCCAGGATACAAAAGAGCTGTGGTTCATCTGCGACGGCGGGGGCCGAATCTTCCTGAGAATAGCTCTCATGATAAGAGCGCCGTCTTAAAGGTAGAACGACAGGGTACGAAAACGTCAGTTGACGTCAGTTATAGTCTTGCATGCAATAAATGGCACCTCTGTTGGGTTACCGTTACAGAGGCTGATGGAAGAAGCATTACAAACTTATAGTGTCTTTCTCTAGGAGTTGTGTGTCCTTTTTTCTGAGGGAAGGACTCGACTTTAGATTTAAAGAGGTTTTTATTGAATTTTCCCCCTTTTTTTACTCTTACGTTGAGCTGACAGACTGCTAGAACACAGTGTTCTACACACCCAACAGGAAGAAACATTTCATTCATTTAGAGTCAAGTTTCCTTTTAGCTTTGTTTTCATCTCCCCCAACTCCTTAGGGAAATATCCTGTTCTTTAGCAGCTAAATGCAGCACTTTATTCGTCATTCACTATGTGTTTGTGCCATTTGGTGCCGGGCAGAAAGGGGCGGCTTCAGTAGGTTTGTTGACAGCTGCCACCTTCTGCTAGCACAAGATGGACGAGGATGATGAGACAGCAGTTTAACAGAGGCAGAGGAGTTTTGGCGGCTGTGATTCCACGTCAAATTCAAATCTGAGAAAATACTGAGTTGCTTTCAGAGTTTGCGAGTTAATTTAAAGATGTAAAAATTCTGAGGAAACAGCTACACTGTTTGGTTTTAGTTTTAAAACGATCATGGGCGTTTCAGCATCTTTTTGCAGTGGACGTGGCCTGATTGACATGAGTGCAGCAGCACACCGGAGCACCTAGAGAGATCTAGTGGCGCGCATGGTCCAACGGTATCTTACATAAACAATAACGTTACATCCCAAGGCCCAATTCCTTTCCGTCTATGGCCGTTTTGTCTACTACTCTCGTGTCAGGGGCCAAATGCTCTGCTGATCACACGAGACATAAATGCTTTTCTTGTCCGTCAGCGTTGCTCAACCCACAAACTCAAGACGTGATATTATCTGTAACGGGCATAAGACGTCTAGTGGTGTCGTAATGCGATGTCTGCAAGCCCATCAACCTCAAACCTCAAACATGTTTTAACAAAGCTGGCATGCAGCGATGGTTTGGGCTTCTTTTTTTTTAGGTTAAGCTACTTTATTTGTACCCGTAGGCAGAATTGGTTTGCAGTAGAAGAATACTATTCCTGTTGTGTCTTAGTCCCACACTGAAGCGGGACAATTCTCTCACCAGTGACCGCAGACAGAGCGACGTGTTTAGGTAGAGTTCGTGTGCTTTGGCTTTGGTGAGGAATGCATGCTTGCAGGGCATTAACGCTAACGTTTGGTCCACAATCTTCACAATCAAGATAGATCAAGATAATCTCTCTCAGAATGTTTTGGGTACATGTTTACAGAGTAAATATTGTTTGAATAATTCTACAATAATTCTACTGGACCAAAGATTTGTGGTTCAATAGCATTACGTTTACCTGTCATGTAGCTTTACTTTGGCCAAACCGCACAGATGTTTTACGTTTGCGTAGGGAAAAATGGTCAGCACGTCTGGTCTTTGAATCTTTGATATCAAACTATCTGGCACACTCTGGTCTTATCATTAAAGCATTTTCTGAGCTTCAGTAAACCTCTTCAAGGAGGAAGAAAAACAACCGGGCTCGGGCTTTGAACTTGAGATAACATGGTCTCCACATGGCGTGTGTTAAGGAACTGCTTGTGTGTGTGTGTGTGTGTGTGTTTTTTTGTGTGTGTGGGCATGCATCTATATTTTAAAATTGGAAGTTTGCACTCAGCAGAGTGCTGATCTCCGTTGAGTTCCACCATTATTTCTGGACACCAATGGGCATTAAAGAGTCATAAAACACGCTTCATTAAAAGCGTGTTTTATAGCGGGGCCGAATGCAGACAAGTCGTCCTATAAGATACGAAAGAGAGGAAATAAAACAAGGAAGAAGAAGATGAAGAAGGGAGAATTAGGCATTATTCCGCAGATCAACATGAACATTATCCATTTGGCCTCAAATGAATTTTCGTTTCATCCACCAGTGTTTCTAGATGTGCACGTTTAAGGCGTTCAGAGGACCAACTCTCCCGAGCGAGTCCAAAGGATTGATTGATAGCCGGGTTTTTGCAACAGGCTTCACTTGAGCCTTTGGTCGAAGTTTGAGGAAAAGTCAGACCTAATTTACTCATCCTCCATCTTCAGCCCCTGCCCCCTCCCTTCCTACCTGACAGGAGCAGCTGCGCTTAATGACGGATAGGCCGTGTCATCTCCAGAATTCCTGCAGGGCTGCCCTGCTCTCAGCATTTCTGTCAGCACTCAATATGACGTTCTAATTTTATCAAGGCTGCTACTCCTGTGCACCCATATGCGTATGTGCACAGTCGTATGGATGTACTCCCTGTCTCTCTCTCTTTATTTAACAATGCCTGCTATATATATGTATACATACATATATGTATATATTGGTGTTCTCCCTCCAAGTTAGTAAGATTCCAAGATGGTACACAACATTTGGGGCCTGACCATACTCCAAGGTCTTGTTAAGGCCATGGAATGAACTGCAAGGCCCTCTGGGTAATGAGCTGGGGATGTGCTGGGAGGAAACTCAAGCGTTCTTGCCATTCCAGGCGGAGCACAGCAGGCCTTGCTCAGTATGAATGACAAAAGCAGACAGGCAGCCCTGATGCTTTAAACATGAGGAGGTCAGCACTACGGAGTCAATGATCATTTTTGGGACCATTCTGTTAGTTTCTACAACAGACCGTCTAAATTAGTGTTTTATAAACTACATAAAAAGCTCCATTATTTAAGTGCTAGTGTGAACCTTCCTTTGCTTTAAGTTGTATTGTTGTACAAGCCGTGACGTGATGATGACGGGAAAGGAAACCAGACAGCACAAAGTCAGACTGAGGAAAAGGTAGCGCAGATAATGTTTTTTGGTTAACTCTAAGACAAACACATTCATAAAAGCTACTGTTCCTCCACAATGATACAGCAGTTTTGTATAAATTCTGACAAGGCCATGCGGTGATTTGTTTGAAACCAAGTGGGACTCATTTTCAATGGAACTTCTGCCTACGATCCCAAGGCCTGTTTTTTTAATGTTCAGATAGGAATGGTACACATTTGATCACAGGGAAGATATTCCAAGGAAAACGCGTTGTGCGTCCCGAATGCCCGCCACACACTTTAGCAGAAATGTAAGGTGATGCTTGTTCCATGTATTAAGATAATTCTCCATCTACATTCGCAAACTCCCCCACAAATGTCTGTTATTTTATTTATTTTCGAGAAAGCTGAGCTCAGCCTTTCCTGGCATGGTATTCCAGTAACTGGACTCATTTCTAAAAAGTGCAAGAACAATTGTGTCCATAAAGTTACAGTGAGCGTTTCTCCGTTGGGCTTCAACAGGCAGATTTGTGTCTGCTTGTCTCTCCTGCTTGGATCAAATTAGCTGAGGGGCCTGTTGAGGGAGAACTTGGGCAACACAAGGTTCGACTGCAAAACTCCTCTGTTGCATCAGCTCCTCATACAGTAGTGCCAAGTCTTTCAGAAAAAAAGAAAGGATCATAGAGACCTCGTGATGGCTGTCCGAACTAACCTGTGACCTCTGAAACAGGCAGCCAAAACAACATCTCTGCTTATTAGGGTTTTAGTCAGAAGGGTTTTGTGCCATTCACTAACTCGTCAACATGGTTTTTTTGCACTGTATTTTTGTCATGAAGACTTTCACACAGAAAGAAAGAAAATACAATCTGGCCACTTTTTCTGAGCTTTCGCATCGCAATCAAAGGCATGAACGAAATCCCCTCGCGCGAGACAGGCATATTCTAAAAGCAGACTATAGTGCTCAGCAATAGAGACAACAAAGACTGTTCAAACACTATTATTCATTTTTGAACCTTGACAAAGGCACCACACATCAGATCCACACCATGTGTTCTTGCATTTCACAATAAAAGCCCTAGACATGTAGACTCTCTGCTGCTCTAAGTCAATAGTATTCAGTCAGTGCATCTGTCGTGTATTTGCAGGTACAAAGGGTTTTGCTCCAAAATGTTTGAGAGTCTTACTTACTCCATTCAACGAGCATCAGCTGCATTGGACTCCAGACGGACGTCATACTCAAATGTAATAACATACCACTGGCTTTGGTTGTTCACTTAATGTGTTTCTTTAAAGTTTTCATGATGAAAACAGCAGTGTTGAGCACGAGTCCCTAGAGCAGCCAATTTTAATGGTTGCCCAATTCAACTCCCAAAGATGAAAACGTATCCAAAAACAACAACGTCCTGCCAAAAGCAAATGAAATTGCTGCTTATTACAGTGCTAGTAATCATTCCTATTTGGGCCCTTGTGATCGGGTGTGTATGCCTTTGAGTGTTTCTCAGTAACGCCCCCACCATGTTACCAATGCTGTGATTATAATCTGAGCAGCTATGTGAACACTGTTGGCTTTGAATGTGTGGTAAAGAACAAGGAAAACACACATATAGCAACATGCAGACACAGTGGCACCAAATTACCAAATGTTGCATCACTATGCCTTTTGACACGCCTTACAGTGCCCCGAAGCATTGCGCTAAGAAAGAAGAACTACACTTTGTAATGTATCATTTCCACTGTTCCAAGCTCATCAAGTTTTGAAGTCAAATGGACACCTCCAACTAGTCCAGGATCCTTATGGGCCACAGCGACATTCACTTCACTAAGTGGTTCCATGGCACACAAAGGGAAAGTTCAGCCATATTTGCCAGAGGCTCAATCTTGTGGTTTTATCTGGAACCGATGGATGGAACTTCAGTGTAAACGTTGGGGCTTCTTTGAGGAATTGTGTCTCTCTGCGTAAAAAAGTACATCATTATGTTACACCAATGTTTTGGCAGAGTCTGCAGAAGTAGTGGAAAACATTTCAAATACTCGACTGCATGAAACTTGTTTATAAATCCTCCAGAGAGAGTTACGTGAAATCTGATGAATTGCCTCAACATTCTGTTGAGTTTTTAGCTATTCTCCCAACTGAACAACACAGTCCCTTAACCTTGGAGGTGTCCATCACTGAAATGTTTTTTTGGTTTTCTGCATTTCACAATTATTTCCAATGAGATCCTCAAACGCCACTGGATGTTAGCTTGCTAGCTTGTGGCAGTCATTTGGATTTTAGAGTTTGTGTGCTCTAAAATCGTAGTGTCCACTCTACCCCGGTCATTTAGAACCACTAAAATAAATACGTCGCACCAAAGGGCACAAAACTGAAATCCGAGCCAGAACCAACTTCCTAGAGGAATGTCGTGTTCTCATCACAACCAAATATGTGAATGCTTTCCACCGTTTGAAAAACAGCCAATCGTCACACTCGAGTGTCATTTTACGCTCCCCACTTTGGCTTCTGTGGCTATGGCAGAGGTTTGGACTCGAGTCATGTGACTTGGACTCGAGTCAGACTCGAGTCATGAATTTGATGACTTGAGACTCGACTCGACAAAACGTACAAACTTGCAACTTGCAACTCGACTTGGACTTTAACATCGATGACTCGTGACTTGACTTGAGCCTTTTGACTCGAGAAGACTTGCTACTTCCCATGAAAACTGGGGGAAAACATTTTCACACCACCGCGCAGCTCTGTTTATCTGCATCTGTCAAAAAAATGTGCGCCACCTGTATGCAGAGAGCGCGCGCTGCCTGCACGACATCCAATCACTGCAGTCCATTTGACCGTATCAACGAGACAGCTCGTTCATCGGATTCAGACTCCGATGGAAATCCTCGCCAACATTATGTGAACGTCCGTTTTAAAGTACTGTAATGAGCTGAGTTAATATTATTAGTTAATCAGTTATGCAGATGTTGCATGTGTTCACGTTATGCTCTGTTACCAGCTGTAGTTACGCGAGACAACCCGAGTTTTGGGGGGCCGTGTATGCGGAAGTGTTCGTTTGGCGTGGTGACGGCCAACAGTGACCGAAGTTGAGTTGTTTTATATAAATAAATGCACCGGAGTTGCAAGCCATCGCCTCCTTATTTACGCTGCAGCATTGGGGTGAGCGTTACAGTACTATAACACAGTCACAGTCGATCCACCATTACCCTTCCCTTCGTAGTCTAGGTCTGTGAGGCAGCGCACCATCACCCAGGGTTCCCCGTCCCCACTATAATAAAAGGACTCGAAACTAAAATGGCAAGACTTGTGACTCGACTTGAGACTTGTTGGCGTTGTCTTGTGACTCGACTTGGGACTTGCCTCGTCTTTGACTCGACTTGACTCGTGACTCGAAGGCAACGACTTGAGACTTGCTTGTGACTTGCATAACAATGACTTGGTCCCACCTCTGGGCTATGGGGCCGGTTGCTGTTTTTTGCATGCTGTTAATCGGATCCAATCGGATCAGGCGATCAAAAAACAGTGGTTGAAGCATGAGATTCAGCCAACCAGAGGCGTACTTGGGAAAAAATCCAGATTTTTTAGTCTCGCTTTTTCTTTGCCGTGAGGCCTACACTACACTCTCCTTTAAAGCAGTTCATCTTCACTACCATTGTGATTAATGACAAACACTGGGCTATCGCATAGATGTGTTTTTACTTCACCTCAGCTCAATCTGACGGCCTCAAGTCAATGTGGTGTAGAAGCTTGCAGGAGCTTCTTCCCTTGTAGGCCGTGACTCTTTCAACCTGTAACTTTATTCTGCCGGCAGCTGCGCGCCCGCATGGAGCCGCCTCCATTTAGACATACACTGCCTGCATCCATCAGACAGGCAGAGATTGAGGATGCGGTCCAGGGTGACGAGGCACAGCAGGTCAGGTTTCACGCTCCTTCTCACATATCGATGAGGCGAGATATAGAGGATCACAAACAGGGACTGAGACACCCTCTCTGACTTGAACAAGGAATGACGAGGCTGGTGTCATTCTCTATTTTTGTTATTTTCAACAAAACCAACAATGAGTTTGACTGTCTCTCAATGCTTTCAGCACTCACATGAAGCCTTGGTGACAAGGTACGAATACATCATTCTTCAAAAGGCCGATTCATTTTCTAAAAGGGCTGAGAATTGTAGTTTTTAACATTACTCCAAGAGAAAATAGTGCATTTAATGGGGGAACTACTTTCAGTGATGGATTACTACACTTTTGAGGTACAGCCACATTACTTTAACATGACCCCCCAAGAGTCGGCCCCCATAAATGTGGTTAATAAAAAGCTACAGACCCCGTTGTGTCTGTCCAAACATACGTGTGAAATTGTCATATTTAGTGTATCAATTCTTGAGTCATAGCCATGAATGGGATTTGTGAGGTCACAATGATATTTGACCACCAATATCTGAATCAGTTGGTCTTACTGTAAGTGGATGCTTGTGCTAAATTTGAAAGAAATCAATTCAAGGTGCGTTCATGAGAATGTCCGTCATTCCGCCTTTTGTTTTCAAAGGTAGACAGCTCCCCACGTGTTGTGGCGTGGAGGAAAAACAGGAAACACACGCTTGAATCTGACAGACGTGAATGGAGAAACAAGGTGAACATTCGTGAGGGCGAAGATTTGCACCAGGGTGCAGTATGCGGGATCAACTCCAAAGGAACTGCAGTGCTCTCGTCCATCGGGGTGAGGCCTGTTGGGACAGTGTGTATTTCTGATGTGTTTCTGAAAGGTTCATGGAGCTCAAAGACCGGAAGAATAAGATGGAATAGGTCTTGAACCAGAACTACTACTCTGTTGAACTGGCCTTTAATCTGAG
This sequence comes from Pungitius pungitius, assembly GCF_949316345.1. Taxonomy (NCBI): domain Eukaryota; kingdom Metazoa; phylum Chordata; class Actinopteri; order Perciformes; family Gasterosteidae; genus Pungitius; species Pungitius pungitius. Next base: position 6,406,391 of record NC_084904.1, read on the forward strand.
GCCGGTATGTCTTTAGGGAAAATGAGATGATGAAAGAAATGGTCGCATCTATTATCATGACATATTCATGATCACTAAGTAAGAGCAAAATACTAAAAGGGAAACAGGATACCTTCTCTTCTGGTGGTGACAGCTGGTCAGAGAAAGAGAGAGAGAGTAAGGGGGTGAGAGAGAGAGAGAGAGAGAGAGAGGGGGAATAAGAGACAGGGAGACAGACAAAGAGAGAGAGGGAGAGCAATGGGAGAGCAGGTTGTGTAAGTGAGAGAGGATGCAGCTGCATGGAGGCTCTGTGATGATGGTAGGGGTCCAGAAGCAGATGGGGGCTTCAGCCTGCACTGCAACATGATAGCCAGGATGAAATTCCTACATATTTCTTTAAAATAAATAAATAATTTCACAGACAACGTTGATGAACATTGTAATGTTGTGTCTCTCTGATCATATATACTGTTTTTCTTTCTGCACACTGTGACCACTTAAGGACCCAATGCTCTTTGGAAATATACATTTTTCATTATAATCCATTCATTTCTTAGGCATGTCTGCTGATTACGGAGTCCACGACTAGCTTTAGTGCGAAGGCCGAACATTTTTTAAATGACTGAAGAACTTTGGAATCTGACCTGTAGAAACCTAATAGTTGGAACCCCCCCCCCCCCCCCCCCCCCCCCCCCCGTGCCCCTCTCCCTCTGTAGGCTTTTAGCCTAGAGCTCTAATGATAACAGCCATGTTGGAGGAGCTGGATATGAAATCTACCACATGATGCCTGTGAAGAGTTTCTGAAGACTGAAATGTCAAATAGACTGTTTACTAATATCTGCCCCTGAGCAGAAAGTCTTGTAAAAAGAACGTTTGACCATCAATACTATAATAATAGCTATGGTCTGGATAATGCTGGCTGTTTTTAAACTAAGTTATACATTTCTGTTTCATTATATTGATGTAAAACAAATGTTGTGAAGAAGTAGCTTTTTAAATCTTGCGAAGGGTCACATCCGAGGTAGCTATGAAATAAGAAAGATTCAAAATAGTACGTAATAGCATGGAAAAAATTATCTTTTATCTAGATGACTTGAGTGGTCCAAGAGTGTAGGTAACTTATAACACCACAAATCCAAACTTTAATCTCTTGCTCCTATTCATTACTCATTTCCATTAGCTGATACATAAGTGTGTATGCTAGTTGCCTGGCAACCTGGCGGTGAAGAGAACAACTTGCTACACTGGTCCAAGAAATACAAAAATTCCCAATAAAATCCCCGTTAAATCAACAAGTGGAGTTGAAATATGGTACAGAGTGGCTGTTTTGCCCAGTCTTCATGCCAAGCTCAGCTATGGAGCTTCAACGGGAATATGTCTCAGTGACGAGTCGCCTCAACAAACCCTCCAATAAGCACATTTTCCAAAGAGTCAAACAATTCTTTTAAATCACTGTAACTTCTTACCTTTCTTTTTCAAACACAAGCAATCTAAACAGAGCTCTTCCTCGCCATTGCCAGAAGCAAACTATGTGTTAGCACAGGCTGGACATGAGTTACAGCTGCTATAATGCGGTGGCTGTTTCACTTTTATCACTCCAATTATAGTTAAAAACGTGACGCCTGCAGAAGTGCCTGTTAGGCTTTAGAAGAAAAGGAGGGGCGAAGCGTACACTCAACATTGCGTAGCGGGGTTTCTTGAAGAGCCTAAACCCCCCCCCCCCCCCCCCGCCCAACAACCCCCACCACCCCACAGCAGGAGACATTTTACTAGTGGTGTTTAAATGACCGGCTTGTTAAACATCAAGCGGCAGGCGCTCGTTGCTTTAGGATCTGCTGCAATGCTACGTCGCTGGCTATTTTCACCCTCTTCGGAGCTTTATTTGACACGCTGGTGTGAGGACAGGGCTGTTTGGAGACACAATAATCAGGTTTGACTGTGAGTGTTGAAGCACTGGATTCCCACCTGTGAGCGGGAGTCAGGACTCGAGGGGTCCCCGGGTGGCTCAGCATTTTTCGTAAACATCAGAGAAAAAGGGCAAAAGGAGGCCAAGGGAAGAGAGGTTAGATAGATGAGAGGTCCCACCCGAAGTCTCGATGATCTAAACACCTTGAATATCAGCTCAAAGACCCCAAAAGGAAAATCAACCATGCATGGATTAGTGGGTTTAATCAGATCACAGTCCTCTTATTTAAATGTCAACGTGAGATGCGACGTGACTGATTGGCTTGGAGGTCATGGGAGCACATGAAAACCATGATCCCCTGAGATTAAAGCCGCAGTCATGGAAAGTCCGACACATTCGCCGCGCTCTTTGATGGCGATGACGCAGACGCAGCATCGGGGGATGGGAAAAGTCAAGTAATGGCTTCAACGTCAAATCCATCTTAGGGTTTCGCTCAGCTTATTGCCGATCATTTCCTCCTTAAAAGTTCATGTCTGCACAGTTTGGATGTCGCCGCTGAAATGACTCAGCGGGATTTTGCAGTAATGGCAAAGACATTTTTAAAGACCAATTAAGAGCTATAATGTTTAATAATTTAATGTGAATACAGTTGTGTCTTTAGTCTTGGATGGTTATAAATTGAATTTTTTGGGGCTTTGGACCAAAATAAGTCACAATTGGCTGAAGTGTAATAGTGACTAACATTTCTTTTGCTATTTAAAGACATTTAATAGATCAAACGATTCATAAATTAATTTACAAATTATTCAAAAAAGAAAATAGTTCGAATCTTTAAGACAGTATGATGAAATATGTACAGATCACTGGATTTTTTGCACCCTGTGAGGTCATGAGCTTTATGACAGCGTAAAGAATAGCATTATAACATTTCTATGTTATGTTATTTAAAATACCAAACCTCAGCCTTTACAGATGCAAAAAAGTCTCAACTATGTTATTTTAATTCTAATCTGCAAAACAAAAGAAAGGAGCATGACAAATAATCTGAAGATTAATTCTGAAGAAAAACAAAACTCATTACATAAAGTAAAAATTTGGCCCCAAATCACTTCCCACCACACTGACGGTCAGTCGAGACAGGAGTGAAGACAGAATATTTTCGAGGCGTTCTCCCTTTTGTTCTCCTATGATTGAATGATTTCCCTCTGGGGTTTGTGCTGCTGCTTGACAGGTGAATCCTCTGGATGAAGATGTGTCAACCCCGTCGTGCTCTGCTGGGAATCTGAACAAATCATTTGTCTATAATCTGTGATGATGCAGCTTCAAGGTTCCTTACAGGAGGTCAATGCTTGAAAAAAGCAGGCTTTAAGAATGAAGTTTAAGTGGAAACCAGCTGCTGCAGCACAACACAATGATGAAGGAAAAAAAGTCAGAGATTCGTTGACAAAGCACCATGCATACACTACATAACTAAGTTCCCATACAAGATTTCCCACGACAACCATACTGTAGATAAGAAAACTGGCAACTGACTCCAAGCCTTTCCAGAAACAGACCAATTTCCCCAAAGACCACTTATCTCCGCAGTAACTCAAACAACACACTAGATTTAGAAACATTATCATCAAACCCACCTGCAGATGTCCAACCAAAGGCCTGTTGGACTGTCAGCCGAAGGGCAGCTCATTTGTGGTCCTGGTTATGCTGAGCCTTCAGGGCTAAACTAAACTAAACTCTGAGTCAAAGCTGTGTCTGACATGGCCTCACTGTTTTCCATTGATCAAGCCATTAGCGGCTCCAGGTTTTTCTTTTTGATTAAAGGAAATACAGTTTTCAATTGAGCCAAGTGTTCAAAGGGTGCTGTGTCATTCGCAACGGGTCGATAGGTTGGCTTTGGGTCCCGGACGTACTGTGGGGAAATGAAGCAGCGTTTGGTTGGAACATTAGTGCATCCGCCCAAAAGCCCGCTTTCTATACCAGAGAAAAGGGTTGAAAGCAAATCCATGCAGCACCGAGATGAATGATTCACTGGGGAGTGGTTTGAGTCGAGAACATATTTCATGAGCCAGAAGAATGAGCGTTGAGGTTTGTGGTTTGGGGTCATCTGAAGAGTCAGGACCAGACATCCCTCAAGAGTTCCTCGCAGGAAGTCATCGCTAAGAGTGCAATTAGAGAGGAAGCCCCCAGTTTCTGCCCAGAGAGTCTTCCTGATAGCATAAAGCCTCTTAAATGTGGTCAAATTCATACCTCGTTTAGAGAAACCATTCAGTGGCAAATAAGTGCCTCTTATTTAGATAAATGTAAAGTTATATCTATCCAAGTAACGAAGGCCATCTTTCAGTACCTTTCATACCTTAGTATGTTGAAGCTGCTAACCGTCATGCTGAACTAGATCACCAGTTTGAAACACATCTTTCCAGGTCCCTGCGTGTTGATGTCTCCAACTGGGATGACTTGTACGTGACCGCTTACTCACCAAGCTGAACGATGTGTGTTTACACCTTGAGGGCTTTGCCGTTAGCACCAGGCGGGCTCCTGCTCCAGCTGGTTGTTTATGTTCATACTGGAAACCATCCACCTTCAAACTGACATCAATTCAGAAGAGAGACACACAACTGCCATGTGTGTGTGTTCTCTTACTGTAAATATTTCCTTAGCTGTCAGCTGCCCTCCCTGCCAGCGCTCACATTTTACAAAGGTGTGGGCTCAACAGTGCAGGTTGGGACCCTGCGGCTCATCGGGGGGGGCTGTTGAAGATTACTCCCCCGCCGAGACGACCAAGGCTCTATTGCGTGATTGAATGAATACGACCAACAGTTGGCCAACTCACAGTCTAGACACCAATGAGCTGTAAGGCGTCGTAAAACACACTTTGTTTAAAATGGAAAACAACAGCCAATGTATGCGGGTGGTTGGCATGGGAGACATTTCATACATTCTTGCCAAAACAAAGTTTAAAATGACATACTGTTACGGGGGGGGGGGGGGGGGGGTACTGTGTTCTCACTCGCTTTCTCTCTCTCCCTCTCTCTCTCTCTCTCTCTCTCTCTTTCTCTCCAGGTAGCTCTGCGTCCGGCCTGGAAGCCCCAGGTGAAACCCCTGAGTGAGCGGGGATGGAAGCAATCAGCTGATTGGTGCCCTGCTGGATAAAGAAGAGCTTGGAGTTTTGGATGTGAAGGCCTTTGCCACAGTTAGTTATTGTGGCCTTTTATTTATTTATTTTTCTTTTTTTTACTGTTGGACATTAAGTTTTGTATATGATCTGGATGTTTTGATTTATTGTTTAATACGTCTATTTAGTTTTAATTCATTCGGCTCATATACAAAACTCCCAAAAACACACACACAGAGGGGCACAGTCACATACTGGCGCACCTGCACAAAATCGTATCATGCTCGGAAAGTAGAAGCACTTCAAACCAAAAACCAGCCATTTCAGATGAAGTAAGTAATCAATTAATGAATTGGTTATTTTATTTTTATTTCAAGGCCAAGGTCCCCGAGGTAAAAACCTATATACCAATGGTACAGATAAAATGGACATTCTATTTTTTAAATATTGGTAGTTATTATTGTTGAACCCTGGAGACTTGACTTACCATTACAGTGTTCTCAATGCTTGCAAAATACTGCCAGCATTCATTTGCAGAAGTTTGGTCGACATGTGTGGAGTTTATGATCGGAAGAATATGAGAACACTTCATGATTCTGCAGACTTGATGAGGAGGAATAACTCCGATCAAGCATTTTATTACACAAACACAAGCATTATTAATCACAGGGCGGGCTCACTTTTCTTTCCTTTGCACCATTTATTCTCCCCTCACAGCATGATGATTTCAATGCGGAGAATGAGGAGTGACCCTAACCTTTACGTTAGGTTTAGAAACTACATTTTTTCCCAATAAATAATTAGTTGCTAAAGCTGCTGTGAGGGAAAATATGATGTTGCCTCATTGGAATGTCTCCGGCATGTCCTGCCAAATCTGAGCTGGAAACACTTAGTAGGGAACCTGTGAGTACTAGGAACCGCTAATAATTTGGTAAGGGGAACCCACATCTGGTCGGAGGGCTGAGCAGAGGTTAAGAGCGTCGAAACTGGGCCACCGCTGCCTGCCAGTTGCGGGCTGAGAATCGGGCCCAGTGTTAAACAAAAATCTTAAATACAGGAAATGGACTTGTTATTATAATAAAACCATTTGCCTTGGCTTGAAACCAGGCTAAAATTGCTCGGTGTTTACTATTTTCGAATGGGGCCAAAAGTTTACGGACGGATGAATCACAAATCCTCGGCTGCGCAACTGCAGTCGTCGAAACTGTTTGTTTTTAGTAGAAGAGGCCAAAAAGCCGAGCAAATACAAGGGCCAAGTGCGATAGGAGGCGAGTTTGTTTACACGTCTCTCCGCTTTGTTGGACGGCCTCAGCCGATGACTCTGAGAGTTCCACCCTCTGAGCCACCGAACCAGAAACGGAAACGGAAGCAAACACACAAGTGAAATGTTTACAAGTTACAACCAAACCGAAAATAAATGATCAAACAAAACAAAGAGAGATTTTTCTTGTGGCGGTCGTCTTTTATTTTATTTTTTTAGATTCTAAAGCACCTATTTGTTATCCCTTCTGTCTAGATTGCACTCGCTATCTTGCTGGCGGAGTAGACAAGAGAGAAAGAACAGATAATCAAGTGAGGAGTCATCCATTGGCAAGGTGCCTGCGTTTTAGCACCATTGATGAAAGTCAGAGGGGATTTTGGCCCGAAGGGTTTCACCTGTGCCCTCCAAAGATTGTCAAACTCTACTGACGGGGCATCGCTTCCACGCGCATCGCCTTCGGTTCATTTCATAAAGAGTCGCTTCACCCCCTCCCAGGTATGAGCCAAAGTCCACCCAGTGCATCATTTTCAAAGAAGAAAAGAGGCTGGAGGAGTAAACTTCGATATGAGGAGCGTGATGATGTAGCTTGGGCCTCTGAATTTGATTTATTCTACACACTCTTGTCACTGAGCAGGAAAAGCGCATTGCTTCCTCATTATAATGTGTCATTAAGCTTGATTTGAAATCTACAGAAAGGAAAGTAGTGGTTAGTAAAAAAAATGAAAACCATGTATGCTGTGGGGAGAGGTCTGATTACAGAGAATTTACATCATTTTGTTTCATAGCGTAGATTAATGCCAAACAATCCACTCACAGAATCTCAGAATTTAAATTTCAAGCATTAGATAATGTTCTTTTCAACTTAGAAAATGCTGCCATTTAGAAATTTGGTAAGACATTGATTGAATTTGGTAAGACATGTTGATTATAGCGCCAGCCTTGATGGGTTTCATCACAGTCATTTCACTTAGTTTGATGTCTCAAAAGCACATGTAAGTGTGCAGTTAATTAAGAGACACAGAGACCAAAGTGAAAACAACTGCTCAAATCTTTGATAGACCTCAAACCAAGTGCAGTGTTTGTTGGCAGCACGTGCTGCCCTGCGCTGATGGAATCACGGTCAGGGTGTTTTTTTCCCATTAGAAACGGGGTGAACCACATCCATATGAATTGCAGCATGTTTGAGGTTATTAAAAGGAGGCCTTTGCTGGCGCGCTGATCCCCAGCTCTGTGTATGGTGGAGTTTAAGGACCCCGGGGCGGCGCGGCACCCTTGTTACTGCAGCAGACAGCGGCTGGGAGCACTTTAAACCAAAGCTAGGATATTAAGTTGTTCCAAAAACAAAGCAGGGGCCTTTTCACTTCTATTGCTAATACATTCTTTACTGGGAGAAGTTGTGTTTCGCCTGCTAAAGAAAAGTTATTTTCATAAAAGTTCCTTCTTTTATAACAGTAAGGTTTTAATGAGGCTTTCATGCTTTTAAAAAAAATGAATAGCACAATCTTCCACTTATGGACGAGAAGATGCTTTTTATTAGAGAAGGGAATTCAAACTTTCTCGATTCATTACACTATTTGCTTATGGTGGCTCAGCCATTTGTTTTATGAGTCAAAGAAAGAACTACCAAGAACGCATGTCAATGTTTCCGGCTGGAAATTATATCTTTAAGGCAGCAATAATCATGAATGATTAGAATTGCTATGTACCAACATTGGGTCACATATCTACTCATCACATCTACAGCTTGTGAAGTGACAAATCAACAGATAATTACAACCCAGCTCTGAAATTCGCTGACACTTCACAAAGTTTTTTCAAGCAATACGCGCATACTTTTGTTTTTTATGGCCCAGAACTTCAACGTTTTCATTTCCTCTCATACGTCTTAGTGTTTTTTGGCCAGAACAGGCAGCGGTGTTAATAAACTTGGACAGTCAGCCTCTTGCTTTATAAAAAAAAATGATTACTTTGCAGTTTAAGAGAGCGATATTTCTCTCATGAGTTGGTGGAGACCCAAAACCGAGTAAATAGGGGACTGATTTTAGGACATATTCATTGGCTGTACATAAGCATGCTTCGAATGAATGCTATTGTTTTTTCTGTTTTTTGGGAGGATGTACAAATATCATTCATGTGATCATTCTGTTAACATGACATCTGTCCTTCCTGGGAGAGGGATCCCTCCTCTCTGTCCCTGAGGTTTTTTCCTTTTTTGGGGGGGGGGGGGGGTTCCAATGTTAGGTTGCTTGTCCATGTAACACTGTCTCGTTTGTTTTCGAACAAATGGCTTAAAAATGGTTTTGATTTTGGTTGTTATTGTTACGTTTTGGGGGTGTTTGTGTTAGTTTGTGTCCTGTCTCTCCATGTACAGGAAATCTGCAGGCAAGATGGCTACCCTTCAACCAAGGTGCAGCCGATTGGATACGACCGACCTGGACTCCTCCCCTTCATTATTGGATGCAGCTGGTGCAGGTCTATAAAGACCTGTCAGTGTAGATCGTGGGGGAAGGGAGTTTGCAGCTCTGATGGCAGAGCGATTCTGGTGGCTCGCTGGTGTCCTCTCTCATGGTTCTGTGTTTATTTCCGTCGTTGGGGTTTGTGAGTATCTTGTTCAGAGAGAGAGAGAGAGAGAGAGTTTTTGTTTGTTAAAAAAAGGTAGCCTCAGAGCGTGGGCTCTTTGGTTTAGTGTGTATGTTACATTTGTTTTGTATACCGTTTGTTATTTGAGTTAAACATTTTTTTTCTTCCTGTGTTGCAAGGGGAGGGGAAAGGGGATATTGTTAGGGAAGAGACCCATGGGTATACACCACCCGTAGCTGACTGCCTGTCTAGATACACTAGGCAAGACCTGGGCGGACCACTCCCTGTACTTTTGGTTAGCGGGCCTCATCCGTGCCCGAGGTAGAGTAAAGGGGGGGGGGATTTAAGTTAGTTAGGGAAGTGTTCACCCTTTTTGCTTGTTTCTTTGCTTTGGTCTCGCCCAGCCCCTTTTCCCCTGAACATTTGTTTGGTTTTTCCTTTTAAGGAGAGAATAAACCTCCTATTTTCTTTACACCGTTTGTCTGTGTGTCTGTAGTCGTCACTCACACCACGACCCCATACCTCTGGTCGCCGCGTTCATCAGGGCTCATGTTTGCAGGGGTTGCGCTCCCTTACACCTAGACTAAGGGAGACGTAACAAGTGGGGGCTCGTCCGGGATCGTCAATCTCCCGACTTCCCTGTGAACACGAGGTCCTGGTGGGTGCTGGTGCGAAGGTGTGGTGTTGTAGTGTGGTTTCAGCAACAAGTTGCTAGTTTGGTTTGTAGTAGTGCTGGCGTGTACCTACTAGAATGGCTGCTCCAGCACTGGCGGTTTTTCTAGCGGCTCCATCCCTTGACCAGCTGGGAGGGATGCGCAGGTCAGAGTTATTCGCCGTCGCCGATCATTATAAAATCTCCGTCCCAAGGCAGGCCCTCAAGGCAGAGATGTTAGAGTTGATAAAAAAAGGGTTGGTTCACCAGGGGGTTTGTGAGGGGATGGACGAGGGCAGTGAGGCCTCAGGTGAAGAGTCTGGGGATGAAAAGACTGTGGGTGCACTGCTGGGTGATGAACAGGGGTTGGGGGCCGCTGCACCAGTGGTTTTACCTAGGGCCGACCTTTCGCCTCGTTCCTCTGTTGGGTCCAGAAGTGCTGCGGCTAGGCTCGAGTACCGGCTGGCTCGCCTAGAGATGGAACGAGAGGAGAGGGAAAAGGACAGACAATTTGAACTTAGAAAGAAAGAAATAGATGCAGAGAAAGAGGTGCGAATCAGGCAGCTCGAGTTAGAGGCTGGTGTTGGGGTTCCGTTAGCTCCCAACCTCGGTCGGTTTGAGGTGAGCAAGAATATTGCTGTGGTGCCGCCTTTCCGGGAGGCTGAGGTAGATTCATACTTTTCAGCATTTGAGCGTGTGGCTACGGCGTTGCACTGGCCACGGGAGGTTTGGTCCATCCTCCTGCAGTGCAAACTGTCTGGCAAAGCCCAGGAGGTTGTGGCGTCTCTCTCTCTAGAAGAGAGTGGGGATTACGAAATAGTTAAAGCCACTGTGTTAAGGGCCTACGAGTTGGTTCCAGAGGCATATAGGCAACGTTTTAGGAACCACAAAAAGCCTCAGACCCGCACTTTTGTAGAGTTCGCCAGGGATAAAGAGACACTATTCGATCGCTGGTGTGCGGCTAGCAAGGTCAAGACATTTGCTGAGATAAGGGAACTGGTCCTTTTTAGAAGATTTTAAAAACCATCTACCTGACAGAATTGTTGTGCATTTAAACGAACAGAAAGTGCCGACATTGTCTCGAGCCGCTGTGTTAGCGGATGAGTATGCTTTGACCCACAAAATAATGTTTACTGCACCGCGACAAGAGGCTCGACCGCCAACAACGCCTACAACAGCATCTCATGCCAGCCGTGTTTCTCTGGGTGAGACCAGATCTGCACAGGAGACACGTGAGTGTTTTTATTGTCATCGTCCCGGTCACCTCATAGCGGTGTGTCCGGTTCTAAGAAACAAGAAAGCACCGTCACCGGTGCCATCGAAAAGCATAAACTTAATACATTCCATGTCTCAGACAAACAACAATAATACAAACGAGGGTGGGGAGAAGCCAGATCAGGTGTATGCTCCGTTTGTGTCAGGTGGGAATGTGTCTCTTACAGGGGAACCAGTTGGCCAAATGAGCGTCACCATACTGCGTGACACGGGGGCAGCGCAGTCTTTAGTACTAGCAGACAGCCTGCCCTGGTCCCATGGGTCATACTGTGGGTCAAACGTCCTTCTACAAGGACTCGGAGCAACCCCCATGTCTGTACCACTGCATTGGGTCTGGTTAAAGTCCAAACTAGTGTCGGGACGTTTTCGTGTTGGCGTGGTACCAACTCTGCCGGTGGAGGGAGTCACATTTCTGCTTGGGAATGACATTGCCGGTGGCCATGTAACACCCATGTTAGAGGTGGTGGACCCACCTACCCTGGAACCTACGGACGACATTTTAGTACAGGCTTACCCTCATGTGTTCCCAGCTTGTGTGCTTACAAGGGCCCAGTCCCGTAGGTTGGGGGACGAGGTGGACCTGTCAGACTCGATTCTGGAGCGTGTGAACGGGGAGCCAGCCCAGTCCAGTATTTCCACTTCAATGAAAACTGCAATAGGTAAGAGTGGAAATGAATTCCAATTACACAATATATTGTCATCGATAACCTCACAGAGTATGATTAAGGCTCAGAAGGAAGACGTTAGTCTGAAGAAATGTTTTGATTGTGTAGCGATTTCTGAGGAAGCAAACACAAAAGAGGTGTCTTACTTCATGGAGGCTGGTGTTCTTATGCGCAGGTGGGCAGCGCAGGGTAACGTTCGGGGTTTAGGGGTTGTCAAGCAGGTGGTCGTTCCTAAACCATTCAGACAGCAAGTGTTATCCCTAGCACACGACCCTGCTTGGGCTGGGCACCTAGGAATAACAAAGACTTATGACAGAGTCCTTCGCCACTTTTTCTGGCCAGGTCTAAAGTCAGATGTTGTGGAGTTTTGTAATACCTGTCATGGATGCCAACTAACAGGAAAAGCGAACCAGGTCATCCCTCGGGCGCCACTGCATCCGATTCCTGTGCTGGGAGAACCGTTCGAACGGGTAATCGTGGATTGTGTGGGTCCTTTACCAAGAACGCGGAGTGGTAACCAATACCTTTTAACAGTGATGTGTAGTGCTACTCGGTATCCGGAGGCTATTCCCCTCCGTACCATCACAGCCAAGACTGTAGTTAAGGCCCTGATCAAGTTTTTCTCTACATTTGGCTTACCGAAAGTACTTCAGTCAGATCAAGGTTCAAATTTTATGTCAAAACTGTTTCTAACCTCTCTAAAAGAATTGGGTATTACTCACCAGGTCTCGAGTGCGTATCACCCGGAAAGCCAGGGAGCACTCGAGCGGTGGCACCAGACCCTCAAATCGATGCTCCGAAAATACTGTACGGATAATCCAAATTGGGATGAGGGAGTGCCATTTGTGTTATTTGCTAGTAGGGAAACAGTGCAAGAGTCGTTAGGTTTTAGCCCTGCTGATTTAGTGTTCGGACATACACTAAGAGGACCGTTGAAGGTTCTGAAGGAAAACGTTTTGTCCCCCACGTCTGTCAGTGCCCCTAAGAATGTGATGGACTTCGTTAGCCAGATGAGGGAGAGGCTACATGCAGCCTGCGCAATAGCTAAAGAGTCCCTCTCGACTGCACAGAAGCGTATGAAAATGCGTTATGATAAGGGGACGGTTGAGCGTTCGTTTGTGCCGGGAGAGCTAGTTCTAGCATTGTTGCCCGTTCCAGGGTCGTCTCTCTCAGCCCGTTTCTCAGGTCCATATGTGATTGATAGTAAACTCAGCGATACTAACTATGTAATAAAGACCCCAGACCGTAGGCGTTCGTTACGGACATGTCACATTAACATGTTGAAAGCATACCGTACACGAGGTCCTTCTAACACTCTCTCCAATAAGCCCATCCAGCCCGCTGTCTCTTCAGTGGCCACTGTTGCGCTGCAGGCGGGGGCGTACCTGGAGGATGACCCGGAGGACGGTCTGGAGTTAAGACATGCAGTGAAACCGGGTGAATGTATGGGTAATACAGAAATGTTGGGAAAGTTACCATCCCTTTTGAAACATTTGGAATGTGAGCAGTCTCAAGAGCTGGTGTCCTTGATTAACTCCTACCTCACGTTGTTTCATGACGTACCTGGATGTACCACGGTTTTGACACACGATGTTGATGTAGGAAACGCAACCCCCATCCGTCAACACCCGTACCGGGTAAATGCATTTAAGAGGGAGAAGATGAAAGGTGAGATTGAGTACTTGTTAAAAAACAACATGGCCAAAGCCAGTAACAGTGCTTGGAGTTCACCTTGTATCCTAGTCCCAAAACCAGACGGCACATCCCGGTTGTGCACAGACTATCGGCGAGTTAATGGTGTTACTGCACCAGACTCTTATCCGTTACCTCGAATAGAAGATTGCATCGACAGCATCGGCTCCGCGGTGTTTGTCACGAAGTTAGACCTGTTGAAAGGGTATTGGCAAGTGCCTCTAACCCCTCGTGCCTCGGAGATTTCTGCGTTTGTGACCCCTGACAATTTCGTGCAATATACTGTAATGCCTTTTGGCATGTGCAATGCCCCAGCTACGTTCCAACGCCTAGTAAATACTGTGTTTGCCGATGTTCCTAACTGTACCGCATATATCGACGACGTCGTAATATATTCGTCAACTTGGGCCGACCATATCGCTACGCTAGACATGGTGTTTGAACGTTTAGAAAAAGCATCCCTGACGTTAAACCTGGCAAAGTGCGAGTTCGGAAAAGCTACAGTTACATACCTTGGAAAACAGGTGGGACATGGGCAGGTTCGGTTGCTAGCTAGCAAGGTGGAAGCCATAGCTAGTTTCCCCGCCCCTGTTACGCGCCGTGAGCTTCGCCGTTTCCTAGGTATGGTGGGTTATTACCGTACGTTTTGCAAAAACTTTTCGACGGTGGTAGCTCCCCTCTCTTCGCTTTTGTCACCAAAGGTTCCGTTTAAGTGGTCTCCGGAATGTGAGCATTCGTTCAATTCCGCGAAGCTACTCCTGTGTACTGCCCCGGTGCTTGCAGCCCCTGATTTTAGCAAACCTTTTAAAATGGAGGTTGACGCTAGCGCCGTGGGCGCAGGCGCCGTCCTCTTACAGGAGGACGGTGAAGGGATCGATCGACCCGTTTGTTTCTTTTCAAAAAAATTCAGTGACTGTCAGACAAGGTACTCCACCATCGAGCAGGAGACATTGGTTTTGTTATTAGCCCTTCAATTTTTCGAAGTGTACGTCGGGTCTAGTGTTGTCCCTGTGGTGGTGTTTACTGACCACAATCCGCTAATTTTTCTCCACAGGATGTACAATCAGAACCGCCGGCTCATGAGGTGGGCGCTAATTGTGCAGAGTTACAACTTGTGCATCAAATATAAAAAGGGATCGGACAACATTGTTGCAGATGCGTTGTCTCGTGCACACTAGTGTTGTTTGGTGTTTGTAGTATGTTTTACTGTGATAGAATGGATGGTGCAATCCTGAATAGTTTTGCACCTTTTTTGGGGGGGGGCGTGTTACGTTTTGGGGGTGTTTGTGTTGGTTTGTGTCCTGTCTCTCCATGTACAGGAAATCTGCAGGCAAGATGGCTACCCTTCAACCAAGGTGCAGCCGATTGGATACGACCGACCTGGACTCCTCCCCTTCATTATTGGATGCAGCTGGTGCAGGTCTATAAAGACCTGTCAGTGTAGATCGTGGGGGAAGGGAGTTTGCAGCTCTGATGGCAGAGCGATTCTGGTGGCTCGCTGGTGTCCTCTCTCATGGTTCTGTGTTTATTTCCGTCGTTGGGGTTTGTGAGTATCTTGTTCAGAGAGAGAGAGAGAGAGAGAGTTTTTGTTTGTTAAAAAAAGGTAGCCTCAGAGCGTGGGCTCTTTGGTTTAGTGTGTATGTTACATTTGTTTTGTATACTGTTTGTTATTTGAGTTAAACATTTTTTTTCTTCCTGTGTTGCAAGGGGAGGGGAAAGGGGATATTGTTAGGGAAGAGACCCATGGGTATACACCACCCGTAGCTGACTGCCTGTCTAGATACACTAGGCAAGACCTGGGCGGACCACTCCCTGTACTTTTGGTTAGCGGGCCTCATCCGTGCCCGAGGTAGAGTAAAGGGGGGGGGGATTTAAGTTAGTTAGGGAAGTGTTCACCCTTTTTGCTTGTTTCTTTGCTTTGGTCTCGCCCAGCCCCTTTTCCCCTGAACATTTGTTTGGTTTTTCCTTTTAAGGAGAGAATAAACCTCCTATTTTGTTTACACCGTTTGTCTGTGTGTCTGTAGTCGTCACTCACACCACGACCCCATACCTCTGGTCGCCGCGTTCATCAGGGCTCATGTTTGCAGGGGTTGCGCTCCCTTACACCTAGACTAAGGGAGACGTAACACTTATCTCAATCCTCTTGTGTCACTTTTCATCGAAAAAACGCTAAAATAACAGATGTCTACGGCCAAAATGCCGAACTCCAGAGTTCAAAACAGTGGTCCACAAACCAATGGGTGTTGACGGCCACTATCTATATTTTTATATACATTTCAAAGGGCTGATAACCAATCTGAAGTTGTTTGCATGTCATTCAACATGAGACTACAAAAGACTGAAACGTAAACTTCTGGAAGAACATGACAAAGAAAACATAAAAGAAAAAGAGGGTATTGTATGCATTGTTACTATCAATTACACCAGCAGCACACTTTGTAGACAACTCCAGAGGGATATAATTAATGTCTGAGGCCAACAAAAAGCAGATGTAAATCTGTTCATAAAGAGGCCAACATGCACAACTATTTGCTGCAGGCACGGCTACGTGCTTATTTCTTTTAACGAGGAGCTCGAGCCCCATGTTACTTTCATATATAAAGCACTGAAACCTAAAGGAGAAAACTAGTCCAGCAATGAAGAAAGGGGAACTGCAACAGTAGGACATTAAAGGAATTGTGCACAAAGATCTGCAACACAATTTTTTCTGCTTTTGGAGGTTTCTTATGAAAAATATGACCTGCTGGTAGTGACACAAATAATGTCCCAGACAAACGAGTGCTACATTTGAACAACATGAAATGAGCTCTTTTTTTAAATTGCACTGTTTATGATTTGAATATTTACTTTTGATCTTCCTTTTTTACCCTGATTTATTCTGTTGAACCTTTCTTGTGTTTCCTGTCATCTTTGACAAAAAGAAATGCATTTTGTTGACTTGGTTCAGAATATCACTTATGTTGCTAAAGGAATCCATCAGGACATGCACATGGACACTATCTAAACTACGACTGACCAGTCGACTGATGACCTACGAGGAGTCAGCCTCACTTCACAGATTAACTGTGTCCCTCTCGGCCACGTTAGGTTACACAACATCAAGCCTGCTCTGGATGTGCCACACTCCAAAAATGTACCACCGACGTCTGCCACGGCGCATGCCCGCCTTCCGCCTCTCTGTTCTTTGGTCACTACGACGAACACGACGACGCACTCGTTAAAAGGAAATGCTACAGGTCTCTTTGAGGTTTAGAAATGATCTCTAATAGGGCAAAATAAAGACTTACTGAAACAGTAAAAACCTCATGGTTGTGAAGTCATTTCAAGCGAGGAGATGGTTTTAATCAGGGAAACACTATAATGGATTACATTTGTGTTAATGAGGCTTAAGGCGAGTGAGTTGTTTTACATTAGATTTTTTTTTTTGAGTCGCTGCAAATAAATTTAAGTTCTATAAAAGCATTGTTGAATTAGTTCAACCTTTATGACAACAAAGTGTTACTTTGTGCCAGGGTGGAACACGTAGCCGTCTGTGTGAGACTAACCAATAGGCTTTTGTCTGCAGGCCTATCTCCACCATCTGAGTGAACCTAAAGCTGGGGGTTGTACCCAAAATCTACAGGCTCTTGTCGGAGTTGATTTCCCCCTCAACCCTCCTCCTCCCAATGAATTCCAGATGTTTTGCAGGCAAAAGTGAACTTGAAGAGGACGAGGGGTGCAGGCAGTTGGGGATACTTTTCTTTTTCTTTTTCAGTACTTTTAATGTATGTCACCTACATGAAAGCGTAACAGGCCCCTGACACATTGGCTTGACTCCAAGGTCACGTAGAGACATTTAAAAAGTTGCGTGACTCACAAAACTAGTTAAGTAACTGACATTTACGATAAATGCAAAGCAAGTCCTCACGTAGGATGCAGTTGACAACTCGGTTCAAGTAATAGATTCCAAGTCAAATGAAGTATTGACCCGAGCAAATTTTACAATTCTGTGAAGCCTCAGACTCAGACAGTAGGTCGGGCAAACAAGCAGAGGAGGTGTTTCCCACCTAGCGACTGTGTGTGGTCCGCCTCACTGGAACCACTGGGAGGAATATTCTCTTCTGTTTTAATAAATATCAAATCCGTCTTGCCGGAAGGCGAGATGAAGAGAAGCCCCGACCTAGCGTTTCCCTTTGGCTCGCAATAAAGCGCTGGCCACCATGCAGGCTTCTGAGAAGAGGGCGGAATCAATCCCAAAAAATGTATGAAAGGCAATTATTGGCCGTGCAGTTTATAGAATTCCAAGTCGAGGCGTGATGTTTTCAACTTGTACGCAAAATACTTTTAGAAACTCCTCAGCATGTTTTTTGCTCTCGTGTACCTGTGGTTGTTTTTTTTCTTTCAAGTATGACCGAGGCTGACTGGAGAACTCTGTGTTTCAGCGTGAACGCCCCACGGCCCCCCTCACCGGATCCATTAAGTCGCCCCTCAAACTGCTGCGAGCGCCGCCGTCATCCCAACTTCCAGCTGCGGATCTTTGGGTTTTCTCACCACCAGCCGCTCGCCGGACCCACTCAGCCGAAGACTGCTGACTCACTGCCGGCTTTCCTTCCCGGTAGCGGCACACGTCGGCTATCGCGCACATGCTGGGATATCTAAATATTGACTTTGTCAAACCTGTAATCAGATTCCTATATCTGACAGAATAGAAATAAACAGCGGCGGTTTGCGAGGGAAGGGGGGGGGGGGGGGAGGGCCCTGGGGCCCTGGGGCCCTCGGCTCAGCAGATCTGGTAATGAGAACTTGCCTGTGATGCCAAGGGGTAGCAATACGAAAATAGGAGACAAAATGGGGTGTATAATTACTTGTATGACAGTAGAGCTAAAAAATGTAGCTTTGGACATTTTTGGATCAATGCTTTTGTATTTGACGAAAACAAATGTCGCCTTTTTAAGAGATAAACTTTCCCCACATATGTTTATCAGATCAATGTTATTCCAAGCATCTGCTTATCTGGCAGAGCCACTGCTGCTGGCTCCTCTTCTAGGGGGAGAGAAAACATTTAAATCTGAGCCTATGAAAAACCCTCACGTGGCTGGAATGTGGAGATTAGACAATGGCCATACATCAAGCACATCTGGCTTCAGCCTCAACCCTGCTCACTTTGCAAAGAGGAGGGATTATCTGACGCAGTTATCATTGTTCACCCATGAAATGTCCCCTTTGCTTTGGAATCAAATAGTCCATGAATTTCATTGTTTAAGATACTTACCTTTGTTTCCAAGGATTATTTTGGCTCACAGCAAGAGGCTGTGTTGCTCTCCACTAATCTCCCAAAGAGGCCCAATTGATATAGTGGAGGTGAGTCATTCTGCTTCATAGTTACCGTCTCAATATGTCTGAGTGTCAGTGCACACATTGTATACCGGTGGAAACTACTTATCATACCAATGTTTGTGCATGAATATTACATTGGCCATTATTATTAAACCTAAAACTAAATGTTTTAACTTCCCTCTGTTATTGTAATCCATATTTGCATAAGAAATCCACAAATCAAATCATTAGGAGGTAAAGGATTGTAATTGTAGCTTAGCATTAGACATTTTATAAACTGTATATGAAGCTTAGAAGTGTTAAGAAGTTACACATCAACACTATTTTGCAGTTCATTTCCCACCATAAAATACTATTGGTATAATTTACCTTTGCCTACTACTCATCTCCAATAAGTTGAACGTACTATAACGCAAGGCAATGTAAGCTCTGTCAATGTCAGCTGCGTCCACAGGAGAGACATGTGGGTCCACGTGAAACCATGTGTGTGGAAATCGGTTGGCTTCTAACGGCAGCCAATGGATCGGCGAATGCAAAACTATTATGACAGTGTGTATTTTTACGTCTTTTGAAGTGGAGAAATATATGCTACAATTGAAATGATTGTATTATCATGCTGCTGAGGATTGCTTTGATCGAGCTGTATTCACGTCTACTGTACATTTGAGTTATTTCTTTTCTCCCTGGCTCTCTTTGACAGACAGAGACGTACACATACCGACCTGTGACCTCTGCTGTGACTTCATGTACAAAATTGGCAATGTGCATGGTGCACTTCAGCGTATGCCTAACCTATATGCATAGATTTATATATTGTGCTGCGCATGGGAATGATTCTGTCTTATACACCACAAAAACCATCTGTTGTTCATTCCTTCATTTTTGTTTAGTTTTAAAAGGATTTAACACAGTCAAAGTGAATGTTCAGAATGTCTTATCACTTGCCAGTGAACTAAACTAATGAGGGACGTGAAAGCATTCTGCCGACCTTATGTTTTGGAGCACCAGCAGCCTTTAACCACATACTTTTGTAAATATATAGATTTATTTTTATGTGTTTCTGGAGTAATCAATTTGAAGAGCTGTAAGAGGATAAATTGACGTTAAAGTCAACTTCATGTTCATTTTCTCCCATGAAAGAGTTAGAGAAATAAAAAGCTATAGTTTGACAATGCCAAACTGCGTCAGACTGTTTCCAACCCACGTTAGCTATAGGGATTTTACACAAGTTCAAATCTTCCCTTTTTCCACTTTCTCAAAAGTACTGGAATGTAGCAGGAGCAGTCTCTTTCAGCAGACTCAACCTTCAAGGAACATGATGTTGGGATGATTCAAGTCTCTGCGGGTGGATTTGGATTGATGAACTGAAGCTATTGGACTTAAAGGTAAAGTGAGGAAATGAACCTTTAACCCAAGGACCTGGTTCAGGCCTGGCATTGACCTGCATGGAGAGTACGGCTGTGAATGCAACAAGACAAATTGAGTTCTTGAGTACTTCAAAATAGTTTTCAATATGGTTATAGTAACAAAAAAGTGAGATTTTTACCACAGATACTACTTTTTCCATACACACCAACTGGCACCCAGACAAGATGGCTGCCACATTGTTCCATTTTTGTGTGGGAATGTGTTTTGTCATTTCCTTTCCATTGCTAAGATCTAAATGACATCTCCAAATGGTGCCTTTTATATCAGTAGGAGGCTGTAATGGTCAGAGGCCTTGATAAACTCTCAGCTTAGACCAATTTCTTCCGCAGCCATCTGGACCTTTCACCATTTGGCCCATTAGTTCGCCCGACCCCCCTCAAGTCCTGCACATTTTTGGCCTCCCTTCACAGAAGAGGAGATAGCGGCCCAGATGACGCCAAAAGGTAATCACAAGAACTCCAACAAGCCCCTGCCAATGGTGCGCGGACTTGACTGATAAGTTGGAGGTCAAGGAGGAGATTATTTTTTATTCCTGGGCCGGTTTGATTGCTGCTGATTGCCAGGCAGATTGGTGGATTGTTGGCTAATCAAGATGGCAGCAACTTGAGAGCTTGAATGAGCAACTGCTCCCTAAGGGGTGAATCTCTTTTTTCTGGTAGGACTGTGAAGGACATCACTGAAGGCTTAGGTGTGAAATGTACGGCTTTATGATTCTGTCATACATGAAGGTCTGAAAAATAAAGCATTGAAACCTGGACTTGTGAAGATATATAATGTGAAACCAAATGATCAACACCACAAAACACAAAAATGAAATATTGTGGGGAAAAAAAGAGTATAAAAGCAGCATGTGGTCCAACAGTCAGCCTCCTTTTGGTTCTGTTTTGAGCGTTACGGTCCATCATTTTATTGCGTGGTATCAATGGACGTGGGTTCTGGAAGCTTTAACTTTGAGACGACAGAAGGGACATCTTACGGTGGGACAAAGGAATCTCTGTTACTAAGACAAAGACAGATGGAGAAGTGGAGACGGACCCTTTGAAAATCACATTTCAACAGATTTGAGCTTCAACCAATATTGCTTTTTTTTATAGCTGCACTCCAGCTTTAACACTTTTGGGGATGTTTGTGGAATTTCTTTACACTTCCATTACACATCGAAGTCAGACAGAATGAATTTCATAACGCATTAAGCTTTTAAGAAATGCATCTCAGTTGGTCTGAAATCCGGCCTTATTTCCATTTTGGGAACGGCTGTAAGAGATACAATCAGGTCAGAGACTGGGGAGAGCAAACTGTTGTTTATTCTTAACTTTTCTCCAGGGCACTGAAAAGAAATGCCAACAAGGTTTCCATTGTGAAAGGACAGACGCCCTTTGTATGCCCTGCCACTGAATGCTGTGTTTCCATAGCCCTGTGCTCTCCATCCTTTAAATCATATAATATTCCTGAATTACAATGACATGTGCAGGGTAGGGTTTCTCCTGTCTCAGACATTTCTGTCAGAGCGTCTTAAAGTTTTGTCTTGGCCAGGAAATGTGAGCCTTGCTCCACAAGCAGCTCAGCACACCAACTCAGTAATTTATTGCTTAAAAGGGGTCTGGTGTAAAAGCCATAAAAACGTTGTAGTGCAATGCAAGAGGAGAAGTTGATTTTCGTGGCGACAGTATCCAACATGGATTTGATCAGTCAGTGTAATTAACAAGGCTGTCGGTGCGTTGCGCTACCCCATAAAACCAGGCCATTCAGTATGCCCCGAAAATATTTAGTACATCCCAAAAATACCCAGGTTGTCAAATGCCTCCTGGATCAGATTTTGCCGTATGCAAGAAAGTCTACCTATTTTGACCCACAATTCTCTGTGCTGCAGATGTCAAATCGAGAGAGTCAATGGTCAAATTGAGATGTTGAGATAAAGTAGTCCCCTGACTTAAGGATGGCTGTCTTTAGAGCTCTGTGTGTGTTTCAGGCCTGCCACACCCCTCCAGTCGCTGATGAGCAAAGCTGTCAGGAAGCTCTACATCACTTGGCTCTTCACAAAGCCCCCCTTTTGTCTGTATTGCTGTGGCTGCTGTGCCCTCAGGCGAGTGTCATATGTATTGAGAATGTTTTGTAGGGGTTCTCTAATATTTAATATCCTTGTTTTCTCCTGTTTTCTGGCTAGGTAGGGAGTTCAGTATTGTTTCTGTTTATTTTGGTAAGCTAAGCATTTTATTAGTTAGTTAGTTTTGGCCTTCGAGACCCTGGTGTCCTTATCTTATTGGTTTATTTTTCTAGAAACTTTTGGTTATTGTCTGTTATTCTTTCACCTGTTAATACAGATAAATTAGTACTCGCCTGTGTTACGGCCATATCCCTACATAGTTGGGGGCTGGTCCAGGTGTACATTATGGCTTACTTAATTTGGATTTTTTTTTGGATAGTCCTACTTTGAAGCAGCTTAACAGTTGTGAAAAATATGACTTTACGAGATTCCTGGAAGTCTATGACTATGCAGGAGGTAATGTCCATTATTCATAATGCATGGGCAGAGAAAGGAGGTCCAGAACAAGCAGATGATCCTGAGGCCGTTGCTCAGGAATTTGCTTTTGAGGTTGCTTTTTGAAGTTTGAGCCATTACCTAGTAATACTTTTCCTTTGTTGAGTACAGTTGCCTGTTTAAAGTGCGCTTAGTTCGTCTTGAACTTAAAGATTAGCTAGAATTCCAGTTAAACCACAGCGAGCTTGACGCCGACACCGATATCAAAATCTGCCAGCTTAAGTTTCAACTCCTTTGGCATTCGATGGCAGTAAAAACATCGCTCTGGTCCCTCCATTGTGACAAAGCGAAATGGAACCAGTGCCTTGCATTGGCCCAAAGATGTGTGGCCTCTTCTACTGCAATGCAAGTTGGTTGGTAAGGCACGAGAGGCATCTACAGCCCTTTCTATTGAGGACAATCTCTGGTACGTAAAAGTAAAAAATGCTATAAACCTGTGTATGAAGCATACAGAAAAGGCTTTCGTGGCCTTAAGAAATCTCAACACCAAACGGGGAGGCTTTTCGACAGATGGTGCCTGGCAAGCAGAGCATCTGATTTCAGGTCATCACGCGAGCTTCCGTTAATGGAAGACTTGTGTCGCAGAGCGGACGGAATTCAGGAAGCAGAAGGAGTTTGCGTTGATACACAAGAGCTTTTTGTGGGAAAGAGTAAAACATCTCCCCAGTAGATGCACTTGCACGCCTCGTTTTCAGTTCCAATTGAATGCATACTGTATGCAGCTGACCATACGTTGTAATGACAGCAGCAGTGTGTACTCAAAGTAATAAGAAAATGTATTGGATTTGGAATGCATAGCGAGAGTCTACAACCATGCTGTGGTTGGCATGCTAACATGCTCACAATGACAACCATAACATGCAGATGTTTAGCAGCTGTAAGATTTACCATTCCAGTGTGGCGTGGTCACATTTGCTGATTTGGATGAATTGGACCCCATGAATGTAGTTGGATAAACGCATGATTGGGAGAGTGCTTCACGGTTTGAACAGTGCTTTAACTGACCCCTCATTTCTGCTTTCTCCCTCCTCCCTCTGTGCAGCTCTCCCTCCTTTCCTCTCTCATTGGCTGCCGGTAAGATGTCTGTGGTTCTGTGGGATCCTCCCATGTAAACAAGTGCGTTTCACCGCCAGCAGCCTGCCAAAACCCCTCAATTTGTCACTTCTGCGGCTTGCAAGGTGCTAGCAAAGGTATTTTATAGGAGGCTACCAGAAACCAGCTGTGGTCATCGTCTCACGCCGTTTGTTAGGTGCGTCGAGTGTAGAAACCACCAAGCAGTCTCCTAAGAGAAAGCAACACAGCCTTCGTCTGTTTACATTCCTGCCTATTTAGCTTTAAAGCTCGACAGATGTGGGTTCCAAGCAAATTCTGTTAGGTTGTCATATTAGTCCAGGCGCAGTTACGCTGTGTACCCGATGGTCAATAGCAAGCTCTGAGAAACCAGAAC
Organism: Pungitius pungitius; assembly: GCF_949316345.1. Classification (NCBI taxonomy): domain Eukaryota; kingdom Metazoa; phylum Chordata; class Actinopteri; order Perciformes; family Gasterosteidae; genus Pungitius; species Pungitius pungitius. The sequence goes on from NC_084904.1 coordinate 6,430,243, forward strand.
TTTGGCATCTGTCCGGTCTGAACCACAAACCCACCATGCACATGACAGGGTATGATACACATGCAAAATGCAGGAGATAGACAGACTTATTTTTTAGTGCTTTTTTAAGGCTTCAGCTCAAAATTCAGGGTGTTTCGAAGTTTAACAAAAGCTTTTCATAGAAATGAAAGAATGTCCACATACAGTACAGGACAGTGGTGGCTGACCAATAGAGGGTAACGGGGCGTTGTTTCACGCCGAAAGGGAACACATTAACGTATCAACTATTTTGCTTTTAAAATATGGAATGTACCAGTAACATTTGTGAACTATAGAAAATAAATGCTTTTCGTGTACAACGTGCCGGTCATACGCACATCCTGTGTTGTTTTAGTGCAGCTCTAAGAAGCACTTTAGCCAATTTCTGATTATATAAACACATTCAAGTTAGTCAAGGCTGCTTTTGAAAGGCGGATAACATGGTGTAGTTTAATAGCACAGATTGCACGGGCTGACTGACATTTTATACAATACATATATCATACTGATTATTTGACCTCCCTATGGCCGCTCAGACTAGCCGGCCTCCCGCTGATATCTGTGTTGAGAGCGGCATGGACAGGTCCACTGTCTGTCTGTCTCACTCTTATTCTTCTTCCCTCCCATCCTCAACACTCACCATTTGCTCTCTCGCTATACACTTTCTCCCCTTTTTTGTGAGCTCTTGAAACTGTTGCAACCACTCAGCCTTTCTCCTTCCTCGCTGCTGCTCTCATGATGTTCAGGATGCGACATTGTATCGCAAAGATTGCCAAAAATTCATAAAGTGGTCGCCTACTGATGAGAAAATGTATCATTGGAGTTGACTTTCAAAATATCCCCACTCTTAATTTTGTGACGTGATGTTATTGTTTGACACAAAATACTTTTCTGGACAAATCAGTGAAAAAAAAGAATTTGCTCATCTTTGAGGCCTTTACACAGCTGCAGCGTGACAAATGTGCAGCATGTCACGAAAACCAAAACAATTCATAGTGGCAGTGGCCGAACATTTTAGGTTTAAATAGATTAAGCAGGCCAACAACCAAAATCCTAGTGCAGGGTCTGAGATAATCAATTGTCTAACCTGAGCCATTCAAACTTATTTTATTGACTTTCCTTTTTGTAAAATCCTCTGAAGTAAATCGTCTCTAGGCCCATGGCTTTAGCTGTGAAAGGTAAAAACAGTCAAAGTTTTGGGGAGTCCTAAAGGTGTCCTCCTTGGTTGGGAGGGCATGGCCCCCCGTCGTGATGTACATGTCAGATGTGTCCGTTCCCACCATGTGATTGGTTGATGCTTCTGTTCGCCAGGAGGAAGTTCTACGTTTGCGCAGCATTTTCTTCGTGAACGTTTGAAGAATTAGTGACGTGCAAATTAATCAGAGCTGAAACGATGAGGCAAATGTTGAAAAAAATTTAAATGATCTCTAATTTGTTTGTTTGGGTTAGTGTGATGGTTTTCTTAGTTCACTGTTAAACATAACTCTAACATCTTTGGGGCAATTCCTATTGAAAGATGGTGACTCCGGTCCTGGAAATGAATCAGTAATGAACAGATTCTTTGTGATTGATGTCATTCAGCACATTTCTTACCTATTGTGAAACATCTGTATATGTTGATCACATCACACTCTAGGATGATCTTTCAAGCTTTTTCTTGGGACTTCTGTGTCCATCCACTTTGGGAAAAGACGTGTCCCCCTTTTGCTTTCCTTCCACAGCCTTATTTCCGGGGCTTGAGGTCAAACCAGCACACAGAAAAAGCCCAGGGAGCCTCTCAGAGATATCTGGAGAATGCTGAAACATGGCCGACAAATGAAGACGCAGCTGTGCTTGTCTGAGAGCTCCCCGGTCTCTCAGGAACGTGGAGTTATGAGGCCACTCACACTCACACACTCACACACACACACACACACACGACTCTGTTTGCTTAGTCTCTGACACGGAAAAGACAACCAACACACGAGATGGGGAGAGTGAGACAAAGAAGGTGAGGCGGGGGGGCTCAAATGCTTTTATCTTATTCTAACATCAGGCTCTTTTCTCCTTATTTCACAGACGTATCGGTTTATTAAAAGAATGCGGACTGTCCTGTTCCAAAAAATGAACAACAGCAAGCATTTTGAAAAGGGAAATTGTTTCCCAAATTCTTGCACGGCTCGGTAAACCCGAAGGGATTCATTTTTATTCGGGAATTGTATCTTTTGGCAAAGATGTGATCTCTTGAGAAGCTTGTTTCCCACATTATTTTCTTGAAGATTCCTTTTTATAACTTTTCTCAGTTCAAATTCTCAAATCCAACCAAACTCCTGGTTGTTCGACAACCAAAGCGTTTCGGTCTCTGACCTCATGTTTCAGCCCTTTTATAGATATTATTTTTCCTTTTGTCATTCAATGAATATCACTGAATGAATATACATACATATAATATATATATTAATATTTTTGACATGTGCCTGAACACGGTATGTTTCTTTTCCTAAATCCCAGAGATATGCAATAATTTGCCATATTTACCAGAAAGTGTGTGTTATTTTTGTTTGAAAAACAGATGAACCAACACACTGATTTTCCCACAGTAAAGGAAACGGTGGTTTTCTGGATGCTACATCAATATTTGACAATCTAAAATCTAAAGCTTGAAAAGTTAGAAGTAACGTAAAAGATGAGGATTGTAACCAAATGGAGCACAATCAGCAAAACCACTGGTGTGGTCCTTTAAAACTGACACACTGAATGACACACACATACGCACAAACACACACCAAACTTCATCTAAACTGTCAGTCAATGCTCCTGGTTGGTGGCCCACTGCTGTCAGTCTCAAAACACACACACAGTTGAAACAGCTGGCCGAGCCAAACCACAATCAGTGGAGGCAACCAGTTCATTAGAAGACAGGTTTTCTCTTTGAAGTGGCGTCACTCGGTCAGCGAGCAAACATTATTGTGAGGGGGGAAAATTCACGACCCCTTGTCCCACAGCTGCTTTAATGCTGTAACACTTTCTGCTGGTGGCTCCCCAGCAGGGAACCTGATAAAGACTTGCATGAAACGTCAAGGAAAACATGCACTAGATACAACGTAACTTTACAAAGAAGAACTATTATAATTGGATTTTTCATTTCAATCGCAGGTTAGTTTTGAATATGAATGCAGGATTTAATTTGTTCATCTTGTTTTAAATCCTGGTCTCATCGGGTGGTGAAGCTTTAGATCAGGGGTCCCTTGTTCCTCTGAGGGCCAGATAACTTTTCCCTTCTCTGGAGGGGGCCGGGGTCAGAAAAAGTGTGACGATTGCAGTGGGTGCCTAAATGTAAACATGTATTGTTTTCCAGAAAGCCACATATAACCAAATATTAACAATCCGGGATCTTCACAGAAAAAATAAAAAAAATAATATCACTTAATGAAATAAATAATAACCAAATAATCTTCTCTGGGATCTTTACAGAAAAAAAGGAAATAAATAATAACTCTCTGTCCCTCTTGACAGATGAGAGCATTGAACAAACAAATAATCGTTTGACCCCTGCAGGTTAAATACCCTGCATTCTGAATCAACCTTTTCTCCATTATTCCGTTCTATTTCACAGGGGCTAGTCTAGGATTTGCGTGGCCAGACTGAAAAAAAAATCATAATGCCCCTCTGGTATTGTTCAGGGGGCCGGGCCAAATGTGGAGTGTGTAGTTTGGGGACCACTGCTTTAGATCATAGCCAGGGTTAACATCCAGTGACGTGGCGCCTCCTCGTGGCCATGGGCAGGTACTCCGTATTGAGAAATGTCTGAACTGCAGAGGGCTGCGTCCAACAATGCGTTAATTTGTTGATTATTTTGTTGATCCATTTCTCAATTCTTTGGTTTAAAGAATTTTATTGTTTGCATGTACTGCATGCATCACAACCGTACAATGGACATTAATATATGAATTAATTCATTTTTAATGAAACACATGTAATGGAAGAAAGCTGGCTGATTAAAGGCCCCTGACCCCTCTGTCTCCCTGTCTTCCATCCCCCAAAGACACTGCAGGCAAGTTATTACAACAACTCAGCTGCCCTTAAATTAAATTGTTCATGTTCGCGCTCAGGCTGCCAGGTTGAAACCAAAGCATTTGTCTCCCATGGCTTTGACAAAGCGCATTATAAACGTATCGCCTTAGGATTAAGGCTTGTTTCTTTCTGCTTCCTATGGAATCGGTTGTGCAGGTAAGTCTTCAGTTATGAGCTCATGAGACAGATTGCAACACTGTGGACATGAAGTCATGAATCAGCCATAACATAAGGTGTGTTTAAGGACACCTGCCAGGGTGTAAATGAATCTTTATCTCGGTCACTGTCTTTTGCTTGAACCGTATTTATTGTTATAGAGCTCAGAAAGACAGACTCTCTATTCCAATGAGAGGATTTGTTCCACCACAGCTTCCCGCTTAAAAAGTCCTCTTTTCAACTATTACCTTGTGTCACCTTCAAACAATGGGATCGCCTCTCTCCTTTTCACTGGCTTCGTTTCCTCTAAATATCATGATAAGGTAATTAGCTTTTAATTGTCTGGCTGTAAATGGCATGGATAACGGCATCCGTTTAAAAACCGACGCCTGAAAGCAATGATCTATGAAGAAGAATAGAGAATAAACTTGGTTCAAACTCCAGGGGGCCGTTTGCATAAAATGACATTCAAATATAACCTACAACTAAAAGCTTTGATAGAAAGGGACTTGAATATTTACCTAAAATGAACACATGTGTGCCTCCGCCCACATCACATTACCCTTTATCCTATTGTGTGGAATTATCGTAATTAGTGTTTGATTTGAAGTTGTAGCCAAAAAATGTGTTTATAAGGTCACAGTGACCTTTGACGAACAAATCAGTTCAACCTTTAGTCCAAGTGGACATTGGTGCCAAATGTGAAGAAATCCCTTGTTGAAGTTGTTGCTGAGATATTGGATTTACAAGAAGTGACCTTTGACCTTCAACCACCGAAATCAATCTATCCTTGAGTCTAGGTGAAGGTTTGGGCTAAATTTGAAGATATTCCCTCCAGAGTGACAAGCCAAAAACTGCATCCCCACAGACTCACACAGATTCTGCTAAATATAAGATACAAAATATATATAACAAATGAAGGAGGGAGAGTTGCTGCCAAAATGAGAGATGTCGGGATCCAACAATGTCACTTAAATTTTCAACGTTGCATGAAACGTGGTGGAATTAGCGAGCTGGCTAAATAGCAAAACTATTTAGCAACATTTTCTCTCCATCATATACAGGTTTTGCCAATATTATAGCTTGCTAAAGCTTAAAATGATTTCCTAACAGATATTTTCTACATTTGAGATTATCAAATCAGAGGGAGGAAATATTTATTCCAGGCCCCCAACGACACAACAGAGGACATTTTTGATGAGTGAGTTGAGCCCACAGCTCTGAATTGGGTTAATTTGCTTTTTTTTGCATCCAGCTTACACAACGTCAGCATGACGATGCCTGTAAAAGGGAGCATTGCCCAATGATAGCTTCAATGTTGGTTTCTTCAACAATGTGAAAAATACAGAACCACAAAGCCACAACAGGCCTTAGTCAGAGCCTGCAGGTGTTATATTGTAGCTGAAATGTTGCCCATCACTCGACAAAGTAGAGCACAATTTTATCCCTCCAACAACATCACATGTGAAGCCTTCTGCGTTGGCACAGACTGATCCAGCCCACCAGTGATCTATAAGTCAGCAGTTTGAGGCTTACGAGTCAACAAACCTCCTGCCAACACTCACTGCCGACTCGTCTCTCCACATTCAAGAAGTACTTCGTACCCAAAATCGACACAAATCTGACATCCTGTTAAAATTAGAGCTCAGATTTAAAAAAACATGCATAACTTCTTACACATAAAACGCAAACAAACAAACCCAAAGAAAAACTGGGGTCTCAAAATTGCTACGTTAGTAACCATGAAATTACAAGGCAACATTATGGTTATATAATCTATAAAAACATAATTATGCCCTGTGGCTTTATGAATACTGTGGTTTTCATAAGGAGATCCCTTAGTAAAGCTAAATACCTTTCTGTTAATTTGTTCCCCTTTTCCCAGTCTTTTGATTTGACCGCTGTGGTGAGATAAACGTTTATAAATCACGGGGTGAGCACAGAAGCGCGTCGGGCCAGAGCCGACATGGATACGATGTGCGGTGCACGCTGACGATGCCGATTGCAGGCGAAAGCTTATGAAAACCATGATGGATTCCGCAGACGTGTTTTTTTGAGCTCGGGGGTTTCATCGCAAATCCATTTATGCTTTTATGTAATTTAGTTAAATATACATAATCCTTTTTATCTTTATATGTGTCCATTTTTGACCCACTAGCCTTGATGGAAAGTATGATGTCAGGCTGGGGGGATTCCCATTGAAACTGACCTCTTTTATTAAACCTAAACTCTGCAGACCTGTGACCTTGTTATGACTGGACTATATGTAAACGTTAGACACAACTTTGTTTTAATTATAGTCATTTTTAGAGTTTTGTATCTGCCTGCTTTTACTTCCATTTTTATTGTTTGCATGTTTTTGATTACCTGTGTGTTGTGGTTAGTGTATTATTGCAGGTTTTAATGGTTTATCTGCCTTATATTTTATCAAGTGAGTGTCGAATGGTGCATCTCATTAGGGTCAACAGGTGTGCCCCTCTGCACCTTTTAAAGAGCCTGGTGTGATGAGGGGGAAAGGTGCGGCATGGAGAGGAGGTGGACTTTGACCTAAAGAATTGTGAGCAGTGGTGTTTAAAAAGCTTTTAGAAATCTGTTGGTAAGCAAATTGTCCTTGTGGTGTAGTTACCCACGTTCCCCAACTGTCCCTGACTCAACCTGGTGTCATTTTTAATTGGTTTTAAATTGAGGTGCACCTCTTTTACTGGGCTTTTACCCAGTGTTGCAGAATCTCTGAGACTACTTTTAGATTCAGTCATTTTAGAGAATATTTTTATGTTGAGTTTGACTGTTTTTAACTGTAGTTTGTGATTCAGAGTGGAATTGTGTTTTAAGTTAATTGAGTCAACTAATGTGGCGCATACACACCACCTCACTGAGAAACCACTTTTTGGTTACATATACACCATCAGGCAAAATGTTGTAGCTAGATTTAAGGGAGGGATTCCATCAGCATTTGGTTCAAACTAACAAGGTACCTCTCTCTACAAGCATGTCAGAACTATGGTGGCCTACAGATAGGGGCTACTCTTATCCATATTCAGTTCTTCTGCATGACTAAATAACTATAAACTGGAAAATGAACACCAACAATGATGCTGTACTTAAAGGGCTCAGTTCAGACGTTTCTTCTTGAGGAAGATCAGGTCCTTTGACATCAGCAGAAACCTTTTCAACAAGAGGATCATAAATGCTAGCTCAGTAATTGGCCTTACCCCAGACTCACATGAGGTTATTATAGGAAATAGAACCGTGGCCATCCATCATACTGTTTTTAATGGACTCATTAAATTAATGGAGGCCTGTGTTTCCCTGAAGCACTCCGAAGGTCCTTTATCCCAGTAGAATAATTAATGAACACTTTAAATATGTTTCTTGGCTTATAATAACTTTGTGATGTTGTTCCTACCTTTTGGGCATTTTAGTTTTCATTTTATTTGATGTAATATCACCTCTATTGTGTGTTATTGGTGGCAAACAAGTTCTCCCTCTGATTTAATAAAGCTTTTCTAATCAAAGCTTTTGTTTCAGACCGACAAATGGACCATCAGACAGCGAGGTGGTCAGACTGACGGACAAACTAGACACGGGGGATTGAAGTTTCCCATCCAAAGGGGACGCTGGTAGCGTGACGGACGAGGAGGCGGGGCTCTAACCGGCTGGAGATGCAGTCTGACAGGCGGCAGTGATGTCCGGGACTCCCACGTGGTGTATGCCAGCCTGCCGAGCTACTTTCTGAAGCCCTTTAGCTCCGCCGTTGCCTGAACCCCGCCCAGTCTTCCCATAATCTCTTAATGTCAGTAAATGTCCTCCACAAGATTAAGATCTAGTACGCAGTGTTTACAACCCACATTGGTAGTAATAAATATCCACTCCCAGACCTGTAGTGTAACGATTGAATTTAATGAATAACAGTACTTTGAATACATGGCACTGTGGTGAAAACACTTTTCAGGTGAAATATTAAACTTTAAAATCTTCGTATTTCTGTTTCAACATCTGCATTTGTATAGCCCAGAACGTTTTAGACAGAGGCTTCAAAGTAACTCGTGCCTGCTGTCTAGTGTTCGGAGGAGGAAGTGAATCATGGGATCATCAGGTGTTCCTGCAGGGAGACACCAGTGTAATACACGTCTATATCCACTCATCCGGACTGTTGTGTCTGCTTCATTAACTGCCGTCCCAAACATTACCTGGGAGAGCAAGTGAAATAGTTATTTCCTATGTTGCTTTTCTAAATTCATATGGTACGGTCTAAAGTTAATTGAGAAGTATCTCTCCCCCCCCTTGGTCTTTTCTACATTTTGTCATGGTATAGCCATAGATTCAATTGCATTTCATTGGGATTCAATGACATGGACATAATTTAGTAGTGCAGAGAAATATTACATGGATTTATAAATAACCGTGAGTACAATAAATCTGATACCTGCCAGGGATGAGACCAAGACAAACCTTTGTCTACCACAGACTTAAAATAATCTATAATAAAATTTTAAAAAGGTGAACTCCACTGATCTAGATTTACTCCGACAAGTTCAATTGCAATTCAGTAGAAAACAACAAGATACGACAACTTAAACTGGCATGAGTAATTGGGTCCCTTCCATCAGAACAGGTTTTCCCTACCATTATAACAGCCCATCCCCCTGAAAAAGTCTGTACATATAAATGTGTACATTTTTATCCCTGCAAATATGACCGTGCACGTGGCGCTCGCACCAGCAGACTGCCCGCCGTCGCCCTGTCTCAACAACCAGGAGTAGGGCGTTTCCCAAGCACGTGGGGGCTTTAGGTGGAGGAGCTTGGCGCGTCACTGGCGTGCACCCGCTTGTGTTTGTGGAGTTTGTTCCAGGTGGAGAAGCGTTCCCGACACGTGGCGCATTCGTATGGCTTCTCCCCCGTGTGTAACCTCATGTGGCCCGTGAGGTCCGACCGGTTGCCGAACGCCTTGTCGCACACGGTGCACAGGTACGGCCTCTCCCCCGTGTGCGTCCTGCTGTGCCTCCTCAGGGTCGTGCGGGCGGCGAAGCGCTTCTTGCACACGTTGCACTTGTAGGGTTTCTCCCCTGTGTGCACGCGCCGGTGATTCTTGAAGGCCGAGCAGTCGGCGAACTCCTTCCCGCAGTCGCCGCAGCTGTAGGGCTTCTCCCCCGTGTGAGTCCTCATGTGCTTCTTCATGTTTGCGCACGAGCTGAAGCTTTTGTCGCAGGTGTCGCACCTGAAGGGCTTTTCCCCCGTGTGCACCCGAAGGTGCAGCTCCAGGTTGTACTGACGGTAGAACCCGTGCCCGCACTCCTTGCACTTGAAGGGCTTGTCGACGGCGTGAATCAACACGTGTTTGTTCAAGTCCCAGCTCTCCCTGAACATTTTGCCGCAAGTGTCGCACTTGAAAGTCTTCGCCACGGTGTGGGACTTCATGTGGAACTTGTAGTTTTTGAAATTCGTCATCACTTTGCTGCACCTGTCACACTTGTAAGGGTTGTCGTCGTGTTGGATGCCGTCCTTCCTGTTGGCCGTTGGGTTGGTGCTTACACTTGATGTTGCGCTCTCACTCTTACGTTTCTCCCTTTGTTCTTGCCTTGAACTTCTGGTTGAAGCCGTAGCTGCAGTGGTTGACGTTGTCCTTTCATCTGTGTGCGTCTTATTTGGGGTTGGGACAGTGCCTCCTTCTGACGTTGCACTCCCACTCTTGGGCCTCCTATTTGGGGTTGGGTTGTTGCTCGTGGTGGATGCTGGGGGCCCATCGCAGTGCTTCTTATTTGGCGATGGCTGTGTACTTGTGGTCACCGTTACTTTCCCATTGTCGTGTTTCCTTTTTGCTGTTGGTTTAATACTTTTAGCTGATGTGTTCTCGCTGTTAAAATTTATATATGCAGTTGGCTCAATACTTCCAGTAGAGGTTGGATTCACACCTTTGGATTTTTCAAATTGTGCTGTTTTAGTTATTCCAGTTGGTGTTATTGTACCATCATTGGGTACCCTATTTGAAGTTGGTTCAGTTCTTCTAGTTGATGTGGTCCTCCCATTGTTACATTTCTCACTTGGGTCACTGGTTGATGTTGTGGCCTTATTGTTGGACGTTTCCTCAGTTCTTCTGGCTGATGTTCTCTTCCCATTGCTACACCTCTTACTTGGTATTGACTCAACACTTCCAGCTGTGGTCTGTATCACATCTTGGCTTTTGTTGTTTGTTGTTGATGCGTCATTTCCTTTTGATGCTGGGTCATCATTACGTTTATCGTTCAGTGTCTGCTTGGTGCCTCGAGCAGATGTTGCGATCTTATTGCTAAATGTTTGTTTAGATGTTGTGTTCTCACCATTAGGCGTCTTACTGGGCGCTCGCACAGTACCTCTGGTTGATGGTTTTTTCCTGTTGCTTCGATTCCCTTTTAGTGTGGTCTCAGCATCGGTTTTTGATGTTCTATCCTCATCTTTGCATTCCTTACATGGTGCTTCAGAGCTTGTAGTTGAGGTCGCCTTGTCATTCTTAGGGTTCCTATTTGGTGTTGTCTCAAAACGTCCTGTTGAGGCCGGCCTCACATTCGGGCTTTTCTTACTTGGTGTTTGGTTACTTGGCTTACTATTTCCTGTCGGTGTCTCATTTGACTTTGTGCTCTCGTAGTTATCTTTGATTAGCTCAGAACTAGTCACTAGTGTTTTTACATTATCCATTTCCTTATTGAGTGTTGGCTCAGTGGGCCCACCAATTGCTGATTTAACGTTACCATCGCCACTCTTGTGTGGGGTTGATTCAACGCCTGTGATTGGCCTTGTGTTTTTGTCATGCTTCTTATTTAGCGCTTGCTCAGTATTTCCACTTGATCCTGGGTTGTCATTGTTACAGTTCTTATTTGGTGATGTCTTGACACATATAGCTGATGCCATGTTCTCTTCATCACATTTCTTAGGAGCTGTTTGCTCAGTACTTGTAGCTGATGTGTTCTCGGCAATACTTTTCTTAATAGATGTTTCCTCGGTACTTGTAGCTGATGTTGTGTTCTTGTCATTGGTTATCCTATTGGTTGTTTGCTCTGTACCTACAGCAGGTGTTGTGTTCTCGTCATTGGTCTTTGTTTGCTCAGTACATATAGCTGATGTTGTTTTCTCTTTGTTGCTGTTCTTAAGAGATTTATCCTCAGTACTTTTAGCTGATGCCGTATTATTGTTTTTGCCTGTTCTATTGGTTGTTCTCTCAGTACCTATAGCTGATGTGGTGTTCTCGTCGTTACGTTTCTTAAGCGATGGTTGCTCTGTGCTTGTAGTTAATGTCTTGTTCTGGTTGTTACTTTTCTTAAGAGATGTATCTTCAGTACCTATGGCTGATGTTGTGTTCTCGTTGTTGCTTTTCTTAAGAGATGTTTGCTCGGTGCTTGTAGCTGATGTGGTGTTCTTGTTTTTCTTAAGAGATGTATCTTCAGTACCTATGGCTGATGTTGTGTTCTCGTTGTTGCTTTTCTTAAGAGATGTTTGCTCGGTGCTTGTAGCTGATGTGGTGTTCTTGTTTTTCTTAAGAGATGTATCTTCAGTACCTATAGCTGATGGGGTGTTCTCGTTGCTTTTATGAGTTTGTGTTGACTCAATAAGTCTACTTGCCGCTGCATTTCCTTGGGTAAAAGTTATGGGATCTTGGCTCTCAGCTCTCACACAAGAGTTGTGAGAGAGGAGCTTGTGGCCTGTGCTCGGTGAAGATGCTGCAGAATTCCCCTTGTCAGATGGAGATAATATTTCGTTGTTTGCCGTGCTTTCAGTTTGTTGAGGGTCCAAAGGCTGAGAGTGGACACTTTTCTCACAAGCTGGAGTCAACTTGGAAGCTTCAGTCTCCGGTTGTTTGGCAAGCTGCTGTTGTTCCCGACTAATGCACATGTCCTCATGCTCCTCTTTAATCGGTGGAGGATCTGGTGGGACCAAACTGGTATTAGCATACTGGTGTGAGTGGAGAGCCTCCTCCTCCCCTCCACATATCTGTAGCAGCTCTGAAATTAAGAAAAAAGAAATTTAGAAATGTTGGAAATATATAAGCTTTTGTATTGTACAGTAAAAGGCCTTTACACAGAGATGGACAAATAAACAATACATAAATGCTCTCCATTAAATATTATACAGGCATTTAAGTGAAAGAACAGAAACGGTGGATCTGGCATGTTTGTACGTTCCATACACACAAACAGATACCAAATACAGACATACATATTTTCTTCAGGGCAATGCTAGCTTTCATTACAGCTTTTCGGGCACCTTTAAGCCAAAGAGGACAATTCAGCACAAATTAATGTCTAGCTAATCATCAAGCAAATGCTGTGTTAGTTTAACAAGGGTACTGCTGCTGTTTGTCTGTTGCATAGCAACGGTCTCACGTACGGGAACTATTTCTCTAGGGCAGTAGTTCCCAAACTACGGCCCGCCTCCACATTTGGCCCGGCCCCCTGAACAATACCAGAGGGGCATTATGATTTTTTTTCAGTCTGGCCACGCAAATCCTAGACTAGCCCCTGTGAAGTAGAACGGAATAATGGAGAAAAGGTTGATTCAGAATGCAGGGTATTTAACCTGCAGTGGTCAAACGATTATTTGTTTGTTCAATGCTCTCATCTGTCAAGAGGCGGTGGCGGTTATTATTTATTTCATTTTTTTCTGTAAAGATCCCAGAGAAGATTATTTGGTAATTATTTATTTCATTGTGATATTTATTTTCTTGACTGTTTTTTCTGTGAAGATCCCGGATTGTTAATATTTGGTTATATGTGGCTTTCTGGAAAACGATAAATGTTTGCACTTAGGCACCCACTGCAATCGTCACACTTTTTCTGACCCCGGCCCGCTCCAGAGAAGGGAAAAGTTATCTGGCCCTCACAGGAACAAGTTTGGGGACCCCCGCTCTAGGGTATTGCAATGCAATACACAACGTTTGGTGGCTACAACTATGTTGTGCTGGAAGGCAGTTATTTACTAACTATTTATATCAATCAAAACGTCAAACTGACGCCCGATAAAAAAACCTGCTCTTTACTCGTATTTACTCAAGTTGAATGACATGAGTTGGGAGAGAACCTTCTGGTTCAGGCTGTTTCCTGGGCGTGCCTTAGAACACTCAAACATGTGTATCCATAGTTTCCCCCGAGGGCGCCGTCTTGCTGGTTCCAAAGCCTGTTGGAGCGTAGCACCGATACGACAACGCCCTGCAACTGGAACATTATTGACGATAAAGTACAGCCTCGAGTACCTTTTTTCTTTATTAAAAGTGTGTTTTCCAAGTCCAAATTGACGAGTGATAACTTTAGAAAGTGATTTAATGTTTTATTGTCTTATTGTAAACGCAAAACTACACACATTTGACCGACCTCGGGTCAGCGAGCTGCCTCTGCCACAATACGATCTAGCTCCTACTGTGCTGCTATGTATGTACCTCGAAACCAAATGACCGGTTACACCATGTAGATGACACCGAAACACATTGTGAAGAAGGGTTCATTAGAAAGTATTTCACCCAACCTGTCCGGTGCAACTTTATCTCCGGAGTCAAAACGGCGTTCAGGAGTCTGCGTTGACGGGCGATTTCTGCCTCGTAGTTTTCTATTTTCCTTTCGAAGGCTCCCAAAATCTCTTGAGCTGCCGCGGTCATTCTATCGCACACGAACCGTCTCATACTTTGGACTGTAGACATCTTGGAATTCTTCTTAAAACTATTTGGGTCTAACGTTAACAGAACGTGCGTTCTTTTTTAGTTATCTTCCGCTTGAGCCCTCCCCGGACGTTGTAAACAAGCTCTTCTTCGGTGGTGCAGACTGTCGGTAGAACACCGCGCTTTCCTGCCCCGCTCAGGTGGGAGTTGTCTCTAACATCCTCGTCGGCTCCTGAAAGCCTAAATCAGGGGTCTTCAACTAAAATGTGAAGAGGTCAAGTTAGAGAACATTTCTAGAAGCAAAGGTCCGGAAGACCATAATGTGACTACTTAGATACAATAGAGTTATATCAACATTTGCACATAATCAACATATTGATTACATGCAAATGTTGCATGTAATACTGAATTCAGTATGATTCTAAAACTCCTTTGACAATATTTTTTGTAACATATACATAACAGAGAACTAAACATGTATGTGTGACTGCAAATATAAATAATGTTCTCTCAATTAACTAAATAAAATGAGGGCTGCATTTTTTTTAAAAGTCAAACTTTCTGCATGTTCAAATAAAGCGCTTCAATCCAGAAAAAGAAATAACGTGAAGATAAGCTTGAATATCTCCTTTTCTGGGAAGATGGGCCTGAATGCAGGGCCATTCTTCTCCTCACGTGGAGGAGCTCAATGCGCGTCATGACGGGGTTTCAACCAATTCGGAGCACATGAGACACTGGTTTATTGCCAGTTAGTTGCCTCTGGCTTAAACCCTACATCTACAAATATTGATGTCAGGGTTGGGGACAGTTACTTCACAATAGAAAGTACCCTATAAATTATGATTTTGTATATATTTAGCTAATCACTATCTAATTTAATGTGTTGGCTTTAAATAGACCATAAAATATTCTTAGTAAATATTCATGTCTGAATACTGAATGTTTTGTTAAAAAATTTTCTCGTTATGGGGCAGCACTATAAACGAATAAATGATGGAGGATGTTTAAAGCAGAAACCCACAAAGAAGAGTCCTTAAAAAGTCTGTGTGTTTGGCTGTCGCTGCTTTCTCTGCACAGAGCGCTTGTTTGTGAGCGCTTGGTTAGCTGCTGCTCTCTGCCCACTAGAGGGCGCTCCAAAAGCTCTCTTTATTTGATTAAACAACTTTGCAAGATTAGTTAATGTAAACCCTGATAAAACACAATGTGGCTGCAAACATAAAACCAATCGATACCATAATGATAAACTAAGATATACAATAACATAATTTAGTAAAAGTTGAGTAGTTGAGTAAAATCTTTTAAGAAATAAACAAGCAAAGCAACAACATCATACAAAAGCCTGCCAGATTAAGTGATTGAAAAGAGATTCTTATTCATCATCTCATCTCATCGGCAGGTTGTATTGAAGCAGACAGGCTTTGATGGCATTAAGATTTGGATTTAGTTTTCAGTCTCAACCTTGGAACAGCCAGAGGGACCCAACCTGAGAAGGCTAAGGCTGCCAACTGGCTCATAAGTGGTCAACACTTCACTCTCTATCTCTATATATATTTATTTAAAAGGGATCAGTAAAATCTCAAAATAAATACTAAAACAAACAAGGAGCCAGGGAAGAGAAGCCATGATAGGGGTGAGGTGATGATGTCTGTTAGACCCAGGAAAAAGCTGCAGCGTTCTTAACTAGTTGTAGGCGAGAGAGTGACTTTGTTAATACTATAGAGGAGGGAGTAACAGTAATGGAGGCGAAGAGGTGAAGAAGAATGTATATGTGAGCCGTAGGACCTTGGGACCTGGGAGCCTCAGCCCAGAGCAGGAAGCCTAATCAAGGAGAGCCTCTCCATATAAGGGAGATCCCGTGAGAGCAGAACAACTCACGTTTGTTCTCGTTGTACGGCAGGTGCCAAAGCCTGGGTTGCTCTGTTTGTTGCTCGCCAGCACAGTGTGTGTGTGGGCAAACTAACTAAGGAGAATGTCAGATCTGACCCAGACCTGGTGAGGCCAGAGTTCTACTTGCTGGTGCACAAGTGCCTTGGGCCTAGGAGGCTGAACTGGTGACACAGTGGTCAGCAGGGCAGCCACTGCTCTTTTTCTCCGGCAATAGTTTTAGTTCTGGTACCATGCTCTAGTGCCTCCATCTTGTCCTCTATCTCTAAAAGTAACCCACTTATATTGTGACCGTTGTTTCAAATTTTAGTATGTGTGTGTGCTCTGTATACTACCCAGGATCCTTCATATTATTTGTGTGTGCGCAACATAATTTGCGGTGTTATTAGTTTGCAGTGGTGGTTGTTTTACCCTTGTTTTAAATCCTGTGTAGTGTTATTATTGTTGGTCAATCACTGTTGGCATAAATTCTTTTCATGTGTTATCTAAATAAAAGTGATATGTACACGCAGAAGCCTCTGTCCGTCAATGGTATACCTCGTATGGGATTTTTGGCCATAAGCGTGTAGTAATCAAATTCGGGGTCTCTCTTCTCGAAGAGAGTGGCGTTGTCACGTCTTGATATTGCTCAAAGTATTCTCAGTGTCCACTGGGTCACATATAACTGAATTGGTCGGATTTTGAAGATGTTATGTTTTCTAGAATGCAGAACAGCTAATGTGATTTGAAGTCAAATCAAATAGTAGCTACTCCTAAGTTTCTTTCAGTGGGACTGGTTGGGTTTAGTGGCGCAATAATATTCATGATTTTGAGTTATTGTCTTGAAAAAAAGGTCCCATCCAACAATTGGTATCATTAAGATTAAATCTAAAATAGCAGCTGCCTTTTGGCTCTTTATTTACGTATCTTTTTTTGATGCTTACACTTGTGTTATCTGCAGACTACATCTTATAAGACATGAATTGGTATCATAATCCTGCCGAAAACCCACACGCTGTGTGTTGGCTTGCGGGCTGCTGAAGCTGACATTTTGCGCGATCACGCGATCTCAGTGGACGCGCAGAACTGACCAACGCACCGCTTCCTTCCCTCTGCGCAGGCGCTAAACGGCATATCCGGGTACGACATGCAATATAAATGCGCTAGTCTCCTACTCGACTGTCGTTAGATTATACAAAACCAATGATTCCCATATGTCCAGTAGTTTCCTTCACCTATGGTACGTATCTTTTTAAATCTGGGATATTATCTTTGCTGAAAATATCTGGATAGCTTCATAAATGTAGAGGCAATATTAGGAATGGTTAACATTAGTCCTAGGAGCGCTCGAGCCTGCTGCTAATGGTTAGCTTAGCGTCACCCTGTGTTTCTGTCCTCCGCAGTGCCCAGCCGGCTCGGTGAAGATGCCAAAATGGCTACCGGCAATTACTTTGGATTTACCCACGGGGCTGCCGCCCAGTACAGGTAAGAAGGGTCTTAACACACCGGCATTTCGCTGGAAAAATGCAGTTCCCCGGCTCTAAAGTTCGCTGTGTTGGTAGGCTGTGCAAACACGTACAAGCTGTATGGTTCCCATTGCTGCCATTGTTCGAGCTGGGGGAGGGGGCGGTTATCGCTGCTGCTGCTGCTGCTGATGCCGCAGTTGGATGCGGACGCGTTTCACACCGTACCTCGCGCCGCGTTAGAAAGGCAGCAGGGCCTCTTGGACGTCCTTTGCCGAGAGAACGTACCACGCATCCTCCGTGACACACCCACGATTGTGCAGAATTATCCGACGCCAAAGCGCAACGACGCGTTGTACAGTATTTTTGATGAGTGCGCGTGTCAGGTAAACCGCTGAAGTGGACCAGTGATGTATGTATGTGATCCATCATCGGGAATGTGCACGCGGACACAGCTCTGGCGAGGGTTGCTGGGTTTCATCACATTGGGTCTGAAGGTTTGGCCAAGTGAAACCCTTTCAATTGAATTATCAGACTGTGTATCCGTTATTGTGGGTAAACAATAACAATGTAGTCCATTGACTCTGCAATCTGAAGGGTAATCTGTCAAACTGTGGTACAGTATGGAAGCAGTGGTTCATATTGACATGTTTTTAAACTGTACTATATATCCTTTCGTGGTGCACAGAGGTGTCAAAAGTATTCATGTGTTGATGGTAGATGTTGCGTTTTTATAACTTTCACATAGCAGGATTTGGGTTAATTGAGGTAACTTTAGTGTTATCGCTGGGTCTTCAGTTCCACTGGCCGGCTGATGTTCCTTTCTGCTACAGAGGGTGTTATGTTGGAGATCGTAGAAAAGCACAGCGTTTAATCAGCTACGTTCTAAGCGTTCTGATCAAAGCATGGTGTAAATAAACAGAATCGTAATCACATTGTCATGAACCACACAAAAATCCGACTGTAATGACGTGTGTATTATACCTAGTTACGGTGATGCCTGTTTTGATGGACAATTAATTTGTCACAAACAATCCAGTGTTAGAGATGCAAGACAAACAATCTGTCTTTTCACCTCTTTACTTTTTTTAGATAATACAGTTCATCTTGAAAATGAAAAGATCTTGCAGCACCCAATTGAAACCTGATAGTTTTCAGCTGATTGGATACGATTCAAAATTCCAGTTTGGGAATTAACAGGAAATTTATAGGAATAAACAGAATATTTTAGGTTAACTTGACTGTCTTTATCTCGACATATGTGACAAAACATTTTGTGTTGTCATAAGACATGCATGCAAACATTTCTAATAACATTTTTGAATTAATCCATTTGTAAGTAGAACTTTAGTCTGTCATTGAACAACAAAAACATAAGCGTTAAAGAAAATTGCCTACGCCTCAGGTTTTAGTGTTTTTCCCTGAATCCTTTCAGGTCTACATCAATGTCTGGTGGGGGGGGATGGGTCTACACTAGTTGGATACATAGCATGTGCTGCATTACATAGTTCTTTAAAATATTGTTCTGTAGTTTTCTTAAACTAGTTTTCTAGTTAATGCGACACTGTCACACTCCTTTTCTGACACACGCTCCTTGTCTGTTGGTGGGAGTGTGCCTGAGTGTGAGACATTCTTGGAGGGGCCTGTCTAATGACTGTCTCGCCATTCATGCATCCTACTCACTCCTGGAAAAATTGGCTTACTGTGTACAAATAACCTTGGTATTAAAATCAACATGGCTTCAGTTCACCAACTAATCCATATGCTTGGTGATGACAAAGACGTTCTAAAACGACACAACGTTTTATGTTTACGATTCCAGCAGACGATGTTCCCCACTATCTGCATTGAGGATCCAGCTGAGCTAGGCTTGCATAGTCTTGTTCTCAACTACATTTAAATTCCCTGTCATATGCTTTTGAATAAAAACAAAAAAGGTCCTTTTCCGAAATTCCCGAGCTTAATTTCCCATGGATAGTTTCTGGATAGGCTCTTTGCAACCCTAGTTGCGATCATACGCAGTGATCATTGGAGAAATACAGATGTTATCATTTCCAATAATCCTAGTATATTTACAAGATTTAGCTCTAGATCAGTGTTTTGATAAAACAAAACAAGGTAAAATGTGAGTGACGTTAACAAAGCTCCGGATGGCCATCTAACCTGCAACATTTCTGTTTTGCGTTCCTCTACCAGTCAGCAGCCAGGGGCTGGGGTAGCGTACACGCACCCCACCACGGTGGCCAGCTACACTGTTCATCAAGCACCTGTGGCGGCACACACCGTGGCGGCAGCCTACGCTCCCACTGCAGGCACAGTTGCAGTTAGGCCGGCGCCCGTCTCAGTAGCAGCCGCTACTGCCGCGGCTTATGGGGGATACCAGCCGGCACATGCCGCAGCTGACTACGGCTACCCTCAGCGTCAGCAGGAAGTCCCTCCACCACCGCCACCGGTGACCTCGCAAAACTACCAGGTACGCCATGTGTTTCCCCCTTTAAAGACTCAAAAGACCATGAATCCTGTGACTCTGGTTTGCACGTTTATTTCTGATGAGTCAGTTCTGCCGTTGTGATGAACAGAGGATCTTAAGTGTCTGTTTGAATCATTTAATTGACATTTAAGTTGATAAGTCAATAAATCAAACATGCCCAGCCTTTATATTATACTTTATAGTTTGAGACTCACAAATAACTATCTAGTATTTTAACTATTTTAAGTATTCGATCTAAAGTTATGTTTGAATCTAAAACTATAAAGTGTAAGTATGTTCAGTTTGTTTTTAATTACCATTTTCCTTGAACCTCTTTGGCTAGTAAAACAATGGAGGTAACATTCGTCTTTAGAATGAACACTTGAGATAGTCAAGACGCAATGACAAGGAAGTCCAAAATATAATTTCATTTTTTCAAAATGTTTTAACACTGAGTAAAGCAATGTAAATGAAGGATATAAAGCAGCATTTTAAATTGAATCCCAGACACCATGACTAAGCTGGTTTACAAGATAGTTTGCTATGATTG
Source organism: Pungitius pungitius (assembly GCF_949316345.1). Taxonomy (NCBI): domain Eukaryota; kingdom Metazoa; phylum Chordata; class Actinopteri; order Perciformes; family Gasterosteidae; genus Pungitius; species Pungitius pungitius. The sequence continues at coordinate 6,450,435 of NC_084904.1, forward strand.
ATTCATAAAGAGTTAACACAATGCGGATCAGTCTCGACCCCCCCCCCCCCCCCCCCACCCCAATAATGTACTGATATCATGATATTGATATTTCAACTGCTCTACAGCCTTTCATGTGACAGCCTCAATGTTTTCCTCACTAAATGTAGCTCTCCTGCAAACAAATGTGTTGTCCGGATGGTGTGAAAACTACCCATATTCAAGTTCAATGATAAATCGAGGCCAGGAATTGATGCGCTGACCCACTTGCTCCTCCCTTGCAGGACACCTACTCCTATGTCCGGTCCACAGCTCCTGCTGTGGCTTATGACAGTAAGCAGTACTACCAACAGGCCACTGCTACAGCAGCAGTCGCTGCTGTACAGCCGCAGCCCAGCGTGGCAGACTCCTACTACCAGACGGGTATGCTGGATGGACACTCAATTCATTTAACTTGTTCCCATGTGAAACAACAGACTCACATAAGACACTGGTTTACTCATTGCACGTTCAACCCATTCACACAGCCCTATACATGGGACACGCCACACTTCTGCTTCTCCACATTAGCAGAGATTCGATGTATGAGGCCTATCCTACAGAGGCAAAAGTGGCTCCTTGTTAATCTGTTTTTTTTCTATGACTCATTATTTATCCTCGTAAAAATAATTGTGTTCTAAAAAAAATGCTAACAGCCAGGTTAGCCATAGCAAACGTTCAAGGATAAAATTATCCAGTCGTGTAGCTCTAAAAGACTTTCCAAATGTTAATTTACAAAAATATTGATAAATTGATTGCTGAAGAAAATTCAAGTAAAATGAGTAATTTATTCAGGCATGAAGGGGTTGACCTATGGAGCCAGATCCAGGTCAAAAGTTGATTATTTGAAAAACAAATCCTTATCCTCAGCCTTATTTGTTAAGCTGTGACATGAGTAGACGCCCCTCTCAGTGTATGCTCCGCCCCCTACGCCGCTTTGAGGTCAAGTCTGAATGTGGGAAGAAAAATTTGAATCTGCAACCGAAAAATGTAATACAGCAAATTAAAAAATATATATATATATATATATGTAGGTGAAGATTGAAAACAGTATTAAAAGTAGTATTCTAGAACTGAGTCTAAACTACATTCAACTCAAAAAAAAATTTCGTCCTCTTATTTCTTTTTAAATTGTTGTATTTTTCAATGATCAAGACCAAAACTTATACTTTCAGATTTGTTTTTCAAATGATCAAAACTTTTGACCTAGATTTGGCACCATACTACTTACTGATTAGCGTGGTCAATGAACTTCAATTGACCCACAGCTTTAGTTGATGAGGTGAAACTCTGGTAAAAATGTGTGTTCCGCGTGTGTTGAGACATTGATTAGCATTGTATTACAAGTGTGATTGTCTTACAAATGATCACAGGTCTTAATTCAACACTACTTCAATATTTTGCTGCATAATGACAAACAATTTTAAGAGCGGCGTTTGTCCTCCTTTCTGTCTTCCAGCCCCTAAACCAGGATATAGCCAGGGGGTAACCTCATACACCCAGAGCCAGCAGAGTCGACAGGTGACCGTGATAAAGCCAGCCGCTCCCAGTCAAGCCTCATCCACTTTCTCCATCTACCCAGTGACTTCTGCTGTCCAGCCTGTGGCCGCTGCCGCATCCGTGGTCCCCTCTTACTCCCAAAGCCCAACCTACAGCACCAATGCTGTCACTTACTCTGGTAAGCTAATATTATTTTTGCTAAGTGAGAATGTGGGAATTGGTAAGGTGTTTTAATAAAACTAAATAATGGAACTAATTAAGTTCTTAATTATTATTAATAAAACTAAATAATGGAACTAATTAAGTTCTTAATTATTATAACTTAATACAAGTTCTTATACGTTGGGATGACCACGTTAGTTGGTCCTCAAAACAGTGACCGTGGCGCCTCCGGTTTATCCTTTTCCAGGAACATCCTACTCTGGCTATGAGGCAGCCGTTTACTCTGCAGCCTCCAGCTACTACCACCAGCAGCAGCAACAACAACAACAACAGCAGCAACAACAACAACAACAACAGCAGCAGCAGCAGCAACAACAACAGCAGCAGGCACAGCAGCAGCAGCAACAACAGCAGCAGCAGAAGCAGGCAGCGGCAGCTGTAGCAGCGACGGCGGTGTGGACGGGAAACACGTTCACCAAGAAACCCCCCTTTCAGAGCAAGCAGCTTCGGCCCAAGCAGACGCCTAAACCCCCTCAGATCCACTACTGCGATGTCTGTAAGATCAGCTGTGCCGGCCCGCAGGTGAGTCCCCCTCTTCCTTATTGACATTCTGCTTGAAGTTATGAAATGCTTTGAAGTTGGAAAGGGATTGTGCCATCCGCATGTCCACAAAGACAAACTTTGAAAGGTTCTTCTTTAAAAATGTTGTGTCCCAAACAAGTAATTGACAACCTGTGTGACCAATGGCTCTGTCTTGAATGCGTTAGACATACAAGGAGCACCTTGAAGGGCAGAAACACAAGAAGAAGGAAGCTGCACTGAAGGTTTCCCAGAGCACCAACAGCAGCAGCAGCGGTAGTGGCGGAGGGTCGATGGCCCGCAATGCTCAAAACCAGCTCCGCTGTGAGCTCTGCGACGTTTCCTGCACTGGCGCTGATGCATATGCTGCCCATATCCGCGGAGCCAAACACCAGAAGGTGAGGAGGCCAAAACGATCTATCTATCTAACATGAATCAGTCGCAAGCCAAAGGTGGTACTGGTTCTTGTTAGATGGTGGAACTCTGTTTAATATGTTTAATGTTATTTATTGTTCTCTTCAAATAGTGCTAAAACTCTCCATTTTTATTTTTGGCCAACAGGAATAAAATCAGCAGAATATAAAAGGTGTTCAAACGAGGAGTCGTTCATTTATTCATATACTGGTTAGTGTTAATGGAGACTGTTGACACTATACATTTCAAGAAAATCCTCATCATCTGTCACTCCTCAGTGAATTTCACCTACTCTTTCTTTGGGTTTTTTTTGCATTGCTCGTATTGCGTCCTCCGTGCTGCTCGCGTCTGTGCATTGACTTCATGGAATCTACTCCCACAAATAATTTGCTTCGCTTTTGGTGTGAATGCAACATAAGACTTCAAACTATTTGAGTACGGCCCAAAATATATGGGAGCAGGCGTTTCGGAGTCTTTATTCCAATGTGTCGTGGGTCAACTGGAAACCTCAAACCTTTCTGTTCCCTGAACTCTCTTCGCCAGGTTGTAAAGCTTCACACTAAACTCGGTAAGCCCATTCCCTCAACCGAGCCCAGCATGGTCACTCAGACATCGTTCACCACCACAGCTGCTCCCAGCAAGACCACCACAGCGACCCTGAGCAGCACCGGCGGCTCTCTGTGTGCGGCCTCCTCCTCCAGCTCTGCATACCTCAAGCCGGTCAACACAGTCAGCAGTGCAATGGCAGGCGTCAAGAACCCGTTGACCAACAGCCTCTCTGTTGCCAACTCGGCCTCCGCCGGGAAGAAAGTTACCGCCCCCAAAATCAATTTTGTTGGTGAGTAAGAACACGTTGAGGATTAAGCACTTTCTATCCTACCAACCTGGTTCTTTGACGAACTGAAATTAGTTAACCAAGGATTTTGCAAAAGCAATTTTATAAAGGCAATAGTCAGTGTGGTTGTTCAATAAAGACAAATCTAATTCTGATTACTTGGCATTCATACAGCAGCAAACAGCAAAAGTCAGTGTTTGTTCTTTTACATTACTTGTCATTTAGCTGACGCTTTTATCCAAAGCGACTTACAATAAGTGCATTTCCACCGTAGAGATACAAACTCAGAAGAACAACTAACAAATTCCAATTTTCATCAAATAAGTTTCAAAACATTTCATCAGGCTATTTGAGGGCAATTCTTCAATAATATTTTTAATTTGGCTGCTTTATGTATATATGAACCTTAATACGCCATCTTGAAGGTGGACACATTTTCTTTGCTTTGCAGTCCTACTAATGTTTCACCATGTTATATCACGCAGACAGTGTTGCCACAGTTACTTTGAAAAAGTAAACAGATTACTGACTACTTATTATTATCCTTTAAAAAGTAACCTGCCCGGTCGGGCAGATGGTTCGGCTGACCGGGGGAGGGGGGGGTGGGGTTTACTGTGCTGCTGATGATCCAACCCTCTAACGGTACGGCTGACGGGTCGTTGACAGCGGTTATAATGGTAGAGGAAACACTGGCTTGATTTCCGACTTAAATGCGCATCGCTCTCTCTCTCCTCCTTTGGTGTTTGTCTCGCTGTGTGGTAGGTCTATGAATACAGCGGGTAAAATAAGTATTGAACACATCAACATTTATTTCAGTAAATATATTTCCAAAGAAGCTATTGACATGACATTTTCATTGACATTTTAATGTCAGCTGTTCCAACTGATCGCCTACAAGAAGGTCTAATTGCCAAGGTGTCACACAAGACACGTCCCATGATGGGTCAAAGCAAAGAGCTGTCAACACAATGATTGAACAAGTCATTTTAAACTGATTACTAAGTAACGCGTTACTGGCATCACTGCATGCCGACAATAAGTGATATAGCCATCATTATGACTATTATAAAGAAATATTCCTCCTCACAATCAACTTTTTTTGCATTGTGCTTTGATTTGGATTATATAGAGTTTAATCAGTTTAGCAGTAGCGCTGTTTATGGCCTATTATGAAACAACATTGTTATTTCTTGAATGCAGGTGGATCTAAATTGCAGACCACCGCGAAGAAGGACGAGGCCAAAGTGGAAGCTTCTAAGCCTGCGACGCCTTCTCTGGGTACACATGACCCCAAGGGAGATGTTTCAGATTCTTTGTCCACATCGGCCTTGGCTGCACTGCAGAGCGACGTCCAGCCGGTCGGTCACGACTACGTCGAGGAGGTGCGTTTGGAGGGACCAATACATACAAATGAGCTGAGCAGCAATGCATTTAAATCTTAAACTTGCAACTTTCTTCCCAGGTCCGAAACGACGAAGGCAAAGTCATCCGTTTCCATTGCAAGCTGTGCGAATGTAGCTTCAACGATCCAAATGCAAAGGAAATGCATCTGAAAGGTCGACGGCATCGACTGCAATACAAGGTTTGTAAACTGCCGTGTTACATCACCACGCAGGATACACACTGGTGTATTCATTGGGGTTCTCAGAGCAGGGAAACATGGGAGATCTTTATGGTTATGTGGTAAAACGTTTATTTATCTTAATGTATATATACTCTGAGAAAGACATGACAGATTTTTATATATTGTTGGAAAATTTAAGAAGGAAAGGCGGAATGAAGATTCAAAGAATAGTTGGGCTCCTGAAGCATTCCAACTAATAAAGAAACGGCAAAACTGAAGCCGCTCTTCACGTGAAGGAGAATAGTGCTCGTCCACTTTAAAGTGCAGCTCATCTTACGCGTGCCGATTATTGCTGACTACGGGGCCTAATTCCGCCGGGTGACATGGAACTGCAGCTCTTAGCTGGTTCTCTTTGCACGCCTTTGGGCGTTGAGCCAATCACCAATAAACTGTTCACACTCTAGTACTTCATACACAGCTGTACCTTTTTCATGGCTGTCTTCAGTTAGATACTCGGCTGGCTACCTCACAGATAAATGCCATCAGTACTGGTGAATCTCCAATTCAATGTTTTTTTAAATTTTTTATTAATGATTATACTTCTACTTTCTGGCAGAAATTGTACTTCATTTCAAAGTAGAATCTTGTTATTTCTATATTAGGACCATAATCCTTTTTCTTTTTTTCTTCTGCAGAAAAAGGTGAACCCAGATCTGCAGGTGGAGGTCAAGCCCAGCATCCGAGCCCGGAAGATTCAGGAAGAGAAGATGAGAAAGCAGATGCAGAAAGAGGAGTACTGGAGGAGAAGAGAGGAGGAGGAGCGCTGGAGAATGGAGATGCGGTATGGTTGTGGAAGTGTCATATAAGTGGTTGTTGAGGAAAGATGCAGAAGTTAGTGATGTAGCCTCATGAAAATTGTTGAAAATGAACTGCCTGAGAAGCAAGTGGGCTGTGGAATCTCAATGGACGCCCATTGATATACGCACTGAAGCAACAGCATCTCGAGCAGAGCATGGAGAATGCATGCCAGTCGGCACTGAGCAGTACTCTGTTCATACACTCTGTGTCGAGACGCTGTGGCTTTCAGGGTTGATACGGTCGTGAAAAACCTGGAAAAGTCATGGAATTTTAAAATGCTCATTTCCAAGCCTGGAAAAGTCATGGAAAAAAATAAAATCCAAGTTTTGGAAAATGTTATATTTATATTTTCACGTGGTTCGTTTAAGATACTTTTCAAATAATTCCTATGGTTTTAAAGAGAAGCTTTAAGACAGTCAAGCTTTAAGCAGGACGCTCTTACTCGCAGCAAATAGTTCACACCGTGGTTTTGTGAACGCAATCTAAGTGAAAAGTTTGATGGCCATAAAAACAGTAGGTCAGGAGTCATCCACTGTGCAGGGACGTGCAGCTTTAACCGTGGTTAGCTAATGGTACATATGTGCATGTCATGAGTTGGGACGGAGACCCGGGACGAGCAGACTAAGTAATGTGGAGACGGTTAGATATTTCAAACATGGCAGAGCGGCTTTAACGAGCCGTGCAAGCGGAAGCAGACATCAGTGCGCCGCTCCTCATGCAGCTCCTCTGTGTGTCACCTGCTGCCATCATGACGTCAATAAATCGATAGACCCACAAGGAGCATCAATCCAACATAAATGCTTTAAATATGTGTTACATATCTTTAGATCCAGCACAATGAGCATAAATTAATACATAGATTAATATTCCCAAAATTCCAATGAACCAATACATACACAGATAATCTGTAGTATACTGTAAACGGCATGTATTGTCTATATTTTAAAGTTTAAAAAGAGAGGGGGGAAAAAGTATTGTTTTAGGCACTGGTATCATTTTAGCCTTGGTATCAGGAAAACGATACTCAACCATAGTGGATAATTGTAAACCTACTTTGGGCCTAATTGAATGTAGGGTAAACGCTGTATACCTTTTGGAATTCTCATAGTTGGTTCTCACTTTTTCATGTACACAGATTTCACAAACTTTTTGGTAATGGAAATTTAGTTTGAAGTCATTGAAATCCGTTGGTCAAAATGTGTATGAACCCATGGCTTTGTATTTCCAGGCGTTATGAAGAGGACATGTACTGGAGACGTATGGAGGAGGAGCAGCACCACTGGGACGACCGGCGACGTATGCCGGATGGAGGCTATCCCCAGGGTCCTCCTGGCCCCCCCGGGCTTCTTGGAGTCCGGCCCGGTATGCCTGGCCTCCAGCCTCAGGGTCCCGTGGTAAGGTTCCATGTTATACGGTCGATGCAGTGTGCCCAATATACTGCCTGGAACCATGAATTGGTATTTTAAAAACTGATATTCACTTGTTACTTTCTGTGTGATGGTATTTTTTTTATCATTTAATAGATATATAGATATTCAATGAGGCATTCATGAATTAGAGATAAAATGGTGAAACAGGATTACAAACTCATTAAATATTCTCAGACCTCTCCATTTAAATATTAAAAAAGAAATGTTTTGCTTATAGCAAGTCTTTGTTAATAATTGCATTATATTACACAGGAATTATTCTATCCATCACTGTAAAAATCCCTCTGAATCTTGTGTAATGGACAATGTGACAGAAAACAATATCTCTAAAAGCATAACTGACTTATTTGCTATTTTTGGATTAATGACACCGTTTAACGTTGACCATCACGGTGTGAAATAAAGTTTTGACCATTGTTATTTGATATTCAGTGCAATATGCCATCAGAATTTCTACATTTATGCTTTCTCTAGTCGCCGGTCTCTGATAACCACTTGGTGTTTAAATGTCCAAGGTTCTGTTCACTCACTTGACGATACGTTCAGTCAAAATGAGTATTGGTGGATACTTTGAGTATTTTATCTCGGAAAGTATAGTTTTGGTGAGAAACTTTAATAAATCCAGTTGTTTGATGGAGATGATGCCACTGCAACATAGATATTAATTATGAGCATCACATCTCAACAGAAGAAAGTTGTTGTGAATCATATGGCGGAGGCAGAAGTCAGTACGACTTTAGTTGTCTAAGCTGGTCAGAGTTGGGCGCATTTCACAATAAACTGAACTGAAAAGGTGTGTTAATTGCAAAATATGCAAAGTCAACATGGCATGTGAAGATTTAGCACAGCAGAGGAAGTCACTACAGAATTCTACTTTTGTTCCGTTTTGAAGAGAACGTGACGTTCTGTTTTTCTTGTTATCCAGCTAGACAAGCGAACGGCAGTAAAGCAGTTTGCAAGACTAAAGACACGTTTTTATTTACTCACCTTTTCTTGGCTCATTTTTTTATTTTTATAATCTGTTGTTCCACTACTTTTGAACCTTTTGTTGTTCTTCCTTGCAGCCTCCACGTCGGCCCGACTCTTCGGACGACCGCTATGTCATGACCAAGCATGCAGCCATCTACCCCTCAGAGGACGAGCTCCAGTCCATCCAGAAGATTGTGTCCATCACAGAGCGCGCTCTCAAACTGGTCTCTGACATCATCACGGACCAGGACAAGGACAAGGCCAAAGAAGAGGAGAAGGAGGAGAAGGAACCCTCTAAAGACAGGTGTGATATCAGGTCTACTGGATCGTTATTGATGCACTTTCTTTCTCAAGCAGAAGCTTTATTTTGGGTTAGAGAGCTTCATGTGGCATTATTGTGCACGTGGAACAGCTCACACTTGGTGTTTCTATGGCAACCATCAGCTCAGCATGTTGGTACGGTGTTCATTAGGACAACATTCTGTACATGGAAGTGTGGAACTATCATTTCCCCCTCTGTTGTGTGAACGTCCAGAGCCCTGAAGGGAGTGATGAGGGTTGGAGTCCTGGCCAAAGGTTTGCTGCTGCGCGGGGACAAGAACGTCAACCTGGTCCTGCTCTGTTCTGAGAAGCCCACCAAGGACCTCCTCGCCCGCATCGTGGAGCACCTCCCCAAACAACTAACAGTACTATCTCTTACAACTATCACAACTCTTTGTGTCATTTCCTCAGCGGCCACTTTGATGGGCACAGGCCTCGTGCGTTCCTTTAGGTCAAGTTGTAACTGATATTAAGAAACCCAAAGTGTACAATGACCTTTTTTTAAATCACACACACACACACAAGATGTCCCTTCAGGCCAAATTGAAGCAGGACCAATGACATTGAATGATCTAACATTCAGTGATGGCTGCCTCTATGACAGGGCCCCGATGAGAGCGGCCGTGCTCCCCCTCTGGAGCCTCTGAGGCGTGACTCTCGTCTGAAATAACGCCCTTACTGTTTCTTCAAGGTGGTCACGCCCGAGAAATACGAGGTTAGTGGCTGCGCTGAGGAAGCGGCGATCATCCTGACGTCCGGCACCGAGCCAAAGATGCGAGTGACGATCACGCTGACTTCACCGGTCATCAGGGAGGAAAACGGCCGGGACGGAGGTTGGAATCCACCCCCCCCCCCCCATCACAGCCCTCCCATTGCACCTCCTCTCTTGTCTCTCTACGATATCAGTCTCAATATGTTTGTCGACACCCTGAAGAGCGCTTACCTGCTGGCACATAACATTTCAATCCGATCGTCCTGGCCCACTTGCTCTCCGCGTATGCTTCATTTGGATTTTAGTAATCGTAAATGAACGACGGGGCACCCGAGGAAGCGCAAGCGTGTTCGATGAGGTCTCTTGGTTCGGGGTTTGTTGTGCTCAGTTTCTGGCCTGCACATTCATTTATTTTTAAGCACCACCTTTCTTTTCAACAACTAAACCATCAAATAGATTATTTTTTTTAATTTTGTGATAATCTGCAACGGTGGAAGCCCAAATTTTTTTTCTCAATTAATGCCCTTTCTGATAATGTCGGGCGGATTTGAAAAGAAGAGGCAAGTGCCAGCAGTATTGCTCTTAGGCTTTTTCTGCGCTTACCTCTCAAATGCGATCTTTATCCTCTTGGAACCAAGCATGACCAGTGTTTGCATTGTTACGTCTAGTTAATTGCAGGTGAGATTCTCTTTGTTTCCTGTGTTCCAGGGGATTCTGTTTCCAGTTTACTGTTAGCCATAACCAATGGCAGACATGCATTACAGTATCGTTTCTCCAAATTTCCTTTTGAGATGAGGATATAAAAAAAAGTCCTGCAGAAGTTGACTAAATAGACAACAGGAGGCCCTTTTGTTCCTCAAGTTTGATTTGGAATTGATTATTTGACATATTGCAACCCTTTTTTATCTCAAATCCAGATTTGGCAGAGGAAATTGGATGTTACATTCCCACAGGAAACAAATCTTCCTTTTGTGTACCGGTGAACAAGTGTTCACCATGCTGAGGTCCCCTGTTCTAAAGTGCTCCCCTGAGTTGATTGGCACACATTGAAAATCTGGACACGTTTCTGCTGTTCTAATTTGAATGGAAAGATCAGGAAAAATGATTTAAAGACAGACCATTTTCTCTTTCAAATTAATGGACAATGGCAAGATGAAGATGAACCAATTAATTGAAATGATTCTTTGGGGAGTATCGTTAAAAGTTCAGGTACAGAAGGTTATGATTGAGAACAGCCTTTTGGTATACAATGATTGTCGGGGTCTTATTCCTACCTACTGATGTTAGGTATGCATGCAGTGATATCCTAACCCCTTTTGTTTGCTGGTAGTTCTCATGTTTTTTTCCCTCTTCTTCAGCACCCATTGCTTCCTCCTCTTTGTATCCATAGTAATATCTACAAGTCCAGCACAAAAGCCCCTTCATTTCCTTGGAACAAAAAAACAACACATTTTCTGGTACCTTGTGTCCCATCAGAGGTTTAGTAGAGCCCAATGGCCTTCGGAAGGATTTTTGACCAAGGTTTTCTCACATCCCAAAAACGTTGCCACACCTACTATTGCCATGCCACTTTTTAAAAAGATTAGCCATTTTCTCTTTATTTCTGCACCATGTTCATACTACCAGCCTTGGAATCCCCTCTGCGCCCCAGTGCTCACCCAATAATAGTATTAGCTTTGAACCAATAGAGAGCCTTAAACCATGTTATGTAGCTCTCTGGTCCATGGCCCTGTGATGACTTGACATTGTCAATCTGTATTTGCCCACTTCCTTTGACTATGTGTTGGTCTGACGGCTTTTAATGTCCTTAACTTTTATTCATTCTTTTATCAGAAAATAAGCAACCCTCTGTAATGGTTGCCATGGAGAGGGACATTGGTATGTGTGGCAATGTGTTTGTTCTTTGCCAGCCTCGCTGACCTGGTCAAACACCCATTCCTCATCACCCAAACGTTTTTTTGACACTTCAAATCCATTTTTAGATGTAACCTCGGGTATGGTGAAAGACCCAGCGGACGTCTTGGACAGGCAAAAATGCCTTGACGCTCTGGCTGCTCTGCGCCACGCTAAGTGGTTCCAGGTTCGGAACATCATTTTACTTTCTTATTGTAGCCTTATGAGATGCATTATTTACTTGTTTAGTCCTTTATTTGTGTTTTACACATTTGTTTTTTTTATTTTTTTCATAGCAATTAGGAAAATATTTTGAAATATTAAAAAAAAGGAAAAAAATATTCAAGGATGCCACATATTACAATAATGATCTGGTTAATGTCCTTGTGTATCGATTGTGAGTCTTAAGTTCATTTGAAACTCAACAAACAAACACATACTCTGAATAACTGGCATCCTTGTATTCTTTCTAATTGTCAAAGTACTGCATTACAGTTATAGTATGTGATTCCATAAGGCTGCACAATAACTCAAGAAGTGCTTTCATGTTACACGTTTGTATTGTTTTATTCTCTCTATACATATATATTTAGTAGAATAGGGATTGAGAGAGAAAAAGGAACATCTGAGTAGTTTCCTGTGTTTCTGCTCGCCGAGCAAAAGCACAGGCAAAGTAAATCAGATCTCCTCTGCTCTTTCAGTCCCTATACTCTCCTCACAGGTGGACTCTTGTACTTGTGTTTTTTTAAAGTACCTGTTAGTGAGATACCTGGACAAACCCGGGGTCAGGGTTTAGAAGATGACAAGTTCTCATTTCTTGTGCATCTTGCAAACTTTGAACTCCCTTTTACTAACTGTGAGGTACAAGACTACTGGGAATGGCAGCTGTTTGCAAGCTTTGATGGCTCATACATCCATACCTCCAAACCATACTCAAGCTTCCATTATGCACAGTAGTGTTTGGACCTCTGTGAGAGAACTGATTGGTCCATCTCTTGTCACTCGTTGCCTTTCCGTAAAACACTAACTTTATTGCATCAAAAGGCTAGAGCCAACGGCCTTCAGTCCTGCGTGATCATCATCCGGATCCTGCGAGACCTCTGCCAGCGAGTTCCCACGTGGTCGTCCTTCCCAGGATGGGTGAGTGCATTCAGAACGCGGCTCGTTTGCTGCGTTCGATGGACCGTTAAGAACTGGAGGAGCGGTTTGACCGATCGGTTTGTTTCTCCAGTGGTTTTAGCAACAGGCTGTTGTTTTTTTTTCCTTTTCTCCCCACGACCCCACCACTGCAGGTCAAACGCAGCGGCCACGTTCAGTCCAATGGGGAGGACTGCGTTTTAACTGCAGTGTCTTATGTTGCTGTGTCATGAGAAATGTTTTACCATCATGGGGCTTGTTTTTAGTTTGTTTTTAACTTTGTCTAAATAACAAAGAAATGATGGCCACAGAACTTAAAGTTGATTTTTGGCAGAAAGATTAGCAAACCTATTGCGTGCTTGGTGTGTCGAGGCAGCTAACCCTCCCCGTTGGCTCTGTTCAGGCGATGGAGCTGCTGGTGGAGAAGGCGATCAGCAGCGCCTCGGCCCCCCTCAGCCCAGGTGACGCTCTGAGGCGTATCTTTGAATGTATCTCTTCTGGGATCTTGCTCCCTGGTAAGATGTTTCTTTATTACATTGATGACTGTTACCAAACAAACATTGTGTTCAGCTGAGAGGAGGGAAAGTCCTTCACACCCCGTCCTTTGACGATATAGGGATACACTTTGAATAGACTGGTGGTGGTTTTGATCTAGAGGACTATAAAAAGGATAACTTCACCTTCTCAACAGGTGCTCCAGGATTAGTGGATCCTTGTGAAAAGAGGGCCGTGGATACCCTCGCATCGATGGGGGAGCAACAAAGAGAGGACATCACCTCCAGTGCCCAAGTAAAAGCCCTTTTATTTTACATGAACTACCAAGCTGAAACATTTAGAAATGAGACTGTTTGAATGGAGGGTAAATCTGCGAGAGGCTTCTGATTGTACTGTTTTTTAAAATCTCCCATTTCCACAGTTTGCCTTGAGGCTCCTAGCATTCCGGCAGATCCACAAGGTTCTGGGCATGGACCCCCTGCCGCAAATAAACCCCCGCTTCAGCGTCCGCAACAGCCGCAAGCGTCGCCGCGACAACAGCGAGGGGACGGACAGCTTGGAGGGCGAAGGCAAGAAGGACAAGAAGGATTACGACAGTCTCTGAAGCGTCTCCGTTGTCCGTGAAGTACTAACATGTTGTATGCGCTGTGTACTGAGCTCCAGTGTGGCTGTTGTTTTTGTTTCCTTTCATAAGCTACAGATGTATCAGTGTAACCGCAGCCTCACTCTGCTCTGTATCACACAAACCAAAGTTTCTGGTTGTGTTCGGTTTTAGTTGTAGACTTTTGGCTTCTCTAGAAAACAGTTTTTACCCGATGATGAGGGGCGCTGCACCAGCAATGCTTAATCCACGCCTTCGTTCATCTATATAGTCTCATCCGGAGGTGGACCATGTTATTAATGTGAACCATTCATTTGACCAACTCGATTTACTTGTTCCTTTTTGGATATGAATAACTGTGCTTCATGCGAGTGATGTTTGCTGCTGTGGTCTTCTTGTTGCTTATCGATGCTCGGCCACACATAACCATAGAAAAGACCTACGGGGCGTCCCAGAGATTCAGAAGAACTTTCACTGTTGATAGATCTTTGTTAGTTGTGAAGTTGTGCTTTTATGTCCTTTAATTTTCATATATTTGGAAGTGTTTGTATAATCTTTAAATAGATAAAAAAAACTAAAAACAGCTTTTGTTTGTGAAAACATGTTCACTTTGGGCACCGTTATTTTGCTTTAGAAATGTTTTTTTCTTTCTTGTTAATAAGAAACTTTATTGGCTTGCTTGCCTTTTAACCTGGTTTAGGTGCAAAATTCAGTTCAGTTCTGGAAATGAGAATAATAATGTAGACTGGGAATGAGTGTGTTTGAATGCTTGCCATGCTGTGCATTCTGCTTCAATCCCAGCAGCAGAATAAACCCATTTCCAGATTGAGTGTGTGTTCTGGTGAGTGACTTGGTTTTCTCTCGAGGTTTACACAATATTTGAACAAACTACTTTCTGTTTTTGTTGCAGCCTAAAGCTTTGGGTTCTTCTCATTGCAAAAAAAGGATTCTTACGAATTGTAGTGGCAGCCACTCGAGGGGAAAAAGCCCCTCACCCCAGTTGCAGTATTACTTTTGACCAACCATCTCATTGTTAAACAATGCGTGTCAGCTAATATCCAAATAATTTTCTGTTATTTTTTTTAATGTATGCAGAACTTTTCCTGAACAAAATTGTCATTTCAATATGTAAGTACCCTAAAGCTGTCAGTCACATTATGCCAGGGTCATATATATGTAACTATGACATAAACAAATGTCTTAAAGCCATAGTAAAATTGCCGTAACAATCATAGTATAGAAAAAAGACTCAACAATTGCCATTCTATAAATGTAATAATAGGATGGTAACCCTTGGGCATGTTTGAAACTAAATAATTTAAAGGTATTTTTCGTTCAGTTAAATGAAAATAATTTGTAGTATAGCATAAGAGCAGTTGTATATATTTGAAGAATGTTAGAAAAGAAGTTCTTGTGTCTGTCATTTCACAAGTTATAATATAGTGTATCATACTGTCATGTACACTTTGAAGAGCGAGAAAGGATGTTTAAAATATGAAATAATCAAATTGACTGTCCTATGAGGTCATAGTTTATATACAATTACAGGTCTTTCATTTATAAAAAGTCCCAGCCACTGTCCTTGAACATCAACTTATATGTCATACAAACTATAACAATTCAATTTAATATTGTGTTGCCAGTATGGATTTCATGCCATAATTTTTATTATACTTCACACAGGCCATTCTGGACACAGGCCATTCTATATTTGTGATAGGAAATTCTTGTATTTGGGCTTTGGAATGATTAGCTGTGGGTATATTTACATTTTTTGTGATAAATGAAACCACTTGCTTTTTTCCTAACTTAACAATTGTATATGTACATTTTCACAAATTGGCATTAAGAAAATGGGGTAGACTTAAATAAAAACTTGAAATAATATATAGGACAGAAACTACACTAAAAGCACACCTTCTGGTTGTGTAATTACGTTATTTTGTCAGTACGGCATATAATGGTTTTTATATAGATTGGAATATTCTTAAAATAGGTATTTTAGCTTGTGAAGGTACGCGTATGTATATAGAATCTGGCCATAATAATCATAATACAACATATACAAATAAATCAATTTACAACAAAATACAAATGAACGTATTTCCGCCGGCAGCGAGCGGTCCCTTTAACCCGGTGTTACATCATAACAAGTCCGGCGGAAACAACAGCGGACTATTTTGAAGCGCTTCAGCCGGTGTGTTTTTAAGCTACTAGAAATCAACTTGGCGTTAACTCGCGCAAGATGTCGTCCGTCTTCTGCCTCCGGGACATTGTCCACGAGCGGCTGGCCGCCGCCGCGGAGGACATCCTGCGGGTCTTTGCGGAGCGCGTGGCGGGCTACGAGGAGGAGATCCGCCGCCAGCGCAAACTGCTGGACGTCGTCCTGATGCCGGTGGTGAAACTACACAAGGGACGTGAGTGAAAAGCACCCTCCGAGCGTCCTGTGATGGTGCATCGTTACACCAATGATCTGGTGTGAGTTATGCGGTGACGCGGTTCATCTCGCGTTATGAGACCTTTATTACAAGCTTATTATGGGCGCTGGAGGTGCAGTCTACCAATAATACACCAGTAACCATCCACGATATTTACCTGTAAAAACGTTTTAAATAAACAGTGATCTTTATACAAGGCAGATTTCATACAGACTACGTATCCTTTTACAGATGCAAGAGATACAAATGGTAGCAAGAATGCACTTTTTTAATTTTTAAATATTAAGTGATGAAAAAAAATTACATTTAAAATAAAGAAAGCGATAAAGTTTGAAATACGTAACCGATGACTTTGTCGTGGGACAGTAGATGTTTTGGGGGTTGAGGCCTCTCTTGAAAGTGGTTTTGAGGAACTAGGAAGCTCTGGAGAACGAGAAGGTTCTGGGTGAACAGAAGGGATACAGGAACAAGTGCCAACAAATACGTTTATAATGAAGATGAAAATATTGGCTGTCCTCAAAGTTTAATTTGGATAATTGTAAAAAGTGTGTCAACACCGTACATATACTGTATATACAGCTACTTTTTGCCATTGAAATAGGCCATTGTTAATCACCGTCATAGAGGAGGCACTTGTCAGTCCGTATACTCAGGTTTCTGTTGTGAAATACACAATTTCTTCTATATTTGGTGACACCACACCATTGTTTCCCCTACCATTATAACGGCCTGAAATTATATACACCCCCCAAAAAAAAGAATTTGAATTATTTTCCCATGCATGGCAGTTACATACTGACACTCGCACCAGCGCAGCATATATTTTGTACGGATAGTTCTGACATGTGAGGGTAACCACTAACGCTTCACCCTTCCTCCCTCTCAGAGGTCACGGAGGGGGTCGCTGACCGGCAGCTTTGTGTTCAGGACAGGAGCTCCAGTCGGGCTCCTCCTGGGATTAAGGAGGAACAGGAGGAACTGCCCCCCAGTCGGGAAGGACGGGAGAACGACAGGACTCCGCTTGTGAATCCACCAAACGGCACCTGGGGAGCAGCAACCCAATCGGAGTCCGACAGAGAAGGTTCAAGCGCGTCGAAACCGAAAGGCGACGACGGCCTCCCTCGGCGAGACCAGCGCGGCGACCGCACACCGGAGGGCGAGCGCTTCAAATGCTCGTTTTGCACTGAGGAGTTTTACAATTTGTTAAAGTTGAAAGTTCACACGAGGACCCACGTGCAAGAAAAGCGCCACGAATGCGGCACTAGCGGGAAAGGGTTCACTCTGAAGGCCCGGCCGAGGAAGCACGCGACGCCGCTCGCGTGCCCGGCGTGCGGAAAGGAGTTCGACCGTCACGCCGACCGCGTCGCTCACATGAAGACGCACGCGGGCCAGAAGCCCCACGCCTGCGTCACTTGCGGGAAGGGATTCAGCCGGGGGGCGGACCTGAGGAGGCACAACCGCACTCACACGGGGGAGAAACCATACAGGTGCGCGCACTGCGGGAAGGGCTTCTCCTACGACTCGTCGCTGAAGAACCACGTGCGCGTGCACACGGGGGAGAAGCCTTACAAGTGCCTTCTGTGCGGGAAAGGCTTCGCCGTGGGCACCACGTTGAAGATACACACGCGCGTCCACACGGGGGAAAAGCCGTACGCGTGCGACGTGTGCGGGAAGCGGTTCGCTCACGGCACGGGGCTGAGGCTGCACGGGAGGGTCCACGCACACGAGAGGCCACAGAGCTCGAGTCGCAAAATGTATTGAGATTTTGCATTTTGGGATCACACACACACACACACACACACACAGGTCCCAGCTTCTCCAGACTGTTTGAAACGGTTCTGCAGTGATTTGTGAAACGAGTCGAGCACCGAGCCGTCTCCCCCTTGGGACCATCTGGTTGACCTACAGACTCGAGGTCCCACTGTCACACCGCCAGATGTTTGTGGCTCTTGGACGGCTGAGCCGGAGAATTTTAAAAATAAAGTTACTCACATCCCGGCGGGAATAAGTCATTCAAATGCTCGCACAAAAAAACAGTTTATTCTTACCAAATCCAACGGTGGCCTTCTCATCCATCATTTCTCCCTGCTTATGTGTGATTCGGTCTCATAACGTCCATCTCGTTCCTAAAAACGACTTAGTTTTATGTTCATCATCTGACGGAGGTCCGGCGGGGAAATGTGATGTTCAAAGTGTGGGTCCATCGCCTCGTAGGTGGATCGATAGACCTGAAGCAGCCGTGCGTTAACTAAAGTTTCCGGTCAGTGGGGGTTTAGATGGAGCCAACCAGTCAGAAAAGAGTTAAAACTGCAACAATCAGGATGGGGACTCTGGTTGATCCGTTTGTCGGATGTCAGCCTCGTGGTGGGGCGGTGGTTGGATGTCACACTGCGACGGGTCCGACAGCTCCCGCGGGTCAGTCCTGGACTCGGAGACGCTCTGCGGCTCTGGCCTCGCTCGGCCGCGGGACTCCGGTGCGTCTGTTTGTGGAGACGGGCTGTGGTCCTCTGACAGGTGTGCCGGCCCGCCATGTGAATCCAGACGCAAGCGTCTGTGCAGCTCCTCTGCACTGCGGGCTAACATGATGCTCACCTTCCTCTGGTGGGCCAGCGCCTCGTCCTTATCGTTCAGCTGCAGCAGGAAGCACAGCGACCAATGACAACGACTCACTGCATGATGACCTTTTACAAACACCGGCTCTATAAAGAAATGGAACTTTTGTCCATCTTGAGTTCATGCTTGAAGGTACAACAACAGGAGAAAAGTTGGATAGAAGTCCGATGGACAAGTTGCTGAGGAAGCTCTGTATAGGGCTTCCTGTAGGTCCATTTGAAAATGAGTGTACTTGTGTATATTTGTTCAGCATGTTTGTTTTAAGCTTAAGTTTTAAGCTTAAGCCACGGACTCAATACTAACAGCTGACTCTCACTCAGTTTCAGTGACATTCTGATACCGGAATAGGAAAATAAAGCATTTCATTTCACGCGATCTCCAGATGTTGAGAGATACTAACCAAGTCCAGCAGTCTGTAGAGAGTCTCCAACAGATCATCGGGCGTCTTGGATGGCAGCAACCCTCTCAACCTCCGGCTCACGCTGATCACAGGACTCCGGTTAGCACCTGGGGGCCAAAATAAAAACAGACGCTTTTCTGATGGTTCCTGGAAATGACAACTACGGGTTAAGTCAAGGGTCACTGTGGGAACCAGGGACAACTTAAATCTTTGACTGGACTCCAGTCACGAAGGAAAAGGAAAACGTTACCCAGAATCCCATTTCCTGCTTGTGGGCATTTTCTGTGCACCAGTCATAAAATTGATTTAACCAAAACTATTTGAGTTCCAAGTGTGCATCATGTTGTATTAATTCATTTCCTATTTGCATGTTTGAATGAGACATTGTGTTATTAATTAAGGGCTATTTTGCAATTATTTCCAACAATTGATAAAACCAGGTTCTTTGTATGCCTCCATAAATGAGAAAACATTGTCAACATCCAAAACCAAGCCAGGTTTTTCAGTCGTAAAATGTTTTAAAAATCAGGCTAGAAATGCTACATAAATATATAAGGAAATTAAAACAGGAAAAGGTTTGTTAGAGATACCAGAGTGGAGATTTACCAGATCAGAGTCTGAGAATAAACTAATTTAGAGGGAAAAAAACTTAATACAAATAAATACTTTTTGAAAGACACTAAAAGGTAATAAATTAAAATAGATATAATAGATATAACCGTGAAAATTCCTATGTTAATTAATCTTGAGTCTGGGGTTAATCATACATGGCGGAACGATGAGTCGCTTGTGAATCTTCATGCAACCCGGTGGTCTACGTCTCCCAGAGCGAAAGACAACCAAGTTAGAAAAAGAACGTAACCCTGGTTCATTGATCACAAAGGGAGCCGTTTCCCCACCCCATCCCACCCCTCCTCGCAACGGCACAGAAAGAAATGGGTCCAGAATGATTTGTGAGGGGGTGGAGCCGTAGCACAGATCGACCTGTCTGTCACTGACACATGTCATTGAAGCCAGGGAGATTTTGTCGGCTCCTCAGGGGCCTTTTCCCCTTTGTTTTTTCCAGGTTTGTGGACTTGAGTTTTGCAGTATTGACCCAATGCAGCGGCCTGTGTGCTGGAATCCGACTCGCCTTCAGCCTTTGAGTGATGGGATTTTAGGATATTTGCGTCGGCGAGCAACAGGAAGTGATCACTTCGTTTCCTCAGCTGCTGTTCGAAGGCAATGCGGAAAGCATCCGCGACCATCGACGCCTCCTCTCTCCTCAAACGTTGAGAATCCAGCTGAAAAACAAACACACACAAACTCTCATAGTCATTGTGAATAAGGTAAACAGAAATGAGTTCAAATAAAGAGAAGAGCGACTGGCAGTTGCAGTGGTTCACCTCCTGCTGCATCTGGACCAGCTGCTTCCTGCTGGCGGCTGCGGCCCGGCTGCACGGACAAGCCTCAGCAGCGCCGAGACACCGGCAGGCCCCCAAAACCGCCAGCTGGACACAGCAGAAGCAAGTTACTTACACGTTGTACTGAAAAGTGGAGTAGGATGGATTTAACGCCTTCAAACACTGTCTCGTTTCTAAATACGGCACATTCGGTTTTGGTATTTGGTTGAGATTGTGGCTCAGAAGCTAAACATTAGCTTGTGCTAATGTGTCCCCTCATTGGTCCAGTTTGGGAGTAATGCCATCTACTGAACACAACTTGATAAAACAGTTCCGACTCATAGCGCAAATGTTTTTGAAACAAAGGAAACCGCAGAAGGCAACAGACTGTGTTTCTGTGAGTAACTGTCATCATCTGACATGTTCCACCATCCCGAAGAGCCTCGTGTCAAAGGGTGTTTGGACTTTTCATCACGTGAAATCGTCTGGCTCTAACACGCTGCTGATGGTCGCTTTGAGAGGAAGACGTGCACAGTGGTTTGGATGTAACACAGGAGATGAAGTGAGTATATGTCATGGTACCTGTCGGGCTTCACTCACCTCCAGAACACTGGCGTCGCTCTCCAGGCTGGTTTGAAGTTTGCTTCCTTGGAAAGCTCTCTGCTCCTTCACGCTCAGCATGGAGAGAAGCTCCAAGCACTGCCGACTGCAAGCTGCAAACACAAACGCACCCATTTGTTCGTGAAAGATGGCCAAATGATTTCAGTTTAGCTCTGCAAACAGAAGAGAAATCTAGCATCTTGGCTTAGGACCCACTGAAGGTTGGAAGCTGCATGCGGCTCGTGGCCAGAAGGTGATTCTACAATAGTCCCCAATTACCTGAATTCTCTGCTCGGAGCTGCTGGACAACGCGGCCCCTTTCCTCCAGGTTGTCACTCAGGCTTTTGTTCTCACTTAAAACTCTGAACAACAGCAACAAAGTCATCAAGAACCGCTGAGAACGCCGCCGACATGAGTGTGTGTGGAGTGAATCCAACCTGTTGTATTTCTCCTCCCAGGATTGCTGGGACTTCTTCATCTGGACCTGGTTGAAGCCGAGTTCCCACTGCAATGTGTTCACCTCCTGAGAGGGATGGAGGCATCGCAACCACACCAGTGAAATGTCTTAAAAGCATCCCATTGGCCAAGCCAACTCCAGGAGCGGTGTATGTGACGCATTGTAAAGTAAACAAGCAATCCCTCTCACTCCTTTTCACATTTGTGGAGCGACGGGTTAGAAAACGTGGCAATAGTCACAAGAGCCAACGAGAGGAGGGTGTGACATTTGTTTGTTGCACAGCAGATCTCAAGGTGGACACGTATTAATGTATTATTATATTTGAATGAGCTTAACTTCAATTATCATATAACACCACATGCATCTGAATTCATATGTTACGTTTGTATCATCCCGTCTCTGCTGCAGGACAAACTCTCCCAGCTCCAGGACTTGTTCGCTTCCAGGACTTTGAAGCGGGCCAGAAAGATTGTAGCTGACCCCTCCCACCCTGGACATGAACTGTTTGTGCCCCTCCCATCCGGCAGGAGGCTGAGGTCCATCAGGACTAAGACCTCCCGCCACACTAACAGTTTCTTCCCTTCGACAGTCGGGCTCGTCAACAGAGGGCTGCTGTTGAATGTTAAAGCAAACAGACCAATCCCTTATTTGAGCAGCCTCTGCTTACCTTCTCCAGAGTTTTGGCCTGTGCCTCACTTTTCTGCAGCAGACTTTTAGTGTGACTCGTGGCTTTGTCCAGAATGGCCTGTGTGAAGAAGAGCAGTTCATATTTAATGCAGAGACAAAGGTGTTCCAAACATGAGAGGACTGGTCTTCACAACCAGCCTCACTTTGACTTTGTCCCAGTAAAATATAATAAATCTACTATGATTCCAAACTGACAGGATATGAGGCGTCTTTTGGGCTTAACGTTGACACTACTTTTAGTTTGGGGCAGCATTTCTATCGTTTTTTGGACAATTGACAGAGTCAAAACCCCAGCAACTCAGAGGGCCCAAACTGGGCCCTGCTCTAAGGGGTCCCGAGAGAATGAGAGCGCTGCTCTACCTTCCCCTGCAGGATCTTCAGAGCTTCGTATTTGCCTTCAACGTAACGATGCGCCACCTCCAACTCGCAGCCCAATACGTCGATCACCTGACAACGCAGCACAACCGTCACTCACAGTTCGAAGCGGACAGCGTTGGCCTTTTTCCTTCCTTCACTCTTCCTACCTCAGTCGCTTCCCTTAGCCGGTCTCTAAGCTCGTCTTGGGAAAGTTCCACTAGTGAGCCTGTTGATTCACAAAATCAATAATTCATACATTATTTATTAGGTATTTACATGAAAGTGATGCTTCTGATGTTCTTACCGCAGTGGGGCAGCTTCCAGCGGGTTCCCAGCGGTGTCCTCATGCCCTTCAGTCCGGGGATCCGGCCCACCTCTCCCTCTGGTCCGAGTGGCTCCGTTCTGGGTAGCAGAGTCTCCATCAGGCTGGTAAGGCTGTGGCTCTTGTTCCTCGGGGAGCCCGGTGCCGCTCCGACACCCGTCCCGTCACCAAGGTCCCCGTCTGCCATGTCATCATCCAGGCTGCAGGCCTCAGCGGCCTCCTGCATCTGTCCCGGGCCAAACCCTGACCTTACAGCATGGAGCTACCACACCAGCCAAAGCATAGATTCATTTGCTCAAATTTACAATGTTAAGCCAAAACCTACCTCCAGTATTTAATTTTCTGGCCCCGGAAGATCCTTTCTAGTTGTTTAATTTATCAACGGTGTCTCCATGGTCCTGGACATCGTAGGGGTTAGGTCATATCTCATATCTTATACCAGAGGCGATTTATTGCTGTAGATTACTTCCTCTGCTGCCAAACAGATGGAGAGAACAGGTTTCAACCATAGATTGGAATAAAACATTTGTTAGACATATTTTAACAGCGTGGCTGTTACAAAGCATAACATTTCTGTAGTTCCGGCCCTGGCTAACCAGATGTTTGTGGAAGGAACAAGAGTGATGTGTACTTCCTGTTTGGTGATCCGTGCAGCACTCAATGAGAGCCCCCAGGGGAATCTCAACTGTACTACTACTACGACGACTAGAATGAAGCTCAATAGGGTACAAAAATAAGAAACCAAATCAAAACAGTCTCCCATTGGTCTTCAGTGAGAGAGAGGAACTCTTGTCAGTTGTTGACATGCTGGAGATCTTCATTTAGTTGGTGTTCCCCATTAAAAGCTCTTAGCAGGTAGTGTACAGTCTGGCAAAAGCATTAACTAAGCAGGACTCTTCCAATCTATGAGTGGAGAGGTTACGTTAATCTCAGGATTGTAAATCTATTAATCATCAACACAACGGTTATTCATACAATAGTTAGTTTGGCCTCCTTTAGTTCTTAAACTACTCGATTAATTGACACTTTGGTCGACTCTGACTTTCTTTACTTTGGACAGTGGATCATCAAGGTGAGTATATTGTGTTCATTAAGGGAAGATTTCATGGAACAGCAAATCCAGAATTAAACACGATTCGTTAATATATTATTACGACGTATTAGAATGACTTCCTCTTACCTGAAACGTCCTAGCAGGTATGATTATACTCCCCACCACGACAAGCTGGAAGCAGCCAGGCGACTTCCGGTCATCACTGTGAAAAAAGAAAATCCATTCCCGTTCCACAAAGCGCGATGCCAGTTTCCTCTCCAGGCAACACCTCAGCGAAATAATAAAAAGCAGCGTAAAGCTGAGCCCCATCCAAACCTAGTATTTAAGGAGGTGGAGTCATTTCTCGAGTTGAAGTCGATCACCAGAGGGGAATATTTAAGAGGCCTCAGGTGAGCAAATATTGGATGAAGGCGTGTGTGAAAGGGAAGTGTTGCAATAAGATAATGATTTACACATTTCACACATTGCGTTTTATTCATTTGCTTATTCAGATAAAAACGTATCTCTCAATGAGCATATGTTGTCAATCTTTGACCATCCATCCATCCATGGAAAATAGAAGAAAAAAAACATACGTCACTCGACCAAAAACATGAATCTGTGAGGTACAGAGAAAACCAAGTCACAACAAATAAATACTGACAACATTCCATCGGAGCTGTGGAAGAACTTGAGCTACACAAAGATCGTTTGCATCTCAATCCCTCCCCCAGTGTTACCTTGACTTCTGCAAGAAAACGTTGTTTGTCTCCCAAGTCCACGATAAAAGGAGAATAAAAAAATAGAATGGTGAAAAAACATCTTGCTCAACAGGAGCAAATGGGGGGAGGATGGTGGTGGGGGGGGGGTGCAGAATCATATTACAACAACAACCTGGATTGGTTGAAATTCCAGGTTGTTGTTTTAGGTAGAAGGTACTTTGTATAAACGTACAAATGGACATTTCGGGGTTGAAGTATTTCTTGTTTCAATGAATGCCCGTGCCTCCTTATGATTAGGGACCTGTGGGAGCCAGGGGGATCACATTTAATTCAGGTTCAAATTCTCTCTCACGTGGCACTAATCACGCTCCGTCCCGAGCCAGAAGTCCAAATCACAGAACTAGAGTTGCGATGGCAAAGTGGGACAGTGTCACATAGGGCTGTGGTGGTGGCGGCGTCAGTCACTGTTGTAGTCCTCTATGATCACTTCCTCCTCCTCCAAGAGGACCTGGGTTGTGGTCGGTTGAGGTTGACTGGCCGACAGACCCTCCTCGACCCCACCCTGACTGTCCGCTTCGTCCTCGCTGTCCTTGTCCAGCAGCGCCGGCTCTTTGTCCGTCAGAGCTTCCAGCTTTAACCTGTCCAAGAAGCAAACAGAGACAGAGGTCTAGTGTACAGTGTCCCCCCATGTTAGGAGGAAACAATCTTCTGAAGGTGGAAAACAAACAGACTGATCTGCGCTGTTGTACAGCCTTTTGTTTGTTACTGTTTTTCAAAGCATCTCAGCTACTTAAGACGAGCCTGATGGTGCTCTTTAAAAGAGGAACACAGTGTTCAGGTGACGTTCCCGGTTTGAACCCGGCCGTAGACTGCACACAGACCCACGTGAATCTAACTGTTACAGGAAGAGAAAAAGTATCTGCTGTACCTGCCGGGGAACCTCCTCAGCGACATCTGACCCACGTCCTGGATGAACGCTATCTGCGCTGGGAGACGGCGTAGCACAGAACATTCAACAGTTAATGATTTCTTATTGTGAAAATGAGTTTACAAGCTGCCTCATCGTCACAGTAAAAACAATTTACTTAAGGGTCATGAAAGCCCATTAATTAACTTTGACAACACAAAGGAAGGAAAGGAAAGCAATACGATAAGTCACCACAAAAAAAAGCCCAATTGGAATATTTAGAAGCAACACGTTTTACTTTGATACATCACGGCGATGTGTGTGTGTTACCTTGGTTCCTCATGGGGTTGGTCAGTTTGGCCAGGTATGGCAGCAGCTCCGTCTGCAGGCTGACCGGTGTCAGACAGAAGCTCCTGAACAGGGACTGGGCCGCCAGGCAGTTCTCACGGTGCTGACGGGACAAAGTCATTACTGTTTCATCTACCTTTAGATAGTCTCGATTTTTTATTTGACTCTAAATGGGCCTTTATTTAATAAATAAACATCATGCTATATTACTCGCAGAACCAAATAAGTAAAAATCTCCCCGCCAAGTTCATGTTCGGTAAACCAGGACAAGATGTCTCTACAGGGGTTTCAAATCCGCCAGAACATCCTCGGTATCAGTGTAGCAGCGCTGCTGGTGACAGGAGGGGCCTGCGCACACCCCAAAGGACACTAGAAGAGATCCTCCTGCTGCCGTCGGGGGTGTGAATCGCCTCAATTACCCTTCTTACATTAAAACACTCATTTACAGAAATATATAGTCATGCAATTATGTACCATTCATTTTCCCTTTTATGTCTTCTTCTAGTGTGACCTTTGAATTGTGTGGTATTGTTTGTACTATTTTGAGGATTAGGTTGATTGGGAACTCTAAATTGCCCTTATGTGTGTGGATGTGAGTGTGAATGGTTGTTTGTCTCGGTGTTGCCCTGCGATTGGCTGGCGACTGATCCAGTGTGTACCCCGTCACTCGCCTGAAGTTGGTTGGGATTGACACCCCCCCCCACCGCGACCCTGTGTGGAGAATAAGCGGTTTGAAGATGGATGGATGTTTTTACCATTATTTAAGTATTTTAGAATTATTTCAAAGAATTGACAGTGTAGAGTGGAAGGGGTTTCACGACATATAATCAATAATTGAAATGTCATGTGCTTGCTTGAGAATATTTCTTTCAACCGTGTGCAATCTGGCCACACTGTTCCCATGCCAACGGCTGAACCCCCGCTCAGCTGTGACACGTCTTACCTTCTTGTTGACCAGCAGCCAGTTGGGTTTGTGAAGCGGCCTGAAGCCCACAGAGACCTGCTGGGAGTTGGAGTGAAGGATGCCCCTGGTAGCCACCGAAGAGCCGTACTGCCCCATGGTGCTGCGACTCTGAGATATACAGCAAATCCTTAAATATAGCATGCTGACATCTGTTTAACTTCCAGGGATTCAATATTTCGTATTACATTTCAGTGCCAAGAGAAAGACTAACCGCCCAATCCGAAGTGAGCAGGTCGGCGTCGGACAGATACTCGCTGGCACGATCCACGTCCTCCACCTCGGAGAAGAAGTCCAGGTAGTTCTGATGGAGGTACAGGCTGAAGAACTCTCCCGACATGTGCGAACGCTCAACAACCGACTGAACAAGGAGACATGGACAGCAGAGATCTCAGCGTCTCAAACTACACATGGATATTTGTTACCTGTTAATAACACTAGGGGAGGGGGGGAGGGTGTCAGGTGTTTACCTCGGGTTCCACAAGTAATGCTTCTCTGTGATGATGAGCCAGGTGAGCTGGTAGAGGAGGTTCAGGGGCACATTCAGCTGCTTCACCATCTTCGGGTTTCCCTCCTGTTGGTCACAGACGAACAAAGGACTCAAAACATATGGCGCTTTGTAACTTTTAATTTTAAAGTACTGTCAAAGAGGCCGACTTCAAGCTTCATCGCACACTGGAATGGTGCAAAAGTAAGAGGAGTCTGGTGTCACTCCACATTTCCATATCGGGTTCATTAAGTTGATTGCATTTGATATCCACTGGAATCACACCTTTAAAGAATAATGTTAGCATCCCGATTACTATCAAAAGCATTGATTATGGATGCCCCTTGTAAGCAGAGCTTGGACGTGGAACCTGCCCCTGATGGGATTTCTTTCCTAAAATGGTCACTTCTGTTTGCAAAAACATGTCAAATGACCAAAGAGACAAACTCAAGGCTGAAAAATTGTAGTCCAGTAATCGATGGGTGACTTCACTTTCACTTCCTATATACACTCTACGACGGAAGACACAAACTATTTCATTTTTCAGTTTCCTTCAACAGCTGGTCACTACTTTTTAACAGACGGGGAAATCATTTGATGGGGACCCTTTTCAGGGGCGGATTATTACAAACGATGTGCTCAATCGATTATGAATGAGACAAAACAACAGAATACTGACACGCACACAATTCTCGTTGGTCTGACTCACGTTTGCAGTGCAGGATCTTCCCCAGGGCTCTGAACAGGAACAGGGAAGCATCTTTCCCTCCAATAGACTGCTCCTCCTTGTGCTCCTTTGTCAGTTTGGACTTCTTCCTTCTCTGGTTTGTTCTGGAAACGGCTTTGCCCAGCGAAGTCCCATGTCTGTCCTTCTTCAACCTCCACATCCCCGCTTCCAACGACGTGTCTGGAAAGTTGCACTGATGTTAGACGCCCTTTGATGCGACTACAGGCAACCACATCTGTTCAAAGGTAGCCCATATTAAAAAACGGTGCTCATGTGGGACCTGGGAGGGAGGAGAACTGGAGGCTGTTGACGGCACTGCGGATATCTCCCGAGCTTCCTGAACAGAGCGTCTCCAACACGGCCTGGTCGCTGACGCACATCCGTCCACAACTCTGCTCGGAGTTAAGGAGAAAATATGCACTGCAGAAATCACATCGAACGGAAAAATGACAGGAAAATACAAATATGTGTGTGATAATATTGGGAGGATTCCTCTCACCTTTCCTGCCTCTGCCGCTGAAATTCGAGTCAGGACCTTCATCATTGTGGTTGGAGCCACGGGGTTAAAACTGGAGAAGCACAAAATGGTCTTTAGGGGAATCCAGAGGGCTGAGGGTGGCAATCACTTTCACTTTCACTTTGCAGTTTCTGTTTTCCCATTTCCTGCTGTCCTGCAGATGCTTTGCATAAAAGGTCCTTTTAAGACTTGTGTGAGCTTATACTATTTGAGCCACCGAAAGGCCTATAAAGTGAAATGCTTGGGAAGGAAGTGCAGCAGTTCACTCATTAAAACAAAGGCAAAGTTGTGGTAAAGAATTACTGACAGAAAACAGCATTTCAGAGTGTCACAATATGGCTTCTTGAGTAACAAGCAAATATGCGTTTTGTCCTTCCACTGCGACCTTTGACCACCAAATTCTTAGCAGTTTGATGCTTCGGTCAAATTCTGAAGAAATGCCCTCCAGAGGCTCTCGATGCAATCCTCTGTTCGATTCACGAATCCACCAGGGAGATCGGGGGATTAAAACAATGAAAGAAACACCTTTTACTGACACAGAAGCACACGTTTGCAAAATGCCGGTTCCATCGAACCTGTGGGTGCACACAAGCAATCCACCTGATCACTGAGCAGCATGTAACTCGGGGTCTCTTAGGATCTCAGTGGGGTTCAGTGTAAAAGGTCAAAGCCAACCTGATGCTGCTAATGTTCAGCTCCTCCTGGATCTCTCGGGGAAACAGGAAGCGCGAGCTGCTGTCTCC
Organism: Pungitius pungitius; assembly: GCF_949316345.1. Taxonomy (NCBI): domain Eukaryota; kingdom Metazoa; phylum Chordata; class Actinopteri; order Perciformes; family Gasterosteidae; genus Pungitius; species Pungitius pungitius. The sequence goes on from NC_084904.1 coordinate 6,479,624, forward strand.
GCTCAGACTGTCCGACACGACGCACACCAGAGGACACCGGCCGGTCTTCACGAAGCGCCTGGAGGACACGATGTCACACGTCAGATCCGTGGACAGGCAGGCCGAGGGCTATTCTCACCATTTTTACTTAAACGTTAAAGTATATTTACATTCATCTACTGAACGGTAGAATAGGAAGTTAGTTAGAAGAACGGTTATTGAAATGATTGACCTTAACCCGTTTGTGACATCTCTACCAAATGATTGAAATCTGTTATTGTAAGAAAATAAAAAGTTGCTGAATGTTATTCATTCCCAAAAAGCAAAGAAAACATTTTCCAAGAACTTTTTTCATATTGAGGAATGAATCCTTGGTAGCCTCCTTTTGTTCTCTTTTACACGAAACGAGGCGACACCATGAAGCGATGCTCTGTTCTCACCTCAGGATGTCGTGCAGGCTGCCGGGCTGCCTGTAGAACAGGTTTGGGAAATCCTGAGGAGGAACAAGTGGTGACCACGTGTAAAATGTACAGCTAAACATGAAAGCTTTAGAGCAGAGTGAGCCGTGATCAAACAATACTGTTCTCGGCAGATAACGTGGGGTTCAAAACGTGCCCATATATTTGCAGTTGTCTTAAAAACACAAAGAGGAGGGTTAGTCTTTGAAGAGGAAGAAGAATCCACTTAATTTCTAATTCCCTGGCCTCGATCAGCAGTTTGAATTAACAAACAATTCCTTACCTTAACCTACACAGCATTTTGGTGAAAGTGGTAACTACAGTTCATCTACATCTGTTAAATGTAATAAGATCACTTTGCTTATCTCACTTCCTTCCTTTTTTATTTTGGTTTGTTTTTATGGGCACCAGAAAACCGCCAGCGCCATCTAGTGGACTGAAGCCCAAAAGGGTTCGTTTTTATTCGCCATATAGAATAAGAGATAGATACTTCCGTCCATGTACTGATACAATACATGGAGCACCCAGCGAGAAGTAGTGGCGCACATACCTCCACCAGGATGAGCTTCTTCTCTGTGGCCTCTCCGTCCCCCACCATCTTTAGGCAGTTGTACTTGTTTGCTCGGAGGAGGAAGTCCTGGAACTGGACAAGCTGGGAGCTGCAGTACGAGCCGTTCATCCTCCAGTCTGCAGGAAGACGGAGAATAAGAGACGGCACACAGACAGGGTACGAACAGGGACGTGCCGCCGCCGCATGTCATGCTGATGTACATGTGCATGCTGCCAATATAAAGACTATTTTAACATTCTAAACTTTAGGATTCATTAATGTTGGCACTGGTTGGTAGATTTTTACTCAAAAACAGCTGTGAACCTTTGGACATCAACATTTAGAGGGGGAGTTGATGATTAAGTGGGACGTGGGACGCCTCCTCACCCTGCTGGCTACTGGTGTACGGCTCCGGATTGGAGGGGTTGGTCCACTCCTGTACCCGGAGGCCCAGCTCCAGAGACAGAACCCGTACCGTGGCAGTCTTGCCGCAGCCCGACGGTCCCGTCAGCAGCAGGACGCCACCCTGTGGATGACAGAGCTGAGCTCAACCTCAACCGTTCAGTCCTCACGGTGATGACCCCCCCGAAAACAATGAGAAACAGTTTACCATCACCACAAAAAGTCCTCACAAACTCTTAAAGAGACCAGGGCTTCGGTTACTGAAATCCCCAAACTTGTGTTTTACCTTGGGTGCGTTGAGGTGCACTCTCAACCAGTTCTCCACTTCCTCGATCTTCTTCTTGTGGACCGCGAGCTCGACCTACACAAACACACAAATAAATCATTGGTACAAACCGCAAGGTTCAGTCTGGAACCTCGTAGCATGATTGGAGCCTTCGCCCTTCACACTCGATGACATTTATTCATCAGGTTTTTGGTTAAACGCCTGAAATAAAGTTTTTTGTTTTACATCAGTACATGATTGTTCTTAGACTAAAAAGGGCTAAATGACACAAATAAATGTCATCACTAGAGGATTATTCCTTTGGTGATGTGGTCACGTGACCTCAATGTAATTCCATTACGGCGTGACTTCTTACTGACGATCGCGTTCACCAAAATCATAAACTTGGGTCCACTTGTGAAGATTATCTTGCTGAATCAAAACCTGTAAATTACGTCAGCGTTTGTTTTTCACAGGGAGCATTTCCTGCAGTAACCCTAAAGATGATGGAAAAGGGCCTCTGACTTTTGGTGAAGGGAACCAGCGGGATCCAAACAAATGCAACGGAATATCTTCATTTTTAGTTCATTACATTGTTAGCCAAATGTCTGTGTTTTATCCATGAATGGTTTCTTAACTAGTTTTCCTGAAATAGGGCTGTATCAAGACATTTATAAAAAAATAATGTCCATAACCATGTATAATGCACTTTAAAGTTACGTCTCCCTCAGTGCTTTGAAATGAGGCAACAGAACCTACAGACACGTGTTAGTAGGCTACGTGATTCAGACCAGTTGTCGGTGGTTTCCAAATGTGTTCATGGGTACCAAAACAAAACATCCAAAGCGATGATGCTGACCTGTGAACGCGGCGAGTATCTGTCCACCCACGGCTCATCCTGGTCCCCAGAGGCTGACTCTTTCAGAAGGTGGGACGCGGGAGGGTCCGAGCTGCGGGACTCCCCTGTCCTCTTCCTGGGATTCTTGGGCTCAGCCTTGGACGACAAAACCCGGCAGCCCTTTTTCCGTCTGGACGGAGCGAAGCTTTCCCCCGGCAAGTCGGCGAAGGACTGATCCACCCAGCGGTTCAGCTAATAAAAAATAAAAAAAGACATTTTTATTAAAGATGTATGACGGACAACTGAAGGAGGATGTCTACAATAGGTCAAAGTGAATACATAAAGATGACTAAAGTCAGTGTGCTCAGTGAAGAGACGCTGCCTCCCCACTTGACACTGAGGTCAGCAGAAATAGGTACTCCAGAGAAAACCTTCTATTTGATTAAATGCAGGCAAAGACTAGGAAAATATGGGAAGTAAGGATGATGATTGAGAAGGAAAGATAAACATATTTAGTAAAAGACTGAGGGACAGAGGGAGAATGTAATAAATTAAAGCCACTAAATGGAGGGACGGCCCTTTTCCAACTGTGCTATGAGGCCAGACAGAAAAGGCTATCAGGTCGCCGTTGGCAACCATTTTGCAAAGTTGTCCATTTCTTGGCCTTTGGCTGCCAAGAGGGGAATACAATGTTCTAATGTCTACACATGTGTATAAATAGGGACAGCAACCAGTCAAACATGCAGCCCCAAGTGTTGTTTTTTATTTACATTTTATTGCTTTTACAGTGAGTAGATGCGTTAACTCGCTTGCACACAACTTAGAACTAAAGAAACGTGTGTGCTGTATGGAAAACTATACAGCGAAGCCTGAACAAAATGCACAAGCACGTGTAGACTTACAATTATTAAACTGGCATATAACTGCATGGTATTACTCAAAATATAAAACGTGACCAAACCATATTATTTGTTATAGCGATCAAAAGCTGACGTGAGCTAACGGAAACCACCCGTTAAACGTACAATGGTGAACAAGTAATGTGTCGTTTAGAGAACTCACTCGGCTTGGAGCCGCTCTCTCTCCCTCAGACCTGTTCTCCATCCTTCGGTGCGGCTCCTCATGGAGGGTCGCAGTGGGGCCAGATGCTGCTGCTGATGTTTTCAGACTGAGGAACACAGAACAAGCGAGACGCGGATATCTCAGCATACACAAGCGTCATGTTGCATTGTCTTTAGCTTAGTTTTAGTTTTTCTTTTGTTATTGTGCCGCGAAGTTAACTTCATCTTAATACCGAAGGGGCACATACTTGTTAAATGTTCTTTAGTTCTTTTCGACTCTATTTCTGTGTCTCGGAGACATTCACATGTCAGCTAACGTTACACAGTGATGGTGTTTGTTAGCTAACGGTTAACTTGGTCAGTTTCTTTTGGTCCGTTTTTGTGAAGCTAAAATGATAACTAACCTCTAGGGTACCTTACCTGGTCGGACCGGTGGACACGGTGGCTCGGCGGCAGTGAGAGCTGGTCTGGGAGGAACAGCGCAAAGAGGTGAAGCGAAGTTTTCCTATTTAAACTCCGTGGAGTCGGCGTGCCGCAAACTGTCCGCTCGGTGGCGTAAAACTGCCGCGAAAGGACTCACTCGCGGCAGTGTTTTGCTAAAGTCCTCCTCGGCTGATAGCAAACGCATCACGTTTAGACCGCTAGCTTTCCATTTCTTTCGCAGCTCGCGCGTTTCAGGTTTGTTCGTTTACATTTAGCGTTGGAACTGTCCGGAAGTGTCTCGAGGGGCGTTAGGAGGTAATGGGACATGTTTGTCTTCCAGGTGGACGTCGTCCGGACACGTGTTGGCCGCCAGCGGAGCTATGAAGATGAGGAAGCGACCGAACATCCTGCTAACAGGTGATGGGGACTGCGTGTCTTTTAGCCAACGTTAGGTACCCGCAGCGGATTCATTTGCGTCACGTCTAGACGGCGCGTGGCCCCGTTTCTAGCCACGAGTGCGTGGTTATTAACGTTGGATACAAAGATCTGCATTTCCACTGCAGTCATTGGTGCTGCTCACCTATCTTGATCAGATCCCCCCCACATGCATTGCTTCACTTTTTTAAAAAGGCCAACACAAAATATGTAACGTTGGTTTATTTATTTCCGTTTCGAATATTAATCATCATTTTTTTTAATTGAGATTGTATTTTTTGTGTCATCTATTTCTATTATATTACAGTGTCTCATCTATATTAACTATTCTCTGACATTTCATTTGAATTAAATATTGTATTTTATGTGGCAGTCACCAATGCCAAAGCAAATTCCTTGAATGTGGAGTTTTATAAATCTTGATTGTGATGCAGGAACCCCTGGTGTTGGAAAGACCACTTTGGGGAAGGAGCTGGCCCAGCGGACAGGACTGACTTACGTCAACATAGGAGACCTGGCTAAAGATGGTGAACGCTTTCAACAAGACTTTACAAAGCAGACTGGAAACCAGCAAGCTATTCGTTATTCCTCCTTCTGCTCTTAGACTTGAACATGGTAAATATGTCAGATGTCCTAGGGCTGTCCTAAACAATGCTGTCGATGTCTCCCCCCAGGTCAGCTTTATGATGGCTATGACGAGGAGTACCAGTGCCCGATTTTGGACGAGGACGGGGTGAGTTGAATCCCACACACCTGGCGATGATGCGCTGACATGTGCTGCTGGATGTGATATGGGAAAAGCTGTACTCCACTGTTCTGTGTCTCCGTTAAACGCACTGAGCTGGACTCCCACTGTTCTTTCACATCTGGTTCACCGTAGCCTTCATTGGTAATGAAGATCCCAGTGGGGCTGCAGTCAGAATCTCACCATTCTGACCCAGGCCAAGCCACCCACTAGCGGCAGAGCAACATGAGGATTTCTACAGGGCATCGAGAGCAAAAACACAACAAACAAAATTTGATTAAGTTTTGAATCGGAATGTGAGCAGCAGCACTAACAATAAAACGCTCTCCAGCCAGACCACATGGCCTGACCCGTAACATCAACAAATACGACGTCTGGGAAACGCTGTCTACTTTGAATGTTTGAGCATCAAACGTCATAGATGTTACTGAAGTCTTATCTTCTTGCTCTGCGTAAGAGTGGACTGATTAGTCGTTGCATGGGTGTCACACATGTGTACACTGTGACTTGGTGTGACCCGACCCCATTCCATGCAGGTGGTGGATGAGCTGGATGAAAAGATGGTCGAAGGCGGCATGATCATCGACTATCACGGCTGCGACTTGTTCCCCGAGCGCTGGTTCCACATCGTCTTTGTCCTGCGCACGGACAACACCCAGCTGTACACTCGGCTGGAGAACAGGTAAACCTGTCTGCACCTATGACCCTTGGACCTATGGCACTGTGGTTTTGGGCTTTTGGTTGGCACCTTTTTTTTTTTTTTTAATCCCACAAGACAAGCTGTAATCCTACATTACATTCATTACATGTCATTTAGCTGACGCTTTTATCCAAAGCGACTTACAATAAGTGCATTTCAACCATAAGGATACAAACTCAGAAGAACAACAAACAAGTGCAATTTCGTTGAATAAGCTGATTTACAACTTGCTATAGATAAGAGCCTTTATAATTACAATTTAAGTGCTATAATTTTTGTTGCAACATTGTAGGTGAGGTGTTCTTAGTGGTCACTGCTGTCGTTCAGCTTTGGGGAATGCCCCTTACCACGTTGGTAGTACCATACACCAGTGGAACGCCCTCAGCATTGATCCAATTGATACATTAGTTAATTTTCTAGTCTTTTGAAAACGGGGAGTTTGGATTAGTCTGCTGCGCATGGCTCTGGTCTAGAGTTGGGGGTCGGATACCAAAAACGAACACGCCTCCATGGCCTTTCTTATAGAACAGTTGGTGGAGGCCAGTCTTCAGAAATTTCTGGAAAGAATGTCTTTCTGCAAATCAGGTTTTACTGAATTTTGATGGTTCTGTTCAGGTTTTCCAAAGCAATACTTCAAATTACTCATAATTCTACTGAAGTAACTGCTCTGCTCCATAACTCCTGCCTATGACCCACACTCGATAGTCTAACCCTTCAAAGTTTCCCAAGCAACTTCTTTTACCATTAAAGTAACTCCTCGCAAACATAGTAGTCACTGTTTGTCTCCCGCCTGACGCGGATCCTGTGCTCTTGTGTGAACCCCCAGGGGCTATGCGGGGAAGAAGCTGCAGGACAACGTGCAGTGCGAGATCTTCCAGACCATTTACGAGGAGGCCATGGAGGCCTACAGCGAGGAGATTGTCCACCAGCTGCCCAGCGACACTCCCGAGGACCTGGAGCGCAACCTGGAGCAGCTGGTTCAGTGGACCGAGCAGTGGATGAAGGACAACAACTAGATGCCGACCTCTGGCCGGGCCGGGGGTCACCGGCAGGACTGTCACAACCATATTATGACAATTAAAAAAAGAATGGAATTGATAGTATTTTCCAACCTGCATATATTTTCATAGTCGTGGTGATGCGATCGCCTCTAGCTACTTGAAATGGTTGATGGAATCCACTAATGAGCACTTCCTGACAACCAGCTGACTGATCACCCGTCACAGGACTTTGATCCATTGCAATTAGCATTGAGTCAAAGCACTCATGTTGTGCTGCATTCATGTCATTTTCTATAAATAAATGGCCACTGGGGATTGTTGTCCTAGTGAGAACTACATGGTAGCTGGGGTTTTATTCAATTTTATTTCAATATCTAAAGCGTAGACATTGTGGTCTTGCGCATCTTGACCTTTTCCAACCGGCGAAGGGAAGTTACCATATTTGGAATGTAGAATGTATGTCTTTAGTGGTGACAGCAACCTGTCAATCACAGTAATCCTGCCTCAACGCTTACTCTGCTTCATGGTCTATTGGACTAAATAGATCATCATGCCGTGTTGAGGATTGGAAACTAGACATAAACCAAGAGGGAAGTAGAGTAATTTCCTCATTAATCAAATCAATCAGCATCTATTGCACTGAAATGAAATCACACTGCACACAAATTATACACTGTTTGGGCCATCTTCATATCTTTCTGTAGTCAATATAGGGGACAAGGACTTCATGTACTAACAGGAAGTGATGCCTGTACCATCAGACAAAGTGACTTTTGAATGCCACTGCCTATTGCATCACAACATTTCGTTTGGTCTGGTCGTCATCCTCACTGCTTCTCCAGCATTGGCAACTAGGGTTTTTTTGTCTTAATTTTCTAGATTTCTAATTTCACAACCTGCTTCAAGAACATTCTGTTTTAGGATATAGTCCAATGTTCTGTTATGTCAAATCGCAGAATTTGTTGTTTCTTGTGGATCTGTTGATCAGCACACCTCTTCTCATAGTTCACAAAAATAGAATAAACATTTCCACTTAACTAAGCAGGAGAAAGTAATACCGACTGGAGGAGTCAATAAACGGTCCATTTAAAGTGGATTGGCATACACTGGAATTGTGTGAGATGGTTATCTAGCTGGTCCCGGTGACCACAAACAGGTGCTGGATAAAGGTCCATAAAGTCCCCCAGATGATTTCCCCTTTTGGTTAAATTGTGGCAATCATTTCACTTAAGGACAACTTTTATTTCAGCTGATTTATCTAAATGAACTGCTAAACTGTATCCAGTGCTGTAGAAAAGAGAATGCCATGTCTTCAGAAATGACCCTTTAGGCCAAACACCTGGTGGAAGCCACACCTGTACATATTTCTTTGTCATCACACAGGCACTGTGTGTTCCGGCATGCAGACTGTACGAGCTGAATGGTCAGTAGCTGTGCTCGCAGACATGGTGGGTACATTTATGTCCGGTCCAGATGGTTCTGGTGACGCAGTGAGAACGCTTTCATATTTGTGTTTACGTAAAGTTTTATTGGAGACTTCATTGAACCGTTCCACAAAGACCACTTGTGTCTTCGTAGATTGTTGTTTGTATAGAACGTTACGTTTATTGTTTGTTGACCTGGAGAAGAAGCTTGTGGAAAAAGTAAATCGGATAATATTTATATTTTTACTAATCGATGGAAGGGATTCAACATTGCGCTGTGAGATTTCTGGACAAATATGATGACGTTCTCTTTGCCGACAAAAACAACTTCCGTACCGGTTTCAGTTTTCAAAATAAAAGTTCTAAAAAGCTTAACGTTTCATGAAGTATTCATTCAAACGGTATGTTTTGTTTTTTAGAAGTTAAGAATCACGCCATCATTTATTTAATTGCTTCGTTGTTAAATAACAACTGAGCAATAATAACATAAAACGTGTTTAACGAGACCCCTCATTTTACAGTTTACGGCGTGAGTCTTATTTTTTTGTCTGTTGTCCGTGGGTGGGATGCCACGTTATATCCGACAGAGGGCGTCGTCTCCCGGTAAAGTCTCCTCCGGACTGACCCGATGCGCGTTGCTTGTCGGAAGTACCGGTTCCGGCGCGTTCCGTGTGCTCTCGGGAAACGTACTGACCAGCGCGTGGAGCAGAATGGGTAAGCCTTTATTTCCCTCGATTAAAGCGACCACGGTGTCGTTCTAGCGGCTAACGCGTCGGTATTGTGTTACCGGCGAAGTGAGGGGAGCGGAAGGGGGCAGCCCGCTGACAGAAGAGCGGAGAACAAATTAAGCCGGCGAATTGAAGCGGTGTGGTCTTTAAAATATTCCGTTCATAGTTCAGAAGGTGAGAGTGAAACACGTGGGAATTCTTTGGCCCCACGTGTAACGTGTCCGTGATCAACCGGACACGTTACACCGCTCGGAAGAGCGTCATGTTGTGTAATCCGCTCCTAATTGTGAGTCATGGCCAGGCTGCGTTTGGCTCTCCTGCATCCAAGATGTTTTCCAAGATGTTACCTTTACATTCGGAATTTTGGGATGTATATTTCACCCCATTCTGTCTCCAGCAGTAACAAGTGTGTAAAAATCTACACACTTGAATATGAGTAAAAAGAAACACCTGAATGTGTGATAAATCGTAATCAAGATAAAGATTTGAACACAATTACTTTATTTCAGGCATTGATTTGTTTTTCTTGATTTTTCTTTAATTTGAGGCATTATTCCATTTCGAACTGAAAACGTGTTAAAATATCAAAATACATAAAGTAAAAACATAAAATAATTTTAAATAAAAACAACATAAGATCAACTATGTTGTCATTTCTGTGCATTTCCACAACCCGCTGAGGGCTAATGCCTCAGAGTATAACAATTCAAAAATGCATCAGACTAATGCAAATTTGATCAAATATATATACAATTTTGACCGCCACAACCAAACTCCTTAATACCTTTTAACATTTTGCCCAACACATTCCAGTATGTTAAGAAATGGTGCGCTTGATTTACAACACGGAACAAAACTGATGTTTTCATCTCAATCGTCCTGCTTTCATCCTTGTTGGATGTGCTGGATGTCAGAATCACGATTAAACAAAATCATTTGAGTAATCCACCAGCCGCCCCAAACACCTGCACCCAACACCTGCAGGCTCAGTGTGGCCTTCAGGTTCCTGCAGCTTCCCCCTGTTTTATAAAAACAATGTTCCGTTTCTTCTTTGTTAAAATAACCTCCAGTGTCTCAAGCCACAGCTAGCCGTCCTAATGATGCGTGACTATACATCTTTTTGTGGGTCTGTGTCCGTGTGTCCACAGGGAGCAGCAATAATGCCACAGCCCAGAGTGATGCTGGTGGTGACGGGAGATGATTTTGGCTACTGCTCCAAGAGGAACCAGGGGATCGTGGACTGCTTCCAGGCTGGAGGCATTTCCAATGTGTCGTTGCTGGTTAACGCCTGTGCTGCCAAAGAAGCAGCGGATCTGGCAAAAAGGTGGCAGATTTAAAAAATATAAAAACGACAACAAAAAAACACAAACGTTAAATCCGGACAGGCTTAAGATAAAGCTAAAAGACTGGCAGGGGTGATTCACCTGGTGCCCATGAGCATTGGTTTTTAATGCCTCACATAACTGTGATATAGTGTAATATCTAATCCAGATAGTTCTGATGCCAGTATCGTAAACAAGCGACGAGTACGCAAATCAATGCACCATTTTGGGGAGAGCAAACTGACGGAGTTTCTCGCTCCTTGTCAGGCACAGCATTCCCATCGGCCTCCACGCCAACTTGTCCGAGGGCGTTCCGGTGTGTCAGCAGGCCTCCACACTGACCAACCAGCATGGCTTGTTCCGTGGGAAGATGGGCTTCCGTCAGGCCCTGGAGAGGGGTCAGCTGAGCATGAAGCAGGTACACTGACCCGATCATCTTTGTCACGATGTGAGGTAGTTTTAAAGACCTGTGGTCAAATGCGCGTGCTCCATTATGATTCAGGGGGAATATGTGTTGACGCCCATGCTTTTTTGTTCCAAAGCAGTGAAATCTCCCTTCTATGGCTGGAGGCAAGTAGTATAGCTTAGCTTCTGCCGCTGTCACAGCCGCATCACCACTGGCGAATAGAAAAATGTTGTCTATAGGCTACACTACGGAAGAGAGGTCCGGAAATAATCTGCAGTGGTGTAGGTTTTGGCTAATATAGTTCTGTTGGTTAATCGCTACGTTCTCTAGTAGCACCTTCTGAGAATTATTCTCTCTCCTCCTAAGTTCCTCCCACAAAACACAGCATGTTTATTCAATCTAATATCACACAATAAACTGCAGAGAATGATGCTACAGTTGATAAACATGTGTTATTACAACTTAAGAGCGAAGAGAAGTAAACTAATAAGAAGTTTGATTTGCGTCAAAAAGTTTGAGCCAGTAACGTGCAACAATGTCAAGCTGCACAAAGTTTGTTTGACGTGGTTTTGTCTTCTAAACTCTCATTTGCTAACCGTGACATGCCGGAGCATGAGGCACACTGGAGAGCTTTACACGCACATACAAGTTTGTGGATCTTGTTGTAGCTTGTATGTTGGTTCAGACGGGACGGGTCTCGTTATTTACCCTCCCAACTGGCAAATATAGTAGCTATACATAGTTAAAAGTTGAGAGGTAGAAGATGTAACCAATCTAAACAGCAATCAAGCATACTTTACTTTGGTTCTGTAAACGAAGGGTTACTTGCTTAGTGACAATCAACATTGATGACACACAAAATCTTATCATATTGTTATTGTGCAGTCTCAACTGTGATGAATAATAAAATGTTTTTTTTCAAACGGGACTCCGTAATGAGCAGCTGCTGGTGGCAATTGCAATGCAACATCTTAAGCCAATACAAAAAAACCTCAATATTGAAGGCGAAAAAACATTGGCAAAGTCCAGGTCACCTTAAACTGTAAGCCCCAGTTCACCTGAACTGACAGACAATCCAGACTAACCATACAAATACATCAGCACACACTTGTGTCACAACATGGGTCGATGGACTCCTTTAGTTTATTCGTTATTAACTTAGTTAATAACGAATGTTGATATGCGAAGAAGCGTTCATGTCTCGCCGCATTTCAGTAACCTCCTGGTGTGGTTTCATCATTTTTCTTCCCAGGTGGAGCTCGAGTTGAGGGCCCAAGTCGGGCTCTTCAGGGAACTGACTGGTCACCTTCCCCTCCACATGGACGGACACCAACACGTCCACGTGCTGCCAGGTAATAATGGGGAAAAAACCCAAATAAATGCCAACACCTGTGACCGTTACTGTTCCGCACGCACCTCCAAGGAGCTTCACATTTCTAAATATAAAACTGAAGTACTAAATATAATGTATTAAATGAATACAAATCACAATAAACATTCGGTTCAACACTGCACGTTTTTCCCTTTCATGGCTCAATTATTTGAATCTATGCAAATGTCAGGACATTTGAGGGTGAACCACTTGTCTAAACAAAAACCATCAGTCCTGGTGTGTGCCTAGTTCTGCTAATAGCCCTTTTAGCTGTAAGCTGTATTAGCCCCCCCATTGTGGCTCTGTTAGCTGCATTAGGCTTGTTAGCTGTAAGCTCTCACAGCTGTATTAGCGTGGTTAGCTGTTAGATCTCACAGCTGTATTAGCGTTGTTAGATGTTATCTCTCACAGCTGTATTAGCGTGGTTAGCTGTTAGATCTCACAGCTGTATTAGCGTGGTTAGCTGTTATCTCTCACAGCTGTATTAGCGTGGTTAGCTGTTATCTCTCACAGCTGTATTAGCGTGGTTAGCTGTTATCTCTCACAGCTGTATTAGCGTGGTTAGCTGTTATCTCTCACAGCTGTATTAGCGTGGTTAGCTGTTATCTCTCACAGCTGTATTAGCGTGGTTAGCTGTTATCTCTCACAGCTGTATTAGCGTGGTTAGCTGTTATCTCTCACAGCTGTATTAGCGTGGTTAGCTGTTAGATCTCACAGCTGTATTAGCGTTGTTAGATGTTATCTCTCACAGCTGTATTAGCGTGGTTAGCTGTTATCTCTCACAGCTGTATTAGCGTGGTTAGCTGTTATCTCTCACAGCTGTATTAGCGTGGTTAGCTGTTAGATCTCACAGCTGTATTAGCGTGGTTAGCTGTTATCTCTCACAGCTGTATTAGCGTGGTTAGCTGTCAGCTTTGTTCGCCAAACACATCACAGCTGCTAACAGCTAACCACCTCTCCTCCTGACACAAGATGGGGTAGTCTGCTTGTTTAGTCATCCAATAAATATCACACATACAAAATCATAAATGCATGGAAATAGAAGTGTTGTCTTCCATAGTGGACACAAGAGGCCAACATAAAGTAGTCGACATTCACTTGAGGCACATGCTGGCCAGATAAGAGGAGTCAGTAGTCAACAACGGTATGATTTACCGCAACCACGGTAGATAATTGAAGAAAACAGTCATAAACACAAGACATAAGATTAGGTGTGGACAGACGAAGACATTTGATACACCGACAAGCCCACATACATAATCTGTTGGGGACAACCATAACTGTATTTGGAGAACTCAAACGTCAGTATTGAGAATAATTAGCTTTAAAAAAAAAAAACTACTAAAGCTATAACTTCAAAAATGTTGGCCAATGATTTTCTGTTGCTGGACTAATTACGTAGCAATAATGTTTAGTGTTGATAATACCGGACTAGCTTTTATTGTTGGCCACGACAATTACTACATTAAGGGGATTAAGTAAGGCCAGCGCCCCTGGGCCTGGAGCATTGATGTGGGTTACTCTGTTGTTGCAGAGGTGCGTGAGGTGTTTGCAGAGGTCCTGGCGGACCTCAAGATTCCTTACACCCGTGTTCCAGTGGAGCCGGGTCTACACAGCTGCACCGCGCTGCCGCCACACCTCCAAAGGTTCTACGCACAGGTGGAGAAAGACGCCCTGGACTCCATCCCTGTCTTTTCCCGCTACGGAATCAGGTCTGCTGCCTTCTTTGCACAAAGGAAACAGGTTTTTAGAAGTTTATGCAGAAATCCCAATACAACCAAAAGATTTTTGTCTTATTTAGACTTTTAGAAAATCCTTGACGGGTGAACATAGAACACAGAATTCTGTGCCACATCATTTTCTATCACACATATTGCACACCGATGGATGCATTTCTAAATCTCATTAGATCTGATAAGGTCCCTTTCATCAATCAAATAGGAGAATTTGGCCCTGCAAATAACAGAGGTACCATTACAAGTGACGCACCTTTCTTCAGAGGAAAATGTATTGCTCTGGAAATCAAACATTTGATTTTTTTTTGTTTTTGTAAATAACATCCAGGGTTGCATCATTGCATCGTTGCAACAACTGCCATAGAAATATTACTGGTTGCATGGATTACGCAAATACAAGAACAATCAAAAAACAACCAAGCTGGATTGAGCTGTACATTTCGTTAAACTGCTCACCACTATGAATGTTTGATAAGATTATTGTGAACCGGATTTTAAAACCATGTGGCTGCTGGTCACAACGACTCATGTCAGGCCGTTGTGAGTGGAGGGTTTGCTTTTCCACCCCCCCCTCCCCTGCAGGATGACCGACGGACACTGTCTTCCATGTCCACAGGTGGCCAGACGTGTACCTGGGGCTGACCACCATGGGCCAGAACATGTCCGTATCCAACCTGGAGAGGGCCCTTGGCCAAGCCTTGGAGGCCGGACCCTCTCCCACCCTCGCCTCCAGCGATGCTTCAGACTCCAACCGGCCCGCGGTGACGGCGGAGCTCATGGTCCACCCGGGCTACCCGAGTCAGCCCCTGGACGGAGGCTGCGGGGAGGGCCCTGATGACTTCTCCTGCTCGGCAGACAGACAGCACGAGCTGAGCGTGCTCAGAGACCCGGCCCTCCAGGCCCTGTACCACCGGGAGGGGGTGCAGCTCTGCTCCTTCAAAGACCTGACTCCTTCTGACTGACATGTACTTAAATCTGCCCCTAATCACGAGTATGCAAAACAACAAAAGGAATGGTGACAATTGATGACAAAATGATGTAGTACTGTTTCAATTACGACCACGGCACCATGTATGCAGTGGTGAGTGTGCGTTTGTGCACTCTCGCACAACGATGGTACCATCAACCTCATCATTTTCATGCTTGAGGACCGCTTGCAGTGGCAGTGATTGGCAGGTACTGTCACTCTTTCCCGTCCAGTAGGTGACCAATGACTTCTTCAGGTTGCACCCTTTCAAATAAGCCATTAAGAGCGGGGCTCGGTAAGAAAATGACAAGCGCAACTGAGCTCGTCTTCTCGTGTCGGCCGGGCGGTTGTTGATTCTTGTCTTTTCTGTTTTTGCTGTTAAAGGTCCGGCGTGTAAAGCCAGCATACTCCGTGACGGTTAGCAGCCGGTAGGCCTTAGAGCTAACATTACGGCAGACGTTCTACAGATCTGCACTTTACTGAGGTCACTTTTTCTAGTTCCTGTCACGTTTTCTGCGGTTTATAATGAACCTCACAACCAACTGCTACAAGAATGGACTCGACTCTCTGTTTAACCGGCATCTAATCTGTTTTTTTTTTTATTTTAGAGAAAACACAGGTTTGACCTGTCACGTCAGGGTCAGAGAGCTGTGGTTGTTTTTAATGGAAACTAATAAATTATTAACTTAAGTTGATAATGCTATGTAATATTAAGAATGGCAAATGTGATCTAAGGTCGTTAGAGGAAGTGTGTTCTTTCTGACAAACGCGGTGCTAATGATGGATTAGTGTGCTGCGCTCTCCGACACTCCCTTCACAGCACTTACGTCACCATTGGGTTGTAAATGGGACGTGTGTAACTTCACCTACTTCCTGCTTGCACTTTGACTTCCCGTTAGTCACTGAAATCCTGTTCACCTGGTTTTCCCATGCTAGAAGGAATGTAAGCAAGAAGTTGGGTGAGCTCACTTTGAGGTCAGTTTTATCTGATCCAGAGTTTTTAAGAATATTTCAGTGACGTTCTTACGTGTGCAATATAGGATCAGAGTAAAAGAATGGAGTTCTAGGGGGACCAGCTTAATCCTGCCAGGTGATGGTGTGTGTGTGAGAGAAATAACTACCAAAGATCTCAGGACTATAAGCACAAGTACGTCACTGAAGGTGTTATTTTAACACTGCGTTTGTAATATTTACAGCGAGTACCTGGGCAGTGAAGTAAATGCAATTAGTTTCTATTGAAATTTTTTTACATAGTGATTTTGTTAGTGCTAACAATTCTGATATCAAATTAATGTGTATTGTGTATGTAGACTATTTCTACAGTTATTTTCAATATCAGCTCTACCCCTTTATGGGTGTCTTCTACTGCATCATGTCAGTTTCCATATGTGAAGCAACAATCGATTTAGTATCACTTGTACTTTCAGTATCTTAATATGGCTAATCCATAACTACGGCATCCCTGATGGGAAATACCGGTTATTTAATAATTTTGGCTGGGAGGTGACCATTTTCATCAGTAATGTTAATTTGATTCCTTGCTGACCGACAAACGAACTGTCTGAAATTGCTATGGGGGATTTTCTGTACTGTTAAACAGTAGGTGAATAAATCAAAATTATTAATGCAAATGACCTGATGAAGCTACATTTCTATTAACATCCATGGGTTCAGCACAAAAACAGGTTATGTAAAACATGACCAGCATCCACTGACTACCAGGCAGACAGTGAGGCCAAATGGTTTGCCATCTTTATTATGAAACAATATTGGGACCAGATCAAACAGCTGTTACATGGTGTTATTTTTTTGGCCACTGCAGTCCCTTTTTCCGTGTCCCTGGACAGTTCAGCCCTCTCCCAGCTGCCTTCAAGGTGCTTTTTCCCCCTCCACACAAGTTAGGTCCCTTTGCAGCTGACAGTCCATCTGCCGCTAGAATGTCTGGTAAAGGGCTCTGTATCTAACGTGGTTATATGTGGGGGGGCAGGGGTGTTGCCTGATGTGGGAGACATGCGTTGCAGATTCTAATTAACCAAAGGAAGTTCTTCCCATATTTACCAATTGTAATTGCATCAGTGGAGTAGGCTAAATTATCAAAAAGAAAAAAACTTATGGAGTGTTTGGAAACTGAATGTCATTTTTAGTTCTTGCTTAAGAATCTTAAAAGTTAATAAATGTACGGCCTGCCATGGTTCATTTCTTGTCAGTGTGTTACAAACTGGTTGCATGTCTAAAAGCAGCGTAGGCGAGTAAGGCAAACGTTTCAGTCGCCACACACCCTCTGGGTGCAACCTACAGCTTTTCTTATTTCAGTAACACTTGGCTTCTCTTTTTTTAAGCTTTAAAGATTGACAAAAAAAGGTATTAACCGGTTTTCCAAAAAATTAAGAAAATAATTAGGTGAGATCTATTCCACAGAGTGGTTTAAACGGTGGAAAAGATTAATTTTCTTTTTCGCCTTGCCATCTAACTGTTCAGACGAACATTGCGTTTCTTTACCCATTTTTCCCCGTTAAGAAAAGAGTATAAAGTTAGAAATGGTCTGGAGGTGTATGGCCAAAGAGGAGCTGAAGTCAAGAGGGGAGGGTGGAAGCTGTCTGATCCACAGAGAGTCCTGGATGGGAGGGAGGGAGGGAGGCGGAGGCTGCCTCCACCGCTGGTTTCAGCTGGGCGGCATCGGGGACTGCAGGGAGGATTGTGTGGTGGTTGTGAGGGGAGGCAATAAGGATTGTTGGGGGTGAGGCGAGAGAAAGTAATTGGTCGGGGCAGGTGAGATAGGAGGGATGGGGGTGGGATGGGAGGGTGTGTGGGGAGAGCGACACAGAGGGGGCTACACGCTAGTCAGCTGATCAGTCCATTGGCCGCTTTTCGCCGTATTTCTTTGTAAACTCTTCGGCGTTCTTCAAGAATTTTTTACGGTCCTTTGAGTATTCTTCTGCTAGGTCTGCCCTGAGGGGATGCTCCGGCTGGGGGTCGTTCACCAGCGCGATGAGAGACTGAATTACTGCAAGCAAGAAACACACACGCACGCACGCACACAGCAATCCAGTTAGACGTGAAACACAAGTCTACCCACCTAGACTTAGGACGCTCGTTGGTGCCAGCAAACTGTGTTTCAATGATTATTATGATCATACACTACGTGGCTTTCTGTACCACTAGGACTGTACACCGATACTGAAGCCCTGGAGTTTCTTAAAAAACACGTATATTGCAGGAATTTGATAACAGAAAAAATAGCTGTATGCTTTGAGAAGTGATAAAACGTTTTTAATTGTAGTGTTTTTGTTCAGTTTACTGAAGTAAGACTAATGCAACACTTTAGATACTAAAAGCACTTTCTCACACACACACACCTTGGTCAGTTTTGGTGGCAGGCTTCCAGTTCTCTGCACTGATCACAGGCAAGCACACCTGGCCCTTCTCGTCGATGTTGGGGTGGTAGATCTTTGTCTTGAATGTGATCTTGGGAGGCTTGAAGGGGTACTCCGTGGGGAAGATGATTTCGATTCTGAACGCGCCTTTGTCATAAGGAGGGTTGTCCTGGAAGCGGAAATGAAAAAAACACCAGACAGGGTTAACTGATGGGAAGCGTTAGTGGACGGGCGGCAGATAAGACTGAGGAACGAGGAGCGGCTACTCACAGGAACGATGAGCCCTTGCCATGACAACAGGTTTGATTCCTCGACTTGAATGTTTCTGAAGTTTTTCATTCCAGACCTGCGAATCTCGTCAAGTTCCTGAGAGAGCAAGCAGACAGCGCAAGTTACAGAAGGGACAAACGTTCATAGAGGTGGGGTAGAGAACCGGTGTGGACCCGGTGCACCTCGCCACCAAATATAACTGACACCTCCAGTAATTACTGACTGACAACTCTAGATTCCTATTAGCCTCACAATTTAGCTCGGAGGCATGTAAATGAAGGGGGACCCAATCTTCTTGGTTTTATTGTGTTTTTTTGTTGCACTTTTTGGGATAGAGGCACAAGTGTGTAGGTTCCACTCATGTAAACAAGGTAGCGCACAAGTTGGGGGAGAGAATGGGCAAAGGAATCAAATAAAATGCAGCTGCTTACCCATAAACCACGGCTTCTAAAAGGTTGCCTTTTCTGTTAAACTTTAATACACCTCATCACAATGTTGTGGTTGGTTGCCAGATCTTTAGGTTATATATACCAACAGGCTTAAGTGATATTTTTGAAAGTTGGTGGACAATTTTAACCAATATAGTAAGTCTTTCAGCGTTCATTTAGTGTAATTTAAGCCTACTGAGGTGATTTAAGCCTGCTGAGAAGTAGGTGAGGTCTATGGAATATTGTGTAGTCATCCTCCCTATCTCATAAGGCAGTGGTGGGATCGGTCAGGGCTTTCTCGGAAGGGGGGGGGGGGTATTACACTGACATCTGCCGTGCAAAGTCTTGCCACATCCCGTTCGAGTAATTCTATGGTGCAAATTATACACTCGCTGATAATTACGATCGTTAAACTGAGTTCTTTACTCTGCTTCCATCTTATTTCCTTATTCCGGTATGGCGGCTGACGTTGAATCTTAAAATTGCTGTGCTTGTCGCGTGACCAGTTCCCGTACAAAGCCGCGCTGAATTATTGTGTGGAAACCCCCACGGCCCGTCCCGAAGTGACGCTTTACACGTACCGACAATGCAGAACGTGAGCCGTGGATTTACACGGAGTTCTCTCACCCATCGCCGAACTCCCAAACCAGGCTAACTGCGAGTTCGGCAGCCGCTAGCTGGCTAACGTTAGCTAGCTGAAACGCAGCTAAGATCTCGGGCTAACATGTTAGCTGATTAGCCGTGTTGTGCCGTGGAAAGTCGGTCGCGAGCTTTCGTCGGCCAAAACAAAAATCCCCCCTCGGCTACATAACCCATAGCCGCCCAAATACAACATCCGACTAGTGAACGGCACCTAAGCTGCGTGGTCGTCTCCCGGAGGAACGGCCTCTCGAAGCTTCGGCCTAACTTACCGGTGCGCAAAGGTAATATTTGGCCGACTAACGTTAGCTGGTTGGCCAGTAGTGACCTCTCGTTTCTAATAACGTTAAGTTTGAATCAATAGACCGGAAACGCGTGAGTCTTGAAACGACATGATCTCGTCTGAGTTTAGGCAAAAGCGTCAAGTGGCCGCTGGCGCGTCTTCACACATTACAAAATCAAAAGAAAATATCGGGTCCGGGAGATTTACCTTGCCCAGCCTCCTGCTCGCCGCCATCTTGAAACTGCTATGTGTTCCCAGAATACACAGCGCGGGGAATATGTGCCTCGGCTGTGTTCAAAATCGCATACGAAGATACCATTCATTGTATGTATGACGTCAAATCGAGCAGGTTGTCCACTCACGTGCTGTGCGTGTGTCTTTGTTTGTACCCAAGAAATGCCCGGATGCATGAGCATGGATTTGCACTTAATGCACATACGCAGCCGGGAGTCTAGCAACAAGCTGTTAATCAGTCTGCTTTATAAAGTTTCCTTACAATAATGAAGACCGTTTTCCTTCCTAATGTAAAGAATGCAAAACATGTCTGGAAATGTTTCGAATTGTTTGTTGTTTTTCAGACACGTATTTCTGTTGCTTATTAGAACCATAGACAGTATACACAGATGGACAGAATGAGAAGAATAACGAGTATTTTAACAATAAATTATTATACTAGAAATAAAGTGAAAACACAAAACAACTCTCTGAAGAACAGGAACAAGAGCCACTTGCCTTACATGGTTATGCAATTACACATAAACACACTCTTACACACTAACACCTATACTCAAAGCTTTGGAGTCTATACTGGTCATAAAATACATTTCTTTGCACCTAGGAGGTATATTATATCACACACTCAATCGAGTTGGAAAGATTGTGTATTTAAATGCTGTGAGATAGAGAGAGAGACACACTGGGTTTGGGGGACTTGTGACCTGCACTACTGTAATGGCCTGGGCCCTCTGCCAGGACTGGTGTGTGTGTGTGTGTGTGTTGTGGTATCTGTCTCTGTCATTCGGGGTCCCTTGTTGGTTGGTTG
This sequence comes from Pungitius pungitius, assembly GCF_949316345.1. Taxonomy (NCBI): domain Eukaryota; kingdom Metazoa; phylum Chordata; class Actinopteri; order Perciformes; family Gasterosteidae; genus Pungitius; species Pungitius pungitius. The sequence goes on from NC_084904.1 coordinate 6,500,472, forward strand.
GTTGGTAATTAGCAGACTGAGCACAGCTGGCTGGTGGTTTAACATTGGTTTAGTTAACATTAGTCAGCAATAGGAGCAGTAGTGTGTTTTCCGACAAGCCTTATTAAATCAGATCAACTTCAAGGAAGGACATTCTCAATAACGCAACACAAATAACCAAACTCAAATGTCTTAAATCTGAGTCTTTATTCCCCCCCATTGGTGCCAAATTACATAATAAACTTGACAGAAAATTGATATAAAAACTACAACCTAAAAGCAAAAACGTCCCTACAGGAAACATGAGACTACATATTCAGATGGAAGGTTGCTGCCAACACCTCTAAAATTAAGCTTTTTCACAATTCATTGCTTTGTCTTATAGCAATATGGTAACAGTCCTCACACATGCCATTGTGTGAAGTTTGAAGCATTGTTGTATGAAAAGTATTTATTAAATGGATTCCTCTGGGGCATTCTATGAGTACAAAAACACCTTTTAACTTAATCAATTGTATGTGGGTATTTTTTATTTCTTAATTTTGTATGTTGTTTTTTAATACCAGACATTACAGGTATTTACTGCTCTCACACACTTTTTTTCTATTTGATGTGATATTGTAATGTATTATTTTACAAAAGTATGTGAAGCAGAAAAATAAAAAGGTTGGGGCTCCAGCACACCTTCTTGATCAAGAGGAATTAAGTCCATCATTGTTTCCGGGAGACATGCATTCATGTCCATTTTATGTATTTGTTTTGCAACACTAGTACAAGTCCAGCTGGTTGTGTACTCAGTTGTAGTCCTGCTACTGAAGTGTTTGTGTGGACAGTGCCATCTACTGGGATTAAACCCTCTTTTATATATTTTATCAATGCCAACAATTTTCTATTACAGAAGCATATCAGTCAGATCATTGTATTTTAACAACATTGGAAATGATGCAAGATTAATTCTGTCTGTTGTAATGTGCAACAAAATTCAACATGAATCTCGCAATGAAGTCCAATCAAATAGGCATCCGTTATGAAAACCAAATAGAGATAAATACCCTTAAGAAATTAACCAACACAAAAAAAGAGAATGGCATTAACTCCAGTACTGTTTGAAGACAGATAGGATGACGCTGTAAGTGAGTTTTTACAGTCAAAGAGATGAACTTTTTTATTGCATAAAGAAGTTAAATTGAAATCAAAACAAAAAAACTGCTAAAACGGTTGGCACATTCACTCGTAGTAACTGATTACATAACAGAATATTTCAAATTAAGAGCATACTTTTCATCAGGGATATTACATTACATAACATTACATTACATGTAATTTAGCTGACGCTTTTATCGAAAGCGACGTACAACAAGTGCATTTCAACCATAAGGGGTATCCAAGCAAAATAAGAAACATTGACATACAATCACATGTGTACTCTGAAGCACCTCAAAACAATTTTTAACTGAGTCAACGTGATTGATTATAGGGACCCTGAGTATATGCAAAAATCGTTTCGCAAAAGCACTTCCATAGTTACACGCAGGCAGCGATTTTTGCCTAAACCAAACTAAGCATTTTGGTCACTTATACCCAACTAAGCATTTCAAGATATTGTTTGTGTGATATATTAGATGTTTCCTGGGAGCCGATGGTTTATTTTGAAAGGTCAATTGTCACGTGGGGATTTCTTTTATTTCAAAAATACGTCTGTATTGCACGACAGTCACATTTTGACAAAACTAACAGCAATTGTGCTTTGTTAACGAGTTTCAGCTCAATTGAATCTCTTCTCGGAGTCGCGTCACTTTTGTTTATTTTTTATTTTTGTCGCGAGCAGTGCTGCGTACAGAGAGAGGGGGTCCAGTCCTGACCCGACCCTCCACCGCCAGCTGTGGCGTCACCTGGAAGTAGTCATGTTGGGCGGGATGACCCGGGAACAACAAGATGGCGGAGAGTTTCGGGTAGGCAAAAAAGAAAAACACTGACCACATCTTACGTTCTGTAAGCATTGCAACATGTAACCACGACTCGAAAGGACCGACGTGCTCGATGTGTGGCGTTCTCGGTCGACGGGCTGTCGCGAGGCAGGAATGTGCACCCTCGGGGCGTAGAGAGAGAGTAGTTAGCCTCAATGCTAACCGCTGCTAATAGGTCCCTCGTTAGCTTGTTAGGTCCCTAACTTAGCTGCAACCGTTACTATATTGTGTTAAACACAGCTAGTTACGCATTCGTTGTTAGCAAATGTTTGGGATATGAACGTTTTGGGGTTTGAAGCTGTCGAGTACCCCGCAGTGATATCTATTGTTCTCTGCGCGAGATCAATGCCATGCAGCTGATAACACGAAGCTACACCCAGTTAGCTAAGGGACGCTTAACCGTCTCTAATGTCGTAACTTTTTGTAGCGAGCTATACAGATTTCGGCAGCAGATTTGTTCCGTCGATTTAATAACATACTCTCTGTTCATATTTTAGCATTATTTCCAAACTCGTTACTTTTACATGTCAACACTCTGTTTAGCACCCAAAGCGGAGTCCTGCGGAGGTAATCGGTCATTAACGTGTTGTTTCTCAGCGTTAATCACACGCTAGTGGAACTGATTGAAAGGCCTCAACGTTAAGTGGATGAAGTGAACGCTCAATATGTTTTCAAAACCAAAATGTATTCACTGGGCCACTTGTGAGTTGCGTCTCACTGACGTTACTTCTAAATCTACGTGTTGATAGTTTGAGCTGTTTGAGGTGGCTTGTGGTACAACCACTACGAACGGATTACACGACAGTCACATATCGATCATATCATATCTCTTTTTCATGAAGGCGTTTATCTGGGCACCGTTAGAACATGTCCGTTCCCTTCTTGCAGTGTGCTGACTAGTTAAATGTGAACGACTTGTGAAACCTATATGTTTTAATTGTTGAAAATGACAAGATGTTGAGACCTCCGCAAGTCCAAAATCAACCTATATTAATTAACCCAGGAGCATGGATAGAACAAAAAATGGAGGAATCCCTCAATGAAGAGCAAATGTCAAAGCTGATGGGCTAATGTATTTTCTTTGCTCCTGATTGTGCTATGCATTGACCCTTCGCTAAGCCCCACTCCTAATAATAATAATAATAATAGTAATATTCTACTCCTCATATAAAAAACAACACAACAATGCAGTCATCATTATGACATCTCGAATAAATCCAGGTGGTCAAACTGACTAGCTTATGAAAACATGTTAGACCCTTGAGATGGACCTTTTTACTGGTCCTTGATACAATCCTTAAACTCTCTCGCCAAACACACAAGACTCCATTGACAGAAACAACATCTGGCACTCTGTCTCAGGGTGTGTCACATGGGAGGATTTCAAGTTTAAGAATGGCAGAGCTGCGAGTGTTCCCGGGCCTCATTGAGCATAGCGAAGTGGTTGCAGAACCCCAGCCCATGATTAGGCCTACATGAAGTCCCTGTTGCCCTGTGACGTGAGAGGGGGGCCGTCTTGGTGAACTCGTACATCTCTGTTTGCAGACGTTGGTTGAGTAACGCAGACTTCAGCCCGTTGCACCGGTGAAACAGCCGCATGTGGCTCAACAACAAAGAGGAATTCAGTATGAATCTCCAGCAGCCTGCACCTCTCATCCCCCCCGTCCACCCTGACGTGCAGATGAAGCCGCTGCCCTTCTATGACGTGCTGGACGTCCTGATCAAGCCTTCAAGTCTAGGTCTGTTTTTTGTTTGTTTCTATGTAAATAATAACACAGAGCCACTGAAACTAGTTTTTTTCCTCTGTATTCATTATTTTAAATATGGCTCTTATACAATATTTGAGGTTTAATGTAGTAACAAATATATCTAATATGAGTTTCGGACTTGTAAGTAGCTTTTACATCAACTTCCATGTTGCAATTCTGACCAGGAAATATGTCGTTCAATGGAATAATGACCCAATATGTAGTGGATAGTGAGTTAAATTGTTAATAAACATTATTTCAATCTTTAAATGATTATGACAGTAGTAAAAGAAAAATCACTTTTTATGTATTGTAGTTCCACAGTGAAGCTAAATCATTGGTTGTGGAGACTTTCCTGGAGTTATAGGTCCTCTCAGTGCTGTTGTCTATAGTAAAGCATATAACCTCATTCTGAGCACAATGCACCTTTGTGATGGGAGTGAACTAAGACTATGAAAAAAAAGGTGTAAACTCTGTGCTCTCTGTAACTGTCATTAGTTATGCTGTGTGGGTTTTGAGTCATGGTATTGCAGCCCTAACACTTAGCATTTGTGTTTTCAGGAGCGAGTCCTGCACAAAGGCACCACCAAGAAAAATATTTCATCTTTGCCTTGACGCCACAGCAAGTTCGGGAGGTGTGCATATCCAGGTAGGACTGATTTTGAGGAAAACATTCGCACCCAGGTCCATAAATGATAAATATGAAAATATTGTGTTGCATGTCTAATCTGATTTGTTTCACAGGGACTTTCTACCAGGTGGCCGAAGGGACTATATGGTTCAGATTCAGCTGAGGTGAGAATCTTCAGCTTTCTGTCGTGGAAATAATACATTTTCACATTCTCAGAAAAGTCGAATGCTACCGTTTTTTCACAACATGAAATTTCCATGTAGGAACTTTTAACAAACTTAAGGAAAGTGGTTCAAATGAAACTCATTCATAACTTGACTTTGCTGAGGTTTTGCTTTGGCTATTAAATAAACATTTTTCTTTTTTTGTGTCGTCAGGTTTTGCTTGTCAGAAACAAGTTGCCCTCAAGAGGATAACTACCCAAACAGTCTTTGTATAAAGGTTAATGGGAAACTTTTTCCTCTGCCAGTAAGTGCTAGTTTTACTTCAGTCCCAACAAGAAGCCAATTCGACCGTAACAACGCTAACAAAGCACTTTAATCCACCAGGGTTATGCACCGCCACCGAAAAACGGCGTGGAACAGAAGAGACCAGGAAGATCTCTAAACATCACCTCTCTTGTCCGACTCTCTTCCGCGGTCCCCAATCAGATTTCAGTCACGTGGGCGCCTGAAATTGGCAAAGTGAGAACATCAACACCGTCTTATTCTTTTCCCCACTGGACATCACAGGAACCCGCTCATGGTTGTTCTTTTTCAGACCTACTCCATGTCTGTGTACCTGGTGAGGCAGCTGACGTCCCCGCTGCTGCTGCAGAGGCTGAGGATGAAGGGCATCAGGAACCCGGACCACTCCAGAGCGCTAAGTAACTACAGAGGACACCACTGTGACACTTCACTGTCGTCCTGGAGAAGATTGAACCCTGAATTAGACGCGCCTAACTTCAAAAGAAAACACACTCAGTTTCCCCGGAGCACTGCACAGTGTATTTATACAGCTAGCCTTAAAAAGCGTTTATGAAAAACACCCTAAACCCGCTGCATACTGCTGTGTTTTTAATCCACAGTTGGGCGGTAAGACGTAATCCGTACTGACTGTTTAAACCCAGCAAGGAAAGCGCCATTGGCCAGTTAGTGAGCCGATGGTGTAATTATGAATCCCACAAGAAGCGCTTTAATGCAAAGTGTAACTTTTACGCTACAGATCTTCTCTCAAGGCGAGCAACGGAAAGCAAGGCAAGTAACTCGCCATGCTGCTGATGAATAGCCAATGTTTATTGATTTAGCTGCTTTTAAATAAAGAAAAATATTGGAAAACGTGTTTGTTACTGATTGGCAGAGCTATTTTAATACAGCCGGTCTACTATTACTTCAGGTAGGAAGCATAATCACCTAAAAGAACAGGGGACTTATTTTGAAGAATTCCACTGTTTTGACAAAGAAATGTATCTGATCAGACACTGAAGTATCAAGTCAACACACATATATATGCGATTACACCAGGCGCATTAAAAGGACAAGTCCAGCCAAAGCTATTTGCTGAAAGCCGACGCAGATTGGCCACATCGTTATGTCAGGTTCACAGTAGGGGAAGTTTCTGGATATATTTGTTTTTTGCGTGTTGTATAATAATTTCGTACCCCTGTTGCAGTTAAAGAGAAGCTGACGGCAGATCCGGACAGCGAGGTGGCCACAACAAGCCTGCGAGTCTCACTCATGTGCCCGGTGAGTGAAGGGGAAATCTGAGCAACTTCCATAGATGGCATTTTGTAGAGTCAATTCAGTGTGGATCAGATCTGGGTAGGAGCATGCATTGTGCACAACAAGTACATGACACATTTAACACATTTAACAAGGCACAGAAGCTGGAGATCAGTGACTGTTCTTTTGCCAAAAAATGTGGGGGTATGCATCCACAGTGGTACCATCAGTGGCATATCTCTCTGGCTAAGAAATAACTTGTTGTGCTTGTCTATTTAGTCATATATTCACATGTGACTCTGTATTAAGTTTTGCTTCATGTGTCGCCCCCCCAGCTGGGTAAGATGCGGCTGACGGCGCCGTGCCGGGCCGTAACCTGCTCCCACCTGCAGTGTTTTGACGCCGCCCTCTACCTGCAGATGAACGAAAAGAAGCCCACCTGGATCTGTCCCGTGTGCGACAAGAAGGCCGCGTATGAGAGTCTCATCATCGACGGGTCAGTGAAGCTCATCATATCCATCTTTTATTTGATTGGTTTACATGGGAGGGACAGGACACATTCATAAAACTTTGCTGTAAATGTGCCCAGATGCCATATTTCACATGTACTCCTTGGACTGGTGTGTGTGGTAATGAGAAAAAAACTGTTCCGACACAATTACCAAAGCTCTGCCAAAGATTGTTTAGAAGATGGAAAAAGAACGTCACTCTTTAATCAACAAGAACTCCAACAGAGTGATGGGTCTTCTCTTTGGCGGATTGCTTTCAGGAGTCACATTCTTCATTTTCATTGATATCATCCTCCTGCTTATCAACTTTATAGTTTTGAACCAGGGCCTTTTGGATTGTGGTCAAGCAGCACATGTGCCAAATGTATCTTATTCTCTAATGGGTACGGAACGTATTTAATCAACATACAAGAAAATCTGAATATCAGATCAGCTTTGGAATCGGGGCCAATCGTTTCTTGATGGGAGCTGTAAATAAAGGGTTTGAAACACACAATTGGAGTGTAATGAAAAAGAAAAAGGTTTGTGGATCAGAAACTGAGGAACGTGAAATGATTATATTCCATTTAATTCTTTTCAATTCATTTTATTTTGTACAGCCCAAAATCACAAAGTTGCCTCAAAGATCTTTATAGTCTGCAAACATGAAACATCCTCTGCCTCAAAACCTTCACATCCCTCAAACCCTCAAAACTCCCCCCAAAAGACCGTGACAATGAGACTAGATAGGGAGTATCTTAAAAGATATTTCCATTGATGTGTGTGTTTTGTTCTCTGCTCAGTTTGTTCTTGGAGATCCTGAACGACTGCTCCGATGTGGATGAAATCAAGTTCCAGGAGGACGGAACTTGGTGTCCCATGAGACCAAAGAAAGAAGCTGTCAAAGTCTCCTCTCAGTCGGTTCCCAAAATTGAGAGTAAGTACATCATTGTGGAATTGGTCCTACCGTATCGAAAGTACAGCGGTTGAAATCTGCCCTACAATATGAACAATAACTATCATGCTGAGCGGTAGTGCCTAGAGATGCACAAATCCATCAGTTTCCATGGGAACAGCAACATAATTTTTTCTCCTTTTCGTCCTCCAGCCTCGGCTCCTTTACGCCAGTCATCAGCGGTGCCTCACTCTACTGAGCCCAGCACCGCCAAGAAGGCCGACGTGATCGACCTGACCCTGGAGAGCTCCTCGTCCTCCTCGGACGAAGAGGACTCAGACCCTCCGCTGAAGAAACGCTGTGTTTACATTTGCAAGAACGAGGAGATGCATGCAAAGGGGTGAGCTCACATGTTGGCCACAGCGCTCTGCCATGTTGCTTAAGTCAGTGTTCTGTACTACCACTTCAAGTAAAGCAACATCTATAGTTGTGAAAAGAAATCACCACATCTTGTTAATTGAAGATGGCGACGGCAAAAAAAGCATCTAAACCACAAACCAATGCGGGATGTGGCGAAGAACACGTCCGCTTATCATGTATGTTCTTATCAATAGAGCCGCTGTGCGCATTCAGGCAATAAAATGACACGTTGGTGTGACGCAGCTGATGGCTTCCTGTCCCTGCATCCCAAAATAAATGAATGCATGTTCCCTGATTTTTAAGTATTTGAAATCCAGTGAGGGGGCATTCCGTTCTGTGGGTTCCCTTTTGTCCCGTTTGCACAGGTTCAGTAGGGGCCCATCTCCGGTCATCACTAACGGCCCCTCAGTTTTAAATGTGTGCTGTTCTCTGGATCAATGAGACTCCAGCAGTAACCGTGTGCTCTTCTTCCCTCCCTCTCAGAGTGCTGACCTACCAGCCCACCGTGCGCGTGCCCAACGTCCAGGCCCTGGACCCGTCGTACCTGACCTCCACGCTGGCCGACTATGCAGTCCCCTTCCACCCGTCCACCCTGGCCAGCATCCCAACAGACATGCAGAGTGAGTCGGCGTGGGAGGGGCCTCTGTAAGCGCTGTAACCATGTGCCACTGTTAACGATCCGTTCCCTCTCGCAGGTCTGGATTTCTTTTCCTTAATTCAAGGAGATCCTCAGGTATGTTTGTTCCAGTTTTTTGCTGTTGCTGGCTGCGCTATGCGTGATGTTACTTATCGTATTTTGTATTTGAACCAGGAGATCTATCAGCAGAAGGGACTATTTGTTCAAATTTCTTCTACTTTAGGAAAGGTAACTGAAAATGTAAAAGATTAAGGGATTCGCTTGGAGTGACAGTCTTTCAAAACTATTTTAATACAAGGTTATATTAAAATGAGGGAATCTTTGAGTTGCACTCTGAATTAAATATATTGATATAGTAAATGTTCACCTAGAAAACAAAATCCAGCTATATATGAGCCTTATTGATCTATTTCATTCTAAAACAAAGCCTTTTTGTTGTAAGAGCGACTATTTAAAAGCAATATTCTTTTATTTATAGTCCCATGGGACTGAGGTGATTAAATCTTTCGGACCCACTCATCCTTAGCTGCTACATTTCAGAAAGGCCGATTGAAGAAACAGCCTTTTCTGTACATACATGTTCACTCATCCGGAATGGTTCTGACTGTAACCCCGTTGATCCAGATCAACTCGTTTTTCCCCGAGCAGCACTACCGGCCTCAGATGTTCCTGGACAACCTGACCAGCAGCATGCAGAGTGCGGCCAGCACCAGCTCGGCCCTGGTCTCCTCCTCCAGCAGCCACTACGACACCGGCGGCCACGAGACTCGGGTCATCACGGGAGGAGGAGGGACGGACAGCGGCATATCGGATATTATTTCACTAGACTGAGCCACGTCTCACTGGACCTCTTTTCCCGCAATCTTTTTTTAGTGCGGACTACATGTACATACCTTTTTTTTTTATACCTAGAAGCACTCAAATTGGTATAAATGAGCACTTTGATGGCCTGAACATTTTTACAATCTGCATTTGGGGAAATACTTGTGTGTGCTGTCGTAATTGCAGTATTTAAATCACATGAGATCAAACCAATGATTTAGTTAGTCTTTGACTAGTCCATCCGTATACAGGTGTAGAAATATTTTGAGAACCCTTCCTCCCTGGCAGAAGGATAAATGTCTGTAACCCTTTCCCCCCAGTTGTTCTGGTATTGGAAGTATTAAGGTCATTGAAGTCATCCTTTATACCAATTAGTTTACTTGCACTTGGTGTGCGTCTTCACCAGTCGGGGCGGGTGGAGGGGGAGCCCGGCGCTCTCACCCTGGTACAAAGTGGGGAGGCCCCACGGTGAAAGACTTGTGGACTGACGGACATGCTGTCCACTGTGACCAGCGCGCGCACAGCAGGGACTGGAAACGCTTTCATTTGGTTCTCAAACGCTCAGCCATTACTTCAACGAGGTTTGTCACGGGGCAGCTCTCACGTCACGCTGACGGAAAATGTTTAGTCGGAGCAATAATCATTGATCTAGTGCTGGGTTGAATCATGTTGTAAATGTAATTCAGCACCACTCTCTGACTCCTGAATCCGCTGCCGGGCCTTTACATGCAGCCACTCTATTTACTCGAAGGAGTTGCAAACGTGCCGTTTGTTTTAGGTCAAATCTTTTCCTTTCAGACATGGAGGGGTTCAGGTGCATCGTGTGTCAGCACAGACCCCGTATCTGGACCTGGTCGGCCTATCGCAGCGAAGCGGCTTCGTCGTTATCTCCTTTATCGGCTGTTCTGAAAGGAAAACGCACGCGTCTCCTTCCCCTTACAAATGTGTGCATCAGCTTTTACTAGCGTGAGACGGTTTAGAGGATTTATGACATAATGTGAAATGAGGGTTTGTTTGGTTCATGTTGCCAAAGGTGTGATCTTTAGTTAACATTTTTCTTAAAATCCACTGTAACTCTTCTGAACTCTGGCCTCCACTGTGCTTTTGATTTTGTCGCGTTTCATTTTGATGCAACGTGATATCGGCGGATACTCTGCGGAAATACCTAAAAGAGCGCTTTCTCACAGGTCAAAGCAAGCTGTGTAGACGAAGGACGACCAACGGGGCAGCTGCTGCATCCTAACCGTCTCTCGCTAGATCGCTGACTCCCGGCCACCAGGAGCTAAATATCAGGGACCTGAACTTCACTTCTCGGGACTCGGTGGCCCGCGCAAAATCAATGACTCATCGAAGCGATGCTGCCAGTATCTGAAACACGGAAAGATTTTAGGCCAGTGTATTTATTAAATTCAAACTTTCCAATGGAGGGTGGCAGTTAAGTGTACACGTTAAAAGAAATTTGAAAACTGAAAAATATCAATTGTTTTTAAATCAGTTCGTACCTTGAGTTCTTTCTTTCTCAAAGGCCTCAATAACCAGAACATTTTTGGTAAAATAAAGTGAATGGTTTCAGAGAAAAGTCACCACACTCATCTAGTGGTATCTGATCACATTTAGTCACCACTGAATTAAGTTAACTTAAAACCAGCCTATTCCTTAGGTCTCTGCTTGAATTGCATTTATTTTTAAAAGATTATACCTTTTTACCTATTTTTGTGATGTAATAGAAGGCAAAACCTATGAGATTTATTCAGACGTGTTAATATTAGTGTATGTGTTACTGGTTAAGAGTAAATGAAGATGTCACACAGCAGAAATAAAAGTTTTCAGGTTTGCAAAAAAAGAAACACCTTCAGAAGGTTTACCCCTTTGGAATGATGCAGACGCAGCTTTAAACCTCACCCAAATTGTAGCTCCCACATCACATGCATTATAGTCTTTCTATCCAGGGAGAAGGATCCCTCCTCCTTTTTCTCCATCAAAGGGTTTTCATTTTTTGGGGAGTTTTTCCCGTGCCGATGTGAGGTTTTTGGGGACAGGATGTTGCATGTGTACATAGGAGGACACTCTGCAAAGATTGACTCTGATTAAGTGAAGCAGAAGAACATTAAGGCATAAATGTCACTTATGGTATTCAATACACCCAAATACCTTAATTTGGGCCTTTAATAAAAGTAATATATATATATATTTGCATCAGTCGCAACAATAAAATGCAGAAAAACCCCACTAAAACAAACTTTCATAAATACACATACAACTTACTGTCTGTTGTGCCACTGCTTAAAAGCAGTTCTATTTTAAGGTGAGGCAGAGATGAGCAGTGCAGTTTTTGCAATAAAACGCTGTCTTGATCCTGTGCGTTCCAGCATCGTGGCACCTCTTACAGTATTACTACTTTTCCCGTCTTCTTGCGTCTCATGACGCATGCAAGAGGTAGAGGGCAAGGTGCTTGAGCAGCGCCTTCATCACCTGCTCCCCGAGGGCCTTGTTGGTCAATGGCTTAGCCTGGGTCGGGTCTTGCCTCAGCTTGAACAGCTCAATGTGGAACAGATGGCTGTTCACTACTGCAATGTCAATGAAGTGATAAAGAAATGTCCTATACCACGTCATTGGCTATTACGGCGTGCACCACAAAACAATCAGCGCATCACAAGTCTGCAGGACCTTTGTTTTTCAGGGGACCAGTGGTGGTCCTCTGTGCTGTGCAGGCTAGATGTTGAGATGAAAGTAGCCTAGCAGCTAGCTTAGCATAATATACGTGTGACTACAAATATAAATAATGTTCTCTCAATTAACTAGATAAAAGTAGGGCTCCATTCAGGACCAACCCTTTTGTCGACCAAGGCGACCGCCCAACGTAAAATCTGTCCAAACTGGTACAAAGGGACGAAAACGAAGAAAAGCAGCAGGAGAAGAAAGTCTGCATGCAAATGCAAATAAACATCTGCATTTGACTCTTCCTGTCAGTTAATTAAAAAATAAATCTGAATCTAGATAGATCTAGATCATATGTTTGGTAAAATTATTGGTAAATCATACATTACATTAATATCATGTGGACTCATTCTACTGTCATTGCAGTAAAATGTTATTAAAAAATACTGATGCACGCGTTTTAAAAAAGATAAGGAATTTGTGTTCATAGCATAGCTTCAATTCATTTTATTTTGCATTTTGCACATCGGCGGGGAAAAACTCCCCAAAAAATGAAAAACCCTTCAATGGGGAAAAAAAGGAAGAAACCATAGGGATAGAGTCAGAGGAGGGATCCCCTCCTGGGACGGGCAGACTGCAATGGATGTCATGTGTACAGAATGAACAATGTGAAGGATGTACAATACATTCAATTTCTCTAACAGAAGTGATACAAATAAATCGCAAGTAGCAGAACAAGTGTACGGCAGGACCACCGCAGGGACAACCTCCATCCACAGAAGCTTCTGTGGGGAGAGCGAGCAAAGACTTTAGGAAAGGGTAATGTTGGCTTATGACAACAGTAATATGAATCATATTTAAAATAATGATGATGATGGCAGACTGAAAGTGGAAACTGGTTCCACAAAAGAGGAGCTTGATGGATGGGGGCTAGAGCCTTCAGTTTACTTTTTAAAACTCTAGAAACAACAAGTAACCCAGCATCTATGGAGCATAGCTGCCTTGTAGGGCAATACGGTGTTACAAGCTCTTCAGTATAAGACGGTGCCTCACCAGCAAGTGCCTTGTAGGTGAGGAGAAGTACCTTAAATTCTATTGATTCAACGGGGAGCCAGTGCGGAGAAGTTAATACAGGAGTGATATCCCTTTTCTTAGTTCTTGTTAATACACGTGCTGAAGCATTCTGAATCAACTGGAGAGGTCTAAGAGATTTACAAGACCAGCCCGATAAAATAATTACAGTAATCCAGTCTATAAGTAACAAATGCATGAACTAGTTTTTCTGCATCACTTTGAGACAGGAAGTTCCTGATTTTCGATACATTACGTAGATGAAAAAAGGCAGTCCTTGAAGTCTTCTTTATAAGAGATTCGAAGGACATATACTGGTGAAAGAGAACCCCAAGGTTCTTAATGGTGCTGTTGGATACCAGAGCAATTCCATCCATAGAGACTGTATCACGTGACAGCTGACTTCGAAGGCGCTCTGGAACTATCATGATAACTTCCGTTTTTTCCGAGTTTAGCATCAGGAAGTTGCAGGTCATCCAAGTTTTGATGTCTCCAAGACATTCTTGAAGTCTAACAAGCTAGTTGGTCTCTTCTGACTTGATCGACAGATACAGTTGATTATCGTCTGCATAACAATGGAAGTTTATGCAGTGTTTTCTGATAACGTCGCCCAAAGGAAGCATATACACTACAGGGTAAATAAAATCGGTCCAAGCACAGAACCTTGTGGGACTCCGTGACCAACATTGGTGGTCCTCGAGGATTCACCGTTCACAAACACAAACTGGGATCGATCCGATAAATAGGATTTAAACCTGCTAAGTGCAGTTCCTTTGATACCAATCAAATGTTCTAGTCTCTGCAGCAGAATACAATGATCGATGGTGTCAAATGCAGCACTGAGGTCCAGCAAGACAAGAAAAGAGACCTTGGTTGGATGAGAGTAGAAGATCATTCGTAATTTTCACCAGTGCCATTTCTGTGCTATGATGCACTCGAAAATAGAATGAATTGAAGCTATGCTATGAACACAAATTCCTTATCTTTTTTTAAACCCCTGCATCAGTATTTTTTAATAACATTTTACTGCAATGACAGTAGAATGAGTCCACATGATATGATTTACCAATACTTTTACCAAACATGTGATCTAGATCTTTCTAGATTCAGATTTATTTTTAATTAACTGACAGGAAGACAGTGACGACTTGTATAGCCGCATGTCGTCATTCCGCCGCTGGTTGTCGAGGTGGTGCCCAGTAAATAATATGGGCTTCGTTGATCACTGGAAGACGTCTTGGGGAGAGCCTGGTCTGATTAGGAGGGACGGCATCCATCAAACTTTGGATGGCGCTCAACCAGAAGGAGAACCTTAGAAATGGGTTCAAACTTCTGAACTTAACATCGAATATGTCAATCCATTTATTTATGTAACAAAAATAACAAACAATTCGGTCCACAATCCGCCGTGCCTCACGGTCAAAAGTCATCTGCCTCGCTGTGCGCCACACCTGCACTAATTAACCCTGGTGTTATAGGCTTGTGGCAGAAACAGCGCCATCCCATTGCAGTATTCAGAATGGCTCCAACAGGATCAAAGACACAAGTAGAAGAGTTACATTTTGAAATTGTAGAAGTCAGTTGATCAAGGTTGATGGAAGAGAAGCCATTCAAGTAGGTATCAGGGCCCACTGCTGGAGTTCATAAAGTCGGTACTACTGAGGTCCACAGGAATACACGGCTCGACAGCACTGTGACTTTCTATCAGTCTGGCTACATTGCTGAATTTTTCCTATATTAATGATGAGTAATAAGACGCTCTTGCGTTACGGAGAGCCTTCTTGTATGTTTTAACGCTGTCTTGCCAAACTAGCCTAGATCCTTCTGATTTGGTGGAACGCCATAACCGTTCAAGTTTCTGCACAGTTTGCTTTAAGTTCTGGGTTTGAGGGTTAAACCAAGGAGCGAACTTCCTCCTTCTTTCCATTCTTCTTTCTAGAGGAGCAATAGCGTCCAACGTCACTCCCAAAGAACCTATGGCAGTAATAAGAAGATGGTCAATTTGTGATGGACTGAAGTTTTTACAGGTATCTTCTGATATCTTGAGACAGGACACTGAACTTAGAGCAGAGGGAATGGCTTCTTTGAATGAGGCTACAGCGGTATCCAATAAACATAGACCGTGAACCCATTTCTAAGGTTCTTCTTCTGGTTGAGCGCCATCCAAAGTCCCTCCTAATCAGACCAGGCTCTCCCCAAAACGTCTTCCAGTGATCAACGAAGCCCATATTATTTACTTGGCACCACCTCGACAACCAGCGCCGGAATGACGACATGCGGCTATACAAGTCGTCACTGATCAAGTTTGGGAGGGGGCCAGAGAATTTGTTTTAGCGCAGACCTGGGCATTCCACATGGAAAACCTGTGTGGATATATGCACATATATGAAACCTATATGCAGTATATATGTACATATACGTATCTATGTACATATATACTGCATATATGCGTATATATGCCACATATAGGCGACCTACAGTATATGTGGCATATTTGCGCATCTATGAAACCTATATGCAGTTTATATGCTGCATATATGCACATATATGATAATACATATGCTGCATACATGCCATTCTTGATCCCACCTTTCCTTTTCTAAAACCACATTTCTGGGGTATTGCGCTCAATGTGCTGTAAGGTGTGTAGTCTTCTATTTTGTAGAACATGTACTGTTGCAAATAACCTCATGGCATATTGTTGTTGTCTGAAGTGTTCATAAATAATAATAATATTCACCCCTCCTTCACCCTTAATCCCCTCTGTCCGGCCTTATTTAGGTCAACATATGTGCATATATATGTGCATATAGGCACACATATATGCATGTATATAGTTAAATTTTTGCATGTATATACAGGTCCTTCTCAAAAAATTAGCATATTGTGATAAACGTAATGATACAAATTAAACTTTCATATATTTTAGATTCATTCCACACCAACTGAAATATTTCAGGTCTTTTGTTTTAATACTGATGATTTTGGCATACAGCTCATGAAAACCCCAAAATCCTATCTCCAAAAATTAGCATATCATGAAAAGGTTCTCTAAACGAGCTATTAACCTAATCATCTGAATCAACTAATTAACTCTAAACACCTGCAAAAGATTCCTGAGGCTTTTAAAAACTCCCAGCCTGGTTCATTACCCAAAACCGCAATCATGGGTAAGACTGCCGACCTGACTGCTGTCCAGAAGGCCATCATTGACACCCTCAAGTGAGAGGGAAAGACACCGAATTTTTTGTTCGGTAAAGTGCTGTATCAAGGCACCTCAGTGCGAAGTCTGTGGGAAGGAAAAAGTGTGGCAAAAAACGCTGCACAACAAGAAGAGGTTACTTAATTAATTAATTTTTATCATTACATTACGGAAAATAATGAACTTTTATCACAATATGCTAAGGACCTGTACGTGTGCATATATGTGTACATGTATGCGTGCATATATGCACCTATATGTACATATAACATATATAACATATAGGAAAACGGCCAATTTCATATATGTCACATATAAATATATCAAAAACCTATATCAAAACATATATGTTTAAATAGGTTCTTTCCATGTGGGATTGTACGGCCCGCGGGATGATTCTGACCGGCCCGCGAAAGATTACATAAGACGCAATCGTGCACGTCAACTGTGCACGTGAAATGCGTGTGATTGACTTCGTTCCGTGTCACCCCTGAAAAATTTGAAAATGTCAGCTCATGCCAAAAAGAGGAAAGTGGATGCCGAAAGCAGAATTTTCTAAACAAACATGGACTACTATTTTTTTTCTTTACTGATAGTGCACCCACTGATGTTCAGCTTGAACTCATTGACCTGCAGTCTGATTGACTCCTGAAAGAGCACTTTAAGTCAGCATCACTGCTAGAGTTCTACTGTGCTCTCAAGGAGGAGAACTTTCCAAACATGAGGAGACATGCTCAGAAGATGTTGGTTCTCTTTGGATCCACCTACATATGTAGCATCTGCACCTCAGACATTCAGCCTGACTTGGAATATAACAAGTGAAATGAAACACTTGATCTAGCTAAAGATTAAAGGTTTAATATAGGCATTTAAAGTCAAAAAGGCTACAAAACTGGGACACTTTTCTTTACACAGTTTAGTGACGTGTCTTGTTCATTTTGGCTACAAAGATGTGATGTCTTTAGAAAGCTAACAAAATGCTGGTTTCAATAGTATATGAAACTCAAAATGCTATGTTATTAATGTGACTGAAAGAGTCAAATCCTTCACATTTTGTAAATTCTATTTGAATAAATGATCATTTTGAAAGCTAAACTCACCTTTTAATTGCCAAATAACACACGCTTACCAGCGGTCAAAACAATGACATTTACTGCTTTTTATGTAGAAATAAGCAGGCATAGTTGAGTTCGGCATTTTGGCCATCCAAAATATTTTCAGTTGCTCATTTGAGAGCGAACGCTACGTCTACGTGGTCGGCACCGACTACGGGAGATGGCTGGTTAACTTCAGCAGCTATTGACTGAGCCTCCATGGTGCGGAGCCGCGCTCCTAACTCACTAAGCCTCGCCTCCAACCTATCAAATATACTACACGTCTTACATGTACCATAATCCGCAAGGGGGGCAGAGGAATAGCTAAACATATGACACACCGAACAAGAACAGGAGCAGGAGAGGTAGGGAGGGAAGACGTCACAAGGTTAGCTGCTAAGCTAATGCTAATAGAGGTAACGTTGACGCTAAACAACGTCTAAGCAACTATTCAATTGAACGAAAAAGTGCTGCACGGTGAGGCGTTTAACAACGCCACGAAAATAATTCGCCGCTTATACTAAAATAGATCACGACACAATCAACTTAGTATAGCTACAGCTGTGAAAAAGTTGAATCACACACGCTGCCCCTTCAGACACCGTCATAGTCCTGTGGGATTCGCCAGAGATGCACCAACACAACTGACATCACGTGGTTCCATTTGATCACGTGGTCCATTTGATCACGTGGTCCATTTGTTGACGTATCATAGTTCAATTCGATCATGTGGTCGATTTGATGACATCACATCCAACTGATGTTATTCCCATTCCATTCCCACCACTTGAAGAAGCACAGTGGACTCACCAAGTCAATACAGACAGTTTCATAGTCCACTGACTTCCCTCGCTTTCAAGATGTTGGACATGAGCCTTCAGGATTTGGTAGTGAAGAGACAGGCACCATTGACTCTCAATGAAATTCGCCCCATAACTTATCAGCTACTTGTGGCATTTACCATGCTAGAGGATCTCCGCATTCTTTACACAGACTTGAAACCTGACAACATTATGCTTGTCAACCACCAAGATGAGCCTTTCAAGGTAAAATTAATTGACTTTAGTTTGGCCATTCCAGCCTCCGAAGTGAGGGCAGGAATAATTGTGCAACCTTGTGCTTACCGAGCACCTGAAGTGACCTTGGGCCTCCCAATATCAGAAGCAATTGACATGTGGGCACTGGGATGTGTTTTGGCATCTCTGTTTTTTGGCCAGGATATTTTCAAGGGAGAATCAGCATACGATGTAATGAAAACTGTTTGCTGCCTGCTGGGTCAGCCACAAGACCACCTGCTAAATGCTGGAACAAACACTCGACAGTATTTCAAGAGAATTTACCGTCCTGGCAATTCACAATGGACACTAAAGACACCACAAGAGTCCAAGAAGGAAAATAATAACCAGCTAAAATGGTCAAAGTGGCGGTTCGACCATGTTGGAAATTTGGCTGACGCAGTAGATATCTTTTCAGATGCAATTGATGAGGTTGAACATAAAGACACAGCGGCATTTTTAAATCTCCTTCAAATGTTGCTAAACTCAGATGCTGAAGCAAGAATAACACCTCGGCATGCCTTGAAACATTCTTTTGTGACTATGAGTCACCTGGCAGACTACGCTCACAGAAGCTCTTATACACAAACTGCCTCTAAGCTGATGGTCGTCTGCCCTGGGTGTGATTTAGACGAATGTCAGGAATATCTTAGCAGTTCCGAAAACGACATGGAATTAACTGACTCTGAAGAGGTGTTTCTTCAAAAGATAGACAACTCCAGCCTTGCACACTGCCCAGAATCCCGCCGTGGATCTCCAACCTCACTGAAACAATTGCAGGATAAGGAGTATCCCTTACTCTGCAACAAGTCTGTTCAATACAAAGTTTTGGACTATATTGGAGAAGGAAGTTATGGACACGTACTCAAGTGTGTCAATTTAAAAACAAACAAGAATACGGCCATAAAGTTTCACAAAGACGTTAAGAATTATGCCAAAGAAGTAGAGATGCTGGAAAAGCTCAGGACCCTTGACCCAAAGAAAAACAACTTGGTGACATTCATGGACAGTTTTATAGTTAATGACATGGCTTGCATCACTTTTGAGTTGCTAGACAGGAGCCTTTACGATTTGATGAATGAGAATCAGGATCTAACTATTAGTGAAATCCGTCCGATAACTCATCAGCTACTTGTAGCATTAAACGCGCTAAAGAGTGTTGGCCTCATTTACCAAGACCTGAAACTTGACAACATTATGCTCATCAACCACAAAGATGAGCCCTACAAGGTGAAACTAATTGACTTTGGTATAGCCATACCAGCCTCCGAAGTGGCGGAAAGAAGGATTCATCAAGTTTGTGTATACCGAGCACCAGAAGTGACCTTGGGCCTCCCCATATCAGAAGCCATTGACATGTGGTCACTGGGATGTGTTTTGACATCTCTGTTTTTTGGCCAGGATATCTTCAACGGAGAATCAACATACGACGTAATGAAAACTATTTGCTGTCTGCTGGGTCAGCCACAAGACCACCTGCTAAATGCTGGAAGAGACACTCACCACTATTTTACGAGAAAAAACTGCTCAGGCAATTCACAATGGAGACTACAAACACCAGAAGAGTACAACGAGGGACATCATGAACAACTGCATTTGTCAACGTGGCCATTCGACCGTATTGGAAATTTGGCTCGCGCAGTAGATAGGCATTCAGATGCAATTGAAGACGATGAACTTGAAGACAAAGAGGCATTTATAAATCTCGTTCAAATGTTGCTCAATTCAGATGGTGAAACAAGAATAACACCTGAGCATGCCTTGGAACATTCTTTTGTGACTATGAGTCACCTGGCCGACTACGCACACGATAGCTCTTATACACAAACTGCCTTTGAGCTGATGGTCGTCTGCCCTGCGTGTGATTCAGACGAATGTCGTGAATATCTCACTGATCTCAAAAGCGACATGAAATCAACTCACTCAAGAGATGTTTCCTCAAACATTGACAACTCCAAGCCTGAGGAAACACCCTGCACAGAACCCAACTGTGTAACTCCAACCTCACTGGAACCATCACAGGAAAATGAGCGTCCCTTGCTTTGCAACAAGTCTGTACAATACAAAGTATTGGAGACTGTTGGAGAAGGAGATTTTGGACAAGTAGTCAAGTGCGTCAATTTGAAAACAAACGAGAATTTGGCCATAAAGTTTCTCAAAGACGTTAATGATTACACCGAAGAAGTAAAGATCCTGAAAAAGCTCAGCATCCTTGACCCAGAGAAAAACAACTTAGTGACATTCATGGACAGTTTCATAGTTGATGACATGTCTTGCATCGCTTTTGAGTTGCTAGACAGGAGCCTTTACGATTTGATGGTAGAGAGAGAGGGACCATTGACTCTTAATGAAATCCGTCCCATAACTCATCAGCTACTTGAAGCATTTAACGCCCTGAAGAGTATCGGCCTCCTTTACGTAGACATGAAACTTAACAACATTATGCTCGTCAACCACCAAGATGAGCCCTTCAGAGTTAAATTAATAGATTTTGGTTTGGCCATGCCAGCCTGGAGAGTATGGGATGGAATGATTATTCAACCTTCTGCATACCGAGCACCAGAAGTGACCTTGGGCCTCCCCATATCAGAAGCCATTGACATGTGGGCACTGGGATGTGTTTTGGCATCTCTGTTTTTTGGCCAGGATATCTTCAATAGAGAATCAACATACGACGTAATGAAAACTGTTTGTTGTCTGCTGGGTCAGCCACAAGACCACCTGCTAAATGCTGGAAAATACACCAACCAGTATTTCAAGAGAAAACACTGCTCTGACAATTCACAATGGACACTAAAGACACCAAAAGAGTACAAGAAGCAAAATGATAACCAACTGCCATTGTCAATGTGGCGATTCAACGATGTCGGAAATTTGGCTGACGCAATAGATATCTATTCAGATGCAATTGACGAGGTTGAATTTAAAGACACGGGGGCATTTTTAAATCTCATTCAAATGTTGCTCAATTCCGATGCTGAAACAAGAATAAAACCTCAGCATGCCTTGAAACAATCTTTTGTGACTATGAGTCACCTGGCAGACTACGCTCACAGAAGCTCTTACACACAAACTGCCTTTAAGCTGATGGTCGTCTGTTACAGTCTCTGAGACACCGTGAGACAGTCTCTGAGACAGTGTGAGACAGTCTGTGAGGCTGTGTGAAACAGTCTCTGAGACAGTGTGAGACAGTCTGTGAGGCTGTGTGAAACAGTCTCTGAGACAGTGTGAGACAGTCTGTGAGGCTGTGTGAAACAGTCTCTATAACAGTGTGAGACAGTCTGTGAGGCTGTGTGAAACAGTCTCTGAGACAGTGTGAGACAGTCTGTGAGGCTGTGTGAAACAGTCTCTATAACAGTGTGAGACAGTCTGTGAGGCTGTGTGAAACAGTCTCTGAGACAGTGTGAGACAGTCTGTGAGGCTGTGTGAAACAGTCTCTATAACAGTGTGAGACAGTCTGTGAGGCTGTGTGAAACAGTCTCTGAGACAGTGTGAGACAGTCTGTGAGGCTGTGTGAAACAGTCTCTATAACAGTGTGAGACAGTCTGTGAGGCTGTGTGAAACAGTCTCTGAGACAGTGTGAGACAGTCTGTGAGGCTGTGTGAAACAGTCTCTATAACAGTGTGAGACAGTCTGTGAGGCTGTGTGAAACAGTCTCTGAGACAGTGTGAGACAGTCTGTGAGGCTGTGTGAAACAGTCCCTATAACAGTGTGAGAGGGTCTGTGAGACTGTGTGAAACAGTCTCTGAGACAGTGTGAGACAGTCTGTGAGACTGTGTGAGACAGTCTCTATAACAGTGTGAGACAGTCTGTGAGGCTGTGTGAAACAGTCTCTGAGACAGTGTGAGACAGTCTGTGAGACTGTGTGAGAGTCATTACCCCCCCTTTCTACCCCAGCTTCTGGTCGTGTTGTGTGGTGGTTAGCACTGTCGCCTCACAGCACTAAGGTCGTGGGTTTGACTCTGCTCGTTGGCCTCTCTGTGTGGAGTCGTCATGTTCTCCCTGTGGTTCTCTCCGGGTACTCCGGCTTCCTCCTAAAGTCCCAAGACTATTTTCAGTCTTTCTCATTTCTATATTTTCAGCAATCCTTTCATCCTTTTACATACACATCAGCTAATGATAGCCTAGTATGTTAAGCTAACGTCAGCGAACAGCTAACTTGAATATCAATATAACAGAGCCACGAGCAACGAATGTGCATGTTGTCAACAACTGGTGGTAACACATCCCGTCGGACCAGGATTATTTATTTATATTCATTAATTAACTTTTCTCCCCATGTTATCGTGGTAACCTCTCCAGCAGGGCCGAGCTCCTCCTCAGGAATCAGGAATCAGGATCAGGAATCAGGAATCAGGAAACGTTTATTGCCATAATATGTAGTACATACATGGAATTTGCCTTGGCGGTAGGTGCATGACAGAAGACAGTATAATAATGACGACATAGTCCAAATAAGATAAAAATATAAAATATAATAAAATATAAGCTATGGGGGAGTACGCTAAAAACTAAAGCTATGGGTTAGTAAGTTAGAGGAGATAAGATAAAATTAGAAATAAAAATAAAGATAAAGTGCACCAGCTGAACAAAGTGACGAGTGACAAGTGAAAGTGACACAGTGAATGAATGAACATGGGAGTCAGAGTCAGTCAGAGGGGGCCCGGGCTCTGTTGATGAGCCCGACTGCCGAAGGGAAGAAACTGTTCGTGTGGCGGGAGGTCTTGTGAGACAGTCTCTGAGACAGTGTGAGACAGTCTGCGAGGCTGTGTAAAACAGTCTCTATAACAGTGTGAGACAGTCTGTGAGACTGTGTGAAACAGTCTCTATAACAGTGTGAGACAGTCTGTGAGACTGTGTGAGAGTCATTACCCCCCCTTTCTACCCCAGCTTCTGGTCGTGTTGTGTGGTGGTTAGCACTGTCGCCTCACAGCACTAAGGTCGTGGGTTTGACTCTGCTCGTTGGCCTCTCTGTGTGGAGTCGTCATGTTCTCCCTGTGGTTCTCTCCGGGTACTCCGGCTTCCTCCTAAAGTCCCAAGACTATTTTCAGTCTTTCTCATTTCTATATTTTCAGCAATCCTTTCATCCTTTTACATACACATCAGCTAATGATAGCCTAGTATGTTAAGCTAACGTCAGCGAACAGCTAACTTGAATATCAATATAACAGAGCCACGAGCAACGAATGTGCATGTTGTCAACAACTGGTGGTAACACATCCCGTCGGACCAGGATTATTTATTTATATTCATTAATTAACTTTTCTCCCCATGTTATCGTGGTAACCTCTCCAGCAGGGCCGAGCTCCTCCTCAGGAATCTGCGATACTGTGAGACAGTCAGTTAGGCTGTGTGAAACAGTCTCTATAACAGTGTGAGACAGTCTGTGAGACTGTGTGAGAGTCATTACCCCCCCTTTCTACCCCAGCTTCTGGTCGTGTTGTGTGGTGGTTAGCACTGTCGCCTCACAGCACTAAGGTCGTGGGTTTGACTCTGCTCGTTGGCCTCTCTGTGTGGAGTCGTCATGTTCTCCCTGTGGTTCTCTCCGGGTACTCCGGCTTCCTCCTAAAGTCCCAAGACTATTTTCAGTCTTTCTCATTTCTATATTTTCAGCAATCCTTTCATCCTTTTACATACACATCAGCTAATGATAGCCTAGTATTTTAAGCTAACGTCAGCGAACAGCTAACTTGAATATCAATATAACAGTCTCTGAGACAGTGTGAGACAGTCTGTGAGACTGTGTGAGACAGTCTCTGAGACAGTGTGAGACAGTCTGTGACAGCTAACTTGAATATCAATATAACAGAGCCACGAGCAACGAATGTGCATGTTGTCAACAACTGGTGGTAACACATCCCGTCGGACCAGGATTATTTATTTATATTCATTAATTAACTTTTCTCCCCATGTTATCGTGGTAACCTCTCCAGCAGGGCCGAGCTCCTCCTCAGGAATCAGGAATCAGGATCAGGAATCAGGAATCAGGAAACGTTTATTGCCATAATATGTAGTACATACATGGAATTTGCCTTGGCGGTAGGTGCATGACAGAAGACAGTATAATAATGACGACATAGTCCAAATAAGATAAAAATATAAAATATAATAAAATATAAGCTATGGGGGAGTACGCTAAAAACTAAAGCTATGGGTTAGTAAGTTAGAGGAGATAAGATAAAATTAGAAATAAAAATAAAGATAAAGTGCACCAGCTGAACAAAGTGACGAGTGACAAGTGAAAGTGACACAGTGAATGAATGAACATGGGAGTCAGAGTCAGTCAGAGGGGGCCCGGGCTCTGTTGATGAGCCCGACTGCCGAAGGGAAGAAACTGTATGTGTGGCGGGAGGTCTTGTGAGACAGTCTCTGAGACAGTGTGAGACAGTCTGCGAGGCTGTGTAAAACAGTCTCTATAACAGTGTGAGACAGTCTGTGAGACTGTGTGAAACAGTCTCTATAACAGTGTGAGACAGTCTGTGAGACTGTGTGAGAGTCATTACCCCCCCTTTCTACCCCAGCTTCTGGTCGTGTTGTGTGGTGGTTAGCACTGTCGCCTCACAGCACTAAGGTCGTGGGTTTGACTCTGCTCGTTGGCCTCTCTGTGTGGAGTCGTCATGTTCTCCCTGTGGTTCTCTCCGGGTACTCCGGCTTCCTCCTAAAGTCCCAAGACTATTTTCAGTCTTTCTCATTTCTATATTTTCAGCAATCCTTTCATCCTTTTACATACACATCAGCTAATGATAGCCTAGTATGTTAAGCTAACGTCAGCGAACAGCTAACTTGAATATCAATATAACAGAGCCACGAGCAACGAATGTGCATGTTGTCAACAACTGGTGGTAACACATCCCGTCGGACCAGGATTATTTATTTATATTCATTAATTAACTTTTCTCCCCATGTTATCGTGGTAACCTCTCCAGCAGGGCCGAGCTCCTCCTCAGGAATCTGCGATACTGTGAGACAGTCAGTTAGGCTGTGTGAAACAGTCTCTATAACAGTGTAAGACAGTCTGTGAGACTGTGTGAGAGTCATTACCCCCCCTTTCTACCCCAGCTTCTGGTCGTGTTGTGTGGTGGTTAGCACTGTCGCCTCACAGCACTAAGGTCGTGGGTTTGACTCTGCTCGTTGGCCTCTCTGTGTGGAGTCGTCATGTTCTCCCTGTGGTTCTCTCCGGGTACTCCGGCTTCCTCCTAAAGTCCCAAGACTATTTTCAGTCTTTCTCATTTCTATATTTTCAGCAATCCTTTCATCCTTTTACATACACATCAGCTAATGATAGCCTAGTATGTTAAGCTAACGTCAGCGAACAGCTAACTTGAATATCAATATAACAGAGCCACGAGCAACGAATGTGCATGTTGTCAACAACTGGTGGTAACACATCCCGTCGGACCAGGATTATTTATTTATATTCATTAATTAACTTTTCTCCCCATGTTATCGTGGTAACCTCTCCAGCAGGGCCGAGCTCCTCCTCAGGAATCAGGAATCAGGATCAGGAATCAGGAATCAGGAAACGTTTATTGCCATAATATGTAGTACATACATGGAATTTGCCTTGGCGGTAGGTGCATGACAGAAGACAGTATAATAATGACGACATAGTCCAAATAAGATAAAAATATAAAATATAATAAAATATAAGCTATGGGGGAGTACGCTAAAAACTAAAGCTATGGGTTAGTAAGTTAGAGGAGATAAGATAAAATTAGAAATAAAAATAAAGATAAAGTGCACCAGCTGAACAAAGTGACGAGTGACAAGTGAAAGTGACACAGTGAATGAATGAACATGGGAGTCAGAGTCAGTCAGAGGGGGCCCGGGCTCTGTTGATGAGCCCGACTGCCGAAGGGAAGAAACTGTATGTGTGGCGGGAGGTCTTGTGAGACAGTCTCTGAGACAGTGTGAGACAGTCTGCGAGGCTGTGTAAAACAGTCTCTATAACAGTGTGAGACAGTCTGTGAGACTGTGTGAAACAGTCTCTATAACAGTGTGAGACAGTCTGTGAGACTGTGTGAGAGTCATTACCCCCCCTTTCTACCCCAGCTTCTGGTCGTGTTGTGTGGTGGTTAGCACTGTCGCCTCACAGCACTAAGGTCGTGGGTTTGACTCTGCTCGTTGGCCTCTCTGTGTGGAGTCGTCATGTTCTCCCTGTGGTTCTCTCCGGGTACTCCGGCTTCCTCCTAAAGTCCCAAGACTATTTTCAGTCTTTCTCATTTCTATATTTTCAGCAATCCTTTCATCCTTTTACATACACATCAGCTAATGATAGCCTAGTATGTTAAGCTAACGTCAGCGAACAGCTAACTTGAATATCAATATAACAGAGCCACGAGCAACGAATGTGCATGTTGTCAACAACTGGTGGTAACACATCCCGTCGGACCAGGATTATTTATTTATATTCATTAATTAACTTTTCTCCCCATGTTATCGTGGTAACCTCTCCAGCAGGGCCGAGCTCCTCCTCAGGAATCTGCGATACTGTGAGACAGTCAGTTAGGCTGTGTGAAACAGTCTCTATAACAGTGTAAGACAGTCTGTGAGACTGTGTGAGAGTCATTACCCCCCCTTTCTACCCCAGCTTCTGGTCGTGTTGTGTGGTGGTTAGCACTGTCGCCTCACAGCACTAAGGTCGTGGGTTTGACTCTGCTCGTTGGCCTCTCTGTGTGGAGTCGTCATGTTCTCCCTGTGGTTCTCTCCGGGTACTCCGGCTTCCTCCTAAAGTCCCAAGACTATTTTCAGTCTTTCTCATTTCTATATTTTCAGCAATCCTTTCATCCTTTTACATACACATCAGCTAATGATAGCCTAGTATGTTAAGCTAACGTCAGCGAACAGCTAACTTGAATATCAATATAACAGAGCCACGAGCAACGAATGTGCATGTTGTCAACAACTGGTGGTAACACATCCCGTCGGACCAGGATTATTTATTTATATTCATTAATTAACTTTTCTCCCCATGTTATCGTGGTAACCTCTCCAGCAGGGCCGAGCTCCTCCTCAGGAATCAGGAATCAGGATCAGGAATCAGGAATCAGGAAACGTTTATTGCCATAATATGTAGTACATACATGGAATTTGCCTTGGCGGTAGGTGCATGACAGAAGACAGTATAATAATGACGACATAGTCCAAATAAGATAAAAATATAAAATATAATAAAATATAAGCTATGGGGGAGTACGCTAAAAACTAAAGCTATGGGTTAGTAAGTTAGAGGAGATAAGATAAAATTAGAAATAAAAATAAAGATAAAGTGCACCAGCTGAACAAAGTGACGAGTGACAAGTGAAAGTGACACAGTGAATGAATGAACATGGGAGTCAGAGTCAGTCAGAGGGGGCCCGGGCTCTGTTGATGAGCCCGACTGCCGAAGGGAAGAAACTGTATGTGTGGCGGGAGGTCTTGTGAGACAGTCTCTGAGACAGTGTGAGACAGTCTGCGAGGCTGTGTAAAACAGTCTCTATAACAGTGTGAGACAGTCTGTGAGACTGTGTGAAACAGTCTCTATAACAGTGTGAGACAGTCTGTGAGACTGTGTGAGAGTCATTACCCCCCCTTTCTACCCCAGCTTCTGGTCGTGTTGTGTGGTGGTTAGCACTGTCGCCTCACAGCACTAAGGTCGTGGGTTTGACTCTGCTCGTTGGCCTCTCTGTGTGGAGTCGTCATGTTCTCCCTGTGGTTCTCTCCGGGTACTCCGGCTTCCTCCTAAAGTCCCAAGACTATTTTCAGTCTTTCTCATTTCTATATTTTCAGCAATCCTTTCATCCTTTTACATACACATCAGCTAATGATAGCCTAGTATGTTAAGCTAACGTCAGCGAACAGCTAACTTGAATATCAATATAACAGAGCCACGAGCAACGAATGTGCATGTTGTCAACAACTGGTGGTAACACATCCCGTCGGACCAGGATTATTTATTTATATTCATTAATTAACTTTTCTCCCCATGTTATCGTGGTAACCTCTCCAGCAGGGCCGAGCTCCTCCTCAGGAATCTGCGATACTGTGAGACAGTCAGTTAGGCTGTGTGAAACAGTCTCTATAACAGTGTAAGACAGTCTGTGAGACTGTGTGAGAGTCATTACCCCCCCTTTCTACCCCAGCTTCTGGTCGTGTTGTGTGGTGGTTAGCACTGTCGCCTCACAGCACTAAGGTCGTGGGTTTGACTCTGCTCGTTGGCCTCTCTGTGTGGAGTCGTCATGTTCTCCCTGTGGTTCTCTCCGGGTACTCCGGCTTCCTCCTAAAGTCCCAAGACTATTTTCAGTCTTTCTCATTTCTATATTTTCAGCAATCCTTTCATCCTTTTACATACACATCAGCTAATGATAGCCTAGTATGTTAAGCTAACGTCAGCGAACAGCTAACTTGAATATCAATATAACAGAGCCACGAGCAACGAATGTGCATGTTGTCAACAACTGGTGGTAACACATCCCGTCGGACCAGGATTATTTATTTATATTCATTAATTAACTTTTCTCCCCATGTTATCGTGGTAACCTCTCCAGCAGGGCCGAGCTCCTCCTCAGGAATCAGGAATCAGGATCAGGAATCAGGAATCAGGAAACGTTTATTGCCATAATATGTAGTACATACATGGAATTTGCCTTGGCGGTAGGTGCATGACAGAAGACAGTATAATAATGACGACATAGTCCAAATAAGATAAAAATATAAAATATAATAAAATATAAGCTATGGGGGAGTACGCTAAAAACTAAAGCTATGGGTTAGTAAGTTAGAGGAGATAAGATAAAATTAGAAATAAAAATAAAGATAAAGTGCACCAGCTGAACAAAGTGACGAGTGACAAGTGAAAGTGACACAGTGAATGAATGAACATGGGAGTCAGAGTCAGTCAGAGGGGGCCCGGGCTCTGTTGATGAGCCCGACTGCCGAAGGGAAGAAACTGTATGTGTGGCGGGAGGTCTTGTGAGACAGTCTCTGAGACAGTGTGAGACAGTCTGCGAGGCTGTGTAAAACAGTCTCTATAACAGTGTGAGACAGTCTGTGAGACTGTGTGAAACAGTCTCTATAACAGTGTGAGACAGTCTGTGAGACTGTGTGAGAGTCATTACCCCCCCTTTCTACCCCAGCTTCTGGTCGTGTTGTGTGGTGGTTAGCACTGTCGCCTCACAGCACTAAGGTCGTGGGTTTGACTCTGCTCGTTGGCCTCTCTGTGTGGAGTCGTCATGTTCTCCCTGTGGTTCTCTCCGGGTACTCCGGCTTCCTCCTAAAGTCCCAAGACTATTTTCAGTCTTTCTCATTTCTATATTTTCAGCAATCCTTTCATCCTTTTACATACACATCAGCTAATGATAGCCTAGTATGTTAAGCTAACGTCAGCGAACAGCTAACTTGAATATCAATATAACAGAGCCACGAGCAACGAATGTGCATGTTGTCAACAACTGGTGGTAACACATCCCGTCGGACCAGGATTATTTATTTATATTCATTAATTAACTTTTCTCCCCATGTTATCGTGGTAACCTCTCCAGCAGGGCCGAGCTCCTCCTCAGGAATCTGCGATACTGTGAGACAGTCAGTTAGGCTGTGTGAAACAGTCTCTATAACAGTGTAAGACAGTCTGTGAGACTGTGTGAGAGTCATTACCCCCCCTTTCTACCCCAGCTTCTGGTCGTGTTGTGTGGTGGTTAGCACTGTCGCCTCACAGCACTAAGGTCGTGGGTTTGACTCTGCTCGTTGGCCTCTCTGTGTGGAGTCGTCATGTTCTCCCTGTGGTTCTCTCCGGGTACTCCGGCTTCCTCCTAAAGTCCCAAGACTATTTTCAGTCTTTCTCATTTCTATATTTTCAGCAATCCTTTCATCCTTTTACATACACATCAGCTAATGATAGCCTAGTATGTTAAGCTAACGTCAGCGAACAGCTAACTTGAATATCAATATAACAGAGCCACGAGCAACGAATGTGCATGTTGTCAACAACTGGTGGTAACACATCCCGTCGGACCAGGATTATTTATTTATATTCATTAATTAACTTTTCTCCCCATGTTATCGTGGTAACCTCTCCAGCAGGGCCGAGCTCCTCCTCAGGAATCAGGAATCAGGATCAGGAATCAGGAATCAGGAAACGTTTATTGCCATAATATGTAGTACATACATGGAATTTGCCTTGGCGGTAGGTGCATGACAGAAGACAGTATAATAATGACGACATAGTCCAAATAAGATAAAAATATAAAATATAATAAAATATAAGCTATGGGGGAGTACGCTAAAAACTAAAGCTATGGGTTAGTAAGTTAGAGGAGATAAGATAAAATTAGAAATAAAAATAAAGATAAAGTGCACCAGCTGAACAAAGTGACGAGTGACAAGTGAAAGTGACACAGTGAATGAATGAACATGGGAGTCAGAGTCAGTCAGAGGGGGCCCGGGCTCTGTTGATGAGCCCGACTGCCGAAGGGAAGAAACTGTATGTGTGGCGGGAGGTCTTGTGAGACAGTCTCTGAGACAGTGTGAGACAGTCTGCGAGGCTGTGTAAAACAGTCTCTATAACAGTGTGAGACAGTCTGTGAGACTGTGTGAAACAGTCTCTATAACAGTGTGAGACAGTCTGTGAGACTGTGTGAGAGTCATTACCCCCCCTTTCTACCCCAGCTTCTGGTCGTGTTGTGTGGTGGTTAGCACTGTCGCCTCACAGCACTAAGGTCGTGGGTTTGACTCTGCTCGTTGGCCTCTCTGTGTGGAGTCGTCATGTTCTCCCTGTGGTTCTCTCCGGGTACTCCGGCTTCCTCCTAAAGTCCCAAGACTATTTTCAGTCTTTCTCATTTCTATATTTTCAGCAATCCTTTCATCCTTTTACATACACATCAGCTAATGATAGCCTAGTATGTTAAGCTAACGTCAGCGAACAGCTAACTTGAATATCAATATAACAGAGCCACGAGCAACGAATGTGCATGTTGTCAACAACTGGTGGTAACACATCCCGTCGGACCAGGATTATTTATTTATATTCATTAATTAACTTTTCTCCCCATGTTATCGTGGTAACCTCTCCAGCAGGGCCGAGCTCCTCCTCAGGAATCTGCGATACTGTGAGACAGTCAGTTAGGCTGTGTGAAACAGTCTCTATAACAGTGTAAGACAGTCTGTGAGACTGTGTGAGAGTCATTACCCCCCCTTTCTACCCCAGCTTCTGGTCGTGTTGTGTGGTGGTTAGCACTGTCGCCTCACAGCACTAAGGTCGTGGGTTTGACTCTGCTCGTTGGCCTCTCTGTGTGGAGTCGTCATGTTCTCCCTGTGGTTCTCTCCGGGTACTCCGGCTTCCTCCTAAAGTCCCAAGACTATTTTCAGTCTTTCTCATTTCTATATTTTCAGCAATCCTTTCATCCTTTTACATACACATCAGCTAATGATAGCCTAGTATGTTAAGCTAACGTCAGCGAACAGCTAACTTGAATATCAATATAACAGAGCCACGAGCAACGAATGTGCATGTTGTCAACAACTGGTGGTAACACATCCCGTCGGACCAGGATTATTTATTTATATTCATTAATTAACTTTTCTCCCCATGTTATCGTGGTAACCTCTCCAGCAGGGCCGAGCTCCTCCTCAGGAATCTGCGATACTGTGAGACAGTCAGTTAGGCTGTGTGAAACAGTCTCTATAACAGTGTAAGACAGTCTGTGAGACTGTGTGAGAGTCATTACCCCCCCTTTCTACCCCAGCTTCTGGTCGTGTTGTGTGGTGGTTAGCACTGTCGCCTCACAGCACTAAGGTCGTGGGTTTGACTCTGCTCGTTGGCCTCTCTGTGTGGAGTCGTCATGTTCTCCCTGTGGTTCTCTCCGGGTACTCCGGCTTCCTCCTAAAGTCCCAAGACTATTTTCAGTCTTTCTCATTTCTATATTTTCAGCAATCCTTTCATCCTTTTACATACACATCAGCTAATGATAGCCTAGTATGTTAAGCTAACGTCAGCGAACAGCTAACTTGAATATCAATATAACAGAGCCACGAGCAACGAATGTGCATGTTGTCAACAACTGGTGGTAACACATCCCGTCGGACCAGGATTATTTATTTATATTCATTAATTAACTTTTCTCCCCATGTTATCGTGGTAACCTCTCCAGCAGGGCCGAGCTCCTCCTCAGGAATCAGGATCAGGAATCAGGAATCAGGAAACGTTTATTGCCATAATATGTAGTACATACATGGAATTTGCCTTGGCGGTAGGTGCATGACAGAAGACAGTATAATAATGACGACATAGTCCAAATAAGATAAAAATATAAAATATAATAAAATATAAGCTATGGGGGAGTACGCTAAAAACTAAAGCTATGGGTTAGTAAGTTAGAGGAGATAAGATAAAATTAGAAATAAAAATAAAGATAAAGTGCACCAGCTGAACAAAGTGACGAGTGACAAGTGAAAGTGACACAGTGAATGAATGAACATGGGAGTCAGAGTCAGTCAGAGGGGGCCCGGGCTCTGTTGATGAGCCCGACTGCCGAAGGGAAGAAACTGTATGTGTGGCGGGAGGTCTTGTGAGACAGTCTCTGAGACAGTGTGAGACAGTCTGCGAGGCTGTGTAAAACAGTCTCTATAACAGTGTGAGACAGTCTGTGAGACTGTGTGAAACAGTCTCTATAACAGTGTGAGACAGTCTGTGAGACTTGTTAGTAATTTCAAAAGAGAGGCTCGTGTTCAAAAATTGGAAGCCTGGATGGGGACGTCTGGAAGAATTCAGCCAAACTACTTCTCTCGTTCTGGT
Organism: Pungitius pungitius; assembly: GCF_949316345.1. NCBI lineage: Eukaryota > Metazoa > Chordata > Actinopteri > Perciformes > Gasterosteidae > Pungitius > Pungitius pungitius. The sequence goes on from NC_084904.1 coordinate 6,533,609, forward strand.
AGATTTATTCATCAGATCACAGGTCAAGTATAAGCGCTGCGTTTGCAAAGGCAGGAGCAATCCTACCGGCCCGCAGGCCGGGAGAACACACACTAACTAACATCAGCAAGAACATCATGTTTTATAACCCAAAAGACAAAGAAAAGTTTCCTATTGGCCCTAAGCTGGAATGTAGGAGGATCTGTCACCCCCCTGCATCCAAAGATCTGGTCACATTCAATGTGCAGACCACCTTGCCTAACGTAAACAATGAACAATGGTTGAGTGTTGGTTGGGGTGTGGTGTGAGCCTCCCTCCTTATCTTACACATCTGCTGTTGGTTGACCCGCTGATCTTGCCTCTGGACAGAAACCGATCCCCTTATCAATACACACAGAGAAACTTCTGTTTGTCCGTGCGGGTCCCGACTCTTAAATCAAGTCCAGACAGGAACCCCCATCCTGCCAGACTATCTCTGACTTGAATTCTTCAGCAGGACAGGGCAACATTTTCTAACTTAGCACAAAGAAAGAAACTTTTGATTATCAGACTGTGTGAGAGTCATTACCCCCCCTTTCTACCCCAGCTTCTGGTCGTGTTGTGTGGTGGTTAGCACTGTCGCCTCACAGCACTAAGGTCGTGGGTTTGACTCTGCTCGTTGGCCTCTCTGTGTGGAGTCGTCATGTTCTCCCTGTGGTTCTCTCCGGGTACTCCGGCTTCCTCCTAAAGTCCCAAGACTATTTTCAGTCTTTCTCATTTCTATATTTTCAGCAATCCTTTCATCCTTTTACATACACATCAGCTAATGATAGCCTAGTATGTTAAGCTAACGTCAGCGAACAGCTAACTTGAATATCAATATAACAGAGCCACGAGCAACGAATGTGCATGTTGTCAACAACTGGTGGTAACACATCCCGTCGGACCAGGATTATTTATTTATATTCATTAATTAACTTTTCTCCCCATGTTATCGTGGTAACCTCTCCAGCAGGGCCGAGCTCCTCCTCAGGAATCTGCGATACTGTGAGACAGTCAGTTAGGCTGTGTGAAACAGTCTCTATAACAGTGTGAGACAGTCTGTGAGACTGTGTGAGAGTCATTACCCCCCCTTTCTACCCCAGCTTCTGGTCGTGTTGTGTGGTGGTTAGCACTGTCGCCTCACAGCACTAAGGTCGTGGGTTTGACTCTGCTCGTTGGCCTCTCTGTGTGGAGTCGTCATGTTCTCCCTGTGGTTCTCTCCGGGTACTCCGGCTTCCTCCTAAAGTCCCAAGACTATTTTCAGTCTTTCTCATTTCTATATTTTCAGCAATCCTTTCATCCTTTTACATACACATCAGCTAATGATAGCCTAGTATGTTAAGCTAACGTCAGCGAACAGCTAACTTGAATATCAATATAACAGAGCCACGAGCAACGAATGTGCATGTTGTCAACAACTGGTGGTAACACATCCCGTCGGACCAGGATTATTTATTTATATTCATTAATTAACTTTTCTCCCCATGTTATCGTGGTAACCTCTCCAGCAGGGCCGAGCTCCTCCTCAGGAATCAGGAATCAGGATCAGGAATCAGGAATCAGGAAACGTTTATTGCCATAATATGTAGTACATACATGGAATTTGCCTTGGCGGTAGGTGCATGACAGAAGACAGTATAATAATGACGACATAGTCCAAATAAGATAAAAATATAAAATATAATAAAATATAAGCTATGGGGGAGTACGCTAAAAACTAAAGCTATGGGTTAGTAAGTTAGAGGAGATAAGATAAAATTAGAAATAAAAATAAAGATAAAGTGCACCAGCTGAACAAAGTGACGAGTGACAAGTGAAAGTGACACAGTGAATGAATGAACATGGGAGTCAGAGTCAGTCAGAGGGGGCCCGGGCTCTGTTGATGAGCCCGACTGCCGAAGGGAAGAAACTGTATGTGTGGCGGGAGGTCTTGTGAGACAGTCTCTGAGACAGTGTGAGACAGTCTGCGAGGCTGTGTAAAACAGTCTCTATAACAGTGTGAGACAGTCTGTGAGACTGTGTGAAACAGTCTCTATAACAGTGTGAGACAGTCTGTGAGACTGTGTGAGAGTCATTACCCCCCCTTTCTACCCCAGCTTCTGGTCGTGTTGTGTGGTGGTTAGCACTGTCGCCTCACAGCACTAAGGTCGTGGGTTTGACTCTGCTCGTTGGCCTCTCTGTGTGGAGTCGTCATGTTCTCCCTGTGGTTCTCTCCGGGTACTCCGGCTTCCTCCTAAAGTCCCAAGACTATTTTCAGTCTTTCTCATTTCTATATTTTCAGCAATCCTTTCATCCTTTTACATACACATCAGCTAATGATAGCCTAGTATGTTAAGCTAACGTCAGCGAACAGCTAACTTGAATATCAATATAACAGAGCCACGAGCAACGAATGTGCATGTTGTCAACAACTGGTGGTAACACATCCCGTCGGACCAGGATTATTTATTTATATTCATTAATTAACTTTTCTCCCCATGTTATCGTGGTAACCTCTCCAGCAGGGCCGAGCTCCTCCTCAGGAATCTGCGATACTGTGAGACAGTCAGTTAGGCTGTGTGAAACAGTCTCTATAACAGTGTAAGACAGTCTGTGAGACTGTGTGAGAGTCATTACCCCCCCTTTCTACCCCAGCTTCTGGTCGTGTTGTGTGGTGGTTAGCACTGTCGCCTCACAGCACTAAGGTCGTGGGTTTGACTCTGCTCGTTGGCCTCTCTGTGTGGAGTCGTCATGTTCTCCCTGTGGTTCTCTCCGGGTACTCCGGCTTCCTCCTAAAGTCCCAAGACTATTTTCAGTCTTTCTCATTTCTATATTTTCAGCAATCCTTTCATCCTTTTACATACACATCAGCTAATGATAGCCTAGTATGTTAAGCTAACGTCAGCGAACAGCTAACTTGAATATCAATATAACAGAGCCACGAGCAACGAATGTGCATGTTGTCAACAACTGGTGGTAACACATCCCGTCGGACCAGGATTATTTATTTATATTCATTAATTAACTTTTCTCCCCATGTTATCGTGGTAACCTCTCCAGCAGGGCCGAGCTCCTCCTCAGGAATCAGGAATCAGGATCAGGAATCAGGAATCAGGAAACGTTTATTGCCATAATATGTAGTACATACATGGAATTTGCCTTGGCGGTAGGTGCATGACAGAAGACAGTATAATAATGACGACATAGTCCAAATAAGATAAAAATATAAAATATAATAAAATATAAGCTATGGGGGAGTACGCTAAAAACTAAAGCTATGGGTTAGTAAGTTAGAGGAGATAAGATAAAATTAGAAATAAAAATAAAGATAAAGTGCACCAGCTGAACAAAGTGACGAGTGACAAGTGAAAGTGACACAGTGAATGAATGAACATGGGAGTCAGAGTCAGTCAGAGGGGGCCCGGGCTCTGTTGATGAGCCCGACTGCCGAAGGGAAGAAACTGTATGTGTGGCGGGAGGTCTTGTGAGACAGTCTCTGAGACAGTGTGAGACAGTCTGCGAGGCTGTGTAAAACAGTCTCTATAACAGTGTGAGACAGTCTGTGAGACTGTGTGAAACAGTCTCTATAACAGTGTGAGACAGTCTGTGAGACTGTGTGAGAGTCATTACCCCCCCTTTCTACCCCAGCTTCTGGTCGTGTTGTGTGGTGGTTAGCACTGTCGCCTCACAGCACTAAGGTCGTGGGTTTGACTCTGCTCGTTGGCCTCTCTGTGTGGAGTCGTCATGTTCTCCCTGTGGTTCTCTCCGGGTACTCCGGCTTCCTCCTAAAGTCCCAAGACTATTTTCAGTCTTTCTCATTTCTATATTTTCAGCAATCCTTTCATCCTTTTACATACACATCAGCTAATGATAGCCTAGTATGTTAAGCTAACGTCAGCGAACAGCTAACTTGAATATCAATATAACAGAGCCACGAGCAACGAATGTGCATGTTGTCAACAACTGGTGGTAACACATCCCGTCGGACCAGGATTATTTATTTATATTCATTAATTAACTTTTCTCCCCATGTTATCGTGGTAACCTCTCCAGCAGGGCCGAGCTCCTCCTCAGGAATCTGCGATACTGTGAGACAGTCAGTTAGGCTGTGTGAAACAGTCTCTATAACAGTGTAAGACAGTCTGTGAGACTGTGTGAGAGTCATTACCCCCCCTTTCTACCCCAGCTTCTGGTCGTGTTGTGTGGTGGTTAGCACTGTCGCCTCACAGCACTAAGGTCGTGGGTTTGACTCTGCTCGTTGGCCTCTCTGTGTGGAGTCGTCATGTTCTCCCTGTGGTTCTCTCCGGGTACTCCGGCTTCCTCCTAAAGTCCCAAGACTATTTTCAGTCTTTCTCATTTCTATATTTTCAGCAATCCTTTCATCCTTTTACATACACATCAGCTAATGATAGCCTAGTATGTTAAGCTAACGTCAGCGAACAGCTAACTTGAATATCAATATAACAGAGCCACGAGCAACGAATGTGCATGTTGTCAACAACTGGTGGTAACACATCCCGTCGGACCAGGATTATTTATTTATATTCATTAATTAACTTTTCTCCCCATGTTATCGTGGTAACCTCTCCAGCAGGGCCGAGCTCCTCCTCAGGAATCAGGAATCAGGATCAGGAATCAGGAATCAGGAAACGTTTATTGCCATAATATGTAGTACATACATGGAATTTGCCTTGGCGGTAGGTGCATGACAGAAGACAGTATAATAATGACGACATAGTCCAAATAAGATAAAAATATAAAATATAATAAAATATAAGCTATGGGGGAGTACGCTAAAAACTAAAGCTATGGGTTAGTAAGTTAGAGGAGATAAGATAAAATTAGAAATAAAAATAAAGATAAAGTGCACCAGCTGAACAAAGTGACGAGTGACAAGTGAAAGTGACACAGTGAATGAATGAACATGGGAGTCAGAGTCAGTCAGAGGGGGCCCGGGCTCTGTTGATGAGCCCGACTGCCGAAGGGAAGAAACTGTATGTGTGGCGGGAGGTCTTGTGAGACAGTCTCTGAGACAGTGTGAGACAGTCTGCGAGGCTGTGTAAAACAGTCTCTATAACAGTGTGAGACAGTCTGTGAGACTGTGTGAAACAGTCTCTATAACAGTGTGAGACAGTCTGTGAGACTGTGTGAGAGTCATTACCCCCCCTTTCTACCCCAGCTTCTGGTCGTGTTGTGTGGTGGTTAGCACTGTCGCCTCACAGCACTAAGGTCGTGGGTTTGACTCTGCTCGTTGGCCTCTCTGTGTGGAGTCGTCATGTTCTCCCTGTGGTTCTCTCCGGGTACTCCGGCTTCCTCCTAAAGTCCCAAGACTATTTTCAGTCTTTCTCATTTCTGTATTTTCAGCAATCCTTTCATCCTTTTACATACACATCAGCTAATGATAGCCTAGTATGTTAAGCTAACGTCAGCGAACAGCTAACTTGAATATCAATATAACAGAGCCACGAGCAACGAATGTGCATGTTGTCAACAACTGGTGGTAACACATCCCGTCGGACCAGGATTATTTATTTATATTCATTAATTAACTTTTCTCCCCATGTTATCGTGGTAACCTCTCCAGCAGGGCCGAGCTCCTCCTCAGGAATCTGCGATACTGTGAGACAGTCAGTTAGGCTGTGTGAAACAGTCTCTATAACAGTGTAAGACAGTCTGTGAGACTGTGTGAGAGTCATTACCCCCCCTTTCTACCCCAGCTTCTGGTCGTGTTGTGTGGTGGTTAGCACTGTCGCCTCACAGCACTAAGGTCGTGGGTTTGACTCTGCTCGTTGGCCTCTCTGTGTGGAGTCGTCATGTTCTCCCTGTGGTTCTCTCCGGGTACTCCGGCTTCCTCCTAAAGTCCCAAGACTATTTTCAGTCTTTCTCATTTCTATATTTTCAGCAATCCTTTCATCCTTTTACATACACATCAGCTAATGATAGCCTAGTATGTTAAGCTAACGTCAGCGAACAGCTAACTTGAATATCAATATAACAGAGCCACGAGCAACGAATGTGCATGTTGTCAACAACTGGTGGTAACACATCCCGTCGGACCAGGATTATTTATTTATATTCATTAATTAACTTTTCTCCCCATGTTATCGTGGTAACCTCTCCAGCAGGGCCGAGCTCCTCCTCAGGAATCTGCGATACTGTGAGACAGTCAGTTAGGCTGTGTGAAACAGTCTCTATAACAGTGTGAGACAGTCTGTGAGACTGTGTGAGAGTCATTACCCCCCCTTTCTACCCCAGCTTCTGGTCGTGTTGTGTGGTGGTTAGCACTGTCGCCTCACAGCACTAAGGTCGTGGGTTTGACTCTGCTCGTTGGCCTCTCTGTGTGGAGTCGTCATGTTCTCCCTGTGGTTCTCTCCGGGTACTCCGGCTTCCTCCTAAAGTCCCAAGACTATTTTCAGTCTTTCTCATTTCTATATTTTCAGCAATCCTTTCATCCTTTTACATACACATCAGCTAATGATAGGCTCTGTACAACCCTTTCTGTGATGAAGAAAGTGCGATTAAAAGATATGATCTATAACTCTCACCAATTTCTTTTGTTTTCCGTCAGGATGGCCGAGCGGTCTAAGGCGCTGCGTTCAGGTCGCAGTCTCCACTGGAGGCGTGGGTTCGAATCCCACTTCTGACATGTGGTTTTCTTGCTCATTTCCCTTTGACATGATGATGTAGACAGAGCAATGCTTTACATGTTAAACTGCCGCAACATATCATGTAGACTCGTCAAATGTTTGACAATTTTGAAGTCTCTCTTTTGTTTACCATTAAAAAGGGGTTTGAGTGGGATTTCAACAAAGATTCCTTCTGTTAGCATATATTGTCACCAGCGACAAGTACACTGCATCAGGCTCTGTACAACCCTTTCTGTGATGAAGAAAGTGCGATTAAAAGATATTATCTATAACTCTCACCAATTTCTTTTGTTTTCAGTCAGGATGGCCGAGCGGTCTAAGGCGCTGCGTTCAGGTCGCAGTCTCCACTGGAGGCGTGGGTTCGAATCCCACTTCTGACATGTGGTTTTCTTGCTCATTTCCCTTTGACATGATGATGTAGACAGAGCAATGCTTTACATGTTAAACTGCCGCAACATATCATGTAGACTCGTCAAATGTTTGACAATTTTGAAGTCTCTCTTTTGTTTACCATTAAAAAGGGGTTTGAGTGGGATTTCAACAAAGATTCCTTCTGTTAGCATATATTGTCACCAGCGACAAGTACACTGCATCAGGCTCTGTACAACCCTTTCTGTGATGAAGAAAGTGCGATTAAAAGATATGATCTATAACTCTCACCAATTTCTTTTGTTTTCCGTCAGGATGGCCGAGCGGTCTAAGGCGCTGCGTTCAGGTCGCAGTCTCCACTGGAGGCGTGGGTTCGAATCCCACTTCTGACATGTGGTTTTCTTGCTCAGTTGCCTGTAACATGATGATGTAAACGGAGCAATGCTTTACATCTTAAACTGCCGCAACATATCATGTAGACTCGTCAAATGTTTGACCATTTTGAAGTCTCTCTTTTGTTTACCATTAAAAAGGGGTTTGAGTGGGATTTCAACAAAGATTCCTTCTGTTAGCATATATTGTCACCAGCGACAAGTACACTGCATCAGGCTCTGTACAACCCTTTCTGTGATGAAGAAAGTGCGATTAAAAGATATTATCTATAACTCTCACCAATTTCTTTTGTTTTCCGTCAGGATGGCCGAGCGGTCTAAGGCGCTGCGTTCAGGTCGCAGTCTTCACTGGAGGCGTGGGTTCGAATCCCACTTCTGACATGTGGTTTTCTTGCTCAGTTGCCTGTAACATGATGATGTAAACGGAGCAATGCTTTACATCTTAAACTGCCGCAACATATCATGTAGACTCGTCAAATGTTTGACCATTTTGAAGTCTCTCTTTTGTTTACCATTAAAAAGGGGTTTGAGTGGGATTTCAACAAAGATTCCTTCTGTTAGCATATATTGTCACCAGCGACAAGTACACTGCATCAGGCTCTGTACAACCCTTTTTGTGATGAAGAAAGTGCGATGTAGTGTTGTATGAAATGCATTAAAAGATATGATCTATAGCTCTCACCAATTTCTTTTGTTTTCCGTCAGGATGGCCGAGCGGTCTAAGGCGCTGCGTTCAGGTCGCAGTCTTCACTGGAGGCGTGGGTTCGAATCCCACTTCTGACATGTGGTTTTCTTGCTCATTTCCCTTTGACATGATGATGTAGACAGAGCAATGCTTTACATGTTAAACTGCCGCAACATATCATGTAGACTCGTCAAATGTTTGACAATTTTGAAGTCTCTCTTTTGTTTACCATTAAAAAGGGGTTTGAGTGGGATTTGAACAAAGATTCCTTCTGTTAGCATATATTGTCACCAGCGACAAGTACACTGCATCAGGCTGTGTACAACCCTTTCTGTGATGAAGAAAGTGCGATGTAGTGTTGTATGGAATGCATTAAAAGATATGATCTATAACTCTCACCAATTTCTTTTGTTTTCCGTCAGGATGGCCGAGCGGTCTAAGGCGCTGCGTTCAGGTCGCAGTCTCCACTGGAGGCGTGGGTTCGAATCCCACTTCTGACATGTGGTTTTCTTGCTCAGTTGCCTGTTACATGATGATGTAAACGGAGCAATGCTTTACATCTTAAACTGCCGCAACATATCATGTAGACTCGTCAAATGTTTGACCATTTTGAAGTCTCTCTTTTGTTTACCATTAAAAAGGGGTTTGAGTGGGATTTCAACAAAGATTCCTTCTGTTAGCATATATTGTCACCAGCGACAAGTACACTGCATCAGGCTCTGTACAACCCTTTCTGTGATGAAGAAAGTGCGATGTAGTGTTGTATGGAATGCATTAAAAGATATGATCTATAGCTCTCACCAATTTCTTTTGTTTTCTGTCAGGATGGCCGAGCGGTCTAAGGCGCTGCGTTCAGGTCGCAGTCTTCACTGGAGGCGTGGGTTCGAATCCCACTTCTGACATGTGGTTTTCTTGCTCATTTCCCCTTTGACATGATGATGTAGACAGAGCAATGCTTTACATGTTAAACTGCCGCAACATATCATGTAGACTCGTCAAATGTTTGACCATTTTGAAGTCTCTCTTTTGTTTACCATTAAAAAGGGGTTTGAGTGGGATTTCAACAAAGATTCCTTCTGTTAGCATATATTGTCACCAGCGACAAGTACACTGCATCAGGCTCTGTACAACCCTTTCTGTGATGAAGAAAGTGCGATGTAGTGTTGTATGGAATGCATTAAAAGATATGATCTATAGCTCTCACCAATTTCTTTTGTTTTCCGTCAGGATGGCCGAGCGGTCTAAGGCGCTGCGTTCAGGTCGCAGTCTTCACTGGAGGCGTGGGTTCGAATCCCACTTCTGACATGTGGTTTTCTTGCTCATTTCCCTTTGACATGATGATGTAGACAGAGCAATGCTTTACATGTTAAACTGCCGCAACATATCATGTAGACTCGTCAAATGTTTGACAATTTTGAAGTCTCTCTTTTGTTTACCATTAAAAAGGGGTTTGAGTGGGATTTCAACAAAGATTCCTTCTGTTAGCATATATTGTCACCAGCGACAAGTACACTGCATCAGGCTCTGTACAACCCTTTCTGTGATGAAGAAAGTGCGATGTAGTGTTGTATGGAATGCATTAAAAGATATGATCTATAGCTCTCACCAATTTCTTTTGTTTTCCGTGAGGATGGCCGAGCGGTCTAAGGCGCTGCGTTCAGGTCGCAGTCTTCACTGGAGGCGTGGGTTCGAATCCCACTTCTGACATGTGGTTTTCTTGCTCATTTCCCTTTGACATGATGATGTAGACAGAGCAATGCTTTACATGTTAAACTGCTGCAACATATCATGTAGACTCGTCAAATGTTTGACAATTTTGAAGTCTCTCTTTTGTTTACCATTAAAAAGGGGTTTGAGTGGGATTTCAACAAAGATTCCTTCTGTTAGCATATATTGTCACCAGCGACAAGTACACTGCATCAGGCTCTGTACAACCCTTTCTGTGATGAAGAAAGTGCGATGTAGTGTTGTGTGGAATGCATTAAAAGATATGATCTATAGCTCTCACCAATTTCTTTTGTTTTCCGTCAGGATGGCCGAGCGGTCTAAGGCGCTGCGTTCAGGTCGCAGTCTTCACTGGAGGCGTGGGTTCGAATCCCACTTCTGACATGTGGTTTTCTTGCTCATTTCCCTTTGACATGATGATGTAGACAGAGCAATGCTTTACATGTTAAACTGCCGCAACATATCATGTAGACTCGTCAAATGTTTGACAATTTTGAAGTCTCTCTTTTGTTTACCATTAAAAAGGGGTTTGAGTGGGATTTCAACAAAGATTCCTTCTGTTAGCATATATTGTCACCAGCGACAAGTACACTGCATCAGGCTCTGTACAACGCTTTCTGTGATGAAGAAAGTGCGATTAAAAGATATGATCTATAACTCTCACCAATTTCTTTTGTTTTCCGTCAGGATGGCCGAGCGGTCTAAGGCGCTGCGTTCAGGTCGCAGTCTTCACTGGAGGCGTGGGTTCGAATCCCACTTCTGACATGTGGTTTTCTTGCTCATTTCCCTTTGACATGATGATGTAGACAGAGCAATGCTTTACATGTTAAACTGCCGCAACATATCATGTAGACTCGTCAAATGTTTGACAATTTTGAAGTCTCTCTTTTGTTTACCATTAAAAAGGGGTTTGAGTGGGATTTCAACAAAGATTCCTTCTGTTAGCATATATTGTCACCAGCGACAAGTACACTGCATCAGGCTCTGTACAACGCTTTCTGTGATGAAGAAAGTGCGATTAAAAGATATGATCTATAACTCTCACCAATTTCTTTTGTTTTCCGTCAGGATGGCCGAGCGGTCTAAGGCGCTGCGTTCAGGTCGCAGTCTCCACTGGAGGCGTGGGTTCGAATCCCACTTCTGACATGTGGTTTTCTTGCTCAGTTGCCTGTAACATGATGATGTAAACGGAGCAATGCTTTACATCTTAAACTGCCGCAACATATCATGTAGACTCGTCAAATGTTTGACCATTTTGAAGTCTCTCTTTTGTTTACCATTAAAAAGGGGTTTGAGTGGGATTTCAACAAAGATTCCTTCTGTTAGCATATATTGTCACCAGCGACAAGTACACTGCATCAGGCTCTGTACAACCCTTTCTGTGATGAAGAAAGTGCGATGTAGTGTTGTATGGAATGCATTAAAAGATATGATCTATAGCTCTCACCAATTTCTTTTGTTTTCCGTCAGGATGGCCGAGCGGTCTAAGGCGCTGCGTTCAGGTCGCAGTCTTCACTGGAGGCGTGGGTTCGAATCCCACTTCTGACATGTGGTTTTCTTGCTCATTTCCCTTTGACATGATGATGTAGACAGAGCAATGCTTTACATGTTAAACTGCCGCAACATATCATGTAGACTCGTCAAATGTTTGACCATTTTGAAGTCTCTCTTTTGTTTACCATTAAAAAGGGGTTTGAGTGGGATTTCAACAAAGATTCCTTCTGTTAGCATATATTGTCACCAGCGACAAGTACACTGCATCAGGCTGTGTACAACCCTTTCTGTGACGAAGAAAGTGCGATGTAGTGTTGTATGGAATACATTGAAAGATATGATCTATAGCTCTCACCAATTTCTTTTGTTTTCCGTCAGGATGGCCGAGCGGTCTAAGGCGCTCCGTTCAGGTCGCAGTCTCCACTGGAGGCGTGGGTTCGAATCCCACTTCTGACATGTGGTTTTCTTGCTCAGTTCCCTTTGACATGATGATGTAGACAGAGCAATGCTTTACATGTTAAACTGCCGCAACATATCATGTAGACTCGTCAAATGTTTGACCATTTTGAAGTCTCTCTTTTGTTTACCATTAAAAAGGGGTTTGAGTGGGATTTCAACAAAGATTCCTTCTGTTAGCATATATTGTCACCAGCGACAAGTACACTGCATCAGGCTCTGTACAACCCTTTCTGTGATGAAGAAAGTGCGATGTAGTGTTGTATGGAATGCATTAAAAGATATGATCTATAGCTCTCACCAATTTCTTTTGTTTTCCGTCAGGATGGCCGAGCGGTCTAAGGCGCTGCGTTCAGGTCGCAGTCTTCACTGGAGGCGTGGGTTCGAATCCCACTTCTGACATGTGGTTTTCTTGCTCATTTCCCTTTGACATGATGATGTAGACAGAGCAATGCTTTACATGTTAAACTGCCGCAACATATCATGTAGACTCGTCAAATGTTTGACAATTTTGAAGTCTCTCTTTTGTTTACCATTAAAAAGGGGTTTGAGTGGGATTTCAACAAAGATTCCTTCTGTTAGCATATATTGTCACCAGCGACAAGTACACTGCATCAGGCTCTGTACAACCCTTTCTGTGATGAAGAAAGTGCGATGTAGTGTTGTATGGAATGCATTAAAAGATATGATCTATAGCTCTCACCAATTTCTTTTGTTTTCCGTGAGGATGGCCGAGCGGTCTAAGGCGCTGCGTTCAGGTCGCAGTCTTAACTGGAGGCGTGGGTTCGAATCCCACTTCTGACATGTGGTTTTCTTGCTCATTTCCCTTTGACATGATGATGTAGACAGAGCAATGCTTTACATGTTAAACTGCCGCAACATATCATGTAGACTCGTCAAATGTTTGACAATTTTGAAGTCTCTCTTTTGTTTACCATTAAAAAGGGGTTTGAGTGGGATTTCAACAAAGATTCCTTCTGTTAGCATATATTGTCACCAGCGACAAGTACACTGCATCAGGCTCTGTACAACCCTTTCTGTGATGAAGAAAGTGCGATGTAGTGTTGTATGGAATGCATTAAAAGATATGATCTATAGCTCTCACCAATTTCTTTTGTTTTCCGTGAGGATGGCCGAGCGGTCTAAGGCGCTGCGTTCAGGTCGCAGTCTTAACTGGAGGCGTGGGTTCGAATCCCACTTCTGACATGTGGTTTTCTTGCTCATTTCCCTTTGACATGATGATGTAGACAGAGCAATGCTTTACATGTTAAACTGCCGCAACATATCATGTAGACTCGTCAAATGTTTGACAATTTTGAAGTCTCTCTTTTGTTTACCATTAAAAAGGGGTTTGAGTGGGATTTCAACAAAGATTCCTTCTGTTAGCATATATTGTCACCAGCGACAAGTACACTGCATCAGGCTCTGTACAACCCTTTCTGTGATGAAGAAAGTGCGATGTAGTGTTGTATGGAATGCATTAAAAGATATGATCTATAGCTCTCACCAATTTCTTTTGTTTTCCGTCAGGATGGCCGAGCGGTCTAAGGCGCTGCGTTCAGGTCGCAGTCTTCACTGGAGGCGTGGGTTCGAATCCCACTTCTGACATGTGGTTTTCTTGCTCATTTCCCTTTGACATGATGATGTAGACAGAGCAATGCTTTACATGTTAAACTGCCGCAACATATCATGTAGACTCGTCAAATGTTTGACCATTTTGAAGTCTCTCTTTTGTTTACCATTAAAAAGGGGTTTGAGTGGGATTTCAACAAAGATTCCTTCTGTTAGCATATATTGTCACCAGCGACAAGTACACTGCATCAGGCTCTGTACAACCCTTTCTGTGATGAAGAAAGTGCGATGTAGTGTTGTATGGAATGCATTAAAAGATATGATCTATAGCTCTCACCAATTTCTTTTGTTTTCCGTCAGGATGGCCGAGCGGTCTAAGGCGCTGCGTTCAGGTCGCAGTCTTCACTGGAGGCGTGGGTTCGAATCCCACTTCTGACATGTGGTTTTCTTGCTCATTTCCCTTTGACATGATGATGTAGACAGAGCAATGCTTTACATGTTAAACTGCCGCAACATATCATGTAGACTCGTCAAATGTTTGACAATTTTGAAGTCTCTCTTTTGTTTACCATTAAAAAGGGGTTTGAGTGGGATTTCAACAAAGATTCCTTCTGTTAGCATATATTGTCACCAGCGACAAGTACACTGCATCAGGCTCTGTACAACCCTTTCTGTGATGAAGAAAGTGCGATGTAGTGTTGTATGGAATGCATTAAAAGATATGATCTATAACTCTCACCAATTTCATTTGTTTTCCGTCAGGATGGCCGAGCGGTCTAAGGCGCTGCGTTCAGGTCGCAGTCTCCACTGGAGGCGTGGGTTGGAATCCCACTTCTGACATGTGGTTTTCTTGCTCAGTTGCCTGTAACATGATGATGTAAACGGAGCAATGCTTTACATCTTAAACTGCCGCAACATATCATGTAGACTCGTCAAATGTTTGACCATTTTGAAGTCTCTCTTTTGTTTACCATTAAAAAGGGGTTTGAGTGGGATTTCAACAAAGATTCCTTCTGTTAGCATATATTGTCACCAGCGACAAGTACACTGCATCAGGCTCTGTACAACGCTTTCTGTGATGAAGAAAGTGCGATGTAGTGTTGTATGGAATGCATTGAAAGATATGATCTATAGCTCTCACCAATTTCTTTTGTTTTCCGTCAGGATGGCCGAGCGGTCTAAGGCGCTGCGTTCAGGTCGCAGTCTCCACTGGAGGCGTGGGTTCGAATCCCACTTCTGACATGTGGTTTTCTTGCTCAGTTGCCTGTAACATGATGATGTAAACGGAGCAATGCTTTACATCTTAAACTGCCGCAACATATCATGTAGACTCGTCAAATGTTTGACCATTTTGAAGTCTCTCTTTTGTTTACCATTAAAAAGGGGTTTGAGTGGGATTTCAACAAAGATTCCTTCTGTTAGCATATATTGTCACCAGCGACAAGTACACTGCATCAGGCTCTGTACAACCCTTTCTGTGATGAAGAAAGTGCGATGTAGTGTTGTATGGAATGCATTAAAAGATATGATCTATAACTCTCACCAATTTCATTTGTTTTCCGTCAGGATGGCCGAGCGGTCTAAGGCGCTGCGTTCAGGTCGCAGTCTCCACTGGAGGTGTGGGTTCGAATCCCACTTCTGACATGTGGTTTTCTTGCTCAGTTGCCTGTAACATGATGATGTAAACGGAGCAATGCTTTACATCTTAAACTGCCGCAACATATCATGTAGACTCGTCAAATGTTTGACCATTTTGAAGTCTCTCTTTTGTTTACCATTAAAAAGGGGTTTGAGTGGGATTTCAACAAAGATTCCTTCTGTTAGCATATATTGTCACCAGCGACAAGTACACTGCATCAGGCTCTGTACAACGCTTTCTGTGATGAAGAAAGTGCGATTAAAAGATATGATCTATAACTCTCACCAATTTCTTTTGTTTTCCGTCAGGATGGCCGAGCGGTCTAAGGCGCTGCGTTCAGGTCGCAGTCTCCACTGGAGGCGTGGGTTCGAATCCCACTTCTGACATGTGGTTTTCTTGCTCAGTTGCCTGTAACATGATGATGTAAACGGAGCAATGCTTTACATCTTAAACTGCCGCAACATATCATGTAGACTCGTCAAATGTTTGACCATTTTGAAGTCTCTCTTTTGTTTACCATTAAAAAGGGGTTTGAGTGGGATTTCAACAAAGATTCCTTCTGTTAGCATATATTGTCACCAGCGACAAGTACACTGCATCAGGCTCTTTACAACGCTTTCTGTGATGAAGAAAGTGCGATTAAAAGATATGATCTATAACTCTCACCAATTTCTTTTGTTTTCCGTCAGGATGGCCGAGCGGTCTAAGGCGCTGCGTTCAGGTCGCAGTCTCCACTGGAGGCGTGGGTTCGAATCCCACTTCTGACATGTGGTTTTCTTGCTCAGTTGCCTGTAACATGATGATGTAAACGGAGCAATGCTTTACATCTTAAACTGCCGCAACATATCATGTAGACTCGTCAAATGTTTGACCATTTTGAAGTCTCTCTTTTGTTTACCATTAAAAAGGGGTTTGAGTGGGATTTCAACAAAGATTCCTTCTGTTAGCATATATTGTCACCAGCGACAAGTACACTGCATCAGGCTCTGTACAACGCTTTCTGTGATGAAGAAAGTGCGATTAAAAGATATGATCTATAACTCTCACCAATTTTCTTTTGTTTTCCGTCAGGATGGCCGAGCGGTCTAAGGCGCTGCGTTCAGGTCGCAGTCTCCACTGGAGGCGTGGGTTCGAATCCCACTTCTGACATGTGGTTTTCTTGCTCATTTCCCTTTGACATGATGATGTAGACAGAGCAATGCTTTACATGTTAAACTGCCGCAACATATCATGTAGACTCGTCAAATGTTTGACAATTTTGAAGTCTCTCTTTTGTTTACCATTAAAAAGGGGTTTGAGTGGGATTTCAACAAAGATTCCTTCTGTTAGCATATATTGTCACCAGCGACAAGTACACTGCATCAGGCTCTGTACAACCCTTTCTGTGATGAAGAAAGTGCGATGTAGTGTTGTATGGAATGCATTAAAAGATATGATCTATAACTCTCACCAATTTCTTTTGTTTTCTGTCAGGATGGCCGAGCGGTCTAAGGCGCTGCGTTCAGGTCGCAGTCTCCACTGGAGGCGTGAGTTCGAATCCCACTTCTGACATGTGGTTTTCTTGCTCAGTTGCCTGTGACATGATGATGTAAACGGAGCAATGCTTTACATCTTAAACTGCCGCAACATATCATGTAGACTCGTCAAATGTTTGACCATTTTGAAGTCTCTCTTTTGTTTACCATTAAAAAGGGGTTTGAGTGGGATTTCAACAAAGATTCCTTCTGTTAGCATATATTGTCACCAGCGACAAGTACACTGCATCAGGCTCTGTACAACCCTTTCTGTGATGAAGAAAGTGCGATGTAGTGTTGTATGGAATGCATTAAAAGATATGATCTATAACTCTCACCAATTTCTTTTGTTTTCCGTCAGGATGGCCGAGCGGTCTAAGGCGCTGCGTTCAGGTCGCAGTCTTAACTGGAGGCGTGGGTTCGAATCCCACTTCTGACATGTGGTTTTCTTGCTCATTTCCCTTTGACATGATGATGTAGACAGAGCAATGCTTTACATGTTAAACTGCCGCAACATATCATGTAGACTCGTCAAATGTTTGACAATTTTGAAGTCTCTCTTTTGTTTACCATTAAAAAGGGGTTTGAGTGGGATTTCAACAAAGATTCCTTCTGTTAGCATATATTGTCACCAGCGACAAGTACACTGCATCAGGCTCTGTACAACCCTTTCTGTGATGAAGAAAGTGCGATGTAGTGTTGTATGGAATGCATTAAAAGATATGATCTATAGCTCTCACCAATTTCTTTTGTTTTCCGTCAGGATGGCCGAGCGGTCTAAGGCGCTGCGTTCAGGTCGCAGTCTTCACTGGAGGCGTGGGTTCGAATCCCACTTCTGACATGTGGTTTTCTTGCTCATTTCCCTTTGACATGATGATGTAGACAGAGCAATGCTTTACATGTTAAACTGCCGCAACATATCATGTAGACTCGTCAAATGTTTGACCATTTTGAAGTCTCTCTTTTGTTTACCATTAAAAAGGGGTTTGAGTGGGATTTCAACAAAGATTCCTTCTGTTAGCATATATTGTCACCAGCGACAAGTACACTGCATCAGGCTCTGTACAACCCTTTCTGTGATGAAGAAAGTGCGATGTAGTGTTGTATGGAATGCATTAAAAGATATGATCTATAGCTCTCACCAATTTCTTTTGTTTTCCGTCAGGATGGCCGAGCGGTCTAAGGCGCTGCGTTCAGGTCGCAGTCTTCACTGGAGGCGTGGGTTCGAATCCCACTTCTGACATGTGGTTTTCTTGCTCATTTCCCTTTGACATGATGATGTAGACAGAGCAATGCTTTACATGTTAAACTGCCGCAACATATCATGTAGACTCGTCAAATGTTTGACAATTTTGAAGTCTCTCTTTTGTTTACCATTAAAAAGGGGTTTGAGTGGGATTTCAACAAAGATTCCTTCTGTTAGCATATATTGTCACCAGCGACAAGTACACTGCATCAGGCTCTGTACAACCCTTTCTGTGATGAAGAAAGTGCGATGTAGTGTTGTATGGAATGCATTAAAAGATATGATCTATAACTCTCACCAATTTCATTTGTTTTCCGTCAGGATGGCCGAGCGGTCTAAGGCGCTGCGTTCAGGTCGCAGTCTCCACTGGAGGCGTGGGTTGGAATCCCACTTCTGACATGTGGTTTTCTTGCTCAGTTGCCTGTAACATGATGATGTAAACGGAGCAATGCTTTACATCTTAAACTGCCGCAACATATCATGTAGACTCGTCAAATGTTTGACCATTTTGAAGTCTCTCTTTTGTTTACCATTAAAAAGGGGTTTGAGTGGGATTTCAACAAAGATTCCTTCTGTTAGCATATATTGTCACCAGCGACAAGTACACTGCATCAGGCTCTGTACAACGCTTTCTGTGATGAAGAAAGTGCGATGTAGTGTTGTATGGAATGCATTGAAAGATATGATCTATAGCTCTCACCAATTTCTTTTGTTTTCCGTCAGGATGGCCGAGCGGTCTAAGGCGCTGCGTTCAGGTCGCAGTCTCCACTGGAGGCGTGGGTTCGAATCCCACTTCTGACATGTGGTTTTCTTGCTCAGTTGCCTGTAACATGATGATGTAAACGGAGCAATGCTTTACATCTTAAACTGCCGCAACATATCATGTAGACTCGTCAAATGTTTGACCATTTTGAAGTCTCTCTTTTGTTTACCATTAAAAAGGGGTTTGAGTGGGATTTCAACAAAGATTCCTTCTGTTAGCATATATTGTCACCAGCGACAAGTACACTGCATCAGGCTCTGTACAACCCTTTCTGTGATGAAGAAAGTGCGATGTAGTGTTGTATGGAATGCATTAAAAGATATGATCTATAACTCTCACCAATTTCATTTGTTTTCCGTCAGGATGGCCGAGCGGTCTAAGGCGCTGCGTTCAGGTCGCAGTCTCCACTGGAGGTGTGGGTTCGAATCCCACTTCTGACATGTGGTTTTCTTGCTCAGTTGCCTGTAACATGATGATGTAAACGGAGCAATGCTTTACATCTTAAACTGCCGCAACATATCATGTAGACTCGTCAAATGTTTGACCATTTTGAAGTCTCTCTTTTGTTTACCATTAAAAAGGGGTTTGAGTGGGATTTCAACAAAGATTCCTTCTGTTAGCATATATTGTCACCAGCGACAAGTACACTGCATCAGGCTCTGTACAACGCTTTCTGTGATGAAGAAAGTGCGATTAAAAGATATGATCTATAACTCTCACCAATTTCTTTTGTTTTCCGTCAGGATGGCCGAGCGGTCTAAGGCGCTGCGTTCAGGTCGCAGTCTCCACTGGAGGCGTGGGTTCGAATCCCACTTCTGACATGTGGTTTTCTTGCTCAGTTGCCTGTAACATGATGATGTAAACGGAGCAATGCTTTACATCTTAAACTGCCGCAACATATCATGTAGACTCGTCAAATGTTTGACCATTTTGAAGTCTCTCTTTTGTTTACCATTAAAAAGGGGTTTGAGTGGGATTTCAACAAAGATTCCTTCTGTTAGCATATATTGTCACCAGCGACAAGTACACTGCATCAGGCTCTTTACAACGCTTTCTGTGATGAAGAAAGTGCGATTAAAAGATATGATCTATAACTCTCACCAATTTCTTTTGTTTTCCGTCAGGATGGCCGAGCGGTCTAAGGCGCTGCGTTCAGGTCGCAGTCTCCACTGGAGGCGTGGGTTCGAATCCCACTTCTGACATGTGGTTTTCTTGCTCAGTTGCCTGTAACATGATGATGTAAACGGAGCAATGCTTTACATCTTAAACTGCCGCAACATATCATGTAGACTCGTCAAATGTTTGACCATTTTGAAGTCTCTCTTTTGTTTACCATTAAAAAGGGGTTTGAGTGGGATTTCAACAAAGATTCCTTCTGTTAGCATATATTGTCACCAGCGACAAGTACACTGCATCAGGCTCTGTACAACGCTTTCTGTGATGAAGAAAGTGCGATTAAAAGATATGATCTATAACTCTCACCAATTTTCTTTTGTTTTCCGTCAGGATGGCCGAGCGGTCTAAGGCGCTGCGTTCAGGTCGCAGTCTCCACTGGAGGCGTGGGTTCGAATCCCACTTCTGACATGTGGTTTTCTTGCTCATTTCCCTTTGACATGATGATGTAGACAGAGCAATGCTTTACATGTTAAACTGCCGCAACATATCATGTAGACTCGTCAAATGTTTGACAATTTTGAAGTCTCTCTTTTGTTTACCATTAAAAAGGGGTTTGAGTGGGATTTCAACAAAGATTCCTTCTGTTAGCATATATTGTCACCAGCGACAAGTACACTGCATCAGGCTCTGTACAACCCTTTCTGTGATGAAGAAAGTGCGATGTAGTGTTGTATGGAATGCATTAAAAGATATGATCTATAACTCTCACCAATTTCTTTTGTTTTCTGTCAGGATGGCCGAGCGGTCTAAGGCGCTGCGTTCAGGTCGCAGTCTCCACTGGAGGCGTGAGTTCGAATCCCACTTCTGACATGTGGTTTTCTTGCTCAGTTGCCTGTGACATGATGATGTAAACGGAGCAATGCTTTACATCTTAAACTGCCGCAACATATCATGTAGACTCGTCAAATGTTTGACCATTTTGAAGTCTCTCTTTTGTTTACCATTAAAAAGGGGTTTGAGTGGGATTTCAACAAAGATTCCTTCTGTTAGCATATATTGTCACCAGCGACAAGTACACTGCATCAGGCTCTGTACAACCCTTTCTGTGATGAAGAAAGTGCGATGTAGTGTTGTATGGAATGCATTAAAAGATATGATCTATAACTCTCACCAATTTCTTTTGTTTTCCGTCAGGATGGCCGAGCGGTCTAAGGCGCTGCGTTCAGGTCGCAGTCTCGACTGGAGGCGTGGGTTCGAATCCCACTTCTGACATGTGGTTTTCTTGCTCAGTTGCCTGTGACATGATGATGTAAACGGAGCAATGCTTTACATGTTAAACTGCCGCAACATATCATGTAGACTCGTCAAATGTTTGACAATTTTGAAGTCTCTCTTTTGTTTACCATTAAAAAGGGGTTTGAGTGGGATTTCAACAAAGATTCCTTCTGTTAGCATATATTGTCACCAGCGACAAGTACACTGCATCAGGCTCTGTACAACCCTTTCTGTGATGAAGAAAGTGCGATGTAGTGTTGTATGGAATGCATTAAAAGATATGATCTATAACTCTCACCAATTTCTTTTGTTTTCCGTCAGGATGGCCGAGCGGTCTAAGGCGCTGCGTTCAGGTCGCAGTCTCCACTGGAGGCGTGGGTTCGAATCCCACTTCTGACATGTGGTTTTCTTGCTCAGTTTCCTGTAACATGATGATGTAAACGGAGCAATGCTTTACATCTTAAACTGCCGCAACATATCATGTAGACTCGTCAAATGTTTGACCATTTTGAAGTCTCTCTTTTGTTTACCATTAAAAAGGGGTTTGAGTGGGATTTCAACAAAGATTCCTTCTGTTAGCATATATTGTCACCAGCGACAAGTACACTGCATCAGGCTCTGTACAACGCTTTCTGTGATGAAGAAAGTGCGATGTAGTGTTGTATGGAATGCATTGAAAGATATGATCTATAGCTCTCACCAATTTCTTTTGTTTTCCGTCAGGATGGCCGAGCGGTCTAAGGCGCTGCGTTCAGGTCGCAGTCTCCACTGGAGGCGTGGGTTCGAATCCCACTTCTGACATGTGGTTTTCTTGCTCAGTTGCCTGTGACATGATGATGTAAACGGAGCAATGCTTTACATGTTAAACTGCCGCAACATATCATGTAGACTCGTCAAATGTTTGACAATTTTGAAGTCTCTCTTTTGTTTACCATTAAAAAGGGGTTTGAGTGGGATTTCAACAAAGATTCCTTCTGTTAGCATATATTGTCACCAGCGACAAGTACACTGCATCAGGCTCTGTACAACCCTTTCTGTGATGAAGAAAGTGCGATTAAAAGATATTATCTATAACTCTCACCAATTTCTTTTGTTTTCCGTCAGGATGGCCGAGCGGTCTAAGGCGCTGCGTTCAGGTCGCAGTCTCCACTGGAGGCGTGGGTTCGAATCCCACTTCTGACATGTGGTTTTCTTGCTCATTTCCCTTTGACATGATGATGTAGACAGAGCAATGCTTTACATGTTAAACTGCCGCAACATATCATGTAGACTCGTCAAATGTTTGACAATTTTGAAGTCTCTCTTTTGTTTACCATTAAAAAGGGGTTTGAGTGGGATTTCAACAAAGATTCCTTCTGTTAGCATATATTGTCACCAGCGACAAGTACACTGCATCAGGCTCTGTACAACCCTTTCTGTGATGAAGAAAGTGCGATGTAGTGTTGTATGGAATGCATTAAAAGATGTGATCTATAACTCTCATCAATTTCATTTGTTTTCCGTCAGGATGGCCGAGCGGTCTAAGGCGCTGCGTTCAGGTCGCAGTCTCCACTGGAGGCGTGGGTTCGAATCCCACTTCTGACATGTGGTTTTCTTGCTCAGTTCCCTTTGACATGATGATGTAGACAGAGCAATGCTTTACATGTTAAACTGCCGCAACATATCATGTAGACTAGTCAAATGTTTGACAATTTTGAAGTCTCTCTTTTGTTTACCATTAAAAAGGGGTTTGAGTGGGATTTCAACAAAGATTCCTTCTGTTAGCATATATTGTCACCAGCGACAAGTACACTGCATCAGGCTCTGTACAACGCTTTCTGTGATGAAGAAAGTGCGATTAAAAGATATGATCTATAACTCTCACCAATTTCTTTTGTTTTCCGTCAGGATGGCCGAGCGGTCTAAGGCGCTGCGTTCAGGTCGCAGTCTCCACTGGAGGCGTGGGTTCGAATCCCACTTCTGACATGTGGTTTTCTTGCTCATTTCCCTTTGACATGATGATGTAGACAGAGCAATGCTTTACATGTTAAACTGCCGCAACATATCACGTAGACTCGTCAAATGTTTGACAATTTTGAAGTCTCTCTTTTGTTTACCATTAAAAAGGGGTTTGAGTGGGATTTGAACAAAGATTCCTTCTGTTAGCATATATTGTCACCAGCGATCAGTACACTGCATCAGGCTCTGTACAACCCTTTCTGTGATGAAGAAAGTGCGATGTAGTGTTGTATGGAATGCATTAAAAGATATGATCTATAACTCTCACCAATTTCTTTTGTTTTCCGTCAGGATGGCCGAGCGGTCTAAGGCGCTGCGTTCAGGTCGCAGTCTCCACTGGAGGCGTGGGTTCGAATCCCACTTCTGACATGTGGTTTTCTTGCTCAGTTGCCTGTGACATGATGATGTAAACGGAGCAATGCTTTACATCTTAAACTGCCGCAACATATCATGTAGACTCGTCAAATGTTTGACCATTTTGAAGTCTCTCTTTTGTTTACCATTAAAAAGGGGTTTGAGTGGGATTTCAACAAAGATTCCTTCTGTTAGCATATATTGTCACCAGCGACAAGTACACTGCATCAGGCTCTGTACAACCCTTTCTGTGATGAAGAAAGTGCGATGTAGTGTTGTATGGAATGCATTAAAAGATATGATCTATAACTCTCACCAATTTCATTTGTTTTCCGTCAGGATGGCCGAGCGGTCTAAGGCGCTGCGTTCAGGTCGCAGTCTCCACTGGAGGCGTGGGTTCGAATCCCACTTCTGACATGTGGTTTTCTTGCTCATTTCCCTTTGACATGACGATGTAGACAGAGCAATGCTTTACATGTTAAACTGCCGCAACATATCACGTAGACTCGTCAAATGTTTGACAATTTTGAAGTCTCTCTTTTGTTTACCATTAAAAAGGGGTTTGAGTGGGATTTGAACAAAGATTCCTTCTGTTAGCATATATTGTCACCAGCGATCAGTACACTGCATCAGGCTCTGTACAACCCTTTCTGTGATGAAGAAAGTGCGATGTAGTGTTGTATGGAATGCATTAAAAGATATGATCTATAACTCTCACCAATTTCTTTTGTTTTCCGTCAGGATGGCCGAGCGGTCTAAGGCGCTGCGTTCAGGTCGCAGTCTCCACTGGAGGCGTGGGTTCGAATCCCACTTCTGACATGTGGTTTTCTTGCTCAGTTGCCTGTGACATGATGATGTAAACGGAGCAATGCTTTACATCTTAAACTGCCGCAACATATCATGTAGACTCGTCAAATGTTTGACCATTTTGAAGTCTCTCTTTTGTTTACCATTAAAAAGGGGTTTGAGTGGGATTTCAACAAAGATTCCTTCTGTTAGCATATATTGTCACCAGCGACAAGTACACTGCATCAGGCTCTGTACAACCCTTTCTGTGATGAAGAAAGTGCGATGTAGTGTTGTATGGAATGCATTAAAAGATATGATCTATAACTCTCACCAATTTCTTTTGTTTTCCGTCAGGATGGCCGAGCGGTCTAAGGCGCTGCGTTCAGGTCGCAGTCTCCACTGGAGGCGTGGGTTCGAATCCCACTTCTGACATGTGGTTTTCTTGCTCATTTCCCTTTGACATGATGATGTAGACAGAGCAATGCTTTACATGTTAAACTGCCGCAACATATCATGTAGACTCGTCAAATGTTTGACAATTTTGAAGTCTCTCTTTTGTTTACCATTAAAAAGGGGTTTGAGTGGGATTTCAACAAAGATTCCTTCTGTTAGCATATATTGTCACCAGCGACAAGTACACTGCATCAGGCTCTGTACAACCCTTTCTGTGATGAAGAAAGTGCGATGTAGTGTTGTATGGAATGCATTAAAAGATATGATCTATAACTCTCATCAATTTCATTTGTTTTCCGTCAGGATGGCCGAGCGGTCTAAGGCGCTGCGTTCAGGTCGCAGTCTCCACTGGAGGCGTGGGTTCGAATCCCACTTCTGACATGTGGTTTTCTTGCTCAGTTGCCTGTGACATGATGATGTAAACGGAGCAATGCTTTACATGTTAAACTGCCGCAACATATCATGTAGACTCGTCAAATGTTTGACAATTTTGAAGTCTCTCTTTTGTTTACCATTAAAAAGGGGTTTGAGTGGGATTTCAACAAAGATTCCTTCTGTTAGCATATATTGTCACCAGCGACAAGTACACTGCATCAGGCTCTGTACAACCCTTTCTGTGATGAAGAAAGTGCGATTAAAAGATATTATCTATAACTCTCACCAATTTCTTTTGTTTTCCGTCAGGATGGCCGAGCGGTCTAAGGCGCTGCGTTCAGGTCGCAGTCTCCACTGGAGGCGTGGGTTCGAATCCCACTTCTGACATGTGGTTTTCTTGCTCATTTCCCTTTGACATGATGATGTAGACAGAGCAACGCTTTACATGTTAAACTGCCGCAACATATCATGTAGACTCGTCAAATGTTTGACAATTTTGAAGTCTCTCTTTTGTTTACCATTAAAAAGGGGTTTGAGTGGGATTTCAACAAAGATTCCTTCTGTTAGCATATATTGTCACCAGCGACAAGTACACTGCATCAGGCTCTGTACAACCCTTTCTGTGATGAAGAAAGTGCAATTAAAAGATATTATCTATAACTCTCACCAATTTCTTTTGTTTTCCGTCAGGATGGCCGAGCGGTCTAAGGCGCTGCGTTCAGGTCGCAGTCTCCACTGGAGGCGTGGGTTCGAATCCCACTTCTGACATGTGGTTTTCTTGCTCAGTTGCCTGTAACATGATGATGTAAACGGAGCAATGCTTTACATCTTAAACTGCCGCAACATATCATGTAGACTCGTCAAATGTTTGACCATTTTGAAGTCTCTCTTTTGTTTACCATTAAAAAGGGGTTTGAGTGGGATTTCAACAAAGATTCCTTCTGTTAGCATATATTGTCACCAGCGACAAGTACACTGCATCAGGCTCTTTACAACGCTTTCTGTGATGAAGAAAGTGCGATTAAAAGATATGATCTATAACTCTCACCAATTTCTTTTGTTTTCCGTCAGGATGGCCGAGCGGTCTAAGGCGCTGCGTTCAGGTCGCAGTCTCCACTGGAGGCGTGGGTTCGAATCCCACTTCTGACATGTGGTTTTCTTGCTCAGTTGCCTGTAACATGATGATGTAAACGGAGCAATGCTTTACATCTTAAACTGCCGCAACATATCATGTAGACTCGTCAAATGTTTGACCATTTTGAAGTCTCTCTTTTGTTTACCATTAAAAAGGGGTTTGAGTGGGATTTCAACAAAGATTCCTTCTGTTAGCATATATTGTCACCAGCGACAAGTACACTGCATCAGGCTCTGTACAACGCTTTCTGTGATGAAGAAAGTGCGATTAAAAGATATGATCTATAACTCTCACCAATTTTCTTTTGTTTTCCGTCAGGATGGCCGAGCGGTCTAAGGCGCTGCGTTCAGGTCGCAGTCTCCACTGGAGGCGTGGGTTCGAATCCCACTTCTGACATGTGGTTTTCTTGCTCATTTCCCTTTGACATGATGATGTAGACAGAGCAATGCTTTACATGTTAAACTGCCGCAACATATCATGTAGACTCGTCAAATGTTTGACAATTTTGAAGTCTCTCTTTTGTTTACCATTAAAAAGGGGTTTGAGTGGGATTTCAACAAAGATTCCTTCTGTTAGCATATATTGTCACCAGCGACAAGTACACTGCATCAGGCTCTGTACAACCCTTTCTGTGATGAAGAAAGTGCGATTAAAAGATATTATCTATAACTCTCACCAATTTCTTTTGTTTTCCGTCAGGATGGCCGAGCGGTCTAAGGCGCTGCGTTCAGGTCGCAGTCTCCACTGGAGGCGTGGGTTCGAATCCCACTTCTGACATGTGGTTTTCTTGCTCATTTCCCTTTGACATGATGATGTAGACAGAGCAACGCTTTACATGTTAAACTGCCGCAACATATCATGTAGACTCGTCAAATGTTTGACAATTTTGAAGTCTCTCTTTTGTTTACCATTAAAAAGGGGTTTGAGTGGGATTTCAACAAAGATTCCTTCTGTTAGCATATATTGTCACCAGCGACAAGTACACTGCATCAGGCTCTGTACAACCCTTTCTGTGATGAAGAAAGTGCAATTAAAAGATATTATCTATAACTCTCACCAATTTCTTTTGTTTTCCGTCAGGATGGCCGAGCGGTCTAAGGCGCTGCGTTCAGGTCGCAGTCTCCACTGGAGGCGTGGGTTCGAATCCCACTTCTGACATGTGGTTTTCTTGCTCAGTTGCCTGTAACATGATGATGTAAACGGAGCAATGCTTTACATCTTAAACTGCCGCAACATATCATGTAGACTCGTCAAATGTTTGACCATTTTGAAGTCTCTCTTTTGTTTACCATTAAAAAGGGGTTTGAGTGGGATTTCAACAAAGATTCCTTCTGTTAGCATATATTGTCACCAGCGACAAGTACACTGCATCAGGCTCTTTACAACGCTTTCTGTGATGAAGAAAGTGCGATTAAAAGATATGATCTATAACTCTCACCAATTTCTTTTGTTTTCCGTCAGGATGGCCGAGCGGTCTAAGGCGCTGCGTTCAGGTCGCAGTCTCCACTGGAGGCGTGGGTTCGAATCCCACTTCTGACATGTGGTTTTCTTGCTCAGTTGCCTGTAACATGATGATGTAAACGGAGCAATGCTTTACATCTTAAACTGCCGCAACATATCATGTAGACTCGTCAAATGTTTGACCATTTTGAAGTCTCTCTTTTGTTTACCATTAAAAAGGGGTTTGAGTGGGATTTCAACAAAGATTCCTTCTGTTAGCATATATTGTCACCAGCGACAAGTACACTGCATCAGGCTCTGTACAACGCTTTCTGTGATGAAGAAAGTGCGATTAAAAGATATGATCTATAACTCTCACCAATTTTCTTTTGTTTTCCGTCAGGATGGCCGAGCGGTCTAAGGCGCTGCGTTCAGGTCGCAGTCTCCACTGGAGGCGTGGGTTCGAATCCCACTTCTGACATGTGGTTTTCTTGCTCATTTCCCTTTGACATGATGATGTAGACAGAGCAATGCTTTACATGTTAAACTGCCGCAACATATCATGTAGACTCGTCAAATGTTTGACAATTTTGAAGTCTCTCTTTTGTTTACCATTAAAAAGGGGTTTGAGTGGGATTTCAACAAAGATTCCTTCTGTTAGCATATATTGTCACCAGCGACAAGTACACTGCATCAGGCTCTGTACAACCCTTTCTGTGATGAAGAAAGTGCGATGTAGTGTTGTATGGAATGCATTGAAAGATATGATCTATAGCTCTCACCAATTTCTTTTGTTTTCCGTCAGGATGGCCGAGCGGTCTAAGGCGCTGCGTTCAGGTCGCAGTCTCCACTGGAGGCGTGGGTTCGAATCCCACTTCTGACATGTGGTTTTCTTGCTCAGTTGCCTGTGACATGATGATGTAAACGGAGCAATGCTTTACATGTTAAACTGCCGCAACATATCATGTAGACTCGTCAAATGTTTGACAATTTTGAAGTCTCTCTTTTGTTTACCATTAAAAAGGGGTTTGAGTGGGATTTCAACAAAGATTCCTTCTGTTAGCATATATTGTCACCAGCGACAAGTACACTGCATCAGGCTCTGTACAACCCTTTCTGTGATGAAGAAAGTGCGATTAAAAGATATTATCTATAACTCTCACCAATTTCTTTTGTTTTCCGTCAGGATGGCCGAGCGGTCTAAGGCGCTGCGTTCAGGTCGCAGTCTCCACTGGAGGCGTGGGTTCGAATCCCACTTCTGACATGTGGTTTTCTTGCTCATTTCCCTTTGACATGATGATGTAGACAGAGCAATGCTTTACATGTTAAACTGCCGCAACATATCATGTAGACTCGTCAAATGTTTGACAATTTTGAAGTCTCTCTTTTGTTTACCATTAAAAAGGGGTTTGAGTGGGATTTCAACAAAGATTCCTTCTGTTAGCATATATTGTCACCAGCGACAAGTACACTGCATCAGGCTCTGTACAACCCTTTCTGTGATGAAGAAAGTGCGATGTAGTGTTGTATGGAATGCATTAAAAGATGTGATCTATAACTCTCATCAATTTCATTTGTTTTCCGTCAGGATGGCCGAGCGGTCTAAGGCGCTGCGTTCAGGTCGCAGTCTCCACTGGAGGCGTGGGTTCGAATCCCACTTCTGACATGTGGTTTTCTTGCTCAGTTCCCTTTGACATGATGATGTAGACAGAGCAATGCTTTACATGTTAAACTGCCGCAACATATCATGTAGACTAGTCAAATGTTTGACAATTTTGAAGTCTCTCTTTTGTTTACCATTAAAAAGGGGTTTGAGTGGGATTTCAACAAAGATTCCTTCTGTTAGCATATATTGTCACCAGCGACAAGTACACTGCATCAGGCTCTGTACAACGCTTTCTGTGATGAAGAAAGTGCGATTAAAAGATATGATCTATAACTCTCACCAATTTCTTTTGTTTTCCGTCAGGATGGCCGAGCGGTCTAAGGCGCTGCGTTCAGGTCGCAGTCTCCACTGGAGGCGTGGGTTCGAATCCCACTTCTGACATGTGGTTTTCTTGCTCATTTCCCTTTGACATGATGATGTAGACAGAGCAATGCTTTACATGTTAAACTGCCGCAACATATCACGTAGACTCGTCAAATGTTTGACAATTTTGAAGTCTCTCTTTTGTTTACCATTAAAAAGGGGTTTGAGTGGGATTTGAACAAAGATTCCTTCTGTTAGCATATATTGTCACCAGCGATCAGTACACTGCATCAGGCTCTGTACAACCCTTTCTGTGATGAAGAAAGTGCGATGTAGTGTTGTATGGAATGCATTAAAAGATATGATCTATAACTCTCACCAATTTCTTTTGTTTTCCGTCAGGATGGCCGAGCGGTCTAAGGCGCTGCGTTCAGGTCGCAGTCTCCACTGGAGGCGTGGGTTCGAATCCCACTTCTGACATGTGGTTTTCTTGCTCAGTTGCCTGTGACATGATGATGTAAACGGAGCAATGCTTTACATCTTAAACTGCCGCAACATATCATGTAGACTCGTCAAATGTTTGACCATTTTGAAGTCTCTCTTTTGTTTACCATTAAAAAGGGGTTTGAGTGGGATTTCAACAAAGATTCCTTCTGTTAGCATATATTGTCACCAGCGACAAGTACACTGCATCAGGCTCTGTACAACCCTTTCTGTGATGAAGAAAGTGCGATGTAGTGTTGTATGGAATGCATTAAAAGATATGATCTATAACTCTCACCAATTTCATTTGTTTTCCGTCAGGATGGCCGAGCGGTCTAAGGCGCTGCGTTCAGGTCGCAGTCTCCACTGGAGGCGTGGGTTCGAATCCCACTTCTGACATGTGGTTTTCTTGCTCATTTCCCTTTGACATGACGATGTAGACAGAGCAATGCTTTACATGTTAAACTGCCGCAACATATCACGTAGACTCGTCAAATGTTTGACAATTTTGAAGTCTCTCTTTTGTTTACCATTAAAAAGGGGTTTGAGTGGGATTTGAACAAAGATTCCTTCTGTTAGCATATATTGTCACCAGCGATCAGTACACTGCATCAGGCTCTGTACAACCCTTTCTGTGATGAAGAAAGTGCGATGTAGTGTTGTATGGAATGCATTAAAAGATATGATCTATAACTCTCACCAATTTCTTTTGTTTTCCGTCAGGATGGCCGAGCGGTCTAAGGCGCTGCGTTCAGGTCGCAGTCTCCACTGGAGGCGTGGGTTCGAATCCCACTTCTGACATGTGGTTTTCTTGCTCAGTTGCCTGTGACATGATGATGTAAACGGAGCAATGCTTTACATCTTAAACTGCCGCAACATATCATGTAGACTCGTCAAATGTTTGACCATTTTGAAGTCTCTCTTTTGTTTACCATTAAAAAGGGGTTTGAGTGGGATTTCAACAAAGATTCCTTCTGTTAGCATATATTGTCACCAGCGACAAGTACACTGCATCAGGCTCTGTACAACCCTTTCTGTGATGAAGAAAGTGCGATGTAGTGTTGTATGGAATGCATTAAAAGATATGATCTATAACTCTCACCAATTTCTTTTGTTTTCCGTCAGGATGGCCGAGCGGTCTAAGGCGCTGCGTTCAGGTCGCAGTCTCCACTGGAGGCGTGGGTTCGAATCCCACTTCTGACATGTGGTTTTCTTGCTCATTTCCCTTTGACATGATGATGTAGACAGAGCAATGCTTTACATGTTAAACTGCCGCAACATATCATGTAGACTCGTCAAATGTTTGACAATTTTGAAGTCTCTCTTTTGTTTACCATTAAAAAGGGGTTTGAGTGGGATTTCAACAAAGATTCCTTCTGTTAGCATATATTGTCACCAGCGACAAGTACACTGCATCAGGCTCTGTACAACCCTTTCTGTGATGAAGAAAGTGCGATGTAGTGTTGTATGGAATGCATTAAAAGATATGATCTATAACTCTCATCAATTTCATTTGTTTTCCGTCAGGATGGCCGAGCGGTCTAAGGCGCTGCGTTCAGGTCGCAGTCTCCACTGGAGGCGTGGGTTCGAATCCCACTTCTGACATGTGGTTTTCTTGCTCAGTTGCCTGTGACATGATGATGTAAACGGAGCAATGCTTTACATGTTAAACTGCCGCAACATATCATGTAGACTCGTCAAATGTTTGACAATTTTGAAGTCTCTCTTTTGTTTACCATTAAAAAGGGGTTTGAGTGGGATTTCAACAAAGATTCCTTCTGTTAGCATATATTGTCACCAGCGACAAGTACACTGCATCAGGCTCTGTACAACCCTTTCTGTGATGAAGAAAGTGCGATTAAAAGATATTATCTATAACTCTCACCAATTTCTTTTGTTTTCCGTCAGGATGGCCGAGCGGTCTAAGGCGCTGCGTTCAGGTCGCAGTCTCCACTGGAGGCGTGGGTTCGAATCCCACTTCTGACATGTGGTTTTCTTGCTCATTTCCCTTTGACATGATGATGTAGACAGAGCAACGCTTTACATGTTAAACTGCCGCAACATATCATGTAGACTCGTCAAATGTTTGACAATTTTGAAGTCTCTCTTTTGTTTACCATTAAAAAGGGGTTTGAGTGGGATTTCAACAAAGATTCCTTCTGTTAGCATATATTGTCACCAGCGACAAGTACACTGCATCAGGCTCTGTACAACCCTTTCTGTGATGAAGAAAGTGCAATTAAAAGATATTATCTATAACTCTCACCAATTTCTTTTGTTTTCCGTCAGGATGGCCGAGCGGTCTAAGGCGCTGCGTTCAGGTCGCAGTCTCCACTGGAGGCGTGGGTTCGAATCCCACTTCTGACATGTGGTTTTCTTGCTCAGTTGCCTGTAACATGATGATGTAAACGGAGCAATGCTTTACATCTTAAACTGCCGCAACATATCATGTAGACTCGTCAAATGTTTGACCATTTTGAAGTCTCTCTTTTGTTTACCATTAAAAAGGGGTTTGAGTGGGATTTCAACAAAGATTCCTTCTGTTAGCATATATTGTCACCAGCGACAAGTACACTGCATCAGGCTCTTTACAACGCTTTCTGTGATGAAGAAAGTGGGATTAAAAGATATGATCTATAACTCTCACCAATTTCTTTTGTTTTCCGTCAGGATGGCCGAGCGGTCTAAGGCGCTGCGTTCAGGTCGCAGTCTCCACTGGAGGCGTGGGTTCGAATCCCACTTCTGACATGTGGTTTTCTTGCTCAGTTGCCTGTAACATGATGATGTAAACGGAGCAATGCTTTACATCTTAAACTGCCGCAACATATCATGTAGACTCGTCAAATGTTTGACCATTTTGAAGTCTCTCTTTTGTTTACCATTAAAAAGGGGTTTGAGTGGGATTTCAACAAAGATTCCTTCTGTTAGCATATATTGTCACCAGCGACAAGTACACTGCATCAGGCTCTGTACAACGCTTTCTGTGATGAAGAAAGTGCGATTAAAAGATATGATCTATAACTCTCACCAATTTTCTTTTGTTTTCCGTCAGGATGGCCGAGCGGTCTAAGGCGCTGCGTTCAGGTCGCAGTCTCCACTGGAGGCGTGGGTTCGAATCCCACTTCTGACATGTGGTTTTCTTGCTCATTTCCCTTTGACATGATGATGTAGACAGAGCAATGCTTTACATGTTAAACTGCCGCAACATATCATGTAGACTCGTCAAATGTTTGACAATTTTGAAGTCTCTCTTTTGTTTACCATTAAAAAGGGGTTTGAGTGGGATTTCAACAAAGATTCCTTCTGTTAGCATATATTGTCACCAGCGACAAGTACACTGCATCAGGCTCTGTACAACCCTTTCTGTGATGAAGAAAGTGCGATGTAGTGTTGTATGGAATGCATTAAAAGATATGATCTATAACTCTCACCAATTTCTTTTGTTTTCTGTCAGGATGGCCGAGCGGTCTAAGGCGCTGCGTTCAGGTCGCAGTCTCCACTGGAGGCGTGGGTTCGAATCCCACTTCTGACATGTGGTTTTCTTGCTCAGTTGCCTGTGACATGATGATGTAAACGGAGCAATGCTTTACATCTTAAACTGCCGCAACATATCATGTAGACTCGTCAAATGTTTGACCATTTTGAAGTCTCTCTTTTGTTTACCATTAAAAAGGGGTTTGAGTGGGATTTCAACAAAGATTCCTTCTGTTAGCATATATTGTCACCAGCGACAAGTACACTGCATCAGGCTCTGTACAACCCTTTCTGTGATGAAGAAAGTGCGATGTAGTGTTGTATGGAATGCATTAAAAGATATGATCTATAACTCTCACCAATTTCTTTTGTTTTCCGTCAGGATGGCCGAGCGGTCTAAGGCGCTGCGTTCAGGTCGCAGTCTCCACTGGAGGCGTGGGTTCGAATCCCACTTCTGACATGTGGTTTTCTTGCTCAGTTTCCTGTAACATGATGTAAACGGAGCAATGCTTTACATCTTAAACTGCCGCAACATATCATGTAGACTCGTCAAATGTTTGACCATTTTGAAGTCTCTCTTTTGTTTACCATTAAAAAGGGGTTTAAGTGGGATTTCAACAAAGATTCCTTCTGTTAGCATATATTGTCACCAGCGACAAGTACACTGCATCAGGCTCTGTACAACGCTTTCTGTGATGAAGAAAGTGCGATGTAGTGTTGTATGGAATGCATTGAAAGATATGATCTATAGCTCTCACCAATTTCTTTTGTTTTCCGTCAGGATGGCCGAGCGGTCTAAGGCGCTGCGTTCAGGTCGCAGTCTCGACTGGAGGCGTGGGTTCGAATCCCACTTCTGACATGTGGTTTTCTTGCTCAGTTGCCTGTGACATGATGATGTAAACGGAGCAATGCTTTACATGTTAAACTGCCGCAACATATCATGTAGACTCGTCAAATGTTTGACAATTTTGAAGTCTCTCTTTTGTTTACCATTAAAAAGGGGTTTGAGTGGGATTTCAACAAAGATTCCTTCTGTTAGCATATATTGTCACCAGCGACAAGTACACTGCATCAGGCTCTGTACAACCCTTTCTGTGATGAAGAAAGTGCGATGTAGTGTTGTATGGAATGCATTAAAAGATATGATCTATAACTCTCACCAATTTCTTTTGTTTTCCGTCAGGATGGCCGAGCGGTCTAAGGCGCTGCGTTCAGGTCGCAGTCTCCACTGGAGGCGTGGGTTCGAATCCCACTTCTGACATGTGGTTTTCTTGCTCAGTTTCCTGTAACATGATGATGTAAACGGAGCAATGCTTTACATCTTAAACTGCCGCAACATATCATGTAGACTCGTCAAATGTTTGACCATTTTGAAGTCTCTCTTTTGTTTACCATTAAAAAGGGGTTTGAGTGGGATTTCAACAAAGATTCCTTCTGTTAGCATATATTGTCACCAGCGACAAGTACACTGCATCAGGCTCTGTACAACGCTTTCTGTGATGAAGAAAGTGCGATGTAGTGTTGTATGGAATGCATTGAAAGATATGATCTATAGCTCTCACCAATTTCTTTTGTTTTCCGTCAGGATGGCCGAGCGGTCTAAGGCGCTGCGTTCAGGTCGCAGTCTCCACTGGAGGCGTGGGTTCGAATCCCACTTCTGACATGTGGTTTTCTTGCTCAGTTGCCTGTGACATGATGATGTAAACGGAGCAATGCTTTACATGTTAAACTGCCGCAACATATCATGTAGACTCGTCAAATGTTTGACAATTTTGAAGTCTCTCTTTTGTTTACCATTAAAAAGGGGTTTGAGTGGGATTTCAACAAAGATTCCTTCTGTTAGCATATATTGTCACCAGCGACAAGTACACTGCATCAGGCTCTGTACAACCCTTTCTGTGATGAAGAAAGTGCGATTAAAAGATATTATCTATAACTCTCACCAATTTCTTTTGTTTTCCGTCAGGATGGCCGAGCGGTCTAAGGCGCTGCGTTCAGGTCGCAGTCTCCACTGGAGGCGTGGGTTCGAATCCCACTTCTGACATGTGGTTTTCTTGCTCATTTCCCTTTGACATGATGATGTAGACAGAGCAATGCTTTACATGTTAAACTGCCGCAACATATCATGTAGACTCGTCAAATGTTTGACAATTTTGAAGTCTCTCTTTTGTTTACCATTAAAAAGGGGTTTGAGTGGGATTTCAACAAAGATTCCTTCTGTTAGCATATATTGTCACCAGCGACAAGTACACTGCATCAGGCTCTGTACAACCCTTTCTGTGATGAAGAAAGTGCGATGTAGTGTTGTATGGAATGCATTAAAAGATGTGATCTATAACTCTCATCAATTTCATTTGTTTTCCGTCAGGATGGCCGAGCGGTCTAAGGCGCTGCGTTCAGGTCGCAGTCTCCACTGGAGGCGTGGGTTCGAATCCCACTTCTGACATGTGGTTTTCTTGCTCAGTTCCCTTTGACATGATGATGTAGACAGAGCAATGCTTTACATGTTAAACTGCCGCAACATATCATGTAGACTAGTCAAATGTTTGACAATTTTGAAGTCTCTCTTTTGTTTACCATTAAAAAGGGGTTTGAGTGGGATTTCAACAAAGATTCCTTCTGTTAGCATATATTGTCACCAGCGACAAGTACACTGCATCAGGCTCTGTACAACCCTTTCTGTGATGAAGAAAGTGCGATGTAGTGTTGTATGGAATGCATTAAAAGATATGATCTATAACTCTCACCAATTTCTTTTGTTTTCCGTCAGGATGGCCGAGCGGTCTAAGGCGCTGCGTTCAGGTCGCAGTCTCCACTGGAGGCGTGGGTTCGAATCCCACTTCTGACATGTGGTTTTCTTGCTCAGTTTCCTGTAACATGATGATGTAAACGGAGCAATGCTTTACATCTTAAACTGCCGCAACATATCATGTAGACTCGTCAAATGTTTGACCATTTTGAAGTCTCTCTTTTGTTTACCATTAAAAAGGGGTTTGAGTGGGATTTCAACAAAGATTCCTTCTGTTAGCATATATTGTCACCAGCGACAAGTACACTGCATCAGGCTCTGTACAACGCTTTCTGTGATGAAGAAAGTGCGATGTAGTGTTGTATGGAATGCATTGAAAGATATAGCTCTATATCGATATCTGTATCTGTTAGCATATATCAGGATGGCCGAGCGGTCTAAGGCGCTGCGTTCAGGTCGCAGTCTCCACTGGAGGCGTGGGTTCGAATCCCACTTCTGACATGTGGTTTTCTTGCTCAGTTGCCTGTGACATGATGATGTAAACGGAGCAATGCTTTACATGTTAAACTGCCGCAACATATCATGTAGACTCGTCAAATGTTTGACAATTTTGAAGTCTCTCTTTTGTTTACCATTAAAAAGGGGTTTGAGTGGGATTTCAACAAAGATTCCTTCTGTTAGCATATATTGTCACCAGCGACAAGTACACTGCATCAGGCTCTGTACAACCCTTTCTGTGATGAAGAAAGTGCGATTAAAAGATATTATCTATAACTCTCACCAATTTCTTTTGTTTTCCGTCAGGATGGCCGAGCGGTCTAAGGCGCTGCGTTCAGGTCGCAGTCTCCACTGGAGGCGTGGGTTCGAATCCCACTTCTGACATGTGGTTTTCTTGCTCATTTCCCTTTGACATGATGATGTAGACAGAGCAATGCTTTACATGTTAAACTGCCGCAACATATCATGTAGACTCGTCAAATGTTTGACAATTTTGAAGTCTCTCTTTTGTTTACCATTAAAAAGGGGTTTGAGTGGGATTTCAACAAAGATTCCTTCTGTTAGCATATATTGTCACCAGCGACAAGTACACTGCATCAGGCTCTGTACAACCCTTTCTGTGATGAAGAAAGTGCGATGTAGTGTTGTATGGAATGCATTAAAAGATGTGATCTATAACTCTCATCAATTTCATTTGTTTTCCGTCAGGATGGCCGAACGGTCTAAGGCGCTGCGTTCAGGTCGCAGTCTCCACTGGAGGCGTGGGTTCGAATCCCACTTCTGACATGTGGTTTTCTTGCTCAGTTCCCTTTGACATGATGATGTAGACAGAGCAATGCTTTACATGTTAAACTGCCGCAACATATCATGTAGACTAGTCAAATGTTTGACAATTTTGAAGTCTCTCTTTTGTTTACCATTAAAAAGGGGTTTGAGTGGGATTTCAACAAAGATTCCTTCTGTTAGCATATATTGTCACCAGCGACAAGTACACTGCATCAGGCTCTGTACAACCCTTTCTGTGATGAAGAAAGTGCGATGTAGTGTTGTATGGAATGCATTAAAAGATATGATCTATAACTCTCACCAATTTCTTTTGTTTTCCGTCAGGATGGCCGAGCGGTCTAAGGCGCTGCGTTCAGGTCGCAGTCTCCACTGGAGGCGTGGGTTCGAATCCCACTTCTGACATGTGGTTTTCTTGCTCAGTTTCCTGTAACATGATGATGTAAACGGAGCAATGCTTTACATCTTAAACTGCCGCAACATATCATGTAGACTCGTCAAATGTTTGACCATTTTGAAGTCTCTCTTTTGTTTACCATTAAAAAGGGGTTTGAGTGGGATTTCAACAAAGATTCCTTCTGTTAGCATATATTGTCACCAGCGACAAGTACACTGCATCAGGCTCTGTACAACGCTTTCTGTGATGAAGAAAGTGCGATGTAGTGTTGTATGGAATGCATTGAAAGATATAGCTCTATATCGATATCTGTATCTGTTAGCATATATCAGGATGGCCGAGCGGTCTAAGGCGCTGCGTTCAGGTCGCAGTCTCCACTGGAGGCGTGGGTTCGAATCCCACTTCTGACATGTGGTTTTCTTGCTCAGTTCCCTTTGACATGATGATGTAGACAGAGCAATGCTTTACATGTTAAACTGCCGCAACATATCATGTAGACTAGTCAAATGTTTGACAATTTTGAAGTCTCTCTTTTGTTTACCATTAAAAAGGGGTTTGAGTGGGATTTCAACAAAGATTCCTTCTGTTAGCATATATTGTCACCAGCGACAAGTACACTGCATCAGGCTCTGTACAACCCTTTCTGTGATGAAGAAAGTGCGATGTAGTGTTGTATGGAATGCATTAAAAGATATGATCTATAGCTCTCACCAATTTCTTTTGTTTTCCGTCAGGATGGCCGAGCGGTCTAAGGCGCTGCGTTCAGGTCGCAGTCTCCACTGGAGGCGTGGGTTCGAATCCCACTTCTGACATGTGGTTTTCTTGCTCAGTTGCCTGTGACATGATGATGTAAACGGAGCAATGCTTTACATGTTAAACTGCCGCAACATATCATGTAGACTCGTCAAATGTTTGACAATTTTGAAGTCTCTCTTTTGTTTACCATTAAAAAGGGGTTTGAGTGGGATTTCAACAAAGATTCCTTCTGTTAGCATATATTGTCACCAGCGACAAGTACACTGCATCAGGCTCTGTACAACCCTTTCTGTGATGAAGAAAGTGCGATTAAAAGATATTATCTATAACTCTCACCAATTTCTTTTGTTTTCCGTCAGGATGGCCGAGCGGTCTAAGGCGCTGCGTTCAGGTCGCAGTCTCCACTGGAGGCGTGGGTTCGAATCCCACTTCTGACATGTGGTTTTCTTGCTCATTTCCCTTTGACATGATGATGTAGACAGAGCAATGCTTTACATGTTAAACTGCCGCAACATATCATGTAGACTCGTCAAATGTTTGACAATTTTGAAGTCTCTCTTTTGTTTACCATTAAAAAGGGGTTTGAGTGGGATTTCAACAAAGATTCCTTCTGTTAGCATATATTGTCACCAGCGACAAGTACACTGCATCAGGCTCTGTACAACCCTTTCTGTGATGAAGAAAGTGCGATGTAGTGTTGTATGGAATGCATTAAAAGATGTGATCTATAACTCTCATCAATTTCATTTGTTTTCCGTCAGGATGGCCGAGCGGTCTAAGGCGCTGCGTTCAGGTCGCAGTCTCCACTGGAGGCGTGGGTTCGAATCCCACTTCTGACATGTGGTTTTCTTGCTCAGTTCCCTTTGACATGATGATGTAGACAGAGCAATGCTTTACATGTTAAACTGCCGCAACATATCATGTAGACTAGTCAAATGTTTGACAATTTTGAAGTCTCTCTTTTGTTTACCATTAAAAAGGGGTTTGAGTGGGATTTCAACAAAGATTCCTTCTGTTAGCATATATTGTCACCAGCGACAAGTACACTGCATCAGGCTCTGTACAACGCTTTCTGTGATGAAGAAAGTGCGATTAAAAGATATGATCTATAACTCTCACCAATTTCTTTTGTTTTCCGTCAGGATGGCCGAGCGGTCTAAGGCGCTGCGTTCAGGTCGCAGTCTCCACTGGAGGCGTGGGTTCGAATCCCACTTCTGACATGTGGTTTTCTTGCTCATTTCCCTTTGACATGATGATGTAGACAGAGCAATGCTTTACATGTTAAACTGCCGCAACATATCACGTAGACTCGTCAAATGTTTGACAATTTTGAAGTCTCTCTTTTGTTTACCATTAAAAAGGGGTTTGAGTGGGATTTGAACAAAGATTCCTTCTGTTAGCATATATTGTCACCAGCGATCAGTACACTGCATCAGGCTCTGTACAACCCTTTCTGTGATGAAGAAAGTGCGATGTAGTGTTGTATGGAATGCATTAAAAGATATGATCTATAACTCTCACCAATTTCTTTTGTTTTCCGTCAGGATGGCCGAGCGGTCTAAGGCGCTGCGTTCAGGTCGCAGTCTCCACTGGAGGCGTGGGTTCGAATCCCACTTCTGACATGTGGTTTTCTTGCTCAGTTGCCTGTGACATGATGATGTAAACGGAGCAATGCTTTACATCTTAAACTGCCGCAACATATCATGTAGACTCGTCAAATGTTTGACCATTTTGAAGTCTCTCTTTTGTTTACCATTAAAAAGGGGTTTGAGTGGGATTTCAACAAAGATTCCTTCTGTTAGCATATATTGTCACCAGCGACAAGTACACTGCATCAGGCTCTGTACAACCCTTTCTGTGATGAAGAAAGTGCGATGTAGTGTTGTATGGAATGCATTAAAAGATATGATCTATAACTCTCACCAATTTCTTTTGTTTTCCGTCAGGATGGCCGAGCGGTCTAAGGCGCTGCGTTCAGGTCGCAGTCTCCACTGGAGGCGTGGGTTCGAATCCCACTTCTGACATGTGGTTTTCTTGCTCATTTCCCTTTGACATGATGATGTAGACAGAGCAATGCTTTACATGTTAAACTGCCGCAACATATCATGTAGACTCGTCAAATGTTTGACAATTTTGAAGTCTCTCTTTTGTTTACCATTAAAAAGGGGTTTGAGTGGGATTTCAACAAAGATTCCTTCTGTTAGCATATATTGTCACCAGCGACAAGTACACTGCATCAGGCTCTGTACAACCCTTTCTGTGATGAAGAAAGTGCGATGTAGTGTTGTATGGAATGCATTAAAAGATATGATCTATAACTCTCATCAATTTCATTTGTTTTCCGTCAGGATGGCCGAGCGGTCTAAGGCGCTGCGTTCAGGTCGCAGTCTCCACTGGAGGCGTGGGTTCGAATCCCACTTCTGACATGTGGTTTTCTTGCTCAGTTGCCTGTGACATGATGATGTAAACGGAGCAATGCTTTACATGTTAAACTGCCGCAACATATCATGTAGACTCGTCAAATGTTTGACAATTTTGAAGTCTCTCTTTTGTTTACCATTAAAAAGGGGTTTGAGTGGGATTTCAACAAAGATTCCTTCTGTTAGCATATATTGTCACCAGCGACAAGTACACTGCATCAGGCTCTGTACAACCCTTTCTGTGATGAAGAAAGTGCGATTAAAAGATATTATCTATAACTCTCACCAATTTCTTTTGTTTTCCGTCAGGATGGCCGAGCGGTCTAAGGCGCTGCGTTCAGGTCGCAGTCTCCACTGGAGGCGTGGGTTCGAATCCCACTTCTGACATGTGGTTTTCTTGCTCATTTCCCTTTGACATGATGATGTAGACAGAGCAACGCTTTACATGTTAAACTGCCGCAACATATCATGTAGACTCGTCAAATGTTTGACAATTTTGAAGTCTCTCTTTTGTTTACCATTAAAAAGGGGTTTGAGTGGGATTTCAACAAAGATTCCTTCTGTTAGCATATATTGTCACCAGCGACAAGTACACTGCATCAG
Source organism: Pungitius pungitius (assembly GCF_949316345.1). Taxonomy (NCBI): domain Eukaryota; kingdom Metazoa; phylum Chordata; class Actinopteri; order Perciformes; family Gasterosteidae; genus Pungitius; species Pungitius pungitius. The sequence continues at coordinate 6,575,157 of NC_084904.1, forward strand.
GCTCTGTACAACCCTTTCTGTGATGAAGAAAGTGCGATTAAAAGATATTATCTATAACTCTCACCAATTTCTTTTGTTTTCCGTCAGGATGGCCGAGCGGTCTAAGGCGCTGCGTTCAGGTCGCAGTCTCCACTGGAGGCGTGGGTTCGAATCCCACTTCTGACATGTGGTTTTCTTGCTCAGTTGCCTGTAACATGATGATGTAAACGGAGCAATGCTTTACATCTTAAACTGCCGCAACATATCATGTAGACTCGTCAAATGTTTGACCATTTTGAAGTCTCTCTTTTGTTTACCATTAAAAAGGGGTTTGAGTGGGATTTCAACAAAGATTCCTTCTGTTAGCATATATTGTCACCAGCGACAAGTACACTGCATCAGGCTCTGTACAACCCTTTCTGTGATGAAGAAAGTGCGATTAAAAGATATTATCTATAACTCTCACCAATTTCTTTTGTTTTCCGTCAGGATGGCCGAGCGGTCTAAGGCGCTGCGTTCAGGTCGCAGTCTCCACTGGAGGCGTGGGTTCGAATCCCACTTCTGACATGTGGTTTTCTTGCTCATTTCCCTTTGACATGATGATGTAGACAGAGCAATGCTTTACATGTTAAACTGCCGCAACATATCATGTAGACTCGTCAAATGTTTGACAATTTTGAAGTCTCTCTTTTGTTTACCATTAAAAAGGGGTTTGAGTGGGATTTCAACAAAGATTCCTTCTGTTAGCATATATTGTCACCAGCGACAAGTACACTGCATCAGGCTCTGTACAACCCTTTCTGTGATGAAGAAAGTGCGATGTAGTGTTGTATGGAATGCATTAAAAGATATGATCTATAACTCTCATCAATTTCATTTGTTTTCCGTCAGGATGGCCGAGCGGTCTAAGGCGCTGCGTTCAGGTCGCAGTCTCCACTGGAGGCGTGGGTTCGAATCCCACTTCTGACATGTGGTTTTCTTGCTCAGTTGCCTGTGACATGATGATGTAAACGGAGCAATGCTTTACATGTTAAACTGCCGCAACATATCATGTAGACTCGTCAAATGTTTGACAATTTTGAAGTCTCTCTTTTGTTTACCATTAAAAAGGGGTTTGAGTGGGATTTCAACAAAGATTCCTTCTGTTAGCATATATTGTCACCAGCGACAAGTACACTGCATCAGGCTCTGTACAACCCTTTCTGTGATGAAGAAAGTGCGATTAAAAGATATTATCTATAACTCTCACCAATTTCTTTTGTTTTCCGTCAGGATGGCCGAGCGGTCTAAGGCGCTGCGTTCAGGTCGCAGTCTCCACTGGAGGCGTGGGTTCGAATCCCACTTCTGACATGTGGTTTTCTTGCTCATTTCCCTTTGACATGATGATGTAGACAGAGCAACGCTTTACATGTTAAACTGCCGCAACATATCATGTAGACTCGTCAAATGTTTGACAATTTTGAAGTCTCTCTTTTGTTTACCATTAAAAAGGGGTTTGAGTGGGATTTCAACAAAGATTCCTTCTGTTAGCATATATTGTCACCAGCGACAAGTACACTGCATCAGGCTCTGTACAACGCTTTCTGTGATGAAGAAAGTGCGATGTAGTGTTGTATGGAATGCATTGAAAGATATGATCTATAGCTCTCACCAATTTCTTTTGTTTTCCGTCAGGATGGCCGAGCGGTCTAAGGCGCTGCGTTCAGGTCGCAGTCTCCACTGGAGGCGTGGGTTCGAATCCCACTTCTGACATGTGGTTTTCTTGCTCAGTTGCCTGTGACATGATGATGTAAACGGAGCAATGCTTTACATGTTAAACTGCCGCAACATATCATGTAGACTCGTCAAATGTTTGACAATTTTGAAGTCTCTCTTTTGTTTACCATTAAAAAGGGGTTTGAGTGGGATTTCAACAAAGATTCCTTCTGTTAGCATATATTGTCACCAGCGACAAGTACACTGCATCAGGCTCTGTACAACCCTTTCTGTGATGAAGAAAGTGCGATTAAAAGATATTATCTATAACTCTCACCAATTTCTTTTGTTTTCCGTCAGGATGGCCGAGCGGTCTAAGGCGCTGCGTTCAGGTCGCAGTCTCCACTGGAGGCGTGGGTTCGAATCCCACTTCTGACATGTGGTTTTCTTGCTCATTTCCCTTTGACATGATGATGTAGACAGAGCAATGCTTTACATGTTAAACTGCCGCAACATATCATGTAGACTCGTCAAATGTTTGACAATTTTGAAGTCTCTCTTTTGTTTACCATTAAAAAGGGGTTTGAGTGGGATTTCAACAAAGATTCCTTCTGTTAGCATATATTGTCACCAGCGACAAGTACACTGCATCAGGCTCTGTACAACCCTTTCTGTGATGAAGAAAGTGCGATGTAGTGTTGTATGGAATGCATTAAAAGATGTGATCTATAACTCTCATCAATTTCATTTGTTTTCCGTCAGGATGGCCGAGCGGTCTAAGGCGCTGCGTTCAGGTCGCAGTCTCCACTGGAGGCGTGGGTTCGAATCCCACTTCTGACATGTGGTTTTCTTGCTCAGTTCCCTTTGACATGATGATGTAGACAGAGCAATGCTTTACATGTTAAACTGCCGCAACATATCATGTAGACTAGTCAAATGTTTGACAATTTTGAAGTCTCTCTTTTGTTTACCATTAAAAAGGGGTTTGAGTGGGATTTCAACAAAGATTCCTTCTGTTAGCATATATTGTCACCAGCGACAAGTACACTGCATCAGGCTCTGTACAACGCTTTCTGTGATGAAGAAAGTGCGATTAAAAGATATGATCTATAACTCTCACCAATTTCTTTTGTTTTCCGTCAGGATGGCCGAGCGGTCTAAGGCGCTGCGTTCAGGTCGCAGTCTCCACTGGAGGCGTGGGTTCGAATCCCACTTCTGACATGTGGTTTTCTTGCTCATTTCCCTTTGACATGATGATGTAGACAGAGCAATGCTTTACATGTTAAACTGCCGCAACATATCACGTAGACTCGTCAAATGTTTGACAATTTTGAAGTCTCTCTTTTGTTTACCATTAAAAAGGGGTTTGAGTGGGATTTGAACAAAGATTCCTTCTGTTAGCATATATTGTCACCAGCGATCAGTACACTGCATCAGGCTCTGTACAACCCTTTCTGTGATGAAGAAAGTGCGATGTAGTGTTGTATGGAATGCATTAAAAGATATGATCTATAACTCTCACCAATTTCTTTTGTTTTCCGTCAGGATGGCCGAGCGGTCTAAGGCGCTGCGTTCAGGTCGCAGTCTCCACTGGAGGCGTGGGTTCGAATCCCACTTCTGACATGTGGTTTTCTTGCTCAGTTGCCTGTGACATGATGATGTAAACGGAGCAATGCTTTACATCTTAAACTGCCGCAACATATCATGTAGACTCGTCAAATGTTTGACCATTTTGAAGTCTCTCTTTTGTTTACCATTAAAAAGGGGTTTGAGTGGGATTTCAACAAAGATTCCTTCTGTTAGCATATATTGTCACCAGCGACAAGTACACTGCATCAGGCTCTGTACAACCCTTTCTGTGATGAAGAAAGTGCGATGTAGTGTTGTATGGAATGCATTAAAAGATATGATCTATAACTCTCACCAATTTCTTTTGTTTTCCGTCAGGATGGCCGAGCGGTCTAAGGCGCTGCGTTCAGGTCGCAGTCTCCACTGGAGGCGTGGGTTCGAATCCCACTTCTGACATGTGGTTTTCTTGCTCATTTCCCTTTGACATGATGATGTAGACAGAGCAATGCTTTACATGTTAAACTGCCGCAACATATCATGTAGACTCGTCAAATGTTTGACAATTTTGAAGTCTCTCTTTTGTTTACCATTAAAAAGGGGTTTGAGTGGGATTTCAACAAAGATTCCTTCTGTTAGCATATATTGTCACCAGCGACAAGTACACTGCATCAGGCTCTGTACAACCCTTTCTGTGATGAAGAAAGTGCGATGTAGTGTTGTATGGAATGCATTAAAAGATATGATCTATAACTCTCATCAATTTCATTTGTTTTCCGTCAGGATGGCCGAGCGGTCTAAGGCGCTGCGTTCAGGTCGCAGTCTCCACTGGAGGCGTGGGTTCGAATCCCACTTCTGACATGTGGTTTTCTTGCTCAGTTGCCTGTGACATGATGATGTAAACGGAGCAATGCTTTACATGTTAAACTGCCGCAACATATCATGTAGACTCGTCAAATGTTTGACAATTTTGAAGTCTCTCTTTTGTTTACCATTAAAAAGGGGTTTGAGTGGGATTTCAACAAAGATTCCTTCTGTTAGCATATATTGTCACCAGCGACAAGTACACTGCATCAGGCTCTGTACAACCCTTTCTGTGATGAAGAAAGTGCGATTAAAAGATATTATCTATAACTCTCACCAATTTCTTTTGTTTTCCGTCAGGATGGCCGAGCGGTCTAAGGCGCTGCGTTCAGGTCGCAGTCTCCACTGGAGGCGTGGGTTCGAATCCCACTTCTGACATGTGGTTTTCTTGCTCATTTCCCTTTGACATGATGATGTAGACAGAGCAACGCTTTACATGTTAAACTGCCGCAACATATCATGTAGACTCGTCAAATGTTTGACAATTTTGAAGTCTCTCTTTTGTTTACCATTAAAAAGGGGTTTGAGTGGGATTTCAACAAAGATTCCTTCTGTTAGCATATATTGTCACCAGCGACAAGTACACTGCATCAGGCTCTGTACAACCCTTTCTGTGATGAAGAAAGTGCGATTAAAAGATATTATCTATAACTCTCACCAATTTCTTTTGTTTTCCGTCAGGATGGCCGAGCGGTCTAAGGCGCTGCGTTCAGGTCGCAGTCTCCACTGGAGGCGTGGGTTCGAATCCCACTTCTGACATGTGGTTTTCTTGCTCAGTTGCCTGTAACATGATGATGTAAACGGAGCAATGCTTTACATCTTAAACTGCCGCAACATATCATGTAGACTCGTCAAATGTTTGACCATTTTGAAGTCTCTCTTTTGTTTACCATTAAAAAGGGGTTTGAGTGGGATTTCAACAAAGATTCCTTCTGTTAGCATATATTGTCACCAGCGACAAGTACACTGCATCAGGCTCTGTACAACCCTTTCTGTGATGAAGAAAGTGCGATTAAAAGATATTATCTATAACTCTCACCAATTTCTTTTGTTTTCCGTCAGGATGGCCGAGCGGTCTAAGGCGCTGCGTTCAGGTCGCAGTCTCCACTGGAGGCGTGGGTTCGAATCCCACTTCTGACATGTGGTTTTCTTGCTCATTTCCCTTTGACATGATGATGTAGACAGAGCAATGCTTTACATGTTAAACTGCCGCAACATATCATGTAGACTCGTCAAATGTTTGACAATTTTGAAGTCTCTCTTTTGTTTACCATTAAAAAGGGGTTTGAGTGGGATTTCAACAAAGATTCCTTCTGTTAGCATATATTGTCACCAGCGACAAGTACACTGCATCAGGCTCTGTACAACCCTTTCTGTGATGAAGAAAGTGCGATGTAGTGTTGTATGGAATGCATTAAAAGATATGATCTATAACTCTCATCAATTTCATTTGTTTTCCGTCAGGATGGCCGAGCGGTCTAAGGCGCTGCGTTCAGGTCGCAGTCTCCACTGGAGGCGTGGGTTCGAATCCCACTTCTGACATGTGGTTTTCTTGCTCAGTTGCCTGTGACATGATGATGTAAACGGAGCAATGCTTTACATGTTAAACTGCCGCAACATATCATGTAGACTCGTCAAATGTTTGACAATTTTGAAGTCTCTCTTTTGTTTACCATTAAAAAGGGGTTTGAGTGGGATTTCAACAAAGATTCCTTCTGTTAGCATATATTGTCACCAGCGACAAGTACACTGCATCAGGCTCTGTACAACCCTTTCTGTGATGAAGAAAGTGCGATTAAAAGATATTATCTATAACTCTCACCAATTTCTTTTGTTTTCCGTCAGGATGGCCGAGCGGTCTAAGGCGCTGCGTTCAGGTCGCAGTCTCCACTGGAGGCGTGGGTTCGAATCCCACTTCTGACATGTGGTTTTCTTGCTCATTTCCCTTTGACATGATGATGTAGACAGAGCAACGCTTTACATGTTAAACTGCCGCAACATATCATGTAGACTCGTCAAATGTTTGACAATTTTGAAGTCTCTCTTTTGTTTACCATTAAAAAGGGGTTTGAGTGGGATTTCAACAAAGATTCCTTCTGTTAGCATATATTGTCACCAGCGACAAGTACACTGCATCAGGCTCTGTACAACGCTTTCTGTGATGAAGAAAGTGCGATGTAGTGTTGTATGGAATGCATTGAAAGATATGATCTATAGCTCTCACCAATTTCTTTTGTTTTCCGTCAGGATGGCCGAGCGGTCTAAGGCGCTGCGTTCAGGTCGCAGTCTCCACTGGAGGCGTGGGTTCGAATCCCACTTCTGACATGTGGTTTTCTTGCTCAGTTGCCTGTGACATGATGATGTAAACGGAGCAATGCTTTACATGTTAAACTGCCGCAACATATCATGTAGACTCGTCAAATGTTTGACAATTTTGAAGTCTCTCTTTTGTTTACCATTAAAAAGGGGTTTGAGTGGGATTTCAACAAAGATTCCTTCTGTTAGCATATATTGTCACCAGCGACAAGTACACTGCATCAGGCTCTGTACAACCCTTTCTGTGATGAAGAAAGTGCGATTAAAAGATATTATCTATAACTCTCACCAATTTCTTTTGTTTTCCGTCAGGATGGCCGAGCGGTCTAAGGCGCTGCGTTCAGGTCGCAGTCTCCACTGGAGGCGTGGGTTCGAATCCCACTTCTGACATGTGGTTTTCTTGCTCATTTCCCTTTGACATGATGATGTAGACAGAGCAATGCTTTACATGTTAAACTGCCGCAACATATCATGTAGACTCGTCAAATGTTTGACAATTTTGAAGTCTCTCTTTTGTTTACCATTAAAAAGGGGTTTGAGTGGGATTTCAACAAAGATTCCTTCTGTTAGCATATATTGTCACCAGCGACAAGTACACTGCATCAGGCTCTGTACAACCCTTTCTGTGATGAAGAAAGTGCGATGTAGTGTTGTATGGAATGCATTAAAAGATGTGATCTATAACTCTCATCAATTTCATTTGTTTTCCGTCAGGATGGCCGAGCGGTCTAAGGCGCTGCGTTCAGGTCGCAGTCTCCACTGGAGGCGTGGGTTCGAATCCCACTTCTGACATGTGGTTTTCTTGCTCAGTTCCCTTTGACATGATGATGTAGACAGAGCAATGCTTTACATGTTAAACTGCCGCAACATATCATGTAGACTAGTCAAATGTTTGACAATTTTGAAGTCTCTCTTTTGTTTACCATTAAAAAGGGGTTTGAGTGGGATTTCAACAAAGATTCCTTCTGTTAGCATATATTGTCACCAGCGACAAGTACACTGCATCAGGCTCTGTACAACGCTTTCTGTGATGAAGAAAGTGCGATTAAAAGATATGATCTATAACTCTCACCAATTTCTTTAGTTTTCCGTCAGGATGGCCGAGCGGTCTAAGGCGCTGCGTTCAGGTCGCAGTCTCCACTGGAGGCGTGGGTTCGAATCCCACTTCTGACATGTGGTTTTCTTGCTCATTTCCCTTTGACATGATGATGTAGACAGAGCAATGCTTTACATGTTAAACTGCCGCAACATATCACGTAGACTCGTCAAATGTTTGACAATTTTGAAGTCTCTCTTTTGTTTACCATTAAAAAGGGGTTTGAGTGGGATTTGAACAAAGATTCCTTCTGTTAGCATATATTGTCACCAGCGATCAGTACACTGCATCAGGCTCTGTACAACCCTTTCTGTGATGAAGAAAGTGCGATGTAGTGTTGTATGGAATGCATTAAAAGATATGATCTATAACTCTCACCAATTTCTTTTGTTTTCCGTCAGGATGGCCGAGCGGTCTAAGGCGCTGCGTTCAGGTCGCAGTCTCCACTGGAGGCGTGGGTTCGAATCCCACTTCTGACATGTGGTTTTCTTGCTCAGTTGCCTGTGACATGATGATGTAAACGGAGCAATGCTTTACATCTTAAACTGCCGCAACATATCATGTAGACTCGTCAAATGTTTGACAATTTTGAAGTCTCTCTTTTGTTTACCATTAAAAAGGGGTTTGAGTGGGATTTCAACAAAGATTCCTTCTGTTAGCATATATTGTCACCAGCGACAAGTACACTGCATCAGGCTCTGTACAACCCTTTCTGTGATGAAGAAAGTGCGATGTAGTGTTGTATGGAATGCATTAAAAGATATGATCTATAACTCTCATCAATTTCATTTGTTTTCCGTCAGGATGGCCGAGCGGTCTAAGGCGCTGCGTTCAGGTCGCAGTCTCCACTGGAGGCGTGGGTTCGAATCCCACTTCTGACATGTGGTTTTCTTGCTCAGTTGCCTGTGACATGATGATGTAAACGGAGCAATGCTTTACATGTTAAACTGCCGCAACATATCATGTAGACTCGTCAAATGTTTGACAATTTTGAAGTCTCTCTTTTGTTTACCATTAAAAAGGGGTTTGAGTGGGATTTCAACAAAGATTCCTTCTGTTAGCATATATTGTCACCAGCGACAAGTACACTGCATCAGGCTCTGTACAACCCTTTCTGTGATGAAGAAAGTGCGATTAAAAGATATTATCTATAACTCTCACCAATTTCTTTTGTTTTCCGTCAGGATGGCCGAGCGGTCTAAGGCGCTGCGTTCAGGTCGCAGTCTCCACTGGAGGCGTGGGTTCGAATCCCACTTCTGACATGTGGTTTTCTTGCTCATTTCCCTTTGACATGATGATGTAGACAGAGCAACGCTTTACATGTTAAACTGCCGCAACATATCATGTAGACTCGTCAAATGTTTGACAATTTTGAAGTCTCTCTTTTGTTTACCATTAAAAAGGGGTTTGAGTGGGATTTCAACAAAGATTCCTTCTGTTAGCATATATTGTCACCAGCGACAAGTACACTGCATCAGGCTCTGTACAACCCTTTCTGTGATGAAGAAAGTGCGATTAAAAGATATTATCTATAACTCTCACCAATTTCTTTTGTTTTCCGTCAGGATGGCCGAGCGGTCTAAGGCGCTGCGTTCAGGTCGCAGTCTCCACTGGAGGCGTGGGTTCGAATCCCACTTCTGACATGTGGTTTTCTTGCTCAGTTGCCTGTAACATGATGATGTAAACGGAGCAATGCTTTACATCTTAAACTGCCGCAACATATCATGTAGACTCGTCAAATGTTTGACCATTTTGAAGTCTCTCTTTTGTTTACCATTAAAAAGGGGTTTGAGTGGGATTTCAACAAAGATTCCTTCTGTTAGCATATATTGTCACCAGCGACAAGTACACTGCATCAGGCTCTGTACAACCCTTTCTGTGATGAAGAAAGTGCGATTAAAAGATATTATCTATAACTCTCACCAATTTCTTTTGTTTTCCGTCAGGATGGCCGAGCGGTCTAAGGCGCTGCGTTCAGGTCGCAGTCTCCACTGGAGGCGTGGGTTCGAATCCCACTTCTGACATGTGGTTTTCTTGCTCAGTTGCCTGTAACATGATGATGTAAACGGAGCAATGCTTTACATCTTAAACTGCCGCAACATATCATGTAGACTCGTCAAATGTTTGACCATTTTGAAGTCTCTCTTTTGTTTACCATTAAAAAGGGGTTTGAGTGGGATTTCAACAAAGATTCCTTCTGTTAGCATATATTGTCACCAGCGACAAGTACACTGCATCAGGCTCTGTACAACCCTTTCTGTGATGAAGAAAGTGCGATGTAGTGTTGTATGGAATGCATTAAAAGATATGATCTATAACTCTCACCAATTTCTTTTGTTTTCCGTCAGGATGGCCGAGCGGTCTAAGGCGCTGCGTTCAGGTCGCAGTCTCCACTGGAGGCGTGGGTTCGAATCTCACTTCTGACATGTGGTTTTCTTGCTCAGTTTCCTGTAACATGATGATGTAAACGGAGCAATGCTTTACATCTTAAACTGCCGCAACATATCATGTAGACTCGTCAAATGTTTGACCATTTTGAAGTCTCTCTTTTGTTTACAATTAAAAAGGGGTTTGAGTGGGATTTCAACAAAGATTCCTTCTGTTAGCATATATTGTCACCAGCGACAAGTACACTGCATCAGGCTCTGTACAACCCTTTCTGTGATGAAGAAAGTGCGATTAAAAGATATTATCTATAACTCTCACCAATTTCTTTTGTTTTCCGTCAGGATGGCCGAGCGGTCTAAGGCGCTGCGTTCAGGTCGCAGTCTCCACTGGAGGCGTGGGTTCGAATCCCACTTCTGACATGTGGTTTTCTTGCTCATTTCCCTTTGACATGATGATGTAGACAGAGCAATGCTTTACATGTTAAACTGCCGCAACATATCATGTAGACTCGTCAAATGTTTGACAATTTTGAAGTCTCTCTTTTGTTTACCATTAAAAAGGGGTTTGAGTGGGATTTCAACAAAGATTCCTTCTGTTAGCATATATTGTCACCAGCGACAAGTACACTGCATCAGGCTCTGTACAACCCTTTCTGTGATGAAGAAAGTGCGATTAAAAGATATTATCTATAACTCTCACCAATTTCTTTTGTTTTCCGTCAGGATGGCCGAGCGGTCTAAGGCGCTGCGTTCAGGTCGCAGTCTCCACTGGAGGCGTGGGTTCGAATCCCACTTCTGACATGTGGTTTTCTTGCTCAGTTGCCTGTAACATGATGATGTAAACGGAGCAATGCTTTACATCTTAAACTGCCGCAACATATCATGTAGACTCGTCAAATGTTTGACCATTTTGAAGTCTCTCTTTTGTTTACCATTAAAAAGGGGTTTGAGTGGGATTTCAACAAAGATTCCTTCTGTTAGCATATATTGTCACCAGCGACAAGTACACTGCATCAGGCTCTGTACAACCCTTTCTGTGATGAAGAAAGTGCGATTAAAAGATATTATCTATAACTCTCACCAATTTCTTTTGTTTTCCGTCAGGATGGCCGAGCGGTCTAAGGCGCTGCGTTCAGGTCGCAGTCTCCACTGGAGGCGTGGGTTCGAATCCCACTTCTGACATGTGGTTTTCTTGCTCATTTCCCTTTGACATGATGATGTAGACAGAGCAATGCTTTACATGTTAAACTGCCGCAACATATCATGTAGACTCGTCAAATGTTTGACAATTTTGAAGTCTCTCTTTTGTTTACCATTAAAAAGGGGTTTGAGTGGGATTTGAACAAAGATTCCTTCTGTTAGCATATATTGTCACCAGCGATCAGTACACTGCATCAGGCTCTGTACAACCCTTTCTGTGATGAAGAAAGTGCGATGTAGTGTTGTATGGAATGCATTAAAAGATATGATCTATAACTCTCACCAATTTCTTTTGTTTTCCGTCAGGATGGCCGAGCGGTCTAAGGCGCTGCGTTCAGGTCGCAGTCTCCACTGGAGGCGTGGGTTCGAATCCCACTTCTGACATGTGGTTTTCTTGCTCAGTTGCCTGTGACATGATGATGTAAACGGAGCAATGCTTTACATCTTAAACTGCCGCAACATATCATGTAGACTCGTCAAATGTTTGACCATTTTGAAGTCTCTCTTTTGTTTACCATTAAAAAGGGGTTTGAGTGGGATTTCAACAAAGATTCCTTCTGTTAGCATATATTGTCACCAGCGACAAGTACACTGCATCAGGCTCTGTACAACCCTTTCTGTGATGAAGAAAGTGCGATGTAGTGTTGTATGGAATGCATTACAAGATATGATCTATAACTCTCACCAATTTCTTTTGTTTTCCGTCAGGATGGCCGAGCGGTCTAAGGCGCTGCGTTCAGGTCGCAGTCTCCACTGGAGGCGTGGGTTCGAATCCCACTTCTGACATGTGGTTTTCTTGCTCAGTTGCCTGTGACATGATGATGTAAACGGAGCAATGCTTTACATGTTAAACTGCCGCAACATATCATGTAGACTCGTCAAATGTTTGACAATTTTGAAGTCTCTCTTTTGTTTACCATTAAAAAGGGGTTTGAGTGGGATTTGAACAAAGCTTCCTTCTGTTAGCATATATAGTAAGCAGCGATCAGTATACTGCATCAGGCCGTGTACAACCCTTTCTGTGATCAAGAAAGTGCTATGTAATGTTATATCGAATGCATTAAAAGATATAATCTATAACTCTCACCAATTTCTTTTGTTTTCCGTCAGGATGGCCGAGCGGTCTAAGGCGCTGCGTTCAGGTCGCAGTCTCCACTGGAGGCGTGGGTTCGAATCCCACTTCTGACATGTGGTTTTCTTGCTCATTTCCCTTTGACATGATGATGTAGACAGAGCAATGCTTTACATGTTAAACTGCCGCAACATATCATGTAGACTCGTCAAATGTTTGACAATTTTGAAGTCTCTCTTTTGTTTACCATTAAAAAGGGGTTTGAGTGGGATTTCAACAAAGATTCCTTCTGTTAGCATATATTGTCACCAGCGACAAGTACACTGCATCAGGCTCTGTACAACCCTTTCTGTGATGAAGAAAGTGCGATTAAAAGATATTATCTATAACTCTCACCAATTTCTTTTGTTTTCCGTCAGGATGGCCGAGCGGTCTAAGGCGCTGCGTTCAGGTCGCAGTCTCCACTGGAGGCGTGGGTTCGAATCCCACTTCTGACATGTGGTTTTCTTGCTCAGTTGCCTGTGACATGATGATGTAAACGGAGCAATGCTTTACATCTTAAACTGCCGCAACATATCATGTAGACTCGTCAAATGTTTGACAATTTTGAAGTCTCTCTTTTGTTTACCATTAAAAAGGGGTTTGAGTGGGATTTCAACAAAGATTCCTTCTGTTAGCATATATTGTCACCAGCGACAAGTACACTGCATCAGGCTCTGTACAACCCTTTCTGTGATGAAGAAAGTGCGATGTAGTGTTGTATGGAATGCATTAAAAGATATGATCTATAACTCTCATCAATTTCATTTGTTTTCCGTCAGGATGGCCGAGCGGTCTAAGGCGCTGCGTTCAGGTCGCAGTCTCCACTGGAGGCGTGGGTTCGAATCCCACTTCTGACATGTGGTTTTCTTGCTCAGTTGCCTGTGACATGATGATGTAAACGGAGCAATGCTTTACATGTTAAACTGCCGCAACATATCATGTAGACTCGTCAAATGTTTGACAATTTTGAAGTCTCTCTTTTGTTTACCATTAAAAAGGGGTTTGAGTGGGATTTCAACAAAGATTCCTTCTGTTAGCATATATTGTCACCAGCGACAAGTACACTGCATCAGGCTCTGTACAACCCTTTCTGTGATGAAGAAAGTGCGATTAAAAGATATTATCTATAACTCTCACCAATTTCTTTTGTTTTCCGTCAGGATGGCCGAGCGGTCTAAGGCGCTGCGTTCAGGTCGCAGTCTCCACTGGAGGCGTGGGTTCGAATCCCACTTCTGACATGTGGTTTTCTTGCTCATTTCCCTTTGACATGATGATGTAGACAGAGCAACGCTTTACATGTTAAACTGCCGCAACATATCATGTAGACTCGTCAAATGTTTGACAATTTTGAAGTCTCTCTTTTGTTTACCATTAAAAAGGGGTTTGAGTGGGATTTCAACAAAGATTCCTTCTGTTAGCATATATTGTCACCAGCGACAAGTACACTGCATCAGGCTCTGTACAACCCTTTCTGTGATGAAGAAAGTGCGATTAAAAGATATTATCTATAACTCTCACCAATTTCTTTTGTTTTCCGTCAGGATGGCCGAGCGGTCTAAGGCGCTGCGTTCAGGTCGCAGTCTCCACTGGAGGCGTGGGTTCGAATCCCACTTCTGACATGTGGTTTTCTTGCTCAGTTGCCTGTAACATGATGATGTAAACGGAGCAATGCTTTACATCTTAAACTGCCGCAACATATCATGTAGACTCGTCAAATGTTTGACCATTTTGAAGTCTCTCTTTTGTTTACCATTAAAAAGGGGTTTGAGTGGGATTTCAACAAAGATTCCTTCTGTTAGCATATATTGTCACCAGCGACAAGTACACTGCATCAGGCTCTGTACAACCCTTTCTGTGATGAAGAAAGTGCGATTAAAAGATATTATCTATAACTCTCACCAATTTCTTTTGTTTTCCGTCAGGATGGCCGAGCGGTCTAAGGCGCTGCGTTCAGGTCGCAGTCTCCACTGGAGGCGTGGGTTCGAATCCCACTTCTGACATGTGGTTTTCTTGCTCAGTTGCCTGTAACATGATGATGTAAACGGAGCAATGCTTTACATCTTAAACTGCCGCAACATATCATGTAGACTCGTCAAATGTTTGACCATTTTGAAGTCTCTCTTTTGTTTACCATTAAAAAGGGGTTTGAGTGGGATTTCAACAAAGATTCCTTCTGTTAGCATATATTGTCACCAGCGACAAGTACACTGCATCAGGCTCTGTACAACCCTTTCTGTGATGAAGAAAGTGCGATGTAGTGTTGTATGGAATGCATTAAAAGATATGATCTATAACTCTCACCAATTTCTTTTGTTTTCCGTCAGGATGGCCGAGCGGTCTAAGGCGCTGCGTTCAGGTCGCAGTCTCCACTGGAGGCGTGGGTTCGAATCTCACTTCTGACATGTGGTTTTCTTGCTCAGTTTCCTGTAACATGATGATGTAAACGGAGCAATGCTTTACATCTTAAACTGCCGCAACATATCATGTAGACTCGTCAAATGTTTGACCATTTTGAAGTCTCTCTTTTGTTTACCATTAAAAAGGGGTTTGAGTGGGATTTCAACAAAGATTCCTTCTGTTAGCATATATTGTCACCAGCGACAAGTACACTGCATCAGGCTCTGTACAACCCTTTCTGTGATGAAGAAAGTGCGATTAAAAGATATTATCTATAACTCTCACCAATTTCTTTTGTTTTCCGTCAGGATGGCCGAGCGGTCTAAGGCGCTGCGTTCAGGTCGCAGTCTCCACTGGAGGCGTGGGTTCGAATCCCACTTCTGACATGTGGTTTTCTTGCTCATTTCCCTTTGACATGATGATGTAGACAGAGCAATGCTTTACATGTTAAACTGCCGCAACATATCATGTAGACTCGTCAAATGTTTGACAATTTTGAAGTCTCTCTTTTGTTTACCATTAAAAAGGGGTTTGAGTGGGATTTCAACAAAGATTCCTTCTGTTAGCATATATTGTCACCAGCGACAAGTACACTGCATCAGGCTCTGTACAACCCTTTCTGTGATGAAGAAAGTGCGATGTAGTGTTGTATGGAATGCATTAAAAGATATGATCTATAACTCTCATCAATTTCATTTGTTTTCCGTCAGGATGGCCGAGCGGTCTAAGGCGCTGCGTTCAGGTCGCAGTCTCCACTGGAGGCGTGGGTTCGAATCCCACTTCTGACATGTGGTTTTCTTGCTCAGTTGCCTGTGACATGATGATGTAAACGGAGCAATGCTTTACATGTTAAACTGCCGCAACATATCATGTAGACTCGTCAAATGTTTGACAATTTTGAAGTCTCTCTTTTGTTTACCATTAAAAAGGGGTTTGAGTGGGATTTCAACAAAGATTCCTTCTGTTAGCATATATTGTCACCAGCGACAAGTACACTGCATCAGGCTCTGTACAACCCTTTCTGTGATGAAGAAAGTGCGATTAAAAGATATTATCTATAACTCTCACCAATTTCTTTTGTTTTCCGTCAGGATGGCCGAGCGGTCTAAGGCGCTGCGTTCAGGTCGCAGTCTCCACTGGAGGCGTGGGTTCGAATCCCACTTCTGACATGTGGTTTTCTTGCTCATTTCCCTTTGACATGATGATGTAGACAGAGCAACGCTTTACATGTTAAACTGCCGCAACATATCATGTAGACTCGTCAAATGTTTGACAATTTTGAAGTCTCTCTTTTGTTTACCATTAAAAAGGGGTTTGAGTGGGATTTCAACAAAGATTCCTTCTGTTAGCATATATTGTCACCAGCGACAAGTACACTGCATCAGGCTCTGTACAACGCTTTCTGTGATGAAGAAAGTGCGATGTAGTGTTGTATGGAATGCATTGAAAGATATGATCTATAGCTCTCACCAATTTCTTTTGTTTTCCGTCAGGATGGCCGAGCGGTCTAAGGCGCTGCGTTCAGGTCGCAGTCTCCACTGGAGGCGTGGGTTCGAATCCCACTTCTGACATGTGGTTTTCTTGCTCAGTTGCCTGTGACATGATGATGTAAACGGAGCAATGCTTTACATGTTAAACTGCCGCAACATATCATGTAGACTCGTCAAATGTTTGACAATTTTGAAGTCTCTCTTTTGTTTACCATTAAAAAGGGGTTTGAGTGGGATTTCAACAAAGATTCCTTCTGTTAGCATATATTGTCACCAGCGACAAGTACACTGCATCAGGCTCTGTACAACCCTTTCTGTGATGAAGAAAGTGCGATTAAAAGATATTATCTATAACTCTCACCAATTTCTTTTGTTTTCCGTCAGGATGGCCGAGCGGTCTAAGGCGCTGCGTTCAGGTCGCAGTCTCCACTGGAGGCGTGGGTTCGAATCCCACTTCTGACATGTGGTTTTCTTGCTCATTTCCCTTTGACATGATGATGTAGACAGAGCAATGCTTTACATGTTAAACTGCCGCAACATATCATGTAGACTCGTCAAATGTTTGACAATTTTGAAGTCTCTCTTTTGTTTACCATTAAAAAGGGGTTTGAGTGGGATTTCAACAAAGATTCCTTCTGTTAGCATATATTGTCACCAGCGATCAGTACACTGCATCAGGCTCTGTACAACCCTTTCTGTGATGAAGAAAGTGCGATGTAGTGTTGTATGGAATGCATTAAAAGATATGATCTATAACTCTCACCAATTTCTTTTGTTTTCCGTCAGGATGGCCGAGCGGTCTAAGGCGCTGCGTTCAGGTCGCAGTCTCCACTGGAGGCGTGGGTTCGAATCCCACTTCTGACATGTGGTTTTCTTGCTCAGTTGCCTGTGACATGATGATGTAAACGGAGCAATGCTTTACATCTTAAACTGCCGCAACATATCATGTAGACTCGTCAAATGTTTGACAATTTTGAAGTCTCTCTTTTGTTTACCATTAAAAAGGGGTTTGAGTGGGATTTCAACAAAGATTCCTTCTGTTAGCATATATTGTCACCAGCGACAAGTACACTGCATCAGGCTCTGTACAACCCTTTCTGTGATGAAGAAAGTGCGATGTAGTGTTGTATGGAATGCATTAAAAGATATGATCTATAACTCTCATCAATTTCATTTGTTTTCCGTCAGGATGGCCGAGCGGTCTAAGGCGCTGCGTTCAGGTCGCAGTCTCCACTGGAGGCGTGGGTTCGAATCCCACTTCTGACATGTGGTTTTCTTGCTCAGTTGCCTGTGACATGATGATGTAAACGGAGCAATGCTTTACATGTTAAACTGCCGCAACATATCATGTAGACTCGTCAAATGTTTGACAATTTTGAAGTCTCTCTTTTGTTTACCATTAAAAAGGGGTTTGAGTGGGATTTCAACAAAGATTCCTTCTGTTAGCATATATTGTCACCAGCGACAAGTACACTGCATCAGGCTCTGTACAACCCTTTCTGTGATGAAGAAAGTGCGATTAAAAGATATTATCTATAACTCTCACCAATTTCTTTTGTTTTCCGTCAGGATGGCCGAGCGGTCTAAGGCGCTGCGTTCAGGTCGCAGTCTCCACTGGAGGCGTGGGTTCGAATCCCACTTCTGACATGTGGTTTTCTTGCTCATTTCCCTTTGACATGATGATGTAGACAGAGCAACGCTTTACATGTTAAACTGCCGCAACATATCATGTAGACTCGTCAAATGTTTGACAATTTTGAAGTCTCTCTTTTGTTTACCATTAAAAAGGGGTTTGAGTGGGATTTCAACAAAGATTCCTTCTGTTAGCATATATTGTCACCAGCGACAAGTACACTGCATCAGGCTCTGTACAACCCTTTCTGTGATGAAGAAAGTGCGATTAAAAGATATTATCTATAACTCTCACCAATTTCTTTTGTTTTCCGTCAGGATGGCCGAGCGGTCTAAGGCGCTGCGTTCAGGTCGCAGTCTCCACTGGAGGCGTGGGTTCGAATCCCACTTCTGACATGTGGTTTTCTTGCTCAGTTGCCTGTAACATGATGATGTAAACGGAGCAATGCTTTACATCTTAAACTGCCGCAACATATCATGTAGACTCGTCAAATGTTTGACCATTTTGAAGTGTCTCTTTTGTTTACCATTAAAAAGGGGTTTGAGTGGGATTTCAACAAAGATTCCTTCTGTTAGCATATATTGTCACCAGCGACAAGTACACTGCATCAGGCTCTGTACAACCCTTTCTGTGATGAAGAAAGTGCGATTAAAAGATATTATCTATAACTCTCACCAATTTCTTTTGTTTTCCGTCAGGATGGCCGAGCGGTCTAAGGCGCTGCGTTCAGGTCGCAGTCTCCACTGGAGGCGTGGGTTCGAATCCCACTTCTGACATGTGGTTTTCTTGCTCAGTTGCCTGTAACATGATGATGTAAACGGAGCAATGCTTTACATCTTAAACTGCCGCAACATATCATGTAGACTCGTCAAATGTTTGACCATTTTGAAGTCTCTCTTTTGTTTACCATTAAAAAGGGGTTTGAGTGGGATTTCAACAAAGATTCCTTCTGTTAGCATATATTGTCACCAGCGACAAGTACACTGCATCAGGCTCTGTACAACCCTTTCTGTGATGAAGAAAGTGCGATGTAGTGTTGTATGGAATGCATTAAAAGATATGATCTATAACTCTCACCAATTTCTTTTGTTTTCCGTCAGGATGGCCGAGCGGTCTAAGGCGCTGCGTTCAGGTCGCAGTCTCCACTGGAGGCGTGGGTTCGAATCTCACTTCTGACATGTGGTTTTCTTGCTCAGTTTCCTGTAACATGATGATGTAAACGGAGCAATGCTTTACATCTTAAACTGCCGCAACATATCATGTAGACTCGTCAAATGTTTGACCATTTTGAAGTCTCTCTTTTGTTTACAATTAAAAAGGGGTTTGAGTGGGATTTCAACAAAGATTCCTTCTGTTAGCATATATTGTCACCAGCGACAAGTACACTGCATCAGGCTCTGTACAACCCTTTCTGTGATGAAGAAAGTGCGATTAAAAGATATTATCTATAACTCTCACCAATTTCTTTTGTTTTCCGTCAGGATGGCCGAGCGGTCTAAGGCGCTGCGTTCAGGTCGCAGTCTCCACTGGAGGCGTGGGTTCGAATCCCACTTCTGACATGTGGTTTTCTTGCTCATTTCCCTTTGACATGATGATGTAGACAGAGCAATGCTTTACATGTTAAACTGCCGCAACATATCATGTAGACTCGTCAAATGTTTGACAATTTTGAAGTCTCTCTTTTGTTTACCATTAAAAAGGGGTTTGAGTGGGATTTCAACAAAGATTCCTTCTGTTAGCATATATTGTCACCAGCGACAAGTACACTGCATCAGGCTCTGTACAACCCTTTCTGTGATGAAGAAAGTGCGATTAAAAGATATTATCTATAACTCTCACCAATTTCTTTTGTTTTCCGTCAGGATGGCCGAGCGGTCTAAGGCGCTGCGTTCAGGTCGCAGTCTCCACTGGAGGCGTGGGTTCGAATCCCACTTCTGACATGTGGTTTTCTTGCTCAGTTGCCTGTAACATGATGATGTAAACGGAGCAATGCTTTACATCTTAAACTGCCGCAACATATCATGTAGACTCGTCAAATGTTTGACCATTTTGAAGTCTCTCTTTTGTTTACCATTAAAAAGGGGTTTGAGTGGGATTTCAACAAAGATTCCTTCTGTTAGCATATATTGTCACCAGCGACAAGTACACTGCATCAGGCTCTGTACAACCCTTTCTGTGATGAAGAAAGTGCGATTAAAAGATATTATCTATAACTCTCACCAATTTCTTTTGTTTTCCGTCAGGATGGCCGAGCGGTCTAAGGCGCTGCGTTCAGGTCGCAGTCTCCACTGGAGGCGTGGGTTCGAATCCCACTTCTGACATGTGGTTTTCTTGCTCATTTCCCTTTGACATGATGATGTAGACAGAGCAATGCTTTACATGTTAAACTGCCGCAACATATCATGTAGACTCGTCAAATGTTTGACAATTTTGAAGTCTCTCTTTTGTTTACCATTAAAAAGGGGTTTGAGTGGGATTTGAACAAAGATTCCTTCTGTTAGCATATATTGTCACCAGCGACAAGTACACTGCATCAGGCTCTGTACAACCCTTTCTGTGATGAAGAAAGTGCGATGTAGTGTTGTATGGAATGCATTAAAAGATATGATCTATAACTCTCATCAATTTCATTTGTTTTCCGTCAGGATGGCCGAGCGGTCTAAGGCGCTGCGTTCAGGTCGCAGTCTCCACTGGAGGCGTGGGTTCGAATCCCACTTCTGACATGTGGTTTTCTTGCTCAGTTGCCTGTGACATGATGATGTAAACGGAGCAATGCTTTACATGTTAAACTGCCGCAACATATCATGTAGACTCGTCAAATGTTTGACAATTTTGAAGTCTCTCTTTTGTTTACCATTAAAAAGGGGTTTGAGTGGGATTTCAACAAAGATTCCTTCTGTTAGCATATATTGTCACCAGCGACAAGTACACTGCATCAGGCTCTGTACAACCCTTTCTGTGATGAAGAAAGTGCGATTAAAAGATATTATCTATAACTCTCACCAATTTCTTTTGTTTTCCGTCAGGATGGCCGAGCGGTCTAAGGCGCTGCGTTCAGGTCGCAGTCTCCACTGGAGGCGTGGGTTCGAATCCCACTTCTGACATGTGGTTTTCTTGCTCATTTCCCTTTGACATGATGATGTAGACAGAGCAACGCTTTACATGTTAAACTGCCGCAACATATCATGTAGACTCGTCAAATGTTTGACAATTTTGAAGTCTCTCTTTTGTTTACCATTAAAAAGGGGTTTGAGTGGGATTTCAACAAAGATTCCTTCTGTTAGCATATATTGTCACCAGCGACAAGTACACTGCATCAGGCTCTGTACAACGCTTTCTGTGATGAAGAAAGTGCGATGTAGTGTTGTATGGAATGCATTGAAAGATATGATCTATAGCTCTCACCAATTTCTTTTGTTTTCCGTCAGGATGGCCGAGCGGTCTAAGGCGCTGCGTTCAGGTCGCAGTCTCCACTGGAGGCGTGGGTTCGAATCCCACTTCTGACATGTGGTTTTCTTGCTCAGTTGCCTGTGACATGATGATGTAAACGGAGCAATGCTTTACATGTTAAACTGCCGCAACATATCATGTAGACTCGTCAAATGTTTGACAATTTTGAAGTCTCTCTTTTGTTTACCATTAAAAAGGGGTTTGAGTGGGATTTCAACAAAGATTCCTTCTGTTAGCATATATTGTCACCAGCGACAAGTACACTGCATCAGGCTCTGTACAACCCTTTCTGTGATGAAGAAAGTGCGATTAAAAGATATTATCTATAACTCTCACCAATTTCTTTTGTTTTCCGTCAGGATGGCCGAGCGGTCTAAGGCGCTGCGTTCAGGTCGCAGTCTCCACTGGAGGCGTGGGTTCGAATCCCACTTCTGACATGTGGTTTTCTTGCTCATTTCCCTTTGACATGATGATGTAGACAGAGCAATGCTTTACATGTTAAACTGCCGCAACATATCATGTAGACTCGTCAAATGTTTGACAATTTTGAAGTCTCTCTTTTGTTTACCATTAAAAAGGGGTTTGAGTGGGATTTCAACAAAGATTCCTTCTGTTAGCATATATTGTCACCAGCGACAAGTACACTGCATCAGGCTCTGTACAACCCTTTCTGTGATGAAGAAAGTGCGATGTAGTGTTGTATGGAATGCATTAAAAGATGTGATCTATAACTCTCATCAATTTCATTTGTTTTCCGTCAGGATGGCCGAGCGGTCTAAGGCGCTGCGTTCAGGTCGCAGTCTCCACTGGAGGCGTGGGTTCGAATCCCACTTCTGACATGTGGTTTTCTTGCTCAGTTCCCTTTGACATGATGATGTAGACAGAGCAATGCTTTACATGTTAAACTGCCGCAACATATCATGTAGACTAGTCAAATGTTTGACAATTTTGAAGTCTCTCTTTTGTTTACCATTAAAAAGGGGTTTGAGTGGGATTTCAACAAAGATTCCTTCTGTTAGCATATATTGTCACCAGCGACAAGTACACTGCATCAGGCTCTGTACAACGCTTTCTGTGATGAAGAAAGTGCGATTAAAAGATATGATCTATAACTCTCACCAATTTCTTTTGTTTTCCGTCAGGATGGCCGAGCGGTCTAAGGCGCTGCGTTCAGGTCGCAGTCTCCACTGGAGGCGTGGGTTCGAATCCCACTTCTGACATGTGGTTTTCTTGCTCATTTCCCTTTGACATGATGATGTAGACAGAGCAATGCTTTACATGTTAAACTGCCGCAACATATCACGTAGACTCGTCAAATGTTTGACAATTTTGAAGTCTCTCTTTTGTTTACCATTAAAAAGGGGTTTGAGTGGGATTTGAACAAAGATTCCTTCTGTTAGCATATATTGTCACCAGCGATCAGTACACTGCATCAGGCTCTGTACAACCCTTTCTGTGATGAAGAAAGTGCGATGTAGTGTTGTATGGAATGCATTAAAAGATATGATCTATAACTCTCACCAATTTCTTTTGTTTTCCGTCAGGATGGCCGAGCGGTCTAAGGCGCTGCGTTCAGGTCGCAGTCTCCACTGGAGGCGTGGGTTCGAATCCCACTTCTGACATGTGGTTTTCTTGCTCAGTTGCCTGTGACATGATGATGTAAACGGAGCAATGCTTTACATCTTAAACTGCCGCAACATATCATGTAGACTCGTCAAATGTTTGACAATTTTGAAGTCTCTCTTTTGTTTACCATTAAAAAGGGGTTTGAGTGGGATTTCAACAAAGATTCCTTCTGTTAGCATATATTGTCACCAGCGACAAGTACACTGCATCAGGCTCTGTACAACCCTTTCTGTGATGAAGAAAGTGCGATGTAGTGTTGTATGGAATGCATTAAAAGATATGATCTATAACTCTCATCAATTTCATTTGTTTTCCGTCAGGATGGCCGAGCGGTCTAAGGCGCTGCGTTCAGGTCGCAGTCTCCACTGGAGGCGTGGGTTCGAATCCCACTTCTGACATGTGGTTTTCTTGCTCAGTTGCCTGTGACATGATGATGTAAACGGAGCAATGCTTTACATGTTAAACTGCCGCAACATATCATGTAGACTCGTCAAATGTTTGACAATTTTGAAGTCTCTCTTTTGTTTACCATTAAAAAGGGGTTTGAGTGGGATTTCAACAAAGATTCCTTCTGTTAGCATATATTGTCACCAGCGACAAGTACACTGCATCAGGCTCTGTACAACCCTTTCTGTGATGAAGAAAGTGCGATTAAAAGATATTATCTATAACTCTCACCAATTTCTTTTGTTTTCCGTCAGGATGGCCGAGCGGTCTAAGGCGCTGCGTTCAGGTCGCAGTCTCCACTGGAGGCGTGGGTTCGAATCCCACTTCTGACATGTGGTTTTCTTGCTCATTTCCCTTTGACATGATGATGTAGACAGAGCAACGCTTTACATGTTAAACTGCCGCAACATATCATGTAGACTCGTCAAATGTTTGACAATTTTGAAGTCTCTCTTTTGTTTACCATTAAAAAGGGGTTTGAGTGGGATTTCAACAAAGATTCCTTCTGTTAGCATATATTGTCACCAGCGACAAGTACACTGCATCAGGCTCTGTACAACCCTTTCTGTGATGAAGAAAGTGCGATTAAAAGATATTATCTATAACTCTCACCAATTTCTTTTGTTTTCCGTCAGGATGGCCGAGCGGTCTAAGGCGCTGCGTTCAGGTCGCAGTCTCCACTGGAGGCGTGGGTTCGAATCCCACTTCTGACATGTGGTTTTCTTGCTCAGTTGCCTGTAACATGATGATGTAAACGGAGCAATGCTTTACATCTTAAACTGCCGCAACATATCATGTAGACTCGTCAAATGTTTGACCATTTTGAAGTGTCTCTTTTGTTTACCATTAAAAAGGGGTTTGAGTGGGATTTCAACAAAGATTCCTTCTGTTAGCATATATTGTCACCAGCGACAAGTACACTGCATCAGGCTCTGTACAACCCTTTCTGTGATGAAGAAAGTGCGATTAAAAGATATTATCTATAACTCTCACCAATTTCTTTTGTTTTCCGTCAGGATGGCCGAGCGGTCTAAGGCGCTGCGTTCAGGTCGCAGTCTCCACTGGAGGCGTGGGTTCGAATCCCACTTCTGACATGTGGTTTTCTTGCTCAGTTGCCTGTAACATGATGATGTAAACGGAGCAATGCTTTACATCTTAAACTGCCGCAACATATCATGTAGACTCGTCAAATGTTTGACCATTTTGAAGTCTCTCTTTTGTTTACCATTAAAAAGGGGTTTGAGTGGGATTTCAACAAAGATTCCTTCTGTTAGCATATATTGTCACCAGCGACAAGTACACTGCATCAGGCTCTGTACAACCCTTTCTGTGATGAAGAAAGTGCGATGTAGTGTTGTATGGAATGCATTAAAAGATATGATCTATAACTCTCACCAATTTCTTTTGTTTTCCGTCAGGATGGCCGAGCGGTCTAAGGCGCTGCGTTCAGGTCGCAGTCTCCACTGGAGGCGTGGGTTCGAATCTCACTTCTGACATGTGGTTTTCTTGCTCAGTTTCCTGTAACATGATGATGTAAACGGAGCAATGCTTTACATCTTAAACTGCCGCAACATATCATGTAGACTCGTCAAATGTTTGACCATTTTGAAGTCTCTCTTTTGTTTACAATTAAAAAGGGGTTTGAGTGGGATTTCAACAAAGATTCCTTCTGTTAGCATATATTGTCACCAGCGACAAGTACACTGCATCAGGCTCTGTACAACCCTTTCTGTGATGAAGAAAGTGCGATTAAAAGATATTATCTATAACTCTCACCAATTTCTTTTGTTTTCCGTCAGGATGGCCGAGCGGTCTAAGGCGCTGCGTTCAGGTCGCAGTCTCCACTGGAGGCGTGGGTTCGAATCCCACTTCTGACATGTGGTTTTCTTGCTCATTTCCCTTTGACATGATGATGTAGACAGAGCAATGCTTTACATGTTAAACTGCCGCAACATATCATGTAGACTCGTCAAATGTTTGACAATTTTGAAGTCTCTCTTTTGTTTACCATTAAAAAGGGGTTTGAGTGGGATTTCAACAAAGATTCCTTCTGTTAGCATATATTGTCACCAGCGACAAGTACACTGCATCAGGCTCTGTACAACCCTTTCTGTGATGAAGAAAGTGCGATTAAAAGATATTATCTATAACTCTCACCAATTTCTTTTGTTTTCCGTCAGGATGGCCGAGCGGTCTAAGGCGCTGCGTTCAGGTCGCAGTCTCCACTGGAGGCGTGGGTTCGAATCCCACTTCTGACATGTGGTTTTCTTGCTCAGTTGCCTGTAACATGATGATGTAAACGGAGCAATGCTTTACATCTTAAACTGCCGCAACATATCATGTAGACTCGTCAAATGTTTGACCATTTTGAAGTCTCTCTTTTGTTTACCATTAAAAAGGGGTTTGAGTGGGATTTCAACAAAGATTCCTTCTGTTAGCATATATTGTCACCAGCGACAAGTACACTGCATCAGGCTCTGTACAACCCTTTCTGTGATGAAGAAAGTGCGATTAAAAGATATTATCTATAACTCTCACCAATTTCTTTTGTTTTCCGTCAGGATGGCCGAGCGGTCTAAGGCGCTGCGTTCAGGTCGCAGTCTCCACTGGAGGCGTGGGTTCGAATCCCACTTCTGACATGTGGTTTTCTTGCTCATTTCCCTTTGACATGATGATGTAGACAGAGCAATGCTTTACATGTTAAACTGCCGCAACATATCATGTAGACTCGTCAAATGTTTGACAATTTTGAAGTCTCTCTTTTGTTTACCATTAAAAAGGGGTTTGAGTGGGATTTGAACAAAGATTCCTTCTGTTAGCATATATTGTCACCAGCGATCAGTACACTGCATCAGGCTCTGTACAACCCTTTCTGTGATGAAGAAAGTGCGATGTAGTGTTGTATGGAATGCATTAAAAGATATGATCTATAACTCTCACCAATTTCTTTTGTTTTCCGTCAGGATGGCCGAGCGGTCTAAGGCGCTGCGTTCAGGTCGCAGTCTCCACTGGAGGCGTGGGTTCGAATCCCACTTCTGACATGTGGTTTTCTTGCTCAGTTGCCTGTGACATGATGATGTAAACGGAGCAATGCTTTACATCTTAAACTGCCGCAACATATCATGTAGACTCGTCAAATGTTTGACCATTTTGAAGTCTCTCTTTTGTTTACCATTAAAAAGGGGTTTGAGTGGGATTTCAACAAAGATTCCTTCTGTTAGCATATATTGTCACCAGCGACAAGTACACTGCATCAGGCTCTGTACAACCCTTTCTGTGATGAAGAAAGTGCGATGTAGTGTTGTATGGAATGCATTACAAGATATGATCTATAACTCTCACCAATTTCTTTTGTTTTCCGTCAGGATGGCCGAGCGGTCTAAGGCGCTGCGTTCAGGTCGCAGTCTCCACTGGAGGCGTGGGTTCGAATCCCACTTCTGACATGTGGTTTTCTTGCTCAGTTGCCTGTGACATGATGATGTAAACGGAGCAATGCTTTACATGTTAAACTGCCGCAACATATCATGTAGACTCGTCAAATGTTTGACAATTTTGAAGTCTCTCTTTTGTTTACCATTAAAAAGGGGTTTGAGTGGGATTTGAACAAAGCTTCCTTCTGTTAGCATATATAGTAAGCAGCGATCAGTATACTGCATCAGGCCGTGTACAACCCTTTCTGTGATCAAGAAAGTGCTATGTAATGTTATATCGAATGCATTAAAAGATATAATCTATAACTCTCACCAATTTCTTTTGTTTTCCGTCAGGATGGCCGAGCGGTCTAAGGCGCTGCGTTCAGGTCGCAGTCTCCACTGGAGGCGTGGGTTCGAATCCCACTTCTGACATGTGGTTTTCTTGCTCATTTCCCTTTGACATGATGATGTAGACAGAGCAATGCTTTACATGTTAAACTGCCGCAACATATCATGTAGACTCGTCAAATGTTTGACAATTTTGAAGTCTCTCTTTTGTTTACCATTAAAAAGGGGTTTGAGTGGGATTTCAACAAAGATTCCTTCTGTTAGCATATATTGTCACCAGCGACAAGTACACTGCATCAGGCTCTGTACAACCCTTTCTGTGATGAAGAAAGTGCGATTAAAAGATATTATCTATAACTCTCACCAATTTCTTTTGTTTTCCGTCAGGATGGCCGAGCGGTCTAAGGCGCTGCGTTCAGGTCGCAGTCTCCACTGGAGGCGTGGGTTCGAATCCCACTTCTGACATGTGGTTTTCTTGCTCAGTTGCCTGTGACATGATGATGTAAACGGAGCAATGCTTTACATCTTAAACTGCCGCAACATATCATGTAGACTCGTCAAATGTTTGACAATTTTGAAGTCTCTCTTTTGTTTACCATTAAAAAGGGGTTTGAGTGGGATTTCAACAAAGATTCCTTCTGTTAGCATATATTGTCACCAGCGACAAGTACACTGCATCAGGCTCTGTACAACCCTTTCTGTGATGAAGAAAGTGCGATGTAGTGTTGTATGGAATGCATTAAAAGATATGATCTATAACTCTCATCAATTTCATTTGTTTTCCGTCAGGATGGCCGAGCGGTCTAAGGCGCTGCGTTCAGGTCGCAGTCTCCACTGGAGGCGTGGGTTCGAATCCCACTTCTGACATGTGGTTTTCTTGCTCAGTTGCCTGTGACATGATGATGTAAACGGAGCAATGCTTTACATGTTAAACTGCCGCAACATATCATGTAGACTCGTCAAATGTTTGACAATTTTGAAGTCTCTCTTTTGTTTACCATTAAAAAGGGGTTTGAGTGGGATTTCAACAAAGATTCCTTCTGTTAGCATATATTGTCACCAGCGACAAGTACACTGCATCAGGCTCTGTACAACCCTTTCTGTGATGAAGAAAGTGCGATTAAAAGATATTATCTATAACTCTCACCAATTTCTTTTGTTTTCCGTCAGGATGGCCGAGCGGTCTAAGGCGCTGCGTTCAGGTCGCAGTCTCCACTGGAGGCGTGGGTTCGAATCCCACTTCTGACATGTGGTTTTCTTGCTCATTTCCCTTTGACATGATGATGTAGACAGAGCAACGCTTTACATGTTAAACTGCCGCAACATATCATGTAGACTCGTCAAATGTTTGACAATTTTGAAGTCTCTCTTTTGTTTACCATTAAAAAGGGGTTTGAGTGGGATTTCAACAAAGATTCCTTCTGTTAGCATATATTGTCACCAGCGACAAGTACACTGCATCAGGCTCTGTACAACCCTTTCTGTGATGAAGAAAGTGCGATTAAAAGATATTATCTATAACTCTCACCAATTTCTTTTGTTTTCCGTCAGGATGGCCGAGCGGTCTAAGGCGCTGCGTTCAGGTCGCAGTCTCCACTGGAGGCGTGGGTTCGAATCCCACTTCTGACATGTGGTTTTCTTGCTCAGTTGCCTGTAACATGATGATGTAAACGGAGCAATGCTTTACATCTTAAACTGCCGCAACATATCATGTAGACTCGTCAAATGTTTGACCATTTTGAAGTCTCTCTTTTGTTTACCATTAAAAAGGGGTTTGAGTGGGATTTCAACAAAGATTCCTTCTGTTAGCATATATTGTCACCAGCGACAAGTACACTGCATCAGGCTCTGTACAACCCTTTCTGTGATGAAGAAAGTGCGATTAAAAGATATTATCTATAACTCTCACCAATTTCTTTTGTTTTCCGTCAGGATGGCCGAGCGGTCTAAGGCGCTGCGTTCAGGTCGCAGTCTCCACTGGAGGCGTGGGTTCGAATCCCACTTCTGACATGTGGTTTTCTTGCTCAGTTGCCTGTAACATGATGATGTAAACGGAGCAATGCTTTACATCTTAAACTGCCGCAACATATCATGTAGACTCGTCAAATGTTTGACCATTTTGAAGTCTCTCTTTTGTTTACCATTAAAAAGGGGTTTGAGTGGGATTTCAACAAAGATTCCTTCTGTTAGCATATATTGTCACCAGCGACAAGTACACTGCATCAGGCTCTGTACAACCCTTTCTGTGATGAAGAAAGTGCGATGTAGTGTTGTATGGAATGCATTAAAAGATATGATCTATAACTCTCACCAATTTCTTTTGTTTTCCGTCAGGATGGCCGAGCGGTCTAAGGCGCTGCGTTCAGGTCGCAGTCTCCACTGGAGGCGTGGGTTCGAATCTCACTTCTGACATGTGGTTTTCTTGCTCAGTTTCCTGTAACATGATGATGTAAACGGAGCAATGCTTTACATCTTAAACTGCCGCAACATATCATGTAGACTCGTCAAATGTTTGACCATTTTGAAGTCTCTCTTTTGTTTACAATTAAAAAGGGGTTTGAGTGGGATTTCAACAAAGATTCCTTCTGTTAGCATATATTGTCACCAGCGACAAGTACACTGCATCAGGCTCTGTACAACCCTTTCTGTGATGAAGAAAGTGCGATTAAAAGATATTATCTATAACTCTCACCAATTTCTTTTGTTTTCCGTCAGGATGGCCGAGCGGTCTAAGGCGCTGCGTTCAGGTCGCAGTCTCCACTGGAGGCGTGGGTTCGAATCCCACTTCTGACATGTGGTTTTCTTGCTCATTTCCCTTTGACATGATGATGTAGACAGAGCAATGCTTTACATGTTAAACTGCCGCAACATATCATGTAGACTCGTCAAATGTTTGACAATTTTGAAGTCTCTCTTTTGTTTACCATTAAAAAGGGGTTTGAGTGGGATTTCAACAAAGATTCCTTCTGTTAGCATATATTGTCACCAGCGACAAGTACACTGCATCAGGCTCTGTACAACCCTTTCTGTGATGAAGAAAGTGCGATTAAAAGATATTATCTATAACTCTCACCAATTTCTTTTGTTTTCCGTCAGGATGGCCGAGCGGTCTAAGGCGCTGCGTTCAGGTCGCAGTCTCCACTGGAGGCGTGGGTTCGAATCCCACTTCTGACATGTGGTTTTCTTGCTCAGTTGCCTGTAACATGATGATGTAAACGGAGCAATGCTTTACATCTTAAACTGCCGCAACATATCATGTAGACTCGTCAAATGTTTGACCATTTTGAAGTCTCTCTTTTGTTTACCATTAAAAAGGGGTTTGAGTGGGATTTCAACAAAGATTCCTTCTGTTAGCATATATTGTCACCAGCGACAAGTACACTGCATCAGGCTCTGTACAACCCTTTCTGTGATGAAGAAAGTGCGATTAAAAGATATTATCTATAACTCTCACCAATTTCTTTTGTTTTCCGTCAGGATGGCCGAGCGGTCTAAGGCGCTGCGTTCAGGTCGCAGTCTCCACTGGAGGCGTGGGTTCGAATCCCACTTCTGACATGTGGTTTTCTTGCTCATTTCCCTTTGACATGATGATGTAGACAGAGCAATGCTTTACATGTTAAACTGCCGCAACATATCATGTAGACTCGTCAAATGTTTGACAATTTTGAAGTCTCTCTTTTGTTTACCATTAAAAAGGGGTTTGAGTGGGATTTGAACAAAGATTCCTTCTGTTAGCATATATTGTCACCAGCGATCAGTACACTGCATCAGGCTCTGTACAACCCTTTCTGTGATGAAGAAAGTGCGATGTAGTGTTGTATGGAATGCATTAAAAGATATGATCTATAACTCTCACCAATTTCTTTTGTTTTCCGTCAGGATGGCCGAGCGGTCTAAGGCGCTGCGTTCAGGTCGCAGTCTCCACTGGAGGCGTGGGTTCGAATCCCACTTCTGACATGTGGTTTTCTTGCTCAGTTGCCTGTGACATGATGATGTAAACGGAGCAATGCTTTACATCTTAAACTGCCGCAACATATCATGTAGACTCGTCAAATGTTTGACCATTTTGAAGTCTCTCTTTTGTTTACCATTAAAAAGGGGTTTGAGTGGGATTTCAACAAAGATTCCTTCTGTTAGCATATATTGTCACCAGCGACAAGTACACTGCATCAGGCTCTGTACAACCCTTTCTGTGATGAAGAAAGTGCGATGTAGTGTTGTATGGAATGCATTACAAGATATGATCTATAACTCTCACCAATTTCTTTTGTTTTCCGTCAGGATGGCCGAGCGGTCTAAGGCGCTGCGTTCAGGTCGCAGTCTCCACTGGAGGCGTGGGTTCGAATCCCACTTCTGACATGTGGTTTTCTTGCTCAGTTGCCTGTGACATGATGATGTAAACGGAGCAATGCTTTACATGTTAAACTGCCGCAACATATCATGTAGACTCGTCAAATGTTTGACAATTTTGAAGTCTCTCTTTTGTTTACCATTAAAAAGGGGTTTGAGTGGGATTTGAACAAAGCTTCCTTCTGTTAGCATATATAGTAAGCAGCGATCAGTATACTGCATCAGGCCGTGTACAACCCTTTCTGTGATCAAGAAAGTGCTATGTAATGTTATATCGAATGCATTAAAAGATATAATCTATAACTCTCACCAATTTCTTTTGTTTTCCGTCAGGATGGCCGAGCGGTCTAAGGCGCTGCGTTCAGGTCGCAGTCTCCACTGGAGGCGTGGGTTCGAATCCCACTTCTGACATGTGGTTTTCTTGCTCATTTCCCTTTGACATGATGATGTAGACAGAGCAATGCTTTACATGTTAAACTGCCGCAACATATCATGTAGACTCGTCAAATGTTTGACAATTTTGAAGTCTCTCTTTTGTTTACCATTAAAAAGGGGTTTGAGTGGGATTTCAACAAAGATTCCTTCTGTTAGCATATATTGTCACCAGCGACAAGTACACTGCATCAGGCTCTGTACAACCCTTTCTGTGATGAAGAAAGTGCGATTAAAAGATATTATCTATAACTCTCACCAATTTCTTTTGTTTTCCGTCAGGATGGCCGAGCGGTCTAAGGCGCTGCGTTCAGGTCGCAGTCTCCACTGGAGGCGTGGGTTCGAATCCCACTTCTGACATGTGGTTTTCTTGCTCAGTTGCCTGTAACATGATGATGTAAACGGAGCAATGCTTTACATCTTAAACTGCCGCAACATATCATGTAGACTCGTCAAATGTTTGACCATTTTGAAGTCTCTCTTTTGTTTACCATTAAAAAGGGGTTTGAGTGGGATTTCAACAAAGATTCCTTCTGTTAGCATATATTGTCACCAGCGACAAGTACACTGCATCAGGCTCTGTACAACCCTTTCTGTGATGAAGAAAGTGCGATTAAAAGATATTATCTATAACTCTCACCAATTTCTTTTGTTTTCCGTCAGGATGGCCGAGCGGTCTAAGGCGCTGCGTTCAGGTCGCAGTCTCCACTGGAGGCGTGGGTTCGAATCCCACTTCTGACATGTGGTTTTCTTGCTCATTTCCCTTTGACATGATGATGTAGACAGAGCAATGCTTTACATGTTAAACTGCCGCAACATATCATGTAGACTCGTCAAATGTTTGACAATTTTGAAGTCTCTCTTTTGTTTACCATTAAAAAGGGGTTTGAGTGGGATTTGAACAAAGATTCCTTCTGTTAGCATATATTGTCACCAGCGATCAGTACACTGCATCAGGCTCTGTACAACCCTTTCTGTGATGAAGAAAGTGCGATGTAGTGTTGTATGGAATGCATTAAAAGATATGATCTATAACTCTCACCAATTTCTTTTGTTTTCCGTCAGGATGGCCGAGCGGTCTAAGGCGCTGCGTTCAGGTCGCAGTCTCCACTGGAGGCGTGGGTTCGAATCCCACTTCTGACATGTGGTTTTCTTGCTCAGTTGCCTGTGACATGATGATGTAAACGGAGCAATGCTTTACATCTTAAACTGCCGCAACATATCATGTAGACTCGTCAAATGTTTGACCATTTTGAAGTCTCTCTTTTGTTTACCATTAAAAAGGGGTTTGAGTGGGATTTCAACAAAGATTCCTTCTGTTAGCATATATTGTCACCAGCGACAAGTACACTGCATCAGGCTCTGTACAACCCTTTCTGTGATGAAGAAAGTGCGATTAAAAGATATTATCTATAACTCTCACCAATTTCTTTTGTTTTCCGTCAGGATGGCCGAGCGGTCTAAGGCGCTGCGTTCAGGTCGCAGTCTCCACTGGAGGCGTGGGTTCGAATCCCACTTCTGACATGTGGTTTTCTTGCTCAGTTGCCTGTGACATGATGATGTAAACGGAGCAATGCTTTACATCTTAAACTGCCGCAACATATCATGTAGACTCGTCAAATGTTTGACAATTTTGAAGTCTCTCTTTTGTTTACCATTAAAAAGGGGTTTGAGTGGGATTTCAACAAAGATTCCTTCTGTTAGCATATATTGTCACCAGCGACAAGTACACTGCATCAGGCTCTGTACAACCCTTTCTGTGATGAAGAAAGTGCGATGTAGTGTTGTATGGAATGCATTAAAAGATATGATCTATAACTCTCATCAATTTCATTTGTTTTCCGTCAGGATGGCCGAGCGGTCTAAGGCGCTGCGTTCAGGTCGCAGTCTCCACTGGAGGCGTGGGTTCGAATCCCACTTCTGACATGTGGTTTTCTTGCTCAGTTGCCTGTGACATGATGATGTAAACGGAGCAATGCTTTACATGTTAAACTGCCGCAACATATCATGTAGACTCGTCAAATGTTTGACAATTTTGAAGTCTCTCTTTTGTTTACCATTAAAAAGGGGTTTGAGTGGGATTTCAACAAAGATTCCTTCTGTTAGCATATATTGTCACCAGCGACAAGTACACTGCATCAGGCTCTGTACAACCCTTTCTGTGATGAAGAAAGTGCGATTAAAAGATATTATCTATAACTCTCACCAATTTCTTTTGTTTTCCGTCAGGATGGCCGAGCGGTCTAAGGCGCTGCGTTCAGGTCGCAGTCTCCACTGGAGGCGTGGGTTCGAATCCCACTTCTGACATGTGGTTTTCTTGCTCATTTCCCTTTGACATGATGATGTAGACAGAGCAACGCTTTACATGTTAAACTGCCGCAACATATCATGTAGACTCGTCAAATGTTTGACAATTTTGAAGTCTCTCTTTTGTTTACCATTAAAAAGGGGTTTGAGTGGGATTTCAACAAAGATTCCTTCTGTTAGCATATATTGTCACCAGCGACAAGTACACTGCATCAGGCTCTGTACAACCCTTTCTGTGATGAAGAAAGTGCGATTAAAAGATATTATCTATAACTCTCACCAATTTCTTTTGTTTTCCGTCAGGATGGCCGAGCGGTCTAAGGCGCTGCGTTCAGGTCGCAGTCTCCACTGGAGGCGTGGGTTCGAATCCCACTTCTGACATGTGGTTTTCTTGCTCAGTTGCCTGTAACATGATGATGTAAACGGAGCAATGCTTTACATCTTAAACTGCCGCAACATATCATGTAGACTCGTCAAATGTTTGACCATTTTGAAGTCTCTCTTTTGTTTACCATTAAAAAGGGGTTTGAGTGGGATTTCAACAAAGATTCCTTCTGTTAGCATATATTGTCACCAGCGACAAGTACACTGCATCAGGCTCTGTACAACCCTTTCTGTGATGAAGAAAGTGCGATTAAAAGATATTATCTATAACTCTCACCAATTTCTTTTGTTTTCCGTCAGGATGGCCGAGCGGTCTAAGGCGCTGCGTTCAGGTCGCAGTCTCCACTGGAGGCGTGGGTTCGAATCCCACTTCTGACATGTGGTTTTCTTGCTCAGTTGCCTGTAACATGATGATGTAAACGGAGCAATGCTTTACATCTTAAACTGCCGCAACATATCATGTAGACTCGTCAAATGTTTGACCATTTTGAAGTCTCTCTTTTGTTTACCATTAAAAAGGGGTTTGAGTGGGATTTCAACAAAGATTCCTTCTGTTAGCATATATTGTCACCAGCGACAAGTACACTGCATCAGGCTCTGTACAACCCTTTCTGTGATGAAGAAAGTGCGATGTAGTGTTGTATGGAATGCATTAAAAGATATGATCTATAACTCTCACCAATTTCTTTTGTTTTCCGTCAGGATGGCCGAGCGGTCTAAGGCGCTGCGTTCAGGTCGCAGTCTCCACTGGAGGCGTGGGTTCGAATCTCACTTCTGACATGTGGTTTTCTTGCTCAGTTTCCTGTAACATGATGATGTAAACGGAGCAATGCTTTACATCTTAAACTGCCGCAACATATCATGTAGACTCGTCAAATGTTTGACCATTTTGAAGTCTCTCTTTTGTTTACAATTAAAAAGGGGTTTGAGTGGGATTTCAACAAAGATTCCTTCTGTTAGCATATATTGTCACCAGCGACAAGTACACTGCATCAGGCTCTGTACAACCCTTTCTGTGATGAAGAAAGTGCGATTAAAAGATATTATCTATAACTCTCACCAATTTCTTTTGTTTTCCGTCAGGATGGCCGAGCGGTCTAAGGCGCTGCGTTCAGGTCGCAGTCTCCACTGGAGGCGTGGGTTCGAATCCCACTTCTGACATGTGGTTTTCTTGCTCATTTCCCTTTGACATGATGATGTAGACAGAGCAATGCTTTACATGTTAAACTGCCGCAACATATCATGTAGACTCGTCAAATGTTTGACAATTTTGAAGTCTCTCTTTTGTTTACCATTAAAAAGGGGTTTGAGTGGGATTTCAACAAAGATTCCTTCTGTTAGCATATATTGTCACCAGCGACAAGTACACTGCATCAGGCTCTGTACAACCCTTTCTGTGATGAAGAAAGTGCGATTAAAAGATATTATCTATAACTCTCACCAATTTCTTTTGTTTTCCGTCAGGATGGCCGAGCGGTCTAAGGCGCTGCGTTCAGGTCGCAGTCTCCACTGGAGGCGTGGGTTCGAATCCCACTTCTGACATGTGGTTTTCTTGCTCAGTTGCCTGTAACATGATGATGTAAACGGAGCAATGCTTTACATCTTAAACTGCCGCAACATATCATGTAGACTCGTCAAATGTTTGACCATTTTGAAGTCTCTCTTTTGTTTACCATTAAAAAGGGGTTTGAGTGGGATTTCAACAAAGATTCCTTCTGTTAGCATATATTGTCACCAGCGACAAGTACACTGCATCAGGCTCTGTACAACCCTTTCTGTGATGAAGAAAGTGCGATTAAAAGATATTATCTATAACTCTCACCAATTTCTTTTGTTTTCCGTCAGGATGGCCGAGCGGTCTAAGGCGCTGCGTTCAGGTCGCAGTCTCCACTGGAGGCGTGGGTTCGAATCCCACTTCTGACATGTGGTTTTCTTGCTCATTTCCCTTTGACATGATGATGTAGACAGAGCAATGCTTTACATGTTAAACTGCCGCAACATATCATGTAGACTCGTCAAATGTTTGACAATTTTGAAGTCTCTCTTTTGTTTACCATTAAAAAGGGGTTTGAGTGGGATTTGAACAAAGATTCCTTCTGTTAGCATATATTGTCACCAGCGATCAGTACACTGCATCAGGCTCTGTACAACCCTTTCTGTGATGAAGAAAGTGCGATGTAGTGTTGTATGGAATGCATTAAAAGATATGATCTATAACTCTCACCAATTTCTTTTGTTTTCCGTCAGGATGGCCGAGCGGTCTAAGGCGCTGCGTTCAGGTCGCAGTCTCCACTGGAGGCGTGGGTTCGAATCCCACTTCTGACATGTGGTTTTCTTGCTCAGTTGCCTGTGACATGATGATGTAAACGGAGCAATGCTTTACATCTTAAACTGCCGCAACATATCATGTAGACTCGTCAAATGTTTGACCATTTTGAAGTCTCTCTTTTGTTTACCATTAAAAAGGGGTTTGAGTGGGATTTCAACAAAGATTCCTTCTGTTAGCATATATTGTCACCAGCGACAAGTACACTGCATCAGGCTCTGTACAACCCTTTCTGTGATGAAGAAAGTGCGATGTAGTGTTGTATGGAATGCATTACAAGATATGATCTATAACTCTCACCAATTTCTTTTGTTTTCCGTCAGGATGGCCGAGCGGTCTAAGGCGCTGCGTTCAGGTCGCAGTCTCCACTGGAGGCGTGGGTTCGAATCCCACTTCTGACATGTGGTTTTCTTGCTCAGTTGCCTGTGACATGATGATGTAAACGGAGCAATGCTTTACATGTTAAACTGCCGCAACATATCATGTAGACTCGTCAAATGTTTGACAATTTTGAAGTCTCTCTTTTGTTTACCATTAAAAAGGGGTTTGAGTGGGATTTGAACAAAGCTTCCTTCTGTTAGCATATATAGTAAGCAGCGATCAGTATACTGCATCAGGCCGTGTACAACCCTTTCTGTGATCAAGAAAGTGCTATGTAATGTTATATCGAATGCATTAAAAGATATAATCTATAACTCTCACCAATTTCTTTTGTTTTCCGTCAGGATGGCCGAGCGGTCTAAGGCGCTGCGTTCAGGTCGCAGTCTCCACTGGAGGCGTGGGTTCGAATCCCACTTCTGACATGTGGTTTTCTTGCTCATTTCCCTTTGACATGATGATGTAGACAGAGCAATGCTTTACATGTTAAACTGCCGCAACATATCATGTAGACTCGTCAAATGTTTGACAATTTTGAAGTCTCTCTTTTGTTTACCATTAAAAAGGGGTTTGAGTGGGATTTCAACAAAGATTCCTTCTGTTAGCATATATTGTCACCAGCGACAAGTACACTGCATCAGGCTCTGTACAACCCTTTCTGTGATGAAGAAAGTGCGATTAAAAGATATTATCTATAACTCTCACCAATTTCTTTTGTTTTCCGTCAGGATGGCCGAGCGGTCTAAGGCGCTGCGTTCAGGTCGCAGTCTCCACTGGAGGCGTGGGTTCGAATCCCACTTCTGACATGTGGTTTTCTTGCTCAGTTGCCTGTAACATGATGATGTAAACGGAGCAATGCTTTACATCTTAAACTGCCGCAACATATCATGTAGACTCGTCAAATGTTTGACCATTTTGAAGTCTCTCTTTTGTTTACCATTAAAAAGGGGTTTGAGTGGGATTTCAACAAAGATTCCTTCTGTTAGCATATATTGTCACCAGCGACAAGTACACTGCATCAGGCTCTGTACAACCCTTTCTGTGATGAAGAAAGTGCGATTAAAAGATATTATCTATAACTCTCACCAATTTCTTTTGTTTTCCGTCAGGATGGCCGAGCGGTCTAAGGCGCTGCGTTCAGGTCGCAGTCTCCACTGGAGGCGTGGGTTCGAATCCCACTTCTGACATGTGGTTTTCTTGCTCATTTCCCTTTGACATGATGATGTAGACAGAGCAATGCTTTACATGTTAAACTGCCGCAACATATCATGTAGACTCGTCAAATGTTTGACAATTTTGAAGTCTCTCTTTTGTTTACCATTAAAAAGGGGTTTGAGTGGGATTTGAACAAAGATTCCTTCTGTTAGCATATATTGTCACCAGCGATCAGTACACTGCATCAGGCTCTGTACAACCCTTTCTGTGATGAAGAAAGTGCGATGTAGTGTTGTATGGAATGCATTAAAAGATATGATCTATAACTCTCACCAATTTCTTTTGTTTTCCGTCAGGATGGCCGAGCGGTCTAAGGCGCTGCGTTCAGGTCGCAGTCTCCACTGGAGGCGTGGGTTCGAATCCCACTTCTGACATGTGGTTTTCTTGCTCAGTTGCCTGTGACATGATGATGTAAACGGAGCAATGCTTTACATCTTAAACTGCCGCAACATATCATGTAGACTCGTCAAATGTTTGACCATTTTGAAGTCTCTCTTTTGTTTACCATTAAAAAGGGGTTTGAGTGGGATTTCAACAAAGATTCCTTCTGTTAGCATATATTGTCACCAGCGACAAGTACACTGCATCAGGCTCTGTACAACCCTTTCTGTGATGAAGAAAGTGCGATGTAGTGTTGTATGGAATGCATTACAAGATATGATCTATAACTCTCACCAATTTCTTTTGTTTTCCGTCAGGATGGCCGAGCGGTCTAAGGCGCTGCGTTCAGGTCGCAGTCTCCACTGGAGGCGTGGGTTCGAATCCCACTTCTGACATGTGGTTTTCTTGCTCAGTTGCCTGTGACATGATGATGTAAACGGAGCAATGCTTTACATGTTAAACTGCCGCAACATATCATGTAGACTCGTCAAATGTTTGACAATTTTGAAGTCTCTCTTTTGTTTACCATTAAAAAGGGGTTTGAGTGGGATTTGAACAAAGCTTCCTTCTGTTAGCATATATAGTAAGCAGCGATCAGTATACTGCATCAGGCCGTGTACAACCCTTTCTGTGATCAAGAAAGTGCTATGTAATGTTATATCGAATGCATTAAAAGATATAATCTATAACTCTCACCAATTTCTTTTGTTTTCCGTCAGGATGGCCGAGCGGTCTAAGGCGCTGCGTTCAGGTCGCAGTCTCCACTGGAGGCGTGGGTTCGAATCCCACTTCTGACATGTGGTTTTCTTGCTCAGTTGCCTGTGACATGATGATGTAAACGGAGCAATGCTTTACATGTTAAACTGCCGCAACATATCATGTAGACTCGTCAAATGTTTGACAATTTTGAAGTCTCTCTTTTGTTTACCATTAAAAAGGGGTTTGAGTGGGATTTGAACAAAGCTTCCTTCTGTTAGCATATATAGTAAGCAGCGATCAGTATACTGCATCAGGCCGTGTACAACCCTTTCTGTGATCAAGAAAGTGCTATGTAATGTTATATCGAATGCATTAAAAGATATAATCTATAACTCTCACCAATTTCTTTTGTTTTCCGTCAGGATGGCCGAGCGGTCTAAGGCGCTGCGTTCAGGTCGCAGTCTCCACTGGAGGCGTGGGTTCGAATCCCACTTCTGACATGTGGTTTTCTTGCTCATTTCCCTTTGACATGATGATGTAGACAGAGCAATGCTTTACATGTTAAACTGCCGCAACATATCATGTAGACTCGTCAAATGTTTGACAATTTTGAAGTCTCTCTTTTGTTTAACATTAAAAAGGGGTTTGAGTGGGATTTGAACAAAGCTTCCTTCTGTTAGCATATATTGTCACCAGCGACAAGTACACTGCATCAGGCTCTGTACAACGCTTTCTGTGATGAAGAAAGTGCGATTAAAAGATATGATCTATAACTCTCACCAATTTCTTTTGTTTTCCGTCAGGATGGCCGAGCGGTCTAAGGCGCTGCGTTCAGGTCGCAGTCTCCACTGGAGGCGTGGGTTCGAATCCCACTTCTGACATGTGGTTTTCTTGCTCAGTTCCCTTTGACATGATGATGTAAACGGAGCAATGCTTTACATGTTAAACTGCCGCAACATATCATGTAGACTCGTCAAATGTTTGACAATTTTGAAGTCTCTCTTTTGTTTAACATTAAAAAGGGGTTTGAGTGGGATTTGAACAAAGCTTCCTTCTGTTAGCATATATTGTCACCAGCGACAAGTACACTGCATCAGGCTCTGTACAACCCTTTCTGTGATCAAGAAAGTGATATGTAATGTTATATCGAATGCATTAAAAGATATGATCTATAACTCTCACCAATTTCTTTTGTTTTCAGTCAGGATGGCCGAGCGGTCTAAGGCGCTGCGTTCAGGTCGCAGTCTCCACTGGAGGCGTGGGTTCGAATCCCACTTCTGACATGTGATTTTCTTGCTCAGTTCCCTTTGACATGATGATGTAAACGGAGCAATGCTTTACATGTTAAACTGCCGCAACATATCATGTAGACTCGTCAAATGTTTGACAATTTTGAAGTCTCTCTTTTGTTTACCATTAAAAAGGGGTTTGAGTGGGATTTCAACAAAGATTCCTTCTGTTAGCATATATTGTCACCAGCGACAAGTACACTGCATCAGGCTCTGTACAACCCTTTCTGTGATGAAGAAAGTGCGATGTAGTGTTGTATGGAATGCATTAAAAGATATGATCTATAGCTCTCACCAATTTCTTTTGTTTTCCGTCAGGATGGCCGAGCGGTCTAAGGCGCTGCGTTCAGGTCGCAGTCTCCACTAGAGGCGTGGGTTCGAATCCCACTTCTGACATGTGGTTTTCTTGCTCAGTTCCCTTTGACATGATGATGTAGACAGAGCAATGCTTTACATGTTAAACTGCCGCAACATATCATGTAGACTAGTCAAATGTTTGACAATTTTGAAGTCTCTCTTTTGTTTACCATTAAAAAGGGGTTTGAGTGGGATTTCAACAAAGATTCCTTCTGTTAGCATATATTGTCACCAGCGACAAGTACACTGCATCAGGCTCTGTACAACGCTTTCTGTGATGAAGAAAGTGCGATTAAAAGATATGATCTATAACTCTCACCAATTTCTTTTGTTTTCCGTCAGGATGGCCGAGCGGTCTAAGGCGCTGCGTTCAGGTCGCAGTCTCCACTGGAGGCGTGGGTTCGAATCCCACTTCTGACATGTGGTTTTCTTGCTCAGTTCCCTTTGACATGATGATGTAGACAGAGCAATGCTTTACATGTTAAACTGCCGCAACATATTATGTAGACTCGTCAAATGTTTGACAATTTTGAAGTCTCTCTTTTGTTTACAATTAAAAAGGGGTTTGAGTGGGATTTCAACAAAGATTCCTTCTGTTAGCATATATTGTCACCAGCGACAAGTACACTGCATCAGGCTCTGTACAACCCTTTCTGTGATGAAGAAAGTGCGATGTAGTGTTGTATGGAATGCATTAAAAGATATGATCTATAACTCTCACCAATTTCTTTTGTTTTCCGTCAGGATGGCCGAGCGGTCTAAGGCGCTGCGTTCAGGTCGCAGTCTCCACTGGAGGCGTGGGTTCGAATCCCACTTCTGACATGTGGTTTTCTTGCTCAGTTGCCTGTGACATGATGATGTAAACGGAGCAATGCTTTACATCTTAAACTGCCGCAACATATCATGTAGACTCGTCAAATGTTTGACCATTTTGAAGTCTCTCTTTTGTTTACAATTAAAAAGGGGTTTGAGTGGGATTTCAACAAAGATTCCTTCTGTTAGCATATATTGTCACCAGCGACAAGTACACTGCATCAGGCTCTGTACAACCCTTTCTGTGATGAAGAAAGTGCGATGTAGTGTTGTATGGAATGCATTAAAAGATATGATCTATAACTCTCACCAATTTCTTTTGTTTTCCGTCAGGATGGCCGAGCGGTCTAAGGCGCTGCGTTCAGGTCGCAGTCTCCACTGGAGGCGTGGGTTCGAATCCCACTTCTGACATGTGGTTTTCTTGCTCAGTTGCCTGTAACATGATGATGTAAACGGAGCAATGCTTTACATCTTAAACTGCCGCAACATATCATGTAGACTCGTCAAATGTTTGACCATTTTGAAGTCTCTCTTTTGTTTACCATTAAAAAGGGGTTTGAGTGGGATTTCAACAAAGATTCCTTCTGTTAGCATATATTGTCACCAGCGACAAGTACACTGCATCAGGCTCTGTACAACCCTTTCTGTGATGAAGAAAGTGCGATGTAGTGTTGTATGGAATGCATTAAAAGATATGATCTATAACTCTCACCAATTTCTTTTGTTTTCCGTCAGGATGGCCGAGCGGTCTAAGGCGCTGCGTTCAGGTCGCAGTCTCCACTGGAGGCGTGGGTTCGAATCTCACTTCTGACATGTGGTTTTCTTGCTCAGTTTCCTGTAACATGATGATGTAAACGGAGCAATGCTTTACATCTTAAACTGCCGCAACATATCATGTAGACTCGTCAAATGTTTGACCATTTTGAAGTCTCTCTTTTGTTTACCATTAAAAAGGGGTTTGAGTGGGATTTCAACAAAGATTCCTTCTGTTAGCATATATTGTCACCAGCGACAAGTACACTGCATCAGGCTCTGTACAACGCTTTCTGTGATGAAGAAAGTGCGATGTAGTGTTGTATGGAATGCATTGAAAGATATGATCTATAGCTCTCACCAATTTCTTTTGTTTTCCGTCAGGATGGCCGAGCGGTCTAAGGCGCTGCGTTCAGGTCGCAGTCTCCACTGGAGGCGTGGGTTCGAATCCCACTTCTGACATGTGGTTTTCTTGCTCAGTTTCCTGTAACATGATGATGTAAACGGAGCAATGCTTTACATGTTAAACTGCCGCAACATATCATGTAGACTCGTCAAATGTTTGACAATTTTGAAGTCTCTCTTTTGTTTACCATTAAAAAGGGGTTTGAGTGGGATTTGAACAAAGCTTCCTTCTGTTAGCATATATAGTAAGCAGCGATCAGTATACTGCATCAGGCCGTGTACAACCCTTTCTGTGATCAAGAAAGTGCTATGTAATGTTATATCGAATGCATTAAAAGATATAATCTATAACTCTCACCAATTTCTTTTGTTTTCCGTCAGGATGGCCGAGCGGTCTAAGGCGCTGCGTTCAGGTCGCAGTCTCCACTGGAGGCGTGGGTTCGAATCCCACTTCTGACATGTTGTTTTCTTGCTCATTTCCCTTTGACATGATGATGTAGACAGAGCAATGCTTTACATGTTAAACTGCCGCAACATATCACGTAGACTCGTCAAATGTTTGACAATTTTGAAGTCTCTCTTTTGTTTACCATTAAAAAGGGGTTTGAGTGGGATTTGAACAAAGATTCCTTCTGTTAGCATATATTGTCACCAGCGATCAGTACACTGCATCAGGCTCTGTACAACCCTTTCTGTGATGAAGAAAGTGCGATGTAGTGTTGTATGGAATGCATTAAAAGATATGATCTATAACTCTCACCAATTTCTTTTGTTTTCCGTCAGGATGGCCGAGCGGTCTAAGGCGCTGCGTTCAGGTCGCAGTCTCCACTGGAGGCGTGGGTTCGAATCCCACTTCTGACATGTGGTTTTCTTGCTCAGTTGCCTGTGACATGATGATGTAAACGGAGCAATGCTTTACATCTTAAACTGCCGCAACATATCATGTAGACTCGTCAAATGTTTGACCATTTTGAAGTCTCTCTTTTGTTTACCATTAAAAAGGGGTTTGAGTGGGATTTCAACAAAGATTCCTTCTGTTAGCATATATTGTCACCAGCGACAAGTACACTGCATCAGGCTCTGTACAACCCTTTCTGTGATGAAGAAAGTGCGATGTAGTGTTGTATGGAATGCATTAAAAGATATGATCTATAACTCTCACCAATTTCTTTTGTTTTCCGTCAGGATGGCCGAGCGGTCTAAGGCGCTGCGTTCAGGTCGCAGTCTCCACTGGAGGCGTGGGTTCGAATCCCACTTCTGACATGTGGTTTTCTTGCTCAGTTTCCTGT
Source organism: Pungitius pungitius (assembly GCF_949316345.1). Taxonomy (NCBI): domain Eukaryota; kingdom Metazoa; phylum Chordata; class Actinopteri; order Perciformes; family Gasterosteidae; genus Pungitius; species Pungitius pungitius. Next base: position 6,619,556 of record NC_084904.1, read on the forward strand.
AACATGATGATGTAAACGGAGCAATGCTTTACATCTTAAACTGCCGCAACATATCATGTAGACTCGTCAAATGTTTGACCATTTTGAAGTCTCTATTTTGTTTACCATTAAAAAGGGGTTTGAGTGGGATTTCAACAAAGATTCCTTCTGTTAGCATATATTGTCACCAGCGACAAGTACACTGCATCAGGCTCTGTACAACCCTTTCTGTGATGAAGAAAGTGCGATGTAGTGTTGTATGGAATGCATTAAAAGATATGATCTATAACTCTCACCAATTTCTTTTGTTTTCCGTCAGGATGGCCGAGCGGTCTAAGGCGCTGCGTTCAGGTCGCAGTCTCCACTGGAGGCGTGGGTTCGAATCCCACTTCTGACATGTGGTTTTCTTGCTCAGTTTCCTGTAACATGATGATGTAAACGGAGCAATGCTTTACATCTTAAACTGCCGCAACATATCATGTAGACTCGTCAAATGTTTGACCATTTTGAAGTCTCTCTTTTGTTTACCATTAAAAAGGGGTTTAAGTGGGATTTCAACAAAGATTCCTTCTGTTAGCATATATTGTCACCAGCGACAAGTACACTGCATCAGGCTCTGTACAACGCTTTCTGTGATGAAGAAAGTGCGATGTAGTGTTGTATGGAATGCATTGAAAGATATGATCTATAGCTCTCACCAATTTCTTTTGTTTTCCGTCAGGATGGCCGAGCGGTCTAAGGCGCTGCGTTCAGGTCGCAGTCTCCACTGGAGGCGTGGGTTCGAATCCCACTTCTGACATGTGGTTTTCTTGCTCAGTTTCCTGTAACATGATGATGTAAACGGAGCAATGCTTTACATGTTAAACTGCCGCAACATATCATGTAGACTCGTCAAATGTTTGACAATTTTGAAGTCTCTCTTTTGTTTACCATTAAAAAGGGGTTTGAGTGGGATTTGAACAAAGCTTCCTTCTGTTAGCATATATAGTAAGCAGCGATCAGTATACTGCATCAGGCCGTGTACAACCCTTTCTGTGATCAAGAAAGTGCTATGTAATGTTATATCGAATGCATTAAAAGATATAATCTATAACTCTCACCAATTTCTTTTGTTTTCCGTCAGGATGGCCGAGCGGTCTAAGGCGCTGCGTTCAGGTCGCAGTCTCCACTGGAGGCGTGGGTTCGAATCCCACTTCTGACATGTGGTTTTCTTGCTCATTTCCCTTTGACATGATGATGTAGACAGAGCAATGCTTTACATGTTAAACTGCCGCAACATATCACGTAGACTCGTCAAATGTTTGACAATTTTGAAGTCTCTCTTTTGTTTACCATTAAAAAGGGGTTTGAGTGGGATTTGAACAAAGATTCCTTCTGTTAGCATATATTGTCACCAGCGATCAGTACACTGCATCAGGCTCTGTACAACCCTTTCTGTGATGAAGAAAGTGCGATGTAGTGTTGTATGGAATGCATTAAAAGATATGATCTATAACTCTCACCAATTTCTTTTGTTTTCCGTCAGGATGGCCGAGCGGTCTAAGGCGCTGCGTTCAGGTCGCAGTCTCCACTGGAGGCGTGGGTTCGAATCCCACTTCTGACATGTGGTTTTCTTGCTCAGTTGCCTGTGACATGATGATGTAAACGGAGCAATGCTTTACATCTTAAACTGCCGCAACATATCATGTAGACTCGTCAAATGTTTGACCATTTTGAAGTCTCTCTTTTGTTTACCATTAAAAAGGGGTTTGAGTGGGATTTCAACAAAGATTCCTTCTGTTAGCATACACTCACCGGCCACTTTATTAGGTACACCTGTCCAACTGCTCGTTAACACTTAATTTCTAAGCAGCCAATCACATGGCGGCAACTCAGTGCATTTAGGCATGTAGACATTGTCAAGACAATCTCCTGCAGTTCAAACCGAGCATCAGTATGGGGAAGAAAGGTGATTTGAGTGACTTTGAACGTGGCATGATTGTTGGTGCCAGAAGGGCTGGTCTGAGTATTTCAGAAACTGCTAATCTACTGGGATTTTCACGCACAACCATCTCTAGGGTTTACAGAGAATGGTCCGAAAAAGAAAAAACATCCAGTGAGCGGCAGTTCTGTGGGCGGAAATGCCTTGTTGATGCCAGAGGTCAGAGGAGAATGGCCAGACTGGTTCGAGCTGATAGAAGGGCAACAGTGACTCAAATAACCACCCGTTACAACCAAGGTGGGCATAAGAGCATCTCTGAACGCACAGTACGTCCAACTTTGAGGCAGATGGGCTACAGCAGCAGAAGACCACACCGGGTGCCACTCCTTTCAGCTAAGAACAGGAAACTGAGGCTACAATTTGCACAAGCTCATCGAAATTGGACAATAGAAGATTGGAAAAACATTGCCTGGTCTGATGAGACCATTTGGATGGTAGGGTCAGAATTTGGCGTCTACAACATGAAAGCATGGATCCATCCTGCCTTGTATCAATGGTTCAGGCTGGTGGTGGTGGTGTCATGGTGTGGGGAATATTTTCTTGGCACTCTTTGGGCCCCTTGGTACCAATTGAGCATCGTTGCAACGCCACAGCCTACCTGAGTATTGTTGCTGACCATGTCCATCCCTTTATGACCACAATGTACCCAACTTCTGATGGCTACTTTCAGCAGGATAATGCACCATGTCATAAAGCTGGAATCATCTCAGACTGGTTTCTTGAACATGACAATGAGTTCGCTGTACTCAAATGGCCTCCACAATCACCAGATCTCAATCCAATAGAGCATCTTTGGGATGTGGTGGAACGGGAGATTCGCATCATGGATGTGCAGCCGACAAATCTGCGGCAACTGTGTGATGCCATCATGTCAATATGGACCAAACTCCCTGAGGAATGCTTCCAGCACCTTGTTGAATCTATGCCACGAAGAATTGAGGCAGTTCTGAAGGCAAAAGGGGGTCCAACCCGTTACTAGCATGGGGTACCTAATAAAGTGGCCGGTGAGTGTATATTGTCACCAGCGACAAGTACACTGCATCAGGCTCTGTACAACCCTTTCTGTGATAAAGAAAGTGCGATTAAAAGATATGATCTATAACTCTCACCAATTTCTTTTGTTTTCCGTCAGGATGGCCGAGCGGTCTAAGGCGCTGCGTTCAGGTCGCAGTCTCCACTGGAGGCGTGGGTTCGAATCCCACTTCTGACATGTGGTTTTCTTGCTCAGTTGCCTGTGACATGATGATGTAAACGGAGCAATGCTTTACATCTTAAACTGCCGCAACATATCATGTAGACTCGTCAAATGTTTGACCATTTTGAAGTCTCTCTTTTGTTTACAATTAAAAAGGGGTTTGAGTGGGATTTCAACAAAGATTCCTTCTGTTAGCATATATTGTCACCAGCGACAAGTACACTGCATCAGGCTCTGTACAACCCTTTCTGTGATGAAGAAAGTGCGATGTAGTGTTGTATGGAATGCATTAAAAGATATGATCTATAACTCTCACCAATTTCTTTTGTTTTCCGTCAGGATGGCCGAGCGGTCTAAGGCGCTGCGTTCAGGTCGCAGTCTCCACTGGAGGCGTGGGTTCGAATCCCACTTCTGACATGTGGTTTTCTTGCTCAGTTGCCTGTAACATGATGATGTAAACGGAGCAATGCTTTACATCTTAAACTGCCGCAACATATCATGTAGACTCGTCAAATGTTTGACCATTTTGAAGTCTCTCTTTTGTTTACCATTAAAAAGGGGTTTGAGTGGGATTTCAACAAAGATTCCTTCTGTTAGCATATATTGTCACCAGCGACAAGTACACTGCATCAGGCTCTGTACAACCCTTTCTGTGATGAAGAAAGTGCGATGTAGTGTTGTATGGAATGCATTAAAAGATATGATCTATAACTCTCACCAATTTCTTTTGTTTTCCGTCAGGATGGCCGAGCGGTCTAAGGCGCTGCGTTCAGGTCGCAGTCTCCACTGGAGGCGTGGGTTCGAATCCCACTTCTGACATGTGGTTTTCTTGCTCAGTTTCCTGTAACATGATGATGTAAACGGAGCAATGCTTTACATCTTAAACTGCCGCAACATATCATGTAGACTCGTCAAATGTTTGACCATTTTGAAGTCTCTCTTTTGTTTACCATTAAAAAGGGGTTTGAGTGGGATTTCAACAAAGATTCCTTCTGTTAGCATATATTGTCACCAGCGACAAGTACACTGCATCAGGCTCTGTACAACGCTTTCTGTGATGAAGAAAGTGCGATGTAGTGTTGTATGGAATGCATTGAAAGATATGATCTATAGCTCTCACCAATTTCTTTTGTTTTCCGTCAGGATGGCCGAGCGGTCTAAGGCGCTGCGTTCAGGTCGCAGTCTCCACTGGAGGCGTGGGTTCGAATCCCACTTCTGACATGTGGTTTTCTTGCTCAGTTTCCTGTAACATGATGATGTAAACGGAGCAATGCTTTACATGTTAAACTGCCGCAACATATCATGTAGACTCGTCAAATGTTTGACAATTTTGAAGTCTCTCTTTTGTTTACCATTAAAAAGGGGTTTGAGTGGGATTTGAACAAAGCTTCCTTCTGTTAGCATATATAGTAAGCAGCGATCAGTATACTGCATCAGGCCGTGTACAACCCTTTCTGTGATCAAGAAAGTGCTATGTAATGTTATATCGAATGCATTAAAAGATATAATCTATAACTCTCACCAATTTCTTTTGTTTTCCGTCAGGATGGCCGAGCGGTCTAAGGCGCTGCGTTCAGGTCGCAGTCTCCACTGGAGGCGTGGGTTCGAATCCCACTTCTGACATGTTGTTTTCTTGCTCATTTCCCTTTGACATGATGATGTAGACAGAGCAATGCTTTACATGTTAAACTGCCGCAACATATCACGTAGACTCGTCAAATGTTTGACAATTTTGAAGTCTCTCTTTTGTTTACCATTAAAAAGGGGTTTGAGTGGGATTTGAACAAAGATTCCTTCTGTTAGCATATATTGTCACCAGCGATCAGTACACTGCATCAGGCTCTGTACAACCCTTTCTGTGATGAAGAAAGTGCGATGTAGTGTTGTATGGAATGCATTAAAAGATATGATCTATAACTCTCACCAATTTCTTTTGTTTTCCGTCAGGATGGCCGAGCGGTCTAAGGCGCTGCGTTCAGGTCGCAGTCTCCACTGGAGGCGTGGGTTCGAATCCCACTTCTGACATGTGGTTTTCTTGCTCAGTTGCCTGTGACATGATGATGTAAACGGAGCAATGCTTTACATCTTAAACTGCCGCAACATATCATGTAGACTCGTCAAATGTTTGACCATTTTGAAGTCTCTCTTTTGTTTACCATTAAAAAGGGGTTTGAGTGGGATTTCAACAAAGATTCCTTCTGTTAGCATATATTGTCACCAGCGACAAGTACACTGCATCAGGCTCTGTACAACCCTTTCTGTGATGAAGAAAGTGCGATGTAGTGTTGTATGGAATGCATTAAAAGATATGATCTATAACTCTCACCAATTTCTTTTGTTTTCCGTCAGGATGGCCGAGCGGTCTAAGGCGCTGCGTTCAGGTCGCAGTCTCCACTGGAGGCGTGGGTTCGAATCCCACTTCTGACATGTGGTTTTCTTGCTCAGTTTCCTGTAACATGATGATGTAAACGGAGCAATGCTTTACATCTTAAACTGCCGCAACATATCATGTAGACTCGTCAAATGTTTGACCATTTTGAAGTCTCTATTTTGTTTACCATTAAAAAGGGGTTTGAGTGGGATTTCAACAAAGATTCCTTCTGTTAGCATATATTGTCACCAGCGACAAGTACACTGCATCAGGCTCTGTACAACCCTTTCTGTGATGAAGAAAGTGCGATGTAGTGTTGTATGGAATGCATTAAAAGATATGATCTATAACTCTCACCAATTTCTTTTGTTTTCCGTCAGGATGGCCGAGCGGTCTAAGGCGCTGCGTTCAGGTCGCAGTCTCCACTGGAGGCGTGGGTTCGAATCCCACTTCTGACATGTGGTTTTCTTGCTCAGTTTCCTGTAACATGATGATGTAAACGGAGCAATGCTTTACATCTTAAACTGCCGCAACATATCATGTAGACTCGTCAAATGTTTGACCATTTTGAAGTCTCTCTTTTGTTTACCATTAAAAAGGGGTTTAAGTGGGATTTCAACAAAGATTCCTTCTGTTAGCATATATTGTCACCAGCGACAAGTACACTGCATCAGGCTCTGTACAACGCTTTCTGTGATGAAGAAAGTGCGATGTAGTGTTGTATGGAATGCATTGAAAGATATGATCTATAGCTCTCACCAATTTCTTTTGTTTTCCGTCAGGATGGCCGAGCGGTCTAAGGCGCTGCGTTCAGGTCGCAGTCTCCACTGGAGGCGTGGGTTCGAATCCCACTTCTGACATGTGGTTTTCTTGCTCAGTTTCCTGTAACATGATGATGTAAACGGAGCAATGCTTTACATGTTAAACTGCCGCAACATATCATGTAGACTCGTCAAATGTTTGACAATTTTGAAGTCTCTCTTTTGTTTACCATTAAAAAGGGGTTTGAGTGGGATTTGAACAAAGCTTCCTTCTGTTAGCATATATAGTAAGCAGCGATCAGTATACTGCATCAGGCCGTGTACAACCCTTTCTGTGATCAAGAAAGTGCTATGTAATGTTATATCGAATGCATTAAAAGATATAATCTATAACTCTCACCAATTTCTTTTGTTTTCCGTCAGGATGGCCGAGCGGTCTAAGGCGCTGCGTTCAGGTCGCAGTCTCCACTGGAGGCGTGGGTTCGAATCCCACTTCTGACATGTGGTTTTCTTGCTCATTTCCCTTTGACATGATGATGTAGACAGAGCAATGCTTTACATGTTAAACTGCCGCAACATATCACGTAGACTCGTCAAATGTTTGACAATTTTGAAGTCTCTCTTTTGTTTACCATTAAAAAGGGGTTTGAGTGGGATTTGAACAAAGATTCCTTCTGTTAGCATATATTGTCACCAGCGATCAGTACACTGCATCAGGCTCTGTACAACCCTTTCTGTGATGAAGAAAGTGCGATGTAGTGTTGTATGGAATGCATTAAAAGATATGATCTATAACTCTCACCAATTTCTTTTGTTTTCCGTCAGGATGGCCGAGCGGTCTAAGGCGCTGCGTTCAGGTCGCAGTCTCCACTGGAGGCGTGGGTTCGAATCCCACTTCTGACATGTGGTTTTCTTGCTCAGTTGCCTGTGACATGATGATGTAAACGGAGCAATGCTTTACATCTTAAACTGCCGCAACATATCATGTAGACTCGTCAAATGTTTGACCATTTTGAAGTCTCTCTTTTGTTTACCATTAAAAAGGGGTTTGAGTGGGATTTCAACAAAGATTCCTTCTGTTAGCATACACTCACCGGCCACTTTATTAGGTACACCTGTCCAACTGCTCGTTAACACTTAATTTCTAAGCAGCCAATCACATGGCGGCAACTCAGTGCATTTAGGCATGTAGACATTGTCAAGACAATCTCCTGCAGTTCAAACCGAGCATCAGTATGGGGAAGAAAGGTGATTTGAGTGACTTTGAACGTGGCATGATTGTTGGTGCCAGAAGGGCTGGTCTGAGTATTTCAGAAACTGCTAATCTACTGGGATTTTCACGCACAACCATCTCTAGGGTTTACAGAGAATGGTCCGAAAAAGAAAAAACATCCAGTGAGCGGCAGTTCTGTGGGCGGAAATGCCTTGTTGATGCCAGAGGTCAGAGGAGAATGGCCAGACTGGTTCGAGCTGATAGAAGGGCAACAGTGACTCAAATAACCACCCGTTACAACCAAGGTGGGCATAAGAGCATCTCTGAACGCACAGTACGTCCAACTTTGAGGCAGATGGGCTACAGCAGCAGAAGACCACACCGGGTGCCACTCCTTTCAGCTAAGAACAGGAAACTGAGGCTACAATTTGCACAAGCTCATCGAAATTGGACAATAGAAGATTGGAAAAACATTGCCTGGTCTGATGAGACCATTTGGATGGTAGGGTCAGAATTTGGCGTCTACAACATGAAAGCATGGATCCATCCTGCCTTGTATCAATGGTTCAGGCTGGTGGTGGTGGTGTCATGGTGTGGGGAATATTTTCTTGGCACTCTTTGGGCCCCTTGGTACCAATTGAGCATCGTTGCAACGCCACAGCCTACCTGAGTATTGTTGCTGACCATGTCCATCCCTTTATGACCACAATGTACCCAACTTCTGATGGCTACTTTCAGCAGGATAATGCACCATGTCATAAAGCTGGAATCATCTCAGACTGGTTTCTTGAACATGACAATGAGTTCGCTGTACTCAAATGGCCTCCACAATCACCAGATCTCAATCCAATAGAGCATCTTTGGGATGTGGTGGAACGGGAGATTCGCATCATGGATGTGCAGCCGACAAATCTGCGGCAACTGTGTGATGCCATCATGTCAATATGGACCAAACTCCCTGAGGAATGCTTCCAGCACCTTGTTGAATCTATGCCACGAAGAATTGAGGCAGTTCTGAAGGCAAAAGGGGGTCCAACCCGTTACTAGCATGGGGTACCTAATAAAGTGGCCGGTGAGTGTATATTGTCACCAGCGACAAGTACACTGCATCAGGCTCTGTACAACCCTTTCTGTGATGAAGAAAGTGCGATGTAGTGTTGTATGGAATGCATTAAAAGATATGATCTATAACTCTCACCAATTTCTTTTGTTTTCCGTCAGGATGGCCGAGCGGTCTAAGGCGCTGCGTTCAGGTCGCAGTCTCCACTGGAGGCGTGGGTTCGAATCCCACTTCTGACATGTGGTTTTCTTGCTCAGTTTCCTGTAACATGATGATGTAAACGGAGCAATGCTTTACATCTTAAACTGCCGCAACATATCATGTAGACTCGTCAAATGTTTGACCATTTTGAAGTCTCTCTTTTGTTTACCATTAAAAAGGGGTTTAAGTGGGATTTCAACAAAGATTCCTTCTGTTAGCATATATTGTCACCAGCGACAAGTACACTGCATCAGGCTCTGTACAACGCTTTCTGTGATGAAGAAAGTGCGATGTAGTGTTGTATGGAATGCATTGAAAGATATGATCTATAGCTCTCACCAATTTCTTTTGTTTTCCGTCAGGATGGCCGAGCGGTCTAAGGCGCTGCGTTCAGGTCGCAGTCTCCACTGGAGGCGTGGGTTCGAATCCCACTTCTGACATGTGGTTTTCTTGCTCATTTCCCTTTGACATGATGATGTAGACAGAGCAATGCTTTACATGTTAAACTGCCGCAACATATCACGTAGACTCGTCAAATGTTTGACAATTTTGAAGTCTCTCTTTTGTTTACCATTAAAAAGGGGTTTGAGTGGGATTTGAACAAAGATTCCTTCTGTTAGCATATATTGTCACCAGCGATCAGTACACTGCATCAGGCTCTGTACAACCCTTTCTGTGATGAAGAAAGTGCGATGTAGTGTTGTATGGAATGCATTAAAAGATATGATCTATAACTCTCACCAATTACTTTTGTTTTCCGTCAGGATGGCCGAGCGGTCTAAGGCGCTGCGTTCAGGTCGCAGTCTCCACTGGAGGCGTGGGTTCGAATCCCACTTCTGACATGTGGTTTTCTTGCTCAGTTGCCTGTGACATGATGATGTAAACGGAGCAATGCTTTACATCTTAAACTGCCGCAACATATCATGTAGACTCGTCAAATGTTTGACCATTTTGAAGTCTCTCTTTTGTTTACCATTAAAAAGGGGTTTGAGTGGGATTTCAACAAAGCTTCCTTCTGTTAGCATATATAGTAAGCAGCAATCAGTATACTGCATCAGGCTGTGTACAACCCTTTCTGTGATCAAGAAAGTGCGATGTAGTGTTGTATGGAATGCATTGAAAGATATGATCTATAGCTCTCACCAATTTCTTTTGTTTTCCGTCAGGATGGCCGAGTGGTCTAAGGCGCTGCGTTCAGGTCGCAGTCTCCACTGGAGGCGTGGGTTCGAATCCCACTTCTGACATGTGGTTTTCTTGCTCAGTTCCCTTTGACATGATGATGTAGACAGAGCAATGCTTTACATGTTAAACTGCCGCAACATATCATGTAGACTAGTCAAATGTTTGACAATTTTGAAGTCTCTCTTTTGTTTACCATTAAAAAGGGGTTTGAGTGGGATTTGAACAAAGATTCCTTCTGTTAGCATATATAGTAAGCAGCGATCAGTATACTGCATCAGGCTGTGTACAACCCTTTCTGTGATCAAGAAAGTGCTATGTAATGTTATATCGAATGCATTAAAAGATATGATCTATAACTCTCACCAATTTCTTTTGTTTTCCGTCAGGATGGCCGAGCGGTCTAAGGCGCTGCGTTCAGGTCGCAGTCTCCACTGGAGGCGTGCGTTCGAATCCCACTTCTGACATGTGGTTTTCTTGCTCAGTTGCCTGTGACATGATGATGTAAACGGAGCAATGCTTTACATGTTAAACTGCCGCAACATATCATGTAGACTCGTCAAATGTTTGACAATTTTGAAGTCTCTCTTTTGTTTACCATTAAAAAGGGGTTTGAGTGGGATTTGAACAAAGCTTCCTTCTGTTAGCATATATTGTCACCAGCGACAAGTACACTGCATCAGGCTCTGTACAACGCTTTCTGTGATGAAGAAAGTGCGATTAAAAGATATGATCTATAACTCTCACCAATTTCGTTTGTTTTCTGTCAGGATGGCCGAGCGGTCTAAGGCGCTGCGTTCAGGTCGCAGTCTCCCCTGGAGGCGTGGGTTCGAATCCCACTTCTGACATGTGGTTTTCTTGCTCAGTTCCCTTTGACATGATGATGTAGACAGAGCAATGCTTTACATGTTAAACTGCCGCAACATATCATGTAGACTAGTCAAATGTTTGACAATTTTGAAGTCTCTCTTTTGTTTACCATTAAAAAGGGGTTTGAGTGGGATTTGAACAAAGATTCCTTCTGTTAGCATATATAGTAAGCAGCGATCAGTATACTGCATCAGGCTGTGTACAACCCTTTCTGTGATCAAGAAAGTGCTATGTAATGTTATATCGAATGCATTAAAAGATATGATCTATAACTCTCACCAATTTCTTTTGTTTTCCGTCAGGATGGCCGAGCGGTCTAAGGCGCTGCGTTCAGGTCGCAGTCTCCACTGGAGGCGTGCGTTCGAATCCCACTTCTGACATGTGGTTTTCTTGCTCAGTTGCCTGTGACATGATGATGTAAACGGAGCAATGCTTTACATGTTAAACTGCCGCAACATATCATGTAGACTCGTCAAATGTTTGACAATTTTGAAGTCTCTCTTTTGTTTACCATTAAAAAGGGGTTTGAGTGGGATTTGAACAAAGCTTCCTTCTGTTAGCATATATTGTCACCAGCGACAAGTACACTGCATCAGGCTCTGTACAACGCTTTCTGTGATGAAGAAAGTGCGATTAAAAGATATGATCTATAACTCTCACCAATTTCTTTTGTTTTCTGTCAGGATGGCCGAGCGGTCTAAGGCGCTGCGTTCAGGTCGCAGTCTCCCCTGGAGGCGTGGGTTCGAATCCCACTTCTGACATGTGGTTTTCTTGCTCAGTTCCCTTTGACATGATGATGTAGACAGAGCAATGCTTTACATGTTAAACTGCCGCAACATATCATGTAGACTAGTCAAATGTTTGACAATTTTGAAGTCTCTCTTTTGTTTACCATTAAAAAGGGGTTTGAGTGGGATTTGAACAAAGATTCCTTCTGTTAGCATATATAGTAAGCAGCGATCAGTATACTGCATCAGGCTGTGTACAACCCTTTCTGTGATCAAGAAAGTGCTATGTAATGTTATATCGAATGCATTAAAAGATATGATCTATAACTCTCACCAATTTCTTTTGTTTTCCGTCAGGATGGCCGAGCGGTCTAAGGCGCTGCGTTCAGGTCGCAGTCTCCACTGGAGGCGTGCGTTCGAATCCCACTTCTGACATGTGGTTTTCTTGCTCAGTTGCCTGTGACATGATGATGTAAACGGAGCAATGCTTTACATGTTAAACTGCCGCAACATATCATGTAGACTCGTCAAATGTTTGACAATTTTGAAGTCTCTCTTTTGTTTACCATTAAAAAGGGGTTTGAGTGGGATTTGAACAAAGCTTCCTTCTGTTAGCATATATTGTCACCAGCGACAAGTACACTGCATCAGGCTCTGTACAACGCTTTCTGTGATGAAGAAAGTGCGATTAAAAGATATGATCTATAACTCTCACCAATTTCTTTTGTTTTCTGTCAGGATGGCCGAGCGGTCTAAGGCGCTGCGTTCAGGTCGCAGTCTCCCCTGGAGGCGTGGGTTCGAATCCCACTTCTGACATGTGGTTTTCTTGCTCATTTCCCTTTGACATGATGATGTAGACAGAGCAATGCTTTACATGTTAAACTGCCGCAACATATCATGTAGACTAGTCAAATGTTTGACAATTTTGAAGTCTCTCTTTTGTTTACCATTAAAAAGGGGTTTGAGTGGGATTTCAACAAAGATTCCTTCTGTTAGCATATATTGTCACCAGCGACAAGTACACTGCATCAGGCTCTGTACAACGCTTTCTGTGATGAAGAAAGTGCGATTAAAAGATATGATCTATAACTCTCACCAATTTCTTTTGTTTTCCGTCAGGATGGCCGAGCGGTCTAAGGCGCTGCGTTCAGGTCGCAGTCTCCACTGGAGGCGTGCGTTCGAATCCCACTTCTGACATGTGGTTTTCTTGCTCAGTTGCCTGTGACATGATGATGTAAACGGAGCAATGCTTTACATGTTAAACTGCCGCAACATATCATGTAGACTCGTCAAATGTTTGACAATTTTGAAGTCTCTCTTTTGTTTACCATTAAAAAGGGGTTTGAGTGGGATTTGAACAAAGCTTCCTTCTGTTAGCATATATTGTCACCAGCGACAAGTACACTGCATCAGGCTCTGTACAACGCTTTCTGTGATGAAGAAAGTGCGATTAAAAGATATGATCTATAACTCTCACCAATTTCGTTTGTTTTCTGTCAGGATGGCCGAGCGGTCTAAGGCGCTGCGTTCAGGTCGCAGTCTCCCCTGGAGGCGTGGGTTCGAATCCCACTTCTGACATGTGGTTTTCTTGCTCAGTTCCCTTTGACATGATGATGTAGACAGAGCAATGCTTTACATGTTAAACTGCCGCAACATATCATGTAGACTAGTCAAATGTTTGACAATTTTGAAGTCTCTCTTTTGTTTACCATTAAAAAGGGGTTTGAGTGGGATTTCAACAAAGATTCCTTCTGTTAGCATATATTGTCACCAGCGACAAGTACACTGCATCAGGCTCTGTACAACGCTTTCTGTGATGAAGAAAGTGCGATTAAAAGATATGATCTATAACTCTCACCAATTTCTTTTGTTTTCCGTCAGGATGGCCGAGCGGTCTAAGGCGCTGCGTTCAGGTCGCAGTCTCGACTGGAGGCGTGGGTTCGAATCCCACTTCTGACATGTGGTTTTCTTGCTCAGTTGCCTGTAACATGATGATGTAAACGGAGCAATGCTTTACATCTTAAACTGCCGCAACATATCATGTAGACTCGTCAAATGTTTGACCATTTTGAAGTCTCTCTTTTGTTTACCATTAAAAAGGGGTTTGAGTGGGATTTCAACAAAGATTCCTTCTGTTAGCATATATTGTCACCAGCGACAAGTACACTGCATCAGGCTCTGTACAACCCTTTCTGTGATGAAGAAAGTGCGATGTAGTGTTGTATGGAATGCATTAAAAGATATGATCTATAACTCTCACCAATTTCTTTTGTTTTCCGTCAGGATGGCCGAGCGGTCTAAGGCGCTGCGTTCAGGTCGCAGTCTCCACTGGAGGCGTGGGTTCGAATCTCACTTCTGACATGTGGTTTTCTTGCTCAGTTTCCTGTAACATGATGATGTAAACGGAGCAATGCTTTACATCTTAAACTGCCGCAACATATCATGTAGACTCGTCAAATGTTTGACCATTTTGAAGTCTCTCTTTTGTTTACCATTAAAAAGGGGTTTGAGTGGGATTTCAACAAAGATTCCTTCTGTTAGCATATATTGTCACCAGCGACAAGTACACTGCATCAGGCTCTGTACAACGCTTTCTGTGATGAAGAAAGTGCGATGTAGTGTTGTATAGAATGCATTGAAAGATATGATCTATAGCTCTCACCAATTTCTTTTGTTTTCCGTCAGGATGGCCGAGCGGTCTAAGGCGCTGCGTTCAGGTCGCAGTCTCCACTGGAGGCGTGGGTTCGAATCCCACTTCTGACATGTGGTTTTCTTGCTCAGTTTCCTGTAACATGATGATGTAAACGGAGCAATGCTTTACATGTTAAACTGCCGCAACATATCATGTAGACTCGTCAAATGTTTGACAATTTTGAAGTCTCTCTTTTGTTTACCATTAAAAAGGGGTTTGAGTGGGATTTGAACAAAGCTTCCTTCTGTTAGCATATATAGTAAGCAGCGATCAGTATACTGCATCAGGCCGTGTACAACCCTTTCTGTGATCAAGAAAGTGCTATGTAATGTTATATCGAATGCATTAAAAGATATAATCTATAACTCTCACCAATTTCTTTTGTTTTCCGTCAGGATGGCCGAGCGGTCTAAGGCGCTGCGTTTAGGTCGCAGTCTCCACTGGAGGCGTGGGTTCGAATCCCACTTCTGACATGTGGTTTTCTTGCTCATTTCCCTTTGACATGATGATGTAGACAGAGCAATGCTTTACATGTTAAACTGCCGCAACATATCACGTAGACTCGTCAAATGTTTGACAATTTTGAAGTCTCTCTTTTGTTTACCATTAAAAAGGGGTTTGAGTGGGATTTGAACAAAGATTCCTTCTGTTAGCATATATTGTCACCAGCGATCAGTACACTGCATCAGGCTCTGTACAACCCTTTCTGTGATGAAGAAAGTGCGATGTAGTGTTGTATGGAATGCATTAAAAGATATGATCTATAACTCTCACCAATTTCTTTTGTTTTCCGTCAGGATGGCCGAGCGGTCTAAGGCGCTGCGTTCAGGTCGCAGTCTCCACTGGAGGCGTGGGTTCGAATCCCACTTCTGACATGTGGTTTTCTTGCTCAGTTGCCTGTGACATGATGATGTAAACGGAGCAATGCTTTACATCTTAAACTGCCGCAACATATCATGTAGACTCGTCAAATGTTTGACCATTTTGAAGTCTCTCTTTTGTTTACCATTAAAAAGGGGTTTGAGTGGGATTTCAACAAAGATTCCTTCTGTTAGCATATATTGTCACCAGCGACAAGTACACTGCATCAGGCTCTGTACAACCCTTTCTGTGATGAAGAAAGTGCGATGTAGTGTTGTATGGAATGCATTAAAAGATATGATCTATAACTCTCACCAATTTCTTTTGTTTTCCGTCAGGATGGCCGAGCGGTCTAAGGCGCTGCGTTCAGGTCGCAGTCTCCACTGGAGGCGTGGGTTCGAATCCCACTTCTGACATGTGGTTTTCTTGCTCAGTTTCCTGTAACATGATGATGTAAACGGAGCAATGCTTTACATCTTAAACTGCCGCAACATATCATGTAGACTCGTCAAATGTTTGACCATTTTGAAGTCTCTCTTTTGTTTACCATTAAAAAGGGGTTTAAGTGGGATTTCAACAAAGATTCCTTCTGTTAGCATATATTGTCACCAGCGACAAGTACACTGCATCAGGCTCTGTACAACGCTTTCTGTGATGAAGAAAGTGCGATGTAGTGTTGTATGGAATGCATTGAAAGATATGATCTATAGCTCTCACCAATTTCTTTTGTTTTCCGTCAGGATGGCCGAGCGGTCTAAGGCGCTGCGTTCAGGTCGCAGTCTCCACTGGAGGCGTGGGTTCGAATCCCACTTCTGACATGTGGTTTTCTTGCTCAGTTTCCTGTAACATGATGATGTAAACGGAGCAATGCTTTACATGTTAAACTGCCGCAACATATCATGTAGACTCGTCAAATGTTTGACAATTTTGAAGTCTCTCTTTTGTTTACCATTAAAAAGGGGTTTGAGTGGGATTTGAACAAAGCTTCCTTCTGTTAGCATATATAGTAAGCAGCGATCAGTATACTGCATCAGGCCGTGTACAACCCTTTCTGTGATCAAGAAAGTGCTATGTAATGTTATATCGAATGCATTAAAAGATATAATCTATAACTCTCACCAATTTCTTTTGTTTTCCGTCAGGATGGCCGAGCGGTCTAAGGCGCTGCGTTCAGGTCGCAGTCTCCACTGGAGGCGTGGGTTCGAATCCCACTTCTGACATGTGGTTTTCTTGCTCATTTCCCTTTGACATGATGATGTAGACAGAGCAATGCTTTACATGTTAAACTGCCGCAACATATCACGTAGACTCGTCAAATGTTTGACAATTTTGAAGTCTCTCTTTTGTTTACCATTAAAAAGGGGTTTGAGTGGGATTTGAACAAAGATTCCTTCTGTTAGCATATATTGTCACCAGCGATCAGTACACTGCATCAGGCTCTGTACAACCCTTTCTGTGATGAAGAAAGTGCGATGTAGTGTTGTATGGAATGCATTAAAAGATATGATCTATAACTCTCACCAATTTCTTTTGTTTTCCGTCAGGATGGCCGAGCGGTCTAAGGCGCTGCGTTCAGGTCGCAGTCTCCACTGGAGGCGTGGGTTTGAATCCCACTTCTGACATGTGGTTTTCTTGCTCAGTTGCCTGTGACATGATGATGTAAACGGACCAATGCTTTACATGTTAAACTGCCGCAACATATCATGTAGACTCGTCAAATGTTTGACCATTTTGAAGTCTCTCTTTTGTTTACCATTAAAAAGGGGTTTGAGTGGGATTTCAACAAAGATTCCTTCTGTTAGCATATATTGTCACCAGCGACAAGTACACTGCATCAGGCTCTGTACAACCCTTTCTGTGATGAAGAAAGTGCGATGTAGTGTTGTATGGAATGCATTAAAAGATATGATCTATAACTCTCACCAATTTCTTTTGTTTTCCGTCAGGATGGCCGAGCGGTCTAAGGCGCTTCGTTCAGGTCGCAGTCTCCACTGGAGGCGTGGGTTCGAATCCCACTTCTGACATGTGGTTTTCTTGCTCAGTTTCCTGTAACATGATGATGTAAACGGAGCAATGCTTTACATCTTAAACTGCCGCAACATATCATGTAGACTCGTCAAATGTTTGACCATTTTGAAGTCTCTCTTTTGTTTACCATTAAAAAGGGGTTTAAGTGGGATTTCAACAAAGATTCCTTCTGTTAGCATATATTGTCACCAGCGACAAGTACACTGCATCAGGCTCTGTACAACGCTTTCTGTGATGAAGAAAGTGCGATGTAGTGTTGTATGGAATGCATTGAAAGATATGATCTATAGCTCTCACCAATTTCTTTTGTTTTCCGTCAGGATGGCCGAGCGGTCTAAGGCGCTGCGTTCAGGTCGCAGTCTCCACTGGAGGCGTGGGTTCGAATCCCACTTCTGACATGTGGTTTTCTTGCTCAGTTGCCTGTGACATGATGATGTAAACGGAGCAATGCTTTACATGTTAAACTGCCGCAACATATCATGTAGACTCGTCAAATGTTTGACAATTTTGAAGTCTCTCTTTTGTTTACCATTAAAAAGGGGTTTGAGTGGGATTTCAACAAAGATTCCTTCTGTTAGCATATATTGTCACCAGCGACAAGTACACTGCATCAGGCTCTGTACAACCCTTTCTGTGATGAAGAAAGTGCGATTAAAAGATATTATCTATAACTCTCACCAATTTCTTTTGTTTTCCGTCAGGATGGCCGAGCGGTCTAAGGCGCTGCGTTCAGGTCGCAGTCTCCCCTGGAGGCGTGGGTTCGAATCCCACTTCTGACATGTGGTTTTCTTGCTCAGTTGCCTGTGACATGATGATGTAAACGGAGCAATGCTTTACATGTTAAACTGCCGCAACATATCATGTAGACTCGTCAAATGTTTGACAATTTTGAAGTCTCTCTTTTGTTTACCATTAAAAAGGGGTTTGAGTGGGATTTGAACAAAGATTCCTTCTGTTAGCATATATAGTAAGCTAGCGATCAGTATACTGCATCAGGCTGTGTACAACCCTTTCTGTGATCAAGAAAGTGCTATGTAATGTTATATCGAATGCATTAAAAGATATGATCTATAACTCTCACCAATTTCTTTTGTTTTCCGTCAGGATGGCCGAGCGGTCTAAGGCGCTGCGTTCAGGTCGCAGTCTCCACTGGAGGCGTGCGTTCGAATCCCACTTCTGACATGTGGTTTTCTTGCTCAGTTGCCTGTGACATGATGATGTAAACGGAGCAATGCTTTACATGTTAAACTGCCGCAACATATCATGTAGACTCGTCAAATGTTTGACAATTTTGAAGTCTCTCTTTTGTTTACCATTAAAAAGGGGTTTGAGTGGGATTTCAACAAAGATTCCTTCTGTTAGCATATATTGTCACCAGCGACAAGTACACTGCATCAGGCTCTGTACAACCCTTTCTGTGATCAAGAAAGTGCTATGTAATGTTATATCGAATGCATTAAAAGATATGATCTATAACTCTCACCAATTTCTTTTGTTTTCCGTCAGGATGGCCGAGCGGTCTAAGGCGCTGCGTTCAGGTCGCAGTCTCCACTGGAGGCGTGCGTTCGAATCCCACTTCTGACATGTGGTTTTCTTGCTCAGTTGCCTGTGACATGATGATGTAAACGGAGCAATGCTTTACATGTTAAACTGCCGCAACATATCATGTAGACTCGTCAAATGTTTGACAATTTTGAAGTCTCTCTTTTGTTTACCATTAAAAAGGGGTTTGAGTGGTATTTGAACAAAGATTCCTTCTGTTAGCATATATAGTAAGCAGCGATCAGTATACTGCATCAGGCTGTGTACAACCCTTTCTGTGACGAAGAAAGTGCGATGTAGTGTTGTATGGAATGCATTAAAAGATATGATCTATAACTCTCACCAATTTCTTTTGTTTTCCGTCAGGATGGCCGAGCGGTCTAAGGCGCTGCGTTCAGGTCGCAGTCTCCACTGGAGGCGTGGGTTCGAATCCCACTTCTGACATGTGGTTTTCTTGCTCAGTTGCCTGTGACATGGTGATGTAAACGGACCAATGCTTTACATGTTAAACTGCCGCAACATATCATGTAGACTCGTCAAATGTTTGACAATTTTGAAGTCTCTCTTTTGTTTACCATTAAAAAGGGGTTTGAGTGGGATTTGAACAAAGCTTCCTTCTGTTAGCATATATAGTAAGCAGCGATCAGTATACTGCATCAGGCTGTGTACAACCCTTTCTGTGATCAAGAAAGTGCTATGTAATGTTATATCGAATGCATTAAAAGATATAATCTATAACTCTCACTAATTTCTTTTGTTTTCCGTCAGGATGGCCGAGCGGTCTAAGGCGCTGCGTTCAGGTCGCAGTCTCCCCTGGAGGCGTGGGTTCGAATCCCACTTCTGACATGTGGTTTTCTTGCTCAGTAGCCTGTGACATGATGATGTAAACGGACCAATGCTTTACATGTTAAACTGCCGCAACATATCATGTAGACTCGTCAAATGTTTGACAATTTTGAAGTCTCTCTTTTGTTTACCATTAAAAAGGGGTTTGAGTGGGATTTGAACAAAGCTTCCTTCTGTTAGCATATATAGTAAGCAGCGATCAGTATACTGCATCAGGCTGTGTACAACCCTTTCTGTGATGAAGAAAGTGCGATGTAGTGTTGTATGGAATGCATTAAAAGATATGATCTATAACTCTCACCAATTTCTTTTGTTTTCCGTCAGGATGGCCGAGCGGTCTAAGGCGCTGCGTTCAGGTCGCAGTCTCCACTGGAGGCGTGGGTTCGAATCCCACTTCTGACATGTGGTTTTCTTGCTCAGTTGCCTGTGACATGATGATGTAAACGGACCAATGCTTTACATGTTAAACTGCCGCAACATATCATGTAGACTCGTCAAATGTTTGACAATTTTGAAGTCTCTCTTTTGTTTACCATTAAAAAGGGGTTTGAGTGGGATTTTAACAAAGCTTCCTTCTGTTAGCATATATAGTAAGCAGCGATCAGTATACTGCATCAGGCTGTGTACAACCCTTTCTGTGATCAAGAAAGTGCTATGTAATGTTATATCGAATGCATTAAAAGATATAATCTATAACTCTCACTAATTTCTTTTGTTTTCCGTCAGGATGGCCGAGCGGTCTAAGGCGCTGCGTTCAGGTCGCAGTCTCCACTGGAGGCGTGGGTTCGAATCCCACTTCTGACATGTGGTTTTCTTGCTCATTTCCCTTTGACATGATGATGTAGACAGAGCAATGCTTTACATCTTAAACTGCCGCAACATATCATGTAGACTCGTCAAATGTTTGACAATTTTGAAGTCTCTCTTTTGTTTACCATTAAAAAGGGGTTTGAGTGGGATTTCAACAAAGATTCCTTCTGTTAGCATATATTGTCACCAGCGACAAGTACACTGCATCAGGCTCTGTACAACCCTTTCTGTGATGAAGAAAGTGCGATGTAGTGTTGTATGGAATGCATTATAAGATATGATCTATAACTCTCACCAATTTCTTTTGTTTTCTGTCAGGATGGCCGAGCGGTCTAAGGCGCTGCGTTCAGGTCGCAGTCTCCACTGGAGGCGTGGGTTCGAATCCCACTTCTGACATGTGGTTTTCTTGCTCAGTTGCCTGTGACATGATGATGTAAACGGAGCAATGCTTTTCATGTTAAACTGCCGCAACATATCATGTAGACTCGTCAAATGTTTGACAATTTTGAAGTCTCTCTTTTGTTTACCATTAAAAAGGGGTTTGAGTGGGATTTGAACAAAGCTTCCTTCTGTTAGCATATATAGTAAGCAGCGATCAGTATACTGCATCAGGCTGTGTACAACCCTTTCTGTGATCAAGAAAGTGCTATGTAATGTTATATCGAATGCATTAAAAGATATAATCTATAACTCTCACTAATTTCTTTTGTTTTCCGTCAGGATGGCCGAGCGGTCTAAGGCGCTGCGTTCAGGTCGCAGTCTCCACTGGAGGCGTGGGTTCGAATCCCACTTCTGACATGTGATTTTCTTGCTCAGTTCCCTTTGACATGATGATGTAAACGGAGCAATGCTTTACATGTTAAACTGCCGCAACATATCATGTAGACTCGTCAAATGTTTGACAATTTTGAAGTCTCTCTTTTGTTTACCATTAAAAAGGGGTTTGAGTGGGATTTGAACAAAGCTTCCTTCTGTTAGCATATATAGTAAGCAGCGATCAGTATACTGCATCAGGCTGTGTACAACCATTTCTGTGATCAAGAAAGTGCTATGTAATGTTATATCGAATGCATTAAAAGATATAATCTATAACTCTCACTAATTTCTTTTGTTTTCCGTCAGGATGGCCGAGCGGTCTAAGGCGCTGCGTTCAGGTCGCAGTCTCCCCTGGAGGCGTGGGTTCGAATCCCACTTCTGACATGTCGTTTTCTTGCTCAGTTGCCTGTGACATGATGATGTAAACGGAGCAATGCTTTACATCTTAAACTGCCGCAACATATCATGTAGACTCGTCAAATGTTTGACAATTTTGAAGTCTCTCTTTTGTTTACCATTAAAAAGGGGTTTGAGTGGGATTTGAACAAAGCTTCCTTCTGTTAGCATATATAGTAAGCAGCGATCAGTATACTGCATCAGGCTGTGTACAACCCTTTCTGTGATCAAGAAAGTGCTATGTAATGTTATATCGAATGCATTAAAAGATATAATCTATAACTCTCACTAATTTCTTTTGTTTTCCGTCAGGATGGCCGAGCGGTCTAAGGCGCTGCGTTCAGGTCGCAGTCTCCCCTGGAGGCGTGGGTTCGAATCCCACTTCTGACATGTGGTTTTCTTGCTCAGTTGCCTGTGACATGATGATGTAAACGGAGCAATGCTTTACATCTTAAACTGCCGCAACATATCATGTAGACTCGTCAAATGTTTGACAATTTTGAAGTCTCTCTTTTGTTTACCATTAAAAAGGGGTTTGAGTGGGATTTGAACAAAGATTCCTTCTGTTAGCATATATAGTAAGCAGCGATCAGTATACTGCATCAGGCTGTGTACAACCCTTTCTGTGATCAAGAAAGTGCTATGTAATGTTATATCGAATGCATTAAAAGATATAATCTATAACTCTCACTAATTTCTTTTGTTTTCCGTCAGGATGGCCGAGCGGTCTAAGGCGCTGCGTTCAGGTCGCAGTCTCCCCTGGAGGCGTGGGTTCGAATCCCACTTCTGACATGTGGTTTTCTTGCTCAGTTGCCTGTGACATGATGATGTAAACGGACCAATGCTTTACATGTTAAACTGCCGCAACATATCATGTAGACTCGTCAAATGTTTGACAATTTTGAAGTCTCTCTTTTGTTTACCATTAAAAAGGGGTTTGAGTGGGATTTGAACAAAGCTTCCTTCTGTTAGCATATATAGTAAGCAGCGATCAGTATACTGCATCAGGCTGTGTACAACCCTTTCTGTGATCAAGAAAGTGCTATGTAATGTTATATCGAATGCATTAAAAGATATAATCTATAACTCTCACTAATTTCTTTTGTTTTCCGTCAGGATGGCCGAGCGGTCTAAGGCGCTGCGTTCAGGTCGCAGTCTCCCCTGGAGGCGTGGGTTCGAATCCCACTTCTGACATGTGGTTTTCTTGCTCAGTTGCCTGTGACATGATGATGTAAACGGAGCAATGCTTTACATCTTAAACTGCCGCAACATATCATGTAGACTCGTCAAATGTTTGACAATTTTGAAGTCTCTCTTTTGTTTACCATTAAAAAGGGGTTTGAGTGGGATTTGAACAAAGATTCCTTCTGTTAGCATATATAGTAAGCAGCGATCAGTATACTGCATCAGGCTGTGTACAACCCTTTCTGTGACGAAGAAAGTGCGATGTAGTGTTGTATGGAATGCATTGAAAGATATGATCTATAACTCTCACTAATTTCTTTTGTTTTCCGTCAGGATGGCCGAGCGGTCTAAGGCGCTGCGTTCAGGTCGCAGTCTCCCCTGGAGGCGTGGGTTCGAATCCCACTTCTGACATGTGGTTTTCTTGCTCAGTTGCCTGTGACATGATGATGTAAACGGACCAATGCTTTACATGTTAAACTGCCGCAACATATCATGTAGACTCGTCAAATGTTTGACAATTTTGAAGTCTCTCTTTTGTTTACCATTAAAAAGGGGTTTGAGTGGGATTTGAACAAAGCTTCCTTCTGTTAGCATATATAGTAAGCAGCGATCAGTATACTGCATCAGGCTGTGTACAACCCTTTCTGTGATCAAGAAAGTGCTATGTAATGTTATATCGAATGCATTAAAAGATATAATCTATAACTCTCACTAATTTCTTTTGTTTTCCGTCAGGATGGCCGAGCGGTCTAAGGCGCTGCGTTCAGGTCGCAGTCTCCCCTGGAGGCGTGGTTTCGAATCCCACTTCTGACATGTGGTTTTCTTGCTCAGTTGCCTGTGACATGATGATGTAAACGGAGCAATGCTTTACATCTTAAACTGCCGCAACATATCATGTAGACTCGTCAAATGTTTGACAATTTTGAAGTCTCTCTTTTGTTTACCATTAAAAAGGGGTTTGAGTGGGATTTGAACAAAGATTCCTTCTGTTAGCATATATAGTAAGCAGCGATCAGTATACTGCATCAGGCTGTGTACAACCCTTTCTGTGATCAAGAAAGTGCTATGTAGTGTTGTATGGAATGCATTGAAAGATATGATCTATAACTCTCACCAATTTCTTTTGTTTTCCGTCAGGATGGCCAAGCGGTCTAAGGCGCTGCGTTCAGGTCGCAGTCTCCACTGGAGGCGTGGGTTCGAATCCCACTTCTGATGTGTGGTTTTCTTGCTCAGTTGCCTGTGACATGATGATGTAAACGGAGCAATGCTTTACATGTTAAACTGCCGCAACATATCATGTAGACTCGTCAAATGTTTGACAATTTTGAAGTCTCTCTTTTGTTTACCATTAAAAAGGGGTTTGAGTGGGATTTGAACAAAGCTTCCTTCTGTTAGCATATATAGTAAGCAGCGATCAGGATACTGCATCAGGCTGTGTACAACCCTTTCTGTGACGAAGAAAGTGCGATGTAGTGTTGTATGGAATGCATTGAAAGATATGATCTATAGCTCTCACCAATTTCTTTTGTTTTCCGTCAGGATGGCCGAGCGGTCTAAGGCGCTGCGTTCAGGTCGCAGTCTCCACTGGAGGCGTGGGTTCGAATCCCACTTCTGACATGTGGTTTTCTTGCTCAGTTGCCTGTGACATGGTGATGTAAACGGACCAATGCTTTACATGTTAAACTGCCGCAACATATCATGTAGACTCGTCAAATGTTTGACAATTTTGAAGTCTCTCTTTTGTTTACCATTAAAAAGGGGTTTGAGTGGGATTTGAACAAAGCTTCCTTCTGTTAGCATATATAGTAAGCAGCGATCAGTATACTGCATCAGGCTGTGTACAACCCTTTCTGTGATCAAGAAAGTGCTATGTAATGTTATATCGAATGCATTAAAAGATATAATCTATAACTCTCACTAATTTCTTTTGTTTTCCGTCAGGATGGCCGAGCGGTCTAAGGCGCTGCGTTCAGGTCGCAGTCTCCCCTGGAGGCGTGGGTTCGAATCCCACTTCTGACATGTGGTTTTCTTGCTCAGTTGCCTGTGACATGATGATGTAAACGGACCAATGCTTTACATGTTAAACTGCCGCAACATATCATGTAGACTCGTCAAATGTTTGACAATTTTGAAGTCTCTCTTTTGTTTACCATTAAAAAGGGGTTTGAGTGGGATTTGAACAAAGCTTCCTTCTGTTAGCATATATAGTAAGCAGCGATCAGTATACTGCATCAGGCTGTGTACAACCCTTTCTGTGATCAAGAAAGTGCTATGTAATGTTATATCGAATGCATTAAAAGATATAATCTATAACTCTCACTAATTTCTTTTGTTTTCCGTCAGGATGGCCGAGCGGTCTAAGGCGCTGCGTTCAGGTCGCAGTCTCCCCTGGAGGCGTGGGTTCGAATCCCACTTCTGACATGTGGTTTTCTTGCTCAGTTGCCTGTGACATGATGATGTAAACGGAGCAATGCTTTACATCTTAAACTGCCGCAACATATCATGTAGACTCGTCAAATGTTTGACAATTTTGAAGTCTCTCTTTTGTTTACCATTAAAAAGGGGTTTGAGTGGGATTTGAACAAAGATTCCTTCTGTTAGCATATATAGTAAGCAGCGATCAGTATACTGCATCAGGCTGTGTACAACCCTTTCTGTGACGAAGAAAGTGCGATGTAGTGTTGTATGGAATGCATTGAAAGATATGATCTATAACTCTCACTAATTTCTTTTGTTTTCCGTCAGGATGGCCGAGCGGTCTAAGGCGCTGCGTTCAGGTCGCAGTCTCCACTGGAGGCGTGGGTTCGAATCCCACTTCTGACATGTGGTTTTCTTGCTCAGTTGCCTGTAACATGATGATGTAAACGGAGCAATGCTTTACATCTTAAACTGCCGCAACATATCATGTAGACTCGTCAAATGTTTGACCATTTTGAAGTCTCTCTTTTGTTTACCATTAAAAAGGGGTTTGATTGGGATTTCAACAAAGATTCCTTCTGTTAGCATATATTGTCACCAGCGACAAGTACACTGCATCAGGCTCTGTACAACCCTTTCTGTGATGAAGAAAGTGCGATTAAAAGATATGATCTATAACTCTCACCAATTTCTTTTGTTTTCCGTCAGGATGGCCGAGCGGTCTAAGGCGCTGCGTTCAGGTCGCAGTCTCCACTGGAGGCGTGGGTTCGAATCCCACTTCTGACATGTGGTTTTCTTGCTCAGTTGCCTGTAACATGATGATGTAAACGGAGCAATGCTTTACATCTTAAACTGCCGCAACATATCATGTAGACTCGTCAAATGTTTGACCATTTTGAAGTCTCTCTTTTGTTTACCATTAAAAAGGGGTTTGAGTGGGATTTGAACAAAGCTTCCTTCTGTTAGCATATATAGTAAGCAGCGATCAGTATACTGCATCAGGCTGTGTACAACCCTTTCTGTGATCAAGAAAGTGCTATGTAATGTTATATCGAATGCATTAAAAGATATAATCTATAACTCTCACTAATTTCTTTTGTTTTCCGTCAGGATGGCCGAGCGGTCTAAGGCGCTGCGTTCAGGTCGCAGTCTCCCCTGGAGGCGTGGGTTCGAATCCCACTTCTGACATGTGGTTTTCTTGCTCAGTTGCCTGTGACATGATGATGTAAACGGACCAATGCTTTACATGTTAAACTGCCGCAACATATCATGTAGACTCGTCAAATGTTTGACAATTTTGAAGTCTCTCTTTTGTTTACCATTAAAAAGGGGTTTGAGTGGGATTTGAACAAAGCTTCCTTCTGTTAGCATATATAGTAAGCAGCGATCAGTATACTGCATCAGGCTGTGTACAACCCTTTCTGTGATCAAGAAAGTGCTATGTAATGTTATATCGAATGCATTAAAAGATATAATCTATAACTCTCACTAATTTCTTTTGTTTTCCGTCACGATGGCCGAGCGGTCTAAGGCGCTGCGTTCAGGTCGCAGTCTCCCCTGGAGGCGTGGGTTCGAATCCCACTTCTGACATGTCGTTTTCTTGCTCAGTTGCCTGTGACATGATGATGTAAACGGAGCAATGCTTTACATCTTAAACTGCCGCAACATATCATGTAGACTCGTCAAATGTTTGACAATTTTGAAGTCTCTCTTTTGTTTACCATTAAAAAGGGGTTTGAGTGGGATTTGAACAAAGATTCCTTCTGTTAGCATATATAGTAAGCAGCGATCAGTATACTGCATCAGGCTGTGTACAACCCTTTCTGTGACGAAGAAAGTGCGATGTAGTGTTGTATGGAATGCATTGAAAGATATGATCTATAACTCTCACTAATTTCTTTTGTTTTCCGTCAGGATGGCCGAGCGGTCTAAGGCGCTGCGTTCAGGTCGCAGTCTCCCCTGGAGGCGTGGGTTCGAATCCCACTTCTGACATGTGGTTTTCTTGCTCAGTTGCCTGTGACATGATGATGTAAACGGACCAATGCTTTACATGTTAAACTGCCGCAACATATCATGTAGACTCGTCAAATGTTTGACAATTTTGAAGTCTCTCTTTTGTTTACCATTAAAAAGGGGTTTGAGTGGGATTTGAACAAAGCTTCCTTCTGTTAGCATATATAGTAAGCAGCGATCAGTATACTGCATCAGGCTGTGTACAACCCTTTCTGTGATCAAGAAAGTGCTATGTAATGTTATATCGAATGCATTAAAAGATATAATCTATAACTCTCACTAATTTCTTTTGTTTTCCGTCAGGATGGCCGAGCGGTCTAAGGCGCTGCGTTCAGGTCGCAGTCTCCCCTGGAGGCGTGGGTTCGAATCCCACTTCTGACATGTCGTTTTCTTGCTCAGTTGCCTGTGACATGATGATGTAAACGGAGCAATGCTTTACATCTTAAACTGCCGCAACATATCATGTAGACTCGTCAAATGTTTGACAATTTTGAAGTCTCTCTTTTGTTTACCATTAAAAAGGGGTTTGAGTGGGATTTGAACAAAGATTCCTTCTGTTAGCATATATAGTAAGCAGCGATCAGTATACTGCATCAGGCTGTGTACAACCCTTTCTGTGATCAAGAAAGTGCTATGTAATGTTATATCGAATGCATTAAAAGATATAATCTATAACTCTCACTAATTTCTTTTGTTTTCCGTCAGGATGGCCGAGCGGTCTAAGGCGCTGCGTTCAGGTCGCAGTCTCCCCTGGAGGCGTGGGTTCGAATCCCACTTCTGACATGTGGTTTTCTTGCTCAGTTGCCTGTGACATGATGATGTAAACGGAGCAATGCTTTACATCTTAAACTGCCGCAACATATCATGTAGACTCGTCAAATGTTTGACAATTTTGAAGTCTCTCTTTTGTTTACCATTAAAAAGGGGTTTGAGTGGGATTTCAACAAAGATTCCTTCTGTTAGCATATATTGTCACCAGCGACAAGTACACTGCATCAGGCTCTGTACAACCCTTTCTGTGATGAAGAAAGTGCGATGTAGTGTTGTATGGAATGCATTAAAAGATATGATCTATAACTCTCATCAATTTATTTTGTTTTCTGTCAGGATGGCCGAGCGGGCTAAGGCGCTGCGTTCAGGTCGCAGTCTCCACTGGAGGCGTGGGTTCGAATCCCACTTCTGACATGTGGTTTTCTTGCTCAGTTGCCTGTGACATGATGATGTAAACGGAGCAATGCTTTACATCTTAAACTGCCGCAACATATCATGTAGACTCGTCAAATGTTTGACAATTTTGAAGTCTCTCTTTTGTTTACCATTAAAAAGGGGTTTGAGTGGGATTTCAACAAAGATTCCTTCTGTTAGCATATATTGTCACCAGCGACAAGTACACTGCATCAGGCTCTGTACAACCCTTTCTGTGATGAAGAAAGTGCGATGTAGTGTTGTATGGAATGCATTAAAAGATATGATCTATAACTCTCATCAATTTCTTTTGTTTTCTGTCAGGATGGCCGAGCGGTCTAAGGCGCTGCGTTCAGGTCGCAGTCTCCACTGGAGGCGTGGGTTCGAATCCCACTTCTGACATGTGGTTTTCTTGCTCAGTTGCCTGTGACATGATGATGTAAACGGAGCAATGCTTTACATGTTAAACTGCCGCAACATATCATGTAGACTCGTCAAATGTTTGACAATTTTGAAGTCTCTCTTTTGTTTACCATTAAAAAGGGGTTTGAGTGGGATTTGAACAAAGCTTCCTTCTGTTAGCATATATAGTAAGCAGCGATCAGTATACTGCATCAGGCTGTGTACAACCCTTTCTGTGACGAAGAAAGTGCGATGTAGTGTTGTATGGAATGCATTGAAAGATATGATCTATAGCTCTCACCAATTTCTTTTGTTTTCCGTCAGGATGGCCGAGCGGTCTAAGGCGCTGCGTTCAGGTCGCAGTCTCCACTGGAGGCGTGGGTTCGAATCCCACTTCTGACATGTGGTTTTCTTGCTCAGTTGCCTGTGACATGGTGATGTAAACGGACCAATGCTTTACATGTTAAACTGCCGCAACATATCATGTAGACTCGTCAAATGTTTGACAATTTTGAAGTCTCTCTTTTGTTTACCATTAAAAAGGGGTTTGAGTGGGATTTGAACAAAGCTTCCTTCTGTTAGCATATATAGTAAGCAGCGATCAGTATACTGCATCAGGCTGTGTACAACCCTTTCTGTGATCAAGAAAGTGCTATGTAATGTTATATCGAATGCATTAAAAGATATAATCTATAACTCTCACTAATTTCTTTTGTTTTCCGTCAGGATGGCCGAGCGGTCTAAGGCGCTGCGTTCAGGTCGCAGTCTCCCCTGGAGGCGTGGGTTCGAATCCCACTTCTGACATGTGGTTTTCTTGCTCAGTTGCCTGTGACATGATGATGTAAACGGACCAATGCTTTACATGTTAAACTGCCGCAACATATCATGTAGACTCGTCAAATGTTTGACAATTTTGAAGTCTCTCTTTTGTTTACCATTAAAAAGGGGTTTGAGTGGGATTTGAACAAAGCTTCCTTCTGTTAGCATATATAGTAAGCAGCGATCAGTATACTGCATCAGGCTGTGTACAACCCTTTCTGTGATCAAGAAAGTGCTATGTAATGTTATATCGAATGCATTAAAAGATATAATCTATAACTCTCACTAATTTCTTTTGTTTTCCGTCAGGATGGCCGAGCGGTCTAAGGCGCTGCGTTCAGGTCGCAGTCTCCACTGGAGGCGTGGGTTCGAATCCCACTTCTGACATGTGGTTTTCTTGCTCAGTTGCCTGTGACATGATGATGTAAACGGAGCAATGCTTTACATGTTAAACTGCCGCAACATATCATGTAGACTCGTCAAATGTTTGACAATTTTGAAGTCTCTCTTTTGTTTACCATTAAAAAGGGGTTTGAGTGGGATTTGAACAAAGATTCCTTCTGTTAGCATATATAGTAAGCAGCGATCAGTATACTGCATCAGGCTGTGTACAACCCTTTCTGTGACGAAGAAAGTGCGATGTAGTGTTGTATGGAATGCATTGAAAGATATGATCTATAACTCTCACTAATTTCTTTTGTTTTCCGTCAGGATGGCCGAGCGGTCTAAGGCGCTGCGTTCAGGTCGCAGTCTCCACTGGAGGCGTGGGTTCGAATCCCACTTCTGACATGTGGTTTTCTTGCTCAGTTGCCTGTAACATGATGATGTAAACGGAGCAATGCTTTACATCTTAAACTGCCGCAACATATCATGTAGACTCGTCAAATGTTTGACCATTTTGAAGTCTCTCTTTTGTTTACCATTAAAAAGGGGTTTGATTGGGATTTCAACAAAGATTCCTTCTGTTAGCATATATTGTCACCAGCGACAAGTACACTGCATCAGGCTCTGTACAACCCTTTCTGTGATGAAGAAAGTGCGATTAAAAGATATGATCTATAACTCTCACCAATTTCTTTTGTTTTCCGTCAGGATGGCCGAGCGGTCTAAGGCGCTGCGTTCAGGTCGCAGTCTCCACTGGAGGCGTGGGTTCGAATCCCACTTCTGACATGTGGTTTTCTTGCTCAGTTGCCTGTGACATGATGATGTAAACGGAGCAATGCTTTACATCTTAAACTGCCGCAACATATCATGTAGACTCGTCAAATGTTTGACAATTTTGAAGTCTCTCTTTTGTTTACCATTAAAAAGGGGTTTGAGTGGGATTTCAACAAAGATTCCTTCTGTTAGCATATATTGTCACCAGCGACAAGTACACTGCATCAGGCTCTGTACAACCCTTTCTGTGATGAAGAAAGTGCGATGTAGTGTTGTATGGAATGCATTAAAAGATATGATCTATAACTCTCATCAATTTATTTTGTTTTCTGTCAGGATGGCCGAGCGGGCTAAGGCGCTGCGTTCAGGTCGCAGTCTCCACTGGAGGCGTGGGTTCGAATCCCACTTCTGACATGTGGTTTTCTTGCTCAGTTGCCTGTGACATGATGATGTAAACGGAGCAATGCTTTACATCTTAAACTGCCGCAACATATCATGTAGACTCGTCAAATGTTTGACAATTTTGAAGTCTCTCTTTTGTTTACCATTAAAAAGGGGTTTGAGTGGGATTTCAACAAAGATTCCTTCTGTTAGCATATATTGTCACCAGCGACAAGTACACTGCATCAGGCTCTGTACAACCCTTTCTGTGATGAAGAAAGTGCGATGTAGTGTTGTATGGAATGCATTAAAAGATATGATCTATAACTCTCATCAATTTCTTTTGTTTTCTGTCAGGATGGCCGAGCGGTCTAAGGCGCTGCGTTCAGGTCGCAGTCTCCACTGGAGGCGTGGGTTCGAATCCCACTTCTGACATGTGGTTTTCTTGCTCAGTTGCCTGTGACATGATGATGTAAACGGAGCAATGCTTTACATGTTAAACTGCCGCAACATATCATGTAGACTCGTCAAATGTTTGACAATTTTGAAGTCTCTCTTTTGTTTACCATTAAAAAGGGGTTTGAGTGGGATTTGAACAAAGCTTCCTTCTGTTAGCATATATAGTAAGCAGCGATCAGTATACTGCATCAGGCTGTGTACAACCCTTTCTGTGACGAAGAAAGTGCGATGTAGTGTTGTATGGAATGCATTGAAAGATATGATCTATAGCTCTCACCAATTTCTTTTGTTTTCCGTCAGGATGGCCGAGCGGTCTAAGGCGCTGCGTTCAGGTCGCAGTCTCCACTGGAGGCGTGGGTTCGAATCCCACTTCTGACATGTGGTTTTCTTGCTCAGTTGCCTGTGACATGGTGATGTAAACGGACCAATGCTTTACATGTTAAACTGCCGCAACATATCATGTAGACTCGTCAAATGTTTGACAATTTTGAAGTCTCTCTTTTGTTTACCATTAAAAAGGGGTTTGAGTGGGATTTGAACAAAGCTTCCTTCTGTTAGCATATATAGTAAGCAGCGATCAGTATACTGCATCAGGCTGTGTACAACCCTTTCTGTGATCAAGAAAGTGCTATGTAATGTTATATCGAATGCATTAAAAGATATAATCTATAACTCTCACTAATTTCTTTTGTTTTCCGTCAGGATGGCCGAGCGGTCTAAGGCGCTGCGTTCAGGTCGCAGTCTCCCCTGGAGGCGTGGGTTCGAATCCCACTTCTGACATGTGGTTTTCTTGCTCAGTTGCCTGTGACATGATGATGTAAACGGACCAATGCTTTACATGTTAAACTGCCGCAACATATCATGTAGACTCGTCAAATGTTTGACAATTTTGAAGTCTCTCTTTTGTTTACCATTAAAAAGGGGTTTGAGTGGGATTTGAACAAAGCTTCCTTCTGTTAGCATATATAGTAAGCAGCGATCAGTATACTGCATCAGGCTGTGTACAACCCTTTCTGTGATCAAGAAAGTGCTATGTAATGTTATATCGAATGCATTAAAAGATATAATCTATAACTCTCACTAATTTCTTTTGTTTTCCGTCAGGATGGCCGAGCGGTCTAAGGCGCTGCGTTCAGGTCGCAGTCTCCCCTGGAGGCGTGGGTTCGAATCCCACTTCTGACATGTGGTTTTCTTGCTCAGTTGCCTGTGACATGATGATGTAAACGGAGCAATGCTTTACATCTTAAACTGCCGCAACATATCATGTAGACTCGTCAAATGTTTGACAATTTTGAAGTCTCTCTTTTGTTTACCATTAAAAAGGGGTTTGAGTGGGATTTGAACAAAGATTCCTTCTGTTAGCTTATATAGTAAGCAGCGATCAGTATACTGCATCAGGCTGTGTACAACCCTTTCTGTGACGAAGAAAGTGCGATGTAGTGTTGTATGGAATGCATTGAAAGATATGATCTATAACTCTCACTAATTTCTTTTGTTTTCCGTCAGGATGGCCGAGCGGTCTAAGGCGCTGCGTTCAGGTCGCAGTCTCCCCTGGAGGCGTGGGTTCGAATCCCACTTCTGACATGTGGTTTTCTTGCTCAGTTGCCTGTGACATGATGATGTAAACGGAGCAATGCTTTACATCTTAAACTGCCGCAACATATCATGTAGACTCGTCAAATGTTTGACAATTTTGAAGTCTCTCTTTTGTTTACCATTAAAAAGGGGTTTGAGTGGGATTTGAACAAAGATTCCTTCTGTTAGCATATATAGTAAGCAGCGATCAGTATACTGCATCAGGCTGTGTACAACCCTTTCTGTGACGAAGAAAGTGCGATGTAGTGTTGTATGGAATGCATTGAAAGATATGATCTATAGCTCTCACCAATTTCTTTTGTTTTCCGTCAGGATGGCCGAGCGGTCTAAGGCGCTGCGTTCAGGTCGCAGTCTCCACTGGAGGCGTGGGTTCGAATCCCACTTCTGACATGTGGTTTTCTTGCTCAGTTGCCTGTGACATGGTGATGTAAACGGACCAATGCTTTACATGTTAAACTGCCGCAACATATCATGTAGACTCGTCAAATGTTTGACAATTTTGAAGTCTCTCTTTTGTTTACCATTAAAAAGGGGTTTGAGTGGGATTTGAACAAAGCTTCCTTCTGTTAGCATATATAGTAAGCAGCGATCAGTATACTGCATCAGGCTGTGTACAACCCTTTCTGTGATCAAGAAAGTGCTATGTAATGTTATATCGAATGCATTAAAAGATATAATCTATAACTCTCACTAATTTCTTTTGTTTTCCGTCAGGATGGCCGAGCGGTCTAAGGCGCTGCGTTCAGGTCGCAGTCTCCACTGGAGGCGTGGGTTCGAATCCCACTTCTGACATGTGGTTTTCTTGCTCATTTCCCTTTGACATGATGATGTAGACAGAGCAATGCTTTACATGTTAAACTGCCGCAACATATCATGTAGACTCGTCAAATGTTTGACAATTTTGAAGTCTCTCTTTTGTTTACCATTAAAAAGGGGTTTGAGTGGGATTTGAACAAAGCTTCCTTCTGTTAGCATATATAGTAAGCAGCGATCAGTATACTGCATCAGGCTGTGTACAACCCTTTCTGTGATCAAGAAAGTGCTATGTAATGTTATATCGAATGCATTAAAAGATATAATCTATAACTCTCACTAATTTCTTTTGTTTTCCGTCAGGATGGCCGAGCGGTCTAAGGCGCTGCGTTCAGGTCGCAGTCTCCACTGGAGGCGTGGGTTCGAATCCCACTTCTGACATGTGGTTTTCTTGCTCATTTCCCTTTGACATGATGATGTAGACAGAGCAATGCTTTACATGTTAAACTGCCGCAACATATCATGTAGACTCGTCAAATGTTTGACAATTTTGAAGTCTCTCTTTTGTTTACCATTAAAAAGGGGTTTGAGTGGGATTTGAACAAAGCTTCCTTCTGTTAGCATATATAGTAAGCAGCGATCAGTATACTGCATCAGGCTGTGTACAACCCTTTCTGTGATCAAGAAAGTGCTATGTAATGTTATATCGAATGCATTAAAAGATATAATCTATAACTCTCACTAATTTCTTTTGTTTTCCGTCAGGATGGCCGAGCGGTCTAAGGCGCTGCG
The DNA here is from genome assembly GCF_949316345.1 of Pungitius pungitius. NCBI lineage: Eukaryota > Metazoa > Chordata > Actinopteri > Perciformes > Gasterosteidae > Pungitius > Pungitius pungitius. The sequence continues at coordinate 6,654,246 of NC_084904.1, forward strand.
TTCAGGTCGCAGTCTCCACTGGAGGCGTGGGTTCGAATCCCACTTCTGACATGTGGTTTTCTTGCTCAGTTGCCTGTGACATGATGATGTAAACGGAGCAATGCTTTACATGTTAAACTGCCGCAACATATCATGTAGACTCGTCAAATGTTTGACAATTTTGAAGTCTCTCTTTTGTTTACCATTAAAAAGGGGTTTGAGTGGGATTTGAACAAAGCTTCCTTCTGTTAGCATATATAGTAAGCAGCGATCAGTATACTGCATCAGGCTGTGTACAACCCTTTCTGTGACGAAGAAAGTGCGATGTAGTGTTGTATGGAATGCATTGAAAGATATGATCTATAGCTCTCACCAATTTCTTTTGTTTTCCGTCAGGATGGCCGAGCGGTCTAAGGCGCTGCGTTCAGGTCGCAGTCTCCACTGGAGGCGTGGGTTCGAATCCCACTTCTGACATGTGGTTTTCTTGCTCAGTTGCCTGTGACATGGTGATGTAAACGGACCAATGCTTTACATGTTAAACTGCCGCAACATATCATGTAGACTCGTCAAATGTTTGACAATTTTGAAGTCTCTCTTTTGTTTACCATTAAAAAGGGGTTTGAGTGGGATTTGAACAAAGCTTCCTTCTGTTAGCATATATAGTAAGCAGCGATCAGTATACTGCATCAGGCTGTGTACAACCCTTTCTGTGATCAAGAAAGTGCTATGTAATGTTATATCGAATGCATTAAAAGATATAATCTATAACTCTCACTAATTTCTTTTGTTTTCCGTCAGGATGGCCGAGCGGTCTAAGGCGCTGCGTTCAGGTCGCAGTCTCCCCTGGAGGCGTGGGTTCGAATCCCACTTCTGACATGTGGTTTTCTTGCTCAGTTGCCTGTGACATGATGATGTAAACGGACCAATGCTTTACATGTTAAACTGCCGCAACATATCATGTAGACTCGTCAAATGTTTGACAATTTTGAAGTCTCTCTTTTGTTTACCATTAAAAAGGGGTTTGAGTGGGATTTGAACAAAGCTTCCTTCTGTTAGCATATATAGTAAGCAGCGATCAGTATACTGCATCAGGCTGTGTACAACCCTTTCTGTGATCAAGAAAGTGCTATGTAATGTTATATCGAATGCATTAAAAGATATAATCTATAACTCTCACTAATTTCTTTTGTTTTCCTTTAGGATGGCCGAGCGGTCTAAGGCGCTGCGTTCAGGTCGCAGTCTCCCCTGGAGGCGTGGGTTCGAATCCCACTTCTGACATGTGGTTTTCTTGCTCAGTTGCCTGTGACATGATGATGTAAACGGAGCAATGCTTTACATCTTAAACTGCCGCAACATATCATGTAGACTCGTCAAATGTTTGACAATTTTGAAGTCTCTCTTTTGTTTACCATTAAAAAGGGGTTTGAGTGGGATTTGAACAAAGATTCCTTCTGTTAGCTTATATAGTAAGCAGCGATCAGTATACTGCATCAGGCTGTGTACAACCCTTTCTGTGACGAAGAAAGTGCGATGTAGTGTTGTATGGAATGCATTGAAAGATATGATCTATAACTCTCACTAATTTCTTTTGTTTTCCGTCAGGATGGCCGAGCGGTCTAAGGCGCTGCGTTCAGGTCGCAGTCTCCCCTGGAGGCGTGGGTTCGAATCCCACTTCTGACATGTGGTTTTCTTGCTCAGTTGCCTGTGACATGATGATGTAAACGGAGCAATGCTTTACATCTTAAACTGCCGCAACATATCATGTAGACTCGTCAAATGTTTGACAATTTTGAAGTCTCTCTTTTGTTTACCATTAAAAAGGGGTTTGAGTGGGATTTGAACAAAGATTCCTTCTGTTAGCATATATAGTAAGCAGCGATCAGTATACTGCATCAGGCTGTGTACAACCCTTTCTGTGACGAAGAAAGTGCGATGTAGTGTTGTATGGAATGCATTGAAAGATATGATCTATAGCTCTCACCAATTTCTTTTGTTTTCCGTCAGGATGGCCGAGCGGTCTAAGGCGCTGCGTTCAGGTCGCAGTCTCCACTGGAGGCGTGGGTTCGAATCCCACTTCTGACATGTGGTTTTCTTGCTCAGTTGCCTGTGACATGGTGATGTAAACGGACCAATGCTTTACATGTTAAACTGCCGCAACATATCATGTAGACTCGTCAAATGTTTGACAATTTTGAAGTCTCTCTTTTGTTTACCATTAAAAAGGGGTTTGAGTGGGATTTGAACAAAGCTTCCTTCTGTTAGCATATATAGTAAGCAGCGATCAGTATACTGCATCAGGCTGTGTACAACCCTTTCTGTGATCAAGAAAGTGCTATGTAATGTTATATCGAATGCATTAAAAGATATAATCTATAACTCTCACTAATTTCGTTTGTTTTCCGTCAGGATGGCCGAGCGGTCTAAGGCGCTGCGTTCAGGTCGCAGTCTCCACTGGAGGCGTGGGTTCGAATCCCACTTCTGACATGTGGTTTTCTTGCTCATTTCCCTTTGACATGATGATGTAGACAGAGCAATGCTTTACATGTTAAACTGCCGCAACATATCATGTAGACTCGTCAAATGTTTGACAATTTTGAAGTCTCTCTTTTGTTTACCATTAAAAAGGGGTTTGAGTGGGATTTGAACAAAGCTTCCTTCTGTTAGCATATATAGTAAGCAGCGATCAGTATACTGCATCAGGCTGTGTACAACCCTTTCTGTGATCAAGAAAGTGCTATGTAATGTTATATCGAATGCATTAAAAGATATAATCTATAACTCTCACTAATTTCTTTTGTTTTCCGTCAGGATGGCCGAGCGGTCTAAGGCGCTGCGTTCAGGTCGCAGTCTCCACTGGAGGCGTGGGTTCGAATCCCACTTCTGACATGTGGTTTTCTTGCTCATTTCCCTTTGACATGATGATGTAGACAGAGCAATGCTTTACATGTTAAACTGCCGCAACATATCATGTAGACTCGTCAAATGTTTGACAATTTTGAAGTCTCTCTTTTGTTTACCATTAAAAAGGGGTTTGAGTGGGATTTGAACAAAGCTTCCTTCTGTTAGCATATATAGTAAGCAGCGATCAGTATACTGCATCAGGCTGTGTACAACCCTTTCTGTGATCAAGAAAGTGCTATGTAATGTTATATCGAATGCATTAAAAGATATAATCTATAACTCTCACTAATTTCTTTTGTTTTCCGTCAGGATGGCCGAGCGGTCTAAGGCGCTGCGTTCAGGTCGCAGTCTCCACTGGAGGCGTGGGTTCGAATCCCACTTCTGACATGTGGTTTTCTTGCTCAGTTGCCTGTGACATGATGATGTAAACGGAGCAATGCTTTACATGTTAAACTGCCGCAACATATCATGTAGACTCGTCAAATGTTTGACAATTTTGAAGTCTCTCTTTTGTTTACCATTAAAAAGGGGTTTGAGTGGGATTTGAACAAAGATTCCTTCTGTTAGCATATATAGTAAGCAGCGATCAGTATACTGCATCAGGCTGTGTACAACCCTTTCTGTGACGAAGAAAGTGCGATGTAGTGTTGTATGGAATGCATTGAAAGATATGATCTATAACTCTCACTAATTTCTTTTGTTTTCCGTCAGGATGGCCGAGCGGTCTAAGGCGCTGCGTTCAGGTCGCAGTCTCCACTGGAGGCGTGGGTTCGAATCCCACTTCTGACATGTGGTTTTCTTGCTCAGTTGCCTGTAACATGATGATGTAAACGGAGCAATGCTTTACATCTTAAACTGCCGCAACATATCATGTAGACTCGTCAAATGTTTGACCATTTTGAAGTCTTTCTTTTGTTTACCATTAAAAAGGGGTTTGATTGGGATTTCAACAAAGATTCCTTCTGTTAGCATATATTGTCACCAGCGACAAGTACACTGCATCAGGCTCTGTACAACCCTTTCTGTGATGAAGAAAGTGCGATTAAAAGATATGATCTATAACTCTCACCAATTTCTTTTGTTTTCCGTCAGGATGGCCGAGCGGTCTAAGGCGCTGCGTTCAGGTCGCAGTCTCCACTGGAGGCGTGGGTTCGAATCCCACTTCTGACATGTGGTTTTCTTGCTCAGTTGCCTGTGACATGATGATGTAAACGGAGCAATGCTTTACATGTTAAACTGCCGCAACATATCATGTAGACTCGTCAAATGTTTGACAATTTTGAAGTCTCTCTTTTGTTTACCATTAAAAAGGGGTTTGAGTGGGATTTGAACAAAGCTTCCTTCTGTTAGCATATATAGTAAGCAGCGATCAGTATACTGCATCAGGCTGTGTACAACCCTTTCTGTGATCAAGAAAGTGCTATGTAATGTTATATCGAATGCATTAAAAGATATAATCTATAACTCTCACCAATTTCTTTTGTTTTCCGTCAGGATGGCCGAGCGGTCTAAGGCGCTGCGTTCAGGTCGCAGTCTCCACTGGAGGCGTGGGTTCGAATCCCACTTCTGACATGTGGTTTTCTTGCTCATTTCCCTTTGACATGATGATGTAGACAGAGCAATGCTTTACATGTTAAACTGCCGCAACATATCACGTAGACTCGTCAAATGTTTGACAATTTTGAAGTCTCTCTTTTGTTTACCATTAAAAAGGGGTTTGAGTGGGATTTGAACAAAGATTCCTTCTGTTAGCATATATTGTCACCAGCGATCAGTACACTGCATCAGGCTCTGTACAACCCTTTCTGTGATGAAGAAAGTGCGATGTAGTGTTGTATGGAATGCATTAAAAGATATGATCTATAACTCTCACCAATTTCTTTTGATTTCCGTCAGGATGGCCGAGCGGTCTAAGGCGCTGCGTTCAGGTCGCAGTCTCCACTGGAGGCGTGGGTTCGAATCCCACTTCTGACATGTGGTTTTCTTGCTCAGTTGCCTGTGACATGATGATGTAAACGGAGCAATGCTTTACATCTTAAACTGCCGCAACATATCATGTAGACTCGTCAAATGTTTGACCATTTTGAAGTCTCTCTTTTGTTTACCATTAAAAAGGGGTTTGAGTGGGATTTCAACAAAGATTCCTTCTGTTAGCATATATTGTCACCAGCGACAAGTACACTGCATCAGGCTCTGTACAACCCTTTCTGTGATGAAGAAAGTGCGATGTAGTGTTGTATGGAATGCATTAAAAGATATGATCTATAACTCTCACCAATTTCTTTTGTTTTCCGTCAGGATGGCCGAGCGGTCTAAGGCGCTGCGTTCAGGTCGCAGTCTCCACTGGAGGCGTGGGTTCGAATCCCACTTCTGACATGTGGTTTTCTTGCTCATTTCCCTTTGACATGATGATGTAGACAGAGCAATGCTTTACATGTTAAACTGCCGCAACATATCATGTAGACTCGTCAAATGTTTGACAATTTTGAAGTCTCTCTTTTGTTTACCATTAAAAAGGGGTTTGAGTGGGATTTCAACAAAGATTCCTTCTGTTAGCATATATTGTCACCAGCGACAAGTACACTGCATCAGGCTCTGTACAACCCTTTCTGTGATGAAGAAAGTGCGATGTAGTGTTGTATGGAATGCATTAAAAGATATGATCTATAACTCTCATCAATTTCATTTGTTTTCCGTCAGGATGGCCGAGCGGTCTAAGGCGCTGCGTTCAGGTCGCAGTCTCCACTGGAGGCGTGGGTTCGAATCCCACTTCTGACATGTGGTTTTCTTGCTCAGTTGCCTGTGACATGATGATGTAAACGGAGCAATGCTTTACATGTTAAACTGCCGCAACATATCATGTAGACTCGTCAAATGTTTGACAATTTTGAAGTCTCTCTTTTGTTTACCATTAAAAAGGGGTTTGAGTGGGATTTCAACAAAGATTCCTTCTGTTAGCATATATTGTCACCAGCGACAAGTACACTGCATCAGGCTCTGTACAACCCTTTCTGTGATGAAGAAAGTGCGATTAAAAGATATTATCTATAACTCTCACCAATTTCTTTTGTTTTCCGTCAGGATGGCCGAGCGGTCTAAGGCGCTGCGTTCAGGTCGCAGTCTCCACTGGAGGCGTGGGTTCGAATCCCACTTCTGACATGTGGTTTTCTTGCTCAGTTGCCTGTGACATGATGATGTAAACGGAGCAATGCTTTACATCTTAAACTGCCGCAACATATCATGTAGACTCGTCAAATGTTTGACCATTTTGAAGTCTCTCTTTTGTTTACCATTAAAAAGGGGTTTGAGTGGGATTTCAACAAAGATTCCTTCTGTTAGCATATATTGTCACCAGCGACAAGTACACTGCATCAGGCTCTGTACAACCCTTTCTGTGATGAAGAAAGTGCGATGTAGTGTTGTATGGAATGCATTAAAAGATATGATCTATAACTCTCACCAATTTCTTTTGTTTTCCGTCAGGATGGCCGAGCGGTCTAAGGCGCTGCGTTCAGGTCGCAGTCTCCACTGGAGGCGTGGGTTCGAATCCCACTTCTGACATGTGGTTTTCTTGCTCATTTCCCTTTGACATGATGATGTAGACAGAGCAATGCTTTACATGTTAAACTGCCGCAACATATCATGTAGACTCGTCAAATGTTTGACAATTTTGAAGTCTCTCTTTTGTTTACCATTAAAAAGGGGTTTGAGTGGGATTTCAACAAAGATTCCTTCTGTTAGCATATATTGTCACCAGCGACAAGTACACTGCATCAGGCTCTGTACAACCCTTTCTGTGATGAAGAAAGTGCGATGTAGTGTTGTATGGAATGCATTAAAAGATATGATCTATAACTCTCATCAATTTCATTTGTTTTCCGTCAGGATGGCCGAGCGGTCTAAGGCGCTGCGTTCAGGTCGCAGTCTCCACTGGAGGCGTGGGTTCGAATCCCACTTCTGACATGTGGTTTTCTTGCTCAGTTGCCTGTGACATGATGATGTAAACGGAGCAATGCTTTACATGTTAAACTGCCGCAACATATCATGTAGACTCGTCAAATGTTTGACAATTTTGAAGTCTCTCTTTTGTTTACCATTAAAAAGGGGTTTGAGTGGGATTTCAACAAAGATTCCTTCTGTTAGCATATATTGTCACCAGCGACAAGTACACTGCATCAGGCTCTGTACAACCCTTTCTGTGATGAAGAAAGTGCGATTAAAAGATATTATCTATAACTCTCACCAATTTCTTTTGTTTTCCGTCAGGATGGCCGAGCGGTCTAAGGCGCTGCGTTCAGGTCGCAGTCTCCACTGGAGGCGTGGGTTCGAATCCCACTTCTGACATGTGGTTTTCTTGCTCATTTCCCTTTGACATGATGATGTAGACAGAGCAACGCTTTACATGTTAAACTGCCGCAACATATCATGTAGACTCGTCAAATGTTTGACAATTTTGAAGTCTCTCTTTTGTTTACCATTAAAAAGGGGTTTGAGTGGGATTTCAACAAAGATTCCTTCTGTTAGCATATATTGTCACCAGCGACAAGTACACTGCATCAGGCTCTGTACAACCCTTTCTGTGATGAAGAAAGTGCGATTAAAAGATATTATCTATAACTCTCACCAATTTCTTTTGTTTTCCGTCAGGATGGCCGAGCGGTCTAAGGCGCTGCGTTCAGGTCGCAGTCTCCACTGGAGGCGTGGGTTCGAATCCCACTTCTGACATGTGGTTTTCTTGCTCATTTCCCTTTGACATGATGATGTAGACAGAGCAACGCTTTACATGTTAAACTGCCGCAACATATCATGTAGACTCGTCAAATGTTTGACAATTTTGAAGTCTCTCTTTTGTTTACCATTAAAAAGGGGTTTGAGTGGGATTTCAACAAAGATTCCTTCTGTTAGCATATATTGTCACCAGCGACAAGTACACTGCATCAGGCTCTGTACAACCCTTTCTGTGATGAAGAAAGTGCGATTAAAAGATATTATCTATAACTCTCACCAATTTCTTTTGTTTTCCGTCAGGATGGCCGAGCGGTCTAAGGCGCTGCGTTCAGGTCGCAGTCTCCACTGGAGGCGTGGGTTCGAATCCCACTTCTGACATGTGGTTTTCTTGCTCAGTTGCCTGTAACATGATGATGTAAACGGAGCAATGCTTTACATCTTAAACTGCCGCAACATATCATGTAGACTCGTCAAATGTTTGACCATTTTGAAGTCTCTCTTTTGTTTACCATTAAAAAGGGGTTTGAGTGGGATTTCAACAAAGATTCCTTCTGTTAGCATATATTGTCACCAGCGACAAGTACACTGCATCAGGCTCTTTACAACGCTTTCTGTGATGAAGAAAGTGCGATTAAAAGATATGATCTATAACTCTCACCAATTTCTTTTGTTTTCCGTCAGGATGGCCGAGCGGTCTAAGGCGCTGCGTTCAGGTCGCAGTCTCCACTGGAGGCGTGGGTTCGAATCCCACTTCTGACATGTGGTTTTCTTGCTCAGTTGCCTGTAACATGATGATGTAAACGGAGCAATGCTTTACATCTTAAACTGCCGCAACATATCATGTAGACTCGTCAAATGTTTGACCATTTTGAAGTCTCTCTTTTGTTTACCATTAAAAAGGGGTTTGAGTGGGATTTCAACAAAGATTCCTTCTGTTAGCATATATTGTCACCAGCGACAAGTACACTGCATCAGGCTCTGTACAACGCTTTCTGTGATGAAGAAAGTGCGATTAAAAGATATGATCTATAACTCTCACCAATTTTCTTTTGTTTTCCGTCAGGATGGCCGAGCGGTCTAAGGCGCTGCGTTCAGGTCGCAGTCTCCACTGGAGGCGTGGGTTCGAATCCCACTTCTGACATGTGGTTTTCTTGCTCATTTCCCTTTGACATGATGATGTAGACAGAGCAATGCTTTACATGTTAAACTGCCGCAACATATCATGTAGACTCGTCAAATGTTTGACAATTTTGAAGTCTCTCTTTTGTTTACCATTAAAAAGGGGTTTGAGTGGGATTTCAACAAAGATTCCTTCTGTTAGCATATATTGTCACCAGCGACAAGTACACTGCATCAGGCTCTGTACAACCCTTTCTGTGATGAAGAAAGTGCGATGTAGTGTTGTATGGAATGCATTAAAAGATATGATCTATAACTCTCACCAATTTCTTTTGTTTTCTGTCAGGATGGCCGAGCGGTCTAAGGCGCTGCGTTCAGGTCGCAGTCTCCACTGGAGGCGTGGGTTCGAATCCCACTTCTGACATGTGGTTTTCTTGCTCAGTTGCCTGTGACATGATGATGTAAACGGAGCAATGCTTTACATCTTAAACTGCCGCAACATATCATGTAGACTCGTCAAATGTTTGACCATTTTGAAGTCTCTCTTTTGTTTACCATTAAAAAGGGGTTTGAGTGGGATTTCAACAAAGATTCCTTCTGTTAGCATATATTGTCACCAGCGACAAGTACACTGCATCAGGCTCTGTACAACCCTTTCTGTGATGAAGAAAGTGCGATGTAGTGTTGTATGGAATGCATTAAAAGATATGATCTATAACTCTCACCAATTTCTTTTGTTTTCCGTCAGGATGGCCGAGCGGTCTAAGGCGCTGCGTTCAGGTCGCAGTCTCCACTGGAGGCGTGGGTTCGAATCCCACTTCTGACATGTGGTTTTCTTGCTCAGTTTCCTGTAACATGATGATGTAAACGGAGCAATGCTTTACATCTTAAACTGCCGCAACATATCATGTAGACTCGTCAAATGTTTGACCATTTTGAAGTCTCTCTTTTGTTTACCATTAAAAAGGGGTTTAAGTGGGATTTCAACAAAGATTCCTTCTGTTAGCATATATTGTCACCAGCGACAAGTACACTGCATCAGGCTCTGTACAACGCTTTCTGTGATGAAGAAAGTGCGATGTAGTGTTGTATGGAATGCATTGAAAGATATGATCTATAGCTCTCACCAATTTCTTTTGTTTTCCGTCAGGATGGCCGAGCGGTCTAAGGCGCTGCGTTCAGGTCGCAGTCTCGACTGGAGGCGTGGGTTCGAATCCCACTTCTGACATGTGGTTTTCTTGCTCAGTTGCCTGTGACATGATGATGTAAACGGAGCAATGCTTTACATGTTAAACTGCCGCAACATATCATGTAGACTCGTCAAATGTTTGACAATTTTGAAGTCTCTCTTTTGTTTACCATTAAAAAGGGGTTTGAGTGGGATTTCAACAAAGATTCCTTCTGTTAGCATATATTGTCACCAGCGACAAGTACACTGCATCAGGCTCTGTACAACCCTTTCTGTGATGAAGAAAGTGCGATGTAGTGTTGTATGGAATGCATTAAAAGATATGATCTATAACTCTCACCAATTTCTTTTGTTTTCCGTCAGGATGGCCGAGCGGTCTAAGGCGCTGCGTTCAGGTCGCAGTCTCCACTGGAGGCGTGGGTTCGAATCCCACTTCTGACATGTGGTTTTCTTGCTCAGTTTCCTGTAACATGATGATGTAAACGGAGCAATGCTTTACATCTTAAACTGCCGCAACATATCATGTAGACTCGTCAAATGTTTGACCATTTTGAAGTCTCTCTTTTGTTTACCATTAAAAAGGGGTTTGAGTGGGATTTCAACAAAGATTCCTTCTGTTAGCATATATTGTCACCAGCGACAAGTACACTGCATCAGGCTCTGTACAACGCTTTCTGTGATGAAGAAAGTGCGATTAAAAGATATTATCTATAACTCTCACCAATTTCTTTTGTTTTCCGTCAGGATGGCCGAGCGGTCTAAGGCGCTGCGTTCAGGTCGCAGTCTCCACTGGAGGCGTGGGTTCGAATCCCACTTCTGACATGTGGTTTTCTTGCTCATTTCCCTTTGACATGATGATGTAGACAGAGCAATGCTTTACATGTTAAACTGCCGCAACATATCATGTAGACTCGTCAAATGTTTGACAATTTTGAAGTCTCTCTTTTGTTTACCATTAAAAAGGGGTTTGAGTGGGATTTCAACAAAGATTCCTTCTGTTAGCATATATTGTCACCAGCGACAAGTACACTGCATCAGGCTCTGTACAACCCTTTCTGTGATGAAGAAAGTGCGATGTAGTGTTGTATGGAATGCATTAAAAGATGTGATCTATAACTCTCATCAATTTCATTTGTTTTCCGTCAGGATGGCCGAGCGGTCTAAGGCGCTGCGTTCAGGTCGCAGTCTCCACTGGAGGCGTGGGTTCGAATCCCACTTCTGACATGTGGTTTTCTTGCTCAGTTCCCTTTGACATGATGATGTAGACAGAGCAATGCTTTACATGTTAAACTGCCGCAACATATCATGTAGACTAGTCAAATGTTTGACAATTTTGAAGTCTCTCTTTTGTTTACCATTAAAAAGGGGTTTGAGTGGGATTTCAACAAAGATTCCTTCTGTTAGCATATATTGTCACCAGCGACAAGTACACTGCATCAGGCTCTGTACAACGCTTTCTGTGATGAAGAAAGTGCGATTAAAAGATATGATCTATAACTCTCACCAATTTCTTTTGTTTTCCGTCAGGATGGCCGAGCGGTCTAAGGCGCTGCGTTCAGGTCGCAGTCTCCACTGGAGGCGTGGGTTCGAATCCCACTTCTGACATGTGGTTTTCTTGCTCATTTCCCTTTGACATGATGATGTAGACAGAGCAATGCTTTACATGTTAAACTGCCGCAACATATCACGTAGACTCGTCAAATGTTTGACAATTTTGAAGTCTCTCTTTTGTTTACCATTAAAAAGGGGTTTGAGTGGGATTTGAACAAAGATTCCTTCTGTTAGCATATATTGTCACCAGCGATCAGTACACTGCATCAGGCTCTGTACAACCCTTTCTGTGATGAAGAAAGTGCGATGTAGTGTTGTATGGAATGCATTAAAAGATATGATCTATAACTCTCACCAATTTCTTTTGTTTTCCGTCAGGATGGCCGAGCGGTCTAAGGCGCTGCGTTCAGGTCGCAGTCTCCACTGGAGGCGTGGGTTCGAATCCCACTTCTGACATGTGGTTTTCTTGCTCAGTTGCCTGTGACATGATGATGTAAACGGAGCAATGCTTTACATCTTAAACTGCCGCAACATATCATGTAGACTCGTCAAATGTTTGACCATTTTGAAGTCTCTCTTTTGTTTACCATTAAAAAGGGGTTTGAGTGGGATTTCAACAAAGATTCCTTCTGTTAGCATATATTGTCACCAGCGACAAGTACACTGCATCAGGCTCTGTACAACCCTTTCTGTGATGAAGAAAGTGCGATGTAGTGTTGTATGGAATGCATTAAAAGATATGATCTATAACTCTCACCAATTTCTTTTGTTTTCCGTCAGGATGGCCGAGCGGTCTAAGGCGCTGCGTTCAGGTCGCAGTCTCCACTGGAGGCGTGGGTTCGAATCCCACTTCTGACATGTGGTTTTCTTGCTCATTTCCCTTTGACATGATGATGTAGACAGAGCAATGCTTTACATGTTAAACTGCCGCAACATATCATGTAGACTCGTCAAATGTTTGACAATTTTGAAGTCTCTCTTTTGTTTACCATTAAAAAGGGGTTTGAGTGGGATTTCAACAAAGATTCCTTCTGTTAGCATATATTGTCACCAGCGACAAGTACACTGCATCAGGCTCTGTACAACCCTTTCTGTGATGAAGAAAGTGCGATGTAGTGTTGTATGGAATGCATTAAAAGATATGATCTATAACTCTCATCAATTTCATTTGTTTTCCGTCAGGATGGCCGAGCGGTCTAAGGCGCTGCGTTCAGGTCGCAGTCTCCACTGGAGGCGTGGGTTCGAATCCCACTTCTGACATGTGGTTTTCTTGCTCAGTTGCCTGTGACATGATGATGTAAACGGAGCAATGCTTTACATGTTAAACTGCCGCAACATATCATGTAGACTCGTCAAATGTTTGACAATTTTGAAGTCTCTCTTTTGTTTACCATTAAAAAGGGGTTTGAGTGGGATTTCAACAAAGATTCCTTCTGTTAGCATATATTGTCACCAGCGACAAGTACACTGCATCAGGCTCTGTACAACCCTTTCTGTGATGAAGAAAGTGCGATTAAAAGATATTATCTATAACTCTCACCAATTTCTTTTGTTTTCCGTCAGGATGGCCGAGCGGTCTAAGGCGCTGCGTTCAGGTCGCAGTCTCCACTGGAGGCGTGGGTTCGAATTCCACTTCTGACATGTGGTTTTCTTGCTCATTTCCCTTTGACATGATGATGTAGACAGAGCAACGCTTTACATGTTAAACTGCCGCAACATATCATGTAGACTCGTCAAATGTTTGACAATTTTGAAGTCTCTCTTTTGTTTACCATTAAAAAGGGGTTTGAGTGGGATTTCAACAAAGATTCCTTCTGTTAGCATATATTGTCACCAGCGACAAGTACACTGCATCAGGCTCTGTACAACCCTTTCTGTGATGAAGAAAGTGCGATTAAAAGATATTATCTATAACTCTCACCAATTTCTTTTGTTTTCCGTCAGGATGGCCGAGCGGTCTAAGGCGCTGCGTTCAGGTCGCAGTCTCCACTGGAGGCGTGGGTTCGAATCCCACTTCTGACATGTGGTTTTCTTGCTCAGTTGCCTGTAACATGATGATGTAAACGGAGCAATGCTTTACATCTTAAACTGCCGCAACATATCATGTAGACTCGTCAAATGTTTGACCATTTTGAAGTCTCTCTTTTGTTTACCATTAAAAAGGGGTTTGAGTGGGATTTCAACAAAGATTCCTTCTGTTAGCATATATTGTCACCAGCGACAAGTACACTGCATCAGGCTCTGTACAACCCTTTCTGTGATGAAGAAAGTGCGATTAAAAGATATTATCTATAACTCTCACCAATTTCTTTTGTTTTCCGTCAGGATGGCCGAGCGGTCTAAGGCGCTGCGTTCAGGTCGCAGTCTCCACTGGAGGCGTGGGTTCGAATCCCACTTCTGACATGTGGTTTTCTTGCTCATTTCCCTTTGACATGATGATGTAGACAGAGCAATGCTTTACATGTTAAACTGCCGCAACATATCATGTAGACTCGTCAAATGTTTGACAATTTTGAAGTCTCTCTTTTGTTTACCATTAAAAAGGGGTTTGAGTGGGATTTCAACAAAGATTCCTTCTGTTAGCATATATTGTCACCAGCGACAAGTACACTGCATCAGGCTCTGTACAACCCTTTCTGTGATGAAGAAAGTGCGATTAAAAGATATTATCTATAACTCTCACCAATTTCTTTTGTTTTCCGTCAGGATGGCCGAGCGGTCTAAGGCGCTGCGTTCAGGTCGCAGTCTCCACTGGAGGCGTGGGTTCGAATCCCACTTCTGACATGTGGTTTTCTTGCTCATTTCCCTTTGACATGATGATGTAGACAGAGCAACGCTTTACATGTTAAACTGCCGCAACATATCATGTAGACTCGTCAAATGTTTGACAATTTTGAAGTCTCTCTTTTGTTTACCATTAAAAAGGGGTTTGAGTGGGATTTCAACAAAGATTCCTTCTGTTAGCATATATTGTCACCAGCGACAAGTACACTGCATCAGGCTCTGTACAACCCTTTCTGTGATGAAGAAAGTGCGATTAAAAGATATTATCTATAACTCTCACCAATTTCTTTTGTTTTCCGTCAGGATGGCCGAGCGGTCTAAGGCGCTGCGTTCAGGTCGCAGTCTCCACTGGAGGCGTGGGTTCGAATCCCACTTCTGACATGTGGTTTTCTTGCTCAGTTGCCTGTAACATGATGATGTAAACGGAGCAATGCTTTACATCTTAAACTGCCGCAACATATCATGTAGACTCGTCAAATGTTTGACCATTTTGAAGTCTCTCTTTTGTTTACCATTAAAAAGGGGTTTGAGTGGGATTTCAACAAAGATTCCTTCTGTTAGCATATATTGTCACCAGCGACAAGTACACTGCATCAGGCTCTGTACAACCCTTTCTGTGATGAAGAAAGTGCGATTAAAAGATATTATCTATAACTCTCACCAATTTCTTTTGTTTTCCGTCAGGATGGCCGAGCGGTCTAAGGCGCTGCGTTCAGGTCGCAGTCTCCACTGGAGGCGTGGGTTCGAATCCCACTTCTGACATGTGGTTTTCTTGCTCATTTCCCTTTGACATGATGATGTAGACAGAGCAATGCTTTACATGTTAAACTGCCGCAACATATCATGTAGACTCGTCAAATGTTTGACAATTTTGAAGTCTCTCTTTTGTTTACCATTAAAAAGGGGTTTGAGTGGGATTTCAACAAAGATTCCTTCTGTTAGCATATATTGTCACCAGCGACAAGTACACTGCATCAGGCTCTGTACAACCCTTTCTGTGATGAAGAAAGTGCGATGTAGTGTTGTATGGAATGCATTAAAAGATATGATCTATAACTCTCATCAATTTCATTTGTTTTCCGTCAGGATGGCCGAGCGGTCTAAGGCGCTGCGTTCAGGTCGCAGTCTCCACTGGAGGCGTGGGTTCGAATCCCACTTCTGACATGTGGTTTTCTTGCTCAGTTGCCTGTGACATGATGATGTAAACGGAGCAATGCTTTACATGTTAAACTGCCGCAACATATCATGTAGACTCGTCAAATGTTTGACAATTTTGAAGTCTCTCTTTTGTTTACCATTAAAAAGGGGTTTGAGTGGGATTTCAACAAAGATTCCTTCTGTTAGCATATATTGTCACCAGCGACAAGTACACTGCATCAGGCTCTGTACAACCCTTTCTGTGATGAAGAAAGTGCGATTAAAAGATATTATCTATAACTCTCACCAATTTCTTTTGTTTTCCGTCAGGATGGCCGAGCGGTCTAAGGCGCTGCGTTCAGGTCGCAGTCTCCACTGGAGGCGTGGGTTCGAATCCCACTTCTGACATGTGGTTTTCTTGCTCATTTCCCTTTGACATGATGATGTAGACAGAGCAACGCTTTACATGTTAAACTGCCGCAACATATCATGTAGACTCGTCAAATGTTTGACAATTTTGAAGTCTCTCTTTTGTTTACCATTAAAAAGGGGTTTGAGTGGGATTTCAACAAAGATTCCTTCTGTTAGCATATATTGTCACCAGCGACAAGTACACTGCATCAGGCTCTGTACAACGCTTTCTGTGATGAAGAAAGTGCGATGTAGTGTTGTATGGAATGCATTGAAAGATATGATCTATAGCTCTCACCAATTTCTTTTGTTTTCCGTCAGGATGGCCGAGCGGTCTAAGGCGCTGCGTTCAGGTCGCAGTCTCCACTGGAGGCGTGGGTTCGAATCCCACTTCTGACATGTGGTTTTCTTGCTCAGTTGCCTGTGACATGATGATGTAAACGGAGCAATGCTTTACATGTTAAACTGCCGCAACATATCATGTAGACTCGTCAAATGTTTGACAATTTTGAAGTCTCTCTTTTGTTTACCATTAAAAAGGGGTTTGAGTGGGATTTCAACAAAGATTCCTTCTGTTAGCATATATTGTCACCAGCGACAAGTACACTGCATCAGGCTCTGTACAACCCTTTCTGTGATGAAGAAAGTGCGATTAAAAGATATTATCTATAACTCTCACCAATTTCTTTTGTTTTCCGTCAGGATGGCCGAGCGGTCTAAGGCGCTGCGTTCAGGTCGCAGTCTCCACTGGAGGCGTGGGTTCGAATCCCACTTCTGACATGTGGTTTTCTTGCTCATTTCCCTTTGACATGATGATGTAGACAGAGCAATGCTTTACATGTTAAACTGCCGCAACATATCATGTAGACTCGTCAAATGTTTGACAATTTTGAAGTCTCTCTTTTGTTTACCATTAAAAAGGGGTTTGAGTGGGATTTCAACAAAGATTCCTTCTGTTAGCATATATTGTCACCAGCGACAAGTACACTGCATCAGGCTCTGTACAACCCTTTCTGTGATGAAGAAAGTGCGATGTAGTGTTGTATGGAATGCATTAAAAGATGTGATCTATAACTCTCATCAATTTCATTTGTTTTCCGTCAGGATGGCCGAGCGGTCTAAGGCGCTGCGTTCAGGTCGCAGTCTCCACTGGAGGCGTGGGTTCGAATCCCACTTCTGACATGTGGTTTTCTTGCTCAGTTCCCTTTGACATGATGATGTAGACAGAGCAATGCTTTACATGTTAAACTGCCGCAACATATCATGTAGACTAGTCAAATGTTTGACAATTTTGAAGTCTCTCTTTTGTTTACCATTAAAAAGGGGTTTGAGTGGGATTTCAACAAAGATTCCTTCTGTTAGCATATATTGTCACCAGCGACAAGTACACTGCATCAGGCTCTGTACAACGCTTTCTGTGATGAAGAAAGTGCGATTAAAAGATATGATCTATAACTCTCACCAATTTCTTTTGTTTTCCGTCAGGATGGCCGAGCGGTCTAAGGCGCTGCGTTCAGGTCGCAGTCTCCACTGGAGGCGTGGGTTCGAATCCCACTTCTGACATGTGGTTTTCTTGCTCATTTCCCTTTGACATGATGATGTAGACAGAGCAATGCTTTACATGTTAAACTGCCGCAACATATCACGTAGACTCGTCAAATGTTTGACAATTTTGAAGTCTCTCTTTTGTTTACCATTAAAAAGGGGTTTGAGTGGGATTTGAACAAAGATTCCTTCTGTTAGCATATATTGTCACCAGCGATCAGTACACTGCATCAGGCTCTGTACAACCCTTTCTGTGATGAAGAAAGTGCGATGTAGTGTTGTATGGAATGCATTAAAAGATATGATCTATAACTCTCACCAATTTCTTTTGTTTTCCGTCAGGATGGCCGAGCGGTCTAAGGCGCTGCGTTCAGGTCGCAGTCTCCACTGGAGGCGTGGGTTCGAATCCCACTTCTGACATGTGGTTTTCTTGCTCAGTTGCCTGTGACATGATGATGTAAACGGAGCAATGCTTTACATCTTAAACTGCCGCAACATATCATGTAGACTCGTCAAATGTTTGACAATTTTGAAGTCTCTCTTTTGTTTACCATTAAAAAGGGGTTTGAGTGGGATTTCAACAAAGATTCCTTCTGTTAGCATATATTGTCACCAGCGACAAGTACACTGCATCAGGCTCTGTACAACCCTTTCTGTGATGAAGAAAGTGCGATGTAGTGTTGTATGGAATGCATTAAAAGATATGATCTATAACTCTCATCAATTTCATTTGTTTTCCGTCAGGATGGCCGAGCGGTCTAAGGCGCTGCGTTCAGGTCGCAGTCTCCACTGGAGGCGTGGGTTCGAATCCCACTTCTGACATGTGGTTTTCTTGCTCAGTTGCCTGTGACATGATGATGTAAACGGAGCAATGCTTTACATGTTAAACTGCCGCAACATATCATGTAGACTCGTCAAATGTTTGACAATTTTGAAGTCTCTCTTTTGTTTACCATTAAAAAGGGGTTTGAGTGGGATTTCAACAAAGATTCCTTCTGTTAGCATATATTGTCACCAGCGACAAGTACACTGCATCAGGCTCTGTACAACCCTTTCTGTGATGAAGAAAGTGCGATTAAAAGATATTATCTATAACTCTCACCAATTTCTTTTGTTTTCCGTCAGGATGGCCGAGCGGTCTAAGGCGCTGCGTTCAGGTCGCAGTCTCCACTGGAGGCGTGGGTTCGAATCCCACTTCTGACATGTGGTTTTCTTGCTCATTTCCCTTTGACATGATGATGTAGACAGAGCAACGCTTTACATGTTAAACTGCCGCAACATATCATGTAGACTCGTCAAATGTTTGACAATTTTGAAGTCTCTCTTTTGTTTACCATTAAAAAGGGGTTTGAGTGGGATTTCAACAAAGATTCCTTCTGTTAGCATATATTGTCACCAGCGACAAGTACACTGCATCAGGCTCTGTACAACCCTTTCTGTGATGAAGAAAGTGCGATTAAAAGATATTATCTATAACTCTCACCAATTTCTTTTGTTTTCCGTCAGGATGGCCGAGCGGTCTAAGGCGCTGCGTTCAGGTCGCAGTCTCCACTGGAGGCGTGGGTTCGAATCCCACTTCTGACATGTGGTTTTCTTGCTCAGTTGCCTGTAACATGATGATGTAAACGGAGCAATGCTTTACATCTTAAACTGCCGCAACATATCATGTAGACTCGTCAAATGTTTGACCATTTTGAAGTCTCTCTTTTGTTTACCATTAAAAAGGGGTTTGAGTGGGATTTCAACAAAGATTCCTTCTGTTAGCATATATTGTCACCAGCGACAAGTACACTGCATCAGGCTCTGTACAACCCTTTCTGTGATGAAGAAAGTGCGATTAAAAGATATTATCTATAACTCTCACCAATTTCTTTTGTTTTCAGTCAGGATGGCCGAGCGGTCTAAGGCGCTGCGTTCAGGTCGCAGTCTCCACTGGAGGCGTGGGTTCGAATCCCACTTCTGACATGTGGTTTTCTTGCTCATTTCCCTTTGACATGATGATGTAGACAGAGCAATGCTTTACATGTTAAACTGCCGCAACATATCATGTAGACTCGTCAAATGTTTGACAATTTTGAAGTCTCTCTTTTGTTTACCATTAAAAAGGGGTTTGAGTGGGATTTCAACAAAGATTCCTTCTGTTAGCATATATTGTCACCAGCGACAAGTACACTGCATCAGGCTCTGTACAACCCTTTCTGTGATGAAGAAAGTGCGATGTAGTGTTGTATGGAATGCATTAAAAGATATGATCTATAACTCTCATCAATTTCATTTGTTTTCCGTCAGGATGGCCGAGCGGTCTAAGGCGCTGCGTTCAGGTCGCAGTCTCCACTGGAGGCGTGGGTTCGAATCCCACTTCTGACATGTGGTTTTCTTGCTCAGTTGCCTGTGACATGATGATGTAAACGGAGCAATGCTTTACATGTTAAACTGCCGCAACATATCATGTAGACTCGTCAAATGTTTGACAATTTTGAAGTCTCTCTTTTGTTTACCATTAAAAAGGGGTTTGAGTGGGATTTCAACAAAGATTCCTTCTGTTAGCATATATTGTCACCAGCGACAAGTACACTGCATCAGGCTCTGTTCAACCCTTTCTGTGATGAAGAAAGTGCGATTAAAAGATATTATCTATAACTCTCACCAATTTCTTTTGTTTTCCGTCAGGATGGCCGAGCGGTCTAAGGCGCTGCGTTCAGGTCGCAGTCTCCACTGGAGGCGTGGGTTCGAATCCCACTTCTGACATGTGGTTTTCTTGCTCATTTCCCTTTGACATGATGATGTAGACAGAGCAACGCTTTACATGTTAAACTGCCGCAACATATCATGTAGACTCGTCAAATGTTTGACAATTTTGAAGTCTCTCTTTTGTTTACCATTAAAAAGGGGTTTGAGTGGGATTTCAACAAAGATTCCTTCTGTTAGCATATATTGTCACCAGCGACAAGTACACTGCATCAGGCTCTGTACAACCCTTTCTGTGATGAAGAAAGTGCGATTAAAAGATATTATCTATAACTCTCACCAATTTCTTTTGTTTTCCGTCAGGATGGCCGAGCGGTCTAAGGCGCTGCGTTCAGGTCGCAGTCTCCACTGGAGGCGTGGGTTCGAATCCCACTTCTGACATGTGGTTTTCTTGCTCAGTTGCCTGTAACATGATGATGTAAACGGAGCAATGCTTTACATCTTAAACTGCCGCAACATATCATGTAGACTCGTCAAATGTTTGACCATTTTGAAGTCTCTCTTTTGTTTACCATTAAAAAGGGGTTTGAGTGGGATTTCAACAAAGATTCCTTCTGTTAGCATATATTGTCACCAGCGACAAGTACACTGCATCAGGCTCTGTACAACCCTTTCTGTGATGAAGAAAGTGCGATTAAAAGATATTATCTATAACTCTCACCAATTTCTTTTGTTTTCAGTCAGGATGGCCGAGCGGTCTAAGGCGCTGCGTTCAGGTCGCAGTCTCCACTGGAGGCGTGGGTTCGAATCCCACTTCTGACATGTGGTTTTCTTGCTCATTTCCCTTTGACATGATGATGTAGACAGAGCAATGCTTTACATGTTAAACTGCCGCAACATATCATGTAGACTCGTCAAATGTTTGACAATTTTGAAGTCTCTCTTTTGTTTACCATTAAAAAGGGGTTTGAGTGGGATTTCAACAAAGATTCCTTCTGTTAGCATATATTGTCACCA
The DNA here is from genome assembly GCF_949316345.1 of Pungitius pungitius. Taxonomy (NCBI): domain Eukaryota; kingdom Metazoa; phylum Chordata; class Actinopteri; order Perciformes; family Gasterosteidae; genus Pungitius; species Pungitius pungitius. The sequence continues at coordinate 6,675,295 of NC_084904.1, forward strand.
GCGACAAGTACACTGCATCAGGCTCTGTACAACCCTTTCTGTGATGAAGAAAGTGCGATGTAGTGTTGTATGGAATGCATTAAAAGATATGATCTATAACTCTCATCAATTTCATTTGTTTTCCGTCAGGATGGCCGAGCGGTCTAAGGCGCTGCGTTCAGGTCGCAGTCTCCACTGGAGGCGTGGGTTCGAATCCCACTTCTGACATGTGGTTTTCTTGCTCAGTTGCCTGTGACATGATGATGTAAACGGAGCAATGCTTTACATGTTAAACTGCCGCAACATATCATGTAGACTCGTCAAATGTTTGACAATTTTGAAGTCTCTCTTTTGTTTACCATTAAAAAGGGGTTTGAGTGGGATTTCAACAAAGATTCCTTCTGTTAGCATATATTGTCACCAGCGACAAGTACACTGCATCAGGCTCTGTTCAACCCTTTCTGTGATGAAGAAAGTGCGATTAAAAGATATTATCTATAACTCTCACCAATTTCTTTTGTTTTCCGTCAGGATGGCCGAGCGGTCTAAGGCGCTGCGTTCAGGTCGCAGTCTCCACTGGAGGCGTGGGTTCGAATCCCACTTCTGACATGTGGTTTTCTTGCTCATTTCCCTTTGACATGATGATGTAGACAGAGCAACGCTTTACATGTTAAACTGCCGCAACATATCATGTAGACTCGTCAAATGTTTGACAATTTTGAAGTCTCTCTTTTGTTTACCATTAAAAAGGGGTTTGAGTGGGATTTCAACAAAGATTCCTTCTGTTAGCATATATTGTCACCAGCGACAAGTACACTGCATCAGGCTCTGTACAACCCTTTCTGTGATGAAGAAAGTGCGATTAAAAGATATTATCTATAACTCTCACCAATTTCTTTTGTTTTCCGTCAGGATGGCCGAGCGGTCTAAGGCGCTGCGTTCAGGTCGCAGTCTCCACTGGAGGCGTGGGTTCGAATCCCACTTCTGACATGTGGTTTTCTTGCTCAGTTGCCTGTAACATGATGATGTAAACGGAGCAATGCTTTACATCTTAAACTGCCGCAACATATCATGTAGACTCGTCAAATGTTTGACCATTTTGAAGTCTCTCTTTTGTTTACCATTAAAAAGGGGTTTGAGTGGGATTTCAACAAAGATTCCTTCTGTTAGCATATATTGTCACCAGCGACAAGTACACTGCATCAGGCTCTGTACAACCCTTTCTGTGATGAAGAAAGTGCGATTAAAAGATATTATCTATAACTCTCACCAATTTCTTTTGTTTTCCGTCAGGATGGCCGAGCGGTCTAAGGCGCTGCGTTCAGGTCGCAGTCTCCACTGGAGGCGTGGGTTCGAATCCCACTTCTGACATGTGGTTTTCTTGCTCATTTCCCTTTGACATGATGATGTAGACAGAGCAATGCTTTACATGTTAAACTGCCGCAACATATCATGTAGACTCGTCAAATGTTTGACAATTTTGAAGTCTCTCTTTTGTTTACCATTAAAAAGGGGTTTGAGTGGGATTTCAACAAAGATTCCTTCTGTTAGCATATATTGTCACCAGCGACAAGTACACTGCATCAGGCTCTGTACAACCCTTTCTGTGATGAAGAAAGTGCGATTAAAAGATATTATCTATAACTCTCACCAATTTCTTTTGTTTTCCGTCAGGATGGCCGAGCGGTCTAAGGCGCTGCGTTCAGGTCGCAGTCTCCACTGGAGGCGTGGGTTCGAATCCCACTTCTGACATGTGGTTTTCTTGCTCAGTTGCCTGTAACATGATGATGTAAACGGAGCAATGCTTTACATCTTAAACTGCCGCAACATATCATGTAGACTCGTCAAATGTTTGACCATTTTGAAGTCTCTCTTTTGTTTACCATTAAAAAGGGGTTTGAGTGGGATTTCAACAAAGATTCCTTCTGTTAGCATATATTGTCACCAGCGACAAGTACACTGCATCAGGCTCTGTACAACCCTTTCTGTGATGAAGAAAGTGCGATTAAAAGATATTATCTATAACTCTCACCAATTTCTTTTGTTTTCCGTCAGGATGGCCGAGCGGTCTAAGGCGCTGCGTTCAGGTCGCAGTCTCCACTGGAGGCGTGGGTTCGAATCCCACTTCTGACATGTGGTTTTCTTGCTCATTTCCCTTTGACATGATGATGTAGACAGAGCAATGCTTTACATGTTAAACTGCCGCAACATATCATGTAGACTCGTCAAATGTTTGACAATTTTGAAGTCTCTCTTTTGTTTACCATTAAAAAGGGGTTTGAGTGGGATTTGAACAAAGATTCCTTCTGTTAGCATATATTGTCACCAGCGATCAGTACACTGCATCAGGCTCTGTACAACCCTTTCTGTGATGAAGAAAGTGCGATGTAGTGTTGTATGGAATGCATTAAAAGATATGATCTATAACTCTCACCAATTTCTTTTGTTTTCCGTCAGGATGGCCGAGCGGTCTAAGGCGCTGCGTTCAGGTCGCAGTCTCCACTGGAGGCGTGGGTTCGAATCCCACTTCTGACATGTGGTTTTCTTGCTCAGTTGCCTGTGACATGATGATGTAAACGGAGCAATGCTTTACATCTTAAACTGCCGCAACATATCATGTAGACTCGTCAAATGTTTGACCATTTTGAAGTCTCTCTTTTGTTTACCATTAAAAAGGGGTTTGAGTGGGATTTCAACAAAGATTCCTTCTGTTAGCATATATTGTCACCAGCGACAAGTACACTGCATCAGGCTCTGTACAACCCTTTCTGTGATGAAGAAAGTGCGATGTAGTGTTGTATGGAATGCATTACAAGATATGATCTATAACTCTCACCAATTTCTTTTGTTTTCCGTCAGGATGGCCGAGCGGTCTAAGGCGCTGCGTTCAGGTCGCAGTCTCCACTGGAGGCGTGGGTTCGAATCCCACTTCTGACATGTGGTTTTCTTGCTCAGTTGCCTGTGACATGATGATGTAAACGGAGCAATGCTTTACATGTTAAACTGCCGCAACATATCATGTAGACTCGTCAAATGTTTGACAATTTTGAAGTCTCTCTTTTGTTTACCATTAAAAAGGGGTTTGAGTGGGATTTGAACAAAGCTTCCTTCTGTTAGCATATATAGTAAGCAGCGATCAGTATACTGCATCAGGCCGTGTACAACCCTTTCTGTGATCAAGAAAGTGCTATGTAATGTTATATCGAATGCATTAAAAGATATAATCTATAACTCTCACCAATTTCTTTTGTTTTCCGTCAGGATGGCCGAGCGGTCTAAGGCGCTGCGTTCAGGTCGCAGTCTCCACTGGAGGCGTGGGTTCGAATCCCACTTCTGACATGTGGTTTTCTTGCTCAGTTGCCTGTGACATGATGATGTAAACGGAGCAATGCTTTACATGTTAAACTGCCGCAACATATCATGTAGACTCGTCAAATGTTTGACAATTTTGAAGTCTCTCTTTTGTTTACCATTAAAAAGGGGTTTGAGTGGGATTTGAACAAAGCTTCCTTCTGTTAGCATATATAGTAAGCAGCGATCAGTATACTGCATCAGGCCGTGTACAACCCTTTCTGTGATCAAGAAAGTGCTATGTAATGTTATATCGAATGCATTAAAAGATATAATCTATAACTCTCACCAATTTCTTTTGTTTTCCGTCAGGATGGCCGAGCGGTCTAAGGCGCTGCGTTCAGGTCGCAGTCTCCACTGGAGGCGTGGGTTCGAATCCCACTTCTGACATGTGGTTTTCTTGCTCATTTCCCTTTGACATGATGATGTAGACAGAGCAATGCTTTACATGTTAAACTGCCGCAACATATCATGTAGACTCGTCAAATGTTTGACAATTTTGAAGTCTCTCTTTTGTTTAACATTAAAAAGGGGTTTGAGTGGGATTTGAACAAAGCTTCCTTCTGTTAGCATATATTGTCACCAGCGACAAGTACACTGCATCAGGCTCTGTACAACGCTTTCTGTGATGAAGAAAGTGCGATTAAAAGATATGATCTATAACTCTCACCAATTTCTTTTGTTTTCCGTCAGGATGGCCGAGCGGTCTAAGGCGCTGCGTTCAGGTCGCAGTCTCCACTGGAGGCGTGGGTTCGAATCCCACTTCTGACATGTGGTTTTCTTGCTCAGTTCCCTTTGACATGATGATGTAAACGGAGCAATGCTTTACATGTTAAACTGCCGCAACATATCATGTAGACTCGTCAAATGTTTGACAATTTTGAAGTCTCTCTTTTGTTTAACATTAAAAAGGGGTTTGAGTGGGATTTGAACAAAGCTTCCTTCTGTTAGCATATATTGTCACCAGCGACAAGTACACTGCATCAGGCTCTGTACAACCCTTTCTGTGATCAAGAAAGTGATATGTAATGTTATATCGAATGCATTAAAAGATATGATCTATAACTCTCACCAATTTCTTTTGTTTTCAGTCAGGATGGCCGAGCGGTCTAAGGCGCTGCGTTCAGGTCGCAGTCTCCACTGGAGGCGTGGGTTCGAATCCCACTTCTGACATGTGATTTTCTTGCTCAGTTCCCTTTGACATGATGATGTAAACGGAGCAATGCTTTACATGTTAAACTGCCGCAACATATCATGTAGACTCGTCAAATGTTTGACAATTTTGAAGTCTCTCTTTTGTTTACCATTAAAAAGGGGTTTGAGTGGGATTTCAACAAAGATTCCTTCTGTTAGCATATATTGTCACCAGCGACAAGTACACTGCATCAGGCTCTGTACAACCCTTTCTGTGATGAAGAAAGTGCGATTAAAAGATATTATCTATAACTCTCACCAATTTCTTTTGTTTTCCGTCAGGATGGCCGAGCGGTCTAAGGCGCTGCGTTCAGGTCGCAGTCTCCACTGGAGGCGTGGGTTCGAATCCCACTTCTGACATGTGGTTTTCTTGCTCATTTCCCTTTGACATGATGATGTAGACAGAGCAACGCTTTACATGTTAAACTGCCGCAACATATCATGTAGACTCGTCAAATGTTTGACAATTTTGAAGTCTCTCTTTTGTTTACCATTAAAAAGGGGTTTGAGTGGGATTTCAACAAAGATTCCTTCTGTTAGCATATATTGTCACCAGCGACAAGTACACTGCATCAGGCTCTGTACAACCCTTTCTGTGATGAAGAAAGTGCGATTAAAAGATATTATCTATAACTCTCACCAATTTCTTTTGTTTTCCGTCAGGATGGCCGAGCGGTCTAAGGCGCTGCGTTCAGGTCGCAGTCTCCACTGGAGGCGTGGGTTCGAATCCCACTTCTGACATGTGGTTTTCTTGCTCAGTTGCCTGTAACATGATGATGTAAACGGAGCAATGCTTTACATCTTAAACTGCCGCAACATATCATGTAGACTCGTCAAATGTTTGACCATTTTGAAGTCTCTCTTTTGTTTACCATTAAAAAGGGGTTTGAGTGGGATTTCAACAAAGATTCCTTCTGTTAGCATATATTGTCACCAGCGACAAGTACACTGCATCAGGCTCTGTACAACCCTTTCTGTGATGAAGAAAGTGCGATTAAAAGATATTATCTATAACTCTCACCAATTTCTTTTGTTTTCCGTCAGGATGGCCGAGCGGTCTAAGGCGCTGCGTTCAGGTCGCAGTCTCCACTGGAGGCGTGGGTTCGAATCCCACTTCTGACATGTGGTTTTCTTGCTCATTTCCCTTTGACATGATGATGTAGACAGAGCAATGCTTTACATGTTAAACTGCCGCAACATATCATGTAGACTCGTCAAATGTTTGACAATTTTGAAGTCTCTCTTTTGTTTACCATTAAAAAGGGGTTTGAGTGGGATTTGAACAAAGATTCCTTCTGTTAGCATATATTGTCACCAGCGATCAGTACACTGCATCAGGCTCTGTACAACCCTTTCTGTGATGAAGAAAGTGCGATGTAGTGTTGTATGGAATGCATTAAAAGATATGATCTATAACTCTCACCAATTTCTTTTGTTTTCCGTCAGGATGGCCGAGCGGTCTAAGGCGCTGCGTTCAGGTCGCAGTCTCCACTGGAGGCGTGGGTTCGAATCCCACTTCTGACATGTGGTTTTCTTGCTCAGTTGCCTGTGACATGATGATGTAAACGGAGCAATGCTTTACATCTTAAACTGCCGCAACATATCATGTAGACTCGTCAAATGTTTGACCATTTTGAAGTCTCTCTTTTGTTTACCATTAAAAAGGGGTTTGAGTGGGATTTCAACAAAGATTCCTTCTGTTAGCATATATTGTCACCAGCGACAAGTACACTGCATCAGGCTCTGTACAACCCTTTCTGTGATGAAGAAAGTGCGATGTAGTGTTGTATGGAATGCATTACAAGATATGATCTATAACTCTCACCAATTTCTTTTGTTTTCCGTCAGGATGGCCGAGCGGTCTAAGGCGCTGCGTTCAGGTCGCAGTCTCCACTGGAGGCGTGGGTTCGAATCCCACTTCTGACATGTGGTTTTCTTGCTCAGTTGCCTGTGACATGATGATGTAAACGGAGCAATGCTTTACATGTTAAACTGCCGCAACATATCATGTAGACTCGTCAAATGTTTGACAATTTTGAAGTCTCTCTTTTGTTTACCATTAAAAAGGGGTTTGAGTGGGATTTGAACAAAGCTTCCTTCTGTTAGCATATATAGTAAGCAGCGATCAGTATACTGCATCAGGCCGTGTACAACCCTTTCTGTGATCAAGAAAGTGCTATGTAATGTTATATCGAATGCATTAAAAGATATAATCTATAACTCTCACCAATTTCTTTTGTTTTCCGTCAGGATGGCCGAGTGGTCTAAGGCGCTGCGTTCAGGTCGCAGTCTCCACTGGAGGCGTGGGTTCGAATCCCACTTCTGACATGTGGTTTTCTTGCTCAGTTGCCTGTGACATGATGATGTAAACGGAGCAATGCTTTACATGTTAAACTGCCGCAACATATCATGTAGACTCGTCAAATGTTTGACAATTTTGAAGTCTCTCTTTTGTTTACCATTAAAAAGGGGTTTGAGTGGGATTTGAACAAAGCTTCCTTCTGTTAGCATATATAGTAAGCAGCGATCAGTATACTGCATCAGGCCGTGTACAACCCTTTCTGTGATCAAGAAAGTGCTATGTAATGTTATATCGAATGCATTAAAAGATATAATCTATAACTCTCACCAATTTCTTTTGTTTTCCGTCAGGATGGCCGAGCGGTCTAAGGCGCTGCGTTCAGGTCGCAGTCTCCACTGGAGGCGTGGGTTCGAATCCCACTTCTGACATGTGGTTTTCTTGCTCATTTCCCTTTGACATGATGATGTAGACAGAGCAATGCTTTACATGTTAAACTGCCGCAACATATCATGTAGACTCGTCAAATGTTTGACAATTTTGAAGTCTCTCTTTTGTTTAACATTAAAAAGGGGTTTGAGTGGGATTTGAACAAAGCTTCCTTCTGTTAGCATATATTGTCACCAGCGACAAGTACACTGCATCAGGCTCTGTACAACGCTTTCTGTGATGAAGAAAGTGCGATTAAAAGATATGATCTATAACTCTCACCAATTTCTTTTGTTTTCCGTCAGGATGGCCGAGCGGTCTAAGGCGCTGCGTTCAGGTCGCAGTCTCCACTGGAGGCGTGGGTTCGAATCCCACTTCTGACATGTGGTTTTCTTGCTCAGTTCCCTTTGACATGATGATGTAAACGGAGCAATGCTTTACATGTTAAACTGCCGCAACATATCATGTAGACTCGTCAAATGTTTGACAATTTTGAAGTCTCTCTTTTGTTTAACATTAAAAAGGGGTTTGAGTGGGATTTGAACAAAGCTTCCTTCTGTTAGCATATATTGTCACCAGCGACAAGTACACTGCATCAGGCTCTGTACAACCCTTTCTGTGATCAAGAAAGTGATATGTAATGTTATATCGAATGCATTAAAAGATATGATCTATAACTCTCACCAATTTCTTTTGTTTTCAGTCAGGATGGCCGAGCGGTCTAAGGCGCTGCGTTCAGGTCGCAGTCTCCACTGGAGGCGTGGGTTCGAATCCCACTTCTGACATGTGATTTTCTTGCTCAGTTCCCTTTGACATGATGATGTAAACGGAGCAATGCTTTACATGTTAAACTGCCGCAACATATCATGTAGACTCGTCAAATGTTTGACAATTTTGAAGTCTCTCTTTTGTTTACCATTAAAAAGGGGTTTGAGTGGGATTTCAACAAAGATTCCTTCTGTTAGCATATATTGTCACCAGCGACAAGTACACTGCATCAGGCTCTGTACAACCCTTTCTGTGATGAAGAAAGTGCGATTAAAAGATATTATCTATAACTCTCACCAATTTCTTTTGTTTTCCGTCAGGATGGCCGAGCGGTCTAAGGCGCTGCGTTCAGGTCGCAGTCTCCACTGGAGGCGTGGGTTCGAATCCCACTTCTGACATGTGGTTTTCTTGCTCATTTCCCTTTGACATGATGATGTAGACAGAGCAACGCTTTACATGTTAAACTGCCGCAACATATCATGTAGACTCGTCAAATGTTTGACAATTTTGAAGTCTCTCTTTTGTTTACCATTAAAAAGGGGTTTGAGTGGGATTTCAACAAAGATTCCTTCTGTTAGCATATATTGTCACCAGCGACAAGTACACTGCATCAGGCTCTGTACAACCCTTTCTGTGATGAAGAAAGTGCGATTAAAAGATATTATCTATAACTCTCACCAATTTCTTTTGTTTTCCGTCAGGATGGCCGAGCGGTCTAAGGCGCTGCGTTCAGGTCGCAGTCTCCACTGGAGGCGTGGGTTCGAATCCCACTTCTGACATGTGGTTTTCTTGCTCAGTTGCCTGTAACATGATGATGTAAACGGAGCAATGCTTTACATCTTAAACTGCCGCAACATATCATGTAGACTCGTCAAATGTTTGACCATTTTGAAGTCTCTCTTTTGTTTACCATTAAAAAGGGGTTTGAGTGGGATTTCAACAAAGATTCCTTCTGTTAGCATATATTGTCACCAGCGACAAGTACACTGCATCAGGCTCTGTACAACCCTTTCTGTGATGAAGAAAGTGCGATTAAAAGATATTATCTATAACTCTCACCAATTTCTTTTGTTTTCCGTCAGGATGGCCGAGCGGTCTAAGGCGCTGCGTTCAGGTCGCAGTCTCCACTGGAGGCGTGGGTTCGAATCCCACTTCTGACATGTGGTTTTCTTGCTCATTTCCCTTTGACATGATGATGTAGACAGAGCAATGCTTTACATGTTAAACTGCCGCAACATATCATGTAGACTCGTCAAATGTTTGACAATTTTGAAGTCTCTCTTTTGTTTACCATTAAAAAGGGGTTTGAGTGGGATTTCAACAAAGATTCCTTCTGTTAGCATATATTGTCACCAGCGACAAGTACACTGCATCAGGCTCTGTACAACCCTTTCTGTGATGAAGAAAGTGCGATTAAAAGATATTATCTATAACTCTCACCAATTTCTTTTGTTTTCCGTCAGGATGGCCGAGCGGTCTAAGGCGCTGCGTTCAGGTCGCAGTCTCCACTGGAGGCGTGGGTTCGAATCCCACTTCTGACATGTGGTTTTCTTGCTCAGTTGCCTGTAACATGATGATGTAAACGGAGCAATGCTTTACATCTTAAACTGCCGCAACATATCATGTAGACTCGTCAAATGTTTGACCATTTTGAAGTCTCTCTTTTGTTTACCATTAAAAAGGGGTTTGAGTGGGATTTCAACAAAGATTCCTTCTGTTAGCATATATTGTCACCAGCGACAAGTACACTGCATCAGGCTCTGTACAACCCTTTCTGTGATGAAGAAAGTGCGATTAAAAGATATTATCTATAACTCTCACCAATTTCTTTTGTTTTCCGTCAGGATGGCCGAGCGGTCTAAGGCGCTGCGTTCAGGTCGCAGTCTCCACTGGAGGCGTGGGTTCGAATCCCACTTCTGACATGTGGTTTTCTTGCTCATTTCCCTTTGACATGATGATGTAGACAGAGCAATGCTTTACATGTTAAACTGCCGCAACATATCATGTAGACTCGTCAAATGTTTGACAATTTTGAAGTCTCTCTTTTGTTTACCATTAAAAAGGGGTTTGAGTGGGATTTGAACAAAGATTCCTTCTGTTAGCATATATTGTCACCAGCGATCAGTACACTGCATCAGGCTCTGTACAACCCTTTCTGTGATGAAGAAAGTGCGATGTAGTGTTGTATGGAATGCATTAAAAGATATGATCTATAACTCTCACCAATTTCTTTTGTTTTCCGTCAGGATGGCCGAGCGGTCTAAGGCGCTGCGTTCAGGTCGCAGTCTCCACTGGAGGCGTGGGTTCGAATCCCACTTCTGACATGTGGTTTTCTTGCTCAGTTGCCTGTGACATGATGATGTAAACGGAGCAATGCTTTACATCTTAAACTGCCGCAACATATCATGTAGACTCGTCAAATGTTTGACCATTTTGAAGTCTCTCTTTTGTTTACCATTAAAAAGGGGTTTGAGTGGGATTTCAACAAAGATTCCTTCTGTTAGCATATATTGTCACCAGCGACAAGTACACTGCATCAGGCTCTGTACAACCCTTTCTGTGATGAAGAAAGTGCGATGTAGTGTTGTATGGAATGCATTACAAGATATGATCTATAACTCTCACCAATTTCTTTTGTTTTCCGTCAGGATGGCCGAGCGGTCTAAGGCGCTGCGTTCAGGTCGCAGTCTCCACTGGAGGCGTGGGTTCGAATCCCACTTCTGACATGTGGTTTTCTTGCTCAGTTGCCTGTGACATGATGATGTAAACGGAGCAATGCTTTACATGTTAAACTGCCGCAACATATCATGTAGACTCGTCAAATGTTTGACAATTTTGAAGTCTCTCTTTTGTTTACCATTAAAAAGGGGTTTGAGTGGGATTTGAACAAAGCTTCCTTCTGTTAGCATATATAGTAAGCAGCGATCAGTATACTGCATCAGGCCGTGTACAACCCTTTCTGTGATCAAGAAAGTGCTATGTAATGTTATATCGAATGCATTAAAAGATATAATCTATAACTCTCACCAATTTCTTTTGTTTTCCGTCAGGATGGCCGAGCGGTCTAAGGCGCTGCGTTCAGGTCGCAGTCTCCACTGGAGGCGTGGGTTCGAATCCCACTTCTGACATGTGGTTTTCTTGCTCATTTCCCTTTGACATGATGATGTAGACAGAGCAATGCTTTACATGTTAAACTGCCGCAACATATCATGTAGACTCGTCAAATGTTTGACAATTTTGAAGTCTCTCTTTTGTTTACCATTAAAAAGGGGTTTGAGTGGGATTTCAACAAAGATTCCTTCTGTTAGCATATATTGTCACCAGCGACAAGTACACTGCATCAGGCTCTGTACAACCCTTTCTGTGATGAAGAAAGTGCGATTAAAAGATATTATCTATAACTCTCACCAATTTCTTTTGTTTTCCGTCAGGATGGCCGAGCGGTCTAAGGCGCTGCGTTCAGGTCGCAGTCTCCACTGGAGGCGTGGGTTCGAATCCCACTTCTGACATGTGGTTTTCTTGCTCAGTTGCCTGTAACATGATGATGTAAACGGAGCAATGCTTTACATCTTAAACTGCCGCAACATATCATGTAGACTCGTCAAATGTTTGACCATTTTGAAGTCTCTCTTTTGTTTACCATTAAAAAGGGGTTTGAGTGGGATTTCAACAAAGATTCCTTCTGTTAGCATATATTGTCACCAGCGACAAGTACACTGCATCAGGCTCTGTACAACCCTTTCTGTGATGAAGAAAGTGCGATTAAAAGATATTATCTATAACTCTCACCAATTTCTTTTGTTTTCCGTCAGGATGGCCGAGCGGTCTAAGGCGCTGCGTTCAGGTCGCAGTCTCCACTGGAGGCGTGGGTTCGAATCCCACTTCTGACATGTGGTTTTCTTGCTCATTTCCCTTTGACATGATGATGTAGACAGAGCAATGCTTTACATGTTAAACTGCCGCAACATATCATGTAGACTCGTCAAATGTTTGACAATTTTGAAGTCTCTCTTTTGTTTACCATTAAAAAGGGGTTTGAGTGGGATTTGAACAAAGATTCCTTCTGTTAGCATATATTGTCACCAGCGATCAGTACACTGCATCAGGCTCTGTACAACCCTTTCTGTGATGAAGAAAGTGCGATGTAGTGTTGTATGGAATGCATTAAAAGATATGATCTATAACTCTCACCAATTTCTTTTGTTTTCCGTCAGGATGGCCGAGCGGTCTAAGGCGCTGCGTTCAGGTCGCAGTCTCCACTGGAGGCGTGGGTTCGAATCCCACTTCTGACATGTGGTTTTCTTGCTCAGTTGCCTGTGACATGATGATGTAAACGGAGCAATGCTTTACATCTTAAACTGCCGCAACATATCATGTAGACTCGTCAAATGTTTGACCATTTTGAAGTCTCTCTTTTGTTTACCATTAAAAAGGGGTTTGAGTGGGATTTCAACAAAGATTCCTTCTGTTAGCATATATTGTCACCAGCGACAAGTACACTGCATCAGGCTCTGTACAACCCTTTCTGTGATGAAGAAAGTGCGATGTAGTGTTGTATGGAATGCATTACAAGATATGATCTATAACTCTCACCAATTTCTTTTGTTTTCCGTCAGGATGGCCGAGCGGTCTAAGGCGCTGCGTTCAGGTCGCAGTCTCCACTGGAGGCGTGGGTTCGAATCCCACTTCTGACATGTGGTTTTCTTGCTCAGTTGCCTGTGACATGATGATGTAAACGGAGCAATGCTTTACATGTTAAACTGCCGCAACATATCATGTAGACTCGTCAAATGTTTGACAATTTTGAAGTCTCTCTTTTGTTTACCATTAAAAAGGGGTTTGAGTGGGATTTGAACAAAGCTTCCTTCTGTTAGCATATATAGTAAGCAGCGATCAGTATACTGCATCAGGCCGTGTACAACCCTTTCTGTGATCAAGAAAGTGCTATGTAATGTTATATCGAATGCATTAAAAGATATAATCTATAACTCTCACCAATTTCGTTTGTTTTCCGTCAGGATGGCCGAGCGGTCTAAGGCGCTGCGTTCAGGTCGCAGTCTCCACTGGAGGCGTGGGTTCGAATCCCACTTCTGACATGTGGTTTTCTTGCTCAGTTGCCTGTGACATGATGATGTAAACGGAGCAATGCTTTACATGTTAAACTGCCGCAACATATCATGTAGACTCGTCAAATGTTTGACAATTTTGAAGTCTCTCTTTTGTTTACCATTAAAAAGGGGTTTGAGTGGGATTTGAACAAAGCTTCCTTCTGTTAGCATATATAGTAAGCAGCGATCAGTATACTGCATCAGGCCGTGTACAACCCTTTCTGTGATCAAGAAAGTGCTATGTAATGTTATATCGAATGCATTAAAAGATATAATCTATAACTCTCACCAATTTCTTTTGTTTTCCGTCAGGATGGCCGAGCGGTCTAAGGCGCTGCGTTCAGGTCGCAGTCTCCACTGGAGGCGTGGGTTCGAATCCCACTTCTGACATGTGGTTTTCTTGCTCATTTCCCTTTGACATGATGATGTAGACAGAGCAATGCTTTACATGTTAAACTGCCGCAACATATCATGTAGACTCGTCAAATGTTTGACAATTTTGAAGTCTCTCTTTTGTTTAACATTAAAAAGGGGTTTGAGTGGGATTTGAACAAAGCTTCCTTCTGTTAGCATATATTGTCACCAGCGACAAGTACACTGCATCAGGCTCTGTACAACGCTTTCTGTGATGAAGAAAGTGCGATTAAAAGATATGATCTATAACTCTCACCAATTTCTTTTGTTTTCCGTCAGGATGGCCGAGCGGTCTAAGGCGCTGCGTTCAGGTCGCAGTCTCCACTGGAGGCGTGGGTTCGAATCCCACTTCTGACATGTGGTTTTCTTGCTCAGTTCCCTTTGACATGATGATGTAAACGGAGCAATGCTTTACATGTTAAACTGCCGCAACATATCATGTAGACTCGTCAAATGTTTGACAATTTTGAAGTCTCTCTTTTGTTTAACATTAAAAAGGGGTTTGAGTGGGATTTGAACAAAGCTTCCTTCTGTTAGCATATATTGTCACCAGCGACAAGTACACTGCATCAGGCTCTGTACAACCCTTTCTGTGATCAAGAAAGTGATATGTAATGTTATATCGAATGCATTAAAAGATATGATCTATAACTCTCACCAATTTCTTTTGTTTTCAGTCAGGATGGCCGAGCGGTCTAAGGCGCTGCGTTCAGGTCGCAGTCTCCACTGGAGGCGTGGGTTCGAATCCCACTTCTGACATGTGATTTTCTTGCTCAGTTCCCTTTGACATGATGATGTAAACGGAGCAATGCTTTACATGTTAAACTGCCGCAACATATCATGTAGACTCGTCAAATGTTTGACAATTTTGAAGTCTCTCTTTTGTTTACCATTAAAAAGGGGTTTGAGTGGGATTTCAACAAAGATTCCTTCTGTTAGCATATATTGTCACCAGCGACAAGTACACTGCATCAGGCTCTGTACAACCCTTTCTGTGATGAAGAAAGTGCGATGTAGTGTTGTATGGAATGCATTAAAAGATATGATCTATAGCTCTCACCAATTTCTTTTGTTTTCCGTCAGGATGGCCGAGCGGTCTAAGGCGCTGCGTTCAGGTCGCAGTCTCCACTAGAGGCGTGGGTTCGAATCCCACTTCTGACATGTGGTTTTCTTGCTCAGTTCCCTTTGACATGATGATGTAGACAGAGCAATGCTTTACATGTTAAACTGCCGCAACATATCATGTAGACTAGTCAAATGTTTGACAATTTTGAAGTCTCTCTTTTGTTTACCATTAAAAAGGGGTTTGAGTGGGATTTCAACAAAGATTCCTTCTGTTAGCATATATTGTCACCAGCGACAAGTACACTGCATCAGGCTCTGTACAACGCTTTCTGTGATGAAGAAAGTGCGATTAAAAGATATGATCTATAACTCTCACCAATTTCTTTTGTTTTCCGTCAGGATGGCCGAGCGGTCTAAGGCGCTGCGTTCAGGTCGCAGTCTCCACTGGAGGCGTGGGTTCGAATCCCACTTCTGACATGTGGTTTTCTTGCTCAGTTCCCTTTGACATGATGATGTAGACAGAGCAATGCTTTACATGTTAAACTGCCGCAACATATTATGTAGACTCGTCAAATGTTTGACAATTTTGAAGTCTCTCTTTTGTTTACAATTAAAAAGGGGTTTGAGTGGGATTTCAACAAAGATTCCTTCTGTTAGCATATATTGTCACCAGCGACAAGTACACTGCATCAGGCTCTGTACAACCCTTTCTGTGATGAAGAAAGTGCGATGTAGTGTTGTATGGAATGCATTAAAAGATATGATCTATAACTCTCACCAATTTCTTTTGTTTTCCGTCAGGATGGCCGAGCGGTCTAAGGCGCTGCGTTCAGGTCGCAGTCTCCACTGGAGGCGTGGGTTCGAATCCCACTTCTGACATGTGGTTTTCTTGCTCAGTTGCCTGTGACATGATGATGTAAACGGAGCAATGCTTTACATCTTAAACTGCCGCAACATATCATGTAGACTCGTCAAATGTTTGACCATTTTGAAGTCTCTCTTTTGTTTACAATTAAAAAGGGGTTTGAGTGGGATTTCAACAAAGATTCCTTCTGTTAGCATATATTGTCACCAGCGACAAGTACACTGCATCAGGCTCTGTACAACCCTTTCTGTGATGAAGAAAGTGCGATGTAGTGTTGTATGGAATGCATTAAAAGATATGATCTATAACTCTCACCAATTTCTTTTGTTTTCCGTCAGGATGGCCGAGCGGTCTAAGGCGCTGCGTTCAGGTCGCAGTCTCCACTGGAGGCGTGGGTTCGAATCCCACTTCTGACATGTGGTTTTCTTGCTCAGTTGCCTGTAACATGATGATGTAAACGGAGCAATGCTTTACATCTTAAACTGCCGCAACATATCATGTAGACTCGTCAAATGTTTGACCATTTTGAAGTCTCTCTTTTGTTTACCATTAAAAAGGGGTTTGAGTGGGATTTCAACAAAGATTCCTTCTGTTAGCATATATTGTCACCAGCGACAAGTACACTGCATCAGGCTCTGTACAACCCTTTCTGTGATGAAGAAAGTGCGATGTAGTGTTGTATGGAATGCATTAAAAGATATGATCTATAACTCTCACCAATTTCTTTTGTTTTCCGTCAGGATGGCCGAGCGGTCTAAGGCGCTGCGTTCAGGTCGCAGTCTCCACTGGAGGCGTGGGTTCGAATCTCACTTCTGACATGTGGTTTTCTTGCTCAGTTTCCTGTAACATGATGATGTAAACGGAGCAATGCTTTACATCTTAAACTGCCGCAACATATCATGTAGACTCGTCAAATGTTTGACCATTTTGAAGTCTCTCTTTTGTTTACAATTAAAAAGGGGTTTGAGTGGGATTTCAACAAAGATTCCTTCTGTTAGCATATATTGTCACCAGCGACAAGTACACTGCATCAGGCTCTGTACAACCCTTTCTGTGATGAAGAAAGTGCGATTAAAAGATATTATCTATAACTCTCACCAATTTCTTTTGTTTTCCGTCAGGATGGCCGAGCGGTCTAAGGCGCTGCGTTCAGGTCGCAGTCTCCACTGGAGGCGTGGGTTCGAATCCCACTTCTGACATGTGGTTTTCTTGCTCAGTTGCCTGTAACATGATGATGTAAACGGAGCAATGCTTTACATCTTAAACTGCCGCAACATATCATGTAGACTCGTCAAATGTTTGACCATTTTGAAGTCTCTCTTTTGTTTACCATTAAAAAGGGGTTTGAGTGGGATTTCAACAAAGATTCCTTCTGTTAGCATATATTGTCACCAGCGACAAGTACACTGCATCAGGCTCTGTACAACCCTTTCTGTGATGAAGAAAGTGCGATTAAAAGATATTATCTATAACTCTCACCAATTTCTTTTGTTTTCCGTCAGGATGGCCGAGCGGTCTAAGGCGCTGCGTTCAGGTCGCAGTCTCCACTGGAGGCGTGGGTTCGAATCCCACTTCTGACATGTGGTTTTCTTGCTCATTTCCCTTTGACATGATGATGTAGACAGAGCAATGCTTTACATGTTAAACTGCCGCAACATATCATGTAGACTCGTCAAATGTTTGACAATTTTGAAGTCTCTCTTTTGTTTACCATTAAAAAGGGGTTTGAGTGGGATTTCAACAAAGATTCCTTCTGTTAGCATATATTGTCACCAGCGACAAGTACACTGCATCAGGCTCTGTACAACCCTTTCTGTGATGAAGAAAGTGCGATTAAAAGATATTATCTATAACTCTCACCAATTTCTTTTGTTTTCCGTCAGGATGGCCGAGCGGTCTAAGGCGCTGCGTTCAGGTCGCAGTCTCCACTGGAGGCGTGGGTTCGAATCCCACTTCTGACATGTGGTTTTCTTGCTCATTTCCCTTTGACATGATGATGTAGACAGAGCAATGCTTTACATGTTAAACTGCCGCAACATATCATGTAGACTCGTCAAATGTTTGACAATTTTGAAGTCTCTCTTTTGTTTACCATTAAAAAGGGGTTTGAGTGGGATTTGAACAAAGATTCCTTCTGTTAGCATATATTGTCACCAGCGATCAGTACACTGCATCAGGCTCTGTACAACCCTTTCTGTGATGAAGAAAGTGCGATGTAGTGTTGTATGGAATGCATTAAAAGATATGATCTATAACTCTCACCAATTTCTTTTGTTTTCCGTCAGGATGGCCGAGCGGTCTAAGGCGCTGCGTTCAGGTCGCAGTCTCCACTGGAGGCGTGGGTTCGAATCCCACTTCTGACATGTGGTTTTCTTGCTCAGTTGCCTGTGACATGATGATGTAAACGGAGCAATGCTTTACATCTTAAACTGCCGCAACATATCATGTAGACTCGTCAAATGTTTGACCATTTTGAAGTCTCTCTTTTGTTTACCATTAAAAAGGGGTTTGAGTGGGATTTCAACAAAGATTCCTTCTGTTAGCATATATTGTCACCAGCGACAAGTACACTGCATCAGGCTCTGTACAACCCTTTCTGTGATGAAGAAAGTGCGATGTAGTGTTGTATGGAATGCATTACAAGATATGATCTATAACTCTCACCAATTTCTTTTGTTTTCCGTCAGGATGGCCGAGCGGTCTAAGGCGCTGCGTTCAGGTCGCAGTCTCCACTGGAGGCGTGGGTTCGAATCCCACTTCTGACATGTGGTTTTCTTGCTCAGTTGCCTGTGACATGATGATGTAAACGGAGCAATGCTTTACATGTTAAACTGCCGCAACATATCATGTAGACTCGTCAAATGTTTGACAATTTTGAAGTCTCTCTTTTGTTTACCATTAAAAAGGGGTTTGAGTGGGATTTGAACAAAGCTTCCTTCTGTTAGCATATATAGTAAGCAGCGATCAGTATACTGCATCAGGCCGTGTACAACCCTTTCTGTGATCAAGAAAGTGCTATGTAATGTTATATCGAATGCATTAAAAGATATAATCTATAACTCTCACCAATTTCTTTTGTTTTCCGTCAGGATGGCCGAGCGGTCTAAGGCGCTGCGTTCAGGTCGCAGTCTCCACTGGAGGCGTGGGTTCGAATCCCACTTCTGACATGTGGTTTTCTTGCTCATTTCCCTTTGACATGATGATGTAGACAGAGCAATGCTTTACATGTTAAACTGCCGCAACATATCATGTAGACTCGTCAAATGTTTGACAATTTTGAAGTCTCTCTTTTGTTTACCATTAAAAAGGGGTTTGAGTGGGATTTCAACAAAGATTCCTTCTGTTAGCATATATTGTCACCAGCGACAAGTACACTGCATCAGGCTCTGTACAACCCTTTCTGTGATGAAGAAAGTGCGATTAAAAGATATTATCTATAACTCTCACCAATTTCTTTTGTTTTCCGTCAGGATGGCCGAGCGGTCTAAGGCGCTGCGTTCAGGTCGCAGTCTCCACTGGAGGCGTGGGTTCGAATCCCACTTCTGACATGTGGTTTTCTTGCTCAGTTGCCTGTAACATGATGATGTAAACGGAGCAATGCTTTACATCTTAAACTGCCGCAACATATCATGTAGACTCGTCAAATGTTTGACCATTTTGAAGTCTCTCTTTTGTTTACCATTAAAAAGGGGTTTGAGTGGGATTTCAACAAAGATTCCTTCTGTTAGCATATATTGTCACCAGCGACAAGTACACTGCATCAGGCTCTGTACAACCCTTTCTGTGATGAAGAAAGTGCGATTAAAAGATATTATCTATAACTCTCACCAATTTCTTTTGTTTTCCGTCAGGATGGCCGAGCGGTCTAAGGCGCTGCGTTCAGGTCGCAGTCTCCACTGGAGGCGTGGGTTCGAATCCCACTTCTGACATGTGGTTTTCTTGCTCATTTCCCTTTGACATGATGATGTAGACAGAGCAATGCTTTACATGTTAAACTGCCGCAACATATCATGTAGACTCGTCAAATGTTTGACAATTTTGAAGTCTCTCTTTTGTTTACCATTAAAAAGGGGTTTGAGTGGGATTTGAACAAAGATTCCTTCTGTTAGCATATATTGTCACCAGCGATCAGTACACTGCATCAGGCTCTGTACAACCCTTTCTGTGATGAAGAAAGTGCGATGTAGTGTTGTATGGAATGCATTAAAAGATATGATCTATAACTCTCACCAATTTCTTTTGTTTTCCGTCAGGATGGCCGAGCGGTCTAAGGCGCTGCGTTCAGGTCGCAGTCTCCACTGGAGGCGTGGGTTCGAATCCCACTTCTGACATGTGGTTTTCTTGCTCAGTTGCCTGTGACATGATGATGTAAACGGAGCAATGCTTTACATCTTAAACTGCCGCAACATATCATGTAGACTCGTCAAATGTTTGACCATTTTGAAGTCTCTCTTTTGTTTACCATTAAAAAGGGGTTTGAGTGGGATTTCAACAAAGATTCCTTCTGTTAGCATATATTGTCACCAGCGACAAGTACACTGCATCAGGCTCTGTACAACCCTTTCTGTGATGAAGAAAGTGCGATGTAGTGTTGTATGGAATGCATTACAAGATATGATCTATAACTCTCACCAATTTCTTTTGTTTTCCGTCAGGATGGCCGAGCGGTCTAAGGCGCTGCGTTCAGGTCGCAGTCTCCACTGGAGGCGTGGGTTCGAATCCCACTTCTGACATGTGGTTTTCTTGCTCAGTTGCCTGTGACATGATGATGTAAACGGAGCAATGCTTTACATGTTAAACTGCCGCAACATATCATGTAGACTCGTCAAATGTTTGACAATTTTGAAGTCTCTCTTTTGTTTACCATTAAAAAGGGGTTTGAGTGGGATTTGAACAAAGCTTCCTTCTGTTAGCATATATAGTAAGCAGCGATCAGTATACTGCATCAGGCCGTGTACAACCCTTTCTGTGATCAAGAAAGTGCTATGTAATGTTATATCGAATGCATTAAAAGATATAATCTATAACTCTCACCAATTTCTTTTGTTTTCCGTCAGGATGGCCGAGCGGTCTAAGGCGCTGCGTTCAGGTCGCAGTCTCCACTGGAGGCGTGGGTTTGAATCCCACTTCTGACATGTGGTTTTCTTGCTCAGTTGCCTGTGACATGATGATGTAAACGGAGCAATGCTTTACATGTTAAACTGCCGCAACATATCATGTAGACTCGTCAAATGTTTGACAATTTTGAAGTCTCTCTTTTGTTTACCATTAAAAAGGGGTTTGAGTGGGATTTGAACAAAGCTTCCTTCTGTTAGCATATATAGTAAGCAGCGATCAGTATACTGCATCAGGCCGTGTACAACCCTTTCTGTGATCAAGAAAGTGCTATGTAATGTTATATCGAATGCATTAAAAGATATAATCTATAACTCTCACCAATTTCTTTTGTTTTCCGTCAGGATGGCCGAGCGGTCTAAGGCGCTGCGTTCAGGTCGCAGTCTCCACTGGAGGCGTGGGTTCGAATCCCACTTCTGACATGTGGTTTTCTTGCTCATTTCCCTTTGACATGATGATGTAGACAGAGCAATGCTTTACATGTTAAACTGCCGCAACATATCATGTAGACTCGTCAAATGTTTGACAATTTTGAAGTCTCTCTTTTGTTTACCATTAAAAAGGGGTTTGAGTGGGATTTCAACAAAGATTCCTTCTGTTAGCATATATTGTCACCAGCGACAAGTACACTGCATCAGGCTCTGTACAACCCTTTCTGTGATGAAGAAAGTGCGATTAAAAGATATTATCTATAACTCTCACCAATTTCTTTTGTTTTCCGTCAGGATGGCCGAGCGGTCTAAGGCGCTGCGTTCAGGTCGCAGTCTCCACTGGAGGCGTGGGTTCGAATCCCACTTCTGACATGTGGTTTTCTTGCTCAGTTGCCTGTAACATGATGATGTAAACGGAGCAATGCTTTACATCTTAAACTGCCGCAACATATCATGTAGACTCGTCAAATGTTTGACCATTTTGAAGTCTCTCTTTTGTTTACCATTAAAAAGGGGTTTGAGTGGGATTTCAACAAAGATTCCTTCTGTTAGCATATATTGTCACCAGCGACAAGTACACTGCATCAGGCTCTGTACAACCCTTTCTGTGATGAAGAAAGTGCGATTAAAAGATATTATCTATAACTCTCACCAATTTCTTTTGTTTTCCGTCAGGATGGCCGAGCGGTCTAAGGCGCTGCGTTCAGGTCGCAGTCTCCACTGGAGGCGTGGGTTCGAATCCCACTTCTGACATGTGGTTTTCTTGCTCATTTCCCTTTGACATGATGATGTAGACAGAGCAATGCTTTACATGTTAAACTGCCGCAACATATCATGTAGACTCGTCAAATGTTTGACAATTTTGAAGTCTCTCTTTTGTTTACCATTAAAAAGGGGTTTGAGTGGGATTTGAACAAAGATTCCTTCTGTTAGCATATATTGTCACCAGCGATCAGTACACTGCATCAGGCTCTGTACAACCCTTTCTGTGATGAAGAAAGTGCGATGTAGTGTTGTATGGAATGCATTAAAAGATATGATCTATAACTCTCACCAATTTCTTTTGTTTTCCGTCAGGATGGCCGAGCGGTCTAAGGCGCTGCGTTCAGGTCGCAGTCTCCACTGGAGGCGTGGGTTCGAATCCCACTTCTGACATGTGGTTTTCTTGCTCAGTTGCCTGTGACATGATGATGTAAACGGAGCAATGCTTTACATCTTAAACTGCCGCAACATATCATGTAGACTCGTCAAATGTTTGACCATTTTGAAGTCTCTCTTTTGTTTACCATTAAAAAGGGGTTTGAGTGGGATTTCAACAAAGATTCCTTCTGTTAGCATATATTGTCACCAGCGACAAGTACACTGCATCAGGCTCTGTACAACCCTTTCTGTGATGAAGAAAGTGCGATGTAGTGTTGTATGGAATGCATTACAAGATATGATCTATAACTCTCACCAATTTCTTTTGTTTTCCGTCAGGATGGCCGAGCGGTCTAAGGCGCTGCGTTCAGGTCGCAGTCTCCACTGGAGGCGTGGGTTCGAATCCCACTTCTGACATGTGGTTTTCTTGCTCAGTTGCCTGTGACATGATGATGTAAACGGAGCAATGCTTTACATGTTAAACTGCCGCAACATATCATGTAGACTCGTCAAATGTTTGACAATTTTGAAGTCTCTCTTTTGTTTACCATTAAAAAGGGGTTTGAGTGGGATTTGAACAAAGCTTCCTTCTGTTAGCATATATAGTAAGCAGCGATCAGTATACTGCATCAGGCCGTGTACAACCCTTTCTGTGATCAAGAAAGTGCTATGTAATGTTATATCGAATGCATTAAAAGATATAATCTATAACTCTCACCAATTTCTTTTGTTTTCCGTCAGGATGGCCGAGCGGTCTAAGGCGCTGCGTTCAGGTCGCAGTCTCCACTGGAGGCGTGGGTTCGAATCCCACTTCTGACATGTGGTTTTCTTGCTCAGTTGCCTGTGACATGATGATGTAAACGGAGCAATGCTTTACATGTTAAACTGCCGCAACATATCATGTAGACTCGTCAAATGTTTGACAATTTTGAAGTCTCTCTTTTGTTTACCATTAAAAAGGGGTTTGAGTGGGATTTGAACAAAGCTTCCTTCTGTTAGCATATATAGTAAGCAGCGATCAGTATACTGCATCAGGCCGTGTACAACCCTTTCTGTGATCAAGAAAGTGCTATGTAATGTTATATCGAATGCATTAAAAGATATAATCTATAACTCTCACCAATTTCTTTTGTTTTCCGTCAGGATGGCCGAGCGGTCTAAGGCGCTGCGTTCAGGTCGCAGTCTCCACTGGAGGCGTGGGTTCGAATCCCACTTCTGACATGTGGTTTTCTTGCTCATTTCCCTTTGACATGATGATGTAGACAGAGCAATGCTTTACATGTTAAACTGCCGCAACATATCATGTAGACTCGTCAAATGTTTGACAATTTTGAAGTCTCTCTTTTGTTTAACATTAAAAAGGGGTTTGAGTGGGATTTGAACAAAGCTTCCTTCTGTTAGCATATATTGTCACCAGCGACAAGTACACTGCATCAGGCTCTGTACAACCCTTTCTGTGATCAAGAAAGTGATATGTAATGTTATATCGAATGCATTAAAAGATATGATCTATAACTCTCACCAATTTCTTTTGTTTTCAGTCAGGATGGCCGAGCGGTCTAAGGCGCTGCGTTCAGGTCGCAGTCTCCACTGGAGGCGTGGGTTCGAATCCCACTTCTGACATGTGATTTTCTTGCTCAGTTCCCTTTGACATGATGATGTAAACGGAGCAATGCTTTACATGTTAAACTGCCGCAACATATCATGTAGACTCGTCAAATGTTTGACAATTTTGAAGTCTCTCTTTTGTTTACCATTAAAAAGGGGTTTGAGTGGGATTTCAACAAAGATTCCTTCTGTTAGCATATATTGTCACCAGCGACAAGTACACTGCATCAGGCTCTGTACAACCCTTTCTGTGATGAAGAAAGTGCGATGTAGTGTTGTATGGAATGCATTAAAAGATATGATCTATAGCTCTCACCAATTTCTTTTGTTTTCCGTCAGGATGGCCGAGCGGTCTAAGGCGCTGCGTTCAGGTCGCAGTCTCCACTAGAGGCGTGGGTTCGAATCCCACTTCTGACATGTGGTTTTCTTGCTCAGTTCCCTTTGACATGATGATGTAGACAGAGCAATGCTTTACATGTTAAACTGCCGCAACATATCATGTAGACTAGTCAAATGTTTGACAATTTTGAAGTCTCTCTTTTGTTTACCATTAAAAAGGGGTTTGAGTGGGATTTCAACAAAGATTCCTTCTGTTAGCATATATTGTCACCAGCGACAAGTACACTGCATCAGGCTCTGTACAACGCTTTCTGTGATGAAGAAAGTGCGATTAAAAGATATGATCTATAACTCTCACCAATTTCTTTTGTTTTCCGTCAGGATGGCCGAGCGGTCTAAGGCGCTGCGTTCAGGTCGCAGTCTCCACTGGAGGCGTGGGTTCGAATCCCACTTCTGACATGTGGTTTTCTTGCTCAGTTCCCTTTGACATGATGATGTAGACAGAGCAATGCTTTACATGTTAAACTGCCGCAACATATTATGTAGACTCGTCAAATGTTTGACAATTTTGAAGTCTCTCTTTTGTTTACAATTAAAAAGGGGTTTGAGTGGGATTTCAACAAAGATTCCTTCTGTTAGCATATATTGTCACCAGCGACAAGTACACTGCATCAGGCTCTGTACAACCCTTTCTGTGATGAAGAAAGTGCGATGTAGTGTTGTATGGAATGCATTAAAAGATATGATCTATAACTCTCACCAATTTCTTTTGTTTTCCGTCAGGATGGCCGAGCGGTCTAAGGCGCTGCGTTCAGGTCGCAGTCTCCACTGGAGGCGTGGGTTCGAATCCCACTTCTGACATGTGGTTTTCTTGCTCAGTTGCCTGTGACATGATGATGTAAACGGAGCAATGCTTTACATCTTAAACTGCCGCAACATATCATGTAGACTCGTCAAATGTTTGACCATTTTGAAGTCTCTCTTTTGTTTACAATTAAAAAGGGGTTTGAGTGGGATTTCAACAAAGATTCCTTCTGTTAGCATATATTGTCACCAGCGACAAGTACACTGCATCAGGCTCTGTACAACCCTTTCTGTGATGAAGAAAGTGCGATGTAGTGTTGTATGGAATGCATTAAAAGATATGATCTATAACTCTCACCAATTTCTTTTGTTTTCCGTCAGGATGGCCGAGCGGTCTAAGGCGCTGCGTTCAGGTCGCAGTCTCCACTGGAGGCGTGGGTTCGAATCCCACTTCTGACATGTGGTTTTCTTGCTCAGTTGCCTGTAACATGATGATGTAAACGGAGCAATGCTTTACATCTTAAACTGCCGCAACATATCATGTAGACTCGTCAAATGTTTGACCATTTTGAAGTCTCTCTTTTGTTTACCATTAAAAAGGGGTTTGAGTGGGATTTCAACAAAGATTCCTTCTGTTAGCATATATTGTCACCAGCGACAAGTACACTGCATCAGGCTCTGTACAACCCTTTCTGTGATGAAGAAAGTGCGATGTAGTGTTGTATGGAATGCATTAAAAGATATGATCTATAACTCTCACCAATTTCTTTTGTTTTCCGTCAGGATGGCCGAGCGGTCTAAGGCGCTGCGTTCAGGTCGCAGTCTCCACTGGAGGCGTGGGTTCGAATCTCACTTCTGACATGTGGTTTTCTTGCTCAGTTTCCTGTAACATGATGATGTAAACGGAGCAATGCTTTACATCTTAAACTGCCGCAACATATCATGTAGACTCGTCAAATGTTTGACCATTTTGAAGTCTCTCTTTTGTTTACCATTAAAAAGGGGTTTGAGTGGGATTTCAACAAAGATTCCTTCTGTTAGCATATATTGTCACCAGCGACAAGTACACTGCATCAGGCTCTGTACAACGCTTTCTGTGATGAAGAAAGTGCGATGTAGTGTTGTATGGAATGCATTGAAAGATATGATCTATAGCTCTCACCAATTTCTTTTGTTTTCCGTCAGGATGGCCGAGCGGTCTAAGGCGCTGCGTTCAGGTCGCAGTCTCCACTGGAGGCGTGGGTTCGAATCCCACTTCTGACATGTGGTTTTCTTGCTCAGTTTCCTGTAACATGATGATGTAAACGGAGCAATGCTTTACATGTTAAACTGCCGCAACATATCATGTAGACTCGTCAAATGTTTGACAATTTTGAAGTCTCTCTTTTGTTTACCATTAAAAAGGGGTTTGAGTGGGATTTGAACAAAGCTTCCTTCTGTTAGCATATATAGTAAGCAGCGATCAGTATACTGCATCAGGCCGTGTACAACCCTTTCTGTGATCAAGAAAGTGCTATGTAATGTTATATCGAATGCATTAAAAGATATAATCTATAACTCTCACCAATTTCTTTTGTTTTCCGTCAGGATGGCCGAGCGGTCTAAGGCGCTGCGTTCAGGTCGCAGTCTCCACTGGAGGCGTGGGTTCGAATCCCACTTCTGACATGTTGTTTTCTTGCTCATTTCCCTTTGACATGATGATGTAGACAGAGCAATGCTTTACATGTTAAACTGCCGCAACATATCACGTAGACTCGTCAAATGTTTGACAATTTTGAAGTCTCTCTTTTGTTTACCATTAAAAAGGGGTTTGAGTGGGATTTGAACAAAGATTCCTTCTGTTAGCATATATTGTCACCAGCGATCAGTACACTGCATCAGGCTCTGTACAACCCTTTCTGTGATGAAGAAAGTGCGATGTAGTGTTGTATGGAATGCATTAAAAGATATGATCTATAACTCTCACCAATTTCTTTTGTTTTCCGTCAGGATGGCCGAGCGGTCTAAGGCGCTGCGTTCAGGTCGCAGTCTCCACTGGAGGCGTGGGTTCGAATCCCACTTCTGACATGTGGTTTTCTTGCTCAGTTGCCTGTGACATGATGATGTAAACGGAGCAATGCTTTACATCTTAAACTGCCGCAACATATCATGTAGACTCGTCAAATGTTTGACCATTTTGAAGTCTCTCTTTTGTTTACCATTAAAAAGGGGTTTGAGTGGGATTTCAACAAAGATTCCTTCTGTTAGCATATATTGTCACCAGCGACAAGTACACTGCATCAGGCTCTGTACAACCCTTTCTGTGATGAAGAAAGTGCGATGTAGTGTTGTATGGAATGCATTAAAAGATATGATCTATAACTCTCACCAATTTCTTTTGTTTTCCGTCAGGATGGCCGAGCGGTCTAAGGCGCTGCGTTCAGGTCGCAGTCTCCACTGGAGGCGTGGGTTCGAATCCCACTTCTGACATGTGGTTTTCTTGCTCAGTTTCCTGTAACATGATGATGTAAACGGAGCAATGCTTTACATCTTAAACTGCCGCAACATATCATGTAGACTCGTCAAATGTTTGACCATTTTGAAGTCTCTATTTTGTTTACCATTAAAAAGGGGTTTGAGTGGGATTTCAACAAAGATTCCTTCTGTTAGCATATATTGTCACCAGCGACAAGTACACTGCATCAGGCTCTGTACAACCCTTTCTGTGATGAAGAAAGTGCGATGTAGTGTTGTATGGAATGCATTAAAAGATATGATCTATAACTCTCACCAATTTCTTTTGTTTTCCGTCAGGATGGCCGAGCGGTCTAAGGCGCTGCGTTCAGGTCGCAGTCTCCACTGGAGGCGTGGGTTCGAATCCCACTTCTGACATGTGGTTTTCTTGCTCAGTTTCCTGTAACATGATGATGTAAACGGAGCAATGCTTTACATCTTAAACTGCCGCAACATATCATGTAGACTCGTCAAATGTTTGACCATTTTGAAGTCTCTCTTTTGTTTACCATTAAAAAGGGGTTTAAGTGGGATTTCAACAAAGATTCCTTCTGTTAGCATATATTGTCACCAGCGACAAGTACACTGCATCAGGCTCTGTACAACGCTTTCTGTGATGAAGAAAGTGCGATGTAGTGTTGTATGGAATGCATTGAAAGATATGATCTATAGCTCTCACCAATTTCTTTTGTTTTCCGTCAGGATGGCCGAGCGGTCTAAGGCGCTGCGTTCAGGTCGCAGTCTCCACTGGAGGCGTGGGTTCGAATCCCACTTCTGACATGTGGTTTTCTTGCTCAGTTTCCTGTAACATGATGATGTAAACGGAGCAATGCTTTACATGTTAAACTGCCGCAACATATCATGTAGACTCGTCAAATGTTTGACAATTTTGAAGTCTCTCTTTTGTTTACCATTAAAAAGGGGTTTGAGTGGGATTTGAACAAAGCTTCCTTCTGTTAGCATATATAGTAAGCAGCGATCAGTATACTGCATCAGGCCGTGTACAACCCTTTCTGTGATCAAGAAAGTGCTATGTAATGTTATATCGAATGCATTAAAAGATATAATCTATAACTCTCACCAATTTCTTTTGTTTTCCGTCAGGATGGCCGAGCGGTCTAAGGCGCTGCGTTCAGGTCGCAGTCTCCACTGGAGGCGTGGGTTCGAATCCCACTTCTGACATGTGGTTTTCTTGCTCATTTCCCTTTGACATGATGATGTAGACAGAGCAATGCTTTACATGTTAAACTGCCGCAACATATCACGTAGACTCGTCAAATGTTTGACAATTTTGAAGTCTCTCTTTTGTTTACCATTAAAAAGGGGTTTGAGTGGGATTTGAACAAAGATTCCTTCTGTTAGCATATATTGTCACCAGCGATCAGTACACTGCATCAGGCTCTGTACAACCCTTTCTGTGATGAAGAAAGTGCGATGTAGTGTTGTATGGAATGCATTAAAAGATATGATCTATAACTCTCACCAATTTCTTTTGTTTTCCGTCAGGATGGCCGAGCGGTCTAAGGCGCTGCGTTCAGGTCGCAGTCTCCACTGGAGGCGTGGGTTCGAATCCCACTTCTGACATGTGGTTTTCTTGCTCAGTTGCCTGTGACATGATGATGTAAACGGAGCAATGCTTTACATCTTAAACTGCCGCAACATATCATGTAGACTCGTCAAATGTTTGACCATTTTGAAGTCTCTCTTTTGTTTACCATTAAAAAGGGGTTTGAGTGGGATTTCAACAAAGATTCCTTCTGTTAGCATACTGTATATTGTCACCAGCGACAAGTACACTGCATCAGGCTCTGTACAACCCTTTCTGTGATAAAGAAAGTGCGATTAAAAGATATGATCTATAACTCTCACCAATTTCTTTTGTTTTCCGTCAGGATGGCCGAGCGGTCTAAGGCGCTGCGTTCAGGTCGCAGTCTCCACTGGAGGCGTGGGTTCGAATCCCACTTCTGACATGTGGTTTTCTTGCTCAGTTGCCTGTGACATGATGATGTAAACGGAGCAATGCTTTACATCTTAAACTGCCGCAACATATCATGTAGACTCGTCAAATGTTTGACCATTTTAAAGTCTCTCTTTTGTTTACAATTAAAAAGGGGTTTGAGTGGGATTTCAACAAAGATTCCTTCTGTTAGCATATATTGTCACCAGCGACAAGTACACTGCATCAGGCTCTGTACAACCCTTTCTGTGATGAAGAAAGTGCGATGTAGTGTTGTATGGAATGCATTAAAAGATATGATCTATAACTCTCACCAATTTCTTTTGTTTTCCGTCAGGATGGCCGAGCGGTCTAAGGCGCTGCGTTCAGGTCGCAGTCTCCACTGGAGGCGTGGGTTCGAATCCCACTTCTGACATGTGGTTTTCTTGCTCAGTTGCCTGTAACATGATGATGTAAACGGAGCAATGCTTTACATCTTAAACTGCCGCAACATATCATGTAGACTCGTCAAATGTTTGACCATTTTGAAGTCTCTCTTTTGTTTACCATTAAAAAGGGGTTTGAGTGGGATTTCAACAAAGATTCCTTCTGTTAGCATATATTGTCACCAGCGACAAGTACACTGCATCAGGCTCTGTACAACCCTTTCTGTGATGAAGAAAGTGCGATGTAGTGTTGTATGGAATGCATTAAAAGATATGATCTATAACTCTCACCAATTTCTTTTGTTTTCCGTCAGGATGGCCGAGCGGTCTAAGGCGCTGCGTTCAGGTCGCAGTCTCCACTGGAGGCGTGGGTTCGAATCTCACTTCTGACATGTGGTTTTCTTGCTCAGTTTCCTGTAACATGATGATGTAAACGGAGCAATGCTTTACATCTTAAACTGCCGCAACATATCATGTAGACTCGTCAAATGTTTGACCATTTTGAAGTCTCTCTTTTGTTTACCATTAAAAAGGGGTTTGAGTGGGATTTCAACAAAGATTCCTTCTGTTAGCATATATTGTCACCAGCGACAAGTACACTGCATCAGGCTCTGTACAACGCTTTCTGTGATGAAGAAAGTGCGATGTAGTGTTGTATGGAATGCATTGAAAGATATGATCTATAGCTCTCACCAATTTCTTTTGTTTTCCGTCAGGATGGCCGAGCGGTCTAAGGCGCTGCGTTCAGGTCGCAGTCTCCACTGGAGGCGTGGGTTCGAATCCCACTTCTGACATGTGGTTTTCTTGCTCAGTTTCCTGTAACATGATGATGTAAACGGAGCAATGCTTTACATGTTAAACTGCCGCAACATATCATGTAGACTCGTCAAATGTTTGACAATTTTGAAGTCTCTCTTTTGTTTACCATTAAAAAGGGGTTTGAGTGGGATTTGAACAAAGCTTCCTTCTGTTAGCATATATAGTAAGCAGCGATCAGTATACTGCATCAGGCCGTGTACAACCCTTTCTGTGATCAAGAAAGTGCTATGTAATGTTATATCGAATGCATTAAAAGATATAATCTATAACTCTCACCAATTTCTTTTGTTTTCCGTCAGGATGGCCGAGCGGTCTAAGGCGCTGCGTTCAGGTCGCAGTCTCCACTGGAGGCGTGGGTTCGAATCCCACTTCTGACATGTTGTTTTCTTGCTCATTTCCCTTTGACATGATGATGTAGACAGAGCAATGCTTTACATGTTAAACTGCCGCAACATATCACGTAGACTCGTCAAATGTTTGACAATTTTGAAGTCTCTCTTTTGTTTACCATTAAAAAGGGGTTTGAGTGGGATTTGAACAAAGATTCCTTCTGTTAGCATATATTGTCACCAGCGATCAGTACACTGCATCAGGCTCTGTACAACCCTTTCTGTGATGAAGAAAGTGTGATGTAGTGTTGTATGGAATGCATTAAAAGATATGATCTATAACTCTCACCAATTTCTTTTGTTTTCCGTCAGGATGGCCGAGCGGTCTAAGGCGCTGCGTTCAGGTCGCAGTCTCCACTGGAGGCGTGGGTTCGAATCCCACTTCTGACATGTGGTTTTCTTGCTCAGTTGCCTGTGACATGATGATGTAAACGGAGCAATGCTTTACATCTTAAACTGCCGCAACATATCATGTAGACTCGTCAAATGTTTGACCATTTTGAAGTCTCTCTTTTGTTTACCATTAAAAAGGGGTTTGAGTGGGATTTCAACAAAGATTCCTTCTGTTAGCATATATTGTCACCAGCGACAAGTACACTGCATCAGGCTCTGTACAACCCTTTCTGTGATGAAGAAAGTGCGATGTAGTGTTGTATGGAATGCATTAAAAGATATGATCTATAACTCTCACCAATTTCTTTTGTTTTCCGTCAGGATGGCCGAGCGGTCTAAGGCGCTGCGTTCAGGTCGCAGTCTCCACTGGAGGCGTGGGTTCGAATCCCACTTCTGACATGTGGTTTTCTTGCTCAGTTTCCTGTAACATGATGATGTAAACGGAGCAATGCTTTACATCTTAAACTGCCGCAACATATCATGTAGACTCGTCAAATGTTTGACCATTTTGAAGTCTCTATTTTGTTTACCATTAAAAAGGGGTTTGAGTGGGATTTCAACAAAGATTCCTTCTGTTAGCATATATTGTCACCAGCGACAAGTACACTGCATCAGGCTCTGTACAACCCTTTCTGTGATGAAGAAAGTGCGATGTAGTGTTGTATGGAATGCATTAAAAGATATGATCTATAACTCTCACCAATTTCTTTTGTTTTCCGTCAGGATGGCCGAGCGGTCTAAGGCGCTGCGTTCAGGTCGCAGTCTCCACTGGAGGCGTGGGTTCGAATCCCACTTCTGACATGTGGTTTTCTTGCTCAGTTTCCTGTAACATGATGATGTAAACGGAGCAATGCTTTACATCTTAAACTGCCGCAACATATCATGTAGACTCGTCAAATGTTTGACCATTTTGAAGTCTCTCTTTTGTTTACCATTAAAAAGGGGTTTAAGTGGGATTTCAACAAAGATTCCTTCTGTTAGCATATATTGTCACCAGCGACAAGTACACTGCATCAGGCTCTGTACAACGCTTTCTGTGATGAAGAAAGTGCGATGTAGTGTTGTATGGAATGCATTGAAAGATATGATCTATAGCTCTCACCAATTTCTTTTGTTTTCCGTCAGGATGGCCGAGCGGTCTAAGGCGCTGCGTTCAGGTCGCAGTCTCCACTGGAGGCGTGGGTTCGAATCCCACTTCT
The DNA here is from genome assembly GCF_949316345.1 of Pungitius pungitius. Taxonomy (NCBI): domain Eukaryota; kingdom Metazoa; phylum Chordata; class Actinopteri; order Perciformes; family Gasterosteidae; genus Pungitius; species Pungitius pungitius. The sequence goes on from NC_084904.1 coordinate 6,707,879, forward strand.
GACATGTGGTTTTCTTGCTCAGTTTCCTGTAACATGATGATGTAAACGGAGCAATGCTTTACATGTTAAACTGCCGCAACATATCATGTAGACTCGTCAAATGTTTGACAATTTTGAAGTCTCTCTTTTGTTTACCATTAAAAAGGGGTTTGAGTGGGATTTGAACAAAGCTTCCTTCTGTTAGCATATATAGTAAGCAGCGATCAGTATACTGCATCAGGCCGTGTACAACCCTTTCTGTGATCAAGAAAGTGCTATGTAATGTTATATCGAATGCATTAAAAGATATAATCTATAACTCTCACCAATTTCTTTTGTTTTCCGTCAGGATGGCCGAGCGGTCTAAGGCGCTGCGTTCAGGTCGCAGTCTCCACTGGAGGCGTGGGTTCGAATCCCACTTCTGACATGTGGTTTTCTTGCTCATTTCCCTTTGACATGATGATGTAGACAGAGCAATGCTTTACATGTTAAACTGCCGCAACATATCACGTAGACTCGTCAAATGTTTGACAATTTTGAAGTCTCTCTTTTGTTTACCATTAAAAAGGGGTTTGAGTGGGATTTGAACAAAGATTCCTTCTGTTAGCATATATTGTCACCAGCGATCAGTACACTGCATCAGGCTCTGTACAACCCTTTCTGTGATGAAGAAAGTGCGATGTAGTGTTGTATGGAATGCATTAAAAGATATGATCTATAACTCTCACCAATTTCTTTTGTTTTCCGTCAGGATGGCCGAGCGGTCTAAGGCGCTGCGTTCAGGTCGCAGTCTCCACTGGAGGCGTGGGTTCGAATCCCACTTCTGACATGTGGTTTTCTTGCTCAGTTGCCTGTGACATGATGATGTAAACGGAGCAATGCTTTACATCTTAAACTGCCGCAACATATCATGTAGACTCGTCAAATGTTTGACCATTTTGAAGTCTCTCTTTTGTTTACCATTAAAAAGGGGTTTGAGTGGGATTTCAACAAAGATTCCTTCTGTTAGCATACACTCACCGGCCACTTTATTAGGTACACCTGTCCAACTGCTCGTTAACACTTAATTTCTAAGCAGCCAATCACATGGCGGCAACTCAGTGCATTTAGGCATGTAGACATTGTCAAGACAATCTCCTGCAGTTCAAACCGAGCATCAGTATGGGGAAGAAAGGTGATTTGAGTGACTTTGAACGTGGCATGATTGTTGGTGCCAGAAGGGCTGGTCTGAGTATTTCAGAAACTGCTAATCTACTGGGATTTTCACGCACAACCATCTCTAGGGTTTACAGAGAATGGTCCGAAAAAGAAAAAACATCCAGTGAGCGGCAGTTCTGTGGGCGGAAATGCCTTGTTGATGCCAGAGGTCAGAGGAGAATGGCCAGACTGGTTCGAGCTGATAGAAGGGCAACAGTGACTCAAATAACCACCCGTTACAACCAAGGTGGGCATAAGAGCATCTCTGAACGCACAGTACGTCCAACTTTGAGGCAGATGGGCTACAGCAGCAGAAGACCACACCGGGTGCCACTCCTTTCAGCTAAGAACAGGAAACTGAGGCTACAATTTGCACAAGCTCATCGAAATTGGACAATAGAAGATTGGAAAAACATTGCCTGGTCTGATGAGACCATTTGGATGGTAGGGTCAGAATTTGGCGTCTACAACATGAAAGCATGGATCCATCCTGCCTTGTATCAATGGTTCAGGCTGGTGGTGGTGGTGTCATGGTGTGGGGAATATTTTCTTGGCACTCTTTGGGCCCCTTGGTACCAATTGAGCATCGTTGCAACGCCACAGCCTACCTGAGTATTGTTGCTGACCATGTCCATCCCTTTATGACCACAATGTACCCAACTTCTGATGGCTACTTTCAGCAGGATAATGCACCATGTCATAAAGCTGGAATCATCTCAGACTGGTTTCTTGAACATGACAATGAGTTCGCTGTACTCAAATGGCCTCCACAATCACCAGATCTCAATCCAATAGAGCATCTTTGGGATGTGGTGGAACGGGAGATTCGCATCATGGATGTGCAGCCGACAAATCTGCGGCAACTGTGTGATGCCATCATGTCAATATGGACCAAACTCCCTGAGGAATGCTTCCAGCACCTTGTTGAATCTATGCCACGAAGAATTGAGGCAGTTCTGAAGGCAAAAGGGGGTCCAACCCGTTACTAGCATGGGGTACCTAATAAAGTGGCCGGTGAGTGTATATTGTCACCAGCGACAAGTACACTGCATCAGGCTCTGTACAACCCTTTCTGTGATGAAGAAAGTGCGATGTAGTGTTGTATGGAATGCATTAAAAGATATGATCTATAACTCTCACCAATTTCTTTTGTTTTCCGTCAGGATGGCCGAGCGGTCTAAGGCGCTGCGTTCAGGTCGCAGTCTCCACTGGAGGCGTGGGTTCGAATCCCACTTCTGACATGTGGTTTTCTTGCTCAGTTTCCTGTAACATGATGATGTAAACGGAGCAATGCTTTACATCTTAAACTGCCGCAACATATCATGTAGACTCGTCAAATGTTTGACCATTTTGAAGTCTCTCTTTTGTTTACCATTAAAAAGGGGTTTAAGTGGGATTTCAACAAAGATTCCTTCTGTTAGCATATATTGTCACCAGCGACAAGTACACTGCATCAGGCTCTGTACAACGCTTTCTGTGATGAAGAAAGTGCGATGTAGTGTTGTATGGAATGCATTGAAAGATATGATCTATAGCTCTCACCAATTTCTTTTGTTTTCCGTCAGGATGGCCGAGCGGTCTAAGGCGCTGCGTTCAGGTCGCAGTCTCCACTGGAGGCGTGGGTTCGAATCCCACTTCTGACATGTGGTTTTCTTGCTCATTTCCCTTTGACATGATGATGTAGACAGAGCAATGCTTTACATGTTAAACTGCCGCAACATATCACGTAGACTCGTCAAATGTTTGACAATTTTGAAGTCTCTCTTTTGTTTACCATTAAAAAGGGGTTTGAGTGGGATTTGAACAAAGATTCCTTCTGTTAGCATATATTGTCACCAGCGATCAGTACACTGCATCAGGCTCTGTACAACCCTTTCTGTGATGAAGAAAGTGCGATGTAGTGTTGTATGGAATGCATTAAAAGATATGATCTATAACTCTCACCAATTACTTTTGTTTTCCGTCAGGATGGCCGAGCGGTCTAAGGCGCTGCGTTCAGGTCGCAGTCTCCACTGGAGGCGTGGGTTCGAATCCCACTTCTGACATGTGGTTTTCTTGCTCAGTTGCCTGTGACATGATGATGTAAACGGAGCAATGCTTTACATCTTAAACTGCCGCAACATATCATGTAGACTCGTCAAATGTTTGACCATTTTGAAGTCTCTCTTTTGTTTACCATTAAAAAGGGGTTTGAGTGGGATTTCAACAAAGCTTCCTTCTGTTAGCATATATAGTAAGCAGCAATCAGTATACTGCATCAGGCTGTGTACAACCCTTTCTGTGATCAAGAAAGTGCGATGTAGTGTTGTATGGAATGCATTGAAAGATATGATCTATAGCTCTCACCAATTTCTTTTGTTTTCCGTCAGGATGGCCGAGTGGTCTAAGGCGCTGCGTTCAGGTCGCAGTCTCCACTGGAGGCGTGGGTTCGAATCCCACTTCTGACATGTGGTTTTCTTGCTCAGTTCCCTTTGACATGATGATGTAGACAGAGCAATGCTTTACATGTTAAACTGCCGCAACATATCATGTAGACTAGTCAAATGTTTGACAATTTTGAAGTCTCTCTTTTGTTTACCATTAAAAAGGGGTTTGAGTGGGATTTGAACAAAGATTCCTTCTGTTAGCATATATAGTAAGCAGCGATCAGTATACTGCATCAGGCTGTGTACAACCCTTTCTGTGATCAAGAAAGTGCTATGTAATGTTATATCGAATGCATTAAAAGATATGATCTATAACTCTCACCAATTTCTTTTGTTTTCCGTCAGGATGGCCGAGCGGTCTAAGGCGCTGCGTTCAGGTCGCAGTCTCCACTGGAGGCGTGCGTTCGAATCCCACTTCTGACATGTGGTTTTCTTGCTCAGTTGCCTGTGACATGATGATGTAAACGGAGCAATGCTTTACATGTTAAACTGCCGCAACATATCATGTAGACTCGTCAAATGTTTGACAATTTTGAAGTCTCTCTTTTGTTTACCATTAAAAAGGGGTTTGAGTGGGATTTGAACAAAGCTTCCTTCTGTTAGCATATATTGTCACCAGCGACAAGTACACTGCATCAGGCTCTGTACAACGCTTTCTGTGATGAAGAAAGTGCGATTAAAAGATATGATCTATAACTCTCACCAATTTCGTTTGTTTTCTGTCAGGATGGCCGAGCGGTCTAAGGCGCTGCGTTCAGGTCGCAGTCTCCCCTGGAGGCGTGGGTTCGAATCCCACTTCTGACATGTGGTTTTCTTGCTCAGTTCCCTTTGACATGATGATGTAGACAGAGCAATGCTTTACATGTTAAACTGCCGCAACATATCATGTAGACTAGTCAAATGTTTGACAATTTTGAAGTCTCTCTTTTGTTTACCATTAAAAAGGGGTTTGAGTGGGATTTGAACAAAGATTCCTTCTGTTAGCATATATAGTAAGCAGCGATCAGTATACTGCATCAGGCTGTGTACAACCCTTTCTGTGATCAAGAAAGTGCTATGTAATGTTATATCGAATGCATTAAAAGATATGATCTATAACTCTCACCAATTTCTTTTGTTTTCCGTCAGGATGGCCGAGCGGTCTAAGGCGCTGCGTTCAGGTCGCAGTCTCCACTGGAGGCGTGCGTTCGAATCCCACTTCTGACATGTGGTTTTCTTGCTCAGTTGCCTGTGACATGATGATGTAAACGGAGCAATGCTTTACATGTTAAACTGCCGCAACATATCATGTAGACTCGTCAAATGTTTGACAATTTTGAAGTCTCTCTTTTGTTTACCATTAAAAAGGGGTTTGAGTGGGATTTGAACAAAGCTTCCTTCTGTTAGCATATATTGTCACCAGCGACAAGTACACTGCATCAGGCTCTGTACAACGCTTTCTGTGATGAAGAAAGTGCGATTAAAAGATATGATCTATAACTCTCACCAATTTCTTTTGTTTTCTGTCAGGATGGCCGAGCGGTCTAAGGCGCTGCGTTCAGGTCGCAGTCTCCCCTGGAGGCGTGGGTTCGAATCCCACTTCTGACATGTGGTTTTCTTGCTCAGTTCCCTTTGACATGATGATGTAGACAGAGCAATGCTTTACATGTTAAACTGCCGCAACATATCATGTAGACTAGTCAAATGTTTGACAATTTTGAAGTCTCTCTTTTGTTTACCATTAAAAAGGGGTTTGAGTGGGATTTGAACAAAGATTCCTTCTGTTAGCATATATAGTAAGCAGCGATCAGTATACTGCATCAGGCTGTGTACAACCCTTTCTGTGATCAAGAAAGTGCTATGTAATGTTATATCGAATGCATTAAAAGATATGATCTATAACTCTCACCAATTTCTTTTGTTTTCCGTCAGGATGGCCGAGCGGTCTAAGGCGCTGCGTTCAGGTCGCAGTCTCCACTGGAGGCGTGCGTTCGAATCCCACTTCTGACATGTGGTTTTCTTGCTCAGTTGCCTGTGACATGATGATGTAAACGGAGCAATGCTTTACATGTTAAACTGCCGCAACATATCATGTAGACTCGTCAAATGTTTGACAATTTTGAAGTCTCTCTTTTGTTTACCATTAAAAAGGGGTTTGAGTGGGATTTGAACAAAGCTTCCTTCTGTTAGCATATATTGTCACCAGCGACAAGTACACTGCATCAGGCTCTGTACAACGCTTTCTGTGATGAAGAAAGTGCGATTAAAAGATATGATCTATAACTCTCCAATTTCTTTTGTTTTCTGTCAGGATGGCCGAGCGGTCTAAGGCGCTGCGTTCAGGTCGCAGTCTCCCCTGGAGGCGTGGGTTCGAATCCCACTTCTGACATGTGGTTTTCTTGCTCATTTCCCTTTGACATGATGATGTAGACAGAGCAATGCTTTACATGTTAAACTGCCGCAACATATCATGTAGACTAGTCAAATGTTTGACAATTTTGAAGTCTCTCTTTTGTTTACCATTAAAAAGGGGTTTGAGTGGGATTTCAACAAAGATTCCTTCTGTTAGCATATATTGTCACCAGCGACAAGTACACTGCATCAGGCTCTGTACAACGCTTTCTGTGATGAAGAAAGTGCGATTAAAAGATATGATCTATAACTCTCACCAATTTCTTTTGTTTTCCGTCAGGATGGCCGAGCGGTCTAAGGCGCTGCGTTCAGGTCGCAGTCTCCACTGGAGGCGTGCGTTCGAATCCCACTTCTGACATGTGGTTTTCTTGCTCAGTTGCCTGTGACATGATGATGTAAACGGAGCAATGCTTTACATGTTAAACTGCCGCAACATATCATGTAGACTCGTCAAATGTTTGACAATTTTGAAGTCTCTCTTTTGTTTACCATTAAAAAGGGGTTTGAGTGGGATTTGAACAAAGCTTCCTTCTGTTAGCATATATTGTCACCAGCGACAAGTACACTGCATCAGGCTCTGTACAACGCTTTCTGTGATGAAGAAAGTGCGATTAAAAGATATGATCTATAACTCTCACCAATTTCTTTTGTTTTCTGTCAGGATGGCCGAGCGGTCTAAGGCGCTGCGTTCAGGTCGCAGTCTCCCCTGGAGGCGTGGGTTCGAATCCCACTTCTGACATGTGGTTTTCTTGCTCAGTTCCCTTTGACATGATGATGTAGACAGAGCAATGCTTTACATGTTAAACTGCCGCAACATATCATGTAGACTAGTCAAATGTTTGACAATTTTGAAGTCTCTCTTTTGTTTACCATTAAAAAGGGGTTTGAGTGGGATTTCAACAAAGATTCCTTCTGTTAGCATATATTGTCACCAGCGACAAGTACACTGCATCAGGCTCTGTACAACGCTTTCTGTGATGAAGAAAGTGCGATTAAAAGATATGATCTATAACTCTCACCAATTTCTTTTGTTTTCCGTCAGGATGGCCGAGCGGTCTAAGGCGCTGCGTTCAGGTCGCAGTCTCGACTGGAGGCGTGGGTTCGAATCCCACTTCTGACATGTGGTTTTCTTGCTCAGTTGCCTGTAACATGATGATGTAAACGGAGCAATGCTTTACATCTTAAACTGCCGCAACATATCATGTAGACTCGTCAAATGTTTGACCATTTTGAAGTCTCTCTTTTGTTTACCATTAAAAAGGGGTTTGAGTGGGATTTCAACAAAGATTCCTTCTGTTAGCATATATTGTCACCAGCGACAAGTACACTGCATCAGGCTCTGTACAACCCTTTCTGTGATGAAGAAAGTGCGATGTAGTGTTGTATGGAATGCATTAAAAGATATGATCTATAACTCTCACCAATTTCTTTTGTTTTCCGTCAGGATGGCCGAGCGGTCTAAGGCGCTGCGTTCAGGTCGCAGTCTCCACTGGAGGCGTGGGTTCGAATCTCACTTCTGACATGTGGTTTTCTTGCTCAGTTTCCTGTAACATGATGATGTAAACGGAGCAATGCTTTACATCTTAAACTGCCGCAACATATCATGTAGACTCGTCAAATGTTTGACCATTTTGAAGTCTCTCTTTTGTTTACCATTAAAAAGGGGTTTGAGTGGGATTTCAACAAAGATTCCTTCTGTTAGCATATATTGTCACCAGCGACAAGTACACTGCATCAGGCTCTGTACAACGCTTTCTGTGATGAAGAAAGTGCGATGTAGTGTTGTATAGAATGCATTGAAAGATATGATCTATAGCTCTCACCAATTTCTTTTGTTTTCCGTCAGGATGGCCGAGCGGTCTAAGGCGCTGCGTTCAGGTCGCAGTCTCCACTGGAGGCGTGGGTTCGAATCCCACTTCTGACATGTGGTTTTCTTGCTCAGTTTCCTGTAACATGATGATGTAAACGGAGCAATGCTTTACATGTTAAACTGCCGCAACATATCATGTAGACTCGTCAAATGTTTGACAATTTTGAAGTCTCTCTTTTGTTTACCATTAAAAAGGGGTTTGAGTGGGATTTGAACAAAGCTTCCTTCTGTTAGCATATATAGTAAGCAGCGATCAGTATACTGCATCAGGCCGTGTACAACCCTTTCTGTGATCAAGAAAGTGCTATGTAATGTTATATCGAATGCATTAAAAGATATAATCTATAACTCTCACCAATTTCTTTTGTTTTCCGTCAGGATGGCCGAGCGGTCTAAGGCGCTGCGTTTAGGTCGCAGTCTCCACTGGAGGCGTGGGTTCGAATCCCACTTCTGACATGTGGTTTTCTTGCTCATTTCCCTTTGACATGATGATGTAGACAGAGCAATGCTTTACATGTTAAACTGCCGCAACATATCACGTAGACTCGTCAAATGTTTGACAATTTTGAAGTCTCTCTTTTGTTTACCATTAAAAAGGGGTTTGAGTGGGATTTGAACAAAGATTCCTTCTGTTAGCATATATTGTCACCAGCGATCAGTACACTGCATCAGGCTCTGTACAACCCTTTCTGTGATGAAGAAAGTGCGATGTAGTGTTGTATGGAATGCATTAAAAGATATGATCTATAACTCTCACCAATTTCTTTTGTTTTCCGTCAGGATGGCCGAGCGGTCTAAGGCGCTGCGTTCAGGTCGCAGTCTCCACTGGAGGCGTGGGTTCGAATCCCACTTCTGACATGTGGTTTTCTTGCTCAGTTGCCTGTGACATGATGATGTAAACGGAGCAATGCTTTACATCTTAAACTGCCGCAACATATCATGTAGACTCGTCAAATGTTTGACCATTTTGAAGTCTCTCTTTTGTTTACCATTAAAAAGGGGTTTGAGTGGGATTTCAACAAAGATTCCTTCTGTTAGCATATATTGTCACCAGCGACAAGTACACTGCATCAGGCTCTGTACAACCCTTTCTGTGATGAAGAAAGTGCGATGTAGTGTTGTATGGAATGCATTAAAAGATATGATCTATAACTCTCACCAATTTCTTTTGTTTTCCGTCAGGATGGCCGAGCGGTCTAAGGCGCTGCGTTCAGGTCGCAGTCTCCACTGGAGGCGTGGGTTCGAATCCCACTTCTGACATGTGGTTTTCTTGCTCAGTTTCCTGTAACATGATGATGTAAACGGAGCAATGCTTTACATCTTAAACTGCCGCAACATATCATGTAGACTCGTCAAATGTTTGACCATTTTGAAGTCTCTCTTTTGTTTACCATTAAAAAGGGGTTTAAGTGGGATTTCAACAAAGATTCCTTCTGTTAGCATATATTGTCACCAGCGACAAGTACACTGCATCAGGCTCTGTACAACGCTTTCTGTGATGAAGAAAGTGCGATGTAGTGTTGTATGGAATGCATTGAAAGATATGATCTATAGCTCTCACCAATTTCTTTTGTTTTCCGTCAGGATGGCCGAGCGGTCTAAGGCGCTGCGTTCAGGTCGCAGTCTCCACTGGAGGCGTGGGTTCGAATCCCACTTCTGACATGTGGTTTTCTTGCTCAGTTTCCTGTAACATGATGATGTAAACGGAGCAATGCTTTACATGTTAAACTGCCGCAACATATCATGTAGACTCGTCAAATGTTTGACAATTTTGAAGTCTCTCTTTTGTTTACCATTAAAAAGGGGTTTGAGTGGGATTTGAACAAAGATTCCTTCTGTTAGCATATATAGTAAGCTAGCGATCAGTATACTGCATCAGGCTGTGTACAACCCTTTCTGTGATCAAGAAAGTGCTATGTAATGTTATATCGAATGCATTAAAAGATATGATCTATAACTCTCACCAATTTCTTTTGTTTTCCGTCAGGATGGCCGAGCGGTCTAAGGCGCTGCGTTCAGGTCGCAGTCTCCACTGGAGGCGTGCGTTCGAATCCCACTTCTGACATGTGGTTTTCTTGCTCAGTTGCCTGTGACATGATGATGTAAACGGAGCAATGCTTTACATGTTAAACTGCCGCAACATATCATGTAGACTCGTCAAATGTTTGACAATTTTGAAGTCTCTCTTTTGTTTACCATTAAAAAGGGGTTTGAGTGGGATTTCAACAAAGATTCCTTCTGTTAGCATATATTGTCACCAGCGACAAGTACACTGCATCAGGCTCTGTACAACCCTTTCTGTGATCAAGAAAGTGCTATGTAATGTTATATCGAATGCATTAAAAGATATGATCTATAACTCTCACCAATTTCTTTTGTTTTCCGTCAGGATGGCCGAGCGGTCTAAGGCGCTGCGTTCAGGTCGCAGTCTCCACTGGAGGCGTGCGTTCGAATCCCACTTCTGACATGTGGTTTTCTTGCTCAGTTGCCTGTGACATGATGATGTAAACGGAGCAATGCTTTACATGTTAAACTGCCGCAACATATCATGTAGACTCGTCAAATGTTTGACAATTTTGAAGTCTCTCTTTTGTTTACCATTAAAAAGGGGTTTGAGTGGTATTTGAACAAAGATTCCTTCTGTTAGCATATATAGTAAGCAGCGATCAGTATACTGCATCAGGCTGTGTACAACCCTTTCTGTGACGAAGAAAGTGCGATGTAGTGTTGTATGGAATGCATTAAAAGATATGATCTATAACTCTCACCAATTTCTTTTGTTTTCCGTCAGGATGGCCGAGCGGTCTAAGGCGCTGCGTTCAGGTCGCAGTCTCCACTGGAGGCGTGGGTTCGAATCCCACTTCTGACATGTGGTTTTCTTGCTCAGTTGCCTGTGACATGGTGATGTAAACGGACCAATGCTTTACATGTTAAACTGCCGCAACATATCATGTAGACTCGTCAAATGTTTGACAATTTTGAAGTCTCTCTTTTGTTTACCATTAAAAAGGGGTTTGAGTGGGATTTGAACAAAGCTTCCTTCTGTTAGCATATATAGTAAGCAGCGATCAGTATACTGCATCAGGCTGTGTACAACCCTTTCTGTGATCAAGAAAGTGCTATGTAATGTTATATCGAATGCATTAAAAGATATAATCTATAACTCTCACTAATTTCTTTTGTTTTCCGTCAGGATGGCCGAGCGGTCTAAGGCGCTGCGTTCAGGTCGCAGTCTCCCCTGGAGGCGTGGGTTCGAATCCCACTTCTGACATGTGGTTTTCTTGCTCAGTAGCCTGTGACATGATGATGTAAACGGACCAATGCTTTACATGTTAAACTGCCGCAACATATCATGTAGACTCGTCAAATGTTTGACAATTTTGAAGTCTCTCTTTTGTTTACCATTAAAAAGGGGTTTGAGTGGGATTTGAACAAAGCTTCCTTCTGTTAGCATATATAGTAAGCAGCGATCAGTATACTGCATCAGGCTGTGTACAACCCTTTCTGTGATGAAGAAAGTGCGATGTAGTGTTGTATGGAATGCATTAAAAGATATGATCTATAACTCTCACCAATTTCTTTTGTTTTCCGTCAGGATGGCCGAGCGGTCTAAGGCGCTGCGTTCAGGTCGCAGTCTCCACTGGAGGCGTGGGTTCGAATCCCACTTCTGACATGTGGTTTTCTTGCTCAGTTGCCTGTGACATGATGATGTAAACGGACCAATGCTTTACATGTTAAACTGCCGCAACATATAATGTAGACTCGTCAAATGTTTGACAATTTTGAAGTCTCTCTTTTGTTTACCATTAAAAAGGGGTTTGAGTGGGATTTTAACAAAGCTTCCTTCTGTTAGCATATATAGTAAGCAGCGATCAGTATACTGCATCAGGCTGTGTACAACCCTTTCTGTGATCAAGAAAGTGCTATGTAATGTTATATCGAATGCATTAAAAGATATAATCTATAACTCTCACTAATTTCTTTTGTTTTCCGTCAGGATGGCCGAGCGGTCTAAGGCGCTGCGTTCAGGTCGCAGTCTCCACTGGAGGCGTGGGTTCGAATCCCACTTCTGACATGTGGTTTTCTTGCTCATTTCCCTTTGACATGATGATGTAGACAGAGCAATGCTTTACATCTTAAACTGCCGCAACATATCATGTAGACTCGTCAAATGTTTGACAATTTTGAAGTCTCTCTTTTGTTTACCATTAAAAAGGGGTTTGAGTGGGATTTCAACAAAGATTCCTTCTGTTAGCATATATTGTCACCAGCGACAAGTACACTGCATCAGGCTCTGTACAACCCTTTCTGTGATGAAGAAAGTGCGATGTAGTGTTGTATGGAATGCATTATAAGATATGATCTATAACTCTCACCAATTTCTTTTGTTTTCTGTCAGGATGGCCGAGCGGTCTAAGGCGCTGCGTTCAGGTCGCAGTCTCCACTGGAGGCGTGGGTTCGAATCCCACTTCTGACATGTGGTTTTCTTGCTCAGTTGCCTGTGACATGATGATGTAAACGGAGCAATGCTTTTCATGTTAAACTGCCGCAACATATCATGTAGACTCGTCAAATGTTTGACAATTTTGAAGTCTCTCTTTTGTTTACCATTAAAAAGGGGTTTGAGTGGGATTTGAACAAAGCTTCCTTCTGTTAGCATATATAGTAAGCAGCGATCAGTATACTGCATCAGGCTGTGTACAACCCTTTCTGTGATCAAGAAAGTGCTATGTAATGTTATATCGAATGCATTAAAAGATATAATCTATAACTCTCACTAATTTCTTTTGTTTTCCGTCAGGATGGCCGAGCGGTCTAAGGCGCTGCGTTCAGGTCGCAGTCTCCACTGGAGGCGTGGGTTCGAATCCCACTTCTGACATGTGGTTTTCTTGCTCATTTCCCTTTGACATGATGATGTAGACAGAGCAATGCTTTACATGTTAAACTGCCGCAACATATCATGTAGACTCGTCAAATGTTTGACAATTTTGAAGTCTCTCTTTTGTTTACCATTAAAAAGGGGTTTGAGTGGGATTTCAACAAAGATTCCTTCTGTTAGCATATATTGTCACCAGCGACAAGTACACTGCATCAGGCTCTGTACAACCCTTTCTGTGATGAAGAAAGTGCGATGTAGTGTTGTATGGAATGCATTATAAGATATGATCTATAACTCTCACCAATTTCTTTTGTTTTCTGTCAGGATGGCCGAGCGGTCTAAGGCGCTGCGTTCAGGTCGCAGTCTCCACTGGAGGCGTGGGTTCGAATCCCACTTCTGACATGTGGTTTTCTTGCTCAGTTGCCTGTGACATGATGATGTAAACGGAGCAATGCTTTTCATGTTAAACTGCCGCAACATATCATGTAGACTCGTCAAATGTTTGACAATTTTGAAGTCTCTCTTTTGTTTACCATTAAAAAGGGGTTTGAGTGGGATTTGAACAAAGCTTCCTTCTGTTAGCATATATAGTAAGCAGCGATCAGTATACTGCATCAGGCTGTGTACAACCCTTTCTGTGATCAAGAAAGTGCTATGTAATGTTATATCGAATGCATTAAAAGATATAATCTATAACTCTCACTAATTTCTTTTGTTTTCCGTCAGGATGGCCGAGCGGTCTAAGGCGCTGCGTTCAGGTCGCAGTCTCCACTGGAGGCGTGGGTTCGAATCCCACTTCTGACATGTGATTTTCTTGCTCAGTTCCCTTTGACATGATGATGTAAACGGAGCAATGCTTTACATGTTAAACTGCCGCAACATATCATGTAGACTCGTCAAATGTTTGACAATTTTGAAGTCTCTCTTTTGTTTACCATTAAAAAGGGGTTTGAGTGGGATTTGAACAAAGCTTCCTTCTGTTAGCATATATAGTAAGCAGCGATCAGTATACTGCATCAGGCTGTGTACAACCATTTCTGTGATCAAGAAAGTGCTATGTAATGTTATATCGAATGCATTAAAAGATATAATCTATAACTCTCACTAATTTCTTTTGTTTTCCGTCAGGATGGCCGAGCGGTCTAAGGCGCTGCGTTCAGGTCGCAGTCTCCCCTGGAGGCGTGGGTTCGAATCCCACTTCTGACATGTCGTTTTCTTGCTCAGTTGCCTGTGACATGATGATGTAAACGGAGCAATGCTTTACATCTTAAACTGCCGCAACATATCATGTAGACTCGTCAAATGTTTGACAATTTTGAAGTCTCTCTTTTGTTTACCATTAAAAAGGGGTTTGAGTGGGATTTGAACAAAGCTTCCTTCTGTTAGCATATATAGTAAGCAGCGATCAGTATACTGCATCAGGCTGTGTACAACCCTTTCTGTGATCAAGAAAGTGCTATGTAATGTTATATCGAATGCATTAAAAGATATAATCTATAACTCTCACTAATTTCTTTTGTTTTCCGTCAGGATGGCCGAGCGGTCTAAGGCGCTGCGTTCAGGTCGCAGTCTCCCCTGGAGGCGTGGGTTCGAATCCCACTTCTGACATGTCGTTTTCTTGCTCAGTTGCCTGTGACATGATGATGTAAACGGAGCAATGCTTTACATCTTAAACTGCCGCAACATATCATGTAGACTCGTCAAATGTTTGACAATTTTGAAGTCTCTCTTTTGTTTACCATTAAAAAGGGGTTTGAGTGGGATTTGAACAAAGATTCCTTCTGTTAGCATATATAGTAAGCAGCGATCAGTATACTGCATCAGGCTGTGTACAACCCTTTCTGTGATCAAGAAAGTGCTATGTAATGTTATATCGAATGCATTAAAAGATATAATCTATAACTCTCACTAATTTCTTTTGTTTTCCGTCAGGATGGCCGAGCGGTCTAAGGCGCTGCGTTCAGGTCGCAGTCTCCCCTGGAGGCGTGGGTTCGAATCCCACTTCTGACATGTCGTTTTCTTGCTCAGTTGCCTGTGACATGATGATGTAAACGGAGCAATGCTTTACATCTTAAACTGCCGCAACATATCATGTAGACTCGTCAAATGTTTGACAATTTTGAAGTCTCTCTTTTGTTTACCATTAAAAAGGGGTTTGAGTGGGATTTGAACAAAGCTTCCTTCTGTTAGCATATATAGTAAGCAGCGATCAGTATACTGCATCAGAATGTGTACAACCCTTTCTGTGATCAAGAAAGTGCTATGTAATGTTATATCGAATGCATTAAAAGATATAATCTATAACTCTCACTAATTTCTTTTGTTTTCCGTCAGGATGGCCGAGCGGTCTAAGGCGCTGCGTTCAGGTCGCAGTCTCCCCTGGAGGCGTGGGTTCGAATCCCACTTCTGACATGTCGTTTTCTTGCTCAGTTGCCTGTGACATGATGATGTAAACGGAGCAATGCTTTACATCTTAAACTGCCGCAACATATCATGTAGACTCGTCAAATGTTTGACAATTTTGAAGTCTCTCTTTTGTTTACCATTAAAAAGGGGTTTGAGTGGGATTTGAACAAAGATTCCTTCTGTTAGCATATATAGTAAGCAGCGATCAGTATACTGCATCAGGCTGTGTACAACCCTTTCTGTGATCAAGAAAGTGCTATGTAATGTTATATCGAATGCATTAAAAGATATAATCTATAACTCTCACTAATTTCTTTTGTTTTCCGTCAGGATGGCCGAGCGGTCTAAGGCGCTGCGTTCAGGTCGCAGTCTCCACTGGAGGCGTGGGTTCGAATCCCACTTCTGACATGTGATTTTCTTGCTCAGTTCCCTTTGACATGATGATGTAAACGGAGCAATGCTTTACATGTTAAACTGCCGCAACATATCATGTAGACTCGTCAAATGTTTGACAATTTTGAAGTCTCTCTTTTGTTTACCATTAAAAAGGGGTTTGAGTGGGATTTGAACAAAGCTTCCTTCTGTTAGCATATATTGTCACCAGCGACAAGTACACTGCATCAGGCTCTGTACAACCCTTTCTGTGATGAAGAAAGTGCGATGTAGTGTTGTATGGAATGCATTAAAAGATATGATCTATAACTCTCATCAATTTATTTTGTTTTCTGTCAGGATGGCCGAGCGGTCTAAGGCGCTGCGTTCAGGTCGCAGTCTCCACTGGAGGCGTGGGTTCGAATCCCACTTCTGACATGTGGTTTTCTTGCTCAGTTGCCTGTGACATGATGATGTAAACGGAGCAATGCTTTACATGTTAAACTGCCGCAACATATCATGTAGACTCGTCAAATGTTTGACAATTTTGAAGTCTCTCTTTTGTTTACCATTAAAAAGGGGTTTGAGTGGGATTTGAACAAAGCTTCCTTCTGTTAGCATATATAGTAAGCAGCGATCAGTATACTGCATCAGGCTGTGTACAACCCTTTCTGTGATCAAGAAAGTGCTATGTAATGTTATATCGAATGCATTAAAAGATATAATCTATAACTCTCACTAATTTCTTTTGTTTTCCGTCAGGATGGCCGAGCGGTCTAAGGCGCTGCGTTCAGGTCGCAGTCTCCCCTGGAGGCGTGGGTTCGAATCCCACTTCTGACATGTCGTTTTCTTGCTCAGTTGCCTGTGACATGATGATGTAAACGGAGCAATGCTTTACATCTTAAACTGCCGCAACATATCATGTAGACTCGTCAAATGTTTGACAATTTTGAAGTCTCTCTTTTGTTTACCATTAAAAAGGGGTTTGAGTGGGATTTGAACAAAGATTCCTTCTGTTAGCATATATAGTAAGCAGCGATCAGTATACTGCATCAGGCTGTGTACAACCCTTTCTGTGATCAAGAAAGTGCTATGTAATGTTATATCGAATGCATTAAAAGATATAATCTATAACTCTCACTAATTTCTTTTGTTTTCCGTCAGGATGGCCGAGCGGTCTAAGGCGCTGCGTTCAGGTCGCAGTCTCCACTGGAGGCGTGGGTTCGAATCCCACTTCTGACATGTGATTTTCTTGCTCAGTTCCCTTTGACATGATGATGTAAACGGAGCAATGCTTTACATGTTAAACTGCCGCAACATATCATGTAGACTCGTCAAATGTTTGACAATTTTGAAGTCTCTCTTTTGTTTACCATTAAAAAGGGGTTTGAGTGGGATTTGAACAAAGCTTCCTTCTGTTAGCATATATTGTCACCAGCGACAAGTACACTGCATCAGGCTCTGTACAACCCTTTCTGTGATGAAGAAAGTGCGATGTAGTGTTGTATGGAATGCATTAAAAGATATGATCTATAACTCTCATCAATTTATTTTGTTTTCTGTCAGGATGGCCGAGCGGTCTAAGGCGCTGCGTTCAGGTCGCAGTCTCCACTGGAGGCGTGGGTTCGAATCCCACTTCTGACATGTGGTTTTCTTGCTCAGTTGCCTGTGACATGATGATGTAAACGGAGCAATGCTTTACATGTTAAACTGCCGCAACATATCATGTAGACTCGTCAAATGTTTGACAATTTTGAAGTCTCTCTTTTGTTTACCATTAAAAAGGGGTTTGAGTGGGATTTGAACAAAGCTTCCTTCTGTTAGCATATATAGTAAGCAGCGATCAGTATACTGCATCAGGCTGTGTACAACCCTTTCTGTGATCAAGAAAGTGCTATGTAATGTTATATCGAATGCATTAAAAGATATAATCTATAACTCTCACTAATTTCTTTTGTTTTCCGTCAGGATGGCCGAGCGGTCTAAGGCGCTGCGTTCAGGTCGCAGTCTCCCCTGGAGGCGTGGGTTCGAATCCCACTTCTGACATGTGGTTTTCTTGCTCAGTTGCCTGTGACATGATGATGTAAACGGAGCAATGCTTTACATCTTAAACTGCCGCAACATATCATGTAGACTCGTCAAATGTTTGACAATTTTGAAGTCTCTCTTTTGTTTACCATTAAAAAGGGGTTTGAGTGGGATTTGAACAAAGATTCCTTCTGTTAGCATATATAGTAAGCAGCGATCAGTATACTGCATCAGGCTGTGTACAACCCTTTCTGTGATCAAGAAAGTGCTATGTAGTGTTGTATGGAATGCATTGAAAGATATGATCTATAACTCTCACCAATTTCTTTTGTTTTCCGTCAGGATGGCCGAGCGGTCTAAGGCGCTGCGTTCAGGTCGCAGTCTCCACTGGAGGCGTGGGTTCGAATCCCACTTCTGATGTGTGGTTTTCTTGCTCAGTTGCCTGTGACATGATGATGTAAACGGAGCAATGCTTTACATGTTAAACTGCCGCAACATATCATGTAGACTCGTCAAATGTTTGACAATTTTGAAGTCTCTCTTTTGTTTACCATTAAAAAGGGGTTTGAGTGGGATTTGAACAAAGCTTCCTTCTGTTAGCATATATAGTAAGCAGCGATCAGGATACTGCATCAGGCTGTGTACAACCCTTTCTGTGACGAAGAAAGTGCGATGTAGTGTTGTATGGAATGCATTGAAAGATATGATCTATAGCTCTCACCAATTTCTTTTGTTTTCCGTCAGGATGGCCGAGCGGTCTAAGGCGCTGCGTTCAGGTCGCAGTCTCCACTGGAGGCGTGGGTTCGAATCCCACTTCTGACATGTGGTTTTCTTGCTCAGTTGCCTGTGACATGGTGATGTAAACGGACCAATGCTTTACATGTTAAACTGCCGCAACATATCATGTAGACTCG
The DNA here is from genome assembly GCF_949316345.1 of Pungitius pungitius. Classification (NCBI taxonomy): domain Eukaryota; kingdom Metazoa; phylum Chordata; class Actinopteri; order Perciformes; family Gasterosteidae; genus Pungitius; species Pungitius pungitius. Next base: position 6,726,341 of record NC_084904.1, read on the forward strand.
TCAAATGTTTGACAATTTTGAAGTCTCTCTTTTGTTTACCATTAAAAAGGGGTTTGAGTGGGATTTGAACAAAGCTTCCTTCTGTTAGCATATATAGTAAGCAGCGATCAGTATACTGCATCAGGCTGTGTACAACCCTTTCTGTGATCAAGAAAGTGCTATGTAATGTTATATCGAATGCATTAAAAGATATAATCTATAACTCTCACTAATTTCTTTTGTTTTCCGTCAGGATGGCCGAGCGGTCTAAGGCGCTGCGTTCAGGTCGCAGTCTCCCCTGGAGGCGTGGGTTCGAATCCCACTTCTGACATGTGGTTTTCTTGCTCAGTTGCCTGTGACATGATGATGTAAACGGAGCAATGCTTTACATGTTAAACTGCCGCAACATATCATGTAGACTCGTCAAATGTTTGACAATTTTGAAGTCTCTCTTTTGTTTACCATTAAAAAGGGGTTTGAGTGGGATTTGAACAAAGCTTCCTTCTGTTAGCATATATAGTAAGCAGCGATCAGTATACTGCATCAGGCTGTGTACAACCCTTTCTGTGATCAAGAAAGTGCTATGTAATGTTATATCGAATGCATTAAAAGATATAATCTATAACTCTCACTAATTTCTTTTGTTTTCCGTCAGGATGGCCGAGCGGTCTAAGGCGCTGCGTTCAGGTCGCAGTCTCCCCTGGAGGCGTGGGTTCGAATCCCACTTCTGACATGTGGTTTTCTTGCTCAGTTGCCTGTGACATGATGATGTAAACGGAGCAATGCTTTACATCTTAAACTGCCGCAACATATCATGTAGACTCGTCAAATGTTTGACAATTTTGAAGTCTCTCTTTTGTTTACCATTAAAAAGGGGTTTGAGTGGGATTTGAACAAAGATTCCTTCTGTTAGCATATATAGTAAGCAGCGATCAGTATACTGCATCAGGCTGTGTACAACCCTTTCTGTGATCAAGAAAGTGCTATGTAGTGTTGTATGGAATGCATTGAAAGATATGATCTATAACTCTCACCAATTTCTTTTGTTTTCCGTCAGGATGGCCGAGCGGTCTAAGGCGCTGCGTTCAGGTCGCAGTCTCCACTGGAGGCGTGGGTTCGAATCCCACTTCTGATGTGTGGTTTTCTTGCTCAGTTGCCTGTGACATGATGATGTAAACGGAGCAATGCTTTACATGTTAAACTGCCGCAACATATCATGTAGACTCGTCAAATGTTTGACAATTTTGAAGTCTCTCTTTTGTTTACCATTAAAAAGGGGTTTGAGTGGGATTTGAACAAAGCTTCCTTCTGTTAGCATATATAGTAAGCAGCGATCAGGATACTGCATCAGGCTGTGTACAACCCTTTCTGTGACGAAGAAAGTGCGATGTAGTGTTGTATGGAATGCATTGAAAGATATGATCTATAGCTCTCACCAATTTCTTTTGTTTTCCGTCAGGATGGCCGAGCGGTCTAAGGCGCTGCGTTCAGGTCGCAGTCTCCACTGGAGGCGTGGGTTCGAATCCCACTTCTGACATGTGGTTTTCTTGCTCAGTTGCCTGTGACATGGTGATGTAAACGGACCAATGCTTTACATGTTAAACTGCCGCAACATATCATGTAGACTCGTCAAATGTTTGACAATTTTGAAGTCTCTCTTTTGTTTACCATTAAAAAGGGGTTTGAGTGGGATTTGAACAAAGCTTCCTTCTGTTAGCATATATAGTAAGCAGCGATCAGTATACTGCATCAGGCTGTGTACAACCCTTTCTGTGATCAAGAAAGTGCTATGTAATGTTATATCGAATGCATTAAAAGATATAATCTATAACTCTCACTAATTTCTTTTGTTTTCCGTCAGGATGGCCGAGCGGTCTAAGGCGCTGCGTTCAGGTCGCAGTCTCCCCTGGAGGCGTGGGTTCGAATCCCACTTCTGACATGTGGTTTTCTTGCTCAGTTGCCTGTGACATGATGATGTAAACGGACCAATGCTTTACATGTTAAACTGCCGCAACATATCATGTAGACTCGTCAAATGTTTGACAATTTTGAAGTCTCTCTTTTGTTTACCATTAAAAAGGGGTTTGAGTGGGATTTGAACAAAGCTTCCTTCTGTTAGCATATATAGTAAGCAGCGATCAGTATACTGCATCAGGCTGTGTACAACCCTTTCTGTGATCAAGAAAGTGCTATGTAATGTTATATCGAATGCATTAAAAGATATAATCTATAACTCTCACTAATTTCTTTTGTTTTCCGTCAGGATGGCCGAGCGGTCTAAGGCGCTGCGTTCAGGTCGCAGTCTCCCCTGGAGGCGTGGGTTCGAATCCCACTTCTGACATGTGGTTTTCTTGCTCAGTTGCCTGTGACATGATGATGTAAACGGACCAATGCTTTACATGTTAAACTGCCGCAACATATCATGTAGACTCGTCAAATGTTTGACAATTTTGAAGTCTCTCTTTTGTTTACCATTAAAAAGGGGTTTGAGTGGGATTTGAACAAAGCTTCCTTCTGTTAGCATATATAGTAAGCAGCGATCAGTATACTGCATCAGGCTGTGTACAACCCTTTCTGTGATCAAGAAAGTGCTATGTAATGTTATATCGAATGCATTAAAAGATATAATCTATAACTCTCACTAATTTCTTTTGTTTTCCGTCAGGATGGCCGAGCGGTCTAAGGCGCTGCGTTCAGGTCGCAGTCTCCCCTGGAGGCGTGGGTTCGAATCCCACTTCTGACATGTGGTTTTCTTGCTCAGTTGCCTGTGACATGATGATGTAAACGGAGCAATGCTTTACATCTTAAACTGCCGCAACATATCATGTAGACTCGTCAAATGTTTGACAATTTTGAAGTCTCTCTTTTGTTTACCATTAAAAAGGGGTTTGAGTGGGATTTGAACAAAGATTCCTTCTGTTAGCATATATAGTAAGCAGCGATCAGTATACTGCATCAGGCTGTGTACAACCCTTTCTGTGATCAAGAAAGTGCTATGTAGTGTTGTATGGAATGCATTGAAAGATATGATCTATAACTCTCACCAATTTCTTTTGTTTTCCGTCAGGATGGCCGAGCGGTCTAAGGCGCTGCGTTCAGGTCGCAGTCTCCACTGGAGGCGTGGGTTCGAATCCCACTTCTGATGTGTGGTTTTCTTGCTCAGTTGCCTGTGACATGATGATGTAAACGGAGCAATGCTTTACATGTTAAACTGCCGCAACATATCATGTAGACTCGTCAAATGTTTGACAATTTTGAAGTCTCTCTTTTGTTTACCATTAAAAAGGGGTTTGAGTGGGATTTGAACAAAGCTTCCTTCTGTTAGCATATATAGTAAGCAGCGATCAGGATACTGCATCAGGCTGTGTACAACCCTTTCTGTGACGAAGAAAGTGCGATGTAGTGTTGTATGGAATGCATTGAAAGATATGATCTATAGCTCTCACCAATTTCTTTTGTTTTCCGTCAGGATGGCCGAGCGGTCTAAGGCGCTGCGTTCAGGTCGCAGTCTCCACTGGAGGCGTGGGTTCGAATCCCACTTCTGACATGTGGTTTTCTTGCTCAGTTGCCTGTGACATGGTGATGTAAACGGACCAATGCTTTACATGTTAAACTGCCGCAACATATCATGTAGACTCGTCAAATGTTTGACAATTTTGAAGTCTCTCTTTTGTTTACCATTAAAAAGGGGTTTGAGTGGGATTTGAACAAAGCTTCCTTCTGTTAGCATATATTGTCACCAGCGACAAGTACACTGCATCAGGCTCTGTACAACCCTTTCTGTGATGAAGAAAGTGCGATGTAGTGTTGTATGGAATGCATTAAAAGATATGATCTATAACTCTCATCAATTTATTTTGTTTTCTGTCAGGATGGCCGAGCGGTCTAAGGCGCTGCGTTCAGGTCGCAGTCTCCACTGGAGGCGTGGGTTCGAATCCCACTTCTGACATGTGGTTTTCTTGCTCAGTTGCCTGTGACATGATGATGTAAACGGAGCAATGCTTTACATGTTAAACTGCCGCAACATATCATGTAGACTCGTCAAATGTTTGACAATTTTGAAGTCTCTCTTTTGTTTACCATTAAAAAGGGGTTTGAGTGGGATTTGAACAAAGCTTCCTTCTGTTAGCATATATAGTAAGCAGCGATCAGTATACTGCATCAGGCTGTGTACAACCCTTTCTGTGATCAAGAAAGTGCTATGTAATGTTATATCGAATGCATTAAAAGATATAATCTATAACTCTCACTAATTTCTTTTGTTTTCCGTCAGGATGGCCGAGCGGTCTAAGGCGCTGCGTTCAGGTCGCAGTCTCCCCTGGAGGCGTGGGTTCGAATCCCACTTCTGACATGTGGTTTTCTTGCTCAGTTGCCTGTGACATGATGATGTAAACGGAGCAATGCTTTACATCTTAAACTGCCGCAACATATCATGTAGACTCGTCAAATGTTTGACAATTTTGAAGTCTCTCTTTTGTTTACCATTAAAAAGGGGTTTGAGTGGGATTTGAACAAAGATTCCTTCTGTTAGCATATATAGTAAGCAGCGATCAGTATACTGCATCAGGCTGTGTACAACCCTTTCTGTGATCAAGAAAGTGCTATGTAGTGTTGTATGGAATGCATTGAAAGATATGATCTATAACTCTCACCAATTTCTTTTGTTTTCCGTCAGGATGGCCGAGCGGTCTAAGGCGCTGCGTTCAGGTCGCAGTCTCCACTGGAGGCGTGGGTTCGAATCCCACTTCTGATGTGTGGTTTTCTTGCTCAGTTGCCTGTGACATGATGATGTAAACGGAGCAATGCTTTACATGTTAAACTGCCGCAACATATCATGTAGACTCGTCAAATGTTTGACAATTTTGAAGTCTCTCTTTTGTTTACCATTAAAAAGGGGTTTGAGTGGGATTTGAACAAAGCTTCCTTCTGTTAGCATATATTGTCACCAGCGACAAGTACACTGCATCAGGCTCTGTACAACCCTTTCTGTGATGAAGAAAGTGCGATGTAGTGTTGTATGGAATGCATTAAAAGATATGATCTATAACTCTCATCAATTTATTTTGTTTTCTGTCAGGATGGCCGAGCGGTCTAAGGCGCTGCGTTCAGGTCGCAGTCTCCACTGGAGGCGTGGGTTCGAATCCCACTTCTGACATGTGGTTTTCTTGCTCAGTTGCCTGTGACATGATGATGTAAACGGAGCAATGCTTTACATGTTAAACTGCCGCAACATATCATGTAGACTCGTCAAATGTTTGACAATTTTGAAGTCTCTCTTTTGTTTACCATTAAAAAGGGGTTTGAGTGGGATTTGAACAAAGCTTCCTTCTGTTAGCATATATAGTAAGCAGCGATCAGTATACTGCATCAGGCTGTGTACAACCCTTTCTGTGATCAAGAAAGTGCTATGTAATGTTATATCGAATGCATTAAAAGATATAATCTATAACTCTCACTAATTTCTTTTGTTTTCCGTCAGGATGGCCGAGCGGTCTAAGGCGCTGCGTTCAGGTCGCAGTCTCCCCTGGAGGCGTGGGTTCGAATCCCACTTCTGACATGTGGTTTTCTTGCTCAGTTGCCTGTGACATGATGATGTAAACGGAGCAATGCTTTACATCTTAAACTGCCGCAACATATCATGTAGACTCGTCAAATGTTTGACAATTTTGAAGTCTCTCTTTTGTTTACCATTAAAAAGGGGTTTGAGTGGGATTTGAACAAAGATTCCTTCTGTTAGCATATATAGTAAGCAGCGATCAGTATACTGCATCAGGCTGTGTACAACCCTTTCTGTGATCAAGAAAGTGCTATGTAGTGTTGTATGGAATGCATTGAAAGATATGATCTATAACTCTCACCAATTTCTTTTGTTTTCCGTCAGGATGGCCGAGCGGTCTAAGGCGCTGCGTTCAGGTCGCAGTCTCCACTGGAGGCGTGGGTTCGAATCCCACTTCTGATGTGTGGTTTTCTTGCTCAGTTGCCTGTGACATGATGATGTAAACGGAGCAATGCTTTACATGTTAAACTGCCGCAACATATCATGTAGACTCGTCAAATGTTTGACAATTTTGAAGTCTCTCTTTTGTTTACCATTAAAAAGGGGTTTGAGTGGGATTTGAACAAAGCTTCCTTCTGTTAGCATATATAGTAAGCAGCGATCAGGATACTGCATCAGGCTGTGTACAACCCTTTCTGTGACGAAGAAAGTGCGATGTAGTGTTGTATGGAATGCATTGAAAGATATGATCTATAGCTCTCACCAATTTCTTTTGTTTTCCGTCAGGATGGCCGAGCGGTCTAAGGCGCTGCGTTCAGGTCGCAGTCTCCACTGGAGGCGTGGGTTCGAATCCCACTTCTGACATGTGGTTTTCTTGCTCAGTTGCCTGTGACATGGTGATGTAAACGGACCAATGCTTTACATGTTAAACTGCCGCAACATATCATGTAGACTCGTCAAATGTTTGACAATTTTGAAGTCTCTCTTTTGTTTACCATTAAAAAGGGGTTTGAGTGGGATTTGAACAAAGCTTCCTTCTGTTAGCATATATAGTAAGCAGCGATCAGTATACTGCATCAGGCTGTGTACAACCCTTTCTGTGATCAAGAAAGTGCTATGTAATGTTATATCGAATGCATTAAAAGATATAATCTATAACTCTCACTAATTTCTTTTGTTTTCCGTCAGGATGGCCGAGCGGTCTAAGGCGCTGCGTTCAGGTCGCAGTCTCCCCTGGAGGCGTGGGTTCGAATCCCACTTCTGACATGTGGTTTTCTTGCTCAGTTGCCTGTGACATGATGATGTAAACGGAGCAATGCTTTACATGTTAAACTGCCGCAACATATCATGTAGACTCGTCAAATGTTTGACAATTTTGAAGTCTCTCTTTTGTTTACCATTAAAAAGGGGTTTGAGTGGGATTTGAACAAAGCTTCCTTCTGTTAGCATATATAGTAAGCAGCGATCAGTATACTGCATCAGGCTGTGTAGAACCCTTTCTGTGATCAAGAAAGTGCTATGTAATGTTATATCGAATGCATTAAAAGATATAATCTATAACTCTCACTAATTTCTTTTGTTTTCCGTCAGGATGGCCGAGCGGTCTAAGGCGCTGCGTTCAGGTCGCAGTCTCCCCTGGAGGCGTGGGTTCGAATCCCACTTCTGACATGTGGTTTTCTTGCTCAGTTGCCTGTGACATGATGATGTAAACGGAGCAATGCTTTACATCTTAAACTGCCGCAACATATCATGTAGACTCGTCAAATGTTTGACAATTTTGAAGTCTCTCTTTTGTTTACCATTAAAAAGGGGTTTGAGTGGGATTTGAACAAAGATTCCTTCTGTTAGCATATATAGTAAGCAGCGATCAGTATACTGCATCAGGCTGTGTACAACCCTTTCTGTGATCAAGAAAGTGCTATGTAGTGTTGTATGGAATGCATTGAAAGATATGATCTATAACTCTCACCAATTTCTTTTGTTTTCCGTCAGGATGGCCGAGCGGTCTAAGGCGCTGCGTTCAGGTCGCAGTCTCCACTGGAGGCGTGGGTTCGAATCCCACTTCTGATGTGTGGTTTTCTTGCTCAGTTGCCTGTGACATGATGATGTAAACGGAGCAATGCTTTACATGTTAAACTGCCGCAACATATCATGTAGACTCGTCAAATGTTTGACAATTTTGAAGTCTCTCTTTTGTTTACCATTAAAAAGGGGTTTGAGTGGGATTTGAACAAAGCTTCCTTCTGTTAGCATATATAGTAAGCAGCGATCAGGATACTGCATCAGGCTGTGTACAACCCTTTCTGTGACGAAGAAAGTGCGATGTAGTGTTGTATGGAATGCATTGAAAGATATGATCTATAGCTCTCACCAATTTCTTTTGTTTTCCGTCAGGATGGCCGAGCGGTCTAAGGCGCTGCGTTCAGGTCGCAGTCTCCACTGGAGGCGTGGGTTCGAATCCCACTTCTGACATGTGGTTTTCTTGCTCAGTTGCCTGTGACATGGTGATGTAAACGGACCAATGCTTTACATGTTAAACTGCCGCAACATATCATGTAGACTCGTCAAATGTTTGACAATTTTGAAGTCTCTCTTTTGTTTACCATTAAAAAGGGGTTTGAGTGGGATTTGAACAAAGCTTCCTTCTGTTAGCATATATAGTAAGCAGCGATCAGTATACTGCATCAGGCTGTGTACAACCCTTTCTGTGATCAAGAAAGTGCTATGTAATGTTATATCGAATGCATTAAAAGATATAATCTATAACTCTCACTAATTTCTTTTGTTTTCCGTCAGGATGGCCGAGCGGTCTAAGGCGCTGCGTTCAGGTCGCAGTCTCCCCTGGAGGCGTGGGTTCGAATCCCACTTCTGACATGTGGTTTTCTTGCTCAGTTGCCTGTGACATGATGATGTAAACGGACCAATGCTTTACATGTTAAACTGCCGCAACATATCATGTAGACTCGTCAAATGTTTGACAATTTTGAAGTCTCTCTTTTGTTTACCATTAAAAAGGGGTTTGAGTGGGATTTGAACAAAGCTTCCTTCTGTTAGCATATATAGTAAGCAGCGATCAGTATACTGCATCAGGCTGTGTACAACCCTTTCTGTGATCAAGAAAGTGCTATGTAATGTTATATCGAATGCATTAAAAGATATAATCTATAACTCTCACTAATTTCTTTTGTTTTCCGTCAGGATGGCCGAGCGGTCTAAGGCGCTGCGTTCAGGTCGCAGTCTCCCCTGGAGGCGTGGGTTCGAATCCCACTTCTGACATGTGGTTTTCTTGCTCAGTTGCCTGTGACATGATGATGTAAACGGACCAATGCTTTACATGTTAAACTGCCGCAACATATCATGTAGACTCGTCAAATGTTTGACAATTTTGAAGTCTCTCTTTTGTTTACCATTAAAAAGGGGTTTGAGTGGGATTTGAACAAAGCTTCCTTCTGTTAGCATATATAGTAAGCAGCGATCAGTATACTGCATCAGGCTGTGTACAACCCTTTCTGTGATCAAGAAAGTGCTATGTAATGTTATATCGAATGCATTAAAAGATATAATCTATAACTCTCACTAATTTCTTTTGTTTTCCGTCAGGATGGCCGAGCGGTCTAAGGCGCTGCGTTCAGGTCGCAGTCTCCCCTGGAGGCGTGGGTTCGAATCCCACTTCTGACATGTGGTTTTCTTGCTCAGTTGCCTGTGACATGATGATGTAAACGGAGCAATGCTTTACATCTTAAACTGCCGCAACATATCATGTAGACTCGTCAAATGTTTGACAATTTTGAAGTCTCTCTTTTGTTTACCATTAAAAAGGGGTTTGAGTGGGATTTGAACAAAGATTCCTTCTGTTAGCATATATAGTAAGCAGCGATCAGTATACTGCATCAGGCTGTGTACAACCCTTTCTGTGATCAAGAAAGTGCTATGTAGTGTTGTATGGAATGCATTGAAAGATATGATCTATAACTCTCACCAATTTCTTTTGTTTTCCGTCAGGATGGCCGAGCGGTCTAAGGCGCTGCGTTCAGGTCGCAGTCTCCACTGGAGGCGTGGGTTCGAATCCCACTTCTGATGTGTGGTTTTCTTGCTCAGTTGCCTGTGACATGATGATGTAAACGGAGCAATGCTTTACATGTTAAACTGCCGCAACATATCATGTAGACTCGTCAAATGTTTGACAATTTTGAAGTCTCTCTTTTGTTTACCATTAAAAAGGGGTTTGAGTGGGATTTGAACAAAGCTTCCTTCTGTTAGCATATATAGTAAGCAGCGATCAGGATACTGCATCAGGCTGTGTACAACCCTTTCTGTGACGAAGAAAGTGCGATGTAGTGTTGTATGGAATGCATTGAAAGATATGATCTATAGCTCTCACCAATTTCTTTTGTTTTCCGTCAGGATGGCCGAGCGGTCTAAGGCGCTGCGTTCAGGTCGCAGTCTCCACTGGAGGCGTGGGTTCGAATCCCACTTCTGACATGTGGTTTTCTTGCTCAGTTGCCTGTGACATGGTGATGTAAACGGACCAATGCTTTACATGTTAAACTGCCGCAACATATCATGTAGACTCGTCAAATGTTTGACAATTTTGAAGTCTCTCTTTTGTTTACCATTAAAAAGGGGTTTGAGTGGGATTTGAACAAAGCTTCCTTCTGTTAGCATATATAGTAAGCAGCGATCAGTATACTGCATCAGGCTGTGTACAACCCTTTCTGTGATCAAGAAAGTGCTATGTAATGTTATATCGAATGCATTAAAAGATATAATCTATAACTCTCACTAATTTCTTTTGTTTTCCGTCAGGATGGCCGAGCGGTCTAAGGCGCTGCGTTCAGGTCGCAGTCTCCCCTGGAGGCGTGGGTTCGAATCCCACTTCTGACATGTGGTTTTCTTGCTCAGTTGCCTGTGACATGATGATGTAAACGGACCAATGCTTTACATGTTAAACTGCCGCAACATATCATGTAGACTCGTCAAATGTTTGACAATTTTGAAGTCTCTCTTTTGTTTACCATTAAAAAGGGGTTTGAGTGGGATTTGAACAAAGCTTCCTTCTGTTAGCATATATAGTAAGCAGCGATCAGTATACTGCATCAGGCTGTGTACAACCCTTTCTGTGATCAAGAAAGTGCTATGTAATGTTATATCGAATGCATTAAAAGATATAATCTATAACTCTCACTAATTTCTTTTGTTTTCCGTCAGGATGGCCGAGCGGTCTAAGGCGCTGCGTTCAGGTCGCAGTCTCCCCTGGAGGCGTGGGTTCGAATCCCACTTCTGACATGTGGTTTTCTTGCTCAGTTGCCTGTGACATGATGATGTAAACGGACCAATGCTTTACATGTTAAACTGCCGCAACATATCATGTAGACTCGTCAAATGTTTGACAATTTTGAAGTCTCTCTTTTGTTTACCATTAAAAAGGGGTTTGAGTGGGATTTGAACAAAGCTTCCTTCTGTTAGCATATATAGTAAGCAGCGATCAGTATACTGCATCAGGCTGTGTACAACCCTTTCTGTGATCAAGAAAGTGCTATGTAATGTTATATCGAATGCATTAAAAGATATAATCTATAACTCTCACTAATTTCTTTTGTTTTCCGTCAGGATGGCCGAGCGGTCTAAGGCGCTGCGTTCAGGTCGCAGTCTCCCCTGGAGGCGTGGGTTCGAATCCCACTTCTGACATGTGGTTTTCTTGCTCAGTTGCCTGTGACATGATGATGTAAACGGAGCAATGCTTTACATCTTAAACTGCCGCAACATATCATGTAGACTCGTCAAATGTTTGACAATTTTGAAGTCTCTCTTTTGTTTACCATTAAAAAGGGGTTTGAGTGGGATTTGAACAAAGATTCCTTCTGTTAGCATATATAGTAAGCAGCGATCAGTATACTGCATCAGGCTGTGTACAACCCTTTCTGTGATCAAGAAAGTGCTATGTAGTGTTGTATGGAATGCATTGAAAGATATGATCTATAACTCTCACCAATTTCTTTTGTTTTCCGTCAGGATGGCCGAGCGGTCTAAGGCGCTGCGTTCAGGTCGCAGTCTCCACTGGAGGCGTGGGTTCGAATCCCACTTCTGATGTGTGGTTTTCTTGCTCAGTTGCCTGTGACATGATGATGTAAACGGAGCAATGCTTTACATGTTAAACTGCCGCAACATATCATGTAGACTCGTCAAATGTTTGACAATTTTGAAGTCTCTCTTTTGTTTACCATTAAAAAGGGGTTTGAGTGGGATTTGAACAAAGCTTCCTTCTGTTAGCATATATAGTAAGCAGCGATCAGGATACTGCATCAGGCTGTGTACAACCCTTTCTGTGACGAAGAAAGTGCGATGTAGTGTTGTATGGAATGCATTGAAAGATATGATCTATAGCTCTCACCAATTTCTTTTGTTTTCCGTCAGGATGGCCGAGCGGTCTAAGGCGCTGCGTTCAGGTCGCAGTCTCCACTGGAGGCGTGGGTTCGAATCCCACTTCTGACATGTGGTTTTCTTGCTCAGTTGCCTGTGACATGGTGATGTAAACGGACCAATGCTTTACATGTTAAACTGCCGCAACATATCATGTAGACTCGTCAAATGTTTGACAATTTTGAAGTCTCTCTTTTGTTTACCATTAAAAAGGGGTTTGAGTGGGATTTGAACAAAGCTTCCTTCTGTTAGCATATATAGTAAGCAGCGATCAGTATACTGCATCAGGCTGTGTACAACCCTTTCTGTGATCAAGAAAGTGCTATGTAATGTTATATCGAATGCATTAAAAGATATAATCTATAACTCTCACTAATTTCTTTTGTTTTCCGTCAGGATGGCCGAGCGGTCTAAGGCGCTGCGTTCAGGTCGCAGTCTCCCCTGGAGGCGTGGGTTCGAATCCCACTTCTGACATGTGGTTTTCTTGCTCAGTTGCCTGTGACATGATGATGTAAACGGACCAATGCTTTACATGTTAAACTGCCGCAACATATCATGTAGACTCGTCAAATGTTTGACAATTTTGAAGTCTCTCTTTTGTTTACCATTAAAAAGGGGTTTGAGTGGGATTTGAACAAAGCTTCCTTCTGTTAGCATATATAGTAAGCAGCGATCAGTATACTGCATCAGGCTGTGTACAACCCTTTCTGTGATCAAGAAAGTGCTATGTAATGTTATATCGAATGCATTAAAAGATATAATCTATAACTCTCACTAATTTCTTTTGTTTTCCGTCAGGATGGCCGAGCGGTCTAAGGCGCTGCGTTCAGGTCGCAGTCTCCCCTGGAGGCGTGGGTTCGAATCCCACTTCTGACATGTGGTTTTCTTGCTCAGTTGCCTGTGACATGATGATGTAAACGGAGCAATGCTTTACATCTTAAACTGCCGCAACATATCATGTAGACTCGTCAAATGTTTGACAATTTTGAAGTCTCTCTTTTGTTTACCATTAAAAAGGGGTTTGAGTGGGATTTGAACAAAGATTCCTTCTGTTAGCATATATAGTAAGCAGCGATCAGTATACTGCATCAGGCTGTGTACAACCCTTTCTGTGACGAAGAAAGTGCGATGTAGTGTTGTATGGAATGCATTGAAAGATATGATCTATAACTCTCACTAATTTCTTTTGTTTTCCGTCAGGATGGCCGAGCGGTCTAAGGCGCTGCGTTCAGGTCGCAGTCTCCACTGGAGGCGTGGGTTCGAATCCCACTTCTGACATGTGGTTTTCTTGCTCAGTTGCCTGTAACATGATGATGTAAACGGAGCAATGCTTTACATCTTAAACTGCCGCAACATATCATGTAGACTCGTCAAATGTTTGACCATTTTGAAGTCTCTCTTTTGTTTACCATTAAAAAGGGGTTTGATTGGGATTTCAACAAAGATTCCTTCTGTTAGCATATATTGTCACCAGCGACAAGTACACTGCATCAGGCTCTGTACAACCCTTTCTGTGATGAAGAAAGTGCGATTAAAAGATATGATCTATAACTCTCACCAATTTCTTTTGTTTTCCGTCAGGATGGCCGAGCGGTCTAAGGCGCTGCGTTCAGGTCGCAGTCTCCACTGGAGGCGTGGGTTCGAATCCCACTTCTGACATGTGGTTTTCTTGCTCAGTTGCCTGTAACATGATGATGTAAACGGAGCAATGCTTTACATCTTAAACTGCCGCAACATATCATGTAGACTCGTCAAATGTTTGACCATTTTGAAGTCTCTCTTTTGTTTACCATTAAAAAGGGGTTTGAGTGGGATTTGAACAAAGCTTCCTTCTGTTAGCATATATAGTAAGCAGCGATCAGTATACTGCATCAGGCTGTGTACAACCCTTTCTGTGATCAAGAAAGTGCTATGTAATGTTATATCGAATGCATTAAAAGATATAATCTATAACTCTCACTAATTTCTTTTGTTTTCCGTCAGGATGGCCGAGCGGTCTAAGGCGCTGCGTTCAGGTCGCAGTCTCCCCTGGAGGCGTGGGTTCGAATCCCACTTCTGACATGTGGTTTTCTTGCTCAGTTGCCTGTGACATGATGATGTAAACGGACCAATGCTTTACATGTTAAACTGCCGCAACATATCATGTAGACTCGTCAAATGTTTGACAATTTTGAAGTCTCTCTTTTGTTTACCATTAAAAAGGGGTTTGAGTGGGATTTGAACAAAGCTTCCTTCTGTTAGCATATATAGTAAGCAGCGATCAGTATACTGCATCAGGCTGTGTACAACCCTTTCTGTGATCAAGAAAGTGCTATGTAATGTTATATCGAATGCATTAAAAGATATAATCTATAACTCTCACTAATTTCTTTTGTTTTCCGTCACGATGGCCGAGCGGTCTAAGGCGCTGCGTTCAGGTCGCAGTCTCCCCTGGAGGCGTGGGTTCGAATCCCACTTCTGACATGTCGTTTTCTTGCTCAGTTGCCTGTGACATGATGATGTAAACGGAGCAATGCTTTACATCTTAAACTGCCGCAACATATCATGTAGACTCGTCAAATGTTTGACAATTTTGAAGTCTCTCTTTTGTTTACCATTAAAAAGGGGTTTGAGTGGGATTTGAACAAAGATTCCTTCTGTTAGCATATATAGTAAGCAGCGATCAGTATACTGCATCAGGCTGTGTACAACCCTTTCTGTGACGAAGAAAGTGCGATGTAGTGTTGTATGGAATGCATTGAAAGATATGATCTATAACTCTCACTAATTTCTTTTGTTTTCCGTCAGGATGGCCGAGCGGTCTAAGGCGCTGCGTTCAGGTCGCAGTCTCCCCTGGAGGCGTGGGTTCGAATCCCACTTCTGACATGTGGTTTTCTTGCTCAGTTGCCTGTGACATGATGATGTAAACGGACCAATGCTTTACATGTTAAACTGCCGCAACATATCATGTAGACTCGTCAAATGTTTGACAATTTTGAAGTCTCTCTTTTGTTTACCATTAAAAAGGGGTTTGAGTGGGATTTGAACAAAGCTTCCTTCTGTTAGCATATATAGTAAGCAGCGATCAGTATACTGCATCAGGCTGTGTACAACCCTTTCTGTGATCAAGAAAGTGCTATGTAATGTTATATCGAATGCATTAAAAGATATAATCTATAACTCTCACTAATTTCTTTTGTTTTCCGTCAGGATGGCCGAGCGGTCTAAGGCGCTGCGTTCAGGTCGCAGTCTCCCCTGGAGGCGTGGGTTCGAATCCCACTTCTGACATGTCGTTTTCTTGCTCAGTTGCCTGTGACATGATGATGTAAACGGAGCAATGCTTTACATCTTAAACTGCCGCAACATATCATGTAGACTCGTCAAATGTTTGACAATTTTGAAGTCTCTCTTTTGTTTACCATTAAAAAGGGGTTTGAGTGGGATTTGAACAAAGATTCCTTCTGTTAGCATATATAGTAAGCAGCGATCAGTATACTGCATCAGGCTGTGTACAACCCTTTCTGTGATCAAGAAAGTGCTATGTAATGTTATATCGAATGCATTAAAAGATATAATCTATAACTCTCACTAATTTCTTTTGTTTTCCGTCAGGATGGCCGAGCGGTCTAAGGCGCTGCGTTCAGGTCGCAGTCTCCCCTGGAGGCGTGGGTTCGAATCCCACTTCTGACATGTGGTTTTCTTGCTCAGTTGCCTGTGACATGATGATGTAAACGGAGCAATGCTTTACATCTTAAACTGCCGCAACATATCATGTAGACTCGTCAAATGTTTGACAAATTTGAAGTCTCTCTTTTGTTTACCATTAAAAAGGGGTTTGAGTGGGATTTCAACAAAGATTCCTTCTGTTAGCATATATTGTCACCAGCGACAAGTACACTGCATCAGGCTCTGTACAACCCTTTCTGTGATGAAGAAAGTGCGATGTAGTGTTGTATGGAATGCATTAAAAGATATGATCTATAACTCTCATCAATTTATTTTGTTTTCTGTCAGGATGGCCGAGCGGGCTAAGGCGCTGCGTTCAGGTCGCAGTCTCCACTGGAGGCGTGGGTTCGAATCCCACTTCTGACATGTGGTTTTCTTGCTCAGTTGCCTGTGACATGATGATGTAAACGGAGCAATGCTTTACATCTTAAACTGCCGCAACATATCATGTAGACTCGTCAAATGTTTGACAATTTTGAAGTCTCTCTTTTGTTTACCATTAAAAAGGGGTTTGAGTGGGATTTCAACAAAGATTCCTTCTGTTAGCATATATTGTCACCAGCGACAAGTACACTGCATCAGGCTCTGTACAACCCTTTCTGTGATGAAGAAAGTGCGATGTAGTGTTGTATGGAATGCATTAAAAGATATGATCTATAACTCTCATCAATTTCTTTTGTTTTCTGTCAGGATGGCCGAGCGGTCTAAGGCGCTGCGTTCAGGTCGCAGTCTCCACTGGAGGCGTGGGTTCGAATCCCACTTCTGACATGTGGTTTTCTTGCTCAGTTGCCTGTGACATGATGATGTAAACGGAGCAATGCTTTACATGTTAAACTGCCGCAACATATCATGTAGACTCGTCAAATGTTTGACAATTTTGAAGTCTCTCTTTTGTTTACCATTAAAAAGGGGTTTGAGTGGGATTTGAACAAAGCTTCCTTCTGTTAGCATATATAGTAAGCAGCGATCAGTATACTGCATCAGGCTGTGTAC
Source organism: Pungitius pungitius (assembly GCF_949316345.1). NCBI lineage: Eukaryota > Metazoa > Chordata > Actinopteri > Perciformes > Gasterosteidae > Pungitius > Pungitius pungitius. The sequence goes on from NC_084904.1 coordinate 6,742,935, forward strand.
AACCCTTTCTGTGACGAAGAAAGTGCGATGTAGTGTTGTATGGAATGCATTGAAAGATATGATCTATAGCTCTCACCAATTTATTTTGTTTTCCGTCAGGATGGCCGAGCGGTCTAAGGCGCTGCGTTCAGGTCGCAGTCTCCACTGGAGGCGTGGGTTCGAATCCCACTTCTGACATGTGGTTTTCTTGCTCAGTTGCCTGTGACATGGTGATGTAAACGGACCAATGCTTTACATGTTAAACTGCCGCAACATATCATGTAGACTCGTCAAATGTTTGACAATTTTGAAGTCTCTCTTTTGTTTACCATTAAAAAGGGGTTTGAGTGGGATTTGAACAAAGCTTCCTTCTGTTAGCATATATAGTAAGCAGCGATCAGTATACTGCATCAGGCTGTGTACAACCCTTTCTGTGATCAAGAAAGTGCTATGTAATGTTATATCGAATGCATTAAAAGATATAATCTATAACTCTCACTAATTTCTTTTGTTTTCCGTCAGGATGGCCGAGCGGTCTAAGGCGCTGCGTTCAGGTCGCAGTCTCCCCTGGAGGCGTGGGTTCGAATCCCACTTCTGACATGTGGTTTTCTTGCTCAGTTGCCTGTGACATGATGATGTAAACGGACCAATGCTTTACATGTTAAACTGCCGCAACATATCATGTAGACTCGTCAAATGTTTGACAATTTTGAAGTCTCTCTTTTGTTTACCATTAAAAAGGGGTTTGAGTGGGATTTGAACAAAGCTTCCTTCTGTTAGCATATATAGTAAGCAGCGATCAGTATACTGCATCAGGCTGTGTACAACCCTTTCTGTGATCAAGAAAGTGCTATGTAATGTTATATCGAATGCATTAAAAGATATAATCTATAACTCTCACTAATTTCTTTTGTTTTCCGTCAGGATGGCCGAGCGGTCTAAGGCGCTGCGTTCAGGTCGCAGTCTCCCCTGGAGGCGTGGGTTCGAATCCCACTTCTGACATGTGGTTTTCTTGCTCAGTTGCCTGTGACATGATGATGTAAACGGAGCAATGCTTTACATCTTAAACTGCCGCAACATATCATGTAGACTCGTCAAATGTTTGACAATTTTGAAGTCTCTCTTTTGTTTACCATTAAAAAGGGGTTTGAGTGGGATTTGAACAAAGATTCCTTCTGTTAGCTTATATAGTAAGCAGCGATCAGTATACTGCATCAGGCTGTGTACAACCCTTTCTGTGACGAAGAAAGTGCGATGTAGTGTTGTATGGAATGCATTGAAAGATATGATCTATAACTCTCACTAATTTCTTTTGTTTTCCGTCAGGATGGCCGAGCGGTCTAAGGCGCTGCGTTCAGGTCGCAGTCTCCCCTGGAGGCGTGGGTTCGAATCCCACTTCTGACATGTGGTATTCTTGCTCAGTTGCCTGTGACATGATGATGTAAACGGAGCAATGCTTTACATCTTAAACTGCCGCAACATATCATGTAGACTCGTCAAATGTTTGACAATTTTGAAGTCTCTCTTTTGTTTACCATTAAAAAGGGGTTTGAGTGGGATTTGAACAAAGATTCCTTCTGTTAGCATATATAGTAAGCAGCGATCAGTATACTGCATCAGGCTGTGTACAACCCTTTCTGTGACGAAGAAAGTGCGATGTAGTGTTGTATGGAATGCATTGAAAGATATGATCTATAGCTCTCACCAATTTCTTTTGTTTTCCGTCAGGATGGCCGAGCGGTCTAAGGCGCTGCGTTCAGGTCGCAGTCTCCACTGGAGGCGTGGGTTCGAATCCCACTTCTGACATGTGGTTTTCTTGCTCAGTTGCCTGTGACATGGTGATGTAAACGGACCAATGCTTTACATGTTAAACTGCCGCAACATATCATGTAGACTCGTCAAATGTTTGACAATTGTGAAGTCTCTCTTTTGTTTACCATTAAAAAGGGGTTTGAGTGGGATTTGAACAAAGCTTCCTTCTGTTAGCATATATAGTAAGCAGCGATCAGTATACTGCATCAGGCTGTGTACAACCCTTTCTGTGATCAAGAAAGTGCTATGTAATGTTATATCGAATGCATTAAAAGATATAATCTATAACTCTCACTAATTTCTTTTGTTTTCCGTCAGGATGGCCGAGCGGTCTAAGGCGCTGCGTTCAGGTCGCAGTCTCCACTGGAGGCGTGGGTTCGAATCCCACTTCTGACATGTGGTTTTCTTGCTCAGTTGCCTGTGACATGATGATGTAAACGGAGCAATGCTTTACATGTTAAACTGCCGCAACATATCATGTAGACTCGTCAAATGTTTGACAATTTTGAAGTCTCTCTTTTGTTTACCATTAAAAAGGGGTTTGAGTGGGATTTGAACAAAGCTTCCTTCTGTTAGCATATATAGTAAGCAGCGATCAGTATACTGCATCAGGCTGTGTACAACCCTTTCTGTGATCAAGAAAGTGCTATGTAATGTTATATCGAATGCATTAAAAGATATAATCTATAACTCTCACTAATTTCTTTTGTTTTCCGTCAGGATGGCCGAGCGGTCTAAGGCGCTGCGTTCAGGTCGCAGTCTCCCCTGGAGGCGTGGGTTCGAATCCCACTTCTGACTTGTGGTTTTCTTGCTCAGTTGCCTGTGACATGATGATGTAAACGGAGCAATGCTTTACATCTTAAACTGCCGCAACATATCATGTAGACTCGTCAAATGTTTGACAATTTTGAAGTCTCTCTTTTGTTTACCATTAAAAAGGGGTTTGAGTGGGATTTGAACAAAGATTCCTTCTGTTAGCTTATATAGTAAGCAGCGATCAGTATACTGCATCAGGCTGTGTACAACCCTTTCTGTGACGAAGAAAGTGCGATGTAGTGTTGTATGGAATGCATTGAAAGATATGATCTATAACTCTCACTAATTTCTTTTGTTTTCCGTCAGGATGGCCGAGCGGTCTAAGGCGCTGCGTTCAGGTCGCAGTCTCCCCTGGAGGCGTGGGTTCGAATCCCACTTCTGACATGTGGTTTTCTTGCTCAGTTGCCTGTGACATGATGATGTAAACGGAGCAATGCTTTACATCTTAAACTGCCGCAACATATCATGTAGACTCGTCAAATGTTTGACAATTTTGAAGTCTCTCTTTTGTTTACCATTAAAAAGGGGTTTGAGTGGGATTTGAACAAAGATTCCTTCTGTTAGCATATATAGTAAGCAGCGATCAGTATACTGCATCAGGCTGTGTACAACCCTTTCTGTGACGAAGAAAGTGCGATGTAGTGTTGTATGGAATGCATTGAAAGATATGATCTATAGCTCTCACCAATTTCTTTTGTTTTCCGTCAGGATGGCCGAGCGGTCTAAGGCGCTGCGTTCAGGTCGCAGTCTCCACTGGAGGCGTGGGTTCGAATCCCACTTCTGACATGTGGTTTTCTTGCTCAGTTGCCTGTGACATGGTGATGTAAACGGACCAATGCTTTACATGTTAAACTGCCGCAACATATCATGTAGACTCGTCAAATGTTTGACAATTGTGAAGTCTCTCTTTTGTTTACCATTAAAAAGGGGTTTGAGTGGGATTTGAACAAAGCTTCCTTCTGTTAGCATATATAGTAAGCAGCGATCAGTATACTGCATCAGGCTGTGTACAACCCTTTCTGTGATCAAGAAAGTGCTATGTAATGTTATATCGAATGCATTAAAAGATATAATCTATAACTCTCACTAATTTCTTTTGTTTTCCGTCAGGATGGCCGAGCGGTCTAAGGCGCTGCGTTCAGGTCGCAGTCTCCACTGGAGGCGTGGGTTCGAATCCCACTTCTGACATGTGGTTTTCTTGCTCATTTCCCTTTGACATGATGATGTAGACAGAGCAATGCTTTACATGTTAAACTGCCGCAACATATCATGTAGACTCGTCAAATGTTTGACAATTTTGAAGTCTCTCTTTTGTTTACCATTAAAAAGGGGTTTGAGTGGGATTTGAACAAAGCTTCCTTCTGTTAGCATATATAGTAAGCAGCGATCAGTATACTGCATCAGGCTGTGTACAACCCTTTCTGTGATCAAGAAAGTGCTATGTAATGTTATATCGAATGCATTAAAAGATATAATCTATAACTCTCACTAATTTCTTTTGTTTTCCGTCAGGATGGCCGAGCGGTCTAAGGCGCTGCGTTCAGGTCGCAGTCTCCACTGGAGGCGTGGGTTCGAATCCCACTTCTGACATGTGGTTTTCTTGCTCATTTCCCTTTGACATGATGATGTAGACAGAGCAATGCTTTACATGTTAAACTGCCGCAACATATCATGTAGACTCGTCAAATGTTTGACAATTTTGAAGTCTCTCTTTTGTTTACCATTAAAAAGGGGTTTGAGTGGGATTTGAACAAAGCTTCCTTCTGTTAGCATATATAGTAAGCAGCGATCAGTATACTGCATCAGGCTGTGTACAACCCTTTCTGTGATCAAGAAAGTGCTATGTAATGTTATATCGAATGCATTAAAAGATATAATCTATAACTCTCACTAATTTCTTTTGTTTTCCGTCAGGATGGCCGAGCGGTCTAAGGCGCTGCGTTCAGGTCGCAGTCTCCACTGGAGGCGTGGGTTCGAATCCCACTTCTGACATGTGGTTTTCTTGCTCAGTTGCCTGTGACATGATGATGTAAACGGAGCAATGCTTTACATGTTAAACTGCCGCAACATATCATGTAGACTCGTCAAATGTTTGACAATTTTGAAGTCTCTCTTTTGTTTACCATTAAAAAGGGGTTTGAGTGGGATTTGAACAAAGCTTCCTTCTGTTAGCATATATAGTAAGCAGCGATCAGTATACTGCATCAGGCTGTGTACAACCCTTTCTGTGACGAAGAAAGTGCGATGTAGTGTTGTATGGAATGCATTGAAAGATATGATCTATAGCTCTCACCAATTTCTTTTGTTTTCCGTCAGGATGGCCGAGCGGTCTAAGGCGCTGCGTTCAGGTCGCAGTCTCCACTGGAGGCGTGGGTTCGAATCCCACTTCTGACATGTGGTTTTCTTGCTCAGTTGCCTGTGACATGGTGATGTAAACGGACCAATGCTTTACATGTTAAACTGCCGCAACATATCATGTAGACTCGTCAAATGTTTGACAATTTTGAAGTCTCTCTTTTGTTTACCATTAAAAAGGGGTTTGAGTGGGATTTGAACAAAGCTTCCTTCTGTTAGCATATATAGTAAGCAGCGATCAGTATACTGCATCAGGCTGTGTACAACCCTTTCTGTGATCAAGAAAGTGCTATGTAATGTTATATCGAATGCATTAAAAGATATAATCTATAACTCTCACTAATTTCTTTTGTTTTCCGTCAGGATGGCCGAGCGGTCTAAGGCGCTGCGTTCAGGTCGCAGTCTCCCCTGGAGGCGTGGGTTCGAATCCCACTTCTGACATGTGGTTTTCTTGCTCAGTTGCCTGTGACATGATGATGTAAACGGACCAATGCTTTACATGTTAAACTGCCGCAACATATCATGTAGACTCGTCAAATGTTTGACAATTTTGAAGTCTCTCTTTTGTTTACCATTAAAAAGGGGTTTGAGTGGGATTTGAACAAAGCTTCCTTCTGTTAGCATATATAGTAAGCAGCGATCAGTATACTGCATCAGGCTGTGTACAACCCTTTCTGTGATCAAGAAAGTGCTATGTAATGTTATATCGAATGCATTAAAAGATATAATCTATAACTCTCACTAATTTCTTTTGTTTTCCGTCAGGATGGCCGAGCGGTCTAAGGCGCTGCGTTCAGGTCGCAGTCTCCCCTGGAGGCGTGGGTTCGAATCCCACTTCTGACATGTGGTTTTCTTGCTCAGTTGCCTGTGACATGATGATGTAAACGGAGCAATGCTTTACATCTTAAACTGCCGCAACATATCATGTAGACTCGTCAAATGTTTGACAATTTTGAAGTCTCTCTTTTGTTTACCATTAAAAAGGGGTTTGAGTGGGATTTGAACAAAGATTCCTTCTGTTAGCTTATATAGTAAGCAGCGATCAGTATACTGCATCAGGCTGTGTACAACCCTTTCTGTGACGAAGAAAGTGCGATGTAGTGTTGTATGGAATGCATTGAAAGATATGATCTATAACTCTCACTAATTTCTTTTGTTTTCCGTCAGGATGGCCGAGCGGTCTAAGGCGCTGCGTTCAGGTCGCAGTCTCCCCTGGAGGCGTGGGTTCGAATCCCACTTCTGACATGTGGTTTTCTTGCTCAGTTGCCTGTGACATGATGATGTAAACGGAGCAATGCTTTACATCTTAAACTGCCGCAACATATCATGTAGACTCGTCAAATGTTTGACAATTTTGAAGTCTCTCTTTTGTTTACCATTAAAAAGGGGTTTGAGTGGGATTTGAACAAAGATTCCTTCTGTTAGCATATATAGTAAGCAGCGATCAGTATACTGCATCAGGCTGTGTACAACCCTTTCTGTGACGAAGAAAGTGCGATGTAGTGTTGTATGGAATGCATTGAAAGATATGATCTATAGCTCTCACCAATTTCTTTTGTTTTCCGTCAGGATGGCCGAGCGGTCTAAGGCGCTGCGTTCAGGTCGCAGTCTCCACTGGAGGCGTGGGTTCGAATCCCACTTCTGACATGTGGTTTTCTTGCTCAGTTGCCTGTGACATGGTGATGTAAACGGACCAATGCTTTACATGTTAAACTGCCGCAACATATCATGTAGACTCGTCAAATGTTTGACAATTTTGAAGTCTCTCTTTTGTTTACCATTAAAAAGGGGTTTGAGTGGGATTTGAACAAAGCTTCCTTCTGTTAGCATATATAGTAAGCAGCGATCAGTATACTGCATCAGGCTGTGTACAACCCTTTCTGTGATCAAGAAAGTGCTATGTAATGTTATATCGAATGCATTAAAAGATATAATCTATAACTCTCACTAATTTCTTTTGTTTTCCGTCAGGATGGCCGAGCGGTCTAAGGCGCTGCGTTCAGGTCGCAGTCTCCACTGGAGGCGTGGGTTCGAATCCCACTTCTGACATGTGGTTTTCTTGCTCATTTCCCTTTGACATGATGATGTAGACAGAGCAATGCTTTACATGTTAAACTGCCGCAACATATCATGTAGACTCGTCAAATGTTTGACAATTTTGAAGTCTCTCTTTTGTTTACCATTAAAAAGGGGTTTGAGTGGGATTTGAACAAAGCTTCCTTCTGTTAGCATATATAGTAAGCAGCGATCAGTATACTGCATCAGGCTGTGTACAACCCTTTCTGTGATCAAGAAAGTGCTATGTAATGTTATATCGAATGCATTAAAAGATATAATCTATAACTCTCACTAATTTCTTTTGTTTTCCGTCAGGATGGCCGAGCGGTCTAAGGCGCTGCGTTCAGGTCGCAGTCTCCACTGGAGGCGTGGGTTCGAATCCCACTTCTGACATGTGGTTTTCTTGCTCATTTCCCTTTGACATGATGATGTAGACAGAGCAATGCTTTACATGTTAAACTGCCGCAACATATCATGTAGACTCGTCAAATGTTTGACAATTTTGAAGTCTCTCTTTTGTTTACCATTAAAAAGGGGTTTGAGTGGGATTTGAACAAAGCTTCCTTCTGTTAGCATATATAGTAAGCAGCGATCAGTATACTGCATCAGGCTGTGTACAACCCTTTCTGTGATCAAGAAAGTGCTATGTAATGTTATATCGAATGCATTAAAAGATATAATCTATAACTCTCACTAATTTCTTTTGTTTTCCGTCAGGATGGCCGAGCGGTCTAAGGCGCTGCGTTCAGGTCGCAGTCTCCACTGGAGGCGTGGGTTCGAATCCCACTTCTGACATGTGGTTTTCTTGCTCAGTTGCCTGTGACATGATGATGTAAACGGAGCAATGCTTTACATGTTAAACTGCCGCAACATATCATGTAGACTCGTCAAATGTTTGACAATTTTGAAGTCTCTCTTTTGTTTACCATTAAAAAGGGGTTTGAGTGGGATTTGAACAAAGATTCCTTCTGTTAGCATATATAGTAAGCAGCGATCAGTATACTGCATCAGGCTGTGTACAACCCTTTCTGTGACGAAGAAAGTGCGATGTAGTGTTGTATGGAATGCATTGAAAGATATGATCTATAACTCTCACTAATTTCTTTTGTTTTCCGTCAGGATGGCCGAGCGGTCTAAGGCGCTGCGTTCAGGTCGCAGTCTCCACTGGAGGCGTGGGTTCGAATCCCACTTCTGACATGTGGTTTTCTTGCTCAGTTGCCTGTAACATGATGATGTAAACGGAGCAATGCTTTACATCTTAAACTGCCGCAACATATCATGTAGACTCGTCAAATGTTTGACCATTTTGAAGTCTTTCTTTTGTTTACCATTAAAAAGGGGTTTGATTGGGATTTCAACAAAGATTCCTTCTGTTAGCATATATTGTCACCAGCGACAAGTACACTGCATCAGGCTCTGTACAACCCTTTCTGTGATGAAGAAAGTGCGATTAAAAGATATGATCTATAACTCTCACCAATTTCTTTTGTTTTCCGTCAGGATGGCCGAGCGGTCTAAGGCGCTGCGTTCAGGTCGCAGTCTCCACTGGAGGCGTGGGTTCGAATCCCACTTCTGACATGTGGTTTTCTTGCTCAGTTGCCTGTGACATGATGATGTAAACGGAGCAATGCTTTACATGTTAAACTGCCGCAACATATCATGTAGACTCGTCAAATGTTTGACAATTTTGAAGTCTCTCTTTTGTTTACCATTAAAAAGGGGTTTGAGTGGGATTTGAACAAAGCTTCCTTCTGTTAGCATATATAGTAAGCAGCGATCAGTATACTGCATCAGGCTGTGTACAACCCTTTCTGTGATCAAGAAAGTGCTATGTAATGTTATATCGAATGCATTAAAAGATATAATCTATAACTCTCACCAATTTCTTTTGTTTTCCGTCAGGATGGCCGAGCGGTCTAAGGCGCTGCGTTCAGGTCGCAGTCTCCACTGGAGGCGTGGGTTCGAATCCCACTTCTGACATGTGGTTTTCTTGCTCAGTTGCCTGTGACATGATGATGTAAACGGAGCAATGCTTTACATGTTAAACTGCCGCAACATATCATGTAGACTCGTCAAATGTTTGACAATTTTGAAGTCTCTCTTTTGTTTACCATTAAAAAGGGGTTTGAGTGGGATTTGAACAAAGCTTCCTTCTGTTAGCATATATAGTAAGCAGCGATCAGTATACTGCATCAGGCTGTGTACAACCCTTTCTGTGATCAAGAAAGTGCTATGTAATGTTATATCGAATGCATTAAAAGATATAATCTATAACTCTCACCAATTTCTTTTGTTTTCCGTCAGGATGGCCGAGCGGTCTAAGGCGCTGCGTTCAGGTTGCAGTCTCCACTGGAGGCGTGGGTTCGAATCCCACTTCTGACATGTGGTTTTCTTGCTCAGTTGCCTGTGACATGATGATGTAAACGGAGCAATGCTTTACATGTTAAACTGCCGCAACATATCATGTAGACTCGTCAAATGTTTGACAATTTTGAAGTCTCTCTTTTGTTTACCATTAAAAAGGGGTTTGAGTGGGATTTGAACAAAGCTTCCTTCTGTTAGCATATATAGTAAGCAGCGATCAGTATACTGCATCAGGCTGTGTACAACCCTTTCTGTGATCAAGAAAGTGCTATGTAATGTTATATCGAATGCATTAAAAGATATAATCTATAACTCTCACTAATTTCTTTTGTTTTCCGTCAGGATGGCCGAGCGGTCTAAGGCGCTGCGTTCAGGTCGCAGTCTCCCCTGGAGGCGTGGGTTCGAATCCCACTTCTGACATGTGGTTTTCTTGCTCAGTTGCCTGTGACATGATGATGTAAACGGAGCAATGCTTTACATCTTAAACTGCCGCAACATATCATGTAGACTCGTCAAATGTTTGACAATTTTGAAGTCTCTCTTTTGTTTACCATTAAAAAGGGGTTTGAGTGGGATTTCAACAAAGATTCCTTCTGTTAGCATATATTGTCACCAGCGACAAGTACACTGCATCAGGCTCTGTACAACCCTTTCTGTGATGAAGAAAGTGCGATGTAGTGTTGTATGGAATGCATTAAAAGATATGATCTATAACTCTCATCAATTTATTTTGTTTTCTGTCAGGATGGCCGAGCGGGCTAAGGCGCTGCGTTCAGGTCGCAGTCTCCACTGGAGGCGTGGGTTCGAATCCCACTTCTGACATGTGGTTTTCTTGCTCAGTTGCCTGTGACATGATGATGTAAACGGAGCAATGCTTTACATCTTAAACTGCCGCAACATATCATGTAGACTCGTCAAATGTTTGACAATTTTGAAGTCTCTCTTTTGTTTACCATTAAAAAGGGGTTTGAGTGGGATTTGAACAAAGCTTCCTTCTGTTAGCATATATAGTAAGCAGCGATCAGTATACTGCATCAGGCTGTGTACAACCCTTTCTGTGATCAAGAAAGTGCTATGTAATGTTATATCGAATGCATTAAAAGATATAATCTATAACTCTCACTAATTTCTTTTGTTTTCCGTCAGGATGGCCGAGCGGTCTAAGGCGCTGCGTTCAGGTCGCAGTCTCCCCTGGAGGCGTGGGTTCGAATCCCACTTCTGACATGTGGTTTTCTTGCTCAGTTGCCTGTGACATGATGATGTAAACGGAGCAATGCTTTACATCTTAAACTGCCGCAACATATCATGTAGACTCGTCAAATGTTTGACAATTTTGAAGTCTCTCTTTTGTTTACCATTAAAAAGGGGTTTGAGTGGGATTTGAACAAAGATTCCTTCTGTTAGCATATATAGTAAGCAGCGATCAGTATACTGCATCAGGCTGTGTACAACCCTTTCTGTGATCAAGAAAGTGCTATGTAGTGTTGTATGGAATGCATTGAAAGATATGATCTATAACTCTCACCAATTTCTTTTGTTTTCCGTCAGGATGGCCGAGCGGTCTAAGGCGCTGCGTTCAGGTCGCAGTCTCCACTGGAGGCGTGGGTTCGAATCCCACTTCTGATGTGTGGTTTTCTTGCTCAGTTGCCTGTGACATGATGATGTAAACGGAGCAATGCTTTACATGTTAAACTGCCGCAACATATCATGTAGACTCGTCAAATGTTTGACAATTTTGAAGTCTCTCTTTTGTTTACCATTAAAAAGGGGTTTGAGTGGGATTTGAACAAAGCTTCCTTCTGTTAGCATATATAGTAAGCAGCGATCAGGATACTGCATCAGGCTGTGTACAACCCTTTCTGTGACGAAGAAAGTGCGATGTAGTGTTGTATGGAATGCATTGAAAGATATGATCTATAGCTCTCACCAATTTCTTTTGTTTTCCGTCAGGATGGCCGAGCGGTCTAAGGCGCTGCGTTCAGGTCGCAGTCTCCACTGGAGGCGTGGGTTCGAATCCCACTTCTGACATGTGGTTTTCTTGCTCAGTTGCCTGTGACATGGTGATGTAAACGGACCGATGCTTTACATGTTAAACTGCCGCAACATATCATGTAGACTCGTCAAATGTTTGACAATTTTGAAGTCTCTCTTTTGTTTACCATTAAAAAGGGGTTTGAGTGGGATTTGAACAAAGCTTCCTTCTGTTAGCATATATAGTAAGCAGCGATCAGTATACTGCATCAGGCTGTGTACAACCCTTTCTGTGATCAAGAAAGTGCTATGTAATGTTATATCGAATGCATTAAAAGATATAATCTATAACTCTCACTAATTTCTTTTGTTTTCCGTCAGGATGGCCGAGCGGTCTAAGGCGCTGCGTTCAGGTCGCAGTCTCCCCTGGAGGCGTGGGTTCGAATCCCACTTCTGACATGTGGTTTTCTTGCTCAGTTGCCTGTGACATGATGATGTAAACGGACCAATGCTTTACATGTTAAACTGCCGCAACATATCATGTAGACTCGTCAAATGTTTGACAATTTTGAAGTCTCTCTTTTGTTTACCATTAAAAAGGGGTTTGAGTGGGATTTGAACAAAGCTTCCTTCTGTTAGCATATATAGTAAGCAGCGATCAGTATACTGCATCAGGCTGTGTACAACCCTTTCTGTGATCAAGAAAGTGCTATGTAATGTTATATCGAATGCATTAAAAGATATAATCTATAACTCTCACTAATTTCTTTTGTTTTCCGTCAGGATGGCCGAGCGGTCTAAGGCGCTGCGTTCAGGTCGCAGTCTCCCCTGGAGGCGTGGGTTCGAATCCCACTTCTGACATGTGGTTTTCTTGCTCAGTTGCCTGTGACATGATGATGTAAACGGAGCAATGCTTTACATCTTAAACTGCCGCAACATATCATGTAGACTCGTCAAATGTTTGACAATTTTGAAGTCTCTCTTTTGTTTACCATTAAAAAGGGGTTTGAGTGGGATTTGAACAAAGATTCCTTCTGTTAGCATATATAGTAAGCAGCGATCAGTATACTGCATCAGGCTGTGTACAACCCTTTCTGTGACGAAGAAAGTGCGATGTAGTGTTGTATGGAATGCATTGAAAGATATGATCTATAACTCTCACTAATTTCTTTTGTTTTCCGTCAGGATGGCCGAGCGGTCTAAGGCGCTGCGTTCAGGTCGCAGTCTCCCCTGGAGGCGTGGGTTCGAATCCCACTTCTGACATGTGGTTTTCTTGCTCAGTTGCCTGTGACATGATGATGTAAACGGACCAATGCTTTACATGTTAAACTGCCGCAACATATCATGTAGACTCGTCAAATGTTTGACAATTTTGAAGTCTCTCTTTTGTTTACCATTAAAAAGGGGTTTGAGTAGGATTTGAACAAAGCTTCCTTCTGTTAGCATATATAGTAAGCAGCGATCAGTATACTGCATCAGGCTGTGTACAACCCTTTCTGTGATCAAGAAAGTGCTATGTAATGTTATATCGAATGCATTAAAAGATATAATCTATAACTCTCACTAATTTCTTTTGTTTTCCGTCAGGATGGCCGAGCGGTCTAAGGCGCTGCGTTCAGGTCGCAGTCTCCCCTGGAGGCGTGGGTTCGAATCCCACTTCTGACATGTGGTTTTCTTGCTCAGTTGCCTGTGACATGATGTAAACGGAGCAATGCTTTACATCTTAAACTGCCGCAACATATCATGTAGACTCGTCAAATGTTTGACAATTTTGAAGTCTCTCTTTTGTTTACCATTAAAAAGGGGTTTGAGTGGGATTTGAACAAAGCTTCCTTCTGTTAGCATATATAGTAAGCAGCGATCAGTATACTGCATCAGGCTGTGTACAACCCTTTCTGTGACGAAGAAAGTGCGATGTAGTGTTGTATGGAATGCATTGAAAGATATGATCTATAGCTCTCACCAATTTCTTTTGTTTTCCGTCAGGATGGCCGAGCGGTCTAAGGCGCTGCGTTCAGGTCGCAGTCTCCACTGGAGGCGTGGGTTCGAATCCCACTTCTGACATGTGGTTTTCTTGCTCAGTTGCCTGTGACATGGTGATGTAAACGGACCAATGCTTTACATGTTAAACTGCCGCAACATATCATGTAGACTCGTCAAATGTTTGACAATTTTGAAGTCTCTCTTTTGTTTACCATTAAAAAGGGGTTTGAGTGGGATTTGAACAAAGCTTCCTTCTGTTAGCATATATAGTAAGCAGCGATCAGTATACTGCATCAGGCTGTGTACAACCCTTTCTGTGATCAAGAAAGTGCTATGTAATGTTATATCGAATGCATTAAAAGATATAATCTATAACTCTCACTAATTTCTTTTGTTTTCCGTCAGGATGGCCGAGCGGTCTAAGGCGCTGCGTTCAGGTCGCAGTCTCCCCTGGAGGCGTGGGTTCGAATCCCACTTCTGACATGTGGTTTTCTTGCTCAGTTGCCTATGACATGATGATGTAAACGGACCAATGCTTTACATGTTAAACTGCCGCAACATATCATGTAGACTCGTCAAATGTTTGACAATTTTGAAGTCTCTCTTTTGTTTACCATTAAAAAGGGGTTTGAGTGGGATTTGAACAAAGCTTCCTTCTGTTAGCATATATAGTAAGCAGCGATCAGTATACTGCATCAGGCTGTGTACAACCCTTTCTGTGATCAAGAAAGTGCTATGTAATGTTATATCGAATGCATTAAAAGATATAATCTATAACTCTCACTAATTTCTTTTGTTTTCCGTCAGGATGGCCGAGCGGTCTAAGGCGCTGCGTTCAGGTCGCAGTCTCCCCTGGAGGCGTGGGTTCGAATCCCACTTCTGACTTGTGGTTTTCTTGCTCAGTTGCCTGTAACATGATGATGTAAACGGAGCAATGCTTTACATCTTAAACTGCCGCAACATATCATGTAGACTCGTCAAATGTTTGACAATTTTGAAGTCTCTCTTTTGTTTACCATTAAAAAGGGGTTTGAGTGGGATTTGAACAAAGATTCCTTCTGTTAGCATATATAGTAAGCAGCGATCAGTATACTGCATCAGGCTGTGTACAACCCTTTCTGTGATCAAGAAAGTGCTATGTAATGTTATATCGAATGCATTAAAAGATATAATCTATAACTCTCACTAATTTCTTTTGTTTTCCGTCAGGATGGCCGAGCGGTCTAAGGCGCTGCGTTCAGGTCGCAGTCTCCCCTGGAGGCGTGGGTTCGAATCCCACTTCTGACATGTGGTTTTCTTGCTCAGTTGCCTGTGACATGATGATGTAAACGGAGCAATGCTTTACATCTTAAACTGCCGCAACATATCATGTAGACTCGTCAAATGTTTGACAATTTTGAAGTCTCTCTTTTGTTTACCATTAAAAAGGGGTTTGAGTGGGATTTCAACAAAGATTCCTTCTGTTAGCATATATTGTCACCAGCGACAAGTACACTGCATCAGGCTCTGTACAACCCTTTCTGTGATGAAGAAAGTGCGATGTAGTGTTGTATGGAATGCATTAAAAGATATGATCTATAACTCTCATCAATTTATTTTGTTTTCTGTCAGGATGGCCGAGCGGGCTAAGGCGCTGCGTTCAGGTCGCAGTCTCCACTGGAGGCGTGGGTTCGAATCCCACTTCTGACATGTGGTTTTCTTGCTCAGTTGCCTGTGACATGATGATGTAAACGGAGCAATGCTTTACATCTTAAACTGCCGCAACATATCATGTAGACTCGTCAAATGTTTGACAATTTTGAAGTCTCTCTTTTGTTTACCATTAAAAAGGGGTTTGAGTGGGATTTCAACAAAGATTCCTTCTGTTAGCATATATAGTAAGCAGCGATCAGTATACTGCATCAGGCTGTGTACAACCCTTTCTGTGATCAAGAAAGTGCTATGTAATGTTATATCGAATGCATTAAAAGATATAATCTATAACTCTCACTAATTTCTTTTGTTTTCCGTCAGGATGGCCGAGCGGTCTAAGGCGCTGCGTTCAGGTCGCAGTCTCCCCTGGAGGCGTGGGTTCGAATCCCACTTCTGACATGTGGTTTTCTTGCTCAGTTGCCTGTGACATGATGATGTAAACGGAGCAATGCTTTACATGTTAAACTGCCGCAACATATCATGTAGACTCGTCAAATGTTTGACAATTTTGAAGTCTCTCTTTTGTTTACCATTAAAAAGGGGTTTGAGTGGGATTTGAACAAAGCTTCCTTCTGTTAGCATATATAGTAAGCAGCGATCAGTATACTGCATCAGGCTGTGTACAACCCTTTCTGTGATCAAGAAAGTGCTATGTAATGTTATATCGAATGCATTAAAAGATATAATCTATAACTCTCACTAATTTCTTTTGTTTTCCGTCAGGATGGCCGAGCGGTCTAAGGCGCTGCGTTCAGGTCGCAGTCTCCCCTGGAGGCGTGGGTTCGAATCCCACTTCTGACTTGTGGTTTTCTTGCTCAGTTGCCTGTGACATGATGATGTAAACGGAGCAATGCTTTACATCTTAAACTGCCGCAACATATCATGTAGACTCGTCAAATGTTTGACAATTTTGAAGTCTCTCTTTTGTTTACCATTAAAAAGGGGTTTGAGTGGGATTTGAACAAAGATTCCTTCTGTTAGCATATATAGTAAGCAGCGATCAGTATACTGCATCAGGCTGTGTACAACCCTTTCTGTGACGAAGAAAGTGCGATGTAGTGTTGTATGGAATGCATTGAAAGATATGATCTATAACTCTCACTAATTTCTTTTGTTTTCCGTCAGGATGGCCGAGCGGTCTAAGGCGCTGCGTTCAGGTCGCAGTCTCCCCTGGAGGCGTGGGTTCGAATCCCACTTCTGACATGTGGTTTTCTTGCTCAGTTGCCTGTGACATGATGATGTAAACGGACCAATGCTTTACATGTTAAACTGCCGCAACATATCATGTAGACTCGTCAAATGTTTGACAATTTTGAAGTCTCTCTTTTGTTTACCATTAAAAAGGGGTTTGAGTGGGATTTGAACAAAGCTTCCTTCTGTTAGCATATATAGTAAGCAGCGATCAGTATACTGCATCAGGCTGTGTACAACCCTTTCTGTGATCAAGAAAGTGCTATGTAATGTTATATCGAATGCATTAAAAGATATAATCTATAACTCTCACTAATTTCTTTTGTTTTCCGTCAGGATGGCCGAGCGGTCTAAGGCGCTGCGTTCAGGTCGCAGTCTCCCCTGGAGGCGTGGGTTCGAATCCCACTTCTGACATGTGGTTTTCTTGCTCAGTTGCCTGTGACATGATGATGTAAACGGAGCAATGCTTTACATCTTAAACTGCCGCAACATATCATGTAGACTCGTCAAATGTTTGACAATTTTGAAGTCTCTCTTTTGTTTACCATTAAAAAGGGGTTTGAGTGGGATTTCAACAAAGATTCCTTCTGTTAGCATATATTGTCACCAGCGACAAGTACACTGCATCAGGCTCTGTACAACCCTTTCTGTGATGAAGAAAGTGCGATGTAGTGTTGTATGGAATGCATTAAAAGATATGATCTATAACTCTCATCAATTTATTTTGTTTTCTGTCAGGATGGCCGAGCGGGCTAAGGCGCTGCGTTCAGGTCGCAGTCTCCACTGGAGGCGTGGGTTCGAATCCCACTTCTGACATGTGGTTTTCTTGCTCAGTTGCCTGTGACATGATGATGTAAACGGAGCAATGCTTTACATCTTAAACTGCCGCAACATATCATGTAGACTCGTCAAATGTTTGACAATTTTGAAGTCTCTCTTTTGTTTACCATTAAAAAGGGGTTTGAGTGGGATTTCAACAAAGATTCCTTCTGTTAGCATATATAGTAAGCAGCGATCAGTATACTGCATCAGGCTGTGTACAACCCTTTCTGTGACGAAGAAAGTGCGATGTAGTGTTGTATGGAATGCATTGAAAGATATGATCTATAACTCTCACTAATTTCTTTTGTTTTCCGTCAGGATGGCCGAGCGGTCTAAGGCGCTGCGTTCAGGTCGCAGTCTCCACTGGAGGCGTGGGTTCGAATCCCACTTCTGACATGTGGTTTTCTTGCTCAGTTGCCTGTAACATGATGATGTAAACGGAGCAATGCTTTACATCTTAAACTGCCGCAACATATCATGTAGACTCGTCAAATGTTTGACCATTTTGAAGTCTCTCTTTTGTTTACCATTAAAAAGGGGTTTGATTGGGATTTCAACAAAGATTCCTTCTGTTAGCATATATTGTCACCAGCGACAAGTACACTGCATCAGGCTCTGTACAACCCTTTCTGTGATGAAGAAAGTGCGATTAAAAGATATGATCTATAACTCTCACCAATTTCTTTTGTTTTCCGTCAGGATGGCCGAGCGGTCTAAGGCGCTGCGTTCAGGTCGCAGTCTCCACTGGAGGCGTGGGTTCGAATCCCACTTCTGACATGTGGTTTTCTTGCTCAGTTGCCTGTGACATGATGATGTAAACGGAGCAATGCTTTACATGTTAAACTGCCGCAACATATCATGTAGACTCGTCAAATGTTTGACAATTTTGAAGTCTCTCTTTTGTTTACCATTAAAAAGGGGTTTGAGTGGGATTTGAACAAAGCTTCCTTCTGTTAGCATATATAGTAAGCAGCGATCAGTATACTGCATCAGGCTGTGTACAACCCTTTCTGTGACGAAGAAAGTGCGATGTAGTGTTGTATGGAATGCATTGAAAGATATGATCTATAACTCTCACTAATTTCTTTTGTTTTCCGTCAGGATGGCCGAGCGGTCTAAGGCGCTGCGTTCAGGTCGCAGTCTCCACTGGAGGCGTGGGTTCGAATCCCACTTCTGACATGTGGTTTTCTTGCTCAGTTGCCTGTAACATGATGATGTAAACGGAGCAATGCTTTACATCTTAAACTGCCGCAACATATCATGTAGACTCGTCAAATGTTTGACCATTTTGAAGTCTCTCTTTTGTTTACCATTAAAAAGGGGTTTGATTGGGATTTCAACAAAGATTCCTTCTGTTAGCATATATTGTCACCAGCGACAAGTACACTGCATCAGGCTCTGTACAACCCTTTCTGTGATGAAGAAAGTGCGATTAAAAGATATGATCTATAACTCTCACCAATTTCTTTTGTTTTCCGTCAGGATGGCCGAGCGGTCTAAGGCGCTGCGTTCAGGTCGCAGTCTCCACTGGAGGCGTGGGTTCGAATCCCACTTCTGACATGTGGTTTTCTTGCTCAGTTGCCTGTGACATGATGATGTAAACGGAGCAATGCTTTACATGTTAAACTGCCGCAACATATCATGTAGACTCGTCAAATGTTTGACTATTTTGAAGTCTCTCTTTTGTTTACCATTAAAAAGGGGTTTGAGTGGGATTTGAACAAAGCTTCCTTCTGTTAGCATATATAGTAAGCAGCGATCAGTATACTGCATCAGGCTGTGTACAACCCTTTCTGTGATCAAGAAAGTGCTATGTAATGTTATATCGAATGCATTAAAAGATATAATCTATAACTCTCACCAATTTCTTTTGTTTTCCGTCAGGATGGCCGAGCGGTCTAAGGCGCTGCGTTCAGGTCGCAGTCTCCACTGGAGGCGTGGGTTCGAATCCCACTTCTGACATGTGGTTTTCTTGCTCAGTTGCCTGTGACATGATGATGTAGACAGAGCAATGCTTTACATGTTAAACTGCCGCAACATATCATGTAGACTCGTCAAATGTTTGACAATTTTGAAGTCTCTCTTTTGTTTACCATTAAAAAGGGGTTTGAGTGGGATTTCAACAAAGATTCCTTCTGTTAGCATATATTGTCACCAGCGACAAGTACACTGCATCAGGCTCTGTACAACCCTTTCTGTGATGAAGAAAGTGCGATTAAAAGATATGATCTATAACTCTCACCAATTTCTTTTGTTTTCCGTCAGGATGGCCGAGCGGTCTAAGGCGCTGCGTTCAGGTCGCAGTCTCCACTGGAGGCGTGGGTTCGAAAACCCACTTCTGACATGTGGTTTTCTTGCTCAGTTCCCTTTGACATGATGATGTAGACAGAGCAATGCTTTACATGTTAAACTGCCGCAACATATCATGTAGACTCGTCAAATGTTTGACAATTTTGAAGTCTCTCTTTTGTCTACCATTAAAAAGGGGTTTGAGTGGGATTTCAACAAAGATTCCTTCTGTTAGCATATATTGTCACCAGCGACAAGTACACTGCATCAGGCTCTGTACAACCCTTTCTGTGATGAAGAAAGTGCGATTAAAAGATATGATCTATAACTCTCACCAATTTCTTTTGTTTTCCGTCAGGATGGCCGAGCGGTCTAAGGCGCTGCGTTCAGGTCGCAGTCTCCCCTGGAGGCGTGGGTTCGAATCCCACTTCTGACATGTGGTTTTCTTGCTCAGTTGCCTGTGACATGATGATGTAAACGGAGCAATGCTTTACATCTTAAACTGCCGCAACATATCATGTAGACTCGTCAAATGTTTGACAATTTTGAAGTCTCTCTTTTGTTTACCATTAAAAAGGGGTTTGAGTGGGATTTGAACAAAGCTTCCTTCTGTTAGCATATATAGTAAGCAGCGATCAGTATACTGCATCAGGCTGTGTACAACCCTTTCTGTGATCAAGAAAGTGCTATGTAATGTTGTATGGAATGCATTAAAAGATATGATCTATAACTCTCACCAATTTCTTTTGTTTTCTGTCAGGATGGCCGAGCGGTCTAAGGCGCTGCGTTCAGGTCGCAGTCTCCACTGGAGGCGTGGGTTCGAATCCCACTTCTGACATGTGGTTTTCTTGCTCAGTTGCCTGTGACATGATGATGTAAACGGAGCAATGCTTTACATCTTAAACTGCCGCAACATATCATGTAGACTCGTCAAATGTTTGACAATTTTGAAGTCTCTCTTTTGTTTACCATTAAAAAGGGGTTTGAGTGGGATTTGAACAAAGATTCCTTCTGTTAGCATATATAGTAAGCAGCGATCAGTATACTGCATCAGGCTGTGTACAACCCTTTCTGTGACGAAGAAAGTGCGATGTAGTGTTGTATGGAATGCATTGAAAGATATGATCTATAGCTCTCACCAATTTCTTTTGTTTTCCGTCAGGATGGCCGAGCGGTCTAAGGCGCTGCGTTCAGGTCGCAGTCTCCACTGGAGGCGTGGGTTCGAATCCCACTTCTGACATGTGGTTTTCTTGCTCAGTTCCCTTTGACATGATGATGTAGACAGAGCAATGCTTTACATGTTAAACTGCCGCAACATATCATGTAGACTCGTCAAATGTTTGACAATTTTGAAGTCTCTCTTTTGTTTACCATTAAAAAGGGGTTTGAGTGGGATTTCAACAAAGATTCCTTCTGTTAGCATATATTGTCACCAGCGACAAGTACACTGCATCAGGCTCTGTACAACCCTTTCTGTGATGAAGAAAGTGCGATTAAAAGATATGATCTATAACTCTCACCAATTTCTTTTGTTTTCCCTCAGGATGGCCGAGCGGTCTAAGGCGCTGCGTTCAGGTCGCAGTCTCCACTGGAGGCGTGTGTTCGAAATCCCACTTCTGACATGTGGTTTTCTTGCTCAGTTCCCTTTGACATGATGATGTAGACAGAGCAATGCTTTACATGTTAAACTGCCGCAACATATCATGTAGACTCGTCAAATGTTTGACAATTTTGAAGTCTCTCTTTTGTTTACCATTAAAAAGGGGTTTGAGTGGGATTTCAACAAAGATTCCTTCTGTTAGCATATATTGTCACCAGCGACAAGTACACTGCATCAGGCTCTGTACAACCCTTTCTGTGATAAAGAAAGTGCGATTAAAAGATATGATCTATAACTCTCACCAATTTCTTTTGTTTTCCGTCAGGATGGCCGAGCGGTCTAAGGCGCTGCGTTCAGGTCGCAGTCTCCACTGGAGGCGTGGGTTCGAATCCCACTTCTGACATGTGGTTTTCTTGCTCAGTTGCCTGTGACATGATGATGTAAACGGAGCAATGCTTTACATCTTAAACTGCCGCAACATATCATGTAGACTCGTCAAATGTTTGACAATTTTGAAGTCTCTCTTTTGTTTACCATCAAAAAGGGGTTTGAGTGGGATTTGAACAAAGATTCCTTCTGTTAGCATATATAGTAAGCAGCGATCAGTATACTGCATCAGGCTGTGTACAACCCTTTCTGTGACGAAGAAAGTGCGATGTAGTGTTGTATGGAATGCATTGAAAGATATGATCTATAGCTCTCACCAATTTCTTTTGTTTTCCGTCAGGATGGCCGAGCGTCTAAGGCGCTGCGTTCAGGTCGCAGTCTCCACTGGAGGCGTGGGTTCGAATCCCACTTCTGACATGTGGTTTTCTTGCTCAGTTCCCTTTGACATGATGATGTAGACAGAGCAATGCTTTACATGTTAAACTGCCGCAACATATCATGTAGACTCGTCAAATGTTTGACAATTTTGAAGTCTCTCTTTTGTTTACCATTAAAAAGGGGTTTGAGTGGGATTTCAACAAAGATTCCTTCTGTTAGCATATATTGTCACCAGCGACAAGTACACTGCATCAGGCTCTGTACAACCCTTTCTGTGATAAAGAAAGTGCGATTAAAAGATATGATCTATAACTCTCACCAATTTCTTTTGTTTTCCGTCAGGATGGCCGAGCGGTCTAAGGCGCTGCGTTCAGGTCGCAGTCTCCACTGGAGGCGTGGGTTCGAATCCCACTTCTGACATGTGGTTTTCTTGCTCAGTTGCCTGTGACATGATGATGTAAACGGAGCAATGCTTTACATCTTAAACTGCCGCAACATATCATGTAGACTCGTCAAATGTTTGACAATTTTGAAGTCTCTCTTTTGTTTACCATCAAAAAGGGGTTTGAGTGGGATTTGAACAAAGATTCCTTCTGTTAGCATATATAGTAAGCAGCGATCAGTATACTGCATCAGGCTGTGTACAACCCTTTCTGTGACGAAGAAAGTGCGATGTAGTGTTGTATGGAATGCATTGAAAGATATGATCTATAGCTCTCACCAATTTCTTTTGTTTTCCGTCAGGATGGCCGAGCGTCTAAGGCGCTGCGTTCAGGTCGCAGTCTCCACTGGAGGCGTGGGTTCGAATCCCACTTCTGACATGTGGTTTTCTTGCTCAGTTCCCTTTGACATGATGATGTAGACAGAGCAATGCTTTACATGTTAAACTGCCGCAACATATCATGTAGACTCGTCAAATGTTTGACAATTTTGAAGTCTCTCTTTTGTTTACCATTAAAAAGGGGTTTGAGTGGGATTTCAACAAAGATTCCTTCTGTTAGCATATATTGTCACCAGCGACAAGTACACTGCATCAGGCTCTGTACAACCCTTTCTGTGATAAAGAAAGTGCGATTAAAAGATATGATCTATAACTCTCACCAATTTCTTTTGTTTTCCGTCAGGATGGCCGAGCGGTCTAAGGCGCTGCGTTCAGGTCGCAGTCTCCACTGGAGGCGTGGGTTCGAATCCCACTTCTGACATGTGGTTTTCTTGCTCAGTTGCCTGTGACATGATGATGTAAACGGAGCAATGCTTTACATCTTAAACTGCCGCAACATATCATGTAGACTCGTCAAATGTTTGACAATTTTGAAGTCTCTCTTTTGTTTACCATCAAAAAGGGGTTTGAGTGGGATTTGAACAAAGATTCCTTCTGTTAGCATATATAGTAAGCAGCGATCAGTATACTGCATCAGGCTGTGTACAACCCTTTCTGTGACGAAGAAAGTGCGATGTAGTGTTGTATGGAATGCATTGAAAGATATGATCTATAGCTCTCACCAATTTCTTTTGTTTTCCGTCAGGATGGCCGAGCGTCTAAGGCGCTGCGTTCAGGTCGCAGTCTCCACTGGAGGCGTGGGTTCGAATCCCACTTCTGACATGTGGTTTTCTTGCTCAGTTCCCTTTGACATGATGATGTAGACAGAGCAATGCTTTACATGTTAAACTGCCGCAACATATCATGTAGACTCGTCAAATGTTTGACAATTTTGAAGTCTCTCTTTTGTTTACCATTAAAAAGGGGTTTGAGTGGGATTTCAACAAAGATTCCTTCTGTTAGCATATATTGTCACCAGCGACAAGTACACTGCATCAGGCTCTGTACAACCCTTTCTGTGATAAAGAAAGTGCGATTAAAAGATATGATCTATAACTCTCACCAATTTCTTTTGTTTTCCGTCAGGATGGCCGAGCGGTCTAAGGCGCTGCGTTCAGGTCGCAGTCTCCACTGGAGGCGTGGGTTCGAATCCCACTTCTGACATGTGGTTTTCTTGCTCAGTTGCCTGTGACATGATGATGTAAACGGAGCAATGCTTTACATCTTAAACTGCCGCAACATATCATGTAGACTCGTCAAATGTTTGACAATTTTGAAGTCTCTCTTTTGTTTACCATCAAAAAGGGGTTTGAGTGGGATTTGAACAAAGATTCCTTCTGTTAGCATATATAGTAAGCAGCGATCAGTATACTGCATCAGGCTGTGTACAACCCTTTCTGTGACGAAGAAAGTGCGATGTAGTGTTGTATGGAATGCATTGAAAGATATGATCTATAGCTCTCACCAATTTCTTTTGTTTTCCGTCAGGATGGCCGAGCGTCTAAGGCGCTGCGTTCAGGTCGCAGTCTCCACTGGAGGCGTGGGTTCGAATCCCACTTCTGACATGTGGTTTTCTTGCTCAGTTCCCTTTGACATGATGATGTAGACAGAGCAATGCTTTACATGTTAAACTGCCGCAACATATCATGTAGACTAGTCAAATGTTTGACAATTTTGAAGTCTCTCTTTTGTTTACCATTAAAAAGGGGTTTGAGTGGGATTTCAACAAAGATTCCTTCTGTTAGCATATATAGTAAGCAGCGATCAGTATACTGCATCAGGCTGTGTACAACCCTTTCTGTGATCAAGAAAGTGCTATGTAATGTTGTATGGAATGCATTAAAAGATATGATCTATAACTCTCACCAATTTCTTTTGTTTTCCGTCAGGATGGCCGAGCGGTCTAAGGCGCTGCGTTCAGGTCGCAGTCTCCCCTGGAGGCGTGGGTTCGAATCCCACTTCTGACATGTGGTTTTCTTGCTCAGTTGCCTGTGACATGATGATGTAAACGGAGCAATGCTTTACATCTTAAACTGCCGCAACATATCATGTAGACTCGTCAAATGTTTGACAATTTTGAAGTCTCTCTTTTGTTTACCATTAAAAAGGGGTTTGAGTGGGATTTCAACAAAGATTCCTTCTGTTAGCATATATAGTAAGCAGCGATCAGTATACTGCATCAGGCTGTGTACAACCCTTTCTGTGATCAAGAAAGTGCTATGTAATGTTGTATGGAATGCATTAAAAGATATGATCTATAACTCTCACCAATTTCTTTTGTTTTCTGTCAGGATGGCCGAGCGGTCTAAGGCGCTGCGTTCAGGTCGCAGTCTCCACTGGAGGCGTGGGTTCGAATCCCACTTCTGACATGTGGTTTACTTGCTCAGTTGCCTGTGACATGATGATGTAAACGGAGCAATGCTTTACATCTTAAACTGCCGCAACATATCATGTAGACTCGTCAAATGTTTGACAATTTTGAAGTCTCTCTTTTGTTTACCATTAAAAAGGGGTTTGAGTGGGATTTCAACAAAGATTCCTTCTGTTAGCATATATTGTCACCAGCGACAAGTACACTGCATCAGGCTCTGTACAACCCTTTCTGTGATGAAGAAAGTGCGATTAAAAGATATGATCTATAACTCTCACCAATTTCTTTTGTTTTCCGTCAGGATGGCCAAGCGGTCTAAGGCGCTGCGTTCAGGTCGCAGTCTCCCCTGGAGGCGTGGGTTCGAATCCCACTTCTGACATGTGGTTTTCTTGCTCAGTTGCCTGTGACATGATGATGTAAACGGAGCAATGCTTTACATCTTAAACTGCCGCAACATATCATGTAGACTCGTCAAATGTTTGACAATTTTGAAGTCTCTCTTTTGTTTACCATTAAAAAGGGGTTTGAGTGGGATTTCAACAAAGATTCCTTCTGTTAGCATATATAGTAAGCAGCGATCAGTATACTGCATCAGGCTGTGTACAACCCTTTCTGTGATCAAGAAAGTGCTATGTAATGTTGTATGGAATGCATTAAAAGATATGATCTATAACTCTCACCAATTTCTTTTGTTTTCTGTCAGGATGGCCGAGCGGTCTAAGGCGCTGCGTTCAGGTCGCAGTCTCCACTGGAGGCGTGGGTTCGAATCCCACTTCTGACATGTGGTTTACTTGCTCAGTTGCCTGTGACATGATGATGTAAACGGAGCAATGCTTTACATCTTAAACTGCCGCAACATATCATGTAGACTCGTCAAATGTTTGACAATTTTGAAGTCTCTCTTTTGTTTACCATTAAAAAGGGGTTTGAGTGGGATTTCAACAAAGATTCCTTCTGTTAGCATATATTGTCACCAGCGACAAGTACACTGCATCAGGCTCTGTACAACCCTTTCTGTGATGAAGAAAGTGCGATGTAGTGTTGTATGGAATGCATTAAAAGATATGATCTATAACTCTCACCAATTTCTTTTGTTTTCTGTCAGGATGGCCGAGCGGTCTAAGGCGCTGCGTTCAGGTCGCAGTCTCCACTGGAGGCGTGGGTTCGAATCCCACTTCTGACATGTGGTTTTCTTGCTCAGTTGCCTGTGACATGATGATGTAAACGGAGCAATGCTTTACATCTTAAACTGCCGCAACATATCATGTAGACTCGTCAAATGTTTGACAATTTTGAAGTCTCTCTTTTGTTTACCATTAAAAAGGGGTTTGAGTGGGATTTCAACAAAGATTCCTTCTGTTAGCATATATAGTAAGCAGCGATCAGTATACTGCATCAGGCTGTGTACAACCCTTTCTGTGATCAAGAAAGTGCTATGTAATGTTATATCGAATGCATTAAAAGATATAATCTATAACTCTCACTAATTTCGTCTGTTTTCCGTCATTATGGCCGAGCGGTCTAAGGCGCTGCGTTCAGGTCGCAGTCTCCCCTGGAGGCGTGGGTTCGAATCCCACTTCTGACATGTGCTTTTCTTGCTCAGTTGCCTGTGACATGATGATGTAAACGGAGCAATGCTTTACATCTTAAACTGCCGCAACATATCATGTAGACTCGTCAAATGTTTGACAATTTTGAAGTCTCTCTTTTGTTTACCATTAAAAAGGGGTTTGAGTGGGATTTCAACAAAGATTCCTTCTGTTAGCATATATAGTAAGCAGCGATCAGTATACTGCATCAGGCTGTGTACAACCCTTTCTGTGACGAAGAAAGTGCGATGTAGTGTTGTATGGAATGCATTGAAAGATATGATCTATAACTCTCACCAATTTCTTTTGTTTTCCGTTAGGATGGCCGAGCGGTCTAAGGCGCTGCGTTCAGGTCGCAGTCTCCACTGGAGGTGTGGGTTCGAATCCCACTTCTGACATGTGGTTTTCTTGCTCAGTTCCCTTTGACATGATGATGTAGACAGAGCAATGCTTTACATGTTAAACTGCCGCAACATATCATGTAGACTCGTCAAATGTTTGACAATTTTGAAGTCTCTCTTTTGTTTACCATTAAAAAGGGGTTTGAGTGGGATTTCAACAAAGATTCCTTCTGTTAGCATATATTGTCACCAGCGACAAGTACACTGCATCAGGCTCTGTACAACCCTTTCTGTGATGAAGAAAGTGCGATTAAAAGATATGATCTATAACTCTCACCAATTTCTTTTGTTTTCCGTCAGGATGGCCGAGCGGTCTAAGGCGCTGCGTTCAGGTCGCAGTCTCCCCTGGAGGCGTGGGTTCGAATCCCACTTCTGACATGTGCTTTTCTTGCTCAGTTGCCTGTGACATGATGATGTAAACGGAGCAATGCTTTACATCTTAAACTGCCGCAACATATCATGTAGACTCGTCAAATGTTTGACAATTTTGAAGTCTCTCTTTTGTTTACCATTAAAAAGGGGTTTGAGTGGGATTTCAACAAAGATTCCTTCTGTTAGCATATATAGTAAGCAGCGATCAGTATACTGCATCAGGCTGTGTACAACCCTTTCTGTGACGAAGAAAGTGCGATGTAGTGTTGTATGGAATGCATTGAAAGATATGATCTATAACTCTCACCAATTTCTTTTGTTTTCCGTTAGGATGGCCGAGCGGTCTAAGGCGCTGCGTTCAGGTCGCAGTCTCCACTGGAGGTGTGGGTTCGAATCCCACTTCTGACATGTGGTTTTCTTGCTCAGTTCCCTTTGACATGATGATGTAGACAGAGCAATGCTTTACATGTTAAACTGCCGCAACATATCATGTAGACTCGTCAAATGTTTGACAATTTTGAAGTCTCTCTTTTGTTTACCATTAAAAAGGGGTTTGAGTGGGATTTCAACAAAGATTCCTTCTGTTAGCATATATTGTCACCAGCGACAAGTACACTGCATCAGGCTCTGTACAACGCTTTCTGTGATGAAGAAAGTGCGATTAAAAGATATGATCTATAACTCTCACCAGTTTCTTTTGTTTTCCGTCAGGATGGCCGAGCGGTCTAAGGCGCTGCGTTCAGGTCGCAGTCTCCCCTGGAGGCGTGGGTTCGAATCCCACTTCTGACATGTGGTTTTCTTGCTCAGTTGCCTGTGACATGATGATGTAAACGGAGCAATGCTTTACATCTTAAACTGCCGCAACATATCATGTAGACTCGTCAAATGTTTGACAATTTTGAAGTCTCTCTTTTGTTTACCATTAAAAAGGGGTTTGAGTGGGATTTCAACAAAGATTCCTTCTGTTAGCATATATTGTCACCAGCGACAAGTACACTGCATCAGGCTCTGTACAACCCTTTCTGTGATGAAGAAAGTGCGATGTAGTGTTGTATGGAATGCATTAAAAGATATGATCTATAACTCTCACCAATTTCTTTTGTTTTCTGTCAGGATGGCCGAGCGGTCTAAGGCGCTGCGTTCAGGTCGCAGTCTCCACTGGAGGCGTGGGTTCGAATCCCACTTCTGACATGTGGTTTTCTTGCTCAGTTGCCTGTGACATGATGATGTAAACGGAGCAATGCTTTACATCTTAAACTGCCGCAACATATCATGTAGACTCGTCAAATGTTTGACAATTTTGAAGTCTCTCTTTTGTTTACCATTAAAAAGGGGTTTGAGTGGGATTTCAACAAAGATTCCTTCTGTTAGCATATATAGTAAGCAGCGATCAGTATACTGCATCAGGCTGTGTACAACCCTTTCTGTGATCAAGAAAGTGCTATGTAATGTTATATCGAATGCATTAAAAGATATAATCTATAACTCTCACTAATTTCGTCTGTTTTCCGTCATTATGGCCGAGCGGTCTAAGGCGCTGCGTTCAGGTCGCAGTCTCCCCTGGAGGCGTGGGTTCGAATCCCACTTCTGACATGTGCTTTTCTTGCTCAGTTGCCTGTGACATGATGATGTAAACGGAGCAATGCTTTACATCTTAAACTGCCGCAACATATCATGTAGACTCGTCAAATGTTTGACAATTTTGAAGTCTCTCTTTTGTTTACCATTAAAAAGGGGTTTGAGTGGGATTTCAACAAAGATTCCTTCTGTTAGCATATATAGTAAGCAGCGATCAGTATACTGCATCAGGCTGTGTACAACCCTTTCTGTGACGAAGAAAGTGCGATGTAGTGTTGTATGGAATGCATTGAAAGATATGATCTATAACTCTCACCAATTTCTTTTGTTTTCCGTTAGGATGGCCGAGCGGTCTAAGGCGCTGCGTTCAGGTCGCAGTCTCCACTGGAGGTGTGGGTTCGAATCCCACTTCTGACATGTGGTTTTCTTGCTCAGTTCCCTTTGACATGATGATGTAGACAGAGCAATGCTTTACATGTTAAACTGCCGCAACATATCATGTAGACTCGTCAAATGTTTGACAATTTTGAAGTCTCTCTTTTGTTTACCATTAAAAAGGGGTTTGAGTGGGATTTCAACAAAGATTCCTTCTGTTAGCATATATTGTCACCAGCGACAAGTACACTGCATCAGGCTCTGTACAACCCTTTCTGTGATGAAGAAAGTGCGATTAAAAGATATGATCTATAACTCTCACCAATTTCTTTTGTTTTCCGTCAGGATGGCCGAGCGGTCTAAGGCGCTGCGTTCAGGTCGCAGTCTCCCCTGGAGGCGTGGGTTCGAATCCCACTTCTGACATGTGCTTTTCTTGCTCAGTTGCCTGTGACATGATGATGTAAACGGAGCAATGCTTTACATCTTAAACTGCCGCAACATATCATGTAGACTCGTCAAATGTTTGACAATTTTGAAGTCTCTCTTTTGTTTACCATTAAAAAGGGGTTTGAGTGGGATTTCAACAAAGATTCCTTCTGTTAGCATATATAGTAAGCAGCGATCAGTATACTGCATCAGGCTGTGTACAACCCTTTCTGTGACGAAGAAAGTGCGATGTAGTGTTGTATGGAATGCATTGAAAGATATGATCTATAACTCTCACCAATTTCTTTTGTTTTCCGTTAGGATGGCCGAGCGGTCTAAGGCGCTGCGTTCAGGTCGCAGTCTCCACTGGAGGTGTGGGTTCGAATCCCACTTCTGACATGTGGTTTTCTTGCTCAGTTCCCTTTGACATGATGATGTAGACAGAGCAATGCTTTACATGTTAAACTGCCGCAACATATCATGTAGACTCGTCAAATGTTTGACAATTTTGAAGTCTCTCTTTTGTTTACCATTAAAAAGGGGTTTGAGTGGGATTTCAACAAAGATTCCTTCTGTTAGCATATATTGTCACCAGCGACAAGTACACTGCATCAGGCTCTGTACAACGCTTTCTGTGATGAAGAAAGTGCGATTAAAAGATATGATCTATAACTCTCACCAGTTTCTTTTGTTTTCCGTCAGGATGGCCGAGCGGTCTAAGGCGCTGCGTTCAGGTCGCAGTCTCCCCTGGAGGCGTGGGTTCGAATCCCACTTCTGACATGTGGTTTTCTTGCTCAGTTGCCTGTGACATGATGATGTAAACGGAGCAATGCTTTACATCTTAAACTGCCGCAACATATCATGTAGACTCGTCAAATGTTTGACAATTTTGAAGTCTCTCTTTTGTTTACCATTAAAAAGGGGTTTGAGTGGGATTTCAACAAAGATTCCTTCTGTTAGCATATATTGTCACCAGCGACAAGTACACTGCATCAGGCTCTGTACAACCCTTTCTGTGATGAAGAAAGTGCGATTAAAAGATATGATCTATAACTCTCACCAATTTCTTTTGTTTTCCGTCAGGATGGCCGAGCGGTCTAAGGCGCTGCGTTCAGGTCGCAGTCTCCACTGGAGGCGTGGGTTCGAATCCCACTTCTGACATGTGGTTTTCTTGCTCATTTCCCTTTGACATGATGATGTAGACAGAGCAATGCTTTACATGTTAAACTGCCGCAACATATCATGTAGACTCGTCAAATGTTTGACAATTTTGAAGTCTCTCTTTTGTTTACCATTAAAAAGGGGTTTGAGTGGGATTTCAACAAAGATTCCTTCTGTTAGCATATATAGTAAGCAGCGATCAGTATACTGCATCAGGCTGTGTACAACCCTTTCTGTGACGAAGAAAGTGCGATGTAGTGTTGTATGGAATGCATTGAAAGATATGATCTATAACTCTCACCAATTTCTTTTGTTTTCCGTTAGGATGGCCGAGCGGTCTAAGGCGCTGCGTTCAGGTCGCAGTCTCCACTGGAGGCGTGGGTTCGAAAACCCACTTCTGACATGTGGTTTTCTTGCTCAGTTCCCTTTGACATGATGATGTAGACAGAGCAATGCTTTACATGTTAAACTGCCACAACATATCATGTAGACTCGTCAAATGTTTGACAATTTTGAAGTCTCTCTTTTGTTTACCATTAAAAAGGGGTTTGAGTGGGATTTCAACAAAGATTCCTTCTGTTAGCATATATTGTCACCAGCGACAAGTACACTGCATCAGGCTCTGTACAACCCTTTCTGTGATGAAGAAAGTGCGATGTAGTGTTGTATGGAATGCATTAAAAGATATGATCTATAACTCTCACCAATTTCTTTTGTTTTCTGTCAGGATGGCCGAGCGGTCTAAGGCGCTGCGTTCAGGTCGCAGTCTCCACTGGAGGCGTGGGTTCGAATCCCACTTCTGACATGTGGTTTTCTTGCTCAGTTGCCTGTGACATGATGATGTAAACGGAGCAATGCTTTACATCTTAAACTGCCGCAACATATCATGTAGACTCGTCAAATGTTTGACAATTTTGAAGTCTCTCTTTTGTTTACCATTAAAAAGGGGTTTGAGTGGGATTTCAACAAAGATTCCTTCTGTTAGCATATATTGTCACCAGCGACAAGTACACTGCATCAGGCTCTGTACAACGCTTTCTGTGATGAAGAAAGTGCGATTAAAAGATATGATCTATAACTCTCACCAGTTTCTTTTGTTTTCCGTCAGGATGGCCGAGCGGTCTAAGGCGCTGCGTTCAGGTCGCAGTCTCCCCTGGAGGCGTGGGTTCGAATCCCACTTCTGACATGTGGTTTTCTTGCTCAGTTCCCTTTGACATGATGATGTAGACAGAGCAATGCTTTACATGTTAAACTGCCGCAACATATCATGTAGACTCGTCAAATGTTTGACAATTTTGAAGTCTCTCTTTTGTTTACCATTAAAAAGGGGTTTGAGTGGGATTTCAACAAAGATTCCTTCTGTTAGCATATATTGTCACCAGCGACAAGTACACTGCATCAGGCTCTGTACAACCCTTTCTGTGATGAAGAAAGTGCGATTAAAAGATATGATCTATAACTCTCACCAATTTCTTTTGTTTTCCGTCAGGATGGCCGAGCGGTCTAAGGCGCTGCGTTCAGGTCGCAGTCTCCCCTGGAGGCGTGGGTTCGAATCCCACTTCTGACATGTGCTTTTCTTGCTCAGTTGCCTGTGACATGATGATGTAAACGGAGCAATGCTTTACATCTTAAACTGCCGCAACATATCATGTAGACTCGTCAAATGTTTGACAATTTTGAAGTCTCTCTTTTGTTTACCATTAAAAAGGGGTTTGAGTGGGATTTCAACAAAGATTCCTTCTGTTAGCATATATAGTAAGCAGCGATCAGTATACTGCATCAGGCTGTGTACAACCCTTTCTGTGACGAAGAAAGTGCGATGTAGTGTTGTATGGAATGCATTGAAAGATATGATCTATAACTCTCACCAATTTCTTTTGTTTTCCGTTAGGATGGCCGAGCGGTCTAAGGCGCTGCGTTCAGGTCGCAGTCTCCACTGGAGGTGTGGGTTCGAATCCCACTTCTGACATGTGGTTTTCTTGCTCAGTTCCCTTTGACATGATGATGTAGACAGAGCAATGCTTTACATGTTAAACTGCCGCAACATATCATGTAGACTCGTCAAATGTTTGACAATTTTGAAGTCTCTCTTTTGTTTACCATTAAAAAGGGGTTTGAGTGGGATTTCAACAAAGATTCCTTCTGTTAGCATATATTGTCACCAGCGACAAGTACACTGCATCAGGCTCTGTACAACGCTTTCTGTGATGAAGAAAGTGCGATTAAAAGATATGATCTATAACTCTCACCAGTTTCTTTTGTTTTCCGTCAGGATGGCCGAGCGGTCTAAGGCGCTGCGTTCAGGTCGCAGTCTCCCCTGGAGGCGTGGGTTCGAATCCCACTTCTGACATGTGGTTTTCTTGCTCAGTTGCCTGTGACATGATGATGTAAACGGAGCAATGCTTTACATCTTAAACTGCCGCAACATATCATGTAGACTCGTCAAATGTTTGACAATTTTGAAGTCTCTCTTTTGTTTACCATTAAAAAGGGGTTTGAGTGGGATTTCAACAAAGATTCCTTCTGTTAGCATATATTGTCACCAGCGACAAGTACACTGCATCAGGCTCTGTACAACCCTTTCTGTGATGAAGAAAGTGCGATTAAAAGATATGATCTATAACTCTCACCAATTTCTTTTGTTTTCCGTCAGGATGGCCGAGCGGTCTAAGGCGCTGCGTTCAGGTCGCAGTCTCCACTGGAGGCGTGGGTTCGAATCCCACTTCTGACATGTGGTTTACTTGCTCAGTTGCCTGTGACATGATGATGTAAACGGAGCAATGCTTTACATCTTAAACTGCCGCAACATATCATGTAGACTCGTCAAATGTTTGACAATTTTGAAGTCTCTCTTTTGTTTACCATTAAAAAGGGGTTTGAGTGGGATTTCAACAAAGATTCCTTCTGTTAGCATATATTGTCACCAGCGACAAGTACACTGCATCAGGCTCTGTACAACCCTTTCTGTGATGAAGAAAGTGCGATGTAGTGTTGTATGGAATGCATTAAAAGATATGATCTATAACTCTCACCAATTTCTTTTGTTTTCTGTCAGGATGGCCGAGCGGTCTAAGGCGCTGCGTTCAGGTCGCAGTCTCCACTGGAGGCGTGGGTTCGAATCCCACTTCTGACATGTGGTTTTCTTGCTCAGTTGCCTGTGACATGATGATGTAAACGGAGCAATGCTTTACATCTTAAACTGCCGCAACATATCATGTAGACTCGTCAAATGTTTGACAATTTTGAAGTCTCTCTTTTGTTTACCATTAAAAAGGGGTTTGAGTGGGATTTCAACAAAGATTCCTTCTGTTAGCATATATAGTAAGCAGCGATCAGTATACTGCATCAGGCTGTGTACAACCCTTTCTGTGATCAAGAAAGTGCTATGTAATGTTATATCGAATGCATTAAAAGATATAATCTATAACTCTCACTAATTTCGTCTGTTTTCCGTCATTATGGCCGAGCGGTCTAAGGCGCTGCGTTCAGGTCGCAGTCTCCCCTGGAGGCGTGGGTTCGAATCCCACTTCTGACATGTGCTTTTCTTGCTCAGTTGCCTGTGACATGATGATGTAAACGGAGCAATGCTTTACATCTTAAACTGCCGCAACATATCATGTAGACTCGTCAAATGTTTGACAATTTTGAAGTCTCTCTTTTGTTTACCATTAAAAAGGGGTTTGAGTGGGATTTCAACAAAGATTCCTTCTGTTAGCATATATAGTAAGCAGCGATCAGTATACTGCATCAGGCTGTGTACAACCCTTTCTGTGACGAAGAAAGTGCGATGTAGTGTTGTATGGAATGCATTGAAAGATATGATCTATAACTCTCACCAATTTCTTTTGTTTTCCGTTAGGATGGCCGAGCGGTCTAAGGCGCTGCGTTCAGGTCGCAGTCTCCACTGGAGGTGTGGGTTCGAATCCCACTTCTGACATGTGGTTTTCTTGCTCAGTTCCCTTTGACATGATGATGTAGACAGAGCAATGCTTTACATGTTAAACTGCCGCAACATATCATGTAGACTCGTCAAATGTTTGACAATTTTGAAGTCTCTCTTTTGTTTACCATTAAAAAGGGGTTTGAGTGGGATTTCAACAAAGATTCCTTCTGTTAGCATATATTGTCACCAGCGACAAGTACACTGCATCAGGCTCTGTACAACCCTTTCTGTGATGAAGAAAGTGCGATTAAAAGATATGATCTATAACTCTCACCAATTTCTTTTGTTTTCCGTCAGGATGGCCGAGCGGTCTAAGGCGCTGCGTTCAGGTCGCAGTCTCCCCTGGAGGCGTGGGTTCGAATCCCACTTCTGACATGTGCTTTTCTTGCTCAGTTGCCTGTGACATGATGATGTAAACGGAGCAATGCTTTACATCTTAAACTGCCGCAACATATCATGTAGACTCGTCAAATGTTTGACAATTTTGAAGTCTCTCTTTTGTTTACCATTAAAAAGGGGTTTGAGTGGGATTTGAACAAAGCTTCCTTCTGTTAGCATATATAGTAAGCAGCGATCAGTATACTGCATCAGGCTGTGTACAACCCTTTCTGTGACGAAGAAAGTGCGATGTAGTGTTGTATGGAATGCATTGAAAGATATGATCTATAACTCTCACCAATTTCTTTTGTTTTCCGTTAGGATGGCCGAGCGGTCTAAGGCGCTGCGTTCAGGTCGCAGTCTCCACTGGAGGTGTGGGTTCGAATCCCACTTCTGACATGTGGTTTTCTTGCTCAGTTCCCTTTGACATGATGATGTAGACAGAGCAATGCTTTACATGTTAAACTGCCGCAACATATCATGTAGACTCGTCAAATGTTTGACAATTTTGAAGTCTCTTTTTTGTTTACCATTAAAAAGGGGTTTGAGTGGGATTTCAACAAAGATTCCTTCTGTTAGCATATATTGTCACCAGCGACAAGTACACTGCATCAGGCTCTGTACAACGCTTTCTGTGATGAAGAAAGTGCGATTAAAAGATATGATCTATAACTCTCACCAGTTTCTTTTGTTTTCCGTCAGGATGGCCGAGCGGTCTAAGGCGCTGCGTTCAGGTCGCAGTCTCCCCTGGAGGCGTGGGTTCGAATCCCACTTCTGACATGTGGTTTTCTTGCTCAGTTGCCTGTGACATGATGATGTAAACGGAGCAATGCTTTACATCTTAAACTGCCGCAACATATCATGTAGACTCGTCAAATGTTTGACAATTTTGAAGTCTCTCTTTTGTTTACCATTAAAAAGGGGTTTGAGTGGGATTTCAACAAAGATTCCTTCTGTTAGCATATATTGTCACCAGCGACAAGTACACTGCATCAGGCTCTGTACAACCCTTTCTGTGATGAAGAAAGTGCGATTAAAAGATATGATCTATAACTCTCACCAATTTCTTTTGTTTTCCGTCAGGATGGCCGAGCGGTCTAAGGCGCTGCGTTCAGGTCGCAGTCTCCACTGGAGGCGTGGGTTCGAATCCCACTTCTGACATGTGGTTTTCTTGCTCATTTCCCTTTGACATGATGATGTAGACAGAGCAATGCTTTACATGTTAAACTGCCGCAACATATCATGTAGACTCGTCAAATGTTTGACAATTTTGAAGTCTCTCTTTTGTTTACCATTAAAAAGGGGTTTGAGTGGGATTTCAACAAAGATTCCTTCTGTTAGCATATATAGTAAGCAGCGATCAGTATACTGCATCAGGCTGTGTACAACCCTTTCTGTGACGAAGAAAGTGCGATGTAGTGTTGTATGGAATGCATTGAAAGATATGATCTATAACTCTCACCAATTTCTTTTGTTTTCCGTTAGGATGGCCGAGCGGTCTAAGGCGCTGCGTTCAGGTCGCAGTCTCCACTGGAGGCGTGGGTTCGAAAACCCACTTCTGACATGTGGTTTTCTTGCTCAGTTCCCTTTGACATGATGATGTAGACAGAGCAATGCTTTACATGTTAAACTGCCACAACATATCATGTAGACTCGTCAAATGTTTGACAATTTTGAAGTCTCTCTTTTGTTTACCATTAAAAAGGGGTTTGAGTGGGATTTCAACAAAGATTCCTTCTGTTAGCATATATTGTCACCAGCGACAAGTACACTGCATCAGGCTCTGTACAACCCTTTCTGTGATGAAGAAAGTGCGATGTAGTGTTGTATGGAATGCATTAAAAGATATGATCTATAACTCTCACCAATTTCTTTTGTTTTCTGTCAGGATGGCCGAGCGGTCTAAGGCGCTGCGTTCAGGTCGCAGTCTCCACTGGAGGCGTGGGTTCGAATCCCACTTCTGACATGTGGTTTTCTTGCTCAGTTGCCTGTGACATGATGATGTAAACGGAGCAATGCTTTACATCTTAAACTGCCGCAACATATCATGTAGACTCGTCAAATGTTTGACAATTTTGAAGTCTCTCTTTTGTTTACCATTAAAAAGGGGTTTGAGTGGGATTTCAACAAAGATTCCTTCTGTTAGCATATATTGTCACCAGCGACAAGTACACTGCATCAGGCTCTGTACAACGCTTTCTGTGATGAAGAAAGTGCGATTAAAAGATATGATCTATAACTCTCACCAGTTTCTTTTGTTTTCCGTCAGGATGGCCGAGCGGTCTAAGGCGCTGCGTTCAGGTCGCAGTCTCCCCTGGAGGCGTGGGTTCGAATCCCACTTCTGACATGTGGTTTTCTTGCTCAGTTGCCTGTGACATGATGATGTAAACGGAGCAATGCTTTACATCTTAAACTGCCACAACATATCATGTAGACTCGTCAAATGTTTGACAATTTTGAAGTCTCTCTTTTGTTTACCATTAAAAAGGGGTTTGAGTGGGATTTCAACAAAGATTCCTTCTGTTAGCATATATTGTCACCAGCGACAAGTACACTGCATCAGGCTCTGTACAACCCTTTCTGTGATCAAGAAAGTGCTATGTAATGTTATATCGAATGCATTAAAAGATATAATCTATAACTCTCACTAATTTCTTTTGTTTTCCGTCAGGATGGCCGAGCGGTCTAAGGCGCTGCGTTCAGGTCGCAGTCTCCCCTGGAGGCGTGGGTTCGAATCCCACTTCTGACATGTGGTTTTCTTGCTCAGTTGCCTGTGACATGATGATGTAAACGGAGCAATGCTTTACATCTTAAACTGCCGCAACATATCATGTAGACTCGTCAAATGTTTGACAATTTTGAAGTCTCTCTTTTGTTTACCATTAAAAAGGGGTTTGAGTGGGATTTGAACAAAGATTCCTTCTGTTAGCATATATAGTAAGCAGCGATCAGTATACTGCATCAGGCTGTGTACAACCCTTTCTGTGATCAAGAAAGTGCTATGTAGTGTTGTATGGAATGCATTGAAAGATATGATCTATAACTCTCACCAATTTCTTTTGTTTTCCGTCAGGATGGCCGAGCGGTCTAAGGCGCTGCGTTCAGGTCGCAGTCTCCACTGGAGGCGTGGGTTCGAATCCCACTTCTGATGTGTGGTTTTCTTGCTCAGTTGCCTGTGACATGATGATGTAAACGGAGCAATGCTTTACATGTTAAACTGCCGCAACATATCATGTAGACTCGTCAAATGTTTGACAATTTTGAAGTCTCTCTTTTGTTTACCATTAAAAAGGGGTTTGAGTGGGATTTGAACAAAGCTTCCTTCTGTTAGCATATATAGTAAGCAGCGATCAGGATACTGCATCAGGCTGTGTACAACCCTTTCTGTGACGAAGAAAGTGCGATGTAGTGTTGTATGGAATGCATTGAAAGATATGATCTATAGCTCTCACCAATTTCTTTTGTTTTCCGTCAGGATGGCCGAGCGGTCTAAGGCGCTGCGTTCAGGTCGCAGTCTCCACTGGAGGCGTGGGTTCGAATCCCACTTCTGACATGTGGTTTTCTTGCTCAGTTGCCTGTGACATGGTGATGTAAACGGACCAATGCTTTACATGTTAAACTGCCGCAACATATCATGTAGACTCGTCAAATGTTTGACAATTTTGAAGTCTCTCTTTTGTTTACCATTAAAAAGGGGTTTGAGTGGGATTTGAACAAAGCTTCCTTCTGTTAGCATATATAGTAAGCAGCGATCAGTATACTGCATCAGGCTGTGTACAACCCTTTCTGTGATCAAGAAAGTGCTATGTAATGTTATATCGAATGCATTAAAAGATATAATCTATAACTCTCACTAATTTCTTTTGTTTTCCGTCAGGATGGCCGAGCGGTCTAAGGCGCTGCGTTCAGGTCGCAGTCTCCCCTGGAGGCGTGGGTTCGAATCCCACTTCTGACATGTGGTTTTCTTGCTCAGTTGCCTGTGACATGATGATGTAAACGGACCAATGCTTTACATGTTAAACTGCCGCAACATATCATGTAGACTCGTCAAATGTTTGACAATTTTGAAGTCTCTCTTTTGTTTACCATTAAAAAGGGGTTTGAGTGGGATTTGAACAAAGCTTCCTTCTGTTAGCATATATAGTAAGCAGCGATCAGTATACTGCATCAGGCTGTGTACAACCCTTTCTGTGATCAAGAAAGTGCTATGTAATGTTATATCGAATGCATTAAAAGATATAATCTATAACTCTCACTAATTTCTTTTGTTTTCCGTCAGGATGGCCGAGCGGTCTAAGGCGCTGCGTTCAGGTCGCAGTCTCCCCTGGAGGCGTGGGTTCGAATCCCACTTCTGACATGTGGTTTTCTTGCTCAGTTGCCTGTGACATGATGATGTAAACGGAGCAATGCTTTACATCTTAAACTGCCGCAACATATCATGTAGACTCGTCAAATGTTTGACAATTTTGAAGTCTCTCTTTTGTTTACCATTAAAAAGGGGTTTGAGTGGGATTTGAACAAAGATTCCTTCTGTTAGCATATATAGTAAGCAGCGATCAGTATACTGCATCAGGCTGTGTACAACCCTTTCTGTGACGAAGAAAGTGCGATGTAGTGTTGTATGGAATGCATTGAAAGATATGATCTATAACTCTCACTAATTTCTTTTGTTTTCCGTCAGGATGGCCGAGCGGTCTAAGGCGCTGCGTTCAGGTCGCAGTCTCCCCTGGAGGCGTGGGTTCGAATCCCACTTCTGACATGTGGTTTTCTTGCTCAGTTGCCTGTGACATGATGATGTAAACGGACCAATGCTTTACATGTTAAACTGCCGCAACATATCATGTAGACTCGTCAAATGTTTGACAATTTTGAAGTCTCTCTTTTGTTTACCATTAAAAAGGGGTTTGAGTGGGATTTGAACAAAGCTTCCTTCTGTTAGCATATATAGTAAGCAGCGATCAGTATACTGCATCAGGCTGTGTACAACCCTTTCTGTGATCAAGAAAGTGCTATGTAATGTTATATCGAATGCATTAAAAGATATAATCTATAACTCTCACTAATTTCTTTTGTTTTCCGTCAGGATGGCCGAGCGGTCTAAGGCGCTGCGTTCAGGTCGCAGTCTCCCCTGGAGGCGTGGGTTCGAATCCCACTTCTGACATGTGGTTTTCTTGCTCAGTTGCCTGTGACATGATGATGTAAACGGAGCAATGCTTTACATCTTAAACTGCCGCAACATATCATGTAGACTCGTCAAATGTTTGACAATTTTGAAGTCTCTCTTTTGTTTACCATTAAAAAGGGGTTTGAGTGGGATTTGAACAAAGATTCCTTCTGTTAGCATATATAGTAAGCAGCGATCAGTATACTGCATCAGGCTGTGTACAACCCTTTCTGTGACGAAGAAAGTGCGATGTAGTGTTGTATGGAATGCATTGAAAGATATGATCTATAACTCTCACTAATTTCTTTTGTTTTCCGTCAGGATGGCCGAGCGGTCTAAGGCGCTGCGTTCAGGTCGCAGTCTCCCCTGGAGGCGTGGGTTCGAATCCCACTTCTGACATGTGGTTTTCTTGCTCAGTTGCCTGTGACATGATGATGTAAACGGACCAATGCTTTACATGTTAAACTGCCGCAACATATCATGTAGACTCGTCAAATGTTTGACAATTTTGAAGTCTCTCTTTTGTTTACCATTAAAAAGGGGTTTGAGTGGGATTTGAACAAAGCTTCCTTCTGTTAGCATATATAGTAAGCAGCGATCAGTATACTGCATCAGGCTGTGTACAACCCTTTCTGTGATCAAGAAAGTGCTATGTAATGTTATATCGAATGCATTAAAAGATATAATCTATAACTCTCACTAATTTCTTTTGTTTTCCGTCAGGATGGCCGAGCGGTCTAAGGCGCTGCGTTCAGGTCGCAGTCTCCCCTGGAGGCGTGGGTTCGAATCCCACTTCTGACATGTGGTTTTCTTGCTCAGTTGCCTGTGACATGATGATGTAAACGGAGCAATGCTTTACATCTTAAACTGCCGCAACATATCATGTAGACTCGTCAAATGTTTGACAATTTTGAAGTCTCTCTTTTGTTTACCATTAAAAAGGGGTTTGAGTGGGATTTGAACAAAGATTCCTTCTGTTAGCATATATAGTAAGCAGCGATCAGTATACTGCATCAGGCTGTGTACAACCCTTTCTGTGATCAAGAAAGTGCTATGTAGTGTTGTATGGAATGCATTGAAAGATATGATCTATAACTCTCACCAATTTCTTTTGTTTTCCGTCAGGATGGCCGAGCGGTCTAAGGCGCTGCGTTCAGGTCGCAGTCTCCACTGGAGGCGTGGGTTCGAATCCCACTTCTGATGTGTGGTTTTCTTGCTCAGTTGCCTGTGACATGATGATGTAAACGGAGCAATGCTTTACATGTTAAACTGCCGCAACATATCATGTAGACTCGTCAAATGTTTGACAATTTTGAAGTCTCTCTTTTGTTTACCATTAAAAAGGGGTTTGAGTGGGATTTGAACAAAGCTTCCTTCTGTTAGCATATATAGTAAGCAGCGATCAGGATACTGCATCAGGCTGTGTACAACCCTTTCTGTGACGAAGAAAGTGCGATGTAGTGTTGTATGGAATGCATTGAAAGATATGATCTATAGCTCTCACCAATTTCTTTTGTTTTCCGTCAGGATGGCCGAGCGGTCTAAGGCGCTGCGTTCAGGTCGCAGTCTCCACTGGAGGCGTGGGTTCGAATCCCACTTCTGACATGTGGTTTTCTTGCTCAGTTGCCTGTGACATGGTGATGTAAACGGACCAATGCTTTACATGTTAAACTGCCGCAACATATCATGTAGACTCGTCAAATGTTTGACAATTTTGAAGTCTCTCTTTTGTTTACCATTAAAAAGGGGTTTGAGTGGGATTTGAACAAAGCTTCCTTCTGTTAGCATATATAGTAAGCAGCGATCAGTATACTGCATCAGGCTGTGTACAACCCTTTCTGTGATCAAGAAAGTGCTATGTAATGTTATATCGAATGCATTAAAAGATATAATCTATAACTCTCACTAATTTCTTTTGTTTTCCGTCAGGATGGCCGAGCGGTCTAAGGCGCTGCGTTCAGGTCGCAGTCTCCCCTGGAGGCGTGGGTTCGAATCCCACTTCTGACATGTGGTTTTCTTGCTCAGTTGCCTGTGACATGATGATGTAAACGGACCAATGCTTTACATGTTAAACTGCCGCAACATATCATGTAGACTCGTCAAATGTTTGACAATTTTGAAGTCTCTCTTTTGTTTACCATTAAAAAGGGGTTTGAGTGGGATTTGAACAAAGCTTCCTTCTGTTAGCATATATAGTAAGCAGCGATCAGTATACTGCATCAGGCTGTGTACAACCCTTTCTGTGATCAAGAAAGTGCTATGTAATGTTATATCGAATGCATTAAAAGATATAATCTATAACTCTCACTAATTTCTTTTGTTTTCCGTCAGGATGGCCGAGCGGTCTAAGGCGCTGCGTTCAGGTCGCAGTCTCCCCTGGAGGCGTGGGTTCGAATCCCACTTCTGACATGTGGTTTTCTTGCTCAGTTGCCTGTGACATGATGATGTAAACGGAGCAATGCTTTACATCTTAAACTGCCGCAACATATCATGTAGACTCGTCAAATGTTTGACAATTTTGAAGTCTCTCTTTTGTTTACCATTAAAAAGGGGTTTGAGTGGGATTTGAACAAAGATTCCTTCTGTTAGCATATATAGTAAGCAGCGATCAGTATACTGCATCAGGCTGTGTACAACCCTTTCTGTGACGAAGAAAGTGCGATGTAGTGTTGTATGGAATGCATTGAAAGATATGATCTATAACTCTCACTAATTTCTTTTGTTTTCCGTCAGGATGGCCGAGCGGTCTAAGGCGCTGCGTTCAGGTCGCAGTCTCCACTGGAGGCGTGGGTTCGAATCCCACTTCTGACATGTGGTTTTCTTGCTCAGTTGCCTGTAACATGATGATGTAAACGGAGCAATGCTTTACATCTTAAACTGCCGCAACATATCATGTAGACTCGTCAAATGTTTGACCATTTTGAAGTCTCTCTTTTGTTTACCATTAAAAAGGGGTTTGATTGGGATTTCAACAAAGATTCCTTCTGTTAGCATATATTGTCACCAGCGACAAGTACACTGCATCAGGCTCTGTACAACCCTTTCTGTGATGAAGAAAGTGCGATTAAAAGATATGATCTATAACTCTCACCAATTTCTTTTGTTTTCCGTCAGGATGGCCGAGCGGTCTAAGGCGCTGCGTTCAGGTCGCAGTCTCCACTGGAGGCGTGGGTTCGAATCCCACTTCTGACATGTGGTTTTCTTGCTCAGTTGCCTGTAACATGATGATGTAAACGGAGCAATGCTTTACATCTTAAACTGCCGCAACATATCATGTAGACTCGTCAAATGTTTGACCATTTTGAAGTCTCTCTTTTGTTTACCATTAAAAAGGGGTTTGAGTGGGATTTGAACAAAGCTTCCTTCTGTTAGCATATATAGTAAGCAGCGATCAGTATACTGCATCAGGCTGTGTACAACCCTTTCTGTGATCAAGAAAGTGCTATGTAATGTTATATCGAATGCATTAAAAGATATAATCTATAACTCTCACTAATTTCTTTTGTTTTCCGTCACGATGGCCGAGCGGTCTAAGGCGCTGCGTTCAGGTCGCAGTCTCCCCTGGAGGCGTGGGTTCGAATCCCACTTCTGACATGTCGTTTTCTTGCTCAGTTGCCTGTGACATGATGATGTAAACGGAGCAATGCTTTACATCTTAAACTGCCGCAACATATCATGTAGACTCGTCAAATGTTTGACAATTTTGAAGTCTCTCTTTTGTTTACCATTAAAAAGGGGTTTGA
The DNA here is from genome assembly GCF_949316345.1 of Pungitius pungitius. Lineage (NCBI taxonomy): Eukaryota > Metazoa > Chordata > Actinopteri > Perciformes > Gasterosteidae > Pungitius > Pungitius pungitius. Next base: position 6,786,953 of record NC_084904.1, read on the forward strand.
GTGGGATTTGAACAAAGATTCCTTCTGTTAGCATATATAGTAAGCAGCGATCAGTATACTGCATCAGGCTGTGTACAACCCTTTCTGTGACGAAGAAAGTGCGATGTAGTGTTGTATGGAATGCATTGAAAGATATGATCTATAACTCTCACTAATTTCTTTTGTTTTCCGTCAGGATGGCCGAGCGGTCTAAGGCGCTGCGTTCAGGTCGCAGTCTCCCCTGGAGGCGTGGGTTCGAATCCCACTTCTGACATGTGGTTTTCTTGCTCAGTTGCCTGTGACATGATGATGTAAACGGACCAATGCTTTACATGTTAAACTGCCGCAACATATCATGTAGACTCGTCAAATGTTTGACAATTTTGAAGTCTCTCTTTTGTTTACCATTAAAAAGGGGTTTGAGTGGGATTTGAACAAAGCTTCCTTCTGTTAGCATATATAGTAAGCAGCGATCAGTATACTGCATCAGGCTGTGTACAACCCTTTCTGTGATCAAGAAAGTGCTATGTAATGTTATATCGAATGCATTAAAAGATATAATCTATAACTCTCACTAATTTCTTTTGTTTTCCGTCAGGATGGCCGAGCGGTCTAAGGCGCTGCGTTCAGGTCGCAGTCTCCCCTGGAGGCGTGGGTTCGAATCCCACTTCTGACATGTCGTTTTCTTGCTCAGTTGCCTGTGACATGATGATGTAAACGGAGCAATGCTTTACATCTTAAACTGCCGCAACATATCATGTAGACTCGTCAAATGTTTGACAATTTTGAAGTCTCTCTTTTGTTTACCATTAAAAAGGGGTTTGAGTGGGATTTGAACAAAGATTCCTTCTGTTAGCATATATAGTAAGCAGCGATCAGTATACTGCATCAGGCTGTGTACAACCCTTTCTGTGATCAAGAAAGTGCTATGTAATGTTATATCGAATGCATTAAAAGATATAATCTATAACTCTCACTAATTTCTTTTGTTTTCCGTCAGGATGGCCGAGCGGTCTAAGGCGCTGCGTTCAGGTCGCAGTCTCCCCTGGAGGCGTGGGTTCGAATCCCACTTCTGACATGTGGTTTTCTTGCTCAGTTGCCTGTGACATGATGATGTAAACGGAGCAATGCTTTACATCTTAAACTGCCGCAACATATCATGTAGACTCGTCAAATGTTTGACAATTTTGAAGTCTCTCTTTTGTTTACCATTAAAAAGGGGTTTGAGTGGGATTTCAACAAAGATTCCTTCTGTTAGCATATATTGTCACCAGCGACAAGTACACTGCATCAGGCTCTGTACAACCCTTTCTGTGATGAAGAAAGTGCGATGTAGTGTTGTATGGAATGCATTAAAAGATATGATCTATAACTCTCATCAATTTATTTTGTTTTCTGTCAGGATGGCCGAGCGGGCTAAGGCGCTGCGTTCAGGTCGCAGTCTCCACTGGAGGCGTGGGTTCGAATCCCACTTCTGACATGTGGTTTTCTTGCTCAGTTGCCTGTGACATGATGATGTAAACGGAGCAATGCTTTACATCTTAAACTGCCGCAACATATCATGTAGACTCGTCAAATGTTTGACAATTTTGAAGTCTCTCTTTTGTTTACCATTAAAAAGGGGTTTGAGTGGGATTTCAACAAAGATTCCTTCTGTTAGCATATATTGTCACCAGCGACAAGTACACTGCATCAGGCTCTGTACAACCCTTTCTGTGATGAAGAAAGTGCGATGTAGTGTTGTATGGAATGCATTAAAAGATATGATCTATAACTCTCATCAATTTCTTTTGTTTTCTGTCAGGATGGCCGAGCGGTCTAAGGCGCTGCGTTCAGGTCGCAGTCTCCACTGGAGGCGTGGGTTCGAATCCCACTTCTGATGTGTGGTTTTCTTGCTCAGTTGCCTGTGACATGATGATGTAAACGGAGCAATGCTTTACATGTTAAACTGCCGCAACATATCATGTAGACTCGTCAAATGTTTGACAATTTTGAAGTCTCTCTTTTGTTTACCATTAAAAAGGGGTTTGAGTGGGATTTGAACAAAGCTTCCTTCTGTTAGCATATATAGTAAGCAGCGATCAGGATACTGCATCAGGCTGTGTACAACCCTTTCTGTGACGAAGAAAGTGCGATGTAGTGTTGTATGGAATGCATTGAAAGATATGATCTATAGCTCTCACCAATTTCTTTTGTTTTCCGTCAGGATGGCCGAGCGGTCTAAGGCGCTGCGTTCAGGTCGCAGTCTCCACTGGAGGCGTGGGTTCGAATCCCACTTCTGACATGTGGTTTTCTTGCTCAGTTGCCTGTGACATGGTGATGTAAACGGACCAATGCTTTACATGTTAAACTGCCGCAACATATCATGTAGACTCGTCAAATGTTTGACAATTTTGAAGTCTCTCTTTTGTTTACCATTAAAAAGGGGTTTGAGTGGGATTTGAACAAAGCTTCCTTCTGTTAGCATATATAGTAAGCAGCGATCAGTATACTGCATCAGGCTGTGTACAACCCTTTCTGTGATCAAGAAAGTGCTATGTAATGTTATATCGAATGCATTAAAAGATATAATCTATAACTCTCACTAATTTCTTTTGTTTTCCGTCAGGATGGCCGAGCGGTCTAAGGCGCTGCGTTCAGGTCGCAGTCTCCCCTGGAGGCGTGGGTTCGAATCCCACTTCTGACATGTGGTTTTCTTGCTCAGTTGCCTGTGACATGATGATGTAAACGGACCAATGCTTTACATGTTAAACTGCCGCAACATATCATGTAGACTCGTCAAATGTTTGACAATTTTGAAGTCTCTCTTTTGTTTACCATTAAAAAGGGGTTTGAGTGGGATTTGAACAAAGCTTCCTTCTGTTAGCATATATAGTAAGCAGCGATCAGTATACTGCATCAGGCTGTGTACAACCCTTTCTGTGATCAAGAAAGTGCTATGTAATGTTATATCGAATGCATTAAAAGATATAATCTATAACTCTCACTAATTTCTTTTGTTTTCCGTCAGGATGGCCGAGCGGTCTAAGGCGCTGCGTTCAGGTCGCAGTCTCCCCTGGAGGCGTGGGTTCGAATCCCACTTCTGACATGTGGTTTTCTTGCTCAGTTGCCTGTGACATGATGATGTAAACGGAGCAATGCTTTACATCTTAAACTGCCGCAACATATCATGTAGACTCGTCAAATGTTTGACAATTTTGAAGTCTCTCTTTTGTTTACCATTAAAAAGGGGTTTGAGTGGGATTTGAACAAAGATTCCTTCTGTTAGCATATATAGTAAGCAGCGATCAGTATACTGCATCAGGCTGTGTACAACCCTTTCTGTGACGAAGAAAGTGCGATGTAGTGTTGTATGGAATGCATTGAAAGATATGATCTATAACTCTCACTAATTTCTTTTGTTTTCCGTCAGGATGGCCGAGCGGTCTAAGGCGCTGCGTTCAGGTCGCAGTCTCCACTGGAGGCGTGGGTTCGAATCCCACTTCTGACATGTGGTTTTCTTGCTCAGTTGCCTGTAACATGATGATGTAAACGGAGCAATGCTTTACATCTTAAACTGCCGCAACATATCATGTAGACTCGTCAAATGTTTGACCATTTTGAAGTCTCTCTTTTGTTTACCATTAAAAAGGGGTTTGATTGGGATTTCAACAAAGATTCCTTCTGTTAGCATATATTGTCACCAGCGACAAGTACACTGCATCAGGCTCTGTACAACCCTTTCTGTGATGAAGAAAGTGCGATTAAAAGATATGATCTATAACTCTCACCAATTTCTTTTGTTTTCCGTCAGGATGGCCGAGCGGTCTAAGGCGCTGCGTTCAGGTCGCAGTCTCCACTGGAGGCGTGGGTTCGAATCCCACTTCTGACATGTGGTTTTCTTGCTCAGTTGCCTGTAACATGATGATGTAAACGGAGCAATGCTTTACATCTTAAACTGCCGCAACATATCATGTAGACTCGTCAAATGTTTGACCATTTTGAAGTCTCTCTTTTGTTTACCATTAAAAAGGGGTTTGAGTGGGATTTGAACAAAGCTTCCTTCTGTTAGCATATATAGTAAGCAGCGATCAGTATACTGCATCAGGCTGTGTACAACCCTTTCTGTGATCAAGAAAGTGCTATGTAATGTTATATCGAATGCATTAAAAGATATAATCTATAACTCTCACTAATTTCTTTTGTTTTCCGTCACGATGGCCGAGCGGTCTAAGGCGCTGCGTTCAGGTCGCAGTCTCCCCTGGAGGCGTGGGTTCGAATCCCACTTCTGACATGTCGTTTTCTTGCTCAGTTGCCTGTGACATGATGATGTAAACGGAGCAATGCTTTACATCTTAAACTGCCGCAACATATCATGTAGACTCGTCAAATGTTTGACAATTTTGAAGTCTCTCTTTTGTTTACCATTAAAAAGGGGTTTGAGTGGGATTTGAACAAAGATTCCTTCTGTTAGCATATATAGTAAGCAGCGATCAGTATACTGCATCAGGCTGTGTACAACCCTTTCTGTGACGAAGAAAGTGCGATGTAGTGTTGTATGGAATGCATTAAAAGATATGATCTATAACTCTCATCAATTTATTTTGTTTTCTGTCAGGATGGCCGAGCGGGCTAAGGCGCTGCGTTCAGGTCGCAGTCTCCACTGGAGGCGTGGGTTCGAATCCCACTTCTGACATGTGGTTTTCTTGCTCAGTTGCCTGTGACATGATGATGTAAACGGAGCAATGCTTTACATCTTAAACTGCCGCAACATATCATGTAGACTCGTCAAATGTTTGACAATTTTGAAGTCTCTCTTTTGTTTACCATTAAAAAGGGGTTTGAGTGGGATTTCAACAAAGATTCCTTCTGTTAGCATATATTGTCACCAGCGACAAGTACACTGCATCAGGCTCTGTACAACCCTTTCTGTGATGAAGAAAGTGCGATGTAGTGTTGTATGGAATGCATTAAAAGATATGATCTATAACTCTCATCAATTTCTTTTGTTTTCTGTCAGGATGGCCGAGCGGTCTAAGGCGCTGCGTTCAGGTCGCAGTCTCCACTGGAGGCGTGGGTTCGAATCCCACTTCTGATGTGTGGTTTTCTTGCTCAGTTGCCTGTGACATGATGATGTAAACGGAGCAATGCTTTACATGTTAAACTGCCGCAACATATCATGTAGACTCGTCAAATGTTTGACAATTTTGAAGTCTCTCTTTTGTTTACCATTAAAAAGGGGTTTGAGTGGGATTTGAACAAAGCTTCCTTCTGTTAGCATATATAGTAAGCAGCGATCAGGATACTGCATCAGGCTGTGTACAACCCTTTCTGTGACGAAGAAAGTGCGATGTAGTGTTGTATGGAATGCATTGAAAGATATGATCTATAGCTCTCACCAATTTCTTTTGTTTTCCGTCAGGATGGCCGAGCGGTCTAAGGCGCTGCGTTCAGGTCGCAGTCTCCACTGGAGGCGTGGGTTCGAATCCCACTTCTGACATGTGGTTTTCTTGCTCAGTTGCCTGTGACATGGTGATGTAAACGGACCAATGCTTTACATGTTAAACTGCCGCAACATATCATGTAGACTCGTCAAATGTTTGACAATTTTGAAGTCTCTCTTTTGTTTACCATTAAAAAGGGGTTTGAGTGGGATTTGAACAAAGCTTCCTTCTGTTAGCATATATAGTAAGCAGCGATCAGTATACTGCATCAGGCTGTGTACAACCCTTTCTGTGATCAAGAAAGTGCTATGTAATGTTATATCGAATGCATTAAAAGATATAATCTATAACTCTCACTAATTTCTTTTGTTTTCCGTCAGGATGGCCGAGCGGTCTAAGGCGCTGCGTTCAGGTCGCAGTCTCCCCTGGAGGCGTGGGTTCGAATCCCACTTCTGACATGTGGTTTTCTTGCTCAGTTGCCTGTGACATGATGATGTAAACGGACCAATGCTTTACATGTTAAACTGCCGCAACATATCATGTAGACTCGTCAAATGTTTGACAATTTTGAAGTCTCTCTTTTGTTTACCATTAAAAAGGGGTTTGAGTGGGATTTGAACAAAGCTTCCTTCTGTTAGCATATATAGTAAGCAGCGATCAGTATACTGCATCAGGCTGTGTACAACCCTTTCTGTGATCAAGAAAGTGCTATGTAATGTTATATCGAATGCATTAAAAGATATAATCTATAACTCTCACTAATTTCTTTTGTTTTCCGTCAGGATGGCCGAGCGGTCTAAGGCGCTGCGTTCAGGTCGCAGTCTCCCCTGGAGGCGTGGGTTCGAATCCCACTTCTGACATGTGGTTTTCTTGCTCAGTTGCCTGTGACATGATGATGTAAACGGAGCAATGCTTTACATCTTAAACTGCCGCAACATATCATGTAGACTCGTCAAATGTTTGACAATTTTGAAGTCTCTCTTTTGTTTACCATTAAAAAGGGGTTTGAGTGGGATTTGAACAAAGATTCCTTCTGTTAGCATATATAGTAAGCAGCGATCAGTATACTGCATCAGGCTGTGTACAACCCTTTCTGTGACGAAGAAAGTGCGATGTAGTGTTGTATGGAATGCATTGAAAGATATGATCTATAACTCTCACTAATTTCTTTTGTTTTCCGTCAGGATGGCCGAGCGGTCTAAGGCGCTGCGTTCAGGTCGCAGTCTCCACTGGAGGCGTGGGTTCGAATCCCACTTCTGACATGTGGTTTTCTTGCTCAGTTGCCTGTAACATGATGATGTAAACGGAGCAATGCTTTACATCTTAAACTGCCGCAACATATCATGTAGACTCGTCAAATGTTTGACCATTTTGAAGTCTCTCTTTTGTTTACCATTAAAAAGGGGTTTGATTGGGATTTCAACAAAGATTCCTTCTGTTAGCATATATTGTCACCAGCGACAAGTACACTGCATCAGGCTCTGTACAACCCTTTCTGTGATGAAGAAAGTGCGATTAAAAGATATGATCTATAACTCTCACCAATTTCTTTTGTTTTCCGTCAGGATGGCCGAGCGGTCTAAGGCGCTGCGTTCAGGTCGCAGTCTCCACTGGAGGCGTGGGTTCGAATCCCACTTCTGACATGTGGTTTTCTTGCTCAGTTGCCTGTAACATGATGATGTAAACGGAGCAATGCTTTACATCTTAAACTGCCGCAACATATCATGTAGACTCGTCAAATGTTTGACCATTTTGAAGTCTCTCTTTTGTTTACCATTAAAAAGGGGTTTGAGTGGGATTTGAACAAAGCTTCCTTCTGTTAGCATATATAGTAAGCAGCGATCAGTATACTGCATCAGGCTGTGTACAACCCTTTCTGTGATCAAGAAAGTGCTATGTAATGTTATATCGAATGCATTAAAAGATATAATCTATAACTCTCACTAATTTCTTTTGTTTTCCGTCACGATGGCCGAGCGGTCTAAGGCGCTGCGTTCAGGTCGCAGTCTCCCCTGGAGGCGTGGGTTCGAATCCCACTTCTGACATGTCGTTTTCTTGCTCAGTTGCCTGTGACATGATGATGTAAACGGAGCAATGCTTTACATCTTAAACTGCCGCAACATATCATGTAGACTCGTCAAATGTTTGACAATTTTGAAGTCTCTCTTTTGTTTACCATTAAAAAGGGGTTTGAGTGGGATTTGAACAAAGATTCCTTCTGTTAGCATATATAGTAAGCAGCGATCAGTATACTGCATCAGGCTGTGTACAACCCTTTCTGTGACGAAGAAAGTGCGATGTAGTGTTGTATGGAATGCATTGAAAGATATGATCTATAACTCTCACTAATTTCTTTTGTTTTCCGTCAGGATGGCCGAGCGGTCTAAGGCGCTGCGTTCAGGTCGCAGTCTCCCCTGGAGGCGTGGGTTCGAATCCCACTTCTGACATGTGGTTTTCTTGCTCAGTTGCCTGTGACATGATGATGTAAACGGACCAATGCTTTACATGTTAAACTGCCGCAACATATCATGTAGACTCGTCAAATGTTTGACAATTTTGAAGTCTCTCTTTTGTTTACCATTAAAAAGGGGTTTGAGTGGGATTTGAACAAAGCTTCCTTCTGTTAGCATATATAGTAAGCAGCGATCAGTATACTGCATCAGGCTGTGTACAACCCTTTCTGTGATCAAGAAAGTGCTATGTAATGTTATATCGAATGCATTAAAAGATATAATCTATAACTCTCACTAATTTCTTTTGTTTTCCGTCAGGATGGCCGAGCGGTCTAAGGCGCTGCGTTCAGGTCGCAGTCTCCCCTGGAGGCGTGGGTTCGAATCCCACTTCTGACATGTCGTTTTCTTGCTCAGTTGCCTGTGACATGATGATGTAAACGGAGCAATGCTTTACATCTTAAACTGCCGCAACATATCATGTAGACTCGTCAAATGTTTGACAATTTTGAAGTCTCTCTTTTGTTTACCATTAAAAAGGGGTTTGAGTGGGATTTGAACAAAGATTCCTTCTGTTAGCATATATAGTAAGCAGCGATCAGTATACTGCATCAGGCTGTGTACAACCCTTTCTGTGATCAAGAAAGTGCTATGTAATGTTATATCGAATGCATTAAAAGATATAATCTATAACTCTCACTAATTTCTTTTGTTTTCCGTCAGGATGGCCGAGCGGTCTAAGGCGCTGCGTTCAGGTCGCAGTCTCCCCTGGAGGCGTGGGTTCGAATCCCACTTCTGACATGTGGTTTTCTTGCTCAGTTGCCTGTGACATGATGATGTAAACGGAGCAATGCTTTACATCTTAAACTGCCGCAACATATCATGTAGACTCGTCAAATGTTTGACAATTTTGAAGTCTCTCTTTTGTTTACCATTAAAAAGGGGTTTGAGTGGGATTTCAACAAAGATTCCTTCTGTTAGCATATATTGTCACCAGCGACAAGTACACTGCATCAGGCTCTGTACAACCCTTTCTGTGATGAAGAAAGTGCGATGTAGTGTTGTATGGAATGCATTAAAAGATATGATCTATAACTCTCATCAATTTATTTTGTTTTCTGTCAGGATGGCCGAGCGGGCTAAGGCGCTGCGTTCAGGTCGCAGTCTCCACTGGAGGCGTGGGTTCGAATCCCACTTCTGACATGTGGTTTTCTTGCTCAGTTGCCTGTGACATGATGATGTAAACGGAGCAATGCTTTACATCTTAAACTGCCGCAACATATCATGTAGACTCGTCAAATGTTTGACAATTTTGAAGTCTCTCTTTTGTTTACCATTAAAAAGGGGTTTGAGTGGGATTTCAACAAAGATTCCTTCTGTTAGCATATATTGTCACCAGCGACAAGTACACTGCATCAGGCTCTGTACAACCCTTTCTGTGATGAAGAAAGTGCGATGTAGTGTTGTATGGAATGCATTAAAAGATATGATCTATAACTCTCATCAATTTCTTTTGTTTTCTGTCAGGATGGCCGAGCGGTCTAAGGCGCTGCGTTCAGGTCGCAGTCTCCACTGGAGGCGTGGGTTCGAATCCCACTTCTGACATGTGGTTTTCTTGCTCAGTTGCCTGTGACATGATGATGTAAACGGAGCAATGCTTTACATGTTAAACTGCCGCAACATATCATGTAGACTCGTCAAATGTTTGACAATTTTGAAGTCTCTCTTTTGTTTACCATTAAAAAGGGGTTTGAGTGGGATTTGAACAAAGCTTCCTTCTGTTAGCATATATAGTAAGCAGCGATCAGTATACTGCATCAGGCTGTGTACAACCCTTTCTGTGACGAAGAAAGTGCGATGTAGTGTTGTATGGAATGCATTGAAAGATATGATCTATAGCTCTCACCAATTTCTTTTGTTTTCCGTCAGGATGGCCGAGCGGTCTAAGGCGCTGCGTTCAGGTCGCAGTCTCCACTGGAGGCGTGGGTTCGAATCCCACTTCTGACATGTGGTTTTCTTGCTCAGTTGCCTGTGACATGGTGATGTAAACGGACCAATGCTTTACATGTTAAACTGCCGCAACATATCATGTAGACTCGTCAAATGTTTGACAATTTTGAAGTCTCTCTTTTGTTTACCATTAAAAAGGGGTTTGAGTGGGATTTGAACAAAGCTTCCTTCTGTTAGCATATATAGTAAGCAGCGATCAGTATACTGCATCAGGCTGTGTACAACCCTTTCTGTGATCAAGAAAGTGCTATGTAATGTTATATCGAATGCATTAAAAGATATAATCTATAACTCTCACTAATTTCTTTTGTTTTCCGTCAGGATGGCCGAGCGGTCTAAGGCGCTGCGTTCAGGTCGCAGTCTCCCCTGGAGGCGTGGGTTCGAATCCCACTTCTGACATGTGGTTTTCTTGCTCAGTTGCCTGTGACATGATGATGTAAACGGACCAATGCTTTACATGTTAAACTGCCGCAACATATCATGTAGACTCGTCAAATGTTTGACAATTTTGAAGTCTCTCTTTTGTTTACCATTAAAAAGGGGTTTGAGTGGGATTTGAACAAAGCTTCCTTCTGTTAGCATATATAGTAAGCAGCGATCAGTATACTGCATCAGGCTGTGTACAACCCTTTCTGTGATCAAGAAAGTGCTATGTAATGTTATATCGAATGCATTAAAAGATATAATCTATAACTCTCACTAATTTCTTTTGTTTTCCGTCAGGATGGCCGAGCGGTCTAAGGCGCTGCGTTCAGGTCGCAGTCTCCACTGGAGGCGTGGGTTCGAATCCCACTTCTGACATGTGGTTTTCTTGCTCAGTTGCCTGTGACATGATGATGTAAACGGAGCAATGCTTTACATGTTAAACTGCCGCAACATATCATGTAGACTCGTCAAATGTTTGACAATTTTGAAGTCTCTCTTTTGTTTACCATTAAAAAGGGGTTTGAGTGGGATTTGAACAAAGATTCCTTCTGTTAGCATATATAGTAAGCAGCGATCAGTATACTGCATCAGGCTGTGTACAACCCTTTCTGTGACGAAGAAAGTGCGATGTAGTGTTGTATGGAATGCATTGAAAGATATGATCTATAACTCTCACTAATTTCTTTTGTTTTCCGTCAGGATGGCCGAGCGGTCTAAGGCGCTGCGTTCAGGTCGCAGTCTCCACTGGAGGCGTGGGTTCGAATCCCACTTCTGACATGTGGTTTTCTTGCTCAGTTGCCTGTAACATGATGATGTAAACGGAGCAATGCTTTACATCTTAAACTGCCGCAACATATCATGTAGACTCGTCAAATGTTTGACCATTTTGAAGTCTCTCTTTTGTTTACCATTAAAAAGGGGTTTGATTGGGATTTCAACAAAGATTCCTTCTGTTAGCATATATTGTCACCAGCGACAAGTACACTGCATCAGGCTCTGTACAACCCTTTCTGTGATGAAGAAAGTGCGATTAAAAGATATGATCTATAACTCTCACCAATTTCTTTTGTTTTCCGTCAGGATGGCCGAGCGGTCTAAGGCGCTGCGTTCAGGTCGCAGTCTCCACTGGAGGCGTGGGTTCGAATCCCACTTCTGACATGTGGTTTTCTTGCTCAGTTGCCTGTGACATGATGATGTAAACGGAGCAATGCTTTACATCTTAAACTGCCGCAACATATCATGTAGACTCGTCAAATGTTTGACAATTTTGAAGTCTCTCTTTTGTTTACCATTAAAAAGGGGTTTGAGTGGGATTTCAACAAAGATTCCTTCTGTTAGCATATATTGTCACCAGCGACAAGTACACTGCATCAGGCTCTGTACAACCCTTTCTGTGATGAAGAAAGTGCGATGTAGTGTTGTATGGAATGCATTAAAAGATATGATCTATAACTCTCATCAATTTATTTTGTTTTCTGTCAGGATGGCCGAGCGGGCTAAGGCGCTGCGTTCAGGTCGCAGTCTCCACTGGAGGCGTGGGTTCGAATCCCACTTCTGACATGTGGTTTTCTTGCTCAGTTGCCTGTGACATGATGATGTAAACGGAGCAATGCTTTACATCTTAAACTGCCGCAACATATCATGTAGACTCGTCAAATGTTTGACAATTTTGACGTCTCTCTTTTGTTTACCATTAAAAAGGGGTTTGAGTGGGATTTCAACAAAGATTCCTTCTGTTAGCATATATTGTCACCAGCGACAAGTACACTGCATCAGGCTCTGTACAACCCTTTCTGTGATGAAGAAAGTGCGATGTAGTGTTGTATGGAATGCATTAAAAGATATGATCTATAACTCTCATCAATTTCTTTTGTTTTCTGTCAGGATGGCCGAGCGGTCTAAGGCGCTGCGTTCAGGTCGCAGTCTCCACTGGAGGCGTGGGTTCGAATCCCACTTCTGACATGTGGTTTTCTTGCTCAGTTGCCTGTGACATGATGATGTAAACGGAGCAATGCTTTACATGTTAAACTGCCGCAACATATCATGTAGACTCGTCAAATGTTTGACAATTTTGAAGTCTCTCTTTTGTTTACCATTAAAAAGGGGTTTGAGTGGGATTTGAACAAAGCTTCCTTCTGTTAGCATATATAGTAAGCAGCGATCAGTATACTGCATCAGGCTGTGTACAACCCTTTCTGTGACGAAGAAAGTGCGATGTAGTGTTGTATGGAATGCATTGAAAGATATGATCTATAGCTCTCACCAATTTCTTTTGTTTTCCGTCAGGATGGCCGAGCGGTCTAAGGCGCTGCGTTCAGGTCGCAGTCTCCACTGGAGGCGTGGGTTCGAATCCCACTTCTGACATGTGGTTTTCTTGCTCAGTTGCCTGTGACATGGTGATGTAAACGGACCAATGCTTTACATGTTAAACTGCCGCAACATATCATGTAGACTCGTCAAATGTTTGACAATTTTGAAGTCTCTCTTTTGTTTACCATTAAAAAGGGGTTTGAGTGGGATTTGAACAAAGCTTCCTTCTGTTAGCATATATAGTAAGCAGCGATCAGTATACTGCATCAGGCTGTGTACAACCCTTTCTGTGATCAAGAAAGTGCTATGTAATGTTATATCGAATGCATTAAAAGATATAATCTATAACTCTCACTAATTTCTTTTGTTTTCCGTCAGGATGGCCGAGCGGTCTAAGGCGCTGCGTTCAGGTCGCAGTCTCCCCTGGAGGCGTGGGTTCGAATCCCACTTCTGACATGTGGTTTTCTTGCTCAGTTGCCTGTGACATGATGATGTAAACGGACCAATGCTTTACATGTTAAACTGCCGCAACATATCATGTAGACTCGTCAAATGTTTGACAATTTTGAAGTCTCTCTTTTGTTTACCATTAAAAAGGGGTTTGAGTGGGATTTGAACAAAGCTTCCTTCTGTTAGCATATATAGTAAGCAGCGATCAGTATACTGCATCAGGCTGTGTACAACCCTTTCTGTGATCAAGAAAGTGCTATGTAATGTTATATCGAATGCATTAAAAGATATAATCTATAACTCTCACTAATTTCTTTTGTTTTCCGTCAGGATGGCCGAGCGGTCTAAGGCGCTGCGTTCAGGTCGCAGTCTCCACTGGAGGCGTGGGTTCGAATCCCACTTCTGACATGTGGTTTTCTTGCTCAGTTGCCTGTGACATGATGATGTAAACGGAGCAATGCTTTACATGTTAAACTGCCGCAACATATCATGTAGACTCGTCAAATGTTTGACAATTTTGAAGTCTCTCTTTTGTTTACCATTAAAAAGGGGTTTGAGTGGGATTTGAACAAAGCTTCCTTCTGTTAGCATATATAGTAAGCAGCGATCAGTATACTGCATCAGGCTGTGTACAACCCTTTCTGTGACGAAGAAAGTGCGATGTAGTGTTGTATGGAATGCATTGAAAGATATGATCTATAGCTCTCACCAATTTCTTTTGTTTTCCGTCAGGATGGCCGAGCGGTCTAAGGCGCTGCGTTCAGGTCGCAGTCTCCACTGGAGGCGTGGGTTCGAATCCCACTTCTGACATGTGGTTTTCTTGCTCAGTTGCCTGTGACATGGTGATGTAAACGGACCAATGCTTTACATGTTAAACTGCCGCAACATATCATGTAGACTCGTCAAATGTTTGACAATTTTGAAGTCTCTCTTTTGTTTACCATTAAAAAGGGGTTTGAGTGGGATTTGAACAAAGCTTCCTTCTGTTAGCATATATAGTAAGCAGCGATCAGTATACTGCATCAGGCTGTGTACAACCCTTTCTGTGATCAAGAAAGTGCTATGTAATGTTATATCGAATGCATTAAAAGATATAATCTATAACTCTCACTAATTTCTTTTGTTTTCCGTCAGGATGGCCGAGCGGTCTAAGGCGCTGCGTTCAGGTCGCAGTCTCCCCTGGAGGCGTGGGTTCGAATCCCACTTCTGACATGTGGTTTTCTTGCTCAGTTGCCTGTGACATGATGATGTAAACGGACCAATGCTTTACATGTTAAACTGCCGCAACATATCATGTAGACTCGTCAAATGTTTGACAATTTTGAAGTCTCTCTTTTGTTTACCATTAAAAAGGGGTTTGAGTGGGATTTGAACAAAGCTTCCTTCTGTTAGCATATATAGTAAGCAGCGATCAGTATACTGCATCAGGCTGTGTACAACCCTTTCTGTGATCAAGAAAGTGCTATGTAATGTTATATCGAATGCATTAAAAGATATAATCTATAACTCTCACTAATTTCTTTTGTTTTCCGTCAGGATGGCCGAGCGGTCTAAGGCGCTGCGTTCAGGTCGCAGTCTCCCCTGGAGGCGTGGGTTCGAATCCCACTTCTGACATGTGGTTTTCTTGCTCAGTTGCCTGTGACATGATGATGTAAACGGAGCAATGCTTTACATCTTAAACTGCCGCAACATATCATGTAGACTCGTCAAATGTTTGACAATTTTGAAGTCTCTCTTTTGTTTACCATTAAAAAGGGGTTTGAGTGGGATTTGAACAAAGATTCCTTCTGTTAGCTTATATAGTAAGCAGCGATCAGTATACTGCATCAGGCTGTGTACAACCCTTTCTGTGACGAAGAAAGTGCGATGTAGTGTTGTATGGAATGCATTGAAAGATATGATCTATAACTCTCACTAATTTCTTTTGTTTTCCGTCAGGATGGCCGAGCGGTCTAAGGCGCTGCGTTCAGGTCGCAGTCTCCCCTGGAGGCGTGGGTTCGAATCCCACTTCTGACATGTGGTTTTCTTGCTCAGTTGCCTGTGACATGATGATGTAAACGGAGCAATGCTTTACATCTTAAACTGCCGCAACATATCATGTAGACTCGTCAAATGTTTGACAATTTTGAAGTCTCTCTTTTGTTTACCATTAAAAAGGGGTTTGAGTGGGATTTGAACAAAGATTCCTTCTGTTAGCATATATAGTAAGCAGCGATCAGTATACTGCATCAGGCTGTGTACAACCCTTTCTGTGACGAAGAAAGTGCGATGTAGTGTTGTATGGAATGCATTGAAAGATATGATCTATAGCTCTCACCAATTTCTTTTGTTTTCCGTCAGGATGGCCGAGCGGTCTAAGGCGCTGCGTTCAGGTCGCAGTCTCCACTGGAGGCGTGGGTTCGAATCCCACTTCTGACATGTGGTTTTCTTGCTCAGTTGCCTGTGACATGGTGATGTAAACGGACCAATGCTTTACATGTTAAACTGCCGCAACATATCATGTAGACTCGTCAAATGTTTGACAATTTTGAAGTCTCTCTTTTGTTTACCATTAAAAAGGGGTTTGAGTGGGATTTGAACAAAGCTTCCTTCTGTTAGCATATATAGTAAGCAGCGATCAGTATACTGCATCAGGCTGTGTACAACCCTTTCTGTGATCAAGAAAGTGCTATGTAATGTTATATCGAATGCATTAAAAGATATAATCTATAACTCTCACTAATTTCTTTTGTTTTCCGTCAGGATGGCCGAGCGGTCTAAGGCGCTGCGTTCAGGTCGCAGTCTCCACTGGAGGCGTGGGTTCGAATCCCACTTCTGACATGTGGTTTTCTTGCTCATTTCCCTTTGACATGATGATGTAGACAGAGCAATGCTTTACATGTTAAACTGCCGCAACATATCATGTAGACTCGTCAAATGTTTGACAATTTTGAAGTCTCTCTTTTGTTTACCATTAAAAAGGGGTTTGAGTGGGATTTGAACAAAGCTTCCTTCTGTTAGCATATATAGTAAGCAGCGATCAGTATACTGCATCAGGCTGTGTACAACCCTTTCTGTGATCAAGAAAGTGCTATGTAATGTTATATCGAATGCATTAAAAGATATAATCTATAACTCTCACTAATTTCTTTTGTTTTCCGTCAGGATGGCCGAGCGGTCTAAGGCGCTGCGTTCAGGTCGCAGTCTCCACTGGAGGCGTGGGTTCGAATCCCACTTCTGACATGTGGTTTTCTTGCTCATTTCCCTTTGACATGATGATGTAGACAGAGCAATGCTTTACATGTTAAACTGCCGCAACATATCATGTAGACTCGTCAAATGTTTGACAATTTTGAAGTCTCTCTTTTGTTTACCATTAAAAAGGGGTTTGAGTGGGATTTGAACAAAGCTTCCTTCTGTTAGCATATATAGTAAGCAGCGATCAGTATACTGCATCAGGCTGTGTACAACCCTTTCTGTGATCAAGAAAGTGCTATGTAATGTTATATCGAATGCATTAAAAGATATAATCTATAACTCTCACTAATTTCTTTTGTTTTCCGTCAGGATGGCCGAGCGGTCTAAGGCGCTGCGTTCAGGTCGCAGTCTCCACTGGAGGCGTGGGTTCGAATCCCACTTCTGACATGTGGTTTTCTTGCTCAGTTGCCTGTGACATGATGATGTAAACGGAGCAATGCTTTACATGTTAAACTGCCGCAACATATCATGTAGACTCGTCAAATGTTTGACAATTTTGAAGTCTCTCTTTTGTTTACCATTAAAAAGGGGTTTGAGTGGGATTTGAACAAAGATTCCTTCTGTTAGCATATATAGTAAGCAGCGATCAGTATACTGCATCAGGCTGTGTACAACCCTTTCTGTGACGAAGAAAGTGCGATGTAGTGTTGTATGGAATGCATTGAAAGATATGATCTATAACTCTCACTAATTTCTTTTGTTTTCCGTCAGGATGGCCGAGCGGTCTAAGGCGCTGCGTTCAGGTCGCAGTCTCCACTGGAGGCGTGGGTTCGAATCCCACTTCTGACATGTGGTTTTCATGCTCAGTTGCCTGTAACATGATGATGTAAACGGAGCAATGCTTTACATCTTAAACTGCCGCAACATATCATGTAGACTCGTCAAATGTTTGACCATTTTGAAGTCTTTCTTTTGTTTACCATTAAAAAGGGGTTTGATTGGGATTTCAACAAAGATTCCTTCTGTTAGCATATATTGTCACCAGCGACAAGTACACTGCATCAGGCTCTGTACAACCCTTTCTGTGATGAAGAAAGTGCGATTAAAAGATATGATCTATAACTCTCACCAATTTCTTTTGTTTTCCGTCAGGATGGCCGAGCGGTCTAAGGCGCTGCGTTCAGGTCGCAGTCTCCACTGGAGGCGTGGGTTCGAATCCCACTTCTGACATGTGGTTTTCTTGCTCAGTTGCCTGTGACATGATGATGTAAACGGAGCAATGCTTTACATGTTAAACTGCCGCAACATATCATGTAGACTCGTCAAATGTTTGACAATTTTGAAGTCTCTCTTTTGTTTACCATTAAAAAGGGGTTTGAGTGGGATTTGAACAAAGCTTCCTTCTGTTAGCATATATAGTAAGCAGCGATCAGTATACTGCATCAGGCTGTGTACAACCCTTTCTGTGATCAAGAAAGTGCTATGTAATGTTATATCGAATGCATTAAAAGATATAATCTATAACTCTCACCAATTTCTTTTGTTTTCCGTCAGGATGGCCGAGCGGTCTAAGGCGCTGCGTTCAGGTCGCAGTCTCCACTGGAGGCGTGGGTTCGAATCCCACTTCTGACATGTGGTTTTCTTGCTCAGTTGCCTGTGACATGATGATGTAAACGGAGCAATGCTTTACATGTTAAACTGCCGCAACATATCATGTAGACTCGTCAAATGTTTGACAATTTTGAAGTCTCTCTTTTGTTTACCATTAAAAAGGGGTTTGAGTGGGATTTGAACAAAGCTTCCTTCTGTTAGCATATATAGTAAGCAGCGATCAGTATACTGCATCAGGCTGTGTACAACCCTTTCTGTGATCAAGAAAGTGCTATGTAATGTTATATCGAATGCATTAAAAGATATAATCTATAACTCTCACCAATTTCTTTTGTTTTCCGTCAGGATGGCCGAGCGGTCTAAGGCGCTGCGTTCAGGTTGGAGTCTCCACTGGAGGCGTGGGTTCGAATCCCACTTCTGACATGTGGTTTTCTTGCTCAGTTGCCTGTGACATGATGATGTAAACGGAGCAATGCTTTACATGTTTTACTGCCGCAACATATCATGTAGACTCGTCAAATGTTTGACAATTTTGAAGTCTCTCTTTTGTTTACCATTAAAAAGGGGTTTGAGTGGGATTTGAACAAAGCTTCCTTCTGTTAGCATATATAGTAAGCAGCGATCAGTATACTGCATCAGGCTGTGTACAACCCTTTCTGTGATCAAGAAAGTGCTATGTAATGTTATATCGAATGCATTAAAAGATATAATCTATAACTCTCACTAATTTCTTTTGTTTTCCGTCAGGATGGCCGAGCGGTCTAAGGCGCTGCGTTCAGGTCGCAGTCTCCCCTGGAGGCGTGGGTTCGAATCCCACTTCTGACATGTGGTTTTCTTGCTCAGTTGCCTGTGACATGATGATGTAAACGGAGCAATGCTTTACATCTTAAACTGCCGCAACATATCATGTAGACTCGTCAAATGTTTGACAATTTTGAAGTCTCTCTTTTGTTTACCATTAAAAAGGGGTTTGAGTGGGATTTCAACAAAGATTCCTTCTGTTAGCATATATTGTCACCAGCGACAAGTACACTGCATCAGGCTCTGTACAACCCTTTCTGTGATGAAGAAAGTGCGATGTAGTGTTGTATGGAATGCATTAAAAGATATGATCTATAACTCTCATCAATTTATTTTGTTTTCTGTCAGGATGGCCGAGCGGGCTAAGGCGCTGCGTTCAGGTCGCAGTCTCCACTGGAGGCGTGGGTTCGAATCCCACTTCTGACATGTGGTTTTCTTGCTCAGTTGCCTGTGACATGATGATGTAAACGGAGCAATGCTTTACATCTTAAACTGCCGCAACATATCATGTAGACTCGTCAAATGTTTGACAATTTTGAAGTCTCTCTTTTGTTTACCATTAAAAAGGGGTTTGAGTGGGATTTCAACAAAGATTCCTTCTGTTAGCATATATTGTCACCAGCGACAAGTACACTGCATCAGGCTCTGTACAACCCTTTCTGTGATGAAGAAAGTGCGATGTAGTGTTGTATGGAATGCATTAAAAGATATGATCTATAACTCTCATCAATTTATTTTGTTTTCTGTCAGGATGGCCGAGCGGTCTAAGGCGCTGCGTTCAGGTCGCAGTCTCCACTGGAGGCGTGGGTTCGAATCCCACTTCTGACATGTGGTTTTCTTGCTCAGTTGCCTGTGACATGATGATGTAAACGGAGCAATGCTTTACATGTTAAACTGCCGCAACATATCATGTAGACTCGTCAAATGTTTGACAATTTTGAAGTCTCTCTTTTGTTTACCATTAAAAAGGGGTTTGAGTGGGATTTGAACAAAGCTTCCTTCTGTTAGCATATATAGTAAGCAGCGATCAGTATACTGCATCAGGCTGTGTACAACCCTTTCTGTGATCAAGAAAGTGCTATGTAATGTTATATCGAATGCATTAAAAGATATAATCTATAACTCTCACTAATTTCTTTTGTTTTCCGTCAGGATGGCCGAGCGGTCTAAGGCGCTGCGTTCAGGTCGCAGTCTCCCCTGGAGGCGTGGGTTCGAATCCCACTTCTGACATGTGGTTTTCTTGCTCAGTTGCCTGTGACATGATGATGTAAACGGAGCAATGCTTTACATCTTAAACTGCCGCAACATATCATGTAGACTCGTCAAATGTTTGACAATTTTGAAGTCTCTCTTTTGTTTACCATTAAAAAGGGGTTTGAGTGGGATTTGAACAAAGATTCCTTCTGTTAGCATATATAGTAAGCAGCGATCAGTATACTGCATCAGGCTGTGTACAACCCTTTCTGTGATCAAGAAAGTGCTATGTAGTGTTGTATGGAATGCATTGAAAGATATGATCTATAACTCTCACCAATTTCTTTTGTTTTCCGTCAGGATGGCCGAGCGGTCTAAGGCGCTGCGTTCAGGTCGCAGTCTCCACTGGAGGCGTGGGTTCGAATCCCACTTCTGATGTGTGGTTTTCTTGCTCAGTTGCCTGTGACATGATGATGTAAACGGAGCAATGCTTTACATGTTAAACTGCCGCAACATATCATGTAGACTCGTCAAATGTTTGACAATTTTGAAGTCTCTCTTTTGTTTACCATTAAAAAGGGGTTTGAGTGGGATTTGAACAAAGCTTCCTTCTGTTAGCATATATAGTAAGCAGCGATCAGTATACTGCATCAGGCTGTGTACAACCCTTTCTGTGATCAAGAAAGTGCTATGTAATGTTATATCGAATGCATTAAAAGATATAATCTATAACTCTCACTAATTTCTTTTGTTTTCCGTCAGGATGGCCGAGCGGTCTAAGGCGCTGCGTTCAGGTCGCAGTCTCCACTGGAGGCGTGGGTTCGAATCCCACTTCTGACATGTGGTTTTCTTGCTCATTTCCCTTTGACATAATGATGTAGACAGAGCAATGCTTTACATCTTAAACTGCCGCAACATATCATGTAGACTCGTCAAATGTTTGACAATTTTGACGTCTCTCTTTTGTTTACCATTAAAAAGGGGTTTGAGTGGGATTTCAACAAAGATTCCTTCTGTTAGCATATATTGTCACCAGCGACAAGTACACTGCATCAGGCTCTGTACAACCCTTTCTGTGATGAAGAAAGTGCGATGTAGTGTTGTATGGAATGCATTAAAAGATATGATCTATAACTCTCATCAATTTCTTTTGTTTTCTGTCAGGATGGCCGAGCGGTCTAAGGCGCTGCGTTCAGGTCGCAGTCTCCACTGGAGGCGTGGGTTCGAATCCCACTTCTGACATGTGGTTTTCTTGCTCAGTTGCCTGTGACATGATGATGTAAACGGAGCAATGCTTTACATGTTAAACTGCCGCAACATATCATGTAGACTCGTCAAATGTTTGACAATTTTGAAGTCTCTCTTTTGTTTACCATTAAAAAGGGGTTTGAGTGGGATTTGAACAAAGCTTCCTTCTGTTAGCATATATAGTAAGCAGCGATCAGTATACTGCATCAGGCTGTGTACAACCCTTTCTGTGACGAAGAAAGTGCGATGTAGTGTTGTATGGAATGCATTGAAAGATATGATCTATAGCTCTCACCAATTTCTTTTGTTTTCCGTCAGGATGGCCGAGCGGTCTAAGGCGCTGCGTTCAGGTCGCAGTCTCCACTGGAGGCGTGGGTTCGAATCCCACTTCTGACATGTGGTTTTCTTGCTCAGTTGCCTGTGACATGGTGATGTAAACGGACCAATGCTTTACATGTTAAACTGCCGCAACATATCATGTAGACTCGTCAAATGTTTGACAATTTTGAAGTCTCTCTTTTGTTTACCATTAAAAAGGGGTTTGAGTGGGATTTGAACAAAGCTTCCTTCTGTTAGCATATATAGTAAGCAGCGATCAGTATACTGCATCAGGCTGTGTACAACCCTTTCTGTGATCAAGAAAGTGCTATGTAATGTTATATCGAATGCATTAAAAGATATAATCTATAACTCTCACTAATTTCTTTTGTTTTCCGTCAGGATGGCCGAGCGGTCTAAGGCGCTGCGTTCAGGTCGCAGTCTCCCCTGGAGGCGTGGGTTCGAATCCCACTTCTGACATGTGCTTTTCTTGCTCAGTTGCCTGTGACATGATGATGTAAACGGACCAATGCTTTACATGTTAAACTGCCGCAACATATCATGTAGACTCGTCAAATGTTTGACAATTTTGAAGTCTCTCTTTTGTTTACCATTAAAAAGGGGTTTGAGTGGGATTTGAACAAAGCTTCCTTCTGTTAGCATATATAGTAAGCAGCGATCAGTATACTGCATCAGGCTGTGTACAACCCTTTCTGTGATCAAGAAAGTGCTATGTAATGTTATATCGAATGCATTAAAAGATATAATCTATAACTCTCACTAATTTCTTTTGTTTTCCGTCAGGATGGCCGAGCGGTCTAAGGCGCTGCGTTCAGGTCGCAGTCTCCCCTGGAGGCGTGGGTTCGAATCCCACTTCTGACATGTGGTTTTCTTGCTCAGTTGCCTGTGACATGATGATGTAAACGGAGCAATGCTTTACATCTTAAACTGCCGCAACATATCATGTAGACTCGTCAAATGTTTGACAATTTTGAAGTCTCTCTTTTGTTTACCATTAAAAAGGGGTTTGAGTGGGATTTGAACAAAGATTCCTTCTGTTAGCTTATATAGTAAGCAGCGATCAGTATACTGCATCAGGCTGTGTACAACCCTTTCTGTGACGAAGAAAGTGCGATGTAGTGTTGTATGGAATGCATTGAAAGATATGATCTATAACTCTCACTAATTTCTTTTGTTTTCCGTCAGGATGGCCGAGCGGTCTAAGGCGCTGCGTTCAGGTCGCAGTCTCCCCTGGAGGCGTGGGTTCGAATCCCACTTCTGACATGTGGTTTTCTTGCTCAGTTGCCTGTGACATGATGATGTAAACGGAGCAATGCTTTACATCTTAAACTGCCGCAACATATCATGTAGACTCGTCAAATGTTTGACAATTTTGAAGTCTCTCTTTTGTTTACCATTAAAAAGGGGTTTGAGTGGGATTTGAACAAAGATTCCTTCTGTTAGCATATATAGTAAGCAGCGATCAGTATACTGCATCAGGCTGTGTACAACCCTTTCTGTGATCAAGAAAGTGCTATGTAGTGTTGTATGGAATGCATTGAAAGATATGATCTATAACTCTCACCAATTTCTTTTGTTTTCCGTCAGGATGGCCGAGCGGTCTAAGGCGCTGCGTTCAGGTCGCAGTCTCCACTGGAGGCGTGGGTTCGAATCCCACTTCTGATGTGTGGTTTTCTTGCTCAGTTGCCTGTGACATGATGATGTAAACGGAGCAATGCTTTACATGTTAAACTGCCGCAACATATCATGTAGACTCGTCAAATGTTTGACAATTTTGAAGTCTCTCTTTTGTTTACCATTAAAAAGGGGTTTGAGTGGGATTTGAACAAAGCTTCCTTCTGTTAGCATATATAGTAAGCAGCGATCAGTATACTGCATCAGGCTGTGTACAACCCTTTCTGTGATCAAGAAAGTGCTATGTAATGTTATATCGAATGCATTAAAAGATATAATCTATAACTCTCACTAATTTCTTTTGTTTTCCGTCAGGATGGCCGAGCGGTCTAAGGCGCTGCGTTCAGGTCGCAGTCTCCACTGGAGGCGTGGGTTCGAATCCCACTTCTGACATGTGGTTTTCTTGCTCATTTCCCTTTGACATGATGATGTAGACAGAGCAATGCTTTACATCTTAAACTGCCGCAACATATCATGTAGACTCGTCAAATGTTTGACAATTTTGACGTCTCTCTTTTGTTTACCATTAAAAAGGGGTTTGAGTGGGATTTCAACAAAGATTCCTTCTGTTAGCATATATTGTCACCAGCGACAAGTACACTGCATCAGGCTCTGTACAACCCTTTCTGTGATGAAGAAAGTGCGATGTAGTGTTGTATGGAATGCATTAAAAGATATGATCTATAACTCTCATCAATTTCTTTTGTTTTCTGTCAGGATGGCCGAGCGGTCTAAGGCGCTGCGTTCAGGTCGCAGTCTCCACTGGAGGCGTGGGTTCGAATCCCACTTCTGACATGTGGTTTTCTTGCTCAGTTGCCTGTGACATGATGATGTAAACGGAGCAATGCTTTACATGTTAAACTGCCGCAACATATCATGTAGACTCGTCAAATGTTTGACAATTTTGAAGTCTCTCTTTTGTTTACCATTAAAAAGGGGTTTGAGTGGGATTTGAACAAAGCTTCCTTCTGTTAGCATATATAGTAAGCAGCGATCAGTATACTGCATCAGGCTGTGTACAACCCTTTCTGTGACGAAGAAAGTGCGATGTAGTGTTGTATGGAATGCATTGAAAGATATGATCTATAGCTCTCACCAATTTCTTTTGTTTTCCGTCAGGATGGCCGAGCGGTCTAAGGCGCTGCGTTCAGGTCGCAGTCTCCACTGGAGGCGTGGGTTCGAATCCCACTTCTGACATGTGGTTTTCTTGCTCAGTTGCCTGTGACATGGTGATGTAAACGGACCAATGCTTTACATGTTAAACTGCCGCAACATATCATGTAGACTCGTCAAATGTTTGACAATTTTGAAGTCTCTCTTTTGTTTACCATTAAAAAGGGGTTTGAGTGGGATTTGAACAAAGCTTCCTTCTGTTAGCATATATAGTAAGCAGCGATCAGTATACTGCATCAGGCTGTGTACAACCCTTTCTGTGATCAAGAAAGTGCTATGTAATGTTATATCGAATGCATTAAAAGATATAATCTATAACTCTCACTAATTTCTTTTGTTTTCCGTCAGGATGGCCGAGCGGTCTAAGGCGCTGCGTTCAGGTCGCAGTCTCCCCTGGAGGCGTGGGTTCGAATCCCACTTCTGACATGTGGTTTTCTTGCTCAGTTGCCTGTGACATGATGATGTAAACGGACCAATGCTTTACATGTTAAACTGCCGCAACATATCATGTAGACTCGTCAAATGTTTGACAATTTTGAAGTCTCTCTTTTGTTTACCATTAAAAAGGGGTTTGAGTGGGATTTGAACAAAGCTTCCTTCTGTTAGCATATATAGTAAGCAGCGATCAGTATACTGCATCAGGCTGTGTACAACCCTTTCTGTGATCAAGAAAGTGCTATGTAAT
Organism: Pungitius pungitius; assembly: GCF_949316345.1. Lineage (NCBI taxonomy): Eukaryota > Metazoa > Chordata > Actinopteri > Perciformes > Gasterosteidae > Pungitius > Pungitius pungitius. The sequence goes on from NC_084904.1 coordinate 6,811,903, forward strand.
GTTATATCGAATGCATTAAAAGATATAATCTATAACTCTCACTAATTTCTTTTGTTTTCCGTCAGGATGGCCGAGCGGTCTAAGGCGCTGCGTTCAGGTCGCAGTCTCCCCTGGAGGCGTGGGTTCGAATCCCACTTCTGACATGTGGTTTTCTTGCTCAGTTGCCTGTGACATGATGATGTAAACGGAGCAATGCTTTACATCTTAAACTGCCGCAACATATCATGTAGACTCGTCAAATGTTTGACAATTTTGAAGTCTCTCTTTTGTTTACCATTAAAAAGGGGTTTGAGTGGGATTTGAACAAAGATTCCTTCTGTTAGCTTATATAGTAAGCAGCGATCAGTATACTGCATCAGGCTGTGTACAACCCTTTCTGTGACGAAGAAAGTGCGATGTAGTGTTGTATGGAATGCATTGAAAGATATGATCTATAACTCTCACTAATTTCTTTTGTTTTCCGTCAGGATGGCCGAGCGGTCTAAGGCGCTGCGTTCAGGTCGCAGTCTCCCCTGGAGGCGTGGGTTCGAATCCCACTTCTGACATGTGGTTTTCTTGCTCAGTTGCCTGTGACATGATGATGTAAACGGAGCAATGCTTTACATCTTAAACTGCCGCAACATATCATGTAGACTCGTCAAATGTTTGACAATTTTGAAGTCTCTCTTTTGTTTACCATTAAAAAGGGGTTTGAGTGGGATTTGAACAAAGATTCCTTCTGTTAGCATATATAGTAAGCAGCGATCAGTATACTGCATCAGGCTGTGTACAACCCTTTCTGTGATCAAGAAAGTGCTATGTAGTGTTGTATGGAATGCATTGAAAGATATGATCTATAACTCTCACCAATTTCTTTTGTTTTCCGTCAGGATGGCCGAGCGGTCTAAGGCGCTGCGTTCAGGTCGCAGTCTCCACTGGAGGCGTGGGTTCGAATCCCACTTCTGATGTGTGGTTTTCTTGCTCAGTTGCCTGTGACATGATGATGTAAACGGAGCAATGCTTTACATGTTAAACTGCCGCAACATATCATGTAGACTCGTCAAATGTTTGACAATTTTGAAGTCTCTCTTTTGTTTACCATTAAAAAGGGGTTTGAGTGGGATTTGAACAAAGCTTCCTTCTGTTAGCATATATAGTAAGCAGCGATCAGTATACTGCATCAGGCTGTGTACAACCCTTTCTGTGATCAAGAAAGTGCTATGTAATGTTATATCGAATGCATTAAAAGATATAATCTATAACTCTCACTAATTTCTTTTGTTTTCCGTCAGGATGGCCGAGCGGTCTAAGGCGCTGCGTTCAGGTCGCAGTCTCCACTGGAGGCGTGGGTTCGAATCCCACTTCTGACATGTGGTTTTCTTGCTCATTTCCCTTTGACATGATGATGTAGACAGAGCAATGCTTTACATCTTAAACTGCCGCAACATATCATGTAGACTCGTCAAATGTTTGACAATTTTGACGTCTCTCTTTTGTTTACCATTAAAAAGGGGTTTGAGTGGGATTTCAACAAAGATTCCTTCTGTTAGCATATATTGTCACCAGCGACAAGTACACTGCATCAGGCTCTGTACAACCCTTTCTGTGATGAAGAAAGTGCGATGTAGTGTTGTATGGAATGCATTAAAAGATATGATCTATAACTCTCATCAATTTCTTTTGTTTTCTGTCAGGATGGCCGAGCGGTCTAAGGCGCTGCGTTCAGGTCGCAGTCTCCACTGGAGGCGTGGGTTCGAATCCCACTTCTGACATGTGGTTTTCTTGCTCAGTTGCCTGTGACATGATGATGTAAACGGAGCAATGCTTTACATGTTAAACTGCCGCAACATATCATGTAGACTCGTCAAATGTTTGACAATTTTGAAGTCTCTCTTTTGTTTACCATTAAAAAGGGGTTTGAGTGGGATTTGAACAAAGCTTCCTTCTGTTAGCATATATAGTAAGCAGCGATCAGTATACTGCATCAGGCTGTGTACAACCCTTTCTGTGATCAAGAAAGTGCTATGTAATGTTATATCGAATGCATTAAAAGATATAATCTATAACTCTCACTAATTTCTTTTGTTTTCCGTCAGGATGGCCGAGCGGTCTAAGGCGCTGCGTTCAGGTCGCAGTCTCCCCTGGAGGCGTGGGTTCGAATCCCACTTCTGACATGTGGTTTTCTTGCTCAGTTGCCTGTGACATGATGATGTAAACGGAGCAATGCTTTACATCTTAAACTGCCGCAACATATCATGTAGACTCGTCAAATGTTTGACAATTTTGAAGTCTCTCTTTTGTTTACCATTAAAAAGGGGTTTGAGTGGGATTTGAACAAAGATTCCTTCTGTTAGCTTATATAGTAAGCAGCGATCAGTATACTGCATCAGGCTGTGTACAACCCTTTCTGTGACGAAGAAAGTGCGATGTAGTGTTGTATGGAATGCATTGAAAGATATGATCTATAACTCTCACTAATTTCTTTTGTTTTCCGTCAGGATGGCCGAGCGGTCTAAGGCGCTGCGTTCAGGTCGCAGTCTCCCCTGGAGGCGTGGGTTCGAATCCCACTTCTGACATGTGGTTTTCTTGCTCAGTTGCCTGTGACATGATGATGTAAACGGAGCAATGCTTTACATCTTAAACTGCCGCAACATATCATGTAGACTCGTCAAATGTTTGACAATTTTGAAGTCTCTCTTTTGTTTACCATTAAAAAGGGGTTTGAGTGGGATTTGAACAAAGATTCCTTCTGTTAGCATATATAGTAAGCAGCGATCAGTATACTGCATCAGGCTGTGTACAACCCTTTCTGTGACGAAGAAAGTGCGATGTAGTGTTGTATGGAATGCATTGAAAGATATGATCTATAGCTCTCACCAATTTCTTTTGTTTTCCGTCAGGATGGCCGAGCGGTCTAAGGCGCTGCGTTCAGGTCGCAGTCTCCACTGGAGGCGTGGGTTCGAATCCCACTTCTGACATGTGGTTTTCTTGCTCAGTTGCCTGTGACATGGTGATGTAAACGGACCAATGCTTTACATGTTAAACTGCCGCAACATATCATGTAGACTCGTCAAATGTTTGACAATTTTGAAGTCTCTCTTTTGTTTACCATTAAAAAGGGGTTTGAGTGGGATTTGAACAAAGCTTCCTTCTGTTAGCATATATAGTAAGCAGCGATCAGTATACTGCATCAGGCTGTGTACAACCCTTTCTGTGATCAAGAAAGTGCTATGTAATGTTATATCGAATGCATTAAAAGATATAATCTATAACTCTCACTAATTTCTTTTGTTTTCCGTCAGGATGGCCGAGCGGTCTAAGGCGCTGCGTTCAGGTCGCAGTCTCCACTGGAGGCGTGGGTTCGAATCCCACTTCTGACATGTGGTTTTCTTGCTCATTTCCCTTTGACATGATGATGTAGACAGAGCAATGCTTTACATGTTAAACTGCCGCAACATATCATGTAGACTCGTCAAATGTTTGACAATTTTGAAGTCTCTCTTTTGTTTACCATTAAAAAGGGGTTTGAGTGGGATTTGAACAAAGCTTCCTTCTGTTAGCATATATAGTAAGCAGCGATCAGTATACTGCATCAGGCTGTGTACAACCCTTTCTGTGATCAAGAAAGTGCTATGTAATGTTATATCGAATGCATTAAAAGATATAATCTATAACTCTCACTAATTTCTTTTGTTTTCCGTCAGGATGGCCGAGCGGTCTAAGGCGCTGCGTTCAGGTCGCAGTCTCCACTGGAGGCGTGGGTTCGAATCCCACTTCTGACATGTGGTTTTCTTGCTCATTTCCCTTTGACATGATGATGTAGACAGAGCAATGCTTTACATGTTAAACTGCCGCAACATATCATGTAGACTCGTCAAATGTTTGACAATTTTGAAGTCTCTCTTTTGTTTACCATTAAAAAGGGGTTTGAGTGGGATTTGAACAAAGCTTCCTTCTGTTAGCATATATAGTAAGCAGCGATCAGTATACTGCATCAGGCTGTGTACAACCCTTTCTGTGATCAAGAAAGTGCTATGTAATGTTATATCGAATGCATTAAAAGATATAATCTATAACTCTCACTAATTTCTTTTGTTTTCCGTCAGGATGGCCGAGCGGTCTAAGGCGCTGCGTTCAGGTCGCAGTCTCCACTGGAGGCGTGGGTTCGAATCCCACTTCTGACATGTGGTTTTCTTGCTCAGTTGCCTGTGACATGATGATGTAAACGGAGCAATGCTTTACATGTTAAACTGCCGCAACATATCATGTAGACTCGTCAAATGTTTGACAATTTTGAAGTCTCTCTTTTGTTTACCATTAAAAAGGGGTTTGAGTGGGATTTGAACAAAGCTTCCTTCTGTTAGCATATATAGTAAGCAGCGATCAGTATACTGCATCAGGCTGTGTACAACCCTTTCTGTGACGAAGAAAGTGCGATGTAGTGTTGTATGGAATGCATTGAAAGATATGATCTATAGCTCTCACCAATTTCTTTTGTTTTCCGTCAGGATGGCCGAGCGGTCTAAGGCGCTGCGTTCAGGTCGCAGTCTCCACTGGAGGCGTGGGTTCGAATCCCACTTCTGACATGTGGTTTTCTTGCTCAGTTGCCTGTGACATGGTGATGTAAACGGACCAATGCTTTACATGTTAAACTGCCGCAACATATCATGTAGACTCGTCAAATGTTTGACAATTTTGAAGTCTCTCTTTTGTTTACCATTAAAAAGGGGTTTGAGTGGGATTTGAACAAAGCTTCCTTCTGTTAGCATATATAGTAAGCAGCGATCAGTATACTGCATCAGGCTGTGTACAACCCTTTCTGTGATCAAGAAAGTGCTATGTAATGTTATATCGAATGCATTAAAAGATATAATCTATAACTCTCACTAATTTCTTTTGTTTTCCGTCAGGATGGCCGAGCGGTCTAAGGCGCTGCGTTCAGGTCGCAGTCTCCCCTGGAGGCGTGGGTTCGAATCCCACTTCTGACATGTGGTTTTCTTGCTCAGTTGCCTGTGACATGATGATGTAAACGGACCAATGCTTTACATGTTAAACTGCCGCAACATATCATGTAGACTCGTCAAATGTTTGACAATTTTGAAGTCTCTCTTTTGTTTACCATTAAAAAGGGGTTTGAGTGGGATTTGAACAAAGCTTCCTTCTGTTAGCATATATAGTAAGCAGCGATCAGTATACTGCATCAGGCTGTGTACAACCCTTTCTGTGATCAAGAAAGTGCTATGTAATGTTATATCGAATGCATTAAAAGATATAATCTATAACTCTCACTAATTTCTTTTGTTTTCCGTCAGGATGGCCGAGCGGTCTAAGGCGCTGCGTTCAGGTCGCAGTCTCCCCTGGAGGCGTGGGTTCGAATCCCACTTCTGACATGTGGTTTTCTTGCTCAGTTGCCTGTGACATGATGATGTAAACGGAGCAATGCTTTACATCTTAAACTGCCGCAACATATCATGTAGACTCGTCAAATGTTTGACAATTTTGAAGTCTCTCTTTTGTTTACCATTAAAAAGGGGTTTGAGTGGGATTTGAACAAAGATTCCTTCTGTTAGCTTATATAGTAAGCAGCGATCAGTATACTGCATCAGGCTGTGTACAACCCTTTCTGTGACGAAGAAAGTGCGATGTAGTGTTGTATGGAATGCATTGAAAGATATGATCTATAACTCTCACTAATTTCTTTTGTTTTCCGTCAGGATGGCCGAGCGGTCTAAGGCGCTGCGTTCAGGTCGCAGTCTCCCCTGGAGGCGTGGGTTCGAATCCCACTTCTGACATGTGGTTTTCTTGCTCAGTTGCCTGTGACATGATGATGTAAACGGAGCAATGCTTTACATCTTAAACTGCCGCAACATATCATGTAGACTCGTCAAATGTTTGACAATTTTGAAGTCTCTCTTTTGTTTACCATTAAAAAGGGGTTTGAGTGGGATTTGAACAAAGATTCCTTCTGTTAGCATATATAGTAAGCAGCGATCAGTATACTGCATCAGGCTGTGTACAACCCTTTCTGTGACGAAGAAAGTGCGATGTAGTGTTGTATGGAATGCATTGAAAGATATGATCTATAGCTCTCACCAATTTCTTTTGTTTTCCGTCAGGATGGCCGAGCGGTCTAAGGCGCTGCGTTCAGGTCGCAGTCTCCACTGGAGGCGTGGGTTCGAATCCCACTTCTGACATGTGGTTTTCTTGCTCAGTTGCCTGTGACATGGTGATGTAAACGGACCAATGCTTTACATGTTAAACTGCCGCAACATATCATGTAGACTCGTCAAATGTTTGACAATTTTGAAGTCTCTCTTTTGTTTACCATTAAAAAGGGGTTTGAGTGGGATTTGAACAAAGCTTCCTTCTGTTAGCATATATAGTAAGCAGCGATCAGTATACTGCATCAGGCTGTGTACAACCCTTTCTGTGATCAAGAAAGTGCTATGTAATGTTATATCGAATGCATTAAAAGATATAATCTATAACTCTCACTAATTTCTTTTGTTTTCCGTCAGGATGGCCGAGCGGTCTAAGGCGCTGCGTTCAGGTCGCAGTCTCCACTGGAGGCGTGGGTTCGAATCCCACTTCTGACATGTGGTTTTCTTGCTCATTTCCCTTTGACATGATGATGTAGACAGAGCAATGCTTTACATGTTAAACTGCCGCAACATATCATGTAGACTCGTCAAATGTTTGACAATTTTGAAGTCTCTCTTTTGTTTACCATTAAAAAGGGGTTTGAGTGGGATTTGAACAAAGCTTCCTTCTGTTAGCATATATAGTAAGCAGCGATCAGTATACTGCATCAGGCTGTGTACAACCCTTTCTGTGATCAAGAAAGTGCTATGTAATGTTATATCGAATGCATTAAAAGATATAATCTATAACTCTCACTAATTTCTTTTGTTTTCCGTCAGGATGGCCGAGCGGTCTAAGGCGCTGCGTTCAGGTCGCAGTCTCCACTGGAGGCGTGGGTTCGAATCCCACTTCTGACATGTGGTTTTCTTGCTCATTTCCCTTTGACATGATGATGTAGACAGAGCAATGCTTTACATGTTAAACTGCCGCAACATATCATGTAGACTCGTCAAATGTTTGACAATTTTGAAGTCTCTCTTTTGTTTACCATTAAAAAGGGGTTTGAGTGGGATTTGAACAAAGCTTCCTTCTGTTAGCATATATAGTAAGCAGCGATCAGTATACTGCATCAGGCTGTGTACAACCCTTTCTGTGATCAAGAAAGTGCTATGTAATGTTATATCGAATGCATTAAAAGATATAATCTATAACTCTCACTAATTTCTTTTGTTTTCCGTCAGGATGGCCGAGCGGTCTAAGGCGCTGCGTTCAGGTCGCAGTCTCCACTGGAGGCGTGGGTTCGAATCCCACTTCTGACATGTGGTTTTCTTGCTCAGTTGCCTGTGACATGATGATGTAAACGGAGCAATGCTTTACATGTTAAACTGCCGCAACATATCATGTAGACTCGTCAAATGTTTGACAATTTTGAAGTCTCTCTTTTGTTTACCATTAAAAAGGGGTTTGAGTGGGATTTGAACAAAGATTCCTTCTGTTAGCATATATAGTAAGCAGCGATCAGTATACTGCATCAGGCTGTGTACAACCCTTTCTGTGACGAAGAAAGTGCGATGTAGTGTTGTATGGAATGCATTGAAAGATATGATCTATAACTCTCACTAATTTCTTTTGTTTTCCGTCAGGATGGCCGAGCGGTCTAAGGCGCTGCGTTCAGGTCGCAGTCTCCACTGGAGGCGTGGGTTCGAATCCCACTTCTGACATGTGGTTTTCTTGCTCAGTTGCCTGTAACATGATGATGTAAACGGAGCAATGCTTTACATCTTAAACTGCCGCAACATATCATGTAGACTCGTCAAATGTTTGACCATTTTGAAGTCTTTCTTTTGTTTACCATTAAAAAGGGGTTTGATTGGGATTTCAACAAAGATTCCTTCTGTTAGCATATATTGTCACCAGCGACAAGTACACTGCATCAGGCTCTGTACAACCCTTTCTGTGATGAAGAAAGTGCGATTAAAAGATATGATCTATAACTCTCACCAATTTCTTTTGTTTTCCGTCAGGATGGCCGAGCGGTCTAAGGCGCTGCGTTCAGGTCGCAGTCTCCACTGGAGGCGTGGGTTCGAATCCCACTTCTGACATGTGGTTTTCTTGCTCAGTTGCCTGTGACATGATGATGTAAACGGAGCAATGCTTTACATGTTAAACTGCCGCAACATATCATGTAGACTCGTCAAATGTTTGACAATTTTGAAGTCTCTCTTTTGTTTACCATTAAAAAGGGGTTTGAGTGGGATTTGAACAAAGCTTCCTTCTGTTAGCATATATAGTAAGCAGCGATCAGTATACTGCATCAGGCTGTGTACAACCCTTTCTGTGATCAAGAAAGTGCTATGTAATGTTATATCGAATGCATTAAAAGATATAATCTATAACTCTCACCAATTTCTTTTGTTTTCCGTCAGGATGGCCGAGCGGTCTAAGGCGCTGCGTTCAGGTCGCAGTCTCCACTGGAGGCGTGGGTTCGAATCCCACTTCTGACATGTGGTTTTCTTGCTCAGTTGCCTGTGACATGATGATGTAAACGGAGCAATGCTTTACATGTTAAACTGCCGCAACATATCATGTAGACTCGTCAAATGTTTGACAATTTTGAAGTCTCTCTTTTGTTTACCATTAAAAAGGGGTTTGAGTGGGATTTGAACAAAGCTTCCTTCTGTTAGCATATATAGTAAGCAGCGATCAGTATACTGCATCAGGCTGTGTACAACCCTTTCTGTGATCAAGAAAGTGCTATGTAATGTTATATCGAATGCATTAAAAGATATAATCTATAACTCTCACCAATTTCTTTTGTTTTCCGTCAGGATGGCCGAGCGGTCTAAGGCGCTGCGTTCAGGTTGCAGTCTCCACTGGAGGCGTGGGTTCGAATCCCACTTCTGACATGTGGTTTTCTTGCTCAGTTGCCTGTGACATGATGATGTAAACGGAGCAATGCTTTACATGTTTTACTGCCGCAACATATCATGTAGACTCGTCAAATGTTTGACAATTTTGAAGTCTCTCTTTTGTTTACCATTAAAAAGGGGTTTGAGTGGGATTTGAACAAAGCTTCCTTCTGTTAGCATATATAGTAAGCAGCGATCAGTATACTGCATCAGGCTGTGTACAACCCTTTCTGTGATCAAGAAAGTGCTATGTAATGTTATATCGAATGCATTAAAAGATATAATCTATAACTCTCACTAATTTCTTTTGTTTTCCGTCAGGATGGCCGAGCGGTCTAAGGCGCTGCGTTCAGGTCGCAGTCTCCCCTGGAGGCGTGGGTTCGAATCCCACTTCTGACATGTGGTTTTCTTGCTCAGTTGCCTGTGACATGATGATGTAAACGGAGCAATGCTTTACATCTTAAACTGCCGCAACATATCATGTAGACTCGTCAAATGTTTGACAATTTTGAAGTCTCTCTTTTGTTTACCATTAAAAAGGGGTTTGAGTGGGATTTCAACAAAGATTCCTTCTGTTAGCATATATTGTCACCAGCGACAAGTACACTGCATCAGGCTCTGTACAACCCTTTCTGTGATGAAGAAAGTGCGATGTAGTGTTGTATGGAATGCATTAAAAGATATGATCTATAACTCTCATCAATTTATTTTGTTTTCTGTCAGGATGGCCGAGCGGGCTAAGGCGCTGCGTTCAGGTCGCAGTCTCCACTGGAGGCGTGGGTTCGAATCCCACTTCTGACATGTGGTTTTCTTGCTCAGTTGCCTGTGACATGATGATGTAAACGGAGCAATGCTTTACATCTTAAACTGCCGCAACATATCATGTAGACTCGTCAAATGTTTGACAATTTTGAAGTCTCTCTTTTGTTTACCATTAAAAAGGGGTTTGAGTGGGATTTCAACAAAGATTCCTTCTGTTAGCATATATTGTCACCAGCGACAAGTACACTGCATCAGGCTCTGTACAACCCTTTCTGTGATGAAGAAAGTGCGATGTAGTGTTGTATGGAATGCATTAAAAGATATGATCTATAACTCTCATCAATTTATTTTGTTTTCTGTCAGGATGGCCGAGCGGTCTAAGGCGCTGCGTTCAGGTCGCAGTCTCCACTGGAGGCGTGGGTTCGAATCCCACTTCTGACATGTGGTTTTCTTGCTCAGTTGCCTGTGACATGATGATGTAAACGGAGCAATGCTTTACATGTTAAACTGCCGCAACATATCATGTAGACTCGTCAAATGTTTGACAATTTTGAAGTCTCTCTTTTGTTTACCATTAAAAAGGGGTTTGAGTGGGATTTGAACAAAGCTTCCTTCTGTTAGCATATATAGTAAGCAGCGATCAGTATACTGCATCAGGCTGTGTACAACCCTTTCTGTGATCAAGAAAGTGCTATGTAATGTTATATCGAATGCATTAAAAGATATAATCTATAACTCTCACTAATTTCTTTTGTTTTCCGTCAGGATGGCCGAGCGGTCTAAGGCGCTGCGTTCAGGTCGCAGTCTCCCCTGGAGGCGTGGGTTCGAATCCCACTTCTGACATGTGGTTTTCTTGCTCAGTTGCCTGTGACATGATGATGTAAACGGAGCAATGCTTTACATCTTAAACTGCCGCAACATATCATGTAGACTCGTCAAATGTTTGACAATTTTGAAGTCTCTCTTTTGTTTACCATTAAAAAGGGGTTTGAGTGGGATTTGAACAAAGATTCCTTCTGTTAGCATATATAGTAAGCAGCGATCAGTATACTGCATCAGGCTGTGTACAACCCTTTCTGTGATCAAGAAAGTGCTATGTAGTGTTGTATGGAATGCATTGAAAGATATGATCTATAACTCTCACCAATTTCTTTTGTTTTCCGTCAGGATGGCCGAGCGGTCTAAGGCGCTGCGTTCAGGTCGCAGTCTCCACTGGAGGCGTGGGTTCGAATCCCACTTCTGATGTGTGGTTTTCTTGCTCAGTTGCCTGTGACATGATGATGTAAACGGAGCAATGCTTTACATGTTAAACTGCCGCAACATATCATGTAGACTCGTCAAATGTTTGACAATTTTGAAGTCTCTCTTTTGTTTACCATTAAAAAGGGGTTTGAGTGGGATTTGAACAAAGCTTCCTTCTGTTAGCATATATAGTAAGCAGCGATCAGGATACTGCATCAGGCTGTGTACAACCCTTTCTGTGACGAAGAAAGTGCGATGTAGTGTTGTATGGAATGCATTGAAAGATATGATCTATAGCTCTCACCAATTTCTTTTGTTTTCCGTCAGGATGGCCGAGCGGTCTAAGGCGCTGCGTTCAGGTCGCAGTCTCCACTGGAGGCGTGGGTTCGAATCCCACTTCTGACATGTGGTTTTCTTGCTCAGTTGCCTGTGACATGGTGATGTAAACGGACCGATGCTTTACATGTTAAACTGCCGCAACATATCATGTAGACTCGTCAAATGTTTGACAATTTTGAAGTCTCTCTTTTGTTTACCATTAAAAAGGGGTTTGAGTGGGATTTGAACAAAGATTCCTTCTGTTAGCATATATAGTAAGCAGCGATCAGTATACTGCATCAGGCTGTGTACAACCCTTTCTGTGATGAAGAAAGTGCGATGTAGTGTTGTATGGAATGCATTGAAAGATATGATCTATAACTCTCACTAATTTCTTTTGTTTTCCGTCAGGATGGCCGAGCGGTCTAAGGCGCTGCGTTCAGGTCGCAGTCTCCCCTGGAGGCGTGGGTTCGAATCCCACTTCTGACATGTGGTTTTCTTGCTCAGTTGCCTGTGACATGATGATGTAAACGGACCAATGCTTTACATGTTAAACTGCCGCAACATATCATGTAGACTCGTCAAATGTTTGACAATTTTGAAGTCTCTCTTTTGTTTACCATTAAAAAGGGGTTTGAGTAGGATTTGAACAAAGCTTCCTTCTGTTAGCATATATAGTAAGCAGCGATCAGTATACTGCATCAGGCTGTGTACAACCCTTTCTGTGATCAAGAAAGTGCTATGTAATGTTATATCGAATGCATTAAAAGATATAATCTATAACTCTCACTAATTTCTTTTGTTTTCCGTCAGGATGGCCGAGCGGTCTAAGGCGCTGCGTTCAGGTCGCAGTCTCCCCTGGAGGCGTGGGTTCGAATCCCACTTCTGACATGTGGTTTTCTTGCTCAGTTGCCTGTGACATGATGTAAACGGAGCAATGCTTTACATCTTAAACTGCCGCAACATATCATGTAGACTCGTCAAATGTTTGACAATTTTGAAGTCTCTCTTTTGTTTACCATTAAAAAGGGGTTTGAGTGGGATTTGAACAAAGCTTCCTTCTGTTAGCATATATAGTAAGCAGCGATCAGTATACTGCATCAGGCTGTGTACAACCCTTTCTGTGACGAAGAAAGTGCGATGTAGTGTTGTATGGAATGCATTGAAAGATATGATCTATAGCTCTCACCAATTTCTTTTGTTTTCCGTCAGGATGGCCGAGCGGTCTAAGGCGCTGCGTTCAGGTCGCAGTCTCCACTGGAGGCGTGGGTTCGAATCCCACTTCTGACATGTGGTTTTCTTGCTCAGTTGCCTGTGACATGGTGATGTAAACGGACCAATGCTTTACATGTTAAACTGCCGCAACATATCATGTAGACTCGTCAAATGTTTGACAATTTTGAAGTCTCTCTTTTGTTTACCATTAAAAAGGGGTTTGAGTGGGATTTGAACAAAGCTTCCTTCTGTTAGCATATATAGTAAGCAGCGATCAGTATACTGCATCAGGCTGTGTACAACCCTTTCTGTGATCAAGAAAGTGCTATGTAATGTTATATCGAATGCATTAAAAGATATAATCTATAACTCTCACTAATTTCTTTTGTTTTCCGTCAGGATGGCCGAGCGGTCTAAGGCGCTGCGTTCAGGTCGCAGTCTCCCCTGGAGGCGTGGGTTCGAATCCCACTTCTGACATGTGGTTTTCTTGCTCAGTTGCCTGTGACATGATGATGTAAACGGACCAATGCTTTACATGTTAAACTGCCGCAACATATCATGTAGACTCGTCAAATGTTTGACAATTTTGAAGTCTCTCTTTTGTTTACCATTAAAAAGGGGTTTGAGTGGGATTTGAACAAAGCTTCCTTCTGTTAGCATATATAGTAAGCAGCGATCAGTATACTGCATCAGGCTGTGTACAACCCTTTCTGTGATCAAGAAAGTGCTATGTAATGTTATATCGAATGCATTAAAAGATATAATCTATAACTCTCACTAATTTCTTTTGTTTTCCGTCAGGATGGCCGAGCGGTCTAAGGCGCTGCGTTCAGGTCGCAGTCTCCCCTGGAGGCGTGGGTTCGAATCCCACTTCTGACTTGTGGTTTTCTTGCTCAGTTGCCTGTGACATGATGATGTAAACGGAGCAATGCTTTACATCTTAAACTGCCGCAACATATCATGTAGACTCGTCAAATGTTTGACAATTTTGAAGTCTCTCTTTTGTTTACCATTAAAAAGGGGTTTGAGTGGGATTTGAACAAAGATTCCTTCTGTTAGCATATATAGTAAGCAGCGATCAGTATACTGCATCAGGCTGTGTACAACCCTTTCTGTGATCAAGAAAGTGCTATGTAATGTTATATCGAATGCATTAAAAGATATAATCTATAACTCTCACTAATTTCTTTTGTTTTCCGTCAGGATGGCCGAGCGGTCTAAGGCGCTGCGTTCAGGTCGCAGTCTCCCCTGGAGGCGTGGGTTCGAATCCCACTTCTGACATGTGGTTTTCTTGCTCAGTTGCCTGTGACATGATGATGTAAACGGAGCAATGCTTTACATCTTAAACTGCCGCAACATATCATGTAGACTCGTCAAATGTTTGACAATTTTGAAGTCTCTCTTTTGTTTACCATTAAAAAGGGGTTTGAGTGGGATTTCAACAAAGATTCCTTCTGTTAGCATATATTGTCACCAGCGACAAGTACACTGCATCAGGCTCTGTACAACCCTTTCTGTGATGAAGAAAGTGCGATGTAGTGTTGTATGGAATGCATTAAAAGATATGATCTATAACTCTCATCAATTTATTTTGTTTTCTGTCAGGATGGCCGAGCGGGCTAAGGCGCTGCGTTCAGGTCGCAGTCTCCACTGGAGGCGTGGGTTCGAATCCCACTTCTGACATGTGGTTTTCTTGCTCAGTTGCCTGTGACATGATGATGTAAACGGAGCAATGCTTTACATCTTAAACTGCCGCAACATATCATGTAGACTCGTCAAATGTTTGACAATTTTGAAGTCTCTCTTTTGTTTACCATTAAAAAGGGGTTTGAGTGGGATTTCAACAAAGATTCCTTCTGTTAGCATATATAGTAAGCAGCGATCAGTATACTGCATCAGGCTGTGTACAACCCTTTCTGTGATCAAGAAAGTGCTATGTAATGTTATATCGAATGCATTAAAAGATATAATCTATAACTCTCACTAATTTCTTTTGTTTTCCGTCAGGATGGCCGAGCGGTCTAAGGCGCTGCGTTCAGGTCGCAGTCTCCCCTGGAGGCGTGGGTTCGAATCCCACTTCTGACATGTGGTTTTCTTGCTCAGTTGCCTGTGACATGATGATGTAAACGGACCAATGCTTTACATGTTAAACTGCCGCAACATATCATGTAGACTCGTCAAATGTTTGACAATTTTGAAGTCTCTCTTTTGTTTACCATTAAAAAGGGGTTTGAGTGGGATTTGAACAAAGCTTCCTTCTGTTAGCATATATAGTAAGCAGCGATCAGTATACTGCATCAGGCTGTGTACAACCCTTTCTGTGATCAAGAAAGTGCTATGTAATGTTATATCGAATGCATTAAAAGATATAATCTATAACTCTCACTAATTTCTTTTGTTTTCCGTCAGGATGGCCGAGCGGTCTAAGGCGCTGCGTTCAGGTCGCAGTCTCCCCTGGAGGCGTGGGTTCGAATCCCACTTCTGACTTGTGGTTTTCTTGCTCAGTTGCCTGTGACATGATGATGTAAACGGAGCAATGCTTTACATCTTAAACTGCCGCAACATATCATGTAGACTCGTCAAATGTTTGACAATTTTGAAGTCTCTCTTTTGTTTACCATTAAAAAGGGGTTTGAGTGGGATTTGAACAAAGATTCCTTCTGTTAGCATATATAGTAAGCAGCGATCAGTATACTGCATCAGGCTGTGTACAACCCTTTCTGTGACGAAGAAAGTGCGATGTAGTGTTGTATGGAATGCATTGAAAGATATGATCTATAACTCTCACTAATTTCTTTTGTTTTCCGTCAGGATGGCCGAGCGGTCTAAGGCGCTGCGTTCAGGTCGCAGTCTCCCCTGGAGGCGTGGGTTCGAATCCCACTTCTGACATGTGGTTTTCTTGCTCAGTTGCCTGTGACATGATGATGTAAACGGACCAATGCTTTACATGTTAAACTGCCGCAACATATCATGTAGACTCGTCAAATGTTTGACAATTTTGAAGTCTCTCTTTTGTTTACCATTAAAAAGGGGTTTGAGTGGGATTTGAACAAAGCTTCCTTCTGTTAGCATATATAGTAAGCAGCGATCAGTATACTGCATCAGGCTGTGTACAACCCTTTCTGTGATCAAGAAAGTGCTATGTAATGTTATATCGAATGCATTAAAAGATATAATCTATAACTCTCACTAATTTCTTTTGTTTTCCGTCAGGATGGCCGAGCGGTCTAAGGCGCTGCGTTCAGGTCGCAGTCTCCCCTGGAGGCGTGGGTTCGAATCCCACTTCTGACATGTCGTTTTCTTGCTCAGTTGCCTGTGACATGATGATGTAAACGGAGCAATGCTTTACATCTTAAACTGCCGCAACATATCATGTAGACTCGTCAAATGTTTGACAATTTTGAAGTCTCTCTTTTGTTTACCATTAAAAAGGGGTTTGAGTGGGATTTGAACAAAGATTCCTTCTGTTAGCATATATAGTAAGCAGCGATCAGTATACTGCATCAGGCTGTGTACAACCCTTTCTGTGATCAAGAAAGTGCTATGTAATGTTATATCGAATGCATTAAAAGATATAATCTATAACTCTCACTAATTTCTTTTGTTTTCCGTCAGGATGGCCGAGCGGTCTAAGGCGCTGCGTTCAGGTCGCAGTCTCCCCTGGAGGCGTGGGTTCGAATCCCACTTCTGACATGTGGTTTTCTTGCTCAGTTGCCTGTGACATGATGATGTAAACGGAGCAATGCTTTACATCTTAAACTGCCGCAACATATCATGTAGACTCGTCAAATGTTTGACAATTTTGAAGTCTCTCTTTTGTTTACCATTAAAAAGGGGTTTGAGTGGGATTTCAACAAAGATTCCTTCTGTTAGCATATATTGTCACCAGCGACAAGTACACTGCATCAGGCTCTGTACAACCCTTTCTGTGATGAAGAAAGTGCGATGTAGTGTTGTATGGAATGCATTAAAAGATATGATCTATAACTCTCATCAATTTATTTTGTTTTCTGTCAGGATGGCCGAGCGGGCTAAGGCGCTGCGTTCAGGTCGCAGTCTCCACTGGAGGCGTGGGTTCGAATCCCACTTCTGACATGTGGTTTTCTTGCTCAGTTGCCTGTGACATGATGATGTAAACGGAGCAATGCTTTACATCTTAAACTGCCGCAACATATCATGTAGACTCGTCAAATGTTTGACAATTTTGAAGTCTCTCTTTTGTTTACCATTAAAAAGGGGTTTGAGTGGGATTTCAACAAAGATTCCTTCTGTTAGCATATATAGTAAGCAGCGATCAGTATACTGCATCAGGCTGTGTACAACCCTTTCTGTGACGAAGAAAGTGCGATGTAGTGTTGTATGGAATGCATTGAAAGATATGATCTATAACTCTCACTAATTTCTTTTGTTTTCCGTCAGGATGGCCGAGCGGTCTAAGGCGCTGCGTTCAGGTCGCAGTCTCCACTGGAGGCGTGGGTTCGAATCCCACTTCTGACATGTGGTTTTCTTGCTCAGTTGCCTGTAACATGATGATGTAAACGGAGCAATGCTTTACATCTTAAACTGCCGCAACATATCATGTAGACTCGTCAAATGTTTGACCATTTTGAAGTCTCTCTTTTGTTTACAATTAAAAAGGGGTTTGATTGGGATTTCAACAAAGATTCCTTCTGTTAGCATATATTGTCACCAGCGACAAGTACACTGCATCAGGCTCTGTACAACCCTTTCTGTGATGAAGAAAGTGCGATTAAAAGATATGATCTATAACTCTCACCAATTTCTTTTGTTTTCCGTCAGGATGGCCGAGCGGTCTAAGGCGCTGCGTTCAGGTCGCAGTCTCCACTGGAGGCGTGGGTTCGAATCCCACTTCTGACATGTGGTTTTCTTGCTCAGTTGCCTGTGACATGATGATGTAAACGGAGCAATGCTTTACATGTTAAACTGCCGCAACATATCATGTAGACTCGTCAAATGTTTGACAATTTTGAAGTCTCTCTTTTGTTTACCATTAAAAAGGGGTTTGAGTGGGATTTGAACAAAGCTTCCTTCTGTTAGCATATATAGTAAGCAGCGATCAGTATACTGCATCAGGCTGTGTACAACCCTTTCTGTGATCAAGAAAGTGCTATGTAATGTTATATCGAATGCATTAAAAGATATAATCTATAACTCTCACCAATTTCTTTTGTTTTCCGTCAGGATGGCCGAGCGGTCTAAGGCGCTGCGTTCAGGTCGCAGTCTCCACTGGAGGCGTGGGTTCGAATCCCACTTCTGACATGTGGTTTTCTTGCTCAGTTGCCTGTGACATGATGATGTAAACGGAGCAATGCTTTACATGTTAAACTGCCGCAACATATCATGTAGACTCGTCAAATGTTTGACAATTTTGAAGTCTCTCTTTTGTTTACCATTAAAAAGGGGTTTGAGTGGGATTTGAACAAAGCTTCCTTCTGTTAGCATATATAGTAAGCAGCGATCCGTATACTGCATCAGGCTGTGTACAACCCTTTCTGTGATCAAGAAAGTGCTATGTAATGTTATATCGAATGCATTAAAAGATATAATCTATAACTCTCACTAATTTCTTTTGTTTTCCGTCAGGATGGCCGAGCGGTCTAAGGCGCTGCGTTCAGGTCGCAGTCTCCACTGGAGGCGTGGGTTCGAATCCCACTTCTGACATGTGGTTTTCTTGCTCAGTTGCCTGTGACATGATGATGTAAACGGAGCAATGCTTTACATGTTAAACTGCCGCAACATATCATGTAGACTCGTCAAATGTTTGACAATTTTGAAGTCTCTCTTTTGTTTACCATTAAAAAGGGGTTTGAGTGGGATTTGAACAAAGATTCCTTCTGTTAGCATATATAGTAAGCAGCGATCAGTATACTGCATCAGGCTGTGTACAACCCTTTCTGTGACGAAGAAAGTGCGATGTAGTGTTGTATGGAATGCATTGAAAGATATGATCTATAACTCTCACTAATTTCTTTTGTTTTCCGTCAGGATGGCCGAGCGGTCTAAGGCGCTGCGTTCAGGTCGCAGTCTCCACTGGAGGCGTGGGTTCGAATCCCACTTCTGACATGTGGTTTTCTTGCTCAGTTGCCTGTAACATGATGATGTAAACGGAGCAATGCTTTACATCTTAAACTGCCGCAACATATCATGTAGACTCGTCAAATGTTTGACCATTTTGAAGTCTCTCTTTTGTTTACCATTAAAAAGGGGTTTGATTGGGATTTCAACAAAGATTCCTTCTGTTAGCATATATTGTCACCAGCGACAAGTACACTGCATCAGGCTCTGTACAACCCTTTCTGTGATGAAGAAAGTGCGATTAAAAGATATGATCTATAACTCTCACCAATTTCTTTTGTTTTCCGTCAGGATGGCCGAGCGGTCTAAGGCGCTGCGTTCAGGTCGCAGTCTCCACTGGAGGCGTGGGTTCGAATCCCACTTCTGACATGTGGTTTTCTTGCTCAGTTGCCTGTGACATGATGATGTAAACGGAGCAATGCTTTACATGTTAAACTGCCGCAACATATCATGTAGACTCGTCAAATGTTTGACTATTTTGAAGTCTCTCTTTTGTTTACCATTAAAAAGGGGTTTGAGTGGGATTTGAACAAAGCTTCCTTCTGTTAGCATATATAGTAAGCAGCGATCAGTATACTGCATCAGGCTGTGTACAACCCTTTCTGTGATCAAGAAAGTGCTATGTAATGTTATATCGAATGCATTAAAAGATATAATCTATAACTCTCACCAATTTCTTTTGTTTTCCGTCAGGATGGCCGAGCGGTCTAAGGCGCTGCGTTCAGGTCGCAGTCTCCACTGGAGGCGTGGGTTCGAATCCCACTTCTGACATGTGGTTTTCTTGCTCAGTTGCCTGTGACATGATGATGTAGACAGAGCAATGCTTTACATGTTAAACTGCCGCAACATATCATGTAGACTCGTCAAATGTTTGACAATTTTGAAGTCTCTCTTTTGTTTACCATTAAAAAGGGGTTTGAGTGGGATTTCAACAAAGATTCCTTCTGTTAGCATATATTGTCACCAGCGACAAGTACACTGCATCAGGCTCTGTACAACCCTTTCTGTGATGAAGAAAGTGCGATTAAAAGATATGATCTATAACTCTCACCAATTTCTTTTGTTTTCCGTCAGGATGGCCGAGCGGTCTAAGGCGCTGCGTTCAGGTCGCAGTCTCCACTGGAGGCGTGGGTTCGAAAACCCACTTCTGACATGTGGTTTTCTTGCTCAGTTCCCTTTGACATGATGATGTAGACAGAGCAATGCTTTACATGTTAAACTGCCGCAACATATCATGTAGACTCGTCAAATGTTTGACAATTTTGAAGTCTCTCTTTTGTCTACCATTAAAAAGGGGTTTGAGTGGGATTTCAACAAAGATTCCTTCTGTTAGCATATATTGTCACCAGCGACAAGTACACTGCATCAGGCTCTGTACAACCCTTTCTGTGATGAAGAAAGTGCGATTAAAAGATATGATCTATAACTCTCACCAATTTCTTTTGTTTTCCGTCAGGATGGCCGAGCGGTCTAAGGCGCTGCGTTCAGGTCGCAGTCTCCCCTGGAGGCGTGGGTTCGAATCCCACTTCTGACATGTGGTTTTCTTGCTCAGTTGCCTGTGACATGATGATGTAAACGGAGCAATGCTTTACATCTTAAACTGCCGCAACATATCATGTAGACTCGTCAAATGTTTGACAATTTTGAAGTCTCTCTTTTGTTTACCATTAAAAAGGGGTTTGAGTGGGATTTGAACAAAGCTTCCTTCTGTTAGCATATATAGTAAGCAGCGATCAGTATACTGCATCAGGCTGTGTACAACCCTTTCTGTGATCAAGAAAGTGCTATGTAATGTTGTATGGAATGCATTAAAAGATATGATCTATAACTCTCACCAATTTCTTTTGTTTTCTGTCAGGATGGCCGAGCGGTCTAAGGCGCTGCGTTCAGGTCGCAGTCTCCACTGGAGGCGTGGGTTCGAATCCCACTTCTGACATGTGGTTTTCTTGCTCAGTTGCCTGTGACATGATGATGTAAACGGAGCAATGCTTTACATCTTAAACTGCCGCAACATATCATGTAGACTCGTCAAATGTTTGACAATTTTGAAGTCTCTCTTTTGTTTACCATTAAAAAGGGGTTTGAGTGGGATTTGAACAAAGATTCCTTCTGTTAGCATATATAGTAAGCAGCGATCAGTATACTGCATCAGGCTGTGTACAACCCTTTCTGTGACGAAGAAAGTGCGATGTAGTGTTGTATGGAATGCATTGAAAGATATGATCTATAGCTCTCACCAATTTCTTTTGTTTTCCGTCAGGATGGCCGAGCGGTCTAAGGCGCTGCGTTCAGGTCGCAGTCTCCACTGGAGGCGTGGGTTCGAATCCCACTTCTGACATGTGGTTTTCTTGCTCAGTTCCCTTTGACATGATGATGTAGACAGAGCAATGCTTTACATGTTAAACTGCCGCAACATATCATGTAGACTCGTCAAATGTTTGACAATTTTGAAGTCTCTCTTTTGTTTACCATTAAAAAGGGGTTTGAGTGGGATTTCAACAAAGATTCCTTCTGTTAGCATATATTGTCACCAGCGACAAGTACACTGCATCAGGCTCTGTACAACCCTTTCTGTGATGAAGAAAGTGCGATTAAAAGATATGATCTATAACTCTCACCAATTTCTTTTGTTTTCCCTCAGGATGGCCGAGCGGTCTAAGGCGCTGCGTTCAGGTCGCAGTCTCCACTGGAGGCGTGGGTTCGAAAACCCACTTCTGACATGTGGTTTTCTTGCTCAGTTCCCTTTGACATGATGATGTAGACAGAGCAATGCTTTACATGTTAAACTGCCGCAACATATCATGTAGACTCGTCAAATGTTTGACAATTTTGAAGTCTCTCTTTTGTTTACCATTAAAAAGGGGTTTGAGTGGGATTTCAACAAAGATTCCTTCTGTTAGCATATATTGTCACCAGCGACAAGTACACTGCATCAGGCTCTGTACAACCCTTTCTGTGATAAAGAAAGTGCGATTAAAAGATATGATCTATAACTCTCACCAATTTCTTTTGTTTTCCGTCAGGATGGCCGAGCGGTCTAAGGCGCTGCGTTCAGGTCGCAGTCTCCACTGGAGGCGTGGGTTCGAATCCCACTTCTGACATGTGGTTTTCTTGCTCAGTTGCCTGTGACATGATGATGTAAACGGAGCAATGCTTTACATCTTAAACTGCCGCAACATATCATGTAGACTCGTCAAATGTTTGACAATTTTGAAGTCTCTCTTTTGTTTACCATCAAAAAGGGGTTTGAGTGGGATTTGAACAAAGATTCCTTCTGTTAGCATATATAGTAAGCAGCGATCAGTATACTGCATCAGGCTGTGTACAACCCTTTCTGTGACGAAGAAAGTGCGATGTAGTGTTGTATGGAATGCATTGAAAGATATGATCTATAGCTCTCACCAATTTCTTTTGTTTTCCGTCAGGATGGCCGAGCGTCTAAGGCGCTGCGTTCAGGTCGCAGTCTCCACTGGAGGCGTGGGTTCGAATCCCACTTCTGACATGTGGTTTTCTTGCTCAGTTCCCTTTGACATGATGATGTAGACAGAGCAATGCTTTACATGTTAAACTGCCGCAACATATCATGTAGACTCGTCAAATGTTTGACAATTTTGAAGTCTCTCTTTTGTTTACCATTAAAAAGGGGTTTGAGTGGGATTTCAACAAAGATTCCTTCTGTTAGCATATATTGTCACCAGCGACAAGTACACTGCATCAGGCTCTGTACAACCCTTTCTGTGATAAAGAAAGTGCGATTAAAAGATATGATCTATAACTCTCACCAATTTCTTTTGTTTTCCGTCAGGATGGCCGAGCGGTCTAAGGCGCTGCGTTCAGGTCGCAGTCTCCACTGGAGGCGTGGGTTCGAATCCCACTTCTGACATGTGGTTTTCTTGCTCAGTTGCCTGTGACATGATGATGTAAACGGAGCAATGCTTTACATCTTAAACTGCCGCAACATATCATGTAGACTCGTCAAATGTTTGACAATTTTGAAGTCTCTCTTTTGTTTACCATCAAAAAGGGGTTTGAGTGGGATTTGAACAAAGATTCCTTCTGTTAGCATATATAGTAAGCAGCGATCAGTATACTGCATCAGGCTGTGTACAACCCTTTCTGTGACGAAGAAAGTGCGATGTAGTGTTGTATGGAATGCATTGAAAGATATGATCTATAGCTCTCACCAATTTCTTTTGTTTTCCGTCAGGATGGCCGAGCGTCTAAGGCGCTGCGTTCAGGTCGCAGTCTCCACTGGAGGCGTGGGTTCGAATCCCACTTCTGACATGTGGTTTTCTTGCTCAGTTCCCTTTGACATGATGATGTAGACAGAGCAATGCTTTACATGTTAAACTGCCGCAACATATCATGTAGACTCGTCAAATGTTTGACAATTTTGAAGTCTCTCTTTTGTTTACCATTAAAAAGGGGTTTGAGTGGGATTTCAACAAAGATTCCTTCTGTTAGCATATATTGTCACCAGCGACAAGTACACTGCATCAGGCTCTGTACAACCCTTTCTGTGATAAAGAAAGTGCGATTAAAAGATATGATCTATAACTCTCACCAATTTCTTTTGTTTTCCGTCAGGATGGCCGAGCGGTCTAAGGCGCTGCGTTCAGGTCGCAGTCTCCACTGGAGGCGTGGGTTCGAATCCCACTTCTGACATGTGGTTTTCTTGCTCAGTTGCCTGTGACATGATGATGTAAACGGAGCAATGCTTTACATCTTAAACTGCCGCAACATATCATGTAGACTCGTCAAATGTTTGACAATTTTGAAGTCTCTCTTTTGTTTACCATCAAAAAGGGGTTTGAGTGGGATTTGAACAAAGATTCCTTCTGTTAGCATATATAGTAAGCAGCGATCAGTATACTGCATCAGGCTGTGTACAACCCTTTCTGTGACGAAGAAAGTGCGATGTAGTGTTGTATGGAATGCATTGAAAGATATGATCTATAGCTCTCACCAATTTCTTTTGTTTTCCGTCAGGATGGCCGAGCGTCTAAGGCGCTGCGTTCAGGTCGCAGTCTCCACTGGAGGCGTGGGTTCGAATCCCACTTCTGACATGTGGTTTTCTTGCTCAGTTCCCTTTGACATGATGATGTAGACAGAGCAATGCTTTACATGTTAAACTGCCGCAACATATCATGTAGACTAGTCAAATGTTTGACAATTTTGAAGTCTCTCTTTTGTTTACCATTAAAAAGGGGTTTGAGTGGGATTTCAACAAAGATTCCTTCTGTTAGCATATATAGTAAGCAGCGATCAGTATACTGCATCAGGCTGTGTACAACCCTTTCTGTGATCAAGAAAGTGCTATGTAATGTTGTATGGAATGCATTAAAAGATATGATCTATAACTCTCACCAATTTCTTTTGTTTTCCGTCAGGATGGCCGAGCGGTCTAAGGCGCTGCGTTCAGGTCGCAGTCTCCCCTGGAGGCGTGGGTTCGAATCCCACTTCTGACATGTGGTTTTCTTGCTCAGTTGCCTGTGACATGATGATGTAAACGGAGCAATGCTTTACATCTTAAACTGCCGCAACATATCATGTAGACTCGTCAAATGTTTGACAATTTTGAAGTCTCTCTTTTGTTTACCATTAAAAAGGGGTTTGAGTGGGATTTCAACAAAGATTCCTTCTGTTAGCATATATAGTAAGCAGCGATCAGTATACTGCATCAGGCTGTGTACAACCCTTTCTGTGATCAAGAAAGTGCTATGTAATGTTGTATGGAATGCATTAAAAGATATGATCTATAACTCTCACCAATTTCTTTTGTTTTCTGTCAGGATGGCCGAGCGGTCTAAGGCGCTGCGTTCAGGTCGCAGTCTCCACTGGAGGCGTGGGTTCGAATCCCACTTCTGACATGTGGTTTACTTGCTCAGTTGCCTGTGACATGATGATGTAAACGGAGCAATGCTTTACATCTTAAACTGCCGCAACATATCATGTAGACTCGTCAAATGTTTGACAATTTTGAAGTCTCTCTTTTGTTTACCATTAAAAAGGGGTTTGAGTGGGATTTCAACAAAGATTCCTTCTGTTAGCATATATTGTCACCAGCGACAAGTACACTGCATCAGGCTCTGTACAACCCTTTCTGTGATGAAGAAAGTGCGATTAAAAGATATGATCTATAACTCTCACCAATTTCTTTTGTTTTCCGTCAGGATGGCCAAGCGGTCTAAGGCGCTGCGTTCAGGTCGCAGTCTCCCCTGGAGGCGTGGGTTCGAATCCCACTTCTGACATGTGGTTTTCTTGCTCAGTTGCCTGTGACATGATGATGTAAACGGAGCAATGCTTTACATCTTAAACTGCCGCAACATATCATGTAGACTCGTCAAATGTTTGACAATTTTGAAGTCTCTCTTTTGTTTACCATTAAAAAGGGGTTTGAGTGGGATTTCAACAAAGATTCCTTCTGTTAGCATATATAGTAAGCAGCGATCAGTATACTGCATCAGGCTGTGTACAACCCTTTCTGTGATCAAGAAATTGCTATGTAATGTTGTATGGAATGCATTAAAAGATATGATCTATAACTCTCACCAATTTCTTTTGTTTTCTGTCAGGATGGCCGAGCGGTCTAAGGCGCTGCGTTCAGGTCGCAGTCTCCACTGGAGGCGTGGGTTCGAATCCCACTTCTGACATGTGGTTTACTTGCTCAGTTGCCTGTGACATGATGATGTAAACGGAGCAATGCTTTACATCTTAAACTGCCGCAACATATCATGTAGACTCGTCAAATGTTTGACAATTTTGAAGTCTCTCTTTTGTTTACCATTAAAAAGGGGTTTGAGTGGGATTTCAACAAAGATTCCTTCTGTTAGCATATATTGTCACCAGCGACAAGTACACTGCATCAGGCTCTGTACAACCCTTTCTGTGATGAAGAAAGTGCGATGTAGTGTTGTATGGAATGCATTAAAAGATATGATCTATAACTCTCACCAATTTCTTTTGTTTTCTGTCAGGATGGCCGAGCGGTCTAAGGCGCTGCGTTCAGGTCGCAGTCTCCACTGGAGGCGTGGGTTCGAATCCCACTTCTGACATGTGGTTTTCTTGCTCAGTTGCCTGTGACATGATGATGTAAACGGAGCAATGCTTTACATCTTAAACTGCCGCAACATATCATGTAGACTCGTCAAATGTTTGACAATTTTGAAGTCTCTCTTTTGTTTACCATTAAAAAGGGGTTTGAGTGGGATTTCAACAAAGATTCCTTCTGTTAGCATATATAGTAAGCAGCGATCAGTATACTGCATCAGGCTGTGTACAACCCTTTCTGTGATCAAGAAAGTGCTATGTAATGTTATATCGAATGCATTAAAAGATATAATCTATAACTCTCACTAATTTCGTCTGTTTTCCGTCATTATGGCCGAGCGGTCTAAGGCGCTGCGTTCAGGTCGCAGTCTCCCCTGGAGGCGTGGGTTCGAATCCCACTTCTGACATGTGCTTTTCTTGCTCAGTTGCCTGTGACATGATGATGTAAACGGAGCAATGCTTTACATGTTAAACTGCCGCAACATATCATGTAGACTCGTCAAATGTTTGACAATTTTGAAGTCTCTCTTTTGTTTACCATTAAAAAGGGGTTTGAGTGGGATTTCAACAAAGATTCCTTCTGTTAGCATATATTGTCACCAGCGACAAGTACACTGCATCAGGCTCTGTACAACCCTTTCTGTGATGAAGAAAGTGCGATTAAAAGATATGATCTATAACTCTCACCAATTTCTTTTGTTTTCCGTCAGGATGGCCGAGCGGTCTAAGGCGCTGCGTTCAGGTCGCAGTCTCCCCTGGAGGCGTGGGTTCGAATCCCACTTCTGACATGTGCTTTTCTTGCTCAGTTGCCTGTGACATGATGATGTAAACGGAGCAATGCTTTACATCTTAAACTGCCGCAACATATCATGTAGACTCGTCAAATGTTTGACAATTTTGAAGTCTCTCTTTTGTTTACCATTAAAAAGGGGTTTGAGTGGGATTTCAACAAAGATTCCTTCTGTTAGCATATATAGTAAGCAGCGATCAGTATACTGCATCAGGCTGTGTACAACCCTTTCTGTGACGAAGAAAGTGCGATGTAGTGTTGTATGGAATGCATTGAAAGATATGATCTATAACTCTCACCAATTTCTTTTGTTTTCCGTTAGGATGGCCGAGCGGTCTAAGGCGCTGCGTTCAGGTCGCAGTCTCCACTGGAGGTGTGGGTTCGAATCCCACTTCTGACATGTGGTTTTCTTGCTCAGTTCCCTTTGACATGATGATGTAGACAGAGCAATGCTTTACATGTTAAACTGCCGCAACATATCATGTAGACTCGTCAAATGTTTGACAATTTTGAAGTCTCTCTTTTGTTTACCATTAAAAAGGGGTTTGAGTGGGATTTCAACAAAGATTCCTTCTGTTAGCATATATTGTCACCAGCGACAAGTACACTGCATCAGGCTCTGTACAACGCTTTCTGTGATGAAGAAAGTGCGATTAAAAGATATGATCTATAACTCTCACCAGTTTCTTTTGTTTTCCGTCAGGATGGCCGAGCGGTCTAAGGCGCTGCGTTCAGGTCGCAGTCTCCCCTGGAGGCGTGGGTTCGAATCCCACTTCTGACATGTGGTTTTCTTGCTCAGTTGCCTGTGACATGATGATGTAAACGGAGCAATGCTTTACATCTTAAACTGCCGCAACATATCATGTAGACTCGTCAAATGTTTGACAATTTTGAAGTCTCTCTTTTGTTTACCATTAAAAAGGGGTTTGAGTGGGATTTCAACAAAGATTCCTTCTGTTAGCATATATTGTCACCAGCGACAAGTACACTGCATCAGGCTCTGTACAACCCTTTCTGTGATGAAGAAAGTGCGATTAAAAGATATGATCTATAACTCTCACCAATTTCTTTTGTTTTCCGTCAGGATGGCCGAGCGGTCTAAGGCGCTGCGTTCAGGTCGCAGTCTCCACTGGAGGCGTGGGTTCGAATCCCACTTCTGACATGTGGTTTACTTGCTCAGTTGCCTGTGACATGATGATGTAAACGGAGCAATGCTTTACATCTTAAACTGCCGCAACATATCATGTAGACTCGTCAAATGTTTGACAATTTTGAAGTCTCTCTTTTGTTTACCATTAAAAAGGGGTTTGAGTGGGATTTCAACAAAGATTCCTTCTGTTAGCATATATTGTCACCAGCGACAAGTACACTGCATCAGGCTCTGTACAACCCTTTCTGTGATGAAGAAAGTGCGATGTAGTGTTGTATGGAATGCATTAAAAGATATGATCTATAACTCTCACCAATTTCTTTTGTTTTCTGTCAGGATGGCCGAGCGGTCTAAGGCGCTGCGTTCAGGTCGCAGTCTCCACTGGAGGCGTGGGTTCGAATCCCACTTCTGACATGTGGTTTTCTTGCTCAGTTGCCTGTGACATGATGATGTAAACGGAGCAATGCTTTACATCTTAAACTGCCGCAACATATCATGTAGACTCGTCAAATGTTTGACAATTTTGAAGTCTCTCTTTTGTTTACCATTAAAAAGGGGTTTGAGTGGGATTTCAACAAAGATTCCTTCTGTTAGCATATATAGTAAGCAGCGATCAGTATACTGCATCAGGCTGTGTACAACCCTTTCTGTGATCAAGAAAGTGCTATGTAATGTTATATCGAATGCATTAAAAGATATAATCTATAACTCTCACTAATTTCGTCTGTTTTCCGTCATTATGGCCGAGCGGTCTAAGGCGCTGCGTTCAGGTCGCAGTCTCCCCTGGAGGCGTGGGTTCGAATCCCACTTCTGACATGTGCTTTTCTTGCTCAGTTGCCTGTGACATGATGATGTAAACGGAGCAATGCTTTACATCTTAAACTGCCGCAACATATCATGTAGACTCGTCAAATGTTTGACAATTTTGAAGTCTCTCTTTTGTTTACCATTAAAAAGGGGTTTGAGTGGGATTTCAACAAAGATTCCTTCTGTTAGCATATATAGTAAGCAGCGATCAGTATACTGCATCAGGCTGTGTACAACCCTTTCTGTGACGAAGAAAGTGCGATGTAGTGTTGTATGGAATGCATTGAAAGATATGATCTATAACTCTCACCAATTTCTTTTGTTTTCCGTTAGGATGGCCGAGCGGTCTAAGGCGCTGCGTTCAGGTCGCAGTCTCCACTGGAGGTGTGGGTTCGAATCCCACTTCTGACATGTGGTTTTCTTGCTCAGTTCCCTTTGACATGATGATGTAGACAGAGCAATGCTTTACATGTTAAACTGCCGCAACATATCATGTAGACTCGTCAAATGTTTGACAATTTTGAAGTCTCTCTTTTGTTTACCATTAAAAAGGGGTTTGAGTGGGATTTCAACAAAGATTCCTTCTGTTAGCATATATTGTCACCAGCGACAAGTACACTGCATCAGGCTCTGTACAACCCTTTCTGTGATGAAGAAAGTGCGATTAAAAGATATGATCTATAACTCTCACCAATTTCTTTTGTTTTCCGTCAGGATGGCCGAGCGGTCTAAGGCGCTGCGTTCAGGTCGCAGTCTCCCCTGGAGGCGTGGGTTCGAATCCCACTTCTGACATGTGCTTTTCTTGCTCAGTTGCCTGTGACATGATGATGTAAACGGAGCAATGCTTTACATCTTAAACTGCCGCAACATATCATGTAGACTCGTCAAATGTTTGACAATTTTGAAGTCTCTCTTTTGTTTACCATTAAAAAGGGGTTTGAGTGGGATTTCAACAAAGATTCCTTCTGTTAGCATATATAGTAAGCAGCGATCAGTATACTGCATCAGGCTGTGTACAACCCTTTCTGTGACGAAGAAAGTGCGATGTAGTGTTGTATGGAATGCATTGAAAGATATGATCTATAACTCTCACCAATTTCTTTTGTTTTCCGTTAGGATGGCCGAGCGGTCTAAGGCGCTGCGTTCAGGTCGCAGTCTCCACTGGAGGTGTGGGTTCGAATCCCACTTCTGACATGTGGTTTTCTTGCTCAGTTCCCTTTGACATGATGATGTAGACAGAGCAATGCTTTACATGTTAAACTGCCGCAACATATCATGTAGACTCGTCAAATGTTTGACAATTTTGAAGTCTCTCTTTTGTTTACCATTAAAAAGGGGTTTGAGTGGGATTTCAACAAAGATTCCTTCTGTTAGCATATATTGTCACCAGCGACAAGTACACTGCATCAGGCTCTGTACAACGCTTTCTGTGATGAAGAAAGTGCGATTAAAAGATATGATCTATAACTCTCACCAGTTTCTTTTGTTTTCCGTCAGGATGGCCGAGCGGTCTAAGGCGCTGCGTTCAGGTCGCAGTCTCCCCTGGAGGCGTGGGTTCGAATCCCACTTCTGACATGTGGTTTTCTTGCTCAGTTGCCTGTGACATGATGATGTAAACGGAGCAATGCTTTACATCTTAAACTGCCGCAACATATCATGTAGACTCGTCAAATGTTTGACAATTTTGAAGTCTCTCTTTTGTTTACCATTAAAAAGGGGTTTGAGTGGGATTTCAACAAAGATTCCTTCTGTTAGCATATATTGTCACCAGCGACAAGTACACTGCATCAGGCTCTGTACAACCCTTTCTGTGATGAAGAAAGTGCGATTAAAAGATATGATCTATAACTCTCACCAATTTCTTTTGTTTTCCGTCAGGATGGCCGAGCGGTCTAAGGCGCTGCGTTCAGGTCGCAGTCTCCACTGGAGGCGTGGGTTCGAATCCCACTTCTGACATGTGGTTTTCTTGCTCATTTCCCTTTGACATGATGATGTAGACAGAGCAATGCTTTACATGTTAAACTGCCGCAACATATCATGTAGACTCGTCAAATGTTTGACAATTTTGAAGTCTCTCTTTTGTTTACCATTAAAAAGGGGTTTGAGTGGGATTTCAACAAAGATTCCTTCTGTTAGCATATATAGTAAGCAGCGATCAGTATACTGCATCAGGCTGTGTACAACCCTTTCTGTGACGAAGAAAGTGCGATGTAGTGTTGTATGGAATGCATTGAAAGATATGATCTATAACTCTCACCAATTTCTTTTGTTTTCCGTTAGGATGGCCGAGCGGTCTAAGGCGCTGCGTTCAGGTCGCAGTCTCCCCTGGAGGCGTGGGTTCGAATCCCACTTCTGACATGTGGTTTTCTTGCTCAGTTGCCTGTGACATGATGATGTAAACGGAGCAATGCTTTACATCTTAAACTGCCGCAACATATCATGTAGACTCGTCAAATGTTTGACAATTTTGAAGTCTCTCTTTTGTTTACCATTAAAAAGGGGTTTGAGTGGGATTTGAACAAAGCTTCCTTCTGTTAGCATATATAGTAAGCAGCGATCAGTATACTGCATCAGGCTGTGTACAACCCTTTCTGTGACGAAGAAAGTGCGATGTAGTGTTGTATGGAATGCATTGAAAGATATGATCTATAGCTCTCACCAATTTCTTTTGTTTTCCGTCAGGATGGCCGAGCGGTCTAAGGCGCTGCGTTCAGGTCGCAGTCTCCACTGGAGGCGTGGGTTCGAATCCCACTTCTGACATGTGGTTTTCTTGCTCAGTTCCCTTTGACATGATGATGTAGACAGAGCAATGCTTTACATGTTAAACTGCCGCAACATATCATGTAGACTAGTCAAATGTTTGACAATTTTGAAGTCTCTCTTTTGTTTACCATTAAAAAGGGGTTTGAGTGGGATTTGAACAAAGATTCCTTCTGTTAGCATACATAGTAAGCAGCGATCAGTATACTGCATCAGGCTGTGTACAACCCTTTCTGTGACGAAGAAAGTGCGATGTAGTGTTGTATGGAATGCATTGAAAGATATGATCTATAGCTCTCACCAATTTCTTTTGTTTTCCGTCAGGATGGCCGAGCGGTCTAAGTCGCTGCGTTCAGGTCGCAGTCTCCTCGGAGGCGTGAGTTCGAATCCCACTTCTGACATGTGGTTTTCTTGCTCAGTTGCCTGTGACATGATGATGTAAACGGAGCAATGCTTTACATCTTAAACTGCCACAACATATCATGTAGACTCGTCAAATGTTTGACAATTTTGAAGTCTCTCTTTTGTTTACCATTAAAAAGGGGTTTGAGTGGGATTTCAACAAAGATTCCTTCTGTTAGCATATATTGTCACCAGCGACAAGTACACTGCATCAGGCTCTGTACAACCCTTTCTGTGATGAAGAAAGTGCGATGTAGTGTTGTATGGAATGCATTAAAAGATATGATCTATAACTCTCACCAATTTCTTTTGTTTTCTGTCAGGATGGCCGAGCGGTCTAAGGCGCTGCGTTCAGGTCGCAGTCTCCACTGGAGGCGTGGGTTCGAATCCCACTTCTGACATGTGGTTTTCTTGCTCAGTTGCCTGTGACATGATGATGTAAACGGAGCAATGCTTTACATCTTAAACTGCCGCAACATATCATGTAGACTCGTCAAATGTTTGACAATTTTGAAGTCTCTCTTTTGTTTACCATTAAAAAGGGGTTTGAGTGGGATTTGAACAAAGCTTCCTTCTGTTAGCATATATAGTAAGCAGCGATCAGTATACTGCATCAGGCTGTGTACAACCCTTTCTGTGACGAAGAAAGTGCGATGTAGTGTTGTATGGAATGCATTGAAAGATATGATCTATAGCTCTCACCAATTTCTTTTGTTTTCCGTCAGGATGGCCGAGCGGTCTAAGGCGCTGCGTTCAGGTCGCAGTCTCCACTGGAGGCGTGGGTTCGAATCCCACTTCTGACATGTGGTTTTCTTGCTCAGTTCCCTTTGACATGATGATGTAGACAGAGCAATGCTTTACATGTTAAACTGCCGCAACATATCATGTAGACAAGTCAAATGTTTGACAATTTTGAAGTCTCTCTTTTGTTTACCATTAAAAAGGGGTTTGAGTGGGATTTGAACAAAGATTCCTTCTGTTAGCATACATAGTAAGCAGCGATCAGTATACTGCATCAGGCTGTGTACAACCCTTTCTGTGACGAAGAAAGTGCGATGTAGTGTTGTATGGAATGCATTGAAAGATATGATCTATAGCTCTCACCAATTTCTTTTGTTTTCCGTCAGGATGGCCGAGCGGTCTAAGTCGCTGCGTTCAGGTCGCAGTCTCCTCGGAGGCGTGGGTTCGAATCCCACTTCTGACATGTGGTTTTCTTGCTCAGTTGCCTGTGACATGATGATGTAAACGGAGCAATGCTTTACATCTTAAACTGCCGCAACATATCATGTAGACTCGTCAAATGTTTGACAATTTTGAAGTCTCTCTTTTGTTTACCATTAAAAAGGGGTTTGAGTGGGATTTCAACAAAGATTCCTTCTGTTAGCATATATTGTCACCAGCGACAAGTACACTGCATCAGGCTCTGTACAACGCTTTCTGTGATGAAGAAAGTGCGATTAAAAGATATGATCTATAACTCTCACCAGTTTCTTTTGTTTTCCGTCAGGATGGCCGAGCGGTCTAAGGCGCTGCGTTCAGGTCGCAGTCTCCCCTGGAGGCGTGGGTTCGAATCCCACTTCTGACATGTGGTTTTCTTGCTCAGTTGCCTGTGACATGATGATGTAAACGGAGCAATGCTTTACATCTTAAACTGCCACAACATATCATGTAGACTCGTCAAATGTTTGACAATTTTGAAGTCTCTCTTTTGTTTACCATTAAAAAGGGGTTTGAGTGGGATTTCAACAAAGATTCCTTCTGTTAGCATATATTGTCACCAGCGACAAGTACACTGCATCAGGCTCTGTACAACCCTTTCTGTGATGAACAAAGTGCGATGTAGTGTTGTATGGAATGCATTAAAAGATATGATCTATAACTCTCACCAATTTCTTTTGTTTTCTGTCAGGATGGCCGAGCGGTCTAAGGCGCTGCGTTCAGGTCGCAGTCTCCACTGGAGGCGTGGGTTCGAATCCCACTTCTGACATGTGGTTTTCTTGCTCAGTTGCCTGTGACATGATGATGTAAACGGAGCAATGCTTTACATCTTAAACTGCCGCAACATATCATGTAGACTCGTCAAATGTTTGACAATTTTGAAGTCTCTCTTTTGTTTACCATTAAAAAGGGGTTTGAGTGGGATTTGAACAAAGCTTCCTTCTGTTAGCATATATAGTAAGCAGCGATCAGTATACTGCATCAGGCTGTGTACAACCCTTTCTGTGACGAAGAAAGTGCGATGTAGTGTTGTATGGAATGCATTGAAAGATATGATCTATAGCTCTCACCAATTTCTTTTGTTTTCCGTCAGGATGGCCGAGCGGTCTAAGGCGCTGCGTTCAGGTCGCAGTCTCCACTGGAGGCGTGGGTTCGAATCCCACTTCTGACATGTGGTTTTCTTGCTCAGTTCCCTTTGACATGATGATGTAGACAGAGCAATGCTTTACATGTTAAACTGCCGCAACATATCATGTAGACTAGTCAAATGTTTGACAATTTTGAAGTCTCTCTTTTGTTTACCATTAAAAAGGGGTTTGAGTGGGATTTCAACAAAGATTCCTTCTGTTAGCATATATTGTCACCAGCGACAAGTACACTGCATCAGGCTCTGTACAACGCTTTCTGTGATGAAGAAAGTGCGATTAAAAGATATGATCTATAACTCTCACCAGTTTCTTTTGTTTTCCGTCAGGATGGCCGAGCGGTCTAAGGCGCTGCGTTCAGGTCGCAGTCTCCACTGGAGGCGTGGGTTCGAATCCCACTTCTGACATGTGGTTTTCTTGCTCAGTTGCCTGTAACATGATGATGTAAACGGAGCAATGCTTTACATCTTAAACTGCCGCAACATATCATGTAGACTCGTCAAATGTTTGACCATTTTGAAGTCTCTCTTTTGTTTACCATTAAAAAGGGGTTTGAGTGGGATTTCAACAAAGATTCCTTCTGTTAGCATATATTGTCACCAGCGACAAGTACACTGCATCAGGCTCTGTACAACCCTTTCTGTGATGAAGAAAGTGCGATTAAAAGATATTATCTATAACTCTCACCAATTTCTTTTGTTTTCCGTCAGGATGGCCGAGCGGTCTAAGGCGCTGCGTTCAGGTCGCAGTCTTCACTGGAGGCGTGGGTTCGAATCCCACTTCTGACATGTGGTTTTCTTGCTCAGTTGCCTGTAACATGATGATGTAAACGGAGCAATGCTTTACATCTTAAACTGCCGCAACATATCATGTAGACTCGTCAAATGTTTGACCATTTTGAAGTCTCTCTTTTGTTTACCATTAAAAAGGGGTTTGAGTGGGATTTCAACAAAGATTCCTTCTGTTAGCATATATTGTCACCAGCGACAAGTACACTGCATCAGGCTCTGTACAACCCTTTTTGTGATGAAGAAAGTGCGATGTAGTGTTGTATGAAATGCATTAAAAGATATGATCTATAGCTCTCACCAATTTTTTTTGTTTTCCGTCAGGATGGCCGAGCGGTCTAAGGCGCTGCGTTCAGGTCGCAGTCTTCACTGGAGGCGTGGGTTCGAATCCCACTTCTGACATGTGGTTTTCTTGCTCATTTCCCTTTGACATGATGATGTAGACAGAGCAATGCTTTACATGTTAAACTGCCGCAACATATCATGTAGACTCGTCAAATGTTTGACAATTTTGAAGTCTCTCTTTTGTTTACCATTAAAAAGGGGTTTGAGTGGGATTTCAACAAAGATTCCTTCTGTTAGCATATATTGTCACCAGCGACAAGTACACTGCATCAGGCTCTGTACAACCCTTTCTGTGATGAAGAAAGTGCGATGTAGTGTTGTATGGAATGCAT
The DNA here is from genome assembly GCF_949316345.1 of Pungitius pungitius. NCBI lineage: Eukaryota > Metazoa > Chordata > Actinopteri > Perciformes > Gasterosteidae > Pungitius > Pungitius pungitius. The sequence goes on from NC_084904.1 coordinate 6,847,292, forward strand.
TAAAAGATATGATCTATAACTCTCACCAATTTCTTTTGTTTTCTGTCAGGATGGCCGAGCGGTCTAAGGCGCTGCGTTCAGGTCGCAGTCTCCACTGGAGGCGTGGGTTCGAATCCCACTTCTGACATGTGGTTTTCTTGCTCAGTTGCCTGTGACATGATGATGTAAACGGAGCAATGCTTTACATCTTAAACTGCCGCAACATATGTAGACTCGTCAAATGTTTGACAATTTTGAAGTCTCTCTTTTGTTTACCATTAAAAAGGGGTTTGAGTGGGATTTGAACAAAGCTTCCTTCTGTTAGCATATATAGTAAGCAGCGATCAGTATACTGCATCAGGCTGTGTACAACCCTTTCTGTGACGAAGAAAGTGCGATGTAGTGTTGTATGGAATGCATTGAAAGATATGATCTATAGCTCTCACCAATTTCTTTTGTTTTCCGTCAGGATGGCCGAGCGGTCTAAGGCGCTGCGTTCAGGTCGCAGTCTCCACTGGAGGCGTGGGTTCGAATCCCACTTCTGACATGTGGTTTTCTTGCTCAGTTCCCTTTGACATGATGATGTAGACAGAGCAATGCTTTACATGTTAAACTGCCGCAACATATCATGTAGACTAGTCAAATGTTTGACAATTTTGAAGTCTCTCTTTTGTTTACCATTAAAAAGGGGTTTGAGTGGGATTTCAACAAAGATTCCTTCTGTTAGCATATATTGTCACCAGCGACAAGTACACTGCATCAGGCTCTGTACAACGCTTTCTGTGATGAAGAAAGTGCGATTAAAAGATATGATCTATAACTCTCACCAGTTTCTTTTGTTTTCCGTCAGGATGGCCGAGCGGTCTAAGGCGCTGCGTTCAGGTCGCAGTCTTCACTGGAGGCGTGGGTTCGAATCCCACTTCTGACATGTGGTTTTCTTGCTCAGTTGCCTGTAACATGATGATGTAAACGGAGCAATGCTTTACATCTTAAACTGCCGCAACATATCATGTAGACTCGTCAAATGTTTGACCATTTTGAAGTCTCTCTTTTGTTTACCATTAAAAAGGGGTTTGAGTGGGATTTCAACAAAGATTCCTTCTGTTAGCATATATTGTCACCAGCGACAAGTACACTGCATCAGGCTCTGTACAACCCTTTTTGTGATGAAGAAAGTGCGATGTAGTGTTGTATGAAATGCATTAAAAGATATGATCTATAGCTCTCACCAATTTCTTTTGTTTTCCGTCAGGATGGCCGAGCGGTCTAAGGCGCTGCGTTCAGGTCGCAGTCTTCACTGGAGGCGTGGGTTCGAATCCCACTTCTGACATGTGGTTTTCTTGCTCATTTCCCTTTGACATGATGATGTAGACAGAGCAATGCTTTACATGTTAAACTGCCGCAACATATCATGTAGACTCGTCAAATGTTTGACAATTTTGAAGTCTCTCTTTTGTTTACCATTAAAAAGGGGTTTGAGTGGGATTTCAACAAAGATTCCTTCTGTTAGCATATATTGTCACCAGCGACAAGTACACTGCATCAGGCTCTGTACAACCCTTTCTGTGATGAAGAAAGTGCGATGTAGTGTTGTATGGAATGCATTAAAAGATATGATCTATAACTCTCACCAATTTCTTTTGTTTTCTGTCAGGATGGCCGAGCGGTCTAAGGCGCTGCGTTCAGGTCGCAGTCTCCACTGGAGGCGTGGGTTCGAATCCCACTTCTGACATGTGGTTTTCTTGCTCAGTTGCCTGTGACATGATGATGTAAACGGAGCAATGCTTTACATCTTAAACTGCCGCAACATATGTAGACTCGTCAAATGTTTGACAATTTTGAAGTCTCTCTTTTGTTTACCATTAAAAAGGGGTTTGAGTGGGATTTGAACAAAGCTTCCTTCTGTTAGCATATATAGTAAGCAGCGATCAGTATACTGCATCAGGCTGTGTACAACCCTTTCTGTGACGAAGAAAGTGCGATGTAGTGTTGTATGGAATGCATTGAAAGATATGATCTATAGCTCTCACCAATTTCTTTTGTTTTCCGTCAGGATGGCCGAGCGGTCTAAGGCGCTGCGTTCAGGTCGCAGTCTCCACTGGAGGCGTGGGTTCGAATCCCACTTCTGACATGTGGTTTTCTTGCTCAGTTCCCTTTGACATGATGATGTAGACAGAGCAATGCTTTACATGTTAAACTGCCGCAACATATCATGTAGACTAGTCAAATGTTTGACAATTTTGAAGTCTCTCTTTTGTTTACCATTAAAAAGGGGTTTGAGTGGGATTTCAACAAAGATTCCTTCTGTTAGCATATATTGTCACCAGCGACAAGTACACTGCATCAGGCTCTGTACAACGCTTTCTGTGATGAAGAAAGTGCGATTAAAAGATATGATCTATAACTCTCACCAGTTTCTTTTGTTTTCCGTCAGGATGGCCGAGCGGTCTAAGGCGCTGCGTTCAGGTCGCAGTCTCCACTGGAGGCGTGGGTTCGAATCCCACTTCTGACATGTGGTTTTCTTGCTCAGTTGCCTGTGACATGATGATGTAAACGGAGCAATGCTTTACATCTTAAACTGCCGCAACATATCATGTAGACTCGTCAAATGTTTGACAATTTTGAAGTCTCTCTTTTGTTTACCATTAAAAAGGGGTTTGAGTGGGATTTGAACAAAGCTTCCTTCTGTTAGCATATATAGTAAGCAGCGATCAGTATACTGCATCAGGCTGTGTACAACCCTTTCTGTGACGAAGAAAGTGCGATGTAGTGTTGTATGGAATGCATTGAAAGATATGATCTATAGCTCTCACCAATTTCTTTTGTTTTCCGTCAGGATGGCCGAGCGGTCTAAGGCGCTGCGTTCAGGTCGCAGTCTCCACTGGAGGCGTGGGTTCGAATCCCACTTCTGACATGTGGTTTTCTTGCTCAGTTCCCTTTGACATGATGATGTAGACAGAGCAATGCTTTACATGTTAAACTGCCGCAACATATCATGTAGACTAGTCAAATGTTTGACAATTTTGAAGTCTCTCTTTTGTTTACCATTAAAAAGGGGTTTGAGTGGGATTTGAACAAAGATTCCTTCTGTTAGCATACATAGTAAGCAGCGATCAGTATACTGCATCAGGCTGTGTACAACCCTTTCTGTGACGAAGAAAGTGCGATGTAGTGTTGTATGGAATGCATTGAAAGATATGATCTATAGCTCTCACCAATTTCTTTTGTTTTCCGTCAGGATGGCCGAGCGGTCTAAGTCGCTGCGTTCAGGTCGCAGTCTCCTCGGAGGCGTGGGTTCGAATCCCACTTCTGACATGTGGTTTTCTTGCTCAGTTGCCTGTGACATGATGATGTAAACGGAGCAATGCTTTACATCTTAAACTGCCGCAACATATCATGTAGACTCGTCAAATGTTTGACAATTTTGAAGTCTCTCTTTTGTTTACCATTAAAAAGGGGTTTGAGTGGGATTTCAACAAAGATTCCTTCTGTTAGCATATATTGTCACCAGCGACAAGTACACTGCATCAGGCTCTGTACAACGCTTTCTGTGATGAAGAAAGTGCGATTAAAAGATATGATCTATAACTCTCACCAGTTTCTTTTGTTTTCCGTCAGGATGGCCGAGCGGTCTAAGGCGCTGCGTTCAGGTCACAGTCTCCCCTGGAGGCGTGGGTTCGAATCCCACTTCTGACATGTGGTTTTCTTGCTCAGTTGCCTGTGACATGATGATGTAAACGGAGCAATGCTTTACATCTTAAACTGCCACAACATATCATGTAGACTCGTCAAATGTTTGACAATTTTGAAGTCTCTCTTTTGTTTACCATTAAAAAGGGGTTTGAGTGGGATTTCAACAAAGATTCCTTCTGTTAGCATATATTGTCACCAGCGACAAGTACACTGCATCAGGCTCTGTACAACCCTTTCTGTGATGAAGAAAGTGCGATGTAGTGTTGTATGGAATGCATTAAAAGATATGATCTATAACTCTCACCAATTTCTTTTGTTTTCTGTCAGGATGGCCGAGCGGTCTAAGGCGCTGCGTTCAGGTCGCAGTCTCCACTGGAGGCGTGGGTTCGAATCCCACTTCTGACATGTGGTTTTCTTGCTCAGTTGCCTGTGACATGATGATGTAAACGGAGCAATGCTTTACATCTTAAACTGCCGCAACATATCATGTAGACTCGTCAAATGTTTGACAATTTTGAAGTCTCTCTTTTGTTTACCATTAAAAAGGGGTTTGAGTGGGATTTGAACAAAGCTTCCTTCTGTTAGCATATATAGTAAGCAGCGATCAGTATACTGCATCAGGCTGTGTACAACCCTTTCTGTGACGAAGAAAGTGCGATGTAGTGTTGTATGGAATGCATTGAAAGATATGATCTATAGCTCTCACCAATTTCTTTTGTTTTCCGTCAGGATGGCCGAGCGGTCTAAGGCGCTGCGTTCAGGTCGCAGTCTCCACTGGAGGCGTGGGTTCGAATCCCACTTCTGACATGTGGTTTTCTTGCTCAGTTCCCTTTGACATGATGATGTAGACAGAGCAATGCTTTACATGTTAAACTGCCGCAACATATCATGTAGACTAGTCAAATGTTTGACAATTTTGAAGTCTCTCTTTTGTTTACCATTAAAAAGGGGTTTGAGTGGGATTTCAACAAAGATTCCTTCTGTTAGCATATATTGTCACCAGCGACAAGTACACTGCATCAGGCTCTGTACAACGCTTTCTGTGATGAAGAAAGTGCGATTAAAAGATATGATCTATAACTCTCACCAGTTTCTTTTGTTTTCCGTCAGGATGGCCCAGCGGTCTAAGGCGCTGCGTTCAGGTCGCAGTCTCCACTGGAGGCGTGGGTTCGAATCCCACTTCTGACATGTGGTTTTCTTGCTCAGTTCCCTTTGACATGATGATGTAGACAGAGCAATGCTTTACATGTTAAACTGCCGCAACATATCATGTAGACTAGTCAAATGTTTGACAATTTTGAAGTCTCTCTTTTGTTTACCATTAAAAAGGGGTTTGAGTGGGATTTCAACAAAGATTCCTTCTGTTAGCATATATTGTCACCAGCGACAAGTACACTGCATCAGGCTCTGTACAACGCTTTCTGTGATGAAGAAAGTGCGATTAAAAGATATGATCTATAACTCTCACCAGTTTCTTTTGTTTTCCGTCAGGATGGCCGAGCGGTCTAAGGCGCTGCGTTCAGGTCGCAGTCTCCCCTGGAGGCGTGGGTTCGAATCCCACTTGTGACATGTGGTTTTCTTGCTCAGTTCCCTTTGACATGATGATGTAGACAGAGCAATGCTTTACATGTTAAACTGCCGCAACATATCATGTAGACTAGTCAAATGTTTGACAATTTTGAAGTCTCTCTTTTGTTTACCATTAAAAAGGGGTTTGAGTGGGATTTCAACAAAGATTCCTTCTGTTAGCATATATTGTCACCAGCGACAAGTACACTGCATCAGGCTCTGTACAACGCTTTCTGTGATGAAGAAAGCGCGATTAAAAGATATGATCTATAACTCTCACCAGTTTCTTTTGTTTTCCGTCAGGATGGCCGAGCGGTCTAAGGCGCTGCGTTCAGGTCGCAGTCTCCCCTGGAGGCGTGGGTTCGAATCCCACTTCTGACATGTGGTTTTCTTGCTCAGTTGCCTGTGACATGATGATGTAAACGGAGCAATGCTTTACATCTTAAACTGCCGCAACATATCATGTAGACTCGTCAAATGTTTGACAATTTTGAAGTCTCTCTTTTGTTTACCATTAAAAAGGGGTTTGAGTGGGATTTCAACAGAGATTCCTTCTGTTAGCATATATAGTAAGCAGCGATCAGTATACTGCATCAGGCTGTGTACAACCCTTTCTGTGACGAAGAAAGTGCGATGTAGTGTTGTATGGAATGCATTGAAAGATATGATCTATAACTCTCACCAATTTCTTTTGTTTTCCGTCAGGATGGCCGAGCGGTCTAAGGCGCTGTGTTCAGGTCGCAGTCTCCCCTGGAGGCGTGGGTTCGAATCCCACTTCTGACATGTGGTTTTCTTGCTCAGTTGCCTGTGACATGATGATGTAAATGGAGCAATGCTTTACATCTTAAACTGCCGCAACATATCATGTAGACTCGTCAAATGTTTGACAATTTTGAAGTCTCTCTTTTGTTTACCATTAAAAAGGGGTTTGAGTGGGATTTGAACAAAGCTTCCTTCTGTTAGCATATATAGTAAGCAGCGATCAGTATACTGCATCAGGCTGTGTACAACCCTTTCTGTGATCAAGAAAGTGGTATGTAATGTTGTATGGAATGCATTAAAAGATATGATCTATAACTCTCACCAATTTCTTTTGTTTTCTGTCAGGATGGCCGAGCGGTCTAAGGCGCTGCGTTCAGGTCGCAGTCTCCACTGGAGGCGTGGGTTCGAATCCCACTTCTGACATGTGGTTTTCTTGCTCAGTTGCCTGTGACATGATGATGTAAACGGAGCAATGCTTTACATCTTAAACTGCCGCAACATATCATGTAGACTCGTCAAATGTTTGACAATTTTGAAGTCTCTCTTTTGTTTACCATTAAAAAGGGGTTTGAGTGGGATTTGAACAAAGCTTCCTTCTGTTAGCATATATAGTAAGCAGCGATCAGTATACTGCATCAGGCTGTGTACAACCCTTTCTGTGACGAAGAAAGTGCGATGTAGTGTTGTATGGAATGCATTGAAAGATATGATCTATAGCTCTCACCAATTTCTTTTGTTTTCCGTCAGGATGGCCGAGCGGTCTAAGGCGCTGCGTTCAGGTCGCAGTCTCCACTGGAGGCGTGGGTTCGAATCCCACTTCTGACATGTGGTTTTCTTGCTCAGTTCCCTTTGACATGATGATGTAGACAGAGCAATGCTTTACATGTTAAACTGCCGCAACATATCATGTAGACTAGTCAAATGTTTGACAATTTTGAAGTCTCTCTTTTGTTTACCATTAAAAAGGGGTTTGAGTGGGATTTCAACAAAGATTCCTTCTGTTAGCATATATTGTCACCAGCGACAAGTACACTGCATCAGGCTCTGTACAACGCTTTCTGTGATGAAGAAAGTGCGATTAAAAGATATGATCTATAACTCTCACCAATTTCTTTTGTTTTCCGTCAGGATGGCCGAGCGGTCTAAGGCGCTGCGTTCAGGTCGCAGTCTTCACTGGAGGCGTGGGTTCGAATCCCACTTCTGACATGTGGTTTTCTTGCTCAGTTGCCTGTAACATGATGATGTAAACGGAGCAATGCTTTACATCTTAAACTGCCGCAACATATCATGTAGACTCGTCAAATGTTTGACCATTTTGAAGTCTCTCTTTTGTTTACCATTAAAAAGGGGTTTGAGTGGGATTTCAACAAAGATTCCTTCTGTTAGCATATATTGTCACCAGCGACAAGTACACTGCATCAGGCTCTGTACAACCCTTTTTGTGATGAAGAAAGTGCGATGTAGTGTTGTATGAAATGCATTAAAAGATATGATCTATAGCTCTCACCAATTTTTTTTGTTTTCCGTCAGGATGGCCGAGCGGTCTAAGGCGCTGCGTTCAGGTCGCAGTCTTCACTGGAGGCGTGGGTTCGAATCCCACTTCTGACATGTGGTTTTCTTGCTCATTTCCCTTTGACATGATGATGTAGACAGAGCAATGCTTTACATGTTAAACTGCCGCAACATATCATGTAGACTCGTCAAATGTTTGACAATTTTGAAGTCTCTCTTTTGTTTACCATTAAAAAGGGGTTTGAGTGGGATTTCAACAAAGATTCCTTCTGTTAGCATATATTGTCACCAGCGACAAGTACACTGCATCAGGCTCTGTACAACCCTTTCTGTGATGAAGAAAGTGCGATGTAGTGTTGTATGGAATGCATTAAAAGATATGATCTATAACTCTCACCAATTTCTTTTGTTTTCTGTCAGGATGGCCGAGCGGTCTAAGGCGCTGCGTTCAGGTCGCAGTCTCCACTGGAGGCGTGGGTTCGAATCCCACTTCTGACATGTGGTTTTCTTGCTCAGTTGCCTGTGACATGATGATGTAAACGGAGCAATGCTTTACATCTTAAACTGCCGCAACATATGTAGACTCGTCAAATGTTTGACAATTTTGAAGTCTCTCTTTTGTTTACCATTAAAAAGGGGTTTGAGTGGGATTTGAACAAAGCTTCCTTCTGTTAGCATATATAGTAAGCAGCGATCAGTATACTGCATCAGGCTGTGTACAACCCTTTCTGTGACGAAGAAAGTGCGATGTAGTGTTGTATGGAATGCATTGAAAGATATGATCTATAGCTCTCACCAATTTCTTTTGTTTTCCGTCAGGATGGCCGAGCGGTCTAAGGCGCTGCGTTCAGGTCGCAGTCTCCACTGGAGGCGTGGGTTCGAATCCCACTTCTGACATGTGGTTTTCTTGCTCAGTTCCCTTTGACATGATGATGTAGACAGAGCAATGCTTTACATGTTAAACTGCCGCAACATATCATGTAGACTAGTCAAATGTTTGACAATTTTGAAGTCTCTCTTTTGTTTACCATTAAAAAGGGGTTTGAGTGGGATTTCAACAAAGATTCCTTCTGTTAGCATATATTGTCACCAGCGACAAGTACACTGCATCAGGCTCTGTACAACGCTTTCTGTGATGAAGAAAGTGCGATTAAAAGATATGATCTATAACTCTCACCAGTTTCTTTTGTTTTCCGTCAGGATGGCCGAGCGGTCTAAGGCGCTGCGTTCAGGTCGCAGTCTTCACTGGAGGCGTGGGTTCGAATCCCACTTCTGACATGTGGTTTTCTTGCTCAGTTGCCTGTAACATGATGATGTAAACGGAGCAATGCTTTACATCTTAAACTGCCGCAACATATCATGTAGACTCGTCAAATGTTTGACCATTTTGAAGTCTCTCTTTTGTTTACCATTAAAAAGGGGTTTGAGTGGGATTTCAACAAAGATTCCTTCTGTTAGCATATATTGTCACCAGCGACAAGTACACTGCATCAGGCTCTGTACAACCCTTTTTGTGATGAAGAAAGTGCGATGTAGTGTTGTATGAAATGCATTAAAAGATATGATCTATAGCTCTCACCAATTTCTTTTGTTTTCCGTCAGGATGGCCGAGCGGTCTAAGGCGCTGCGTTCAGGTCGCAGTCTTCACTGGAGGCGTGGGTTCGAATCCCACTTCTGACATGTGGTTTTCTTGCTCATTTCCCTTTGACATGATGATGTAGACAGAGCAATGCTTTACATGTTAAACTGCCGCAACATATCATGTAGACTCGTCAAATGTTTGACAATTTTGAAGTCTCTCTTTTGTTTACCATTAAAAAGGGGTTTGAGTGGGATTTCAACAAAGATTCCTTCTGTTAGCATATATTGTCACCAGCGACAAGTACACTGCATCAGGCTCTGTACAACCCTTTCTGTGATGAAGAAAGTGCGATGTAGTGTTGTATGGAATGCATTAAAAGATATGATCTATAACTCTCACCAATTTCTTTTGTTTTCTGTCAGGATGGCCGAGCGGTCTAAGGCGCTGCGTTCAGGTCGCAGTCTCCACTGGAGGCGTGGGTTCGAATCCCACTTCTGACATGTGGTTTTCTTGCTCAGTTGCCTGTGACATGATGATGTAAACGGAGCAATGCTTTACATCTTAAACTGCCGCAACATATGTAGACTCGTCAAATGTTTGACAATTTTGAAGTCTCTCTTTTGTTTACCATTAAAAAGGGGTTTGAGTGGGATTTGAACAAAGCTTCCTTCTGTTAGCATATATAGTAAGCAGCGATCAGTATACTGCATCAGGCTGTGTACAACCCTTTCTGTGACGAAGAAAGTGCGATGTAGTGTTGTATGGAATGCATTGAAAGATATGATCTATAGCTCTCACCAATTTCTTTTGTTTTCCGTCAGGATGGCCGAGCGGTCTAAGGCGCTGCGTTCAGGTCGCAGTCTCCACTGGAGGCGTGGGTTCGAATCCCACTTCTGACATGTGGTTTTCTTGCTCAGTTCCCTTTGACATGATGATGTAGACAGAGCAATGCTTTACATGTTAAACTGCCGCAACATATCATGTAGACTAGTCAAATGTTTGACAATTTTGAAGTCTCTCTTTTGTTTACCATTAAAAAGGGGTTTGAGTGGGATTTCAACAAAGATTCCTTCTGTTAGCATATATTGTCACCAGCGACAAGTACACTGCATCAGGCTCTGTACAACGCTTTCTGTGATGAAGAAAGTGCGATTAAAAGATATGATCTATAACTCTCACCAGTTTCTTTTGTTTTCCGTCAGGATGGCCGAGCGGTCTAAGGCGCTGCGTTCAGGTCGCAGTCTCCACTGGAGGCGTGGGTTCGAATCCCACTTCTGACATGTGGTTTTCTTGCTCAGTTGCCTGTGACATGATGATGTAAACGGAGCAATGCTTTACATCTTAAACTGCCGCAACATATCATGTAGACTCGTCAAATGTTTGACAATTTTGAAGTCTCTCTTTTGTTTACCATTAAAAAGGGGTTTGAGTGGGATTTGAACAAAGCTTCCTTCTGTTAGCATATATAGTAAGCAGCGATCAGTATACTGCATCAGGCTGTGTACAACCCTTTCTGTGACGAAGAAAGTGCGATGTAGTGTTGTATGGAATGCATTGAAAGATATGATCTATAGCTCTCACCAATTTCTTTTGTTTTCCGTCAGGATGGCCGAGCGGTCTAAGGCGCTGCGTTCAGGTCGCAGTCTCCACTGGAGGCGTGGGTTCGAATCCCACTTCTGACATGTGGTTTTCTTGCTCAGTTCCCTTTGACATGATGATGTAGACAGAGCAATGCTTTACATGTTAAACTGCCGCAACATATCATGTAGACTAGTCAAATGTTTGACAATTTTGAAGTCTCTCTTTTGTTTACCATTAAAAAGGGGTTTGAGTGGGATTTGAACAAAGATTCCTTCTGTTAGCATACATAGTAAGCAGCGATCAGTATACTGCATCAGGCTGTGTACAACCCTTTCTGTGACGAAGAAAGTGCGATGTAGTGTTGTATGGAATGCATTGAAAGATATGATCTATAGCTCTCACCAATTTCTTTTGTTTTCCGTCAGGATGGCCGAGCGGTCTAAGTCGCTGCGTTCAGGTCGCAGTCTCCTCGGAGGCGTGGGTTCGAATCCCACTTCTGACATGTGGTTTTCTTGCTCAGTTGCCTGTGACATGATGATGTAAACGGAGCAATGCTTTACATCTTAAACTGCCGCAACATATCATGTAGACTCGTCAAATGTTTGACAATTTTGAAGTCTCTCTTTTGTTTACCATTAAAAAGGGGTTTGAGTGGGATTTCAACAAAGATTCCTTCTGTTAGCATATATTGTCACCAGCGACAAGTACACTGCATCAGGCTCTGTACAACGCTTTCTGTGATGAAGAAAGTGCGATTAAAAGATATGATCTATAACTCTCACCAGTTTCTTTTGTTTTCCGTCAGGATGGCCGAGCGGTCTAAGGCGCTGCGTTCAGGTCACAGTCTCCCCTGGAGGCGTGGGTTCGAATCCCACTTCTGACATGTGGTTTTCTTGCTCAGTTGCCTGTGACATGATGATGTAAACGGAGCAATGCTTTACATCTTAAACTGCCACAACATATCATGTAGACTCGTCAAATGTTTGACAATTTTGAAGTCTCTCTTTTGTTTACCATTAAAAAGGGGTTTGAGTGGGATTTCAACAAAGATTCCTTCTGTTAGCATATATTGTCACCAGCGACAAGTACACTGCATCAGGCTCTGTACAACCCTTTCTGTGATGAAGAAAGTGCGATGTAGTGTTGTATGGAATGCATTAAAAGATATGATCTATAACTCTCACCAATTTCTTTTGTTTTCTGTCAGGATGGCCGAGCGGTCTAAGGCGCTGCGTTCAGGTCGCAGTCTCCACTGGAGGCGTGGGTTCGAATCCCACTTCTGACATGTGGTTTTCTTGCTCAGTTGCCTGTGACATGATGATGTAAACGGAGCAATGCTTTACATCTTAAACTGCCGCAACATATCATGTAGACTCGTCAAATGTTTGACAATTTTGAAGTCTCTCTTTTGTTTACCATTAAAAAGGGGTTTGAGTGGGATTTGAACAAAGCTTCCTTCTGTTAGCATATATAGTAAGCAGCGATCAGTATACTGCATCAGGCTGTGTACAACCCTTTCTGTGACGAAGAAAGTGCGATGTAGTGTTGTATGGAATGCATTGAAAGATATGATCTATAGCTCTCACCAATTTCTTTTGTTTTCCGTCAGGATGGCCGAGCGGTCTAAGGCGCTGCGTTCAGGTCGCAGTCTCCACTGGAGGCGTGGGTTCGAATCCCACTTCTGACATGTGGTTTTCTTGCTCAGTTCCCTTTGACATGATGATGTAGACAGAGCAATGCTTTACATGTTAAACTGCCGCAACATATCATGTAGACTAGTCAAATGTTTGACAATTTTGAAGTCTCTCTTTTGTTTACCATTAAAAAGGGGTTTGAGTGGGATTTCAACAAAGATTCCTTCTGTTAGCATATATTGTCACCAGCGACAAGTACACTGCATCAGGCTCTGTACAACGCTTTCTGTGATGAAGAAAGTGCGATTAAAAGATATGATCTATAACTCTCACCAGTTTCTTTTGTTTTCCGTCAGGATGGCCCAGCGGTCTAAGGCGCTGCGTTCAGGTCGCAGTCTCCACTGGAGGCGTGGGTTCGAATCCCACTTCTGACATGTGGTTTTCTTGCTCAGTTCCCTTTGACATGATGATGTAGACAGAGCAATGCTTTACATGTTAAACTGCCGCAACATATCATGTAGACTAGTCAAATGTTTGACAATTTTGAAGTCTCTCTTTTGTTTACCATTAAAAAGGGGTTTGAGTGGGATTTCAACAAAGATTCCTTCTGTTAGCATATATTGTCACCAGCGACAAGTACACTGCATCAGGCTCTGTACAACGCTTTCTGTGATGAAGAAAGTGCGATTAAAAGATATGATCTATAACTCTCACCAGTTTCTTTTGTTTTCCGTCAGGATGGCCGAGCGGTCTAAGGCGCTGCGTTCAGGTCGCAGTCTCCCCTGGAGGCGTGGGTTCGAATCCCACTTGTGACATGTGGTTTTCTTGCTCAGTTCCCTTTGACATGATGATGTAGACAGAGCAATGCTTTACATGTTAAACTGCCGCAACATATCATGTAGACTAGTCAAATGTTTGACAATTTTGAAGTCTCTCTTTTGTTTACCATTAAAAAGGGGTTTGAGTGGGATTTCAACAAAGATTCCTTCTGTTAGCATATATTGTCACCAGCGACAAGTACACTGCATCAGGCTCTGTACAACGCTTTCTGTGATGAAGAAAGCGCGATTAAAAGATATGATCTATAACTCTCACCAGTTTCTTTTGTTTTCCGTCAGGATGGCCGAGCGGTCTAAGGCGCTGCGTTCAGGTCGCAGTCTTCACTGGAGGCGTGGGTTCGAATCCCACTTCTGACATGTGGTTTTCTTGCTCAGTTGCCTGTAACATGATGATGTAAACGGAGCAATGCTTTACATCTTAAACTGCCGCAACATATCATGTAGACTCGTCAAATGTTTGACCATTTTGAAGTCTCTCTTTTGTTTACCATTAAAAAGGGGTTTGAGTGGGATTTCAACAAAGATTCCTTCTGTTAGCATATATTGTCACCAGCGACAAGTACACTGCATCAGGCTCTGTACAACCCTTTTTGTGACGAAGAAAGTGCGATGTAGTGTTGTATGGAATGCATTGAAAGATATGATCTATAACTCTCACCAATTTCTTTTGTTTTCCGTCAGGATGGCCGAGCGGTCTAAGGCGCTGTGTTCAGGTCGCAGTCTCCCCTGGAGGCGTGGGTTCGAATCCCACTTCTGACATGTGGTTTTCTTGCTCAGTTGCCTGTGACATGATGATGTAAATGGAGCAATGCTTTACATCTTAAACTGCCGCAACATATCATGTAGACTCGTCAAATGTTTGACAATTTTGAAGTCTCTCTTTTGTTTACCATTAAAAAGGGGTTTGAGTGGGATTTGAACAAAGCTTCCTTCTGTTAGCATATATAGTAAGCAGCGATCAGTATACTGCATCAGGCTGTGTACAACCCTTTCTGTGATCAAGAAAGTGGTATGTAATGTTGTATGGAATGCATTAAAAGATATGATCTATAACTCTCACCAATTTCTTTTGTTTTCTGTCAGGATGGCCGAGCGGTCTAAGGCGCTGCGTTCAGGTCGCAGTCTCCACTGGAGGCGTGGGTTCGAATCCCACTTCTGACATGTGGTTTTCTTGCTCAGTTGCCTGTGACATGATGATGTAAACGGAGCAATGCTTTACATCTTAAACTGCCGCAACATATCATGTAGACTCGTCAAATGTTTGACAATTTTGAAGTCTCTCTTTTGTTTACCATTAAAAAGGGGTTTGAGTGGGATTTGAACAAAGCTTCCTTCTGTTAGCATATATAGTAAGCAGCGATCAGTATACTGCATCAGGCTGTGTACAACCCTTTCTGTGACGAAGAAAGTGCGATGTAGTGTTGTATGGAATGCATTGAAAGATATGATCTATAGCTCTCACCAATTTCTTTTGTTTTCCGTCAGGATGGCCGAGCGGTCTAAGGCGCTGCGTTCAGGTCGCAGTCTCCACTGGAGGCGTGGGTTCGAATCCCACTTCTGACATGTGGTTTTCTTGCTCAGTTCCCTTTGACATGATGATGTAGACAGAGCAATGCTTTACATGTTAAACTGCCGCAACATATCATGTAGACTAGTCAAATGTTTGACAATTTTGAAGTCTCTCTTTTGTTTACCATTAAAAAGGGGTTTGAGTGGGATTTCAACAAAGATTCCTTCTGTTAGCATATATTGTCACCAGCGACAAGTACACTGCATCAGGCTCTGTACAACGCTTTCTGTGATGAAGAAAGTGCGATTAAAAGATATGATCTATAACTCTCACCAGTTTCTTTTGTTTTCCGTCAGGATGGCCCAGCGGTCTAAGGCGCTGCGTTCAGGTCGCAGTCTCCACTGGAGGCGTGGGTTCGAATCCCACTTCTGACATGTGGTTTTCTTGCTCAGTTCCCTTTGACATGATGATGTAGACAGAGCAATGCTTTACATGTTAAACTGCCGCAACATATCATGTAGACTAGTCAAATGTTTGACAATTTTGAAGTCTCTCTTTTGTTTACCATTAAAAAGGGGTTTGAGTGGGATTTCAACAAAGATTCCTTCTGTTAGCATATATTGTCACCAGCGACAAGTACACTGCATCAGGCTCTGTACAACGCTTTCTGTGATGAAGAAAGTGCGATTAAAAGATATGATCTATAACTCTCACCAGTTTCTTTTGTTTTCCGTCAGGATGGCCGAGCGGTCTAAGGCGCTGCGTTCAGGTCGCAGTCTCCCCTGGAGGCGTGGGTTCGAATCCCACTTGTGACATGTGGTTTTCTTGCTCAGTTCCCTTTGACATGATGATGTAGACAGAGCAATGCTTTACATGTTAAACTGCCGCAACATATCATGTAGACTAGTCAAATGTTTGACAATTTTGAAGTCTCTCTTTTGTTTACCATTAAAAAGGGGTTTGAGTGGGATTTCAACAAAGATTCCTTCTGTTAGCATATATTGTCACCAGCGACAAGTACACTGCATCAGGCTCTGTACAACGCTTTCTGTGATGAAGAAAGTGCGATTAAAAGATATGATCTATAACTCTCACCAGTTTCTTTTGTTTTCCGTCAGGATGGCCGAGCGGTCTAAGGCGCTGCGTTCAGGTCGCAGTCTCCCCTGGAGGCGTGGGTTCGAATCCCACTTCTGACATGTGGTTTTCTTGCTCAGTTGCCTGTGACATGATGATGTAAACGGAGCAATGCTTTACATCTTAAACTGCCGCAACATATCATGTAGACTCGTCAAATGTTTGACAATTTTGAAGTCTCTCTTTTGTTTACCATTAAAAAGGGGTTTGAGTGGGATTTCAACAGAGATTCCTTCTGTTAGCATATATAGTAAGCAGCGATCAGTATACTGCATCAGGCTGTGTACAACCCTTTCTGTGACGAAGAAAGTGCGATGTAGTGTTGTATGGAATGCATTGAAAGATATGATCTATAACTCTCACCAATTTCTTTTGTTTTCCGTCAGGATGGCCGAGCGGTCTAAGGCGCTGTGTTCAGATCGCAGTCTCCCCTGGAGGCGTGGGTTCGAATCCCACTTCTGACATGTGGTTTTCTTGCTCAGTTGCCTGTGACATGATGATGTAAATGGAGCAATGCTTTACATCTTAAACTGCCGCAACATATCATGTAGACTCGTCAAATGTTTGACAATTTTGAAGTCTCTCTTTTGTTTACCATTAAAAAGGGGTTTGAGTGGGATTTGAACAAAGCTTCCTTCTGTTAGCATATATAGTAAGCAGCGATCAGTATACTGCATCAGGCTGTGTACAACCCTTTCTGTGATCAAGAAAGTGGTATGTAATGTTGTATGGAATGCATTAAAAGATATGATCTATAACTCTCACCAATTTCTTTTGTTTTCTGTCAGGATGGCCGAGCGGTCTAAGGCGCTGCGTTCAGGTCGCAGTCTCCACTGGAGGCGTGGGTTCGAATCCCACTTCTGACATGTGGTTTTCTTGCTCAGTTGCCTGTGACATGATGATGTAAACGGAGCAATGCTTTACATCTTAAACTGCCGCAACATATCATGTAGACTCGTCAAATGTTTGACAATTTTGAAGTCTCTCTTTTGTTTACCATTAAAAAGGGGTTTGAGTGGGATTTCAACAAAGATTCCTTCTGTTAGCATATATTGTCACCAGCGACAAGTACACTGCATCAGGCTCTGTACAACCCTTTCTGTGATGAAGAAAGTGCGATGTAGTGTTGTATGGAATGCATTAAAAGATATGATCTATAACTCTCACCAATTTCTTTTGTTTTCTGTCAGGATGGCCGAGCGGTCTAAGGCGCTGCGTTCAGGTCGCAGTCTCCACTGGAGGCGTGGGTTCGAATCCCACTTCTGACATGTGGTTTTCTTGCTCAGTTGCCTGTGACATGATGATGTAAACGGAGCAATGCTTTACATGTTAAACTGCCGCAACATATCATGTAGACTCGTCAAATGTTTGACAATTTTGAAGTCTCTCTTTTGTTTACCATTAAAAAGAGGTTTGAGTGGGATTTGAACAAAGATTCCTTCTGTTAGCATATATAGTAAGCAGCGATCAGTATACTGCATCAGGCTGTGTACAACCCTTTCTGTGACGAAGAAAGTGCGATGTAGTGTTGTATGGAATGCATTGAAAGATATGATCTATAGCTCTCACCAGTTTCTTTTGTTTTCCGTCAGGATGGCCGAGCGGTCTAAGGCGCTGCGTTCAGGTCGCAGTCTCCCCTGGAGGCGTGGGTTCGAATCCCACTTGTGACATGTGGTTTTCTTGCTCAGTTCCCTTTGACATGATGATGTAGACAGAGCAATGCTTTACATGTTAAACTGCCGCAACATATCATGTAGACTAGTCAAATGTTTGACAATTTTGAAGTCTCTCTTTTGTTTACCATTAAAAAGGGGTTTGAGTGGGATTTCAACAAAGATTCCTTCTGTTAGCATATATTGTCACCAGCGACAAGTACACTGCATCAGGCTCTGTACAACGCTTTCTGTGATGAAGAAAGTGCGATTAAAAGATATGATCTATAACTCTCACCAGTTTCTTTTGTTTTCCGTCAGGATGGCCGAGCGGTCTAAGGCGCGGCTTTCAGGTCGCAGTCTCCCCTGGAGGCGTGGGTTCGAATCCCACTTCTGACATGTGGTTTTCTTGCTCAGTTGCCTGTGACATGATGATGTAAATGGAGCAATGCTTTACATCTTAAACTGCCGCAACATATCATGTAGACTCGTCAAATGTTTGACAATTTTGAAGTCTCTCTTTTGTTTACCATTAAAAAGGGGTTTGAGTGGGATTTGAACAAAGCTTCCTTCTGTTAGCATATATAGTAAGCAGCGATCAGTATACTGCATCAGGCTGTGTACAACCCTTTCTGTGATCAAGAAAGTGGTATGTAATGTTGTATGGAATGCATTAAAAGATATGATCTATAACTCTCACCAATTTCTTTTGTTTTCTGTCAGGATGGCCGAGCGGTCTAAGGCGCTGCGTTCAGGTCGCAGTCTCCACTGGAGGCGTGGGTTCGAATCCCACTTCTGACATGTGGTTTTCTTGCTCAGTTGCCTGTGACATGATGATGTAAACGGAGCAATGCTTTACATCTTAAACTGCCGCAACATATCATGTAGACTCGTCAAATGTTTGACAATTTTGAAGTCTCTCTTTTGTTTACCATTAAAAAGGGGTTTGAGTGGGATTTCAACAAAGATTCCTTCTGTTAGCATATATTGTCACCAGCGACAAGTACACTGCATCAGGCTCTGTACAACCCTTTCTGTGATGAAGAAAGTGCGATGTAGTGTTGTATGGAATGCATTAAAAGATATGATCTATAACTCTCACCAATTTCTTTTGTTTTCTGTCAGGATGGCCGAGCGGTCTAAGGCGCTGCGTTCAGGTCGCAGTCTCCACTGGAGGCGTGGGTTCGAATCCCACTTCTGACATGTGGTTTTCTTGCTCAGTTGCCTGTGACATGATGATGTAAACGGAGCAATGCTTTACATGTTAAACTGCCGCAACATATCATGTAGACTCGTCAAATGTTTGACAATTTTGAAGTCTCTCTTTTGTTTACCATTAAAAAGAGGTTTGAGTGGGATTTGAACAAAGATTCCTTCTGTTAGCATATATAGTAAGCAGCGATCAGTATACTGCATCAGGCTGTGTACAACCCTTTCTGTGACGAAGAAAGTGCGATGTAGTGTTGTATGGAATGCATTGAAAGATATGATCTATAGCTCTCACCAATTTCTTTTGTTTTCCGTCAGGATGGCCGAGCGGTCTAAGGCGCTGCGTTCAGGTCGCAGTCTCCACTGGAGGCGTGGGTTCGAATCCCACTTCTGACATGTGGTTTTCTTGCTCAGTTGCCTGTGACATGATGATGTAAACGGAGCAATGCTTTACATCTTAAACTGCCGCAACATATCATGTAGACTCGTCAAATGTTTGACAATTTTGAAGTCTCTCTTTTGTTTACCATTAAAAAGGGGTTTGAGTGGGATTT
Source organism: Pungitius pungitius (assembly GCF_949316345.1). Lineage (NCBI taxonomy): Eukaryota > Metazoa > Chordata > Actinopteri > Perciformes > Gasterosteidae > Pungitius > Pungitius pungitius. The sequence continues at coordinate 6,866,502 of NC_084904.1, forward strand.
GAACAAAGCTTCCTTCTGTTAGCATATATAGTAAGCAGCGATCAGTATACTGCATCAGGCTGTGTACAACCCTTTCTGTGATCAAGAAAGTGGTATGTAATGTTGTATGGAATGCATTAAAAGATATGATCTATAACTCTCACCAATTTCTTTTGTTTTCTGTCAGGATGGCCGAGCGGTCTAAGGCGCTGCGTTCAGGTCGCAGTCTCCACTGGAGGCGTGGGTTCGAATCCCACTTCTGACATGTGGTTTTCTTGCTCAGTTGCCTGTGACATGATGATGTAAACGGAGCAATGCTTTACATCTTAAACTGCCGCAACATATCATGTAGACTCGTCAAATGTTTGACAATTTTGAAGTCTCTCTTTTGTTTACCATTAAAAAGGGGTTTGAGTGGGATTTCAACAAAGATTCCTTCTGTTAGCATATATTGTCACCAGCGACAAGTACACTGCATCAGGCTCTGTACAACCCTTTCTGTGATGAAGAAAGTGCGATGTAGTGTTGTATGGAATGCATTAAAAGATATGATCTATAACTCTCACCAATTTCTTTTGTTTTCTGTCAGGATGGCCGAGCGGTCTAAGGCGCTGCGTTCAGGTCGCAGTCTCCACTGGAGGCGTGGGTTCGAATCCCACTTCTGACATGTGGTTTTCTTGCTCAGTTGCCTGTGACATGATGATGTAAACGGAGCAATGCTTTACATCTTAAACTGCCGCAACATATCATGTAGACTCGTCAAATGTTTGACAATTTTGAAGTCTCTCTTTTGTTTACCATTAAAAAGGGGTTTGAGTGGGATTTGAACAAAGCTTCCTTCTGTTAGCATATATAGTAAGCAGCGATCAGTATACTGCATCAGGCTGTGTACAACCCTTTCTGTGATCAAGAAAGTGGTATGTAATGTTGTATGGAATGCATTAAAAGATATGATCTATAACTCTCACCAATTTCTTTTGTTTTCTGTCAGGATGGCCGAGCGGTCTAAGGCGCTGCGTTCAGGTCGCAGTCTCCACTGGAGGCGTGGGTTCGAATCCCACTTCTGACATGTGGTTTTCTTGCTCAGTTGCCTGTGACATGATGATGTAAACGGAGCAATGCTTTACATCTTAAACTGCCGCAACATATCATGTAGACTCGTCAAATGTTTGACAATTTTGAAGTCTCTCTTTTGTTTACCATTAAAAAGGGGTTTGAGTGGGATTTCAACAAAGATTCCTTCTGTTAGCATATATTGTCACCAGCGACAAGTACACTGCATCAGGCTCTGTACAACCCTTTCTGTGATGAAGAAAGTGTGATGTAGTGTTGTATGGAATGCATTAAAAGATATGATCTATAACTCTCACCAATTTCTTTTGTTTTCTGTCAGGATGGCCGAGCGGTCTAAGGCGCTGCGTTCAGGTCGCAGTCTCCACTGGAGGCGTGGGTTCGAATCCCACTTCTGACATGTGGTTTTCTTGCTCAGTTGCCTGTGACATGATGATGTAAACGGAGCAATGCTTTACATGTTAAACTGCCGCAACATATCATGTAGACTCGTCAAATGTTTGACAATTTTGAAGTCTCTCTTTTGTTTACCATTAAAAAGAGGTTTGAGTGGGATTTGAACAAAGATTCCTTCTGTTAGCATATATAGTAAGCAGCGATCAGTATACTGCATCAGGCTGTGTACAACCCTTTCTGTGACGAAGAAAGTGCGATGTAGTGTTGTATGGAATGCATTGAAAGATATGATCTATAGCTCTCACCAATTTCTTTTGTTTTCCGTCAGGATGGCCGAGCGGTCTAAGGCGCTGCGTTCAGGTCGCAGTCTCCACTGGAGGCGTGGGTTCGAATCCCACTTCTGACATGTGGTTTTCTTGCTCAGTTGCCTGTGACATGATGATGTAAACGGAGCAATGCTTTACATCTTAAACTGCCGCAACATATCATGTAGACTCGTCAAATGTTTGACAATTTTGAAGTCTCTCTTTTGTTTACCATTAAAAAGGGGTTTGAGTGGGATTTGAACAAAGCTTCCTTCTGTTAGCATATATTGTCACCAGCGACAAGTACACTGCATCAGGCTCTGTACAACGCTTTCTGTGATGAAGAAAGTGCGATTAAAAGATATGATCTATAACTCTCACCAGTTTCTTTTGTTTTCCGTCAGGATGGCCGAGCGGTCTAAGGCGCTGCGTTCAGGTCGCAGTCTCCCCTGGAGGCGTGGGTTCGAATCCCACTTCTGACATGTGGTTTTCTTGCTCAGTTCCCTTTGACATGATGATGTAGACAGAGCAATGCTTTACATGTTAAACTGCCGCAACATATCATGTAGACTAGTCAAATGTTTGACAATTTTGAAGTCTCTCTTTTGTTTACCATTAAAAAGGGGTTTGAGTGGGATTTGAACAAAGATTCCTTCTGTTAGCATACATAGTAAGCAGCGATCAGTATACTGCATCAGGCTGTGTACAACCCTTTCTGTGACGAAGAAAGTGCGATGTAGTGTTGTATGGAATGCATTGAAAGATATGATCTATAGCTCTCACCAATTTCTTTTGTTTTCCGTCAGGATGGCCGAGCGGTCTAAGTCGCTGCGTTCAGGTCGCAGTCTCCTCGGAGGCGTGGGTTCGAATCCCACTTCTGACATGTGGTTTTCTTGCTCAGTTGCCTGTGACATGATGATGTAAACGGAGCAATGCTTTACATCTTAAACTGCCGCAACATATCATGTAGACTCGTCAAATGTTTGACAATTTTGAAGTCTCTCTTTTGTTTACCATTAAAAAGGGGTTTGAGTGGGATTTCAACAAAGATTCCTTCTGTTAGCATATATTGTCACCAGCGACAAGTACACTGCATCAGGCTCTGTACAACGCTTTCTGTGATGAAGAAAGTGCGATTAAAAGATATGATCTATAACTCTCACCAGTTTCTTTTGTTTTCCGTCAGGATGGCCGAGCGGTCTAAGGCGCTGCGTTCAGGTCGCAGTCTCCCCTGGAGGCGTGGGTTCGAATCCCACTTCTGACATGTGGTTTTCTTGCTCAGTTGCCTGTGACATGATGATGTAAACGGAGCAATGCTTTACATCTTAAACTGCCACAACATATCATGTAGACTCGTCAAATGTTTGACAATTGTGAAGTCTCTCTTTTGTTTACCATTAAAAAGGGGTTTGAGTGGGATTTCAACAAAGATTCCTTCTGTTAGCATATATTGTCACCAGCGACAAGTACACTGCATCAGGCTCTGTACAACCCTTTCTGTGATGAAGAAAGTGCGATGTAGTGTTGTATGGAATGCATTAAAAGATATGATCTATAACTCTCACCAATTTCTTTTGTTTTCTGTCAGGATGGCCGAGCGGTCTAAGGCGCTGCGTTCAGGTCGCAGTCTCCACTGGAGGCGTGGGTTAGAATCCCACTTCTGACATGTGGTTTTCTTGCTCAGTTGCCCGTGACATGATGATGTAAACGGAGCAATGCTTTACATCTTAAACTGCCGCAACATATCATGTAGACTCGTCAAATGTTTGACAATTTTGAAGTCTCTCTTTTGTTTACCATTAAAAAGGGGTTTGAGTGGGATTTGAACAAAGCTTCCTTCTGTTAGCATATATAGTAAGCAGCGATCAGTATACTGCATCAGGCTGTGTACAACCCTTTCTGTGACGAAGAAAGTGCGATGTAGTGTTGTATGGAATGCATTGAAAGATATGATCTATAGCTCTCACCAATTTCTTTTGTTTTCCGTCAGGATGGCCGAGCGGTCTAAGGCGCTGCGTTCAGGTCGCAGTCTCCACTGGAGGCGTGGGTTCGAATCCCACTTCTGACATGTGGTTTTCTTGCTCAGTTGCCTGTGACATGATGATGTAAACGGAGCAATGCTTTACATCTTAAACTGCCGCAACATATCATGTAGACTCGTCAAATGTTTGACAATTTTGAAGTCTCTCTTTTGTTTACCATTAAAAAGGGGTTTGAGTGGGATTTGAACAAAGCTTCCTTCTGTTAGCATATATTGTCACCAGCGACAAGTACACTGCATCAGGCTCTGTACAACGCTTTCTGTGATGAAGAAAGTGCGATTAAAAGATATGATCTATAACTCTCACCAGTTTCTTTTGTTTTCCGTCAGGATGGCCGAGCGGTCTAAGGCGCTGCGTTCAGGTCGCAGTCTCCCCTGGAGGCGTGGGTTCGAATCCCACTTCTGACATGTGGTTTTCTTGCTCAGTTCCCTTTGACATGATGATGTAGACAGAGCAATGCTTTACATGTTAAACTGCCGCAACATATCATGTAGACTAGTCAAATGTTTGACAATTTTGAAGTCTCTCTTTTGTTTACCATTAAAAAGGGGTTTGAGTGGGATTTGAACAAAGATTCCTTCTGTTAGCATACATAGTAAGCAGCGATCAGTATACTGCATCAGGCTGTGTACAACCCTTTCTGTGACGAAGAAAGTGCGATGTAGTGTTGTATGGAATGCATTGAAAGATATGATCTATAGCTCTCACCAATTTCTTTTGTTTTCCGTCAGGATGGCCGAGCGGTCTAAGTCGCTGCGTTCAGGTCGCAGTCTCCTCGGAGGCGTGGGTTCGAATCCCACTTCTGACATGTGGTTTTCTTGCTCAGTTGCCTGTGACATGATGATGTAAACGGAGCAATGCTTTACATCTTAAACTGCCGCAACATATCATGTAGACTCGTCAAATGTTTGACAATTTTGAAGTCTCTCTTTTGTTTACCATTAAAAAGGGGTTTGAGTGGGATTTCAACAAAGATTCCTTCTGTTAGCATATATTGTCACCAGCGACAAGTACACTGCATCAGGCTCTGTACAACGCTTTCTGTGATGAAGAAAGTGCGATTAAAAGATATGATCTATAACTCTCACCAGTTTCTTTTGTTTTCCGTCAGGATGGCCGAGCGGTCTAAGGCGCTGCGTTCAGGTCGCAGTCTCCCCTGGAGGCGTGGGTTCGAATCCCACTTCTGACATGTGGTTTTCTTGCTCAGTTGCCTGTGACATGATGATGTAAACGGAGCAATGCTTTACATCTTAAACTGCCACAACATATCATGTAGACTCGTCAAATGTTTGACAATTTTGAAGTCTCTCTTTTGTTTACCATTAAAAAGGGGTTTGAGTGGGATTTCAACAAAGATTCCTTCTGTTAGCATATATTGTCACCAGCGACAAGTACACTGCATCAGGCTCTGTACAACCCTTTCTGTGATGAAGAAAGTGCGATGTAGTGTTGTATGGAATGCATTAAAAGATATGATCTATAACTCTCACCAATTTCTTTTGTTTTCTGTCAGGATGGCCGAGCGGTCTAAGGCGCTGCGTTCAGGTCGCAGTCTCCACTGGAGGCGTGGGTTAGAATCCCACTTCTGACATGTGGTTTTCTTGCTCAGTTGCCCGTGACATGATGATGTAAACGGAGCAATGCTTTACATCTTAAACTGCCGCAACATATCATGTAGACTCGTCAAATGTTTGACAATTTTGAAGTCTCTCTTTTGTTTACCATTAAAAAGGGGTTTGAGTGGGATTTGAACAAAGCTTCCTTCTGTTAGCATATATAGTAAGCAGCGATCAGTATACTGCATCAGGCTGTGTACAACCCTTTCTGTGACGAAGAAAGTGCGATGTAGTGTTGTATGGAATGCATTGAAAGATATGATCTATAGCTCTCACCAATTTCTTTTGTTTTCCGTCAGGATGGCCGAGCGGTCTAAGGCGCTGCGTTCAGGTCGCAGTCTCCACTGGAGGCGTGGGTTCGAATCCCACTTCTGACATGTGGTTTTCTTGCTCAGTTCCCTTTGACATGATGATGTAGACAGAGCAATGCTTTACATGTTAAACTGCCGCAACATATCATGTAGACTCGTCAAATGTTTGACAATTTTGAAGTCTCTCTTTTGTTTACCATTAAAAAGGGGTTTGAGTGGGATTTCAACAAAGATTCCTTCTGTTAGCATATATTGACACCAGCGACAAGTACACTGCATCAGGCTCTCTACAACCCTTTCTGTGATGAAGAAAGTGCGATTAAAAGATATGATCTATAACTCTCACCAATTTCTTTTGTTTTCCGTTAAGGATGGCCGAGCGGTCTAAGGCGCTGCGTTCAGGTCGCAGTCTCCCCTGGAGGCGTGTTTTCGAATCCTACTTCTGACATGTGGTTTTCTTGCTCAGTTGCCTGTGACATGATGATGTAAACGGAGCAATGCTTTACATGTTAAACTGCCGCAACATATCATGTAGACTCGTCAAATGTTTGACAATTTTGAAGTCTCTCTTTTGTTTACCATTAAAAAGGGGTTTGAGTGGGATTTGAACAAAGCTTCCTTCTGTTAGCATATATTGTCACCAGCGACAAGTACACTGCATCAGGCTGTGTACAACCGTTTCTGTGATGAAGAAAGTGCTATGTAATGTTATATCGAATGCATTAAAAGATATAATCTATAACTCTCACTAATTTCTTTTGTTTTCCGTCAGGATGGCCGAGCGGTCTAAGGCGCTGCGTTCAGGTCGCAGTCTCCACTGGAGGCGTGGGTTCGAATCCCACTTCTGACATGTGGTTTTCTTGCTCAGTTGCCTGTGACATGATGATGTAAACGGAGCAATGCTTTACATGTTAAACCGCCGCAACATATCATGTAGACTCGTCAAATGTTTGACAATTTTGAAGTCTCTCTTTTGTTTACCATTAAAAAGGGGTTTGAGTGCGATTTGAACAAAGATTCCTTCTGTTAGCATATATTGTCACCAGCGACAAGTACACTGCATCAGGCTGTGTACAACCCTTTCTGTGATGAAGAAAGTGCGATGTACAGGTATGTGTGCATATATGCACATATATATGCACATATGTTGACCTAATAAGTAAAATGATTAAAATCCATAGCTACTAGGAAACAAAAATAAAAGCCCAAAATGTAGAAATTTACATTATTTATTTAAGAACTATCAAAATGTACAAAAACAAAAATGACAAGAAACTGGAAAGGAAAAAAAATCATTTCATGAATCTTCGCATCTCTGCGAGCTTGGATTTTATAGCTATTTTGCCCTCGGTTGGCTGCCGGCCACTTCTTCAATGTAGCATCTAGAGAAGACAAAAATAATTAGACAATATAATAATATTGTAACAATAATGAGCGAATGGCATTCAGCCATCTGTTCTGAATTAACAAATCCTGACTTTTTAACACATTCCGTGTTCTCTGGGCTGGGCTTTGAGCGAACAAGACCTTTTGTTTTACACACACACACACACCATGCTCGAAGAAGGTATGGATTAAAATCAAGCAAATCAATTACCGTCATAGACAAAATAAGGCCGGACAGAGGGGATTAAGGGTGAAGGAGGGGTGAATATTATTATTATTTATGAACACTTCAGACAACAACAATATGCCGTGAGGTTATTTGCAACAGTATATGTTCTACAAAATAGAAGACTACACACCTTACAGCACATTGAGCGCAATACCCCAGAAATGTGGTTTTAGAAAAGGAAAGGTGGGATCAAGAATGGCATATATGCAGCATATGTATTATCATATATGTGCATATATGCAGCATATAAACTGCATAACGGTTTCATAGATGCGCAAATATGCCACATATATATATGCATGTATATAGTTAAATTTTTGCATGTATATACAGGTCCTTCTCAAAAAATTAGCATATTGTGATAAACGTTCATTATTTTCCATAATGTAATGATACAAATTAAACTTTCATATATTTTAGATTCATTCCACACCAACTGAAATATTTCAGGTCTTTTATTGTTTTAATACTGATGATTTTGGCATACAGCTCATGAAAACCCCAAAATCCTATCTCCAAAAATTAGCATATCATGAAAAGGTTCTCTAAACAAGCTATTAACCTAATCATCTGAATCAACTAATTAACTCTAAACACCTGCAAAAGATTCCTGAGGCTTTTAAAAACTCCCAGCCTGGTTCATTACTCAAAACCGCAATCATGGGTAAGACTGCCGACCTGACTGCTGTCCAGAAGGCCATCATTGACACCCTCAAGTGAGAGGGAAAGACACGGAATTTTTTGTTCGGTAAAGTGCTGTATCAAGGCACCTCAGTGGGAAGTCTGTGGGAAGGAAAAAGTGTGGCAAAAATCGCTGCACAACAAGAAGAGGTTAATTAATTAATTAATTTTTATCATTACATTACGGAAAATAATGAACTTTTATCACAATATGCTAAGGACCTGTACATGTGCATATATGTGTACATGTATGCGTGCATATATGCACCTATATGTACATATAACATATATAACATATAGGAAAACGGCCAATTTCATATATGTCACATATAAATATATCAAAAACCTATATCAAAACATATATGTTTAAATAGGTTCTTTCCATGTGGGATTGTACGGCCCGCGGGATGATTCTGACCGGCCCGCGAAAGATTACATAATAAGACGCAATCGTGCACGTCAACTGTGCACGTGAAATGCGTGTGATTGACTTCGTTCCGTGTCACCCCTGAAAAATTTGAAAATGTCAGCTCATGCCAAAAAGAGGAAAGTGGATGCCGAAAGCAGAATTTTCTAAACAAACATGGACTACTATTTTTTTTCTTTACTGATAGTGCACCCACTGATGTTCAGCTTGAACTCATTGACCTGCAGTCTGATTGACTCCTGAAAGAGCACTTTAAGTCAGCATCACTGCTAGAGTTCTACTGTGCTCTCAAGGAGGAGAACTTTCCAAACATGAGGAGACATGCTCAGAAGATGTTGGTTCTCTTTGGATCCACCTACATATGTAGCATCTGCACCTCAGACATTCAGCCTGACTTGGAATATAAAAAGTGAAATGAAACACTTGATCTAGCTAAAGATTAAAGGTTTAATATAGGCATTTAAAGTCAAAAAGGCTACAAAACTGGGACACTTTTCTTTACACAGTTCAGTGACGTGTCTTGTTCATTTTGGCTACAAAGATGTGATGTCTTTAGAAAGCTAACAAAATGCTGGTTTCAATAGTATATGAAACTCAAAATGCTATGTTATTAATGTGACTGAAAGAGTCAAATCCTTCACATTTTGTAAATTCTATTTGAATAAATGATCATTTTGAAAGCTAAACTCACCTTTTAATTGCCAAATAACACACGCTTACCAGCGGTCAAAACAATGACATTTACTGCTTTTTATCTAGAAATAAGCAGGCATAGTTGAGTTCGGCATTTTGGCCATCCAAAATATTTTCAGTTGCTCATTTGAGAGCGAACGCTACGTCTACGTGGTCGGCACCGACTACGGGAGATGGCTGGTTAACTTCAGCAGCTATTGACTGAGCCTCCATGGTGCGGAGCCGTGCTCCTAACTCACTAAGCCTCGCCTCCAACCTATCAAATATACTACACGTCTTACATGTACCATAATCCGCAAGGGGGGCAGAGGAATAGCTAAACATATGACACACCGAACAAGAACAGGAGCAGGAGAGGTAGGGAGGGAAGACGTCACAAGGTTAGCTGCTAAGCTAATGCTAATAGAGGTAACGTTGACGCTAAACAACGTCTAAGCAACTATTCAATTGAACGAAAAAGTGCTGCACGGTGAGGCGTTTAACAACGCCACGAAAATAATTCGCCGCTTATACTAAAATAGATCACGACACAATCAACTTAGTATAGCTACAGCTGTGAAAAAGTTGAATCACACACGCTGCCCCTTCAGACACCGTCATAGTCCTGTGGGATTCGCCAGAGATGCACCAACACAACTGACATCACGTGGTTCCATTTGATCACGTGGTCCATTTGATCACGTGGTCCATTTGTTGACGTATCATAGTTCAATTCGATCATGTGGTCGATTTGATGACATCACATCCAACTGATGTTATTCCCATTCCATTCCCACCACTTGAAGAAGCACAGTGGACTCACCAAGTCAATACAGACAGTTTCATAGTCCACTGACTTCCCTCGCTTTCAAGATGTTAGACATGAGCCTTCAGGATTTGGTAGTGAAGAGACAGGCACCATTGACTCTCAATGAAATTCGCCCCATAACTTATCAGCTACTTGTGGCATTTACCATGCTAGAGGATCTCCGCATTCTTTACACAGACCTGAAACCTGACAACATTATGCTTGTCAACCACCAAGATGAGCCTTTCAAGGTAAAATTAATTGACTTTAGTTTGGCCATTCCAGCCTCCGAAGTGAGGGCAGGAATAATTGTGCAACCTTGTGCTTACCGAGCACCTGAAGTGACCTTGGGCCTCCCAATATCAGAAGCAATTGACATGTGGGCACTGGGATGTGTTTTGGCATCTCTGTTTTTTGGCCAGGATATTTTCAAGGGAGAATCAGCATACGATGTAATGAAAACAGTTTGCTGCCTGCTGGGTCAGCCACAAGACCACCTGCTAAATGCTGGAACAAACACTCGACAGTATTTCAAGAGAATTTACCGTCCTGGCAATTCACAATGGACACTAAAGACACCACAAGAGTCCAAGAAGGAAAATAATAACCAGCTAAAATGGTCAAAGTGGCGGTTCGACCATGTTGGAAATTTGGCTGACGCAGTAGATATCTTTTCAGATGCAATTGATGAGGTTGAACATGAAGACACAGCGGCATTTTTAAATCTCCTTCAAATGTTGCTAAACTCAGATGCTGAAGCAAGAATAACACCTCGGCATGCCTTGAAACATTCTTTTGTGACTATGAGTCACCTGGCAGACTACGCTCACAGAAGCTCTTATACACAAACTGCCTCTAAGCTGATGGTCGTCTGCCCTGGGTGTGATTTAGACGAATGTCAGGAATATCTTAGCAGTTCCGAAAACGACATGGAATTAACTGACTCTGAAGAGGTGTTTCTTCAAAAGATAGACAACTCCAGCCTTGCACACTGCCCAGAATCCCGCCGTGGAACTCCAACCTCACTGAAACAATTGCAGGATAAGGAGTATCCCTTACTCTGCAACAAGTCTGTTCAATACAAAGTTTTGGACTATATTGGAGAAGGAAGTTATGGACACGTACTCAAGTGTGTCAATTTAAAAACAAACAAGAATACGGCCATAAAGTTTCACAAAGACGTTAAGAATTATGCCAAAGAAGTAGAGATGCTGGAAAAGCTCAGGACCCTTGACCCAAAGAAAAACAACTTGGTGACATTCATGGACAGTTTTATAGTTAATGACATGGCTTGCATCACTTTTGAGTTGCTAGACAGGAGCCTTTACGATTTGATGAATGAGAATCAGGATCTAACTATTAGTGAAATCCGTCCGATAACTCATCAGCTACTTGTAGCATTAAACGCGCTAAAGAGTGTTGGCCTCATTTACCAAGACCTGAAACTTGACAACATTATGCTCATCAACCACAAAGATGAGCCCTACAAGGTGAAACTAATTGACTTTGGTATAGCCATACCAGCCTCCGAAGTGGCGGAAAGAAGGATTCATCAAGTTTGTGTATACCGAGCACCAGAAGTGACCTTGGGCCTCCCCATATCAGAAGCCATTGACATGTGGTCACTGGGATGTGTTTTGACATCTCTGTTTTTTGGCCAGGATATCTTCAACGGAGAATCAACATACGACGTAATGAAAACTATTTGCTGTCTGCTGGGTCAGCCACAAGACCACCTGCTAAATGCTGGAAGAGACACTCACCACTATTTTACGAGAAAAAACTGCTCAGGCAATTCACAATGGAGACTACAAACACCAGAAGAGTACAACGAGGGACATCATGAACAACTGCATTTGTCAACGTGGCCATTCGACCGTATTGGAAATTTGGCTCGCGCAGTAGATAGGCATTCAGATGCAATTGAAGACGATGAACTTGAAGACAAAGAGGCATTTATAAATCTCGTTCAAATGTTGCTCAATTCAGATGGTGAAACAAGAATAACACCTGAGCATGCCTTGGAACATTCTTTTGTGACTATGAGTCACCTGGCCGACTACGCACACGATAGCTCTTATACACAAACTGCCTTTGAGCTGATGGTCGTCTGCCCTGCGTGTGATTCAGACGAATGTCGTGAATATCTCACTGATCTCAAAAGCGACATGAAATCAACTCACTCAAGAGATGTTTCCTCAAACATTGACAACTCCAAGCCTGAGGAAACACCCTGCACAGAACCCAACTGTGTAACTCCAACCTCACTGGAACCATCACAGGAAAATGAGCGTCCCTTGCTTTGCAACAAGTCTGTACAATACAAAGTATTGGAGACTGTTGGAGAAGGAGATTTTGGACAAGTAGTCAAGTGCGTCAATTTGAAAACAAACGAGAATTTGGCCATAAAGTTTCTCAAAGACGTTAATGATTACACCGAAGAAGTAAAGATCCTGAAAAAGCTCAGCATCCTTGACCCAGAGAAAAACAACTTAGTGACATTCATGGACAGTTTCATAGTTGATGACATGTCTTGCATCGCTTTTGAGTTGCTAGACAGGAGCCTTTACGATTTGATGGTAGAGAGAGAGGGACCATTGACTCTTAATGAAATCCGTCCCATAACTCATCAGCTACTTGAAGCATTTAACGCCCTGAAGAGTATCGGCCTCCTTTACGTAGACATGAAACTTAACAACATTATGCTCGTCAACCACCAAGATGAGCCCTTCAGAGTTAAATTAATAGATTTTGGTTTGGCCATGCCAGCCTGGAGAGTATGGGATGGAATGATTATTCAACCTTCTGCATACCGAGCACCAGAAGTGACCTTGGGCCTCCCCATATCAGAAGCCATTGACATGTGGGCACTGGGATGTGTTTTGGCATCTCTGTTTTTTGGCCAGGATATCTTCAATAGAGAATCAACATACGACGTAATGAAAACTGTTTGTTGTCTGCTGGGTCAGCCACAAGACCACCTGCTAAATGCTGGAAAATACACCAACCAGTATTTCAAGAGAAAACACTGCTCTGACAATTCACAATGGACACTAAAGACACCAAAAGAGTACAAGAAGCAAAATGATAACCAACTGCCATTGTCAATGTGGCGATTCAACGATGTCGGAAATTTGGCTGACGCAATAGATATCTATTCAGATGCAATTGACGAGGTTGAATTTAAAGACACGGGGGCATTTTTAAATCTCATTCAAATGTTGCTCAATTCCGATGCTGAAACAAGAATAAAACCTCAGCATGCCTTGAAACAATCTTTTGTGACTATGAGTCACCTGGCAGACTACGCTCACAGAAGCTCTTACACACAAACTGCCTTTAAGCTGATGGTCGTCTGTTACAGTCTCTGAGACACCGTGAGACAGTCTCTGAGACAGTGTGAGACAGTCTGTGAGGCTGTGTGAAACAGTCTCTGAGACAGTGTGAGACAGTCTGTGAGGCTGTGTGAAACAGTCTCTGAGACAATGTGAGACAGTCTGTGAGGCTGTGTGAAACAGTCTCTGAGACAGTGTGAGACAGTCTGTGAGGCTGTGTGAAACAGTCTCTATAACAGTGTGAGACAGTCTGTGAGGCTGTGTGAAACAGTCTCTGAGACAGTGTGAGACAGTCTGTGAGGCTGTGTGAAACAGTCTCTATAACAGTGTGAGACAGTCTGTGAGGCTGTGTGAAACAGTCTCTGAGACAGTGTGAGACAGTCTGTGAGGCTGTGTGAAACAGTCTCTATAACAGTGTGAGACAGTCTGTGAGGCTGTGTGAAACAGTCTCTGAGACAGTGTGAGACAGTCTGTGAGGCTGTGTGAAACAGTCTCTATAACAGTGTGAGACAGTCTGTGAGGCTGTGTGAAACAGTCTATATAACAGTGTGAGACAGTCTGTGAGGCTGTGTGAAACAGTCTCTATAACAGTGTGAGACAGTCTATGAGACTGTGTGAGAGTCATTACCCCCCCTTTCTACCCCAGCTTCTGGTCGTGTTGTGTGGTGGTTAGCACTGTCGCCTCACAGCACTAAGGTCGTGGGTTTGACTCTGCTCGTTGGCCTCTCTGTGTGGAGTCGTCATGTTCTCCCTGTGGTTCTCTCCGGGTACTCCGGCTTCCTCCTAAAGTCCCAAGACTATTTTCAGTCTTTCTCATTTCTATATTTTCAGCAATCCTTTCATCCTTTTACATACACATCAGCTAATGATAGCCTAGTATTTTAAGCTAACGTCAGCGAACAGCTAACTTGAATATCAATATAACAGTCTCTGAGACAGTGTGAGACAGTGTGTGAGACTGTGTGAGACCGTCTCTGAGACAGTGTGAGACAGTCTGTGACAGCCAACTTGAATATCAATATAACAGAGCCACGAGCAACGAATGTGCATGTTGTCAACAACTGGTGGTAACACATCCCGTCGGACCAGGATTATTTATTTATATTCATTAATTAACTTTTCTCCCCATGTTATCGTGGTAACCTCTCCAGCAGGGCCGAGCTCCTCCTCAGGAATCAGGATCAGGAATCAGGAATCAGGAAACGTTTATTGCCATAATATGTAGTACATACATGGAATTTGCCTTGGCGGTAGGTGCATGACAGAAGACAGTATAATAATGACGACATAGTCCAAATAAGATAAAAATATAATAAAATATAAGCTATGGGGGAGTACGCTAAAAACTAAAGCTATGGGTTAGTAAGTTAGAGGAGATAAGATAAAATTAGAAATAAAAATAAAGATAAAGTGCACCAGCTGAACAAAGTGACGAGTGACAAGTGAAAGTGACACAGTGAATGAATGAACATGGGAGTCAGAGTCAGTCAGAGGGGGCCCGGGCTCTGTTGATGAGCCCGACTGCCGAAGGGAAGAAACTGTTTGTGTGGCGGGAGGTCTTGTGAGACAATGTGAGACAGTCTCTGAGACAGTGTGAGACAGTCTGCGAGGCTCTGTAAAACAGTCTCTATAACAGTGTGAGACAGTCTGTGAGACTGTGTGAAACAGTCTCTATAACAGTGTGAGACAGTCTGTGAGGCTGTGTGAAACAGTCTCTGAGACAGTGTGAGACAGTCTGTGAGGCTGTGTGAAACAGTCTCTATAACAGTGTGAGACAGTCTGTGAGGCTGTGTGAAACAGTCTCTGAGACAGTGTGAGACAGTCTGTGAGGCTGTGTGAAACAGTCTCTGAGATACTGTGAGACAGTCAGTGAGGCTGTGTGAGACAGTCTCTGAGATACTGTGAGACAGTCTGTGAGGCTTTGTGAAACAGTCTCTATAACAGTGTGAGACAGTCTGTGAGGCTGTGTGAGACAGTCTCTGAGATACTGTGAGATAGTCAGTTAGGCTGTGTGAAACAGTCTCTATAACAGTGTGAGACAGTCTGTGAGACTGTGTGAGAGTCATTACCCCCCCTTTCTACCCCAGCTTCTGGTCGTGTTGTGTGGTGGTTAGCACTGTCGCCTCACAGCACTAAGGTCGTGGGTTTGACTCTGCTCGTTGGCCTCTCTGTGTGGAGTCGTCATGTTCTCCCTGTGGTTCTCTCCGGGTACTCCGGCTTCCTCCTAAAGTCCCAAGACTATTTTCAGTCTTTCTCATTTCTATATTTTCAGCAATCCTTTCATCCTTTTACATACACATCAGCTAATGATAGCCTAGTATTTTAAGCTAACGTCAGCGAACAGCTAACTTGAATATCAATATAACAGTCTCTGAGACAGTGTGAGACAGTGTGTGAGACTGTGTGAGACCGTCTCTGAGACAGTGTGAGACAGTCTGTGACAGCCAACTTGAATATCAATATAACAGAGCCACGAGCAACGAATGTGCATGTTGTCAACAACTGGTGGTAACACATCCCGTCGGACCAGGATTATTTATTTATATTCATTAATTAACTTTTCTCCCCATGTTATCGTGGTAACCTCTCCAGCAGGGCCGAGCTCCTCCTCAGGAATCAGGATCAGGAATCAGGAATCAGGAAACGTTTATTGCCATAATATGTAGTACATACATGGAATTTGCCTTGGCGGTAGGTGCATGACAGAAGACAGTATAATAATGACGACATAGTCCAAATAAGATAAAAATATAATAAAATATAAGCTATGGGGGAGTACGCTAAAAACTAAAGCTATGGGTTAGTAAGTTAGAGGAGATAAGATAAAATTAGAAATAAAAATAAAGATAAAGTGCACCAGCTGAACAAAGTGACGAGTGACAAGTGAAAGTGACACAGTGAATGAATGAACATGTGAGTCAGAGTCAGTCAGAGGGGGCCCGGGCTCTGTTGATGAGCCCGACTGCCGAAGGGAAGAAACTGTTTGTGTGGCGGGAGGTCTTGTGAGACAGTGTGAGACAGTCTCTGAGACAGTGTGAGACAGTCTGCGAGGCTGTGTAAAACAGTCTCTATAACAGTGTGAGACAGTCTGTGAGACTGTGTGAAACAGTCTCTATAACAGTGTGAGACAGTCAGTTAGGCTGTGTGAAACAGTCTCTATAACAGTGTGAGACAGTCTATGAGACTGTGTGAGAGTCATTACCCCCCCTTTCTACCCCAGCTTCTGGTCGTGTTGTGTGGTGGTTAGCACTGTCGCCTCACAGCACTAAGGTCGTGGGTTTGACTCTGCTCGTTGGCCTCTCTGTGTGGAGTCGTCATGTTCTCCCTGTGGTTCTCTCCGGGTACTCCGGCTTCCTCCTAAAGTCCCAAGACTATTTTCAGTCTTTCTCATTTCTATATTTTCAGCAATCCTTTAATCCTTTTACATACACATCAGCTAATGATAGCCTAGTATGTTAAGCTAACGTCAGCGAACAGCTAACTTGAATATCAATATAACAGAGCCACGAGCAACGAATGTGCATGTTGTCAACAACTGGTGGTAACACATCCCGTCGGACCAGGATTATTTATTTATATTCATTAATTAACTTTTCTCCCCATGTTATCGTGGTAACCTCTCCAGCAGGGCCGAGCTCCTCCTCAGGAATCTGCGATACTGTGAGACAGTCAGTTAGGCTGTGTGAAACAGTCTCTATAACAGTGTGAGACAGTCTATGAGACTGTGTGAGAGTCATTACCCCCCCTTTCTACCCCAGCTTCTGGTCGTGTTGTGTGGTGGTTAGCACTGTCGCCTCACAGCACTAAGGTCGTGGGTTTGACTCTGCTCGTTGGCCTCTCTGTGTGGAGTTGTCATGTTCTCCCTGTGGTTCTCTCCGGGTACTCCGGCTTCCTCCTAAAGTCCCAAGACTATTTTCAGTCTTTCTCATTTCTATATTTTCAGCAATCCTTTAATCCTTTTACATACACATCAGCTAATGATAGCCTAGTATTTTAAGCTAACGTCAGCGAACAGCTAACTTGAATATCAATATAACAAAGCCACGAGCAACGAATGTGCATGTTGTCAACAACTGGTGGTAACACATCCCGTCGGACCAGGATTATTTATTTATATTCATTAATTAACTTTTCTCCCCATGTTATCGTGGTAACCTCTCCAGCAGGGCCGAGCTCCTCCTCAGGAATCAGGATCAGGAATCAGGAATCAGGAAACGTTTATTGCCATAATATGTAGTACATACATGGAATTTGCCTTGGCGGTAGGTGCATGACAGAAGACAGTATAATAATGACGACATAGTCCAAATAAGATACAAATATAAAATATAATAAAATATAAGCTATGGGGGAGTACGCTAAAAACTAAAGCTATGGGTTAGTAAGTTAGAGGAGATAAGATAAAATTAGAAATAAAAATAAAGATAAAGTGCACCAGCTGAACAAAGTGACGAGTGACAAGTGAAAGTGACACAGTGAATGAATGAACATGTGAGTCAGAGTCAGTCAGAGGGGGCCCGGGCTCTGTTGATGAGCCTGACTGCCGAAGGGAAGAAACTGTTCGTGTGGCGGGAGGTCTTGTGAGACAGTCTCTGAGACAGTGTGAGACAGTCTGTGAGACTGTGTGACAGTCATTACCCCCCCCCTTTCTACCCCAGCTTTTGGTCGTGTTGTGTGGTGGTTAGCACTGTCGCCTCACAGCACTAAGGTCGTGGGTTTGACTCTGCTCGTTGGCCTCTCTGTGTGGAGTCGTCATGTTCTCCCTCTCTTTTGTTTACCATTAAAAAGGGGTTTGAGTGGGATTTGAACAAAGATTACTTCTGTTAGCATATATTGTCACCAGCGACAAGTACACTGCATCAGGCTGTGTACAACCCTTTCTGTGATGAAGAAAGTGCGACGTAGTGTTGTATGGAATGCATTAAAAGATATGATCTATAACTCACACCAATTTCTTTTGTTTTCCGCCAGGATGGCCGAGCGGTCTAAGGCGCTGCGTTCAGGTCGCAGTCTCCACTGGAGGCGTGGGTTCAAATCCCACTTCTGACATCTGATTTTCTTGCTCAGTTCCCTTTGACATGATGATGTAGACAGAGCAATGCTTTACATGTTAAACTGCCGCAACATATCATGTAGACTCTTCAAATATTTGACAATTTTGAAGTCTCTCTTTTGTTTAACATTAGAAAAGGGTTTGAGTGGGATTTGAACAAAGATTCCTTCTGTTAGCATATATTGTCACCAGCGACAAGTACACTGCATCTGGCTGTGTACAACCCTTTCTGTGATGAAGAAAGTGCGATGTAGTGTTGTATGGAATGCATTAAAAGATATGATCTATAACTCTCACCAATTTCTTTTGTTTTCCGTCAGGATGGCCGAGCGGTCTAAGGCGCTGCGTTTAGGTCGCAGTCTCCACTGGAGGCATGGGTTCAAATCCCACTTCTGCCATGTGGCTTGATTGCTCAGTTGCCTGTGACATGATAATGGAGCAATCCTTTAAATGTTAAACTGCTATGACATATCATGTAGACTCTTCAAATTCTTTCATGTCAAATGAGTGACTATTTTGAAATCTCTCTTTTGTTTACCATTAAAAAGGGGTTTGACTGGGATTAGAACAAAGCTTCCTTCTGTTAGCAAATATAGTAACCAGCGACCAGTATACTAAATTAAGCAGTGCACAACCCTTTCTGTAAAGAAGAAAACAGATCTATTTGTGGTGTCCTGTAACAATGATTGAAATGAAAAAAGTAGAGACATTTTTCGAATCAGTAGCATTAATAATTTTATTCATTAAATTCTTGGCACAACACAAATAATAAAAATAGTTCAATTCATTCAAAAGTGACATAAAACAATATAATAAGCATCAGGTATATTTAAAGGTGACAAAACAAAAAATAACAGGCATTAATTACAGTTTGTTTTGAAATTGGAATTGCCCATAAGCTTATGAGATTTAGCCTTTTTGGTCTTTGGTGTCTTAAAGGGTGTGCTGTCGAGCGACTACTCAGACCTCGGACTGAATGAGGCCTGCAGAGGTCAGCCCCCACGTTATATTCAGCTATAGACCTGCGGACCTGGGTATTGGGGATAACCGTAGCACTAACAAATCATAGCACTTAAATTGTACTTATAATGGCACTTTTCTATAACATGTTTTGAAACTACTTATTTGACGAAATTGTACTTTGTTACTTTTTCTTCTGAGTTTGTATCTCTATGTGGAAATGCACTTATTGTAAGTCACTTTGGATAAAAGTAATGTAATGTAATAATAGCAGATAGTGGTATGTTAATATCAGCCAGTTTTTAAAAAAAACCTACACCCCAGGTGTCTAGAAGTGTCTAAAACATTATAGGGTGCCGTCACACCTTTCACCAAAATCATACACGTGTGTGCCTTTGATCGTTTGATTATTGATAATCTCGGCCATGTCTGTCCAGGATATGACATTTTTTGAGTGGTTTAAAGCATTTAAAATGCATTCAGCATGTTTCCTACTTGTGTCGTATGACATTCCTCAAAATCACATCTTTTCGGAGCCCTTCATCAACGTATGTTGAGGCGACCGGTGTTGAGACAGAGCTGCTTTCATCGGGAGGTAGTGACCCTTCTCTCGCTCGCCCTGTCGCACCACAGACAAGTAGCTTTGTAAAATACCGGCATATTTTTTGGCCTTTTCATACATGTCTGTGTCAGGTTGGTTCAATACATCGGTCATGGTTTTATCCAGTTTATATTGTAGGGCATGTCTTATGGAGCTGCGCTGATCGTGTTGCTGCTGCTTTAACGATTCAATCTGGTGCAGGGGGACCAGAAACATTTTTTGAGCATGCTCCATTTTATTTCCCGCGAATGACGAGACGAATAAAAGGAATTGCGGCGCCTAATAACGGTGATAAAAACCCTCCCGTCTGAGCGTCTTTTACTTCTAGTCAAGTCTGATCTTTTTATCGGTTACCAGTCTGATGAGATTCTTCTTCTTCAAAAGTACAAACTGTTTGTCGGTCAAGGGAATACCTCTTAACACGTTGAGGGCGATGTCACACAGCGCGGTAATAAAACTGTTTGCATTAGCCACAATGACTTTATATATTAATTTTAACAGTCAAATTCCTCCGCATGCGTGACGACATTCTGTATTACCTCTTTAGTTTTTTAGGTAAATACACCACTTCTTGTTCTGTTAGCAAACCCTTTCTGAGCGTCAAGTGTTCGGGCGTCATGGCTTTACAATCTGGCGATGAGGCGATAACCATAGGCGGGGTACGCTGCATCATTAAATGCTTGTACAATTTTTTTTGTATTACCGGCAAACATCTGTCTGGCCATTAGAGTAATTTGATATTTATCCCTAAGGTTTTTAAACAAAATGAAATAGTGTTTGTCCGGGTTTAGTTGAATGCCCTCCTTTTCAAAATAGACTGCAACGTATTTCTCGCGATCGGCCTGTGTTTTGACATGGCCTGACGCCTCTTGTTTTCATTTCATGAATGTCTTCACATAACCTCTAAACAATGTGTCTGTCTTGTCGGGGAAATGCCGGACTTCATTGATAGACACAACTCGGTAACCCTTTTCCACAGCATTCTGCAGCTCCAAAGGAGACCCAAACCCCAGACAGTTCTCTCTCACTTTCTCTCCCTGTGAGTACACTCACGAGTTTGGTTCAAAGTTTCAGCACACAATCCGCACAGGGGGAAGATGAGCTTTCCGTGACATCTGTACGGTAAGACGGGGTGAAACAGGCCTCGGGGTGGGAGCACCGTGCACTTTATGAACCCAAAGTAGTTATCGATAGATTCAAAATCCCTGACGATAATCTGGGGGTGTCCGACGGGATACTGCTTTTTTGCCTTTACAGTTGGGTACAGACTTGTGAAGTCGTAGTATCTGATTTTTTTTATCATCGCAGACCGTGTAGTACAACTTCATAGCATTTGTACGCCCACCAAGGGGGGCCTTTCTGGGATCCAGACGTTCAAACTTTTTGTATGTGGCCATAAATGCCTGAACAAAAGCGCTGGAGAGCTTTAATGAGGCCATTCAAACCATGTTGTTTTTGCAGGGCATCCATTTTATCCATAAATGCCTTGTATTGTCTACCATACGGGACTTTGGTGACAAGGTTCATGTTGCTCTGTACGTGACATTTGAAACACCCGTGGAAAAACAACGTGTTTGTTTCCGAATTATAACCGTCCACATAGAACGGAGCAAACTTTTGCTCCCCGTGGCAGAGTGCATGTCCGATCTCCATATTCTCCGTGTGGGATACGTATTAAAGCCACTACATGGAAACATCAGAATATGTTTTATTCTGGTTTGTGTAGGCCCCCTCATGTGTCAGAGCCACAGTGTCCCTGGGGAGAAACAATGTATTGAACACACCCATACAACTCGATGCCAACGTGGTGAAAGAAAAAGGGTCAAGCCGTGTACATTCTAAGAATGTTTCGCGATAAATGGTGCAAGCTCTCTACATCACCTCTACGTCACATGTGTCAAACTCAAGGCCGGCGGGCCACATCCGGCCCGTGAATGAATAATCTTTGGCCTGCATGAAAATATATTTACTATTAGAGCTGGCCCGCCGGTATATTGCACGCATCATAATACTACAAATCCCACAATGCACTCTCAATGTGTCGTCGCGCATTCGCAGAGCAGAGACAGTTTAAGGAGATCGCAGAGTAAACTTGTTCGCATCTCCGGCGGAATACGTGCATTTATTTGTCTAGGTCACATATGTCGAACTCGCGGTCCGCCACCGGTCCCACCGTCAGCGCCCCTCCCGTCAGCACGATATAGTTATGGAAACCAGATGCAATGTGGGCTATGAATGTATAACCCCTGTATTTTGGCCTCCTATAGCGGCTCACAAAGTTGTCCACACATTTCAAAGTGCTGAAACAAAATTTGTTCCTCTCGAGATCCATCGCACATACATAATTTGCTTTGTGATTACCATCATAAAATCGTGTCTCAAACAATCATACAATATGCTGTTTGAGGCTCCTTTTCAATGGGTTGTTTGAAGAATTTGTGCTCGTCCTCACCCATCACGCATTTCTGTGTCTTGGTTGCGCTTGTTCGACACTGTTGTATAAGAGACGTTGCACAGTTGTGGTACATCCGTGTCTCATATGTCTCGTAGCAATACGGACACACATATGAAGCCCCCAAAAAAGCCTGTCTTATTTACAATCAAACTGTCTGAGGGTGTGGTGTGTCGTGTGTTTTGAGGCATTGCAGACGTTTACGTCCTGCAGTGTGATGGAAGATTATGATTTTCAATCCCAGATACCTTTCAAAAACACCTACATCGGCGAATGAGACTTTGTGTTTGGGGTCGAAATCCAGCGAGTTGTGTAGTTGTAATGCAGATCTTAATTTATAACGTGTGTCCTTGTCTGGGATGTTAAAATCTGATAGACAAAGAGAAACCGATTGTTATCCCTGTTGTTTGGTGTGTACAGAAGCCGAACTTTTTTGATAATATCTGATCATAAGGGACATTCCCTAGTTTTAAACGCCACCCTGTGCGGCCACTTCTATTTCCTGCCACTGAGACCAGTTTCCAATTCGTCGTCCGATAGTCATCATTACTTTGCACGACTTGGGGAATTTGCTCCATAATCAGATCTACATTGTAGGAGTCGTCTGCTCGGTGAACTGCTTGCACATCGCTAGCCAGCGAAGGTCCACGTAATACAACATAGAGAACGCTGCCTTCAGACACTTCAGCGATCGCTTGGTTAATAACAACAGACACGCTGTCTCTCACCAGGTCTGGCACTCGCTCAATGTCTGTGAGATCAAGGCTTCTGAAATCAAAAATATCAACAATACATCATGCGATATGTGTATGTTTTTTGTGTTAGTCCATTTGTTTGTGCACTTTCTAAATGTTTTGCACTGTCAGTTCTATTTTTCAATAAAGGGCTGGAAATTAATGTTTTTAAATTTTTAATATTTTTTATCCGATTAATCAATTAATCGAACAAATAATCGACAGATTAATCGATTATTAAAATAATCGTTAGTTGCAGCTCTACTTTAAAATGACCTCTGCACAGATCAAGATCTATTCCTGACTGGATCACTTGTTTGTCCTCAGTCTTACTTTAATGTAACAGTGCTGCATCCTGCTGTACAAACCAGAGAAAATTAGGTTGTGAAAATATTGATATAATTTAACTGGAAGTACTAACTTCAGATAAGGAAGACGCAGTAGCCTTCACTTTAACGAGTGCTTATGTTGCGCCCTCAGTGCAAGATTATTGCCTGAAAGGACAAAAATGCATCAACTGAGAAGCGTGTATGTACAGTACACAAGTTTTGCCACCAGGCGGCAGCAGCGCGAGACGAACGGTGGTGGCTTTATCTAAGCTCTCTCCTGCGGAACTGGCTTAATCCGGTTCTCAGCAGGAGAAAACATCGACAGTTGGCACTGTTGCGCTGATGAGTGTGTTTTATGTTTTACAGTCACCTTCGTTGAACAAATTAAAGTGGATCAAGACAAATCCGACGTGCCGTCTTTGAGGGTGTTACAGTTAACATTAATATACATTTTCAAATTTAACAATCATACAACCTACACCTGAGTTTCTCTTTCACCAAACTAAGCCCAGCTAAGTTACCTTTAATTAATCAAAGACACTTTAATTTACATTCAGCTTTGGTTGTTCTAATAAACTCCAGCAATCACTATGGTTTGGTCGAAATAAATTGGTAATTTAGAACGTAAAATGTGAGAATTAGCGCACTCAAAATGCAGATCTTCAACGGTCTGAGCAGCATCCCAGCCTGAGTGGGGGTACTTTGCGGATGGGTTGGGGCTCAGGCGGGGCAGATTTAGCGACCCTCACTCTTCGGGGGCAGACTTTAAATTATCAAAAATAAAATGCCATTTGTTCAATTTAAATCAGTTAAATCACGTACCTTAAAGTTTGATAGCGACTAACGTTAGCTAACGTTAAATCACAAGCAAAGCTGGACCCGGATCCACGGCTCATTAACGTTACAACATGGACAAGTTAGTTGGACAAAGCAACCGAAAAACGTACATCTTTCACTGGCGACACGGTTTATTTAATACATGGTTAAATATTCACTTACCAGTTTAGATAAGTTAATAAAGTTGAACGTAGATGGTCCGATCTACGGGGTGGGAAACGGCCGCGGTGCGCGGTACCCCTGCTCTATAGCAAGAGCTAATTCATACGGACTTGCCATCTTGGCTTGCTGCATGAATTACCGTAAGTATTGTAATTGTCAGTCGTCATGTCTGACCTTTAAACTCAACATTTAGATATACATTTAGATTTAACATTTAGATTTACATTTAAAATGTACATTTAGATTTAACATTTAGATTTATATTTAACATTTACATTTAGATTTAGCATTTATATGTATATTTAACATTTATATATAACATTTAACATTTACATTTAACATGTATTATTTAACAACTTTGTGTTACTGCCAAACATTGTACTTGGAAAAGTTGTTGCATGTATTTACATGATTTTGTCTCTAAATGTTTGAAAAAGTGACATGTGAATATTGTCCTGCTTTTTTTATTCATATGATAACGCTAAATGTACGAAAACTGCGCAGGATTTTAGAACGTGCAACATTTTACAAACGACGCCCCATATAATGCATGTGTACTACAATATGTAATCAGAAATAAAACACAACACTCACCACCAAAGGGTTCCATTGTCGCTCGGGGTAGACACGATTGTCTAAAAAGCTCTGTACTGCAAAAGTTGTTTGAAAACTTCCCAAAAACCTAAATACCTGCCTTTTGGGCGGGAGTGGTCTATAACCCCCCCCCCCCACATGGCCCCTAGACCCTGCCTAGGTCATACGTATTTGTTACCTGCGAGTCTCACTCGAATGAATGTGCCCGGTGAGTGAAGGGGAAATCTGAGTAAAGCAACTTCCATAGATGGCATTTTGTAGAGTCAATTCAGTGTGGATCAGATCTGGGTAGGAGCATGAATTGTGCACAACAAGTACATGACACATTTAACACATTTAACGAGGCACAGAAGCTGGAGATCACTGACTGTTCTTTAGCCAAAAAATGTGGGGGTATGCATCCACAGTGGTACCGTTAGTGGCATATCTCTCTGGCTAAGAAATAACATTATTGTGTATGTTCCCATCAATAGAGCCGCTGTGCGCATTCAGGCACTAAAATGACAAGTTGGTGTGACACAGCTGATGGCTTCCTGTCACTGCATCCCAAAATAAATGAATGCATGTTCCCTGATTTTTAAGTATTTGAAATCCAGTGAGGGGGCATTCCGTTCTGTGGGTTCCCTTTTGTCCCGTTTGCACAGGGTCAGTAGGGGCCCATCTCCGGTCATCACTAACGGCCCCTCAGTTTTAAATGTGTGCTGTTCTCTGGATCAATGATACTCCAGCAGTAACCGTGTGCTCTTCTTCCCTCCCTCTCAGAGTGCTGACCTACCAGCCCACCGTGCGCGTGCCCAACGTCCAGGCCCTGGACCCGTCGTACCTGACCTCCACGCTGGCCGACTATGCAGTCCCCTTCCACCCGTCCACCCTGGCCAGCATCCCAACAGACATGCAGAGTGAGTCGGCGTGGGAGGGGCCTCTGTAAGCGCTGTAACCATGTGCCACTGTTAACGATCCGTTCCCTCTCGCAGGTCTGGATTTTGTTTCCTTAATTCAAGGACATCCTCAGGTATGTATTACAAGGCAGGAGTCATAACTAGCTGCCACTTCACCCTCCTCGGCCTGTGCCTCGGGGGATATGATTATTAACATGACTAGGAGTTGCCGCTTTGTTTAAGCTGAAATATTCCCCATTCGATAGCCATGTTTCAGTAAGTAATAACAGAACAGGCTCAAGAGGATATCTAGTCAAGCCAAATAACAGCATGCAACAGCATCGGGTATGCAACAGTTGAGAAACACTGACGGGGGATACGATTGGTGGAGGGGAAGGGAAACCTCCTGATCACTGTCACAATCTTGTCGGTGAAATAGCTTGGCACGATATGTGCGTTCTGGTTCGGTTGTAGAACTGTCGCACCCTGGCCGAGTGATCCACGCACTTCAGAGGGACGTCAGGGGTCCACGTCCACGTGTAAGCATCAGACTCCACAGGCGGTAAACTGAGATTTCTCTAGAATTACAAGACAAACAAAAACAAGCACCAATAGCACAGCCAATGCCGTTAAAAGTAGTATAATGACCCAAAAGCGGCCATTGTGCAGAGCCCTTTAACAGCACCAAACCCAGATCCCAGATCCTTCAGCAGGTGGCTCACATCGTAAACGACAGCATGGCTTCCAGCGCGGAGGATCTGGATCTCGTAGACGTGGCCCACAGAGTCGCTGTGGTTCACCCGCCAGCTCTGCGAGAGGCTCAGCCCGTCGCTGTCAGCCTGCAGAGGACCGATGCTCGCCATCGGAGGCTGCAAAACTGTCACACACAAAGCTCGTAGAGATGCAGGGCCCATTGGAAGGAGGTTTATACTTCAGAGATGTTTTGAGATGTTGCACCAAACACTCACCCGAGCAGCTTCCCCTGTGATCCATAGAACAGATAAGATGCAACCATAGCAGGTAAATAAAGGGTGTTGTGAATCGCTGCTTCCCCTTTAGTGCATAAGGTGAAACCAGAGTGACAGCCGCGCACAGACTGAAAGCCCCACGATTCTAAGGCAATGCGCAGGCTGCCTATATGTAGGGGGGGGGGGGGGGGCGTTGCACAAAAAGAGGAGCATAAATCTCAAACTGATGCTGCTTTAAACGCACAGCAAAATACACAGAAACAGACATTTGGTGCAATAGTTTTTTATGGACAGCACAATATTAATACAGGTCAAATCTGATTACAGAGATTACAACAAAAAGATGATCAACGTTGACGGTGCGCAAAGCAAATTACACACAATAAATTATCATAAAAGAAGATGAACAGATAACACAATTATTTTCCACAAATCACGTACAGTATTTGACAGAAAGATTTTTGGCACTTGAGGGAATGAAATAATAATAATGACAATAATAGGAATATAAGTTCTTCTTCCAAGACACTGTGCATAGGTAGCCTTTCAATAAAACTATAGATATATTTAATATTGATCAAACAAATTATTTAAGATCACATAAGAGGTAACAGCACTGTGGACATCAGGGGAAGGGCTCCATTGGCTTAACACAATAAGTGCTCATGGTAAAAACACTGCTGATAATTCTGGTGCTGTGGGTTCCCATTGTCCGGGGGACGGATGCACCTCTGCCATCAGACAAGTGCAAAGGATGCTGAAAAGAATCAGTGGGCATACAAAAAACATGCGCGTTAAAGCTAGTTTACAAGTTATCGCTCCGCAGAAGGCACAGCGGTTTCAATAGGCAGGAGGAGGACGATTAATGGCCACCACATACGCTGATGAAGGCACACATATCTCCGTGTACTTCCTCGTCTCAAACACGCGAGCCACAGATCAGCCGCAGGCTCTTAGAGGTAAACAATGTTCTCCTCGCATGCCTCCTCCCCGTTCTCTCCTTCCAGAGAGAGGTAGGCGTGGGGGGGGAGGAGGGGTGTGAGAGACGGAGACGTGGAGTAGCCATCCTCATAGAGTCTGTGGCCGGTGACCTCTGACCTCCAGGGACCCGGGGAGCGCCTGTCCAACGGCACGCTGAAGTCTGCCAAGAGGGAGAACAACATGGTGTGTGGGGAGAGCTGATGCCAAGCGTGCAGCACACTCTCTATTTCCCCGTCTCGAACTCAGGTGGCGGCACGGATCTCTGCATGACTGACTCCCAGTGGATGTCCGCTCACCACCTGAAGATCAACCCCGACAAGACCGAACTACTTCTCTTCCCCGGAATAAACTCCCCCGCTCAGGACCTGACAGTTAACTTCGGCGACTCCGTGTTAACCCCCACTTTGACTGCTAGGAACCTCGGGGTGACACTTGACTCCCAACTCTCCCTGACTGCCAACATCGCAGCGACGACACGATCCTCTAGATACACGCTCTACAACATCAGGAGAATGCGAGGCCTTCTCAGTCAGAAGGCGGCGCAGGTACTGATTCAGGCTCTTGTCATCTCCCGCCTTGACTACTGTAACTCTCTCCTGGCAGGTCTCCCTGCTGCCGCCATTCGACCACTGCAGCTCATCCAGAATGCAGCAGCTCGACTGGTCTTCAACCTTCCAAAATTCTCTCACACCACACCACTTCTCCTTTCTCTTCACTGGTTACCAGTGGCTACTGCATCCAGTTCAAAACATTGGTTCTCACATACCATGCTGTGAATGGATCGGGTCCAGTCTACATCCAGGAAATGGTGAAACCCTACATCCCAACCCGTTCACTCCGCTCTGCATCTGCCTGTTCCTTCCTCACTGAGAGATCGTGACTCTTCGCTCTCCTGCTCCCAGATGGTGGAATGAGTTCTCTGATGACATCAGGACTGCAGAGAGCCTCTCATCAAGACACACCTCTTTAAGCCTCTACCTTGACTAAAACACTAAAACCATAGCACTAACAAATTGTAGCACTTAAATTGTACTTATAATGGCATGTTTTGAACCTGCTTATTTGATGAAAATTGTACTTTCTTGTTACTTGTTCTTCTGAGTTTGTATCTCTATGTGGAAATGCACTTATTGTAAGTCGCTTTGGATAAAAGCGTCAGCTAAATGACAAGTAATGTAATGTATTCAAAGTGGGGGGGTGGCGTGAGCACACTTACCGCTGTTGGTCCCTTGCTGCTGGGTGCTGATCCTGCCGCTGAGGGCCCGAGGGAGGTCGTTCCGAGGCCGGGGGCACATGCGACCATCCGGAGGCGGCTTGCTGTGCGCCTGGCTCAGCAGGGTGTTGAGGCTGTTGTACAGGCTGGCGCTCAGGCCCAGGTTAGCGCCGCAGTTCTGTCCTGACACGGCAGAGAGCAGATGCTGCTGCTGGTTGTCGTCAGCGGGGCGGCGGCGGGGGGGATGACTCTGCTGGAGGGATGCGAGCATGGTGGCCTTGTTCTCGTACACAGAAAGGTTGCCGTCCAGGCTGCCCGAGCGGCTGTGGCCGGACACCTGAGACATCAAAACGATACACGTTTGTACGTGGAATTCTTAAGCTTTCGTTCATTCGCGTACCTTGTGCTTCCCTTCCTTCACCTTGTACCCATCCAGCGGTATGGTCACAGGCAGGCTGCTCTGCCGGTGGTGTCTCCAGCGCTGCAGCAGCCTCTGCTGGGCGTCGATCTTCTCCTTCTCCTTCTCCACGCTCCTCTGGCCCTCCCTCAGTCGCTCCAGGCTCTGCTGGTACTCCAGCAGCTGAGCCTCGAGCTCCTCACGCTCGCAGCGCAGCCGCTCGGCCTCTAGGAGGCACCGCTGCTCCCGCTGCTCCAGCACACTCTCCTGCTGGCACTGGGGACATGGTTCAGAGCCATCAGTGCTTTTTATTCATGTAAAGGTTGGTTATGGAGGGTTAAAGGATCAACCCAAATATATAACTTACTTATGTGTTTTCCCTAGTATTGCTGTTGTAAAGCACTGTTGCTTGTTAACCCTTTAAGGAAGGGAGGTAATGTGGGAGGGGGTCATAACTAAACATACATATTATTGCAGACTATCATGATTTTATTTCTATTTTTGTACTTTGTAGTTATTAATCTGCCTCACTTTTATTGCCCTGCCTCAGACGTTACTTAATTTCATGTCCTACAGCTATATGAAAGTGTACAAACCATGAAAATTAGGCTTGAATATGAAAGTTAATTTACATGTGAAAAACAATACAAATGATTAGAAGGTC
Source organism: Pungitius pungitius (assembly GCF_949316345.1). Lineage (NCBI taxonomy): Eukaryota > Metazoa > Chordata > Actinopteri > Perciformes > Gasterosteidae > Pungitius > Pungitius pungitius. The sequence continues at coordinate 6,896,583 of NC_084904.1, forward strand.
CTATATAAATGTTATTCATTCTTACTAAAGTGAGCAGAATAAACTGAGATAGACAAGGCCTCTAAAACTTTACACCTTTATGTATCCCATTCATCAAATTCAAATTGCAAATTGTGATTGTCCTGCTGTGAGAAAAAATTGTTCTTTTTTCCCCACACACAGTAAGAGATTTACTCACAGTAAACCCATCAGAAAGAATACGTTGCATGTTGCATTTTATGAATTTTGTGTTGTATTTGTGTTGCAGATGTTCAGAAAAGAAGCCTGTGAGGTATAAGTACAAGTAAAAATCTCCCAGCTGTGGTAAAAGGGAAAAGGCAGCAACACAAACCATCTGTAAACCCATCTTATCAGGGAGAGTTGTACGCGGATGAATCCCTCTCACTGGTTCTATTAGTTCATTCCTTAGTTAACTCTAGCTCTACCTGCTTGAATTTGGATGTGTTATCTACGAGCAGAGGCAGACGAATTGAGACAAATGAAAGTGTGTCGGCACAAGGCCTACCTGTCGTTTGTCTCTGGCCAGACACTCTTTGTCCCAACGTTGCTGCACCTGTTTGAGCTTCACGTGGAGCTTCTGGACCTCATCCACTTCCTCCTTCTTCCTCTCTAAACCCCTCTTCTCTACTTCCTCTTTCTTCTTATCGACACTCTTCTGCTTATCCTGCTCCTGGATGACAACGGAAACCTCCGGTCGTTATTTCCTAAAAAACTCTCACTGATATGCGTGTGGTAAAGATAATATTATTTGGGTATAGATATCATGTGATTGATACCAGATGGAGCTGAGGTCTTTCTCCCTCCAGGAGGAGGAGCCTCTGGACTTCATAGCAGCTGTCCTGGACGGTCACGGCAGCCTGGCAACACAGAGAGGAGACACGTGATCAGCCTGCAGACACTCACCCTGTCCCCCGTGCATCCGGCGCATTTGACCCTCCTCACCTGCAGACTGTAGAGGAGCTGAGTCAGACTCTGAACGCTCTCTGCCACCTACAGAAAGGCTGTGTTATTACAGGGAGAGTCACAATGCAGGTTTATTTGATCATGGCGGCTGTACCTTCAACAGCGTCCCTTTGGCGTCTCTTCTTCTCAGCTCGACAGCCGGGCTCCACGGCGCGCCGTCCAGCCCCGCCAGCTCGCCGTCTGATCCAGGAGAGGCGGAGCTTATGCTGAGAGTGCTCAGGTAATCCGCTGCGGCAACGAGAAGCAAACGTCACGCCGACGTCCACCTGCATCGGTGAAGACCGAGCGATGCAGAGTGGGAGGAACTTGAATTTAAGCACAAGCGGCCAGAACTCACGCTCCGATGGAGACTCGTGTACGCTGCTCCCCCGGCTGTCGTAGCCGCAGCACTCCGGTCCTCGGGCCGGGGAGCCGTCACTCTTTACGGTAAGGCCATCCCCACTTTGCAGAATGGAGATCAGGTTCTCCGCTGCGGAGGGAGCAAAACCCATGAGAGTGTTCTGCCAAGTTTGATTTTTCCATGCAAACAAGGACAAGAAACCTACAATTTAGCATTCGGTTTAAATAACTATTTAATGTTGTTCCCTAAAGTATTGTTTAATTCAAACAAATAAATGTGCTTCTGAGCTTTGCCAAGCTGCCTCTCATTTGATTAAAAGTCATGTACACTCTATAAAATTGGAGTGAGCTATGAAAGGAATGACACACAAACAACAAACTCAATTTTACATCTGTGTTTGAAGCAAGTGGCAGCTTCTTCAACACACTGTGAGGTTCCTCAAACTATGCTCCTATATGAAATAAGATACACCATGAGACATGGAATGCTTTAGGAATGATACATCAAAACCATGGCATAAACACGTGTTTTAAGTTCACGAAAGCTGATTGTGAAATATCGGCCACCTGAAAAATGTCATATTCAGAGAATGGTTGTACTAAGCTCCATCTTCTTGTGTTTTTGTTTTTACAAAAATATAAAAGAAGGATAGCAACAGCTATGCACAAATGGATGGGTAACGTCACAGTGACGATATCTGCATCTTTAATCCAAGCTATGGTCTGAACTGAATTGCAGTTGGTTTAATAATAAGACAGGCTACTTTACGAGGAGAAGGCCAATGTTTGAAAAAGTCTGCCAATAAGATGCATTCAGGTTAATGTTTTCATGTAGGTTAAAACACTAATCATACATGTTAACCATGATCAGGCTTGTTAACTACGTACAGTAGCCCCTCGTCCCCCTCTCTCACCTTCCCTGAGCGCTGCTGTGAGCAGCGCAGAGACCTGTCGCGGCGTCTCGCCGCGTGGGTCCGTCGGCACCAGCAGGTGGCGCTGTGCACAGGGTTCTGGAGAGCTGAGGGTAAACTGCGTGAGCTCGGCATAGAGCTGTAACTTCTCCTCCAGGCTGTTGCAGATTAGCTGGTCTTGACCCGACAGCGTCTCTGCACACACGGAACACTGCGATCAGGACCTGGGGGGGGTGTTTGGTGGGTCTCCTATGGGACGGTGGACAGGAGAAAGGTTCTCACCTTGGAACTTGGCGATCTTCTGAACTCTGACCTCTGCCACTCGCCTGGACTCCTCTATCTCGGCAGTTCGCTCCTCCTCCTCCTCCTCTTCCTCAGGACAACTGCCGGGCAAATACAGCTTAGGTGACACACTAATCTAAATTAACCAGGCGTGCATACACACAAACACACACACACACATTCATGCAGACTCACTAAGAAGAAACACTGACAGACACTGTGGACACACACCTCTCCACAGCTTGTCGTATGTGTCTCATCCACGCGTTCCTCTCGTCTCGGGTGTTGGTGTGGACTTCATACATCTCCGGCCCCACCGAGGAGGCGGAGATGAGGAACATCCCTCTCTCCTCGTTGGCTACTTCTCGAACAATGAGCTTTTGCAAAGGGATTACGGGCGGCTTCTGGTCCTGAAACAAAATGCAGGTTAAACTGGTGTGATGATTTATAGAAAGGTGAAATATGAGCGGTTTGATTTCAAAGACTTCTTACCACCGCAGCAAACACGAAGCGTTGATCCTTCTCTTGTAGGAAGACTAGAACGTCTGTGAGCAGGAGAGCCAGAGTGTCTGAGAAGGGAAGATAACAGATCCGTGTGGATTGGAGCTCGGTTCAACTCAAAAGATCCTGCGGGCCAGACGGCGTGCAGCACACCTTTCAGCCGTCCCGTGGCGGTCTTCCAGTAGACCAGCCCTTTATACTGCAGAACCCTGTGCTGGCTGTGCAGGTCCTGTTTGCGGAACACCTTGTCGTTCTTTAGCTTGGCGAAACTCTTGTTCTCCAGCCGCACCAGCACTTCCTGGAGTTCCTGAAACCTCTCGTGCCTATTCACCGTCAGGTCCACCGCGGCAATGATGTCACGGATCTGGGCCAGGGCCCTCGACAGGTCATAGTGTTCCTGACTTTCCTCTGTAGGGGAGAAAGACGGATGGCATTCAAGTCATATTTGACCTCGGCAAAAGCACTTTATAAATGTATTTCCAATTAGACGTAACAGGTTTGTAAAGAAACACCGGCCCGCTGCTTATAAAGAAAGGTCTATGGAGACGTATTTTAATTAAGTAGATGATCTCTTTCTTCAGGAAATATGTCACAAAATATAAACATTTTAAGGTTGTCATGAAAATATGTTCAGAAAGATTACTTACCACGAGTGTAATGTAGTATCCTCTCCAGCAGCACCGGGTACTTGGTGATGCGCTGAGTGACCAGCAGGATGAACTCTGGCACCTCTCTCCGCCTCACCAGAGTGTTGTTGCTCTGTTGCTGTGAGCAGAGCGGTTAACACCAAAATGAGCACCTGGTCAAACAAAGACATGCTGTGAAGCACTTAAGAAGTCTGGAAGCAGGAGCCTACTTTGACAAAGTTTTGCAGTTTTTTGTTCTGTTGCTGGAGCTCTTTGAAGACATTGACGGCCTCGGTGTGATGGCTGCAGAACTCTCCGTACACCTGCTTCATCTCCTCGGCGTATTCGTCTGAGAACTAGGCGAGAGGGGCCGTGAGAGGTCGATCGGATACATTATCCGTGCTCAGTTTATGTGCGCGAAGCCGTCCCAACCGACCTGCTCTAGCAGAATGTCTCCAATCTGGTGGATGAGGTAATTGCCGGGGGTGTCGGTGTGGGCGGCGGCCTGTCGGCGCTCCAGCAGCGCTCCGAAGAGGTTCTTGTGAAAGAGAAGCAGGGGGTCCAAGCAGGGGAAGATCCGAGCCACACAGTCCCAGTCGAGCTGCAGCTCTTCCAGCATGCCTCTCCGGAACACCCCCGACATGACCGTCAGGGTCTGGATGTGGTGCAGCTCCGTCTGCATCAGCTCTAAGTGGGAGGGGCCGGGAACAGTGGGCGGAGGGATTACTAAAGGCAAATTGTTGTTCTGTGATTCTTTGGCTCCACCCCCTCAGGTGGGACTTAGTAAACACAGCGCATTAAGCTACATTTAGTCAAATTGTCCCACCGTAAATGACTTCCTGTCGCTTGATGGTGTGCCTGTCGTGCTGCAGGCAGAACTCGGGGCTGACCGCCAGACTCCAGGACTCCACGTCCAGGCCCAGCTCCTCAGCGGACAGGCCGCTCATCAGGGGAGCGTCCACGCCATCTGAGTGGGACAGAAGCCGTGAACCATGTCTTTCTCCTTTTTCCTCTCTTCTTGAAATTTTTTACATCTGCAGCGTGTCCAGAAGTGATGTTGCCCTTTATTGATGGAGGTCTTGTGAGGTATATTTAGATCTTTATGTGAGGCTCTCATGGTTGCTCTCATGGTTGCACTGGAAAGCCACCCAAAATCTTTTAAATCCCTTTCATAAAAATTCATCATTGGGAACATTTTATTTGATGTAAATGTGAACATAGTTTCCTTATATTTTATTCTCTTCCTCTTGCACTATGGTGCCTTGTTGTCCATTGTCTAACAGTCTGATGTTATGCGCCAACCGCCAAGTCAAACTCCTGAAATATTTTGGTAATAAATGTTGATTATTCGAGATGTTTGCTTACTTACTTACTTACTTTTTTTGTCATTTATTCATTAGTTTTGCTAAAGGAATATTTGTTGTGTAGTACAATTCATTTATTTTTTATGACTTATGTGTAACAGCTGGTGTCCATGGTGTAACCTAGGAGGCGACAGGTGGAAGTGTAGGAGAGACAGTGAGAGGATATCCTTTGTACTTTTGTTTTGTTGAATAAATGATGTACAGGGAAGTCCTTTGGCTGCATAAACCACCGTAAAACCACTACTATCTTTATTAGCCCAGTGTTGGCGAATGGCGTGGCAAGCTTCCCTTTTTCTCACCGTGTGTGGCGGTTGGCAGCTCGGTGGATGTTGGCGTCGCCGTGACCGGCGTTCCCTCATCAGCCAGCACGCCGTTAGTCCAAGCCGTGACGGCGCCCTCCCCGCCCGGCGCCGCTGCGTCGCTCAGCCGCCTGCACAGAGACAAAATGTTTTTTCCATCAACATTCATTGCTTATGAATTACCACAGGGGTATAATCCAACTTTTACATGCACACACATAACACAATTTCCTTTTCTTTTGGTGTCCATCTTATGCATCTATTTGTAATTTTGTAAAATATTTTAATAGTATATAGGTGGAGGCTTTAAATAAGCCGAGTTGTTTGCATGGGTGTGAACTATGATCACATCCATTTAGAGCATTTCAGTTCAGTGTTTGTACTAGAATGATGTATCTAGAACCACCTGATGAGGGATGCATTTATACATCCTACCTGCTGTCTATCGAGATGGAGAAGCTTTTGGAGAGAGGGCCGATGGTTTCTCTCTTCTCCCTGGTCGTCGTAGGCAGTGAAGCTGAGGAGCAGAATGTGGACGGAGAGTTGTCTTTCACAGAGTCTGGGGACAACAAGAAGAGGAATTAGTCACACTTTCTCCTTCCGCAGATGAATAATTCAAATGCTAGGTTGAGGTTGTCCCAGAGAGCGGTGACCCGATGTTGTGACGAGGTCCGCGGGGCTCTTTCATTGTTCAGCCGGGCCCCTTGTGACAAGGTGTTGTCGTAATGGATGCTGAGCGTGTTTGACCTCGACATCCTTGCCGGACATCAAACACACTGACGGTTGACACAGCATACGGCAGGAAAATAAAAGCTCCCCTCAGTGCAAGGTAGGCAACTCGAGTTCAGCACACACACACACAATCCAGACAAGAGCCCCCCGCTGAGGCAGATTAAAATGTAACTTTTTTTTACCACGGAAAAAAACAACAAGTACAGGGGAGGGTGGGGAGGGGATTCTCGACAGCAGGGGAAACAAGGGAGGACAGGTAAAAAACTTAATCAAAGACCAAGGGAGGACACACTATGGGAGGAGGGGAGGGGGGCACGCTGTAATATTTGACTCACTGTGTGGGAGAGACATGGTCTTGCTTTTCAGCAGCAACGCATTCCTCTCCTGCGGCTTCTGAGGAGACACCAAACCACGTGAAGCGCTTGTAATCGCAGGGCGACAATTTCACCTGACACCAGAGCCGACTTAACAAACAACAAGGCCGAAGAGCAGCCTCGTCACGCGCGTTGTTACCCGACGCCAGTTTGACGTCTTCAAACACATTCCGCCGCGAGTTCTTTTGTCACCAGTGGTGGAATTTAAGTCTTCCTGTTGTACCCGCTTCCCTTTCAGCCTGTCGCTGATTTATGTTTGGGTTTTTTGGGCCTTTATGAGACTGCACAGGCAAGTGTGTCAGGGAACACGGGGACGGGCAGAGGGAAGGAGCTGCGCTGAGTCTGCAGATCCTGCGTGAACTTATTGGTTTCAGAGTCTAAATAGTGTGAGAGTGGCTGATTTTTAGTTGTGTACTTGAAGGCAGCCAGGTGAGCTTTTCTCTACCAGTGGTCAAGGACGCTCAGGGTGCAGGCGGTTGGTTCGACGCGGTTCCGCTAACATTGACCCAAAGACGCATAGAGAAAGACAAAAACGTATTTCCTTCTTTGGCTCCATGCCAATGGTTCACCCTTTCACTAACGTAGGATTTGATATATTAAAAAAAATTGGCTTGGCAAATGTTTTGGCCGGAACGGGAATGCGCTCTTTTGTTCCGAGGCCCCTTTATTCCAAAATACAGTCATGTAGTAGTCATGTGATTAAAATAGGTTTTCCAGTGATGTTACGCAGTAGAGGCTGAACATTTTCAGTATTCGAACTTTGAGTATAGATCAAACACCAATTGAGCCAGACCCAACTATACCCATTGTGATAGTATCCATATCTATACTTTTTGTTAGTCTTGTAGCACAAAATTAGATAAGCAGATATGTTTTCCTCCCCAGCGACAGAAGACTTTGTGGAGTAAAGCTATAGAATATGGGTGGTGGTGGTCCTTTAATGATCTTAAAAATATACTATACATTGTATTTTCCCCTCTTATTTGAAATGATTGTTGGTTTGACAGGAGAGAAGAAGTGTGTGATGGTCGTGTATACCTTGCCGCATGCTGCCACAGACTCTCGACAGCTTTTGTGCACATTGAGGAAACAGTCTACGGACAAAAACAAATCATCAAATGATTGGTATCAAACCAAATGACCACATTTCTGTCATCTGTGTCCACATAGCTGCCTAGCAGCGACCCCCCCCCCCCCCCCCCCCCCCCCCCCCCCCCATACCTCTTCCGCTCGGAGGAAAACAGTGAGGCGGCACGTGCAAAGAGCTTTTACACAAACCCTAAAACAAGTTGTGCCACCACGGGACATAAACACAGCGACAGTAAGACTCACTGGAGCACTGCAGCAGCTCCTTCCCAGAAACAGGCCTGTCGCAGCCCACACACAGAGCGGCACCAGGGGGGGGCGCCGAGACAAACTGGTGTCCGTTAGCGACTCCCGCCTTCTCCTTCCCCTCCTTTGCCTCTTTCCCCTTCACCTGAAACACAGGTCAACAACATTTCCAGGCACATTCATTGGGCACCGGGTGCAGTGGGAGCACCAGAAGGCACAGGGAGGCCCGGCCGGGTCCCCCTGCTGCTCCAACACACCTGTTGAAGTGGAGCTGGTTGTGGATGAAGGGGCCCCCTGAGTGAGGCCTCGTGTTTACCTTGTGAAAGTCCAATGGGACGACTGCTGTTGTGGTGCTTCATTCTCAGAGGGGGGGGGGGGTCCTCTGTGCGTGTGCGATAGAGCCGTGTTTATTTTCTCATCGGACTCTTGGAGTGCACGTTTTGTCCCGTGACCTTTTGTACTTCTTTGTTCTGCCGCACATACAGGCACGCATGTTCTTGAACACACACACACACACATGTTTGATGAGATCGTACTATGGTATGTGTTTTGGTTCCTCTTGTGTGTGTGTGTGTGTGGTGTGAGGTGGGGGTCTGTGCGTTATGTAACAGGATATTTTCACTGCGTCCCGTTGCTAAGACCGGAGCAGAGGGGAATTTCTTTTTCCTCCCTCACCAAATAAAGGCACCGCACCGCAGACAACAGGCTCCTCAGAGGAGGAATTTGTACTGGGCCTGTGCCGCCCGAGGTGGTAAAGCTTTCTCTGGGGAGGTCCTTCCAGGCTCCTCAAAGTACAGATTTTAAACATGCAGCGATGGGACGTCTTAGCTCACCTTGGTCTTGTTGCGGGTGCTGGACATCCTGCTCTTGAGGAAGCTGAAGGTCCGGCTGACTTTGTACTTCTCCGACTCGACCTTGGAGGGGATTATGTACTTATCCCACTCCTCGTCCTCGATCCTGTTTCAGCATGAACACGTCAGTCAGCGGCCATCACAGTGCTTCTCATACACTAAGAGCTAGATAATCAGGTATATCGGAGTCATGCTGAAATGAATTATTGTCCAGACGGTCTTCCAGGAACACTGGTCCACACACTATGTCTCTCAACAACATGCTTGGCATGCTTGGAAGTCACTATGGACTCTAGGGGATGCTATTTTTAGTCCAACCGTGGCAAGATGCAATTGATAATGTGTCAACTATTAGCAGCAACTTATGCTTCGAACATCAAGCACTCGAGGTGAGGAGACAATAGAAATTAAAGAAGAGGAACATGCACATCAAAGATGCTGTGACCCGCAGTAACAAAATAAAAGAAGATTACATACAACTGCAGAAAAAGAATCCGTGTGGTTAATGGATGAGTTGGGGAATGGGTTGTTTTTTTCTCATGGGGGTGGTTAGAGTGAGTTAAGCCACACATGCATGGCTGCGAGGCCGCTCTGGAGAACACATACTCTTTGAGGAACTCTGTGAGGGTGAGGTGTTGGAGCGATGCACTGCTCTCCTCCTCCGCTGACTGGGCCCGCTTACGGAAACCCAAACGCCTGCTTGGACACGACACACCTCAGACTGGGTTGTAGTGTTTCCGTGGACTCAGAATGTGAATATTAATGTGTGGCATTTAAGATAAGAGTTTACACTACTGGGCTTAATCTAGACAATGTGTGTAGTGTCATATTGAGGTGATGACTACATTTGGATGGATCCTGATATGTTGACATATTAGTTAGTGAGTCTCATAAGGCTGATGTTGTACTGAGATACTGAGATGAAACATTATCATACAATAATGTTATGATGTAATGTAAAGGTAATTGCCTCACATGATCATCTAAAAATGTTCCCTTACAATCAAGCGACATATGGTTATCATGTAAGCGTGCGAAAAATGTATGAGGCGGCCACGTGAAATGAATTAAAAAATGAGGGTGGACTTATGAGATGAAAACAAAAGGAGGCAAAACGTGAAGATGTGCCAGAGGGTGAGATCGTAAAGCCAATGTTAATTCAATGAGCCTGTTAAACACCGATCACCAAAACATATATTAGAGCACGCTACAAATTCAGTATCACACCTAGAAGATGAACTATGGTGTATTCAAGGTATCAAGGGCAGCAGAGTTTGGATGTTTATTATGTGGAGGTTGCAATCATAGTATATTGTGTCTTCAGCCGTCTAAAAGAAACTAGGACACGTGCTTCACACTGTGACCCACGCCACACGTTCTACACTGGAAATACACACCAAAGCCTGCAATTGTTCTGTACTTGGAAAAAAAACTCCTTTTTTACCTCTTTTCTCTGGTGGTCTCAGTCAGGGTGAAGGCCCTCTGCTCTGTAAAGAACAAAAAGTAACAGGGAAAGGCAGATGAGTTTGGTCGAAAAATGTGTGAAATTGAGTCTGGAACCAGCAAAACCCTAAAAACATCACACACAGTTTGGCTCCCAAGAGCCAGATGACACCAAAGATGAAAAACCAGGAGGAAAACAAAAAATAGGCAGTCGCCTCAGGGTAGAAACATCTCCTCCTTCAGAAGGTCCAAAAGACATACATAGAGAGCATTTTGTCCAGCGCCTCTGGAAATACATATATGTATAAAAGAAGAAGCAGTCGTAAAGATCCACATGTGTAATATAATCATTTAAATGAGGGGACTTTGGAACACTGTTTTTTTAAAAGGCATGCTTGTGATTTTCAAGCAATTCTAAATAATCAATCTGTTCCCCCTTAAGACAGCTGTTTTTGCATTGCATATTGCAAAAAACTAAACCCCACCACAAATTAAGGGCTGCACGATGGGGTCTCATGACAAACATCGTTGTTCTGCAAAGAAATGTGTTGAATCAATAGAAACTTCAGACAACCCCCCCCCCCATTCTCCATCTGGTGTACTAAAATCACACTAGGGCACTTTAAATATCCCAGGCACGACTTCCAATTGTGCAACTCTTGCGAATCCCCGGATCGGCTGAATTGAGGCGCGGCAGCATCCAGCTGTTCCTGTGCTCACCAGCGGGGTTGAGACGAGAGATGGTGCATGGAGCAGCACCAGAACGCCGACTCTAAACACTTACATACTTCACAGAGGGACGCTTGATTTACGACACCTGTCTGCCACTGAGACATGTGGCTATTCAGCTGGTTCCCGGGGGAACACACAAGGTCACGGAGAAAAAAAAAAGGGGGGGGGGGGGGGGGGGTCAAAGTTGACTCACCTTCTGCCTGGTCGGTGATGGCGGCGTCCTGATTCAGCAGCGGCGATGGCTTGGCCTTGGGGGAGGAAAAAGAGTAAGAGCGCAGGCGGACCTCGGCTTCCTCCGGGCTCTGTGGAGAGGAAAGGAAGCCCATCAGAAGGAAATGGATCCGGCAGAGCGGAAAGTTCAAATTTGGGAGCAGGAAACTTGACTTTAAGTCCACATTATGTGTTTGCAACGTGTTTTACTTTTACTGTTTTAATGTGCTTGTAGGTGAACTTTAACTGTAAGTTTTGACCCAATGGCAAAGGTTTAATTGATGTATGGATGAGAGAAACCGTATATTGAAGGTGTACCTTGACGGGGGGGGAGTGCAGGCGGTTAAAGTCTGGTGACGTCTCGAGAGAGTCCCTCTCCTCTCTGGGGCTGGATCGCAGGACGGACTGCTTCTTCACGGACGAGCAGGGGTAGGAGTGTCCCAGTATGTCTTCCTCTCCACTATCGCACTCCAGGCTAGGACTACGCACACGCACACACACAAACACACACAAGAGTTGGGAACAAATGGAATCTTTTCATATACACGTTCACATTTGTTGGAATGGAGGACTCACACAAGCATTTTACTAAGATTTGAGATTCAGATTCGATGAATAAGATTTGTGGAATTGATTCTGGTCTTCATCATGCTAGGATTGATGTTTTTAAAAGGCAACAACACTAACAACAACTACTAACCATGACCCCCCCATTGAAAAACACATCACTGAATTAACAAAAACAAAAGTCCCCTAAAAAAAAAAAATCCACTTCCCTGGGGAGCAGTTGTTTTAGTTTATAGTTTGTACAGCTGTTCCTGATGAAGTGGCCCCTGGGTGTACAGGCTAACACTTTGTATCTTTTCTCCTTTTCGTGCTAATGGAGAGGATCCTGCATCTCTAAGGAAACAAGGAGGAATGTCCAACAACCTCAACGCAACAACAGCTCAATTGTGTGCGGGCTTCCTGTCACCTTCTCTGACTCCGCGCTTAAAATGTGAGCAAAATGTGTGACTGACACAAGTTTATAAATTGGTGCTCTCAATTCATTATTACTCCCCCGAACATCTCCATGATCAAAATGCAGCGTGTTTAATCACCCACTTTAAGGTGTAAAAACTGAACCGGGTTGTGAGGTTGTCGTGTTAAAGGTTCTGCGGTTAACGCGGTTAACGTCCCTTTTTGTAAATAGTTAGTTAATGGTAATAGCGTCCTACCTCAGGCCCTGGCTCGCCTCGGTCAAGCTGCATCCTCTGCGGTTCAAAGCAGGAGAAACTGGCAGGCTGGGCTGCGTCTGACGCCTCTGCCCTCCCTCAAACAAGCGGAAGGCGGACGCCAGGGGGGAGGAAGGAAAAGACGGGGAGGACATGAGGGTAGCGGGGGGAGACGTGCGAGGGGAAGGCTCCTTCTCTGGGACTCGGATCCCCTTCTCGCCGCCGCGGGGTGAGGACGGGTGGCGGTTCTGGGAATGGTTCCCCGAGGCCGGGGGAGTCGTGGAGAAGGAGCCCCAGCATGGGCGGCCAAGTCGGGGCGCAGGGCTCACCTCCTCCTCCTCCTCATCCTCCTCCTCCGGAGGCCGGTATTTAATATCTGCGTCATCCACCTGGAACATGCGCAGGGGCTGTTCATGACTAAATGTTGTAAACGATATAACCTACTCAGAGAAAAACACTAACGGCTGGCGTCTCACCTGGTCCACCAGCATGGCGTTGGCGTACACTCGGCCTTTGCCGTGGATCATCGCTGAGAGTCGTACAGCAGCAGCCAGCGTTGGGGACGGGGCCTGGCTCTCCCTTGTGGACTGCGTTTGTCCTTCATAAAAGGGAGGGAGCCCCACACAAAGAGAAAGAGAGAGAGAGAGAGAGAGAGATTTTTCAACATTATATTTGGTTTCCACAGCAACATCAAATAACACCTAACAAACACCGGAAGTGACATTGACGTCCCGGGCGGTTGTACAACATTGTTCAAGAGTCCCTTATGATTGTTTGTCTGAACGGGACAAACACGCGCTCGTAAAGGAGCCTGCATGGAGCAGCGGGCGAGGCGTCTGTGCTTCCCCGCCTTGCCTCTGATGAGCCGGCTGAGTGGAAACTCTCAGAGAGCACACAGTGGCATTGAGAGGGAACCCCTTCCAGCACAGTAGAGTCCCTGTGAGCATCGGTCTGGTGCCGCTGTTAAACACACACACACACACACACACACACACACACACACACACACACACACACACACACACACACACACACACACACACACACACACACACACACACACACACACACACACACACACACACACACACACACACACACACACACAGTGGCAGGCTGTTCTGTACTAAACACAACTTCTCCAGGATATAAAAACCAGCTGCGGTCCGGGCACAAACACAGAGGCAACGCGCTACGAGCCACTACAACAACCTTTGATGGGACGGTCACGAAGAAACATTACTTCACCACATAAACAGTGAGACAATTTGTGGACGGGTCAAAATAAACACACAAATCCATTGAAATGGTGGACACACTATACGTGCACACAGATGAAACACTGCCCGTCTGTGGACTGTATACATAGTCTGTATAAAATATGCACTTTGCCTCTGTGACCTCCAACACAGGTTTACCTATAGGCAAGAGGGAGGCTCTGCTATTCCTCATCTCAGCAATGACGACACAGCCTAAGATATAGAGACCATTGTTTTTGTTAAAATGATATGAAAATGTTCAGACGAATGAAGCCAATGTGAAAGTGCCTTAAACGGCCGTTGAAAACTACTTGCTGGCTTCAGGGTGGCAGCCCACAAACCAACAGGTGATGTCACAGTGTGTGATTTCATACATCATGACTGACATGTTTCCATAGTCAGCTTCAAGTGGCCTTTTGATGAATTTCACATTGGCTTCATAGCGAGCACTGTGAAGAGCAAGTAGGTACTACTACACGCTATCAGCCAAATTCAACACTTATTACACATTGAATAAGATGTAAAGGTTCAACTGATTATGAGCTTCAAAGTGGGAGTGGAACAACAAGTAAAAACGATGGTTTGGTATTCCGGGGTCACAAATGCAAAGCTAGCAACAACAAAAAATAATAATAATAATTTTGTTTTTATAGCACTTTTCTTGGTACCCAAAGACGCATTACAATTTAAATCAAAATAAGGGAAAACGTGCAGATGAGGGAGACAGAAAACACTAAAATATGACAACAATAATCAAGCTCTGGCTGTTGATGGAGATGACAAGGGGTGAAGGGTAAAGAACAACGGAATACTTTCCTTCCTGGTTGGTCATGAACAGCAGACAGAAAATGACATCACTAAATTACAAGCGAATTGATGCGGTGCAAACCCGGGAACAACAACAACTTTTAACCGCGTTAGCAACTGGTACGCAGCGCTCATCACACAAACCAGAAGAGGCCGCCTCGTTAGCTCCGTGGAAGTGTTATGTTCCCAGCGACAGCTTCACCTCACTCTTGCCAAGCCGGGGCCTGAAACAACGTCACGGTGCAGAAACATGTCTTTGGCACTGTTCTCCCCCTAAACTCATCGAGCAGATATTAAACTGATGGCAAAGCCGCGGTTTCCCAGCGCCGCAAAACAGGAGGCCATCGTAGCAGAGAGTAAATTAGAGCAACAATTGGCTGCGCTTCCTGCCAAAAAGGAGTCAAGCAGACATTGATGAGGACACCAGATGAGTGCGGCTGCATCCGCGAATAATGCAAAGACCCAAGTCAAACCACCCCACGTCCATCCTGGAGTCATGGAATATCTGGAGAGCCTCAATATACCATAAGTAGTTGTTGAAAATACCATGCTGTACATGAGCTGTACGACAGGCCACTGGGACGAGGGCAGTTTATGGACCCAGGTCAAACCGCTTTTTGAAAGCAGACACTCGAAAGGAACCTGACGGCCTAATAGCCAGGCTTCTGGGTTCGGGTCCAAAGCCACAGCTGGCTGCCCCGGAGGTCCCGATCGCTCACGCACCTCTCTGACATCGCCTCAGTGAACATTGCTGTCCATCCCTGTTTAACATTAGTTAACTGGAGGGAATAACAAAGGAGCGAGGAGTTCGTCTTTCTAACAGGTTAGAAAAATCAATCTTTCTCGCAGGGGAGGCCGTCCTAACAGCTGGGTTGCCATTTTCAGAGGGGGTTCTGAGGAATGCGGGGCAGCGTGTGGGGCTGAGCATTGGACCAGCATGTCCATGAGCGATTGAGCCGACCCTATACAGTAGCTCGGAGAGGGAAAGGAGAGAGACCCCAGACAAAGGCAGCAGTCAGGGGCCAGGTTTCCAGACCAGGGCAGTTAAACACAGAGTGACCCTTCAACCCCGCGTACACCCCGCGGGAGAGGGAGATCCAAGGAGGCAGGATGGAGCGTGGGGGAGGCGAGGCTGTCACAAGGGCTCCTTTCTCAGGCCGCTAGTGTGCTAAAAACAGCAAAAGTCAAAGTTTAAGATATTGGCTTGTTTATTGTGAGTACAAAGGGGGTTATTATACTTTTGATGATGTAAGTCCCCTTTTTAAGCACCGCACCAAACTACTGTCACCCCAGAGAGAGCTGGAATTGAAATTGAAATTGGGAGCAGAGTGTAAAGGAACCAAAACAACAAGCTATTAACCTTGAAGCAGGGGAGAGCTCATTATTTTTGGATGGAGGGCCGGTAGGAATCACTAAAACAACTGTCCACCAGAGTCCACAAACCCAGTCTTTGAGCCGTGACACCTGCGGTCCCACAAGCACCACACAGCGCGCTCCCCGTCACGTTTACGCTTCAGGGCTTCACCTTCAGGTGATGGATCCCCGGAGAGGTCAACTCAAACGGAAATAAATAAACCTGTGGCTTCCCGACACCTAAAATCACATTTGGAATTGGCCCGTGCATCGCTGCGTCCGAGCTGTTCCACCTCTCACCCAGTTTAGAATATGTTCGGAAAGGTTTATAGCGCTATGTTTTGCCCTCCTGGACAGCACAGAAAGCAGCTTGTAAAAGCTGCAGATCAGATGCGGTACTTTGTACAATCTGGTGGAGGTTCCAGGTTAAACGAGGCTGCCGGAGTCGGGCCATGACACGCACCCATGGCAGCAACTTGGTCTCCCCTTCTTCCCAACAGTCCCTTGAACGAAAGCAATGAGCTGTTATAATCATTCCCATTTACTCCGGCCATATTTGAATGATCCACCTCAGCAGCATGTGTGAGCGGACTTGGATGCAGATTCTAAGGGAGGAGACCTCACCTCCGCTGGCAATCAACAGCAGGGATTAAGCCTCCACTCTTACTCTATACAGCAATCCCCCGAGGCCATGGCTCCTTGCACGGGTCCATTTGACACACACACACACACACACACACACACTGCAGTGAGGGTCGTGGACCCTTAAGGGCCCCGGAAAGCGCTCAATCGGCTTCGAGAGGACGTCTGACATTCCCCAACATACTGTCACATATCAGGTTACATCACTGGCAGACTCCAGACTGGGGCCCAGGCCCGTGAGCGCCGATGTGTAATGGGAACAGTCTAATTTTAGCGGTATTGTTCTCCATGCCATCTGTAACATGATGCTTGGAGAAAAGGGGCAACTGAACAGACATGAAACCACGCAGGTCTGCCCAAGATGTCAGTGACACTTTGCCCGCTCTTCAACCTGAGCTGAGCGTTATTTGACCATCTGGAGGTGAAACGGCGACTGATGATGACTGTCAGCGAGTCGGGAAGAAAAAAACGCCACGGTTACCTTTTTTGCCCGTCTTCTTGCGCATCCTCATCTTGGGAAAGGAGGGCCAGGAGTAGTTGAAAGGAGAGTCCGAGTCAGAATCCATGATTTAGAAGAAGTGTGCAGCAACTCAGTCTTGATCCATTTCCCAGCGGCTCCACGGAGCTGCGCTCGCTCTACTTTCTCCGGAGCCCCGCTGTAGACACTCTGACACTTCACGAGTGAGCCAGCATGTTCCCCTCTGTCTGCCTCGCTCCCCCCCCAGAATCCTCCCCTTCCCCCTCGACAACTCTGCCCCGACTGTACGACGGAGCCGAGGGAGCTCTCTCTGTCTGCCCCTTTCTTTACTGACTGGTCCCCTCAAATGGGCGCCGGACCGTTAGGGTCTCTCTTCCACACAACACACAGAGGGGGGAGGAGGGAGATCAACACACGCTGACAGGAGAAGTGGGGGGGGGGGGAGGAGTGTATTGACTGCCGGAAAGAGTGACCGAATGAGGGAGAGAAACAGAGAGACCAAGTCAAACATGGGAGTGACTTCACGGTCCGCGGCGAAGACACACACGGGGGGCAGACAGCGCATCGGAGCGGGGGGGGAATCATTAACCCCGGCCAGGTTGTGATATGCCGAGCCGCACACTGCACACACTGGGCCAATGGTGGTCCTTCAGAGCAGCTCTCTGTCCATGTAAAAGCCAAAGCTCAGGGGGGAAAGGGGACGCGTGATGGTGGTAGTTGTTGGGAGGTGAATACGGGCCGGGGGGGGGGGGGGGGGGGGCAGTGTGCCAGGTCAGCAGTCTCACCATGGAGACAGCTCTTCTTCCCCACCTCTCCCTAGCAGGAGTGCCGTGCTCCATTTGCAGCAGCAGCAGCAGTCAGTGTGCAGCTAAAGGTAGTAAAGGTGACAGGATTTTAAGAGACAAACCACACAATGGCAGTGTGGAGAGACGCCAAACGTGGCTTTTTATAAACACACATAAATGATGGAATGTGGTTTAAGGAAAAGGAAGCGAGAGGAATAAGGGATGAGAAGGGTTTTGTAGGCAGAGTTTATGGGTGAAGGCGGTGGGGGTAGTAGGTACACTGAGACTATAGAAAGTAGTTGCTGTGTGAGGGGGTGTGTGTGTGTGCATGGGGAGGGGGTGTTGGCGCTGTACTGGTGAGCATTAATGCTGCCTTTGTGGGTGTCTGTGTGAGGCTTTAATCCCTTTTTTCCGTTCCCCCATTAGATCCCTGGGCCTGGGGTCGGAGCCTCTTGTTAGCGTTCCTGGCGTTGTGCTCCCTGTCTGTTGTCACGCGGCCAAACTATCCATATCATAAACTCCTTTCTCTCCACTCACACACACAGACCTCCACTACCCCGTTCCACGGGACCTCTGCAAGCTACTGGAAAACTGCATTCAGCAATGCCCTGGCAACCCCCATTCAGCCTACTTTTTTTTTTCATTTTTTACTTCCACATCCCCCGTTGCCAAAGCACCCTTCCCCGCTCGCTCTCCCTCTTACTACACACAGGTGGACACAAACACCAACCTCCATGCTTGCTGTCCTCCGTGGAGAGCAGAGGGGGGACATGAGTATGGGGGTAGGTGTGTGTTTTTGTCTTTGGGTGTGGTATTTTCAAATTAGGAAGGACAAATGGAAGAACTTTTATTTTACTCTTAAAAGGGCTTGAACTATCACACTAACATTGAAAAGCTGCTGCAACCTGCTGTGCCTCTAATGTATTTAATCACGGTCATGCCTTATGATTTGGAGAGGGGAAAGAGCTGACATTGAGATGATGTGGGGGGGGGGGGGTCGACATGACAGCTACGCTTGAAATTCCTCATCCCTTGCTGAAGCTGTGGCTACAGAAGCCCCGTCTATCCGATGACGCATTAGCTCTGTGATAATAACAGGAACTGGAATCGCACGACATGCTTTCACTTCTTTGTTTAAAAAATTAAATAAATAGACACCTGCCGGTCACTCGTTAGGCCCGACAGCTTGGGAATGTCTAATGAGGAGTTGAAATTCCTCAGAGGTTCAAAATAAGCATTGTAATCCCAGAAGAATAACATGTATAAAGCCTTAATCATCCTGAGTCAGGGCACTGAGGGGAAACAGGATTCAAGTTACCACTATCATTTGTCCGAGCCACAAAAAGTGTTTGAAGGCGACCAGTCGGGCTGAGAGGCAAGCGAGCTTCAAAGGCCAGAAAATTCAAAAATGTCTCAACCAGCCAACACACACACACACAGTCCAAAATGGCTAAACCGTACATCATGGAAAACGACACCAGCCGCAGGAAGTTCAGATTGCAGACGTCCAGAGCCAAGTGTATAAAAGCCTGAAGCTTCTCGCTTGTGACCGCAGCATTCTTACGCCGAGGCCTCGGTCTGCGGCGATACAAGCCCATTATTAGACCGCAGGATGTTCCCGCTCTCCAGCCTTCCCCGGATCACAGAGAGGCCACCTTCGGCCGCGGAGTCGGGAGTCATTCGTGTCACGGCCGCCAAGAACAGGATGAGTCAGGACCGCACTCTGCATTACCAGGATTTCTGGTACAACCACTGTGAACACATTCTACAGAGTGGGGATAAGCTGACATGTGACCTTGTGGTTTGCAGGGACAGCAGAGACTCAGATTCCAGGTTCTGTTCAGGAAGGATAACCCTTCATGTAGTAATAACTAGAAGCAACTTGTGACTCGAAGGCACTAAAAACAACATTGATTGGTTTCAGTGAGCGTACACACATGATCTACTGTACACCGCATTACAACTCGATCGAAAATCTAACAACAGGCTTCTGAGAACGTGACCTGGCTCCCGTTTAAAGAGGCATATCTTTACCGGAGTCACACAGCGATGGGGCGTCCTCATCCTCGTCCTCTTCGTTTAAGCAAAACATCAGCGGCTCCTCGTGGTCCTGAGGAAACAGAGGATGGTTTAACAATAACAGCGTGCACATTTCCACAGCTAGACATGGCTGCAAAAAAACTAGAATGGACCAAAGTGTGTGGCAAGTGCCTAGGTGTGACAGGGCAAGGTGGCCATCTGTATCGCATAAAGCAGGTCCTATTGGGCGACTATGATCATGTGCACAGGCCTCTAAAAACACACTTGACCGCTCACATAGAGGGTCATGTCAGCACGAGGTGCAAACTCCAACACCTTAACAATGAGCGTAGAACAATGTGAAGCATTGAGGGGCCACTGGCTGATGCAGATGCTCACAGGAGTGAATGGAGCCTTGAGAGTTTTTAGAGCTGTAAATTAGATGCCAAGAGTGATCCATCTTTGCTAAATAGTTCAAAGTGCACACACTTGATGTGGAGCATTTTTGGAAAGAGAGATCATACTGAGATGAGAAGTATAAGAAAACTATATTCTGCTCTCTTTTATGAAAGAAAACTCCATTACTGTCCTTGTCTGAAATACTCACAGTTTCCTCGAGAGCTGCTCTGTGGATATCAGAATACGCTGCTGAAAGAAAGAAACAATTATCTGTTGTTTACTATGTGGTTTAGATGTCTGATGACACTTAACTACCACATGCATTCCAGATCAAAGGACAAACAAGGTAGGACAGAGTGTTTGGGTGGTGAGATACGAAGCCTGTGGGTCCCATCAAAATATATAAGGCTATAAATGAGGGAGAGGGAAGTGGCAGCGCCCCATAAAGGACGTACAGGCGGGGGGGGGGGAGGGACTATCTGCTGATGGCTATTTTATATATTGTTTTGATTAATCATCTGTAATATGTTAGATATTTGTAGCTACATAAAAAGGCCAAACACAAACATATTTATCAACCGTTAGCTTGCTTACGATCACAGAACATTTCACTGAATTGTTCAAATTTACACCTATGATCTTGGATACTCAAGAATCTTTTTTTTCTCTTTTCTCTACCTCCTTGATTTTAGACTTGCGATACCTCACATCCCCACAGGAGAGCAGTCAATGTACAAAGTATCAAGCTGCAAGACCCCCAAAAAGCAGACAATGGCAACAAAAGTATTTGTTTAGTTCTACCAGCCTGTCAAACACACACCGTTGTCTCTGGCATTCTCCACCGGCCCTTCCTTCCCTGAGACGCGCTCCCTCCTTAGAGCTTTGATCTTTGGGAGGAAAGAAGATGTTTAAGTGAGTAGATGCTGTGTATAATGCACTAATTGGCTGGCCTTATTTTGATATTCATCCCTGTTTTTTATATTTATTTTGATTCACCTTGTTGTTTTTTGTTGTTGTCACTGATTGGCGGAGGGCTACCAGACGAAATTCTATTTTATCAGATCATAATTGACTGGATCTGTGTAAAACTACAGTACTTGGTCACCAGCCCGAATAAACGCAAAGTCACCTCTCTGAGGAAGTCCTGGTCCCTGAGCCGCTCCCTGAGAAGCAGGATGTCGGCGTGCCGACTCTCCTCCGAGCTCCACCGAAGGTTCTGGCGCACAGTCAGAGTCAGGTTGCCCGAATCGTGGCAGAACCTCAGCAAGCGGGACCGGTCTGCCCACACCTGAGACAGACCTGCTGGAGGTGTTGCCAGAGGGTTGGGCGGGCTGCATCACAATGGGTGGGTTAGTTTTAAAAAAAAAACATTAGAAAGGGATATTCTGAAGAAGCATAAAAAATGTGTATAAGGACACTTATATATGTAAACAATGGTCTAACAGCACTGCCAGTTGAGGGTCTTGCAAATAGGCCATTTAAGGTTAAGATGTATTGACCCACATTCTGCCTGATTGGGCACAGCACATTCCTGAGTTCGACAGCTGGTACAAACATCAAATGTACTTCAAAACTAGTTTGTTTACAGTATTCCAAAATAAAGCAATGTGAGGAGTTTGCATGTTCCCTCAGCTCTAATTGAGTGACGACATGTCTCGTGTGTACAGTGTCAGCTGGGAGGGGCTCTGCCACCCTCTACGCAGCAAAAGCAAGTACAAGCGGAGGCAGCAACACCGGGAGTCTGAACCTTACTGTGCGAGCAGCTCCAGGATCTCCGTGTTAGCCGCCGTCTGTGCCAGCTGCAGCGGCGTGACTCCCTCTTGGTTTGGCAGACTAACCGCCATCAGACCCCCCGGCTGACACAGCAGCAGCTCTGCCAGCTGAAACAGACCCCACCGCACGGCCAGGTGGAGGGGCGACTCCCTGGGGGTTCGCTCTGGAGACGGAGGGGAACAATTTAACAACCTCGAAAATTGCAGCGGTGAGAAGAGAAAAACAGAAAAGGTATGCAGCGGCATCAAAGACAGCTGCTGGATGAAAGGGGGAGGGGAAAGGTTCGGTAAGACCAGAGCCAGTGGGTGAAACGTGAGATAGTGAGGAGAAAACCAACACTGCAAGAATGTCGCCTTGATAACACCTCCCTGTGATCATTAACCTCCACTTCAATGATTGATTTCCTCTGTTCCACTAACCCACTTTTGAGGCAATCAAAGCTTTGCAACAGAGTGGTGACAGCTTATTCCTCTGCTTGACAGCGGTCCAAAAAGGATCTGTATCCAGCTATTCGGCCATATCCAATCAGCTACATTCAAGAGACTGGGAAACAAAAGTAATTGTGTGGTAAAGTAATTTTAAATGCAGGATTAATCCACCATTATCTTCATGTAGTATCAATCTGATTATTGTTGTTATAATAAAAGAGAAAACGAAAGACAGAAAGTCTGTACATTTCAACTTGGTCAAGGCAAAATAGCCAGATGCTTTTAGCAGCAACGCAGACTTTAACCACAATGAGACCCAGCCTACAACAATTGTTTGCAGTCTAATGTCTTTCAGAGGAACAAAGAGGCCAGACGGATGCTGCCCACATTGATTGTGCATCAGTCACCAACGCCGCACAAAATGGAGCTAGAGTCCACCAGCAAAGAGGGACTGTGTTCCTACCGTCTGCCCTGACTGGAGCACTTTGAATGGGATTTAACTGAGCAACACCACAGAGTGAAACCCAAACAACAGCTGGCTTTGACACGGATTAAAAACATTCATAACAGTGGTTGTTTGACCGACAGGGGCTTTTTCACTGCAAAGTGTTGGTTTCTATATCATATAATAAGGACATTTTACACATTGGGGTTGATGTGGGCTCCTTCAAATATTAACAAAACTAAGATTATATCGATGTACATTACATGTTATTTAGCTGACGCTTTTATCCAAAGCGACTTACAATAAGTGCATTTCCACCATAGATACAAACTCAGAAGAGCAAGTAACAAGAATGTACGATTTTCATCAAATAAGCAGGTTCAAAACATGTTATAGAAAAGTGCCATTATAAGTACAATTTAAGTGCCACGATTTGTTAGTGCTACAGTTTGTTAGTGTTTTAGTCAAGGAATAGTCTAAATAGGTGTGTCTTGAGTGGTAGGCGGAAGATGTAAAGCAGGGATGTCAAACTCATTTCAGGTTCGGGCAGATACTGCCGACTTCGAGCGAACGCCCGCCACTGATGATCGGCGCGAACGGCTGACGGAGGGAGCGCTGACGGCGGGACGTACGCACTCCGGTGGCGGACCGCACTGGACGGGCAGCCGGCCACCGGCAGCGGGCCGCGACTTCGACATGGACAGTTCAATATAATTACATCTATGGTTTAAATACACGTATTCTGCCACATACTGGTGGGGATGTGAACATGCTTACTCTGCGTCTCCTTAGACTGTCTCTGCTCTGCTCACTGAAGCAAAACAATACCTGGACAATAAATATCAGAGCCAAGAGCAGCGAGTGTAGTCAACTACTGCTGCTAACACATCCCGTCGGACCCGCATTATTTATTTATATCCTTTAATGAACTTTTCTGCTCATGTTACCCTGGTAATCGCTGTCATTGCAGACGGTTGCGTCCATTCTTACTGTGAAAATCTACGTACTTCCGGTTTAGCTGCTACGCTTCGTATTTTCATTTTATGGGAAAACCCACAAAAATAATTAACCGAGTAAAAAGTTGTTGGTATGGTTTTTACGGTAAAAGGGACGATGATAAGGTACATGGACCTGCCTCCCACCTGTCTTGAAAACTCCTGTTTTCAAATTCCACCTTTCGTTTACCCATTTTTTGGAGAGAGGGATGGCTGAAAGTTGACACAAGTGGTATGTAATACAGACTGTGAGGCGCGCTTTCGCGTTCCCGCGAATGCGCGACGACACATGGAGAGTGCATTGTGGGATTTGTAGTATTATGGTGATGCGCGATATACCGGTGGGCCAGC
Source organism: Pungitius pungitius (assembly GCF_949316345.1). NCBI lineage: Eukaryota > Metazoa > Chordata > Actinopteri > Perciformes > Gasterosteidae > Pungitius > Pungitius pungitius. The sequence goes on from NC_084904.1 coordinate 6,920,490, forward strand.
TCTAATAGTAATAGATTTGATCATGCGGGCCAAAGATAATTCATTCACAGGCCGGATGTGGCCCGCGGTCCTTGAGTTTGACACATGTGATGTAAAGGCTCTCTGTGGTCCTGATGTCATCAGAGAGCTCATTCCACCATCTGGGAGCCAGGACAGCGAAGAGTCGCGATCTCGCCGAGTGCTTTTCTCTCAGAGAGGGAAGAACAAGCAGCTTAGCAGATACTGCGGAGTGAACGGGTTAGGATGTAGGGTTTCACCTTGTCCTGGATGTAGACTGGACCCGATCCATTCACAGCATGGTATGTGAGAACCAATGTTTTGAACTGGATGCAGGCAGCCAGACAATGGCAACAAAGTTGGGAGATGGGAGTCAAGTGTCACCCTGAGGTTCCTAGCAGTCAGAGTGGGGGTTAACACAGAGTTGCCAAAGTTAACAGTCAGGTCCTGGGTGGGAGAGTCTTTTCCGGGGAAGAGAAGTAGTTCGGTAGAGCGGACTTCCACTGAGACAAGTCAATCAGCTCGGCAGAGATCCGTGCCGCCACCTGAGTGTCCAAGTGAGGGAAGAAGAGAATTAGTTGGGTGTTCTCGGCATAGCGGTGGTAGGAGAAACCATGCGAGCGAATGACGGAGCCGAGAGAGTTGCTGTAGATAGAGAAGAGGAGGAGACCCAGGACGGAGCCCTGAGGAACTCCAGTAGTAAGAGGACAAGGTTCCGACACAGATCCTCTCCAAGTTACCCGGTAGGTGCGGCCATCAAGGTAGGATGAGAGAATTGAGAGAGCAGAACCTGTGAAACCAAGTTCCTGAAGGGAGGAGATAAGGATCTGGTGGTTTACTGTGTCAAATGCTGCAGAAAGGTCCAGAAGGATGAGGACGGAGGAGAGAGAGGCGGCTCTAGCAGCGTGGAGTTGCTCTGAGACCGCAGGAAGAGCGGCCTCTGTGGAATGGCCCGTCTTGAAGTTTGACTGGTGGGGGTCAAGGAGGTTGTTACGATGGAGATAGGAGGAGAGTTGGTTAAAGATAGCACGTTCAATAGTTTTGGACAGAAAGGGAAGAAGAGATACCGGTCTGTAGTTGTTTTCTTCAGAAGGGTTGAGGGTGGGTTTCTTCAAGAGTGGGTTAACTCTTGCCTCCTATCCATAAGGACGAGAGATAATAACTAGAAAATGCATTTCCTGCTGTAAATGCGTTGGAATGCATAAAGCTGAAATTCATTTCAGAAAGTTGCTTAAAGTACAGAAATAAAAAAAGCTGAATTGCTGAAAATACAGAAATGAGAAAAGGTGAAATGAACTTGAAAGAATTGCAAAAAAACAGAAATGGGAGAAGCTTCTATGAATTTGAAAAAATACAGAAATAATAAAAGCTTAAATTGCTTCTAAACATTGCTGAAAGAATATAAATAGGAAAAGCTGAAATTAATTTTAATGAATTGCAAAAGATACAGAAATGGGAGAAGCTGATAAAAATTGTAGGAAATTGTGGTAGTAGCAGTAGAATAAGTAAGTACTAGTTGTACTAGTATTTGAAAGAGCAGTTCGTATTTTAACAAAACAGCTTCATTCTGTGCTTTATGGTTGAGGAACAGATAATCGTTAAGGCTTTTATTTTGGAATGATGGAATAGGGTGAGGGGTGGTTGGGAGACAGAATGTTAGACTAAATGGACTATGTAAAATGGATTTGTACAGCGCTTTTCTAGTCTTCTGACCACTCAAAGCGCATTAACACTGTCACAGCGTGCGGGTACGAGGGCAAGGAGGGAGGAAACAATCAGACACGGCAGACAATCACAGGGGAAAACAGGACAAGGCAGGAAGTAAAGTTACCCCAGGGAAACAAGAGACATGAAACTACAAAATAAAAGGAAAGGATAGATGTCTGTTGACAGAAAGCATAGCCATGTCATGTGACTTTACTAATCAGCGGTTATGCTTTAGCTGTGTCAGACAGAGTGCAGCGCGTGAGCGAGTAACCGTGACAACGGAGCAGCTGCGGTCACTAACGAGCTCAGAGGGGCAGAGAGAGACAGTGATTAACACAGAATCCACACCTCAATCAAAATGTCCCCTGGAGCAAAACTATACGGGTTAGACAAAAAATAATGAGATTTTGAGAGACACAAGACTCTAACGAACGCATCAGTGTAGTTTACATGTCTTTCTGTGTTCAAATAGCAGTTTACAAAACATGTACCTTCTGGGTTTTTTTTAAAATATGTTTAGATTTGTATTGGAGCCTATGGGGCTTGACACAGACTTTGTCTCACTCCTCCTTAAACAAAAAGTAGATAACAGTGGGATTCCATACCCATATCAGTCCGACCAGCACATGCGCGGCATCGTCTTGATCCAAAAATGAAGCCTGAAAAGTCTGTAAGGGCAAAAGTGCAATTTATTTTTTGGAACATTCCAAAGCTGCCCTCTAGCTCTCTACATAGAAACTGAAAAAGTTGAAAGTTGAAGACGTTTAAGAGGATTTGAAAACCATGTTAAAAAAAGTTTGATTTTAATTAATATAAATTAAATTATAACAGCTAGAAAGCTGAACATTTTAATATTTGAACGATTTAAATAGCTGAAAGTGTGAAAGAGTTGAAACAAGCCACTGAAGAAATTGAATAAAGATTTGAAGAACAATACTTGGAATGCTGCATACCAACAATAATTTTTCCAACACACTGTAGAGCTATCTATGCGATTCATACGTTTGTATTCATATAGGTTACTTTATTGTAGAGGAAAGATTCTCCGACCCAGGGCCTGACTCAGTGTTAACCCCCACTTTGACTGCTAGGAACCTCGGGGTGACACTTGACTCCCAACTCTCCCTGACAGCCAACATCACAGCGACAACACGATCCTGTAGATACACGCTATACAACATCAGGAGAATACGAGCCCTTCTCACTCAGAAGGCGGCGCAGGAACTGATTCAAGCTCTTGTCATCTCCCGCGTTGACTACTGTAACTCTCTCCTGGCAGGTCTCCCTGCTGCCGCCATTCGACCACTGCAGCTCATCCAGAATTCAGAAGCTCGACTGGTCTTTAACCTTCCGAAATTCTCCCACACTTCCCCACTCCTCCGCTCTCTTCACTGGCCACCAGTTTAAAACATTGGTACTCACGTACCATGTTGTGAATGGATCGGGTCCAGTCTACATCCAGGACATGGTCATGCTTGTTCCTCCCTCACTGAGAGAAAAACACTGGCCAAGATCACGACTCTTTGCTGTTGTGGCTCCCAAATGGTGGAATGAGCTCTCTGATGACATCAGGACTGCAGTGGGCCTTCACATCTTCCGCCACAAACTAAAGACACACCTCTTTAGACTATACCTCGACTAAAAAGACCAACAAAATGCAGCACTTAAATTGTACTTATAATGGCTTATTTGATGAAAATGTACTTTCCTGTTTGTATCCTTATGGTTAAAAAGCGTCAGCTAAATGACATGTAATGTAATGTAGTAGCAGTTTTCAAACACTTGGCTGGAGGACAATAGTCAGCCTCAGAGCACCACCTAGTGGGCTACAGAGGTGCTGCAACAGGGATCAATTATATTTTTATGTTATGTTATGTTGGTCCTTTCAAGGCCGGGTAATGTCGCATTTACACATAACTAAATAAAGTTGAATGTCAAGGTCAAAGCTACAAAGGGGTTTGTGAGGAAATTAGCCTAATACATTGAATATGGATTCATAGTGGTAGGAACCATGACGGCTGAGGGAACAGTGGCATAACACATGTATGTCCTTCTTTTTACATGTTCATTGTCTCATTTATTTGAATTCATTTGCATTTCTTCAGCTTTCTTATTTTTAAATCCGAGCAGGGTCTTAAGTTAAAAACAGTAAAGAATTGCAGTTTAAGACTTTTCTTGAGATCTGAAAGGCTTTGGTTATTAAAATTAAGATTCTGTCTTGATCCAAGAAAACTCTGCCACAGGGTGCAGGCCTTTTTGAGCTATAAAGAGAAAGCTCAGTAACGCTTGCCAGCTGTAATAAATACTTTAATGCTTAATTTTTCATAGCTGCACTCAAGAGGGACATTATCATTTCCAGCACCAATCTTAGTTATTTTGACAGAATGAGGTTTAGTGTCTCTAGTCCCCTTGAAAGTAACGTGCATACTATAGGCAAGCGACACAGACCAAATTAAATGTATTGATGAAAATGTATAATATGGCCGCACACAGCAGTAGCAATGATGTCAGTAGCAATGTTATCAAATTATCTGCAGACATTCAGAAGGAGATGCTGCGATGAAACAGACCGCCTTAACTATGTTAATGCTAAATCCAGTTTGTTATTTCTGTAGGTGGCCCTACACAAACACGCGAATGCTAGAAACAGATGGTGGCATCTCGTTTGCACACGCGCACACACACACACACACACACACACACACACACACACACACACACACACACACACACACACACACACACACACACACACACACACACACACACACACACACACACACACACACACTTAATGAGCTCTGCATAGGACTACTTCCAGAAGGAAAGGCTCTATTAACCACATTACATGCTGCTTAATTGGCTTTGATGAATTCAACAGAAGCGCACATGTGACCGCGTTCACTTACGATTACAGCCCAGTAAGGATGTCAAATGGGAATGATGATGCGTGGGGGGTTGAGGTAGACAGAGAGTTCACCTTCCTCTCATGTTCAAAGACACTGTTTAAAATGAAAACCCCAATGTGCTTTTGATCCGCACATCTGTTTGGCGCGATGGAATGATGGCGTTCTCACCGTCTCTCCCGTGGCTTCCCAACACGTTCCAGCTGCGGGGGATGTCCAGGTTGGCCACGGCCAAGGCAACGCGGCGATCCATAGCCCCGCGAGAGCTCTCCTGGCCCAGGTTGAAGAGGCTGCTCAGCTCTTTGTGATCCTCACAGCTGAGGCAGTGTGCATGTATTACCAGATGCTCTGCTAGGTCCTGGGAATGACGAAAATAGAATCGGTGATAACTGGTGTGCAATGTCAAAAAGAAAAAAAACACACCAACTAATATAAACGGCTGATAAGCAATCGAAGATTTATTGTTTTCGAAGTAAAACAACTTTTAGGATTGTACGACTTGAGGCGTGTGATTCCTTTTACACTAACAACTTTACATCATTACTTTAGCAAAGCAATGTTTTCCAAATAAATATTACAGCCAGTGCTTTTGTCTGCACAGCATGAAGAATCTGTGTACCGGAATGTGTGTGACATTTTTACCACTGGGTCGCACAAACCTGCGTGAAATGTTTAAGATCGTATTTGCATTATTGTCCCTACCTGAGCGTCATCCTGGACATACTCCAGGGAAGCTCCGCCCACCCAGGTGACATGTGTGGTTCCAGAGGACAGGTATGCCTGGACAGAGACCACTTCTGCCAGGTTGTGTCCTAATCACAGCAAAAACATAGACGTTCCTCTGGGTGCATTACTCTCATTATTTCATGATAGGTTTGATGCTTGGAGCTGCCTACAGCAGAGAAAGGAATTCAACAGGTTTTGAGTCCCTGCAATAGAACGAAAATAAATTGACTGGTTTCTAAAGAATGAACTAAAATGATTCAAATAACAAAAATGTTCTGGAATTGTCTTTTGAATGTTGATCAAAAGCATTTCTCCTTCTGCTTCTGATAGCTTTGCTCTTACGGAGGGCTCGAGCCTGCAAGGACTGCTTGATGTCCGTGTTAACCTGCACAGAGGCTCAGTAATGTTGACGTATTGTTTATAGAGCCGTTTCCCGCCTGAGAGGAAGCTGATAAGATTCTGTGCCTTCCCAGACCTCAAGTCACAGACTGTGTGTGTGTGTAAAAATCTCCCAAAACGGTATCCAATAGCACAGCAACACACGCGTATATTTGACCATACCCGGTACTATAAAGCACAGCATGACATCACTGTGAGCCCTGGTGACATGCACCAGCGTGGACCCTTCCAGAACGATGTACACCTCGGCATCCTCCGGCACCGAGTCGTAACCCTCCAGCAATGCAAACACCTTCGCCTGGCCCTGAGAGGGAAAACATCATGAGGCCGGAGAGCAGAACATAAAGCAGTCATCCCCACCGTTGTTGCTTTTATACATAAAATCCTGCTTGATATAATTTCACAAGAACATGCGAATGTAAAGTGAAAAATAATGTTAAATAATTAATTAAAAATCCCATTTAAAGTGACTGACCTAATAATTAAACAGAGGTCTAGCCAGTTGATGCCAGCTGTGTTGCAGTGAAAAGGAGATCACCCCTGTCTGGGAGGTGGGGTCTCTGGTTCATTAGTAGAGCTGCTAAAATTGCAACATGAAGACAAAAGAACACTCCAAGTGACTTCGATCAACCAAGTCAGGAGATTTAAAACTCCCTGGTCATCCCAAAGAGTTCAGTTACCGGAGTGACCAGAGGAGAAGAAGAAGAAAGACTATGAGGGAGGGGGAGAGGCATGTGGGAGACTCCATGATGAATTGGAAGTGTGGCTCTTTGGTCTGATGAGACCATCACAAACACACCATCTCTACTGTGGAGCACCAGCGTGGAGCACAATGGGGTGGCATCACGCTCTGGGGCGTGGATGGCTTGTAAAGGTGGAGGGGAACATGAGTTTGCTACCACTCTATAAGATGCTGAGGAGGCTGAGGAGTCCTTCGAGTATGGGGAGCACTCCAGACAGGAGGATGATGACTAAGCTATCATCCCTGATGAACAACACCTCCCAGCCCACGGTGGACGCCATTGGAAGCTCTGTACAACTCCTTCAGCCGGCGGCCGATTCCCCCTCGGTGTGTGAAGGAGAGGTACCGCAGGTCCCTCCTTCCTGCTGCCATCAGGCTGCACAACCAACTGTGCACCCCGCGAACCATTTGATCACGGAAAACACCACGGAAAACACCACCAACAGTACGATATGTGTGCAACAAAGATGACGATGTGCAATAACCACATGGATATATATATATATATATATATATATATATTAAGATCGTATATATATATATATATATATATATATATATATATATATATATATATATAGTTTTTGCATTCATTTTTTATTTCTATTATTACTGCCGTTCTTCTTGTTTTTCTACCATGTATCTTGAGTACATCGACCACTTTGCTGCTCGATCTTGTGAATTTACCCTTTGTAGGACTAATGAAAGGAATATCTTATCTGAGTACAGTAAAATATCACCAAATCCTGGAGGATAATCTGACTGAAGATTTATTTTCCAGCAGGACAACAGCCAAAACGTCCAGCAAAAGCTCCACAGAAACGGATCAAAGACAAGCTGAATGTTATTGATTAGTAAAGTCAAAGCCCAACTGGACTTGTGGCTGTTCCCATACAATCTGCAAAGTAGACGAAGACTGTGGGCTATTGGGACACACAGAGAGTCAATCCCAGCTAACATTGGGCGAGAGAACCCCAGACCGGTCGCTATTCCACACACCTACAGGTAATTCTAGAGCAATCAACTCACCAATACCACATGTCTTTGGATTGTGAAAGAAAGCCAGAATACTTTTTATAGGCATTGTATCTGTATGCCTACGCACCTTAGATTAGGACTTTATTCTGATCCAGTGTTCTACATTTCCAAAAGCACACCAAATCCCCTGACAGCCTGCCTCTTGAGGGTACAATAAAAATTAACCCTCAATAAAAACAGGAATGTGTTGGTGCCTACCAAAGACTTACCCTGATCCCAACGGGCCAGAAACCTTCAGACTGCTGATCTGAGGCAGAAGGATAATAATAATGCACAGCATTCACAATGATATGTGGGCTGATTAGGAGCCTTAAAAAAAACGCAAGTCTCAATAGACTCTACAACCTCACTTCAGCTTGTTTCTAGGTCATCAATGTATTTAAGGCTGGATGCCAGTGATTGGTTACATGAGCTAAGATCAGTCAGTCATCTTCTATAACAATTATCCCGTAAAGCTTTGCAGGGTTTCGGCTGTCAATCACAGGGCTGACAAAGACACAGACAACCATTCTCTCTCACATTCATAAGGGCAACTTGAAGTCACCAATCACCCAACCCTGCTTGTCTTTGGGCTGTGGGAGTAAGCCGGAGAACCCGGGTAGAGCCAGCACAGACACAAGGAGAACATGCAGAATCCACCCAGAGAGGTGCTGGGCGGGTTTGAACCCAGAACCTCCATATGTGACCACCACCATGCCCCCCTCCTTCCCTTACACAAGGGATGAATTTGAAATTGATGAACTGAACCAAAAAACAGGCTCCTCAAAGCCTCCTAGATAACGAGGTTACCATCTCAAGTCTTTTATTTTGAGCCACTATTGTGGGCCACAGGTCATCCCTGTGTCCCTTGAATGAATGGAGAGACAAAAAGGGACCAAGCAAGGTCAGAGGACACATGGAACCTTATTTAAGGTAGCTGCTGATCACAGCTGGAACAGCTGGTGAAACGTTCAAAGGTGTAGTGTTTGCCAGCATGATCAATGCACTTAGTAACTAATAATGATAATAATTTAAAGACAGAAGTTATTGCCACTGCCAAAGAGGAGCCGTTTTCTCGATGTAGCTTGTCACCTATTTAATAAACTGAGTATGTAATTACAGTAGTTCTGTGTCCTGTCAATATGTATAAAACAAATTTCTACAGGCGTAATGCTTATCAATAATTTGCATATTTTACGATTGTGAGGTCATGATTAATAATCCCAGAAACACTGGGATTAATTCATTGGCGTCTTGACCATCCTCACTTTATTTATACGTTTTTTCTTTCTTCTGCCCGGACTTTAATTGTATCCATAGTAAAAAGTATTGAGGGACATTTCAGATGAGAAAAGACAAAGCCCGGATCAAGCGAGGGTCAAGGAGCGGGGAAATGACTAAAAAGAGACGTGTGATGTACCCAGCGTGACTGGTACGTACATCTGAGCTTCGTGTTCGGATACAGTTTATTAATGTTATTGTTCTGTCAGTGATCTGTGAGGAGATCGGAGAAGAGCAGCTGCGTGTGTGTGTGTGTGGAAACGAGTCCAATCCCCCATATCCTGTTACATCGAAATATTCAAGAGGGATACAGATTATATTTTTAAAAGCCTAAAGGTTTAAAACAGTTAAGGATGTCCTGGTGTGTTTCAGTGTGTGACAGAACGAGACAGTTAAAGTACAGAGTCCCAAAAAAGGGAATCAGATGGAGCATCATCATGTTAAACACACCCAGTGGACTTTGGTTCTGTTTGAAATGAGATGCTGCACAGAGAGAGCATTTATGAATTCAACCAACATGTCGGTCACTCGGTGGGTCTCTGTATGCTGAGCCTGAAAGCAATAAGCCACTGTCTTCCAGGGATGCTAACCTATTTTTTGATCATTGTACTGCTGCCACTTTCCACCAACAATTTGTTGTGTAAGATATCAACTTACGGCTCACACAAGACACGGCATGTGGGTTATTGGGTAGTGGATCATCCTTGATCAGTGGTTTGATTCCTGGCTCCACTAGCCCATGAGTCCTTGAGAAGGACCCTTCTCTGATTAATCACTCTTGTCACTGTGTGAATTTTGTATGAATGGTAGTTAAATCCTGAGAGGCACTGTGAGTAATCCGCTCTCTCTCCGTCCTAATCCCACCGTCAGGGTTCATTAATCCATTTTCTTCTGGTCATCTATTCTTTGACAGATGGAGCATCAGGTTGAAAAACAAAGTTACTGATGGCCCATAATGACATGCTTCTATTGTGACTGAAAATATGATCCAATGCCCAAATAGTCCAACATCTTAACACGTTTCCTTCAAAGACTTTTAATGTCCCTCTTTGATCAAAATCCACGCCCTCCTGTCCCTCAAATCTATTTTTTTACTCCTGCAGCAGTGAACTTGATTACTTAATTACTGGTGTGATGTATTCCTCTCAAACATTTGATGCATGTTAGTTAAGCATTGGTCCTGACCACGAAAACACACACGCAAATAAATGGGGCGGTTGATCTCACTGCATTGCAAACTCAATTCGATGCGATCTTTCCAAAGCGATTACCGAACCTTTTGAGATTGATCAGAGAAGCAGGTCTCAGACCTGCAGCGCATACTCACATACAGGGGTACCCTCCTCCTGCTCAGCTCCATCTTCGGGCACCTGTGGACATTAAAGACAGTCACTGGAGAGAGACACGAGGAGAAGTGACATCCGTGTAGCCCCATGCGAGTCCTCGTGACTGCTTTGGTTATTCTGCCGTTCCCTTCTGATCCTGAAACGATTACAGAACTCATCTGTGCCGCTGCCAAGCAGTCCAGATGGGCTTCTGATCTCCGGCGCGCGAGTAATCATTTTAATGATGCTTTTGCAGCTCGTTTTGGTGTGGAGACGCGGACACCAACTAAGCCCCCAATAGGGAGTGCATGCAGCGGGTACCTCACTGTGTGTGCGCGCGTGCGCGTGCGTGCGCGCATACACAATAAGAAAATCGATTGAAGTGTTATCGCGGCGAGGTTCAGACCCGCTGGTGGAGAACTGCGTTTCTACTGCGGTCCCATCATATTCCGTATTCCAAACGAGGTTTTATAACCGTAATACGGGTCACTCGTGCAGTGCTGGTAAGTGTGACAGCTTTGCCGTACAGAACCAGGGCAGTATTGGACATTTTAGACTGAACACGTGACGAAACATGTTCCGATTCCTCGCGCTGTTTTAACGTTGACCCGTTTCGCCGCCCCCCCCCCCCCGCCGCCCCCCCAACCAGAGGCGATCGATCTGTCATCAATGGCAGACCAGCACTAGCATTGGTTAGACGCCACTGCCCTACCTTCGCTCACAGGAAGCCGCGCACCGGTCCGCTCATGTCCGCCGCAAGCAGAGAGCCAGGAGCTACAAGTGGAGGAATGCCGCTCGGTCCGTTTTACCGGTGAGAGTCACGGGGGGGGGGCCCGGAGGGGTCCGTGAGGTCACAGCGAGCTCTAGCGGACAGCCCACGCCGCGGAATGTGGGACTCTTTGTGCACAGTGACGTCTTCAGACTCAACACACAATCACTATTGGCCTGCTTCAGTATTACAAAAGTTTATTTTCATCTGCTTATGACACACTTTACCAATCCCATGAAAACCAGTGAAAGCATTTGAAACACACGCAGACCACATTCACATTTTGAAAGTGTAATAATTACAAGATGTCCCATAAAAAGCCTTCACTTTCCAGCCACACATCCACTTTGGGTTTCCGATTGTGCTGAAGTTAAAACACCAGAGTGATGCGCTCATGGGTTTGTCAGTCTCATAAAAACCTGTATCAAATGTTTCTGTTGGGCAGAAGCGTGTCCCCATTGATTGTGGTGAAGACGCTCTAACTCGCATCTGAAGCCACCCTCTCCGGCTACAGGCCTCAGGTGGCATGAAGCTGTGGTCTGGAGGTACCCACTTCTCCTGGGGTCAGGCCGTTAGCTCTGGTGGAACCAGGGCACGGCACTGACATTTTGGGGAGGCTAGAGGCAAACATGGTGTCCAACATGCCCAGCACCTCCATGAGGTCCTGCTGGTAGCCGATCTCTTTCTCCAGCAGCTCTTGCAGACGCAGCAACTGGCGGTCCACGAGCGGCGACTGGCCGACCACCTGCTTGTAAACATCCAGGATCATCTCGGCCGCCGTCACAAGCACTGGGGCAAACCTGGGGTCAACCACGTTCCTGGAGGGGAACAGGGGGGGGGGGGGGGGGGAATGTTTCATGAACAAGCTCCTATCCTCGTATGCGGCTGGTACCGCGTCAGTGTTTTTCTTTGCTTCTTCTTACCCTAAAATGAAGTGGAGCAAGCTGGCGAGCCCCTGCTCATCCCGTCCCGCCAGAGCGTTCTTCAGTGTTCCTCTTCGATCCAGCTCCTTTATGACAGCCACCATGACCTCTGGGTTTCTCTTTCTCCTCCATATCTGTAGATAAAAGTTGAAATAAAACAACCTTTGTGAGACTTTGCTCTCCTCTGTTGGCCTTGTGAATTTCCAGGGAAGCAGGTTTGCGTTGTACAACAGGAAAGAAGCATATCGCAGCTTTGCGTTGTAAACAGATCAAATACAAATAAAGGCAACGTTGAAACTTAAAGTAAATTGAAGAATAGAATATTAACCAAGTTAACATTTAATGTTATAAAATAAATACAATGTATACCTCCAAAGCCGCATCCAAAGCCTTTGACACATTAAATTTCTTCAGCTGCTTGTCGTATTGGGCCAAATACTCTTTCACTGGTTTGCTGACAAGATAGTCCTCCTGGAAGAGGCAGAGCAAAGGAAGTCATCAGAAACAGTAAGAAAGTAGAGCATCATAACAAGGTTTACATAAAGGCATTTCATGGAAAACAACCAAACAGAAGTCAGCCTCAGCATGAACACCACATGGGAACGGACCTGCTTGGGGGCGTAGTTCTTCCCCTTCAAAGAGACCCGATAGGACGGCCGTCGCCTCTGCTGACCCGGGACTCCCTTCGACTCCTCTGGGCTCTTCCTGTGTCTGATGCTCAGGATGTTGTTGGTCATTCCCACGACGATGGACTCGTCGTCCGGCTGAGGAGGAGAAGCAACATTTCATATTTGGACTGGGAATCCCAGCAGGAATTAAAAATAAAAGACAAAGTCTGTAAAATAATTTAAATGTTGTCAGAATTCTTGAGATCATCAAAAGATTCAGTCGATGGATCACTCAAGAGATCATCATTCAACGGTTTTTGTTAGACAAGAACTCCAGATGAGCTGTGCACTTTTTAAAGTATTTGATTGTAATGAAGCCAAAGGGATTTTAGCGGTGACTGAAAGCAGACAAAGTCGAGACGACCTATTGCTCTGTGGACTGTGGTTTTGAAGCCTTATGACTACTGCTACCTTGGATTAAGACCGCCACCATCTTGTTTTTTGCAACAAGAGAATGGAATTAATCACATTTGGACTAAGAAGGAGTAGCCATTTATCACCTCATTCAAAACACTTTGAAAAAGCTATTGAAAAAGACTTCAAAATAGAGATAAAGAGCAAACTGAGGGAATACATCAAGGAGTAATTTCCTCTCAAACATAGCCCCTGCTGGCCAGTAGGGAGAATGCAGGTTTAAAGAACTTATGCTTTGCCTTCACTTTTCCGACCACTAGGTCGCTGCCCGATTGTTCTGGAAACCCTGATTATGCCACAGCAGGAGGAGAGGATGAACCATTTCCTCTATTTGATTTAAATCATCGGTAGCTAATCACTAGATATTTCTGCAGAAACTGCTTGGTGCCTGTTTATAAGCCAAATGAATCCAGATAAATGAGTTTCATATTTTAGGTGATGTAATCAACTGCTGTGTTATGCTCATACACATGGCTTCTCTTAACGACACCCAACCTTAAAGCATGACAGAAATACAATAAGATGTCTTACAGCCAGAGCCAGACTGAGGATTGAGGCAGCGTAGTCCAAGTTGTGCACCACTTTGAAGTTGGTGGTGTTGTACACCTTTACATGCCTGAAACACAGAAAAATACCAAATTGGAACCTATGCGTTGAGTCAGATGAAATTAAAGACAACATTTTAGTCTGTAAAATCATTTTACACATTGTCAGTATTCTTGAGATCATCAGGTAATTCAGTCGATGGATCACTCAAGAGATCATCATTCAACGCTTTCTTGCGTTATCAAAATAAAAAGTACATCATGCCAATGCCATCTGTCCCATACCTGTCCAGAGAAGCCGACAGCAGCCTCTGACCGTTGCTGCTGAGACACAAACAGGTGACAGTTTTGTGATGGTTCTTCAGTGACACCAGAGGCTGGCCCCCTTTCAGCAAATCCCACACCTTCACGTAACGTCCACCTGAAGAGAGGGACGAGTCATTTTAATGGTGTGGATAAACATTACTACAGTGCAGAGTGCGTTTTTTGTCTCACAAATGGAAATAACCGTCACGGTTGTAACGACCAACTACCTGCAGAGACGAGGAGTCCCTCGGAGGGATAAAGAAGCAAACTCTCCACTGGCTGGCCATGGTCCATGGTCATCACGCTCTTATCTGCTCTAGCATCAAACACTTTCAGTGTGTGGTCATAGGATCCTAGGATTAAAAATATATTTTAGTCACACAAAATCTCCCTCAAACTTTCACCTGCACTGACAATCCGTCTGGAGCCCAGTCAGGACAAACCGGTCTGCTGTGGAAGGAATTGGAACTTTTTTGCAATGTTCAAACCAACTTGACTGGAGGAGATGGCTGTTTCGTTGACAAAAACTATGACGAAAAATTATGTGACCTTTTCACATGACAAAGACGAAAAAGGATCTTAAAAAGCAAAAACTATAACTAAATCTAACTTTTGTTAGGACGAAAATGTTGGTGGTAAAGAAGTATACTTTTTTTCCCCCTCGCATGCACCCAACAGACATGGGCAAAGTACGGCGATTATCAACGTGTCATGATGACATCATCCACGGACCCAGACCACTCGGTCACCGCGGTGGATATTGTCACAGATACGGACCGCGACGACTATTTTACGCTTCGGTGAGTGTGGCTTCCTTGGTTTAGCTCAGCGGTCTCAGTCTAGCTAACTGCTAGCAGGCTAAAGACGCAGAATTTCAGTGACCGATGGAGATGAAAAGCCGTTTAACAGCTCGAGGCTGGTCGGCCAGCAGAGATGTCCATGCGGTCCATTGCACCAATTGTATGATGGTTAAGGGGTCTCTCGTTGGGATAAGTAATTTCACAGTGGGAACAAAAGGACCACGACGTTTCCGTTGGCCATGTCAAAAGCCTTGCGATTAAACAGAAAAAAAGACTAAAAATGTGTTAAATATCCTTGCAAATAAATGCTTTGCTACTTGTTAAAAGCCAAATCCTTTCATTTAATGATTTTTCACATGCCATTTATATTAGCTCACACAAAAATTTCATCCATTTCTTCCTGTCGGTGCTGGTGTTTGATGAAGGACAACGTGTTCACATCAGCAATGTTTTTGTTGGCGTTGTAAAAACCCGTAGACGACAGGATCACGACAAAACAAAACGGCTCCAGACAGACGCAATACACAACGTTTGGTGGCTACAACTATTTCAAATTTTTCCCGTTAACAGTATTATGAAAGCCATGGGGTACTTGAAGCCGTACTGGATCGTCAATAATGTACTGGTCAAGGGTTTGCTTAACAATAGTACATTGTTGACGATCCAGTACTGCTTCTTATACCTTATTGCTTAAATGAAAATGTGCCTCCAGCTCACCCGTAATGAAGAGATCTCTGTTGAGTTTGCTGGTGACACCACAGCGAATGTAATCGGTGTGTTCCCTATAGCTGTTGAGCTCCGTGGCGTTTGGGAGGTCCCAAAGCCGACAGGTGTAGTCGTCCGAGCCGGTGAAGATCTGGTACCGGTCCGAGGTGAAATCCGTGACCTGCACCGCCCTGAGCAGCAAATTAAATGCATTTACATCAGTTCGCTTTCATGGCCAGATGTTGAGGAAAAAAGGGAGACACCGTGGTGATATAGTATCAGGTGCTGGATACTAATATTTTGCATTGAAACCATTTATTTTTTAACAGTCGCAGCACATTTTGATTAAAACTCAGCTTCAGTATGTGAAGGCTTCAAGTCGTTCAGATATTTTAAAGGTTGTCAGAATTCTTGAGAATCATCATGAAATTCAGACGATGGATCACTCAACAAATCATCATCCAACGATTCCAGGCTTTATTTGAAAACACTCACACGAAAACATCAGACATTAAGACACGGCGAATACCTACTTTGTGTGCCCTTTAAACACCCTCAGTGCCACCTTGCCACTGACATCGAACAGCCGGACCACTGAGTCCTCGCATCCCGCCACGAGCAGCTGACCGTCCGCCCTGAACCTTGCACAGTATGCAGTGTTCTTAAAGCCCGTTAACGCCTTTACCGGCTCCCGGGAGTAGGGGCCATAGATGTGGATCTGTGTGGGAGAACAAGAGTTAGAGTTCCTGCCAACACATGGCCTGGTATATACCATATTTGGATGAACATGACAGAGCTGAATTCACAAAAGAGAAGCAAACATACTCTTGTGAAGGCTGTCACTGCAAAATTATGTGGTGCCACCGGGGAGAAGTTTATGCTTGAGACAGCACCGAATTCTTTTATCTGGATCGGCGGCTGTGTGAAGAGAAACAGAATATGCATGGTTAAGATGGAGAAAGTAACAATAAGGATGTTATTGGGTTGTTGATTTTTCCATTAATATAAAAACTAGATGCTCACCTTGTAGTTTTTCCAGTACAGCGTGTCATGTGTGATTTTCTCTCCGAGTTTTGGATATACTTGGATTTTGGTTGGTTTAAACGAAGCCATTTTCCTGCCGAGATATAGAAAATTAAAACATACACTAACATATAGCAAGAGTTTATAGGACCGGTTAACTTTTAAAAGTGCAGGGGACATTTAAACAAACGATTGTGTCGTTAAAAAAAACAAAATGTTGAGACTCATACACATGACGTGACAGGGTCAGAACAAGGGGAGTTGAGAGGGGAGCACTTTTCAGATAATCCATTCCAAATAAACTGAATAGTAATTTAAGGGTCAAAACTAGAGCGGTCGCTTAATCCACGAGAGCACAGCCGGAGAAAGATGGGCATCGAAATAAGAACAAC
The DNA here is from genome assembly GCF_949316345.1 of Pungitius pungitius. Classification (NCBI taxonomy): domain Eukaryota; kingdom Metazoa; phylum Chordata; class Actinopteri; order Perciformes; family Gasterosteidae; genus Pungitius; species Pungitius pungitius. Next base: position 6,937,135 of record NC_084904.1, read on the forward strand.
GTGATCAACAACGCGGACGGAAAGGCTTCAGAGTTCACACAAACTTACCGAATAGCGTCGCAGCTCCCTGAACGTTGCTCTTACCGAAGGATATGCTAACGGTTTAGCTATTTCGATGTCTTATCTGACTGCGGTTTATTAATGCACACAACGATCTCAATGAAATAGAAAATGTTACCGTTACGAGTATACCTCACACAAAGGTAACATTAGACATAGTGCTACTGAAGGAGCAGGCTATTAGAAGATTCCCACGCCAACGTGCTCAGCCCAACATAAGCTAACGTAAATTAGCACAATGCGCGTTAGCCACATAGCACGCTCTACTAAACTGTAGTTACACGGTAATTCTAACATTTGAGCGAAACAAGGCCGGAACAGACTTACTTTTTTTGAAAGAATGATTTTTTAAATTAGTTGATACCGATGTCGGTTCCTGATGTAAACCAAGAGTAGCTCATTTTAAGGCGATATCACGTTGCCTCTCCGTGGACTGGAGGACGCCATTGTAACAATGTGACGACTTCCGTTATGAATGTTAAATCTTTATTGTTCACTGAAAGGAACACTCCTTTTTACATTTTTTAGTTGTTCAAATGGCATTGGTTTTTAACCCAGAAATACATGTGTTTTAGTATACGTGTTTTGTATCAGCTTAATTAAGTCGTTGAAATGTACAGACATTAATGTAAAAATAAAAATAATATTTTCCCGATTTACTAACTTTTATTTGGTTATGTAAAGCAGTTATTAGACGTGACTAGTATAATAACTGCTTTGACTATACTTTTGACTATTTCATTATTTAGATGGCGCTGTAAATTAAGAGACTCGTGAGCAGATATTTTGAAAGACCGAGGGCTCATCCGTCAAGTTATTGATCTAAGGGCGTCACTTCCGGTACTCGCTCTTTTCTCGGAGCGTCTAGCGACTGTGTGACCCGCGTGTTTACACACTCCCAGGTCAGTTTACGTATCTGTGGACTTATTACGACGTCCCAGGCTCAGATAGTTGACGTTGTAGACAGCTATGAATTCCTTGAGTTACATTTCGCGCTGTTGAAGAAACGCTCGACTCGACGACATGCTGCTAGCATTATGTTTTACGCTGGCTTGAGCTAGCCGCCTTAGCTTTGCGGGCTAACAAGCCCACAGCGTCAAGGAACCAGAGTTAAGCAAAAAGGCTTTACCTTCCTCTCTGGTCGAAAGGTCAAGCGTGAGCCAACACCACACCGTCTCGATAGTGTGCACCGTTGCGTTTGATTTGCAGATGGCGCACAACTTAACACACTACTCCAGCCGAACACCTCTGTCTGATTCACTTGGGTCGGGACTAAAAACTGCAGCTATTTTTGAACTTCTGGCAGCTGTAACGCTACATTCTTGTTCGAATGCTCTGCCGACGGAAGAATTCCCCGGGGGGGTTCAGTACGGTCGTCTAGCTAATTGACAGTTCCCACCATGCATTGTGTGCTTTTTCCATTATGAAATGTGGATTAATCTACCATTGGTCGCATTTATTTATTTCTGATTCGCATTTAACGTTCAAGGACTACTATCCGTCTGTTGGAAAACAATCCGGGTTTATGAATGTGAAATCTCTTAATTGAATATGGCATGATTATGGGAGGCTTTCATGTTTCCCAGCAATCTGTAATGAATATTAGTTTCCTCAAAGTGAATAAGTTGTAACGTTGTGTTGCTTATTAAATTCACTGTGTGCATGCTGTTCTTTGTCAGATGAAGGAGTTCATAATGAACCAAGAGAAACTCGCCAAACTGCAGGCGCAGGTCCGCATAGGTGGCAAGGTGAGTGGGAACACATCCCAGAAAATGTTTGTCCCTCCCCACCCAGATTATCAAATCTGGGTATTGGTCTATGTATTATAGCTCATTGTTTTTCTCCATAGGGGTCAGCACGCAGAAAGAAGAAGGTTGTGCACAGGACAGCAACAGCCGATGACAAGAAGCTGCAGTTCTCCCTCAAAAAACTGGGGGTCAACAACATCTCCGGCATTGAGGAGGTACAGCCAGCATTCAGTGTGGCCTTCTTCAGTCTTTCAACTGTGCCCTCAAACCATTTTCTGTTTGTGTTGCCCTTTTAGGTGAATATGTTCACAAACCAAGGGACGGTGATCCACTTCAGCAATCCAAAGGTTCAGGCCTCCTTGGCTGCCAACACCTTCACGATCACAGGCCACGCCGAGAACAAGCAGCTCACAGAGATGCTCCCGGGAATCCTAAACCAGCTGGGAGCCGACAGTCTCACGAGCCTCAGGAGATTAGCAGAGAGCCTGCCCAAACCAGGTACCCACGTAGGGCCCCCCCGGCAATGGTGTTTCAACATGGATGATTTTTATAAAACCGTTGACTCTATCCTGGAAGCCTTTTAGACTGAGACACAACAGTGTGGGATTGCCACTGACACCACTGCCTTCCATCACAGTAGAACTTTATCAAGCAGCACAAACTGTTCCAGCTAAACCAGGATATGCTAAGATCACCCACATGCGGAATAGGCCTCAGTTAATAATAGCACTCACTTCAAATATATTTCCTGAATGTTCCTTTTTGCCCCCAACGCTGAAAGCTTTATTTTAGTTATTGAATGGCTTAAATATGTTACATACTGTTGTAGTTAATCCCTTGACCCCAAACTCAAAGTTAATCTGATCATCTGGCCTGCAGAATACTTACTTAATGTCCAAACCATTTTAACACTAAAGTCAAGTAACTGAAGTAGAAATATGGATCTTCCTGTCCAAGAAAAGGGACGTCAGGGGCTGTTTAAATGAATCTGTGTTCCTCAAAAATCCTTTAAAGGGTGCTGGACAAATGGGCTCTATTATCTTCTTACATTTTTTTGTTCTTGGGAGATAATTGAAATCTCCTCAGACCACTTTTAATATTTATTTTGGGTAGCTTAATTGTTTAGAATTCTCGGGAATAATCAATGGATAGTTTACAATTTATAAGCACTGCTTATACCAACTATTTGTTCTTCCTCCCTTAGCAGCTGGAGAGAACAAAGCCCCCATGGTTATTGCAGAGGAGGAAGAGGAGGATGATGACGTTCCAGGTGAGAAAATTCGCACATCCACTTTATAAAACACGTCACATTAATTGTATTAATGGAAGAAATCATTTGAAGAGTCACATAACGTTTCTGTTCTGTAAGTTTCCTTTGTATGCCTGAACATGTACTCATGGACACCTCTTGCCCTCTTTTTACCCTCTTGTTTTCATTCTTAGATCTGGTTGAAAACTTTGATGAGGCCTCGAAGGACGAGGCAAACTAACCAACATCAGCAAACATTTGAAGGCCCCTCTTGGCCCACTGTACTATGACACAGCAACATATTTGTAACTGTTAATTTCTCCAATTGCTCTGCGGCTACAAACAAAGTGGCGTTTTTAAATCGTAACCATGACAATTAGGCTAAAATGTACAATCATTTTCCTTATTTTCCCTATGTGTTCATATATCCTCTGGTTCGGTTTTCCTCGTTCTGCTATAAGAAATTAAAAATTTAATTCAGTGGAATGTGCAAACCCTTTATCTTAAATGCCTCAAATGTATCGCTCGAATGAATAATGTAATAAAAATTGCATTGAACCAAAGTAGTGTTTTTGTTTTTTTTAGCTTTATTTGTGCCTTTTCAACACACACACGTGTATATATAAATAAACAGGCTGTCTGGATGGCTCTGTCCTGAGTCAATATCCATGTGCTCTTCTGTACTGTCGTTGATGTGTTGAACATCTTCCATTTCTCCCACTTCGATATTGTTCCTCTTTGGTTCTTTTGTCTTCATCCATACCTCTAGTGTTGGTGCCATCTTTGTAAAAGCTTTTTTACTAGCTGCTAGCAGATAGCTGTCTTCTCCTGTCATGTCACCAAGTTAAATAAACTCAAGCATTCTGGTCAGAATCCTGGGCTCTGGCATACCTACGTCATGTTTTAAAGTAGTTGAATCATCAAACTCGTGGTTGAAGTCAGGTCCACAGGTGATTGGAACCTAACTTGTGCACAGTAGCTCCCCCATGTACATACTGTTTATTTAACAACTGAACAAAAACCACACATCTTTCTCACGTCAGTTGTAGGTACACAGAAGAGCTGGAGATGTTTCTGTAAATCTGAATTACTTGCAGTCACACCGTAATAAAAAGCTTTTAGAAGATCATGATTTGACTACATCAGGGGGGTTTTGCCGCTGCACTAAGGTCACCCGACTGCTGGCGTCACCTGTGAGTCCCCCGCTGGACTATGGTCTCCCGCTCATTATGTTGCCGTCCAGTGAGCAAAGGTCAGCGATCCGCTGTGTAGGCTTTAAATGACATCATGACATGTTTCTGTGTACATGAGTCATCAGTTAAACGTGTCTCTTCTGAGGAGGATGATGAAACTCGGCTTAGACGGGCTGTGCCTTCATCTGGACTAACATGACCTCAGAGCCGGCTTTCGAAACTGACGTCATCGCAGAGTCTGACTGCTCACACGCATTTAAAAACAAAGCAGCACTTAAACAATCCAAACCAATTGGGAGTTGTGCGGTAGAGAAACGTATTCATGCAATTGTGTCTGCTCCTTTAGTCCTCTATAGATCTGCTTCCATGAAGTAACTGGAAGGTTTGGTTGTAACTTCCAACTGTGTTGGGAATTCAACACACTCACTTGTTGAATACTAAGAACACGGAGGTGGAGGAGGGGGGCGGCGCAGTTATTTGAGTGTATTAAATTAGTGAATAATGCAACATACGCTTTTAAGGAACTGAAACTATTTCTGATGAATGACTGGTTTTGCAGAATTTCAGGTCATAATGCGGTCGCAACTTAGATTCTAAGAAGCTCCCCTCCTGACTGCAGGAGGACGGAGGAGAATCGGACACCCGGACGCAGGCCTCCAAGGCTTTGTTTATCCAGGAAGTGCTTCACCTGCCGTGGGTCGTGTGATGGGATCAGGTGATAACGGATGAGCTGACCACATGACCACAAGAACAAAAAAGTTTTTGTTTGAATTTTCGAGTTGCTTTGCCCCTTTGACATTTGGCCAGAAAAATTTGGGTGGCCCGTGCATGACTAAGAGCGCACGGACGCTCAGGGTGTCTTTCGCTCTGCTTTTGTGTGTTTAACTTCTAAACCATCAAATGTCTCACAATGCTGGGGGGCTGGGAGGGGATGACCTTCATGACAAATCACTGATCTTTAGACGAGATAAAGATTTTCGAACCTAAAAACTGAGTGTATCCCTTCCACAAAAAAGAGATCTCTGGAGCTGAAGGAGACTAACAATCATTTCTATTCTTATTCTTCATGTGTTCTTTCCATGAGATCTGGAGACTTGTAAGGTTGAAAATTTGGATAACTTCTTTTAAGAGGAGAGATTGAAGAACACATGTGTGTGTGTGTGTGTGTGTGCATACGCGTGTGTGCGTGTCCGAGTGTGTGTGTGGGTTTGCGCTCTGTTTGCATGATTCCAGGATTTGAAATCTAATACGTAGTATTTCACAAGAGTGTGTTACTCTGTAGTATTTCAATTTAAAAGGTTGAGGGCAACCCCCCGCCGCATTGAGCACCCACACGTATTATCTCTTATCTCCATCTCCACACCGTTGACTAGATTTGAAATGCAAAGTGGGGAAATGCGTCAGCGAAGAGCTGCTTTTTAAGCAGGTTTCACTCACACTTCCAGAGGTGGCATGAGGATGATGCATGCAGCGATATAAAAAGAGATGCTCAGTGGCCTGTTGAACCACACAACCCTCGGGGTTACTACCACTGAACTTCTGCTCTTCAGGGGTTTTTTTGGTCTTTTGCAAAGCGTCCCTTCAGTGTGAACTAATCTAAAATGGTAAGAAATAACTATTGGAATAAGAGATTGCATTATCATACCTCATATTCTCAACCAGTCTTGTTGAAATGTATCATTTGCATATTTCTTAATTGAAGTTATAATTATTGAGGTTTTAATGGAAAGAATGGATCATTTCAAATAATACCCTCCTCCTGCTGTTCCCTCAGAATACTCTGTGGTTATGTGGGCTTCTCTTCGTCAGCCTCACTGGAGCAGAGGGACTGAGCCACTTCCCAGAACACTGTATGTCTCTTTTTTACTCTCTGCACATTTAAAAAAAAAAAAAAAAAGACACGCTGAAGGGTTCTAAATCTGTCCATCCTGTCCTCCCCATAAATGTGCAGTCGTGGTGGCAAAGAGGAACAACGCAAACCCCGTCACGCTGACCTGCCGCACGGAGGACCCCGGAGCCGTCAGGTGGAAGTTCCACGGCGAGGCCCTGGAAGACGTTCACCTCGAGGACAATGCCCAGCAGCACGGACACCACCTGGCCCTCTCCGAGGTGGACACACCCATGTTGGGAGAATACAGCTGCTGGAGGGGAACAGAGATGTTATCATCCACCTTTCTGCTGCTCAGGGCCGACGGGGAAGAAGAGTCAGGTCAGAGGCTGCCGGTTTCGTTTTCCCTTCTTTCTGCCACTCACCCCACAAATAGAGGAACTCATTGTGGCATCTAAAATGTGTCAAGTCTGGAAACTCCGACCTGTTTTTACGTACGTTGTTTGTCTTTGTAGATTCTCCCTCCTTCAGCTGTTGGGCAAAGTCTTACGACTGCACCTTCAGCTGTGAGTGGACCAGCAGTGAACATAGCGCAGTGCGTCTCGGACTGGGCCGTGACTGGTAAAGTTACTCAGTCGAAGTCCTGCAAACTATTTCATGCGGACAGAATTGTGCCTTTCTGAAGTGTTTTTACCCCCCCCCCCCCCGCAGCACCGAGGCCAGGAAGTCGTGTCGCTGGATCAGCGGCCATCGGCTGGAGGACGGGACGTTCCATTTGGAGTTGTCCCACCCTGTGTCGCGCTACGCCGAGGAAAGCACTATGCTGGAACTCACTGCTGAGGCCATCGTGCACCTCTCCGTCGTCAGGACGACCCAGAGGTTTTACCTGAGGGACATCGGTGAGCAGACATAAGACCAGCGTTTGTCTTTAGATTGGTCCATTTTTCAGAAAATTAACTTTCTAACCTAGGTGTTTTCTGCATAAAAACCATAATGACACGATTCAGTGTGAATTTGAATAATAAGAAAATAGCTACAGTTACAATTAGTGAAATTGGAAAAGAATGCACATGATGCCCTTTTTTTCTTCCGTCCAGTCAAACCCGATAGTCCCCAGATTGTGACGTGTCAGGAGGGGGAGGACAACCTGAACGTGACTGTTGTCCCCCCGCCCAGCTGGTCGACCCCTCACAGCTTCTTCAGCCTGGAACACCAAATCGAGTACATTTTGAAAGATGACGGCAGGGTAAACACACAGTCCATGTATTCTCTCCTGCTTTTCATGTCTTTCTTTTGCTTACTTTGTGACCTGTCTTATCGCAGAAAGAATACTCCTCCTTTGTCCTCCTGCCGAAGGGCGTCAGCCAGCTGAGGGTTCGTTCCAGAGACTCTCTGGTCCTCTCAGCCTGGAGCGAGTGGACCGATTGGAAAAACGTAACCCACTGATGTGTTCGTCTGTTTTCTTCATTCTTGCTGTCTTCCTTTTGGGGAAATCCCACACTGATGGCTGAGAGATAACACAAACCAGAATTAGATTTTTTACACATTTTATTTATGTATTTAATATAATGAATAGATGTAATTAATATATTTAAATGAAATATTGTTATTTTATATTTAATATATTCATGTTATATAAACACGTACAATGTATATTATTTGAATTATTTATTTTGAGTATTTATTGTTAATATTTATTATTTATTCTGAATCAAATACACCAAAACCAGAGCAAACCCCCATTATTATTATTATTAAAGAATTCTCCTCTGATTCAATATGAAATCTTATAAACCATGAAAAATAGGGCTTCACGGGGAACAATTCCACATAAGTGTTTATCTGCTATCTCAGACTTTGACAGCATTTCTTTGTATTCTGGTGCTTTGACGCCGTGAAAAAACAAGCGACTATTAAAATAGCATTGTGCTTCCTTCCTTATACATGTTCCTTCTTTATTCACGTGCTGCTCATGTCATGTGTACTACAAGGCATCGGTCCACACTTATCTACTTCATCTACATGTGGGGTGGACAAAATACTAGCAACATAAGCCAGTTGTGTACTGTATATTCCTAGCCAGACATGAGATGAAGACACATTAAATGCTTGTACTTTTAGTTACTAATCATTATGTTGATCACAAGACTCCAGTAACTGGTATAATGGTTGTCTGTATTTATATATATAATATTCAACTATTTTTAGTTGGTAGTAAACAGACAATGGAAGCGCTCCACCAATGAATTCTCTATCTTTCATTTGATACGATTACCTAGTTTGGGTAGTAAAACTTCCAATACCAGGCTTTTATATAAGTTTAATATATCAAATTATTATATTAAGTTTACTTAAACTTAAAATTAATTATACAATTTTTTCTTGAATAGTTTACAACATCATCAGGTTAAGAGGTTAACATTTGAATCTATTAATCACTGAAATTGGTTAATATGCCAGAAATGCATCCTTTTGTTGCTGCAGTCACAAATCAATATATTGGCTGCCAGCTCAAAGCCCCAGAGCTGGGCATAGAGACACCTGGGCCAGAGGTTACCTGGTTTGAAGCCGGAGCAGTAAATTCTACATTCTTGATATCTATAGACACAACTTGCAGGGACTCATTTAATTTTAGGCATTCAATGTTGTAAGCATTTCTTATACAGTTTTCTTGTCATAGCTTCAGATCCTAATTTGTCCATAAACTCATTGCAGGTCATAACGGGGAAAAAGAGCCGATGCAAATGCAAAAACGCAGCAATATCTTGCTGCCCAGAGTTACCATCTGGATTCTTGGACAGCTGCAAGAAGAGACGCAAAAATAAAAGGAAGAAACACAAAGAATCTCAATAAGAATATGCATTGCAACAAGGATCTTGTCATATTGGAAATAAACACCACTATTTACTTAAAGTACATTTATTTTTTGGTAATAATACATACAGATTTGGGTGTTTTTTTCTGAAGCAAACATTGGGGATGGTGCCCGGTATATTTATGCAATAAATCTATATGTTCAGAAAAGTAGTATTGTTCAAGTGGTTTATAAACTTTCAGGTATATGAAGGATGACTTTAAAAATATCTGAGTAAATGCTCTTTTAATATGATTATAATGTTATTAAAACACATAAGAGTAAACCTGCATTCTTTGGGACCAAAAGAAGCTGGATTAAATTAAAACATCAAGTGGTGATCAGCCTAAAGGTTGCCTATGAAATATATTGATTACCTCATTTTGACAGCATGACTTGCAGCCTTTACATACAGTTTAAAAAACATTACATGAGAATTTAATCAAATGTGTCAGCTTATTCTCTGCAAGAAAGCAAGTTATTTTATTAACTATTTATTTTATTGGTTTACGGCTGCTACTTCACATTAAGCAGTGAGTTAGGACAGCTGTAGAAAAAACAGAGAGTGCAAACGGGGCCTAAAGGCTCTGCTTCGCCTCGCGACCCCCGGCCAGCAGGGTGATCCGTGCATGCGGATGCGAGATACGCATGCGCGTGACAAGAAGCCCGGAAGTACCTGCTAACTATCCGTGCTAAGTGTTATCGAAAGGACCGCAGCTAACGCTAATATACAGAAGCACAAATGAACAGGTACTGCACAGACCCGTCTATGTAACGCCGAGGAGCTCTACAAATGCCTTGAATATGGCGAAGGTGCTTCGGACGACTGCTTTAGTTTTGTATCTCTGGACTGTTTTCATGCACTTCAGTCGCGTGTCAGGTGAGTATGTTAAGAAGGGGAGGGGGGCTCGAGGGGGTTCAAACGCTAATAAAGAGCTAATTTAGCTAACGCTAGCTAACGGGTCGTTGTTACGGAAGCTCGCTCTGGCTTCTGTTACCTGTGAATTTTCGCCGTGCTGCTGTTTTTTAATCAAACACTGACTTAATTGACTTAATGCTGACGATGCTCGAATCCACATATCCATAAGCTCACTAACTTCTCCTTCTGGTCTGGCCAGGTCTCGGGATCAATGAGCTGCTTTATTTCCGGGTTATCAGTCCGGAGGAGATCGGTTACATCTTCAGCGCAGCACCTGCTAAAGACTTTGGAGGAGATTTTGTTAGTGTCCCTTTTCTCAATTTCTCATATATTCTTTGTCAATGGATTGCAAAAGCCACACTCACCACCTAAATTAACCCCCCCCCCCCAGACGTCCTCGTACGATCACATCTTCCTTGTGCCTTCGGACCCGGCAGACGGCTGCTCTGAGTTGGAGGACAGAGAAATCATCCAGGGACAAGTGGTGCTGGTGGAAAGAGGGTATGTGAGCTATAGTGGCTCCCCCCTGTATCAGCCTGGATGCTCTGATGGAGGGGGGAGGCGAGTGTGAATGAAATTGTTGTTTTCTAATATGAAGCTGCTTGATAAAGACTGGTTATTGACGTTGACTTCTTCCCCTCTTAACCCTAAATAATACTCTGAAGATAGTTAGTACCAAGCATTGAGAATATCAATTTACTGTGTTGTGTTAAACATCAAATCCTCAAAAAGAATAGTCTTGCTTGATTTCTTTTTTTTTTTTTAAGAGCAATTTGTAGAGAACAAACTTTGCAGAGCTGGGCTCTTTGTCTAAAATGATACATCTGGTACTTGTATTTAAAAACGAGAGACGTCTGTCTGTGCGCCCTGCAGAGGTTGCTCCTTCGTACAAAAGGCCCGACACGTGGAGGAAGCCGGAGGCAAAGCCGTCCTGATTGCTGATGACACAGCGGACAATGACAGTCAGTACCTCGACATGATTGCCGACGGAAGCCCTGCCAAACCAAGCATTCCTGCCCTGTTCCTGCTGGGACGGGACGGGTAAGACTATCATATTCATATCTATTCATTTTGGATTAACCCAATAAAAATAGGGACTAACACCAGCCTTTGAATGTTCCATGTAGAATGATGATCAGACGATCGCTTGAGAGACAAGCCCTGCCGTGGGCCGTCATTTCCATTCCTGTCAATGTTTCCTCGTTGGCCTCGTTCCCACTCAAGCAGCCCCCGTGGACACTGTGGTAGAAATGACGCGCAACCACAACTTCAAGCACCTCCTCACTCTATAAACAGGGTTTGGTCATCAGCGCATATCCTGTCAGTGCGGAATGAGGAAAGTTCTTCAGTGTTCAACAAATAAACAAGCCAGTAAAATGAGCTAATAGAGCAAACCTTGAATGTCATCTCCCTGTAAAATAAGAATAAACTCCTGCTTATTTGCATAGTTAAATTTCAACACATGTTCCTCATATGGTTAATTGATATAAAGGGGTTTTCCTCTTTCATAAAATCATTAATGGCCTTTCTGAGGCACACCTACAATTTTTAAACCACTACATTTTCTGTTAGGTACAGACTGTTTTCACAATGTACTAATACAAGCACAAAAGCAGAGTCTTGACTGCCAAAAATAAATTAAAAAGTAGACACATTGGTGGTCACAATACACCAATTTTTTCTTCCATTAAAGGCAGCTGATCAATGACATGAGAAATTGTTTTCCCACTTGGATATTAAATGGATTTTGATGATGTTTTGTTTATTCTCTTGTATCTTTAATAAAAACGTGCTAAGATGTCAATACATTGTTTAAAATCCTGGAAAAAAGTATAGCACAAAACATTTCAAACACATGTGGTAGACTTGGAGGAGACACAACGTTTTTTTTTTCTTTTCATGTATGAGTTTTAGCAAACTGTCAACCTGCTGACCTGCCAGTTTGAAAAAACTTGCCAGTGAAGATGCTATATTCAATGCAGCTTTACTCTGATGGCCTCTGCAGCAAGGCGCGTTTTCTTTCCAAGTTTCGGGTTACCGTATATTCCTGTTATTTTGGGTAGGACAAATCTAGATGTTAGTGTGACGCGAGTTCACGCGCTCTCGTTATTCTTAGTGAGATCCCCCTATTTGACTTTACTCGGACGGGCGGTGTTTCCCATAGATATTTATATAGCTGTGGCGTTTCCCCATTAACTTCTCGTAAGACGAGAAACACTTCTCGCGAGATCTCCTAGTGGGAACCCTGAGAAGTGTTTAAAATGCATGATCCCGGTCACACTGCACCCGTCACTGCGAGTGAAAGGGGCGTAGTACGGGGGAGGGTCGCCACACGGGTCGTGGGTCCGCTTCAAAGTTAGTCTACAGGTTATTTTTGTCAACCTCTACAGTCAACTTCGAGAACTTTTTTCAGGATTGTTCAATCGTCATTAATCACGACTGCCACGGAGCAAATAAAAAAAATATATTTAAATCTCCCAATAAAATTGATGGCTCGGAAATACGGAAGATACGTTAGAAGCGGACCTGTTCATCTCTTTCAAGCTCCACGGGACCTGCCCCTGTCCCTCCCCGTGGGGTGTGGGGTGTCCGTATGGGGGATGGACCTCAGCCTGACCCCGGGGGCTCACCCTGTCCGCTGTTCGTACCCCTTTTCTAAGGTCGGTGCGTCTCAATGAAAAAACTTCAAAGGCTGAGAGCGAACTCGGTTTAAGATTCAGAATATAACAAGTTACAGAGAAACAAGGATAATAAAACTGTCGAACAGAAACGGAGATGAAAGTGTTGAGAACGGACAAAGTCCGGAGATGTTAATCTTCTCTAACACCGTCCAGCAAAAAACATGAACCACCCCAAAGAGGATGACTTCATCCAAGCATCGATATCTTCTTACAAACATCTATAATTTTCCCTGCTGTCTTATTGCATCACCATCTAGGGAGCGGGTGGTGTCCACAATGAGCCTCTTGTCAGGGGGAGTTTTTCTTTGTCTTCACTGAGCTTTATTTTAGATGAGGAATCTCTGCTAATAATATTATAATTGCCTATTTGATTTAGCTGAAATGTAAAGTATTTGATATGGAAGAACATTTAAAATCAGATTAATGCTCTAATTTACTTTAAGGCACATTCGGTATAAAAGCAGAGGTTACAAATCTAGTATTGTGTGCAGTTGTCATGTTAAAAGTAGAAAAGCAGAGTTTATGAACGTTTGTATTTGTCTCAGCATTTGGGTAATGTAGCATCGTTAATAATTCCACATTCTATTGCCTTACAATGTGACAGTCATTATTGATCATACAATAGCCGTTTCTCTTAGAACAAATAGAGATACATATTAATAAATTAAGGATATTGAATGAAAATGAATGACATTTGTGTTAGTAAGTGTTTTGCTGCTTTGGTGTTTGGATCGTTGAGGGCTTAACATTTAGCCAATGCCAATACTCATCCTCTGTGATGAAAGCTGCTGTGTATTGATTTAATGTATTTTTTCATAATTAAAACAAAATTAGATATGCATGTGCAGTTTTGTTTATTCTCATTCCTTCTGCTTAATGTTCTATAGAGAGTTAGACCCTTTCATTTCGTGAGGATGTTAAATGCTTAACGGCAAAAGCAAAACCACAACACAATACACTTTATGCACTAAATATAATTATTAAAACACCACAAAAGCTAATGATGTATCAACTCTTTGTTTTACAATAACATCAATCATTTCAATATATATCAATATATATATTCCTTCAGTTTATGTACAAAAGTGCTCTTCCCTTGTCACGTTTACCTGGACAGATACTTACTTCCCACCCACCATAATAAATGTGATAAATATAAAACCCACATCTTCAATGAATTACTTCCAACTGACTTAAACATTTTTCTTTAACTTTTCTGATATGGATGCGGGTGCAGTAAAGACATTTTCGTAAAAGCGTGCATAAAAACTTAAACTTATAGAAACAAAAAATGATTCAGCGTGCTGGAGCGAAGGAGGAAACACCAAGCCATGCATTTCTCGTTCTTCTTGTTATCTCCAGGCCGTTGCCCCCCCCCCCCCCCCCCCGACTCAAAAGACAAAGAGATATAGCCTTAACATGTAAATATAGAATATGTACCACGAGGGTCTTTCCACCGTTACTTCCCGCGGCACCTCGGACACACTCGGCCCCACACGGTCCGGACCAGGGCCTCTCTCAGAGCCGGACTCCCCCAGATGTACACGGACGGCGTGCACACCGCGTTGAAGCGAGCCATTATGGCGAACGCGTTGGTGGCTTCGTTCCTAAACATCAGCCCTCCCCCTGAGCCGAATCGGATGATGATGTTCACAAACGACGGGCCCCACAACACCAAGAAGCTAACGACCACGAAGATAAGAATCCTCAAGGATTCCTTCTTGCTCTCTTTCTCCGCGCCGGGGGGCTCCCTGTCCACCTGGACTCTAGCAACCACGTACAGTTTAATGGTCATGACGACTTTGGTGACAACGATGATCTGTAAGACTATAATACTGGACACATACAGCTGTGACGCTTTGGAGGGGGGCAGCAGATTCCTGACGACCAGGTGGGCGATGTTGTAAAGCCAGCAGTACACGTTGACGCCGACCACCAGCTTCCTGCTGATGAAGCGGCTGTACACGTACGGGTGGCACACGGCCAAGTACCGGTCGAACTGCGCGAACATAAACGTCAGTATGTTGACCCCCAGGAGCGAGGGTAGGATGTTATACGTCCCACCTCTGGGCGGATATCCCTCGTAAACGTCGAACAGGCCGAGATAATACACCGAAAAGCCCACCAGAGTGTCACAGATACTGGTGCTCAGCATGAACACAAACCGGTTCTGGAGACGGAGGGCTCTCGTGGCCAAGATGGTGACGACCACGGGCCCGGCTACCAGCACGGTGCTGGTAGCGAACACGATCTGGAAAATGAAAATTAAGTAATCCCCGGGTCCGTCGAACGGCACCGAGAGTGGGACCCCTCCTCCCACTAAGGAGCCCGTGGTGTTGGAGGGCGGCATCGTCTCAATGCGCAGCCTGCGCTCACGCGCGCCTTGTTATAGGATGGGGACCAACCCCGCCGTGAATGGCACGAGGCGGGATCTCTTGAGAGGCTCCGACTTTTTTATTCTCTTGTTTTCGCTCAACCTAACCATGCTGACATGGGGTCATTTACATAACAATACTAATATGAATATAGTGTTGATGATAATAACAATTATAACAATAATAATAATTCAGAAAATTCAGAATACCTTTAGTAAAAAAGACATATCATAGGACCACCCCCCGATGTTTGGTTAGGAGATATTACATACCCCTGTTAAATGACAGCTGTACATGTGAACATACCAAACAAAATGTTTTCAGATTTGTATGCAACAATTCGATTATCTTTATAATGAAAAACATTGTGTGCGTATGAGGAATAACTATATTTCGAACTTTATTCAAACAAGAGGCGTTACATTTAAATGAACGCACCTCTTCGAGTGCAGTCTTCATTGGAGCAGTGGGAAGACTGAAGACTTCTTTAAAAATAAATGTTTTGAATTATTGTATTGTCTTTAGAATATCAATGTGCCAATGAGTAACCTATAGATTGAAGATTAAAGATGAGTGTTACAAAAGCAGCACAATTGTTTTTTTATAAATCTATACAATATATTAGACCACGTAGATGTAATCATAATAATAATAATAGGTATTCATACATTATTATAATGAAAATTCGCATAATAACCATAACAAGCTATTGCGCTATTCACTTCCATGAATAGCGCAAAATAAATCAAATAGACGATGTCTCTGACGTAGAAAGTGGGCACAACTCCCATTCCTAGCGTTGGTGCTCAACCTGTATTTCCACAAGAGAGGTTCGATTTAAATTCACTTTGGTTACATCGCTTCTTGGTTGGTAATCGTCAGAGCAACATTGGAGCGACATTTCTGTCTAACTTAACTCACTTCACGGATGTTCCTTCTCATACGTCATGTTGTATTGTAGTCTATTCAAATGTATATATTAGTAAATTAAATAAAATAATTGAAATTGTACAATGCCACTGCAGTTTAAAATGACAATGTCACGGTTCAAAGCAAGGCAGCATGTGAAGAACAGTTAAAAAAAATTATAGTTTATTTAATTTAGTTTAATTTGTATTTACGGTCCCCTTTAATGTTTATATCGCCGTTTCCCCTCTTACCTGCTGCACCTCGGACACACAATGCCCCACACGGTCCGGACCAAGGCCTCCCCCACATGTACACGGGCTTTGTAAAACTCACACAAATTAAAACATAAATGATGCATACATTATAACGAATCTCGCAAAAAATATTAATGATTATTATTATAGAACATAAAACGCAAACCATTCAACTAACACAAATTAAAACATAAATGATGCATACATTATAACTAAAAGTCTCGCAAAAAAATGATGATTATTATGATAGAACATAAAACGTAAACCATTCAACTAACCATTCGACAGTGCCATCAAAAAGCACTTGTCTCGTACTAAATGTATATGAACATTTTGAACAGTTTCCTCACATCGACATAACAACAATTTGTTTCTGTAAATGAATAGCGTATGAATGTCGTTGTTTAGGAGACAAGAAGCAGCGCAACACCGTGGCCCTGAAGTAGTAAAAACCTGCTGCTGCCGTCCTGCTCCTCGTTATTCTGCAATAAAAAGCATGGTTTACATATAACAGGTTATTAAGTTACATTGTGTACAAGGTACAGAAGTTACATTTCAAATGCCACTGTGTTCACATTATCTGCGTGCAGAGACGCGGCAACGTGAGCTCTCCGTCAAGTCAAAAAGCCAACCAATCCAGAACCAAGAAGAGCTCCACTTCAAAATGTTTGGTTCAACCAAACTTCGCAAACCAAGACAGATTGTCCCCCAACATCAGAGCTGGACATCCGCTGAATGTAGCAAACACCAACTCATGCGCCCTGATTGTCGCATTATTGTCTGATGATTATAAACACAATATGTCTCCTTGCTTGTGGTAGATGGGCATCTTACCGCCAACGTGATGGGGGCATTAGACATTTAAAATGTGCATTGCTTGCATGGAATTAATCTGATTATTTTTTATTAAATGATGATTATTTCAACTCGTAAGTCGCATGAACAGACACCGAACACAGGCCCGAAAACGGATGTCCCCGTCGGTGGAGACGCGTTATCCCGGACATAAAAAAACACAATCCAGTTGGAGATGAGGAACAGAGACAGTTTACATGCTTTTCTGTACTTATGCAAAGGGGCCGTTATTAATTATTGTGAATACAATAATATTTCCAAATAGAAGTGTTGGTATTGATTGCCTGAATTGTCTCTTTTGTTGAGAGTCATTTTCTTTAACAGTTTCTCCTCATGCTGACGCTGCTTCATCATCACAGTGAAAGCCGAATCTGGGAAAAGAAAAGAGTTAATGCGTTAATGTATTGCATACAAACATATCAGCGATATGCCAAAAGCACGCAGCCGCCTCTCACCTCGCCCCCCGGCGGCAGGAGAACACCCTCCGCCACACCGTCCTCCACACGGCCTGCCGCAGCGCCGGGCTGCCCCAGATGTACACCGACGGGGTCACGAGCGCGTTCAGGCGGGCCATACTGGCGAACAGATTGGTGGCCTCGTTCCTGAACCTCATACCTTTCCGCGTCAGCTGCCTCAGTATGATGTTGATGAAGGACGGGCACCACAGCGCCAGGAAGGAGATGACCACGAACACGATGATGCGCAGCGACTCCTTCTTGTTTTCTCGCTCCGAGCTGGGCGCCTCCCTCCCCAGGTGGCTCCGGGCTATGATGTACAGCTTGATCGTCATCAACACCTTCACGAAAACTATGATCTGCAGGGTCATCACGCCGAACGCGTTGATCTGAGCCGCCATGGAGATCGGCACCAGGTTCTGCGCGGTGACGATGGAGTACGTGTAGATCCAGCAGAACGCGCAGATCCCGATCACCGCGGCTCTTGTGACGTGGCGGTTGTAGAAGAACGGGTGGCACACGGCGAAGTAGCGGTCGAACTGGGCGAAGAGGAAGGTCAGCACGTTGACGCCGAGGAACGACGGGAGGATATAGTAGGTCCCGTTTCTCGACGGGTAGCCCTCTTGGACGTCGAAGAGGCCCAGGTAGTAGACCGAGAAGCCGGTCAGCGTGTCGCTCACGCTGGTGTTCAGCATGAAGATGAAACGGTTCTGGCCGCGCAGGGAGCGCGTGCAGGAGATGGCGACGACCACCGAGCCGGCGATCGGCACGGCGCACGTGGCGAACAGGATGTGGAAGGTGAAGATGAGGTAGTCCTCCCACGCGTGGAAGTCTACCGACAGAGGGATGGAGGCGTTCAGAAGCATTCCGCCACTCCGCGGCAACACGGACACGGCACGTCGCATTTATAGATAAGTCCTGCTCAGGATGTATTCATCTCTGAAGGGGCCTATGTACGTCAGACGCATAGCCAGAATAAATTAGGCCTAATCACAACACGCGTTTGGTAATGGTAAAAAAACAAGAGATGCTTTGGTGGCTCGTTCGTGCCACTTGGGCTTTCCGTGCCACTCTTTCAGGGTCTCGTTTGTTAGTTATAAATGAGCCACTTGGCCTATAAATTCCATCCAAAGTACAAAACACACTTGCTCCAGCATAAATCCAAAGGTGCATTTTGCAAAACAAACATTTGCAAATGAATGAGCGCGGGTCACTATAGGGCCTCTCCTTCAAACCTCCATGGAATATTAAATATATTTGCTACGTTTTGTATTGCTTTACATTGACTTCTCTCTACGTGTAAGGAGATCATCGGAGCTTTAAGAACGTTCAACCTGCGGCGTCAAGTCGACGCGCGTTTCAACCACTAGAGGGAGCTCTGATAGGTCTTCCCCTGTATGGACCAAAAATCCCCCCCTCTCTGCAGGCAGAGCATCACTGGTCGTCTTCCTTCAAATTACCAATCCTCAAAAGTTTGGATTTCAATGTTATTCCACGTCGTGTTATTAGCTTACAAGTGTGACTCAGAGGGTTCACAGCAAAGCACTGGCGGAAACGCATTCCGCTCCAACACAACACGTGTTTGTATTTGACCAAATCACTGAAACACAATCTGCGCCTCTATGAGGAATCTTTGAGCAGCGTTACATCACATGTCATTTAGCTGACGCTTTCATCCAAAGCGACTTACAATAAGTGCATTTCCACCATAGAGATACAAACTCAATTTTCATCAAATAAGCAGTTTGTTAAACATGTTATATATAACATGTTTAACAAACTGCTTATTTGATGAAAATTGAGTTTGTACTTATATTGGCACTTATCTATAGATAAGTGCCAATATAAGTACAATTTAAGTGCTACGAATTGTTAGTGCTACGGTAGGAATGACATTGAGTATTTTTTTTAAATACATTGAACTCACTTATTGACTTATTCTTTTACACCACAATTATACACATTTAAATACCATTATTGACTCATACAAAAATGCATTTCCACACACTCATTCTGTCTAAAATGATCTTTCCCAAGGCTTCTCCTTCCTAGTTACCCAAATAAATACTCAGTCAAAATAAAAAAATTTACAGGGATGAAAGATAAGTTGTTAAGATGTAGAATTACTCTGCATCTGAACTTCTCTTCTTAAAACCAAAAATATGAATAAATTTAAACTATCCAACAGGGCATAGTAAATTGTCTTTCAATGTATTCATACTCTGGCAAAATCACCTAATGTAGTGATACACAATTACATAATCTGAATTACTAACAAGAACATTTTAAAAGTATTTTGGTGGAGGCTTCTTTTTATTTAAATGAGGGAGAACATTTTTTAGTTCAGCAGAATGTTTTGGAGTTTCAAATGGAATGTCTTTGTATGTTTCAGCAATATGTAGTAAGCATACTGTCTTAGACAATACTACTGTTAGGCAATAGTATACCAGGTATGTTCTGTTGTGCACACCTGAACTCACACCGACGCCTTCTTCTACTCTGTTAGCATCAAGCCACAGAGCCCAGCATCATGGCAGATCATGGGGCCCGCACTTATTGTCATAGCCATGATACATTAAAAACCTAACATAACATTTGTAAAAGATTTACCCCAAATAAACTGTTAAACTTTGCTTTTGTAAATCAATTTGTCTTCTTAGTCAAAAAGTTTAGACTGAGAAAGGTCAGATTACTTTAACAGAAGTAGGAGGCTTTGTAGATTCTAATGTGTAATCTAGGCATTAGTTAAAGCAAAGCTACACTCTAAAAAATAAAACATTGGGTCAACTCAAAAAAAATGTGTTAACGTTTTCCACTAGAATTTTTAAATTAAGCCAACTGCTGGCAGAATTACATTAATTCCAAGCAGTTATTCGGTATGGTGAAGTAGCTTTTTGGCTACAATAAAACACATTTCTAAGTAACATGAACTTAATAATTGTCAACATGAATGCAAGTATTTAAGTTGATCCAACATGATGTTTTAAGTAGTGTGAAGTATTATTTGTGGTCACAGTAAAAACAGTCGATCTCAAAGGTAGTAACCAGTCGATCGCGTGCCATCGAACAAAAAATGACGTGACGTCACACATGCTACCGCGGGAGAGGACCGAAACTAATGCTAATGCTAATTAGCTCGTTATGCGCGAGCATATGGACGCGCGCGAGCACAATAGGAGGTCGGTCACTGCTATCCGAGATCAATAAAATAACAATTATAAGTAAAAACGCTAACAGTATCTGAACTTAATTTTTTAATTCACAACAATATATATTTAAGTAATTACTAAAGGTCCCCTGAATTAGTTTTTGCAGTAAATAGATGCTTATTTGAATACAATCTGAACGTAAAGACTAAAGTCTGTAAGAACGGATGATGATGAAAGTACTAAAAACAATGGGAAGGGCAACACCAATAGGCCAACAAGGTGTTGAACTCTTTCATCAGGAGTTCATTAACTTATTGTTCATGTCTCCCTCCCTCCAGAAATAAAAGCAACCCCCCCCCCTCACCCCACCACTATACGCACAGATGTGGACCTGAGCACTCAGTCGCGCTGATGAGTAACAGCAGCCACACTCTGCCTCTCGTGCTGCCCCTCACGAGCTTCGGCAACGTGCTGATGTTCCTCTTCAACATCCTCCTCGCCGCCGCCATCATCTTCCTCAACGTGTCCGTGTCGCTCGCGATACTGCTGAGCGGCGCGCTGCGCGGGGAGAACCGCTTCATGTACATGCTGAGCACGTGCCTCAGCGACGTCTGTAGCGGCGTGTCCTACTACTACGCCGGCGTCTTCGACGTGAGGGACAGCTTCGGCTCCCCCACGAGAACCTATCACATCGTACCCACGTTCCTGGGCCTGTCTTACCTCGCCATCCTGGCCGCGCAGGCGGACCGGTACCACGCGGTGGTGTCGCCTTTTAAATACTCGCAGCGCATGACGCGCAACCGGACCCTGCTGGTGATCCTGTCCTACTGGGTCTACGCGTTCCTCATCGTGGCCGTGAATAACGTAGTGACGATCGGAGTGGCCGCGAGGATCACGAGCATTGGGTCCTTTATGGGGAACATATTGACGGTGATCATAATGATAGGGCTCAACATCAAGCTTTTCGTGATAGCCAGGTTCCAGCTGGAACGCGAGCCGCCCTCCGAGGAGAGGGACAGCCGGCGCTCGTCGGTGTATCTCATCCTGGTGGTGGCCGTGTTTTTCCTCGGCACGTGGCTCCCCATATTCTGTCATGTCATAGTGTGCAATTTCTTCGGGACGACGTGCTACACGTTCAAGAACGAAGGCACCAACCCGCTGCGCATTCTGCCCCGGGTTAACGCCGCCCTGACGCCCCTCCTGTACATCAGGGGGTGCTCCGCGCTGCGCGTCGCGCTACTCGCCGGGGTGTGGAGACCCCGCTGCGGGGGCAGGAAGGTGGTGGCACGCTGTTAACATGCCTTTCATTCGATATCCGAATTGAGCTCATTTTGATGTTAAAATAATCTGATTCAGTCACACACTCATAATTATTCTAAAATGAAATAATATATACTGTACCACTCAAAAGTGTGTAAACAACTTCTCATTCAGTTGAATGAGAAGTTGTTTCCAAACCTTTTGACACATACAAGTCAGCTGTTTTCGTGGCTTTTTGTAGGTTTCAGGTCTGAAATTGCCACACGCCCGATCGTTCCAATTTCAAGTTATCAAGTGAAATGTTTTGTCTCAACGTCTTGCCATATGTTGTTGTCTCATCTCTTGTTAATCTAATGCAGCAATACTATGAATGAACAGTTAAAAGCTCATACATTAGGAAGTGTGCCCGTTTTCTTTCTTAGAGGCATGCAGATGTCTATTTATGATTATCAACATGTTTACCTTGCGATTCTATTAATAAGTTTACCTTTTGCAAACGATTAAAAAGTAAACATGAAAAAAGGGCAGTGTTTTGGCGTTTTTCTTCTTATGTCTCGTTGTGATAAGCCGATCAGAGACAGTTTAATGAAATGGATTTGCTACGATAAATGTTCTGTTGTTAAATGAAAACTTAGAGGTATCTCAGGTCGGCCTGACAGCGGGTCTGAAACCTCACTGACACGGTGAGACGCGACCACTTGAATCGTGCACGTGGATGCTGCGCTCCCCGCGGCCGCCACGACGCGTCAGTAGAGCACTTTGACTCCTGCACGGACGGTGAGCCACTCAACGCATGATAGCGCGGAAGATCGCCCCCGCTTCGGCTCCATGCGCAACGGGCGGGGGTCTCTCCGAGCTGCAGGCGAGGGAGCGAGAACCGCAGCCAGGTGGCATCACCGAGGTGGTGGCGGAGGCTCCAGCAAACGGCACACCACGTCCACTGTTTGTCCATTGGCTCGGTGGGGGTCCTGTGGGGGGAGGAGCTATCATATCGTCAAACTTCCGCACATCTGGTGCCTAATTTTTGAACAAGGAATGTCTCTCTTTCTCTCTCTCTCTCTCTCTTTGTGCTGATATGTGTGAATCATTCGACTCAAATGCGTTGAAGTCTCAAGTGGTGAATATTGTTACAAATCCAATTGATGAAGTAATTCCAGAATAAACAGGCTTGATGTCTTCTGCGATGGTCACATTGAAGAGGATCATCAACATTATTTGCATAACCGTAAACTATGTGGCGCTTGTACAGAAAAAAATATATATATATATATATATAATAAATAAAGGAACTAGTAATAATTACATTCATATTTTCATTTCTTTAAATATTCTCAATTATAAAATGGGCTTTGCTTCCTTCAGTATTCCTCTTTTTAAACACGGAATCAGGACTATATGTTTCATAAGTTGTGTCAATAAGTCCTATCCTAGTCCTGTATTAAAATGAGCATATAGAGCCAGGGCGAAAAGAGGGGAGGCCCGAAAACACAACATATCCCTCCCCTCGGCCCCCCACCCACCCACCCACCCCACTCTCTTTCTCTGCCATCTTGCAGGTAAACTTGCCAGGGGTCCTGGGGCTGAGAAAGTGGCCAAACCCTCCCACAGTGGGCTGTGTTTTTCCCCCTGCTGCACTCTGGGCTGGTTTCTATTCAAATGTGGGTCAGGGGTGAGGAAGCCTAACGTCATAAGCTTTGCAACATGGCGTCCCGAAGGCTGTGAGATGAGCAGGAGGATGGTAACGAACGCTTGAGGACGATCCCACCGATGTAAAAAGGTATTTGAAACGAATCCCGGGTCTCTGTTGAATGGCGGACCGCAGACGCGCGTCGCGCTGTCGGTTGGATGCTTTTTCTCCCGGTCGCCCGAAGGTTTGGGAGCTTTTTTCATCCGCCGGTGGAGTGTGTGTGTTTTTTTTTCACGACGTGCCAACAAAAAGAGGAAACCGGGGCTGAGCTGGTGCGTTTGGGGGTCTACCAGCCCGTTTAGGCGAACCCTCCGGTCCGAACCGAGGGCTTGGCAACGGTTGTGGCGGTTTTTTCTCTAATTTCCTCGGCGTCGTGCGCAAATAATACGAGATGCCCCCGTGGGACCGAGTGTGTGCTGCCGAATATTTACCAGGCTGGCAAAGCGCAGCGGGCGACAGAAAACAGTCCACGCACGCACACGCACACACAGTGTAAAACGCGACGTGTTTTTCTCAGAGTCTTCTGCTCCTCCAGCAGTCCAACCAGGACCCCGATGCTCATCTGACCGATCAGATCCTTTAATCACACCACGGCTTTTAGCGCAGCAGTAACTTGACTAAAACCTGCGGATTTCACGCACGGTATATTTTTGACAGTATCTCATTAACGTGTGTGTAAGTAAGCTACATTCTTGATATGCGGGTCAAGCCACCTTGGTTCATGGTTCGGATGTTATATACACACACACACACACACACACACACAGACTCTGCACAACGCAGGCTCTACTTCTCGTACCCCTGAGTTGGAGGCCAACGATGCAGGGGCTCGTGGGGGGGGGGGGGGGGTGATCAGTACGCTGCAACGGTACTTTGTGACCCACGGATGTTGATTGTGTCTCATACAACAACAAAAGCCACATCAGCATGTATTCATTGACTATTTGAGGACTGGACTCCAATCAGGAAATGAACGGATGAGTTGGGGGCTAGTAAAAGCAATGCTCAGGTGCGAAGGCCGCTCGGGCTCTGCTTCTCTGGTGATTAAAGCTGTTAAAGTACCAAGGGGCATGGAGATAATGAGGCACAGGAATGTCAGTAATGCAGGGTCCCTTCCAACAATCCTTATTTCTGTAAAAGGTCTGTTTTTGCTTGGGTTTTCTTAGCTAAGAACCACCACAATGCTTTTATCATACTTTTTTATCATACTTGGTATGAATGGTGTGAGGCTACCCTACCTGTGCCAGGTATTCTGGCTAGTTGTTGTCCTCTGTGTTGCTTAATGCCAACAAGTTGACTTTAAAGGAGGTTTGAGAGAAAAAGCATAGATTCTGTTTTCTTTGGACGCTGAGAAATTTCTTGAGTTGGGGAGAGTTTGGTCCCAAATTTAGTGCGACTTAAAGACATCAATGTTCTTAACTAGCTATCCCGCTCAAAGGTTGCAAAGTGCTGCAGCCTATAATATGGAGATTATAGGACTACATTTCCTCTGGTTACACCCACAAGCTGCTGTTGAAGGGAGCGGTTGCTCTGCCTGTCAGCCTAAAAGACGTTTTTTTTCTTAATAATACTGCTGCCAAATACTATTTAAAGCATGTGACAGTTTATCTGAACGTGTTTTTTAAATTTTTAATTCTAACACGTTATATACCATGGGGAAGCTCTTTCAACTGGAGTGTTGCAGCAGTGGCTTTAGAAGGCCCACAGTAGGTTTGGCCCATGTGACCAGTGTTTCTAACACAAATGGCCACAGCCGACTGAGTTGCATCTCAAAGAGGAGCACTAAATAAAAAATGATTAATAATTAGCGGTCTGGCATTACTCATGGAAACAAGAATCAATAAATCCACCTGCATGGTCTTTGAGGTCACCACCACATGTACGTTTTGAGGAGGTGTCCGACGAGTTGATGTAGGCCACAGAGCTGGACGGATCGCTGTGACTGGTTTCATTGGTTACCGTGGACTTGTACACGGTGCTTGGCTGACGATTCGTATGCCAATTGCCTCAAGGGTGGGCTGTCGTTGTTCCTTAAGAAGAAACGGTCTGTGGAATGCAGAGCATTGATAGCCAGAAGGTTATGCTGTGGAGGGGGGTGTGACAGCTCTGTAAAAGATCCCTCCTAACCCAAAATGCCTTCTTGTCCTTAGCCAGAGCATTAGGCTCTAGGTCATGTGGGTCTGCTGTATTCTGTTCGGTGGGGGGTTGGGGTTATCTCGTCAACAAAGTTCATACTCTCAAGACAGAGGTCACGTTATCATTCCAATCATATGCTGGCTTGCTGGCAACTGGCTGATTGCTTCTCTGTTGGTGGAGCGAGGATTCAGGCTGTGCTGCTCGCCGGTGTTGTTGGCAAAACTCTGTGTTTAATTGTGTCTTTATTTGATTACCCGGTATTTTGCATCAGCATCAGAGCCATAGAATACAACACAGCATAGTGGACGCTATATGACAGAGAGAGAGAATCAAGGTTAACAAACACCGGTACAATCAAAAGAAGCCAAAGCTTAATATAGCATGAATTTAAATCAAGTTGCTATGGTAGCTCATGGTACAGAACGTTTATCTCCATCATTAAATACAGCAAACAGATTTTTTAAATCGGATCCTGCCTCTCCTAAAAATGAGAACGGCGATTGAGGAGGCTGTACGTGGCCACATCCAGTATCGCCACAGTGAGTGTGCTGGGCAAGGCCGTACAAGCTGTTTATGCACCCATGAGGGACCTGTTCCTGCTTCTTCACCTGCTGGCTGTGGCATTTTGCTTATCGTGTGAGTGACATGAGCACCACTGAAGAAATCTATCCATTGTGATACCGGACAACAGGTTGGGACTTGTGGTGCTTTTTCTCTCAAAGAACTTTACATCTTCTTTCTGCGGGTTTGATGCCCCCTCTGTCTTAGACCTCTGAAATAATTAGAAATAGTTCTAAAATAACATTCCTAAAATGTTATTTGAGGCGTTTTGTGGGGTTGTGTTACAGGTCCAAGTTGAGGACACGTGTGAACTGGAGAGAAACGGGTCTCTGCTGTACTGCCCTTTGCTGCAGGGTATACATGGGGTACGTAGTATGCAGCAGCCTACGGCCCCCCTCCTGTGAGGAAATGGGCAGGACTTCTTTGACTGCAACACGGCCCGGATCTCCTGACAGAAAATGAGACTTGCGATAGGGACACAGTTATTTGTGCCCCTGCCTCCTGACTCTGCAGAACCTGTTCACTTGCATTTGTATGCAAACTATCCTGGAGGGAAGATCCAGATCAGCCCATCCTTTCTTTCTCTGATACTCTGTACAGCAGGATGTCAGCCCCCCTTCTCCAGATATTCTGAAGAGGGCATATAATCAGAATGGGATCAGTGTCCAGAATTCGGGTAGATACTCTGGAGTGCTGGAGTTATTCAACCTTTTGCCATGGAGACACATGCATAGGCAGGCAGGCAGTTTTTTTTTTTGATTTTCACTTTTCATTTCCCACTCTGTCGTCTCTGGTGGGAACATATCCCTGTGTATTCTGCTCTCTGCAGCACCACAGCGCCGCGCTGGTTGCATCATTGTATCCCTTTGGAATATTAGATCCAAGATTACTGATGCTTGTTTCAGAATTTCAATGCAATAAACCCACATTACCTTTTTTTTCCAGGTAGATGTTTTTTTTTTTTTTTGCTTGTGACTTGACAGACGTGGAAAGTCTTGATGGGACAGCTGTGTGACAGGATGAAGGTCATTACTCCGCAGTGCATGTCCCTAATCCAAACTGATTAGAAATAAAATAAGTGAGTCCGTTTCTACAGGTCGAGAGTAGATTCATAAAACATCTATATAAAGCATGTGTTGCACAGCCCAAAGCAAAAGTTCAAAAGGAAAACATCTCCAGTACACTAGAAAATGGAATATCGTTACAAAATTACACGTCATGTTGTACTCCAATTTGCTGCATCAGAGGAAACCCTGTGAACAGGTTTACAGGGATTGGGTCAAAATAGAAATACCACAGACATTACACAGGTAAATGGAGCATACTGGAAGGGCTGTCTGTTCAGCTTGACCTCTTCACTCCTCCTGTGAGGTGTTCTCTCCTTCAGACCTTACCCATGCATCAGCGGCAGCCATGTTGGAAAAAAGGGCTCGGAGGTAGTTGCTCTTGTTTGTCTTTCAAACTGGCTTTGTACCATCCCCCTAAACCCTCCCCCACTCCCTCTGCCCACCAGCATTGTGTGTATGTGTGTGTGTGTGTGCGCGCGCTGTCTCCGACAGGCCTTTTGCTCCCTTCCTCTGACTGCCTCAAACAGCCTTCACCTGCACGTCCGCTGTTCTTTTGGCAACCTGTTTTTAATGAAGCCGCTCAAGAAACACGAGCACGTTTCGGAAACCCTTATTGTTCTCAATTGGTTGTTTTTAGCAGGTGACCTTAACCAGCAGTAGGGTGTGTTTTGTTATTGCGCCACAGGACTTCTCACCTCTGCCCTCCCTAGTCCTGCACTCAGGAGATTAGTGCCACAGCCCACTGCTCCCGTGGACTGAAAAGTTTACTCACTCACTGTTTAACCCATAAACTTCTTGTGGCGGGGGTTGCATACTTAAATAGTGTAGAACCTGATTATCCAGATTGCTGGTACAACACTTCTGGGGTGTGCGGGGGAACTTGTGAGGTTTCGGTTTTTGGTCTCCTGTGGTGGATTGACAGGCTGCTTTGTCAGCATGATCAGGTCGGTGTAAATGGCCCTGTCTGCTAATCTCCCCCTCAACGGGCACCTGGCACAAGCAGAGGTTGAGTTAAAGCTGTGGGGTGTTTCCCCGGGCCTCTATCATTACACCATGGTCTGTTTTCAAAAAACGGTTAATGGCACTGCCAGGGTAAGCTGATACAGACTTGTGCTCGAAGGCCAGCGACTACCCTTGTGTGCTGTCCGAGCCCTGAACCCTCTTGGTTTGGTATGCGGTGCAGTATCTGGTCAGGGAGTAATGTTTCTTGCCACCCTCCTCACTGGCACCTCTCAACCTCTCTGCAACCCTTTGCCGAGAGCTAAAAAAGGGTCTATCACTGCAGAACGTGCTTCCCATTAACTTCTTGGCGTCATGCACGTGACGCCGTCCTCCTGCCTGCCGGAAACAAGTCTATATAACAGCGCATCCATCCGTGGTTGTAGTATTGAGCGACTGTATTGCTGTGGTCCTTACAAAGTGCAAAGAGCACCCGTGCTCTGTGGCGCGGGCCTGTCCTGTGGTATTAGGGCCTGCTTTCCTGTGCAGCACTATCGGGATGGGAGCGGGGCCCACACGTGCCCCACCCTAGCTGCATATAGATCAACCGTAATCCATTAGCAGCTCCCTGGAATCCAGCTGGCCTAGCAGAGCACTGAAGGGGCCAGGGGGAGAAAGGGTGGCTGTGAGGGTGATTGGTGAGGAGGGGGTTGGGGAGGGCGAGGGCTCTTTATTTCTTCTTCTTCTTCCTCCTGAGCTGGCTACTCCACTCGGAGCCCAGCCCCATTTTCATGTCGGGCTGCTGGTGAAGCTTTTTGAATCCTCTCCTAAAGCCTGCAGAGGTGTGTGTGTGTGTGTGTGTTCAGGGAGAGGCTTGACTGATATATGGCTTCCTGGCTGGCATCACAGCCGTGGCCCTCCTTTGTCTCGCAGCCCTCGTCTCCGTGGCCGCACGCAGGGATAGAGTGCCACACGCACCCCTGAAGCACATTCTGCAATTAAGTGCAGAAGTCTTTGTAGTTCACGTTGGGGACTGTTGTCTCTGCATGCCCGGAGAGAGGCTGGTGAGGGTGGGAGAGAGAGAGGAAAGGGGCAGAGGAAAGCAGGGGGAGGGGAGGAAGAAGGAGACCCTGAGTAGAAGTGTCAAAGCAGAGGAGACGAGCCCAGGCCTGGACTTGACAGTAATGATCACTCCGGCTGATTGTATCAGCTTGACGGTTTTGTTTGATACAGTGAGCCAGCGACAGTATTTACTCCCCTTGTTGTTCATGCGAGTTGTAACGAAACCCCTGCCTTGTCTCGCCCCAATTCTTTGGCATTATTCATCCCATCAGAGTCTTGCGTGGCGATTTGTAGGGCCCTGGTCAGCAAGTAATTAAGGCTTTGTTTAAGAATGGTGGCATTATTGCCCTGGAAATTGGCAAATTCTTAAGAAAACAAAGCTAAAACAGGCTTAGTAAGTTCATTAAAATTGAATGGTTAAAGGAACCCTAAATGTGTGACAATGCTATATTGTAATAAAAAAAAATATTTGCAACATTTGCATTTCCTTTTGCCTGATATCTTTTTTGTTAATATCAGCTCCTGTTTTTCCTGCATTTATTGCGTATACTCCTGTGATTCTGTATACCTTGCTCTGATCAGGACCGTTAAAGATTTTGTCCATTTTCCCAGCCTGCCAACGACTTTAAACATGAGTCAAGAATGCGCCCCTCTCCTTTGAAGAAGCACAGTACTACTGTTGCATCACACCTGAGGTGCGGATAGACTGTGAGACTAGTGCAGTGCATTTCTTTCCAATGAATAGTGTTCTCAAAGTCCAAAGTGGAGCACTGTCATCTGTACAAGGTCATCTTTATGCAGTCTAAGATGGAATGAGATTCTTCTGTCCTAATTTCATAAATGAGGGCCTCTCCCGAGGATCAGGTTTTGCTGTTCTTGTCTTTGAGCTGCACCCACCAGCCCACACCCATGCTCCTCTGCCCCAGCCCCTGTGTAGTTTTACCTTCTCAGGTGTCACCAAATCCCCCCCACCCTTCCCCCGACCCTGTTGTGGCACCAACCCCCAGCCCCAGACAATGGGGCAGGGCTGACATTACCATGACCTAATGAGGCTTGAGTGGGCCATGTTTCCAAAAAGGGCAACCCCATCGCCAGAGGGGAGGGGCACCTTGGAAAAGTGGTTACTTTACCTTTTTAAGCCCATTTAGCTGTGATACACCTGAGGTTGCAATTTGTTGAACGAGGAAATCTAGAGGAAGGGTCCAGTTTTTGCTGTATGATTATAATTTGCAATTTGTGTTCTTGTTAATTTCCGTGACAGCTAAAAGTTGAGCTTACATCCACATTGATACATTGTAAATTAAAAACTGAACTGCGTCCAAAAGGCGTTGCTGCATTGTTTCGAGGGCACTGCACTTTGTACACATGAGCCTCACACAGAAAATTGACATCACATTTACTTTTTCACTTTTTACTCGCACATATAAGCTTTACTAGTCTATGGGTCAATAGATGTGATGTTGTCACTCCTCTCCCTCACACTCTATTGTACTGTAGAGAAACCATTTGTTTATTTCCATTAGTTTCTGCATGTGGACTTCACAATTGTTTGTGCAGAACAAAATGGCAAAAATCTGAAAACGAGAGTCCACTGTTTTATATCAGTCGTTTTTCCTCAGCGCCTCAAAGCAAGAGTTCAGATTTCCGCTCTGTAGGTCTGGTAACTCCGCTGCACATGTCCCTTGCTATTTGCTCCTATAACGGCTGCTTTCTCCACAGAAATGCAAACATTTTAACTGCACAACAGCAGTTCAGATAACAAAGTCAGCAACGCTCGTAACCAGTTATCCAGAAAATATTGACCTGGTAGTTGATAGATATTCAAGGCGGTTGTCATCCCCCTTAAACCCAATCAAGCACTACATCGCTTGTTGTCCGTTTACAACCGTCGACAATACAAGGTAACCCCATAGTTTTTAAACATATTTGTCTTTCGTTGCTCTGCCGTAATGTGGACGCTCAGTGTAAAATTAGTTTTCAAATGGAAACGTAGTAGTGGGGACATGGCCTTAGATCGGTGTGTCTGTGTGCACCAATAGGTTTTGGTGGTCGTCTGCAGACTGTGTGCTGCACAGGGTAACGTTAGATGTTGAGATGGAAATAGCCTAGCAGCTAGCTCAGCCTAGCATGGGCGACAGTGGCGCATGGAGAGAGGGTGCGCTGGGAACCGAAGGGTTGGTGGTTCGAACCCCACCTGCTCCAAGTCAGATGTCGAAGTGTCCTTGAGCAAGACACCTAACCCTCAACCGCTCCCCAGGCCCACTGCATCCCACTGTGTGGGATGGGTAAAATGCAGAGAGCAATTTCCTGTATGTGTAAAATAATACTTGGCAATAAAAATGGCATCTTCTGCTTCTTCTTCTAGCAGCGAGCCTAGCATAGTGGTGCTTTAAGGGGTCCATTTGTCACTCACCCCCCTTCTGTTCAACATGTGGAGGAATTACTCTGTACAGTTCTCCGCTGTATGTTGCGCCTCGGTTTGTTTTACTTCCAATGCAAAAAGCTCTCTCCATCTTGAGCAACATGATTGTTCACACCAACAAATGTTTTCAGGTTGTCCAAGATGTGTTGGAAACCAAGCTTAGTGCTTCATGTGTAAAATGTAAAGCTAACCACCCTTTTCATTTCTCTTTCAGCTTCAGGTGGTACTCGTGTAGGAAGAGAGCGAGAAAGAAGGAAGGTGGAAATGGAACTGCCCAATCATGCCAAACAACTGCTGCTGCAACTCAACCAGCAGAGAGCCAAGGGGTTCCTCTGTGACGTCATCATCGTGGTGGAGAATGCACTCTTCCGTGCCCACAAGAACATCCTGGCTGCGAGCAGCATCTATTTCAAATCACTGGTCCTCCATGATAACCTCATTAACCTCGACACAGAGATGGTTAACCCCTCTGTATTCAGACAAGTTCTGGATTTCATCTACACTGGGAAACTCCTGTCCTCGTTGGACCAGAGCAGTGAGCAGAACTTCAGTGCCCTCTTAACAGCAGCTAGCTACCTCCAGCTCCATGACCTCGCTGCTCTGTGCAGAAAAAAGCTCAAGCGCAATGGTGGGAAACCCCTGCCAGGTAAACCCTCCACTCCAGGTCCCCTTAGCCGCTTACGCCTCAACAACCAGCGCCTTTCCACTTCTACACCTGCTGGCCCCAAAAACCACTACCCTCCGACCCCTTCTGATGCCGACCAGCCGCAGCCAGATGAGGGCCTTCGGGACAAGCTCTCAGACGACGAAATGTTTGTTGGCAGCTCTGGGAGGAATGGCAATGGGGGGAATGGCAGCAGTAACGGTAACCTCAGCAGTGGAGGAAGTGCTGGGGAGCCAGACCTCGGACTGGACTTGTCCAAGAAGAGTCCTCCCTCTGCAGCCACTGATGCGCTCAGCCCACACAGCAACTCCCAAGAGTCCCCTCAATCTGCCTCAGTATCCACAACCAACAGTGCCTCGCTGGATGACTCCTCTACCACCCTACCAGGTGTGGACGCCTGTGGCTCAGAAACCACGGATCTCAACCCTAAAGCCTCAGAAGAAACCGAAAACCAGCCCGATGGCCCCCCACCCCAAAAGAAATCGCGGCAGGGTGCTCGCAAGAACGAATGGCCTAAGAAAGAGGCGTCAGGGTTGAAGACCGAAGATCACGACAGGCCCCTGGTTAATGGGGTGATTGTGGGTCCTAAAGATGGCCGCTCCTCTGACCAGGCCTTTCAGTGTAAAGACGAGGAAGACGCTGGAGAGAACGGCCAGGACCACACTGACGAGAGTGGGCAAAGTGATGGAGAGAGTGCAGGAGGTCGAGGAGGAACGGGAGGGGGACAACACGGCGCCAACTACGTGTACAGACAGGAAGGTTTTGAACCAGCGTTTGGCGACAACCTCTACGTGTGCATTCCCTGCGGCAAAGGCTTCCCCAGTTCTGAGCAGCTCAACGCCCACGTGGAGACGCACAACGAGGACGAGCTCTACATCAAAGAGGAGGGAGGGACCTTCGTGAAAGAGGAGGACGAGGAGGAGGCAGAGGACCTCTCCGCAGCCGTGGGCCCTTCCAGCTTTGGTTCCGATGCGCGTCCGTTCAAGTGCACAGTCTGCAGTAAGAGCTACAAAGACCCGGCCACGCTGAGGCAACACGAAAAAAGCCATTGGCTGACCAGGCCTTTTCCCTGCAACATCTGCGGCAAAATGTTCACCCAGAGGGGCACCATGACCCGCCACATGCGCAGCCACCTTGGCCTCAAGCCGTTTGCCTGCGAAGAGTGCGGCATGCGCTTCACACGCCAGTACCGTCTGACAGAGCACATGCGCGTCCACTCCGGGGAGAAGCCGTATGAATGCCAGCTCTGTGGGGGGAAGTTTACCCAGCAGCGTAACCTCATCAGTCACCTAAGGATGCACACCTCACCCTCTTAGAAATGTATCAAGCCAAAGAACTTTGGGATATAGAAGGAAAAATTCCATCTTACCACGACCCGGCTGAAATGAGATAGCTGTTAGCCACAGAGTGGGTCTTGGTGATGGTGGGAAGTTGATGCAAGGATCATGTCATAATTCATACCAAGCGACGTCTTCTCACCTCTCAGGAGTTCTAGAAGGACAAATTACTCCGTCTCTTGCCAAAGTCTCAAAGCCATGTTGGTGTGGCACGACTTCTGGTCTGCATTGCAAAGTCTGTCAAATGTAAATGTGGCTACTGATGTAATGATGAGCCGCCGCCAGACCCCCACCTAGTGTCCCTCAGCAGCTTATCGCTCGTCTACCATTTTTTGCGCTTTTTCAGATTGCTCCTCAAACTGATCAACCCTTGAGTCCCCTGTATGAACTCAAGTGCTATCTTGACCAAAAACCCGTTCAAACAATACTGGCAATAATTCAGCAAAAAACTATTTTGAACCCTTACAGCTTTATATCCATTGTTATGTTGGTGATGGGGATCTGTGTGTGAAAGGAGGGGTAACTGGGTTTGGGACCATCTCCATGCTTTAACTGACAGTCCTGAAAGAAATGGTGGGATGACATTGGATTCGGTTTTTGTTTTACAGACCACAAACAAGCAGGTCTCTCTCTGTGGCTGCTTGCAGCAATACACGGTGAATGTTCATTGTTGTTGGTTTTGCCTGCTAGTGCTCCCAGGAATTCATCCTGGTTGGATAGACAAACCCCCTTGAGGTACTTGATTTACTCAAAGAACTTGTAATGTTTCGGTGAATGTTTAAACTGGAAAGTCTTGGGATTTTTCTTGTTGGGGGGAGGGGGGTTGGCTGGATTGGGTGGGCAGTTTAAAAGGGGTAAAGAGAGGGTGTTTTAGACTGAACATGATCAGTTGGTATGTTTTTATTTTTTTGTCTGTATAGCTTTCCTCCCCTCAGAAAAAAATAGTCTATTTATATAGGCTTATGACCTCGCTACCTCTGATTACTCTTACAAACTCTGTTGATTAGTTGAAAGTTCTTATGTAATTAATTGTAAAAAGTGTGTAGATTATGGTAACTTTTCACCTAATGCTTTAACCTGCCCATCTCTCAACACATGTTTTTAATGCTCATAGATTTTAGACATTAATAGTTTTTTCTTTAGCTGTTGTTTTTACTTGTCAACAGTTTTTTGGGGTGCCCTGCTCAGTGTGGACCCGCCTCAAAGTGTAGTGTAGCTACCCGCCTGGAGCAGACAGTGGTTAGTTAGCCTACATGTATAGTGTTCCAAAGATCTAATGAATGTTGAGGAGAACAGAGCTAACTAACATTGCTAGACAAGTTCATAACCAAAGTTTTAAAAAAAAGATGTACTTAAGATATATAGCATACTAAATTATTTCACTTTTGATTTCTTTTTTGCTGTATAAAACAAATTATGAATTTATATTTCAGACGAAGAGAGCCACTCTTTTGACGGAGCTTTGGTCAATGACTCTGAGACTGAGGCAGCTTCTTGTGGTTTGCAAGGAAAGCTTGTGCTGATTGGTGGGCTGGTGTGATTTTAAACATGGTTACGTTTTTTTTTTTTTTTTTTTTAAAGAGGTGTTCCCGGAACATGTTTCCTTGGTTTCATTTGGTTGATATCCAAAGTCCGTATCACTTTATATTCCCTGACTTAAAAAACAGGACTTTGTGAAATTCTAATGTGTTCTGTTTCAGACCAAAAAAAGCAAAAAAAGATAGGAATTATAATCAGAATTTTAATGTGAAGTTCAAGTTGCTTTTTTTTTTTTTTTTTTTTGAGCCAGACATGTGAAAACTTGTAAAGAAGAAGGGGGGAGAAGAGATGCACTGGACATTTGGACAACCCACTCCTCTCCCGCGGCATCCTTTTTTCAACTGATTATATTCCATGATATCACAGAATGATTTTAAAATTATTTTTAACCTCCTGAAGCTTTACCTCATCCTAAGCAACTGTCAGCTGGGAACCCTCCCTCCTGCTGTCTGCTGGTCCAGTGTATCTACTCTTTAACAGTTAAGCTGTGGATCACCGACCTTCACTACAAGTTTTTGGTATAGGCATTCCTCTTATTATGTTGGTTGGTCTTCTTGATTTATTATTTTTTTTATCCTCCTTGTTTCTTATGTTTTGTTCTGTGAAATGCTGATGCGGACACAGTTACACAAACATCACTACCGTTTTAAGGTACCTGCGTCCTGGACTCCCAGAGTTGTTACTTTGTCACGTTGGATGTCGGCATCTTGCAGTTGCTGTTTAGTAATTGCATGGTACATTTACCACCCCCTCCCCTGCCCCCCACCCCCAAAAAAGAGATACATGTTATTTATCGGCCTGATC
This sequence comes from Pungitius pungitius, assembly GCF_949316345.1. NCBI lineage: Eukaryota > Metazoa > Chordata > Actinopteri > Perciformes > Gasterosteidae > Pungitius > Pungitius pungitius. Next base: position 6,973,142 of record NC_084904.1, read on the forward strand.
CACTGTTGCTTGTGACCTCTCCTGGCTTAAATGGAGTCCACAATGCATTGCCTTCAAACGTTATTGTACTTGTCAGCACTTACTGCAGCACAGCGTAATGTCTGTAGTGCAAAAGGTGTTTTTGTACATCAAATTCTCTAGCCATCTCTGCAAAAGACTTTGCAGCTGCATTTGAATGCTTGCTTGTTTGACATAACAAAGAAAATAATTCAACAAAACAAAAAAAAACACAAAAAAAAGACAAACTCCAAACTGTGACCATACTGCTATCACTACTATTGGTACTACTACTATTCAACTACTTCAGGGACTGTTTGGCATCTGTGGATGCAGACTCTCAGCTACATTTGTAAGACATAGTATTGTATCGATTTCTCTGTATTTTAATCATGGGAAAAGCAAAAACACTAGTTTCATATTAAGACAAGCAGGGGGGTACTTTTTCAACTAACGCAAAGAGCCTTGACAAAGGCCAGGCAGCTCGAAAGAAGTCTACATTTTAGTTAGTGACGCGTTTGTGTTCCGATATAGTTGCAAAGTTGTACAAAATACTAAGAATAGGAAGAAAAAAAAAGCTCATATCCAAATCCACAAACTATTTTTTAAACCAAAGCACATTTGAATGATTATGGAACCATGTGTGGCTCTAAAAAGAAACATGTATTTATCTCATTGTTTACATAAACTTTTACAGTTTTACAGACCTCAGTTGAGGCTCGGCAAGTCAGAGAGGTGGTGTTATTATTATTATTTTTTCCCTTTTTTGGTAAAGATGCTTTTCCTTATGTTGCTGCCAAAAAAAAGTAAAGCATCAAATCTGGGGTGAACTGCTGCATATTCAATTAAGGCGAGGGGTGTGTGCCAGCTGGCTGTGTGGTGACCCTGCACCCCGGTCCCCCCCTGCCCTCTGGCCTGTTTTCAGATGGGACCTCAGAGTTAGGGGGTTAGGAGGGGGGGCAGTGCGTCCTTGACGTGTTAATCAAAAGGCATTGTTAGCTGGGTTTTTAGCTCAATTAGCATCTTTCTGTTACCCAAATGCGCTTAAGGACTACCTCTGCTGATTTGGGTCTCGTACTGTGTCGCCGTTAGACTGGTTTGGCTTGTTGTTGTTTTGGTAATATGGTACATCTCTTAATGCTGGAAATTCTGAAAAAAACGCTACCTGGAGAGTGTAGATCTGGTATGTTCACTGCATGTTAACAAGCATATCTAGTAGTCTTAACTGTGAATCTTATGGGTGTTTTTTTCTGCTTCTGTGATGTTGTATTTTATTTTAATTTTTTCTTAGCTGCCTGTGTACTGCAGGTGGAAGCAGCACAGACCCCCTGGCTGGCCGAGCCTCCTACAAAGTTGGTGCAAACACTTATTGACAGTGTTCTTTTTTTTTATCAAATGTTTATTGTCAGTGATGAATGTATTTATTTCTGGTCCTGCCTTCCCCTCTGTAAAGAATTCGCTCTGCGTGTGATACTGAGGTGGCGACAGGACCTCCTTTCTTTGGTTTGTTTTGAGGTTTTCAAGCTGAGAATAAATGAGACACAAAACATAGCCATTAACCACAATCTGTGAAAGCTGACCGTTTTTTCTTGTGGGAAAACCGATTTATTTTTCTCCAACTTAAAGAAAACGGTCAATAACATTAAATATCTACTCTTAGTTATGCCTGACAGTCTGTAGAGTCTTTTTGTTATTTTTATTTCATGTGTTTCACTTTTTTTTTGTGCTCATGTGTTCTTGAGTTCTCGCTGAATGACTGCACGTCGGGGGAGTTGAACTTTAACCCCTTGTGTGTGTGTGTGTGTGTGTCCATGGACGCAGGCAGAGGCTACTGTATCTTTTCAATCTTGCTCTCTCTGGGTGTTGCCACTGTACTGCCTATTACAACCCCCCCCTCCCCTCCCCCCCATTCACACAGCAGAAACATGCTCACAATCGGCACTTGGCTCCGTTTTCATGAGTCGTCTTAAGAACACCTTTCCCTTCTCTTTGTACACGACACGTGGTGTTTAGCGTCTTGTTGGTTCTATTTGGAGGAGTTTAGAGACGTTGGGCGAGATAGCTTTACTAAGTGCACTTTGTATGTTCTGTCAAAGCCTGTGGGATGACACCTGGGGGCTCTCGTTATGGTTCCCATTTAACCGACGGCCCCGCTGCTGTCTGTCCTCTAGTGCATCATTGTTCCCGTCTTTATGGAAGTATCATATCATTATGCAGTGTTATGAAAACTTTAAAAGTTGAATATACAAAGTAGGTAAACGCAAACCAAGGGAACCATGTTTGGCTCCAAGGTGTCTGTGTTTCTGTCTCATTTCTTGGTATTATTGACCTCCCATTCTTTTTTAAAAATACATTTTGTAAAGCCGAGGGCTGATCCGGGCTGGTTATTATGGAGATGCTCTTTCTTACTTCGCCGGACTAAAGCCAAAGACAATTTGAAAACGGCCTTCGTTGCCGTCGAAGCATTTCTAAGCTTTATAGTCTCCTTGCTTTATCTCCAATGCGCCTGACCTTCTGCTTCAGCCCTTTGACCTTCTGTAATCTTCGTCACTGCACAGGCGACTTTTTCCTCTGCTGCATTCTTATGTTTCACATCAGTGTTTACTGTACCTCCTACGACATTTTGCAGTAGTTACTAAAAAACACCATATTACCTCAAAACATTCAGTGTTTACAGAAATGTGCTATCTTGCCACTACATCCTACTTTTATTTATTTTTTGCCGTCCATTCCTAACCAAAATATGGAGTCTGTATGTATGCGTAACAGTCATCTCATTTCTATCTGTTTATTGAATTTACAAAGACAGTCTCACTTTGAAAAACATGATTAGCTGCTAATGAGTAGATAAAATAAATATTTATCTACTACTTGATCATTGGAGCTGCCCATGAAGCAGGTGTATCAAGCTTCCTCCCTGGTCCTGTTTTCATTAGGAGCGTCTTCTCAATAATGTATCATGATCCGTAGGCTGAGAGGCTCTAAAATGGACGTTAGGGTCTTTGCTGATTTAATAATTTAGAGGCAGAGAAGCTTCTCCCCCCCCCCCCCCCCCCCCCCCCCCATGGCAAACACACTTGACGTGCACACGCCCAGGTGCATCCATTTTCGTTGGCATGTACGCGCATGCACCTTCACCCATGTGACCAACACGGATGCCAACGTCTGGACTTCAAACACAACCAACGTGCACACACCAGTATTCGGGGACCCTTTCTGTTTTTGTGGCTTTTGGCAGCACCCGGGTTGAGCTTCTCTCGTTATCGGCAGTCCTCAGAGAGCTCGTATTCAGGTCAGAGCTGCCGCCACTGCGCATAGCGATGGGGCTCGCTCAAACTCAAAGTGTCATAAAATAAAAAAGTGTAAAACCGCTGACCTCAGCACTCACAATCTTGCAGTCTTAATGTACAGCAGTGAGGAAAAATAAACTGTTATTTTATGATCTTTTCATTAAAAGCTTGATTGAAAACCAAGAGTGTATTTTGACTGTTCTGTGCCTTGGTGTTCTTCCCCACTTGAGTTATTTAACTGATCATTTTTTACATCCTATTGGTAACAATATTTCTGGTTCTCAGTGTCGCCATCCTGTGCAGCTTACCTTTTGGGTTTATTTATTTATGTTCTATGAGCATAAATAAGTGTTACTTGTAGTGTTGGGTGTAATTCCTGCATAATTCTTGTCATCGTTCAAATTTTCCTTCACCGCCAAATCTAGATAAGCAAAGATAGACAAAGTAACCCCAGCGGTCACACTGCTGTAAGTGGTCATGCTAGGCCAATAGTCCCCTGGATAGAGCTTCTAATAGAGACTGTATTGTCTTCACCTCCTGTACTTAGGACAGGCGCACTGGGCCTTTTCCAGCCTGTCTGCCCCCCCCCCCCCCCCACTGTCTTTTGATGCCCAGGCAGGAATGCCCCTGGCTGTGGACCCCTAACCTTTACGTCACTCAAGGTAAACACACACTTGTATAGATCACGCACACTTGAGCACACGCCCCTCCCCAGGTATGTGGATGAGCTTCTCCGACGGTCTGCTCTGTCTGTTTCTACTGCGGTCCTTCTCATTTTCATGTCCTTCATGACGACTCCACCCTGCCTCCACCAGCCACTGCCCTCCCCCCTTATCTACCCTGCCTTATTTCCCACCATCCCGGGTCAGGGTGTTGGGAGCTGGCACGTTTAGCTTTGCCATTAGAGAACTGTGCCCCCAGAGGTGTCCCCGTGCTAAGTGACCCAGAATGCCGATCGCTTGGAAACAATGGTGCTGGTGTCGCTGGCCCTTCCCTGCCCTCCCCCACCCGGGCCCCTCTATTCCCCCCCCTAACAACGGCAACTAAACACAATAGAGCGCGGCGGGGTAAGTAGCTGCATGATGGGTTGGCTGGTCACAGGGTGGACATTGGCCACATCAAACACCTGGATTACCCGTTTACCCGTCCGGGGCTGTTCTCGTCGTGTTCTTTTGGCTCCGTGAGAAAAAAGCTTTTTACAGCAAAAGAGAACTTTGGAGAAAATCTTCCCCCCCATCTCTTCTAGTTTTTCTTGTCCCAGTGGGTCTGCAAGCATGAGAGGAATTTACCAAGGTCTGCCCAGGAGGGTCCAGGCTTGCCTCTGCTTGTCTGGGATGGCCCTCCATTATCTGAGGAATTTGGATGCCTGGCCTGCCCATGGTGGGCGAGGGAGATGGACAGCCTCTGTTATAAGTGGTGTACACACACACACACACACACACACCACACACACACCTTTATCTCCAATGCCAGACCTTCTTGTCCACATGCTGATGTTAAGCAGTGGGACTCTTGTCTCTGTCACTCACTCTGTTGTAACTCCTGTGTGGGAAATGGTCTGACGTATTTTGCTAATACCATAGAAATAGTACGAGTAGGAGAAACCTTTCCATTGGCTGCCATTTATTGACAACCTGAGTAAATTACTCATTGAATAATTACTAAATACGTTTTTCCACACACACACTATCAATGTGGAAGCCCATTGCAATTTTGATGTGAGGAATATCAAGCTACCTAGCTTCCCAGCTAGCCATTAAAAATCAAAAGCTCACCATTCCTGTTTACATGATCTGCTAACTGTTGCCCATCATATATAGTGAACACATACATGTAGTTGGTGTGATACTTTTATGCTTGGATGTGTTCTTTTTATTTAATTCTACTTGGTTTACCTTAGCCTTTTCTTACATGTTGTACTGAATAGTTGATTTAGGTTTTTATTATTTCTGTGCTGTTTAGAGATTTCCATCATTAATAGATTCACACATACTCATTCATATAGGTTTTTAACATTTAGATTTGTCATTTTTAGTGGTTTACATAATGATTTATTTAAAAAGGGCAAATTGATAATCAAACTCTTTCATGGTGCTCATTTAGGGAGTCACTGTCTTGTCCTGGTTGAGGAGTGCAGGGTCAGAGGGCAAAGCAGAAAGTGCCAAGCAGGCAGACACAGATCTGATAAGGATGAGCGTTAGAGACGCACCAAGCACCATCCAACACTCACGCTTTGTTCCTTATGTTTACGTTAATGTGAGGAGACCTCACATTGGATGGGATTGGATCTTGTGTTGCGGATATATACCTTCTCATCTCAGATAACACCAAGCTATTCCTTTTGCGTAAACTAAAACCTTTAGTCCTACATGTTTCTCCACTCATTGCATGCTAAGAATATTTTGAGCACTTCAATAAATGCCTGCTTTTTTGAGTGATAAATTCATTCTCGCATCACAAGTTCATGGCATTCTGATCGTGTGTGAAAATATTGTTAATGTTTTGATGCATATCCATTACTGCCATGTGTTGAGTTATGGGCAGGAACCCCCAGGTTGCCTGTGGAGCCGGGAGGAAGAGCTGTGGATTTGCTGCTTTCCTCCTCCTATTCAAATCGCTGTCCGGGTTCATCCCGGGATCCAAAACTCTTCTCCCTAGTTTTACCTTTGCGTCCCCCTGCCTCTGCACCGTGAGGCCTTTCCCTCTGTCCATGCAGTTAACCCCCCGCCCCCGCACCTCCCTCCCCTCAGGGAAGAGTGCAGTGCATCCCATCCCACTGGGAAGACACACGCTTGGCACAAAAGTGCAATGCTGCAGGCAATGTATACATCTCCATTCGTGTAGGGTTTCATTGATTTATATTTTTTTGCTGTGTGTGTGTGTGTGTGTGTGTGTGTGTGTGTGTGTGTGTGTGTGTGTGTGTGTGTGTGTGTGTGTGTGTGTGTGTGTGTGTGTGTGTGTGTGTGTGTACACATACATAGAAGATGTTACCCTGACAGGTACTGTGCAAGGATTCACTCGCTCCTTCATCAATAACCCATCACTATTGACAGGGGCCGAGCACACTCTCAGCGTCGATATCTGCTCTTAAATTCAGTGGGTCTGTTTTACGGAGCTCAGGGAGGATGCCCAAGGCCTGTGTTGACGGGGGGGGGGGGGGGGGGGGCGCAAAGCCTGACAAGTAGGCACAAAGGTACAAACCAGAAGTTGTAAAATGGGATTGTTGTGCTCTGGAAAATGTTGCCTGTATGTGTTGGAGGGTTAGGTAAACCTTGTCTTTCTTCAAAACCCATGAATATCACATCAGAATCCAGAGCCAGGTGCAGTTTAGACCTCTTTTTCAGTGCAACACAAAATAAAGCACCTATGTCTCCGCCTGTCTCCTTTCACCCCCATTCCCCTCTGAAGAAATTAATCTTTTCTCTCTCTCTCTCTCTTTTTGGACCTTCCTTTTTTATTTTTTTTATTTCATGAGGCCTCAGCCTGAATTAAACCTGGGCCGCTGAGTCACTGAACGCTTGATGGTGAAAGGCAAAGAAAGAGCGCACAGGGAGAAGGGAGAGATGAAGGAGAAAGGGCTCAGCAGGTGGTGGGCACCGCCGCAGCTTTCGGCCCGCTTGGTCTTTTCAGCTGGCACACAACTGCGAGGGCTGCCACAGAGGCCCCGCTTTCCATCAGAATATTTCCCCTTCTCTTCCCCCCTCTTTAAACGATAAACGAGGAGAACAGGCTTGGTGCGGCATAATAGGATCCTTTCTCTCTGCCTCTGCCATGTGTGAGAAACGAGAACAATGGCAGGGACCGGGAGGGGAAATGATTCAAAGTGAGATTTTCACCTGCTCCCTTCAACCCTAGCCCAGCTCCTTTCAGAGCATGCTAATGCCAGTTCATTTACAGAGTACTGTAAGCTGTGACACACACACACACATATATAAATGCACAGATCTTTTTTTCTCTCTTTGTGATGGACAGTTTAGATTATTGTGCTCCAAGACGTCCATTTCGGTAATTATACTCATTATCATCATTATTTCATTTTCAGGGATAAGTAAAAATGAGGCTGGGCTGACCTGCTTTGTGGTTAATTACCACTTTTTCCCTTTGTTCAGTCAGAATTACAGTTGTGGATGTATGGCCTCCAGTGAAATGTTCCTATCAGCTGTAAAAATCCAGAAACTAAGTAGGCTACTTAATATTCTGACCAAGTTGCAAAATGTTTTCTTTAATACCAAAATGTCTAGAATGCCATTTTGAGCAGTTGAGGAAACTCTTTAAAACACTATGAGAAATATATAATTTAGTCGTCTAAACAATTTAAGATGAAAAACGCCTAGCCGACTGAGCAGATCATCGGTTGATAAAAATGATCTTTTCATTTTTTGATTAAATGCTTCAGCAGTGCTTAAATACTTTCTTTCTGAGGTCAAAAATGGGAAAATTACCAACTAGAAAGTTCTACTGATTGAAGTTCTCTGCCAAGTGTGTCTGAAACAACCACTGCTTTATTATGTGACTGAATGAATGTTACCTGGCTTAGGCCAATGATTACATAAACCTGAGTATTTTCTATTTAGAAAATATCGTATACACAAAGCGGGTGAAATCATTTCTCTCAGTAAATATATTTCCTAAGGAGCTATTGACATGACATTTTCACCAGATGTTGGTAACAACCCAAGTAATACATACATACAAGAAACCAAAACAAAGAAGTTCAGAAATAAAGTTCTGTGTAATAATGTGAAATGACACAGGGAAAAAGTATTGAACACACTTACTCATATTTATTCAATACTTTGTACAAAAGCCTTTGTTGGTAATGACAGCTTCAAGACGCCTCCTGGATGGAGAAACTAGTCACATGCATTGCTCTGGTGGGATTTTGGCCCAAACAGTCTTCAAATCTTGAAGGTATATACGTATACGTGTATAAGTATTTATACTTTATAAGTATAAAGGTATGCACACCTCTCCACGGATGCACGTGCGCAACTGATTGTATGGTGGTCCTGGCGGATGATATAGACTCCTAAGTCAACTGTCATCTAACACGGCCAAAGCTTGTCAAAACGGCTTTTCTCTATGTAATCAACTGGCTAACTAATTAAATTGATTAAAAGGAATCTACCATTGATGGCACATTTTGTGTCCAAATGTGAGGCGATCCACTGTTTGCCTTGATGCCATGAACAGTAAAGGATGTCATGAGGGTTTCTGAGTAAAGAGCATCATGGCCAATGGGTAAACTAATTTAGTCTCTCAAATCCTCCCATTTGTATTCATTTATTTACTCATTTCCCTTGTGAGTGTGCATGGTTTTGTGTATCTTGATTGTAATTCCATTTAGTGGTGGAAGAAATACAACTTATTCCTTCACAGGAAGACTTTGAGTGTGTATGCATACTAACACACCAAAACACCTCCCACAGACACAATCACACTAATAATCTTGTGGGAAAAACATTAAAAATAATAATTATTGGCCATTGCATTCATAGATACAGCGCCGCACATTTATTATGTGGCTCTGTGTTTCACAATATGAAAAAGTAAATGAAAAAGCATTCAGCTTGAAAAGCAGATGTGTTGATTGCCAACATGATTTCACATAAATAGCAGGATGTATTACTCTCCCTCATGTCTGGGTAAATGCTTCCCTTCTGCTCCAATTACCAGTCCTTTCTGACCCTACCTTAAAATCAAAGCACGTACACCTGAACAAAGGATCCAGGGTCTCGTTTCAGGGTTGAATATTTTAAAAGAGTAGCAATAATGGCATAAAAAGAGCTTTGGAAGATCTGGCACTGTTAGAAGATCAAGCAGTGAGTCTGTGAAGAGACGCATGTTTTAATTTCAGAGAAATTCCCCTGATTTCCTTCCCTAGCTCCTCATTAAAGGAGGAGTAAAGGTTCAACAATAGGAGACTGTTATATGGGCTGTATATGTTGAATAAAAAGGAAATGGCATGGTAATGGTAAAAAAAGATCCTATTTTTACGGAAAATAACTCATTTTTTACAGTAGTTTTTCTGTTTTTTCAAATGAAAATAAACCTATTATCTGTAAATTAACAGTCCAAATGTAAATTTAAGTATTATGCTAATAATGACAAATCACATGTTTTTCTCATTTTTTCACGGAAGACATACTGTATAGTATTTTACTGTTTTCTTAAATTACATTCAAATCATGTAAAATAACGGTCAAATGACTCACACACACGTTTATTTTTCGAGGCATGGTGGTGTGGTGGTTAGCACCATTACCTTACAGTAAAAAAATCCTAGGTATGACTCTGCCACAGTGTCCTTTCACTTTATTGAAGGTGTTTAAATGTAATACAGAGAATCTCCAAAATAAATGTGTTTCTCTGTAAAATTGTTAATGAAAATTCCTGTAAATTTATGATTTTTCGCACTTCATTTGAATTAAGTTATTTGACCTTCATTTGATGTTTTTTGTTTGGCAGCCGCTGCTGCCAGTCTTTTTTTTTCTTAATGGTGTAAGCTTTATTTTATAAAACCTCTTTTGGTTGTAATTGGTCCATTTTACCTACTGGCCAACACATTCCAGTTGTGTAATGTTATTGGTGTTAATAGGGACATAACTAGGTGGTTTCTACCCATTTTCTATTTAAAAAGCTACTGTACTCTTCTCCTATCCCCTGCTCTCTCCTGTTTGGTTACATTAAGAGAAAGAATACCTCCTCCCTCCTTTACGCCTCAGCTCCTCCTGTAATTGATCTGTTTCTGTTTCTCATTCCTTCCCCAGTCTTCTTTTTCGGAATTTTCCCTTTTTGGTAACATTTTTCTCTTTCCCTTCTTCTCCATAATGCATTAAATTCATTGAAAAAGGGAGCCTTTGTTCTTTGTCTGCTGCTTTCGCTTTTCTACTGACTTTTTTGTCCTTTACTGTGTCTTCAAAGACGGAGAAGAAAAGAGAAGAGTAAAGATAATGGCTGCGTGTCAGAGCACAGGGGAAAAGTCCCTCGCGGCACCGAGCTACGCCCGTTGCCCTAAAGCCATCAGAGTGCATTGTGGGAAGAAGGTCAGTGACAGCTGGGAGAGCAACTTTAATTAGGCTTTTCGCCCAGTTCCTCACAACAAAATGCGAATTATGTTTTTTTACTGACATGTTATCATCTCCACCAGGAGTTCATTGAGTTGTGTGAGTGTGTCTGTCCACATTCCACTGTATTCTTTTTGGTGGTCATTTGACCTTATGCTCAAGAATGCTCCAGGTAGCTTAAATAGTCCACACGACACGCTCCACAGTGAACAGCACTTTATGGAGTTTGCATTTAATGAAATCAAATATTACAGCATTGGTCTTTGCATACATACATGGCAGAGATCTATCACTGCAGATCCTTTGTATGCTACAAATTCAATTTGGTTTCTTAACTGACACAGACTTTGCAAACTGAACTGTACTTTACTGCTGTAGGTCTGTCCTTCTTACTTATTATGGTTATTTTCATCCAGATCAGTCTTTTTCCCCGCTCATTAACCTTTGTACTCGCACAAAATGCCATGTGTAGCCTGCTTTAGGTACAGTTACCAATACCATGGGCCTTTAATGAAACAAGCTCGCAGACATTAGGGTTCACTTTTAGATTTGAGGCAACTAGACCAAAAGAGCTGTGCCTGGTCATGTGTACAAGACATTGTGCTCATGCTTACACAACAACTGTATTGCTAATGTTCAGTAAAGGCTTCCTTGAGGACGCCTTTAAGTGTATACATTAAAGAGAGAGGAATGAGGCTGCTGTATGTCACAAGTGTACATGTGTGTGTGTGTGTGTGTGTGTGTGTGTACCATCCAGAGCTCTGTGCCATTAGATACTTCCGTGTCTGATACCTTTCAGGAGGCTAATGGGGCCCGCGGCGAATGAGTAAGCGGCAGTGCCTGCAGAGGACAAGGATTCATCAGCTCTTTCTCGGCTCCCAGGTTTCTTCATTCCCTCCCCCCCAAGCCTCCTCTCCTCATTCCCTGCCTGTGGCCATTGGCTGGGCGTGGGAGAGGACTTTATGGTGTATGAATAATTGAGCAGAGGGAGGAAAAAACAGAGAGGGAGAGATGTGTAAACTGACCCGTAGCTGTCCTCACCCGAAAGCCGGCCTTGCTCATGAATCCATGTTCCGCTGTACACCGTGTCAAAATATACCAGCTATGCATTGAAATGTGTTCCAGACAGATGGAGCTGAATGGCAATGCTGGATCTCCCTTTGAAACCTGGGTTAGTCCTTAAGATCAGTGTGTGTGTGTGTGTGTGTGTGTGTGTGTAAACGCGCACAAATACATGCACCTCAATTCAACCAATGGTCAGTTTGAGGTTGCATTGCACTTACCTCTCTATCCCCACAAACCCCCCCCCAGTCTGCAGCTCTACACGTCTGTGAGTGTGTGTGTGTGTGTCCAGGAGAGTCGGTGAGTCAGTGAATGAGTTTTTTATACGCTCCTGGTTTCTTTTTAAGGATCGCACAGAGCCACAAAGGAAGAAGAGATTGTTGCCATGCAGGCTTGACCCCATTCAGGTCCCGATGTGGAGTGGCTCCAGCGAGAGGGTTCGGTGCAGTCAGCCACGCCGTGTGAGGCTGATGGGCACTGCAAATCCTTAAAGGCAAGTAAACACACACCGCACACACACGCCCTCGCTATACCTGGGTTGCCATGGTTTCTGGTGAATGTCGTTGGGCAAGTTGAAGCACATCTCTGGTAATTCCACCCTGCCTGGCAGCCATACTGTTGGTGTGTGTGTGTGTGTGTGCGTGCGTGCGTGTGTGTGTGTGTGTGCATTGCAGGCAGGACGGTAAATATGCTGTGGCTTGCAACACAGGAGTGGATTCCACATTTCAAGTGAGGGAGAGACCAGCAGCTTATCCATTGTGTGATAATATGTGCCTCCACAGAAATACCCATTTTCTCCAGATGAGCACAAACAAAGTATGAATGGTCATCATCTAGAAAAGCACCGTCATAAGGAGGACTCTGTGTAATCGATTAGACCAAACATTTCAGCCACTCCTTTGTGTGAGGCTTTGAAAATGTGATGTATGTAATTAACATTACATAGCTACAGCCTTAGTGATTATTGATTTAGCGTGGCGCTGAGGCTGTCGGTCACAAGACCCTCCACTGTGACATTTCTCGTGCCGTCAATGGTCTGGTCTCTTTAAATAGACACTGATGGCTCTTGTTCAGGAAAAAACCACTATACCTGCCTTATGCTGACCGAATTGTTTTTAATATTCCAAGCAGCTTCTGGTCTTCGTTAATATCAAGTCCGCTATAAGCTTTTTCAATGTTACATCCAACAATTGACAAAATGTCTGAATCTCTACTCAAATACTGAATAAACTTCCATTTAAATATTGAGCAAGCAGTAGTTATTGATAATAAATGTCTATTCATGCTTGGTTTGATTTTTTATACTCAATTTGTATCTATTGTACTCACATTAGAAATGATTCCATCAAAAATGTATTTAGTCATTACGGTGCAATTACATGAATGCAGAACAAAAGGAAAGGAAGCCAATGGCTGAAGGAAACTTGTTAAACCTTTGCAGCACAGACTCCATTGAGTTGTTTGTTTGTTTATCCGGGTTAGAATGTCACAAGGGAAAGTATACTTTCAGAGCAAATAGAAATCCTCCCAATCGCTTATTAAACACCTCGTAGTCCTCTAAGGAAAACTAATGCCTGCAAGTCCCTGCTCACAATTATGTAGTGGTATCTAAAAGGAGGGTGGCTGCACACACACTCTCTCTCACACACACACACACACACACACATAAAGCTGTGTCCTGCAGCTGGGAAGTGACCTCTTTACTTTGACTGTTAAAACAATAAAACGGCGACTTCATTATGATCTCCCCCCAGCCATTAGACAGTTACACCTCGGCAATAAGTCGACAGGCAATAAAATCATGAAGTACCTCGAGGGGACGGATGAAAACACACACACGTGCACAAATGGATTTAATAATCGTCACTCTGGGCTTTTAGGCGCCCACACACACACACACAGACAAATTGGATTAAAGATAAACTCAGCATGTTTAGTGTTTTATCCAAAGCCCAATTTTTGGTGTTTTACTTCATGAATCTGTTGAACTCCACACATCCCCTGCGTCTTAGGGCCTTTCCTTCCAATGCTTAGAGTTTGGGTCAAGCTCTGTGTCTGCTCTGTGGCTCCAAACTTTTATATAAAATTCCTGTAATCTTCTCGTAATGTTTCCTTACATATTTCCATGCATGCAGATCGGCAGGATGCACGGAGGGAGATGATTTCGCCTGTTCTGGGTTTACTCAGTCCACCTCAGCAGTTCTCTCCCTCTCTCTCTTTGGAGATGAGGGTCTCATCCCCTTCTTTTGCTCTCCAATCCACAACAGCCACCCTCCCATCTCCCTTAATCATAGACACGATGACCCGGCCCACCTTGAGCTCTGTGTGCTTTAGCCCACTCAGCAGTCCTGCTAATCAGAAATCAGCCGTTGGGTCTTCACAGCAGCACCGGGGGCTCCTCAGTCCAACATCCCCGTCAGGGGGGTGAGAGCAACGCATCGCCATGCCTGCTGTTGGTCAAGTGATCACAAGGAAAGGCTAATGTCTTCATTTATTATTTTTGACACCCGGGAAATGAATGGACTCCAGTTAGAAGATACACCTAATTTGAATGAGAATTAATTATTCATTTCTATTTTTCAACAGATTTGACTCTTTGTTTGTTATTCCAATGAATCCCTTCATCACAGGAAATACTTGTTGAAACTTTAGCTGTTGCCAGATTAGCTTTTGCTTGTTTTAGATGGCACCCCCTCCTCCCCTTAATGGATTTCTTTTTTAATTGTCCATGCTCTTCGATCAAATAACATGTTCCACCAAAAAGCCTTTGTTGCATGGAATGTTTGATAGTGACTTGCTTTCAATGGGAGATCATTTCAAAAAGCAAAGCGTTAGTGTGGAACACATCAGGTAAATAATATATTTTTGCTCTGCCAGGCTCTGCAGTAGCTGCAAGTGTAGTGTCTTGAGGAAAGGGCCAGTCAGCCGACAGAGGGGGGTGGGTGTCATTAACGTTGCCACAGCAACCTACATCTACTACTCTACTACTACTCACCCCCAACCCCACTCACATCTTATGAATTTCCCCCACCAATTGAGTTGAGGTGCAGGGAAGCGGCAGTAAATGATTTATAAACAAGCCCATGGAATTATTTCTGGTCATCGTTAATGGACATTAATTCTCAAAGTGCTTAAATGTGTCATTGTACATGCATTGATTTGTTGTATAAATAGACGTTTACTGCAATCGCCGGGGCCATCATTATCATTTCATCCTGCTTCGCTCTCATTTAACAAAAACAGATCTAATCCAGTCATCGCTGTTTCACCCAGAGCTGATGGAATCATTCTATCTACTCCCACTGGCTAAGTGGGACATTTGTGCAGCTCTTTCATATAACTGTACGAATGTTTTATTTTTATCTTCATTGTTTTATGCACAAAACATTCCTTTGAAGAAATTAATTGAACTTACAAGGCTGCTTGTTCTTTATTTTTAAAAAATAGGTATACAATACAGTACATTACATCACATGTCATTTAGCTGATGCTTTTATCCAAAGCGACTTTCAATAAGTGCATTTCAACCATATGGTACATAAGGTACATATATACGATATATACATATCCGATACAATAGTAAGCGGCAAAAGACAACAAATAATTCCATTTTGCTATAGTTACATGAGCAATTTAGGCAATGGTGTGTGACGGTGAGGCCAGGCAGGTATCAACCAAAGCTCATTCTGACACCTGCTCAGGCAACCAAGCTGCATTCAATCAACCAATCACCTGGCAGCATATCTACCCCGGCTCTTCGTCCACTCACCACCAGGTCGTTGTTTCCACTGACCTGGTAGCGGCTACGCTGGGCTGCTCAAAATGAGCGGTGGTTTCAGAGATTTGCTTATTGTCTGCGTTCCCCTGACCCTGCATTCTGTGTCCTTGCAGTAATCCGTTCCCCCAGTCTTCTGTCTGTCTGTCCGTTTCCCCGCCTGGATTAAACCGCATTTTAGCACTGCAAAGATAGGTCTTACATTCAGACCAAACATAACCTCGTTTTAACTACAGATGAACATTGCAATCGTGGGGTCTATCTTCACGTAGCAAGCTTCTTATCAATGTTCAGCTCACCCAAGTAAACCAATCTTCCCTAATGTGTTGGATGCATCTTTTTATAACCAGCGAGACAAAGCATGCAGGCATCTTACTCTCAGTGAGTGACGGTATTCACACATTGTCATGCAAAATGATTCATTAAATTGTTTCATATCATCGGCGTAATTCGTTGGACAATCCGTGAGGGACAAAAATATTTGTCCCAAGGTCGTCCACCATTGTGTCTCAATAAGCCCTGACGCAAACATTAATGACCCCACGGTTCGGCATGTAAAGATGAAGAATGATCTCATTTTGACTGTACATGGTGAGGCAGATTACAACCAGCTCATCATGGATGCTTTGAAGTGGCTCTCATGTGATGGACTTAATTGTTCCTCAGCACTGAAGTGGAATAAAGGAATGGAACTTGAATCCCTTCATGTACAATAGAGAATACGTCCACCATTGTTTTCCTCCGATAACTGTTTCATTCACTTATTACAGCCTACAGCCACGTGTTGGCATTTGAAAGAATGACAAATCTGTCCTGTAACAGCACTTATCTTATGTGTCATTATTTGACATGTTTTGCTTTTTTTTTTGTCCGTGCGACATGTAGGTTAAGCCATCTCCATGCAGTGAGGCTTGCTCTAATAAAACCTGATCGCTACAACATCTGATGGTCGACAATGTGAAATTACATCCTCTCCGATTAGCCCGGTTTGATTTTTTTCTCTTGCCTCCCCTCCCTTTCCCTGCTCACTTCATTCCCTTATTAATATCCTTACTGGTATCTTGCAATCTCTCCCTGGTTCCACCTCTGTCACAGCCAACCCCCCTCCCATTCTGTCCTCTCCCTCTGCTCTCTGGCATGTTCATTAGTCTGACAGCAGAGTGCTGGTAATCGCGGCGAGCGGAGGAGGGAGGTGAGGTAGCCCCGGGTCCATAATGGGAACCAGCATGGTGCATATGGTACATAAACACATCAGACGCCCTGCCAAAAGGGATCGGACTGTACGTGTGTGCACATCCTCGGCAAAACAGACATTACCACAAGCATAACAAGTACCGGGTGCACTGAGAGCTGCTCCAGATATGTGAAACGCACACACACACACACACACACACTCACATGTGGTGTGATATTATTCTGTAGCTGTGTCTTGCATCATTGGTGGCGACAATTGACTCAAATCGATTGCTGTAGCTAACCATGAAGATCTCTTTAGGATCGAATAATCAACTGGAAGAGCATTTCACTGTTTGCTTTTTTGTTTCTGTCTAATGGCCTTCAAATTTCCAACAGCAGCCGTCATTGACATACAGTACCAACTTTGCGAATAGCTCATTGACCTTATTTGTTACTCACAGCCATTAAATGGTTTCTCAGCATTGCGTCTGTAGTGCACCTTTAACAAACAACACAAACACTTCAAAGCCTGAATCTAAAATGTAATCCAATCTTTATTTGAGCTCACTTTAGCTTAGTTGCTTACTTTGTATTTTTTGTTGTTGTATTCATTTCAAGATACCATCTGTTCTGAGTGGAACAAAAAATAATGATTGAGGGAAGTTTTTGGTCAAGGTATGGCCCTGATTTCTCAAACCGGGCTTGCCCTGTTTGTCCTCCTCTTTCCTTCTCAGCATCTATCCTCCCTCTGTGGTCAAGGTGAAGACTTTATTTTCACTCTCCCTTTGAGTCCAGTCAGTCTTTACTGCCCTCTTAACGTAATGATCTCCTCCATCCTTAGGCCTGCTCCGTCCCTTGCAGTCTCTCCTCCCTCGCTCTTTTTTCTCCTTTCCACACTTGTATGTTCTCCATCTCTTCTCTATTTGTTCCTTTTTAATGCAGATAACTCTCACTGCTCTCTGCTCTGTGGACCCCTCGCTGTTGGAAACAGTGGAGTCCAGCTCCATTCATCTCTGCCAGACTTAATTAGTAACACACACACACACACACACAGGTCTCTAGTCTGTTTGGCCATGGTCGGGTGGGGAGGGGGGGGGGGGCCATGACAGCAGGCCTTTCCAAAGCCGGCCAATGAATATAGATCACCTACCTACTCGGCCACAGAGACCCGGACTGGCCCTCTGGGACTGCAGGCTTTTAGACCGGGTCAGACCTGCTCCATGTGGACATGCAGATAGAGCCTTCAGCAGCTCGCCACTGGCACCCTTTGTGTGTGGTGCATTTGTGCTTGTACACACATTTCTCCAGTCAATAAATAGGCAATTGTGCCATATATATGGGGTGTTATTGCTCGGCAGACTCCAGTTAGATTTTGCTTTAGTAGTGTTGAGACTGTGCTCGGAAACAACAGTTTCTGGAATAATAGAAGAGAACAACAGCCAACAGCTGAGCGTTTCCTTTCCCTTCAGCAGAGCACATGGGGATGGATGGCAGGAGACATTTACGTCATAGTACTTGATAAATACAAGGCCGTTGCTTCCACCAGAGGAAGGAATTTATTGTCAATATATTTCTAAGTTTAATACTAGGCAATAACATACATTTACATTCACATACGCAATGAGAGCAGTTATAAAAGTAGCTAAAGAAAGCATCAGAGCTAGAATGTTAGAGAGGAGATTCTTGGGTTGTGTTTGCCTCACGGCACACGTGAACAGTTGAGGCAAACAATGCAACAAAACAGGAGAATTAAATATCAAATCACTGTCATCTCAAGCTGAATTTGTAAATTGAATAATATCAATATTCATATTGATTTATTTTATACGTTTGAACCGAATCTCTAAAACCGGCTCTCTAAAATGAAAACATGTCAACTTAAATTAATCGACTTTTCCAATTGATGTTAATATTGATATTACCTGAGACATTGGAGGAGGAGGTGGAGTAGCAGCTAGTCATGACTTTAATAAACCCTAAACCCTGTCTAGATTGCAACCCATTTGTAAGCCTGTAAACAATACAGCAGGTTCTCTTTGTCGTAGTGTACAAGGCATCCGGTCTGTATTGAGGTTTTCCATCTGGTTTTATCAAGTTTAGTCTTTAAAAACAATAAAGTCATTATTGTGGGTGGTTTTAATATCCATGTGGATGTTGATAGCAATAGCCTTGGTACTGCGTTCATGTCATTGTTAGATTCCATTGGCTTCTGTTAGAGATTACAGAAACCTCATTGTATTAAGATAGAAACTCCAACAGTCTTTCCACAGCATTGTTTTTTTATCAGACCTAATATGTAATAACCTTTGAGTGTACTCCACTCGGCATACGTTTCTACAGAAGATCTATCTGATTGAGCTGTAGCCAGATTTAAAGAAGCGGTTCTTTCCATTTGTAATTATATATCATGTATAAATATATCGAGAGGGTTCCAGTCCTAACTTTTGATAGTGGCACAAGCTCTCTGAGAATTATGGAAGCTCTATTGCTCCTCTAAAAAGAAAAAAATAACTAAAAGGAAGTTTGCTCCTTGGAATTACCGCCAAATGGTCAAATTAAAACAAACTTGAAGGGTAGTTGTGTTCCACTAATTAAACATACACTCAGTTAGTTTGGTGAGTGAGTCTTAAAGCATATAGCAGGCTCACCATAATGCAAGAGGAGCTTCTTACTTGTCATTAATAGAGAAAAATAAAAACAACCAGTCAGGATTTAGGACAGCGCTGATGAAAACTACTACTGACGTAGACTGCTAGGGAACGTCCAAGGAGACACTGAGCTCCTATCTCCTCTTCTCTCCCTCCTTCTATAAGAATTCCCATCTCAGTAATGCAAGTCACTGAATTAGCCTGTTTTACCCAGAGCCTCACAGGTTTTCATGGATTGTGGTTCCCTGTGGACCCTCTAAAAATGTTATCACCTATCCGCCCAAGCATTTTGAGAAAAACGTGGGAAATAACAACAAATACAATAACTTTTTGAATTCCCTGGAAGGAACACAAATGAATGCACAGTTAATTATACCTTTGGTGAATACCAAAATGAACATAATAATAATGTTAACAATGTAATACGACCTCTGCACAAACTGAGGAGATCAGCAGCGTGTGATCAGGCTCAAGTGCTTGGCTGTGCTCACCCCATTCATGCACGTATGTATGTGTGCGTGAGCCATGTGCTGCGTATCCGGACAGAGTCTGTGTTGACCAAAGCTTGCTCGGTGTATAAGAGGAAGGAATCTACAGCGGTAATACATCTTTCCTATGCCCGTGGTGAGCGCTGTGCCACTGTGGCTAGGTAATCTGTCTTGTTGTGTGACCAATCCCCTGCAAACACGCAGTAGGCATGCTAATCTGCTTTGAGAATGACTAAACCAGCTCTAAGATCAATGCTGTTGTTTCTAAGACAACAGCAAAGCGAAAAAAGAGAGACGGATGTTTTCGGACCTTATCTAAAATCTTCATGTTAACCAGCACACTGTCCATTTACATATATTTAACAAAACATTTTTAAAGCTAATATCACAATAAATCAATTTATGACAAAAGAATACCAAGTACAAGACGGGGGGAGAATTTCTGTTGTATATACGTACAACAATGAAATAAAAAGTGCTGATGGATCATCCTACCTTGATCTCATTATGTGCAAGTGACCCAGTTGGTATAAGCAGATTGCTGATGAGTAGGCTACTCTTAGAGCTAAATACCATCAGTGTAGCAGGAGGACAGACTAAGTGGGAGGCAGAGGGGAGCTTATACGTTAATGAGAAAGGTTCCACTGAGTTTTTAATTGATAAATCGCTTCCCTACAAATGTCCAACAACACATGCACATTTTCACTGGTCACATGCAAATGAATCTTTTCAAAATAAACTTCCACCCTTAAAGGGAAAAACCTTTGGCAACAGAAATCGGTTAAGACACCTATCGTGATTGGGTAATCACCCCACGGCTTTATGAGCGTGCACGACAAGAGGGCCCTGGGACCGGCTCACCTAAACGGAATGCAGCCTTCATTCCTGTCATTAATTTCCTTGTGCTTTTCCTGCTCTGAGACAAGATGTCTGCCGTGAAAGGCGTCTGTTGCTTTTCTCTCTCTTGGGCCTGATTGACACGTTGCCAGTTCCAAATTCATTGCAAGTAAAAGGCTGATGATTAGAACTGTATCCAGTATGAATTAAATCATCAGCCCATCATAGCCCTTGTTCTGTAAACAAACATATATTATCGTGATTGTATGACACATCTGAAAAACAACCGCTGAAAACGCAAATCCTATTTAAAAAATCCTCATTTGTGTATTATTAATCTTAAAACACTTTAGAGGTTCTTAAACTTATTTCATACCAGATGCAGCCCACTTTGATCGAACGCAACGAAGTCCAGACCATTCTATTGCGGACGGTACGGTTGGCGAGGGGGTGACCAAAGTTGGCGGGCCGTACCGGAGGCCCCGGCAGGCCGGATGTGGCCCGCGAGCCGGAGTTTGAGACCCCTGTGATAATGGCATGTTTGATGAAACCTTTTTTTGCGAGTCACATGCTCTCAGCCTGTGAGCCTCCTGTGTCACAGCAGGATCTGTCCACTAAATCAAACCAAACAAGGTTAGTCATGAATAAATGATGTTAAATGACATTACAACCATTTAAGAAACACCTCGTCACCGGTCCATTTTTACAAAACGTTGTAATTTGACAACAATCATATAACTTGTTTTACATGTAATTCACGTCCAGCGGAGTGAGGCATGCTGGTAGAAAAGAGCAAAGATGCCCTGAGCATCTTTTGTTATTTGTATTCCTTTTTGTCTCCATCTGTGTCTCACTTTCACCATGTAATGCAGGTCTTATGTCGGCACTTGTTCACTCACACACACAAACTGTGTGTCCTGCAGCAGTTAATGAAAAACACACACCAAAGTCAGTCACCCAGATCATGAATATTAACTCTCCAACACTACAAAGTGGTTATTGTGTTTGGACAGAGCCCAAAGCAAGTCAAGTGTCACAGTTGAAGGTGCTTCATCGTTTCTCCCATGAAGCAGAATAGCCATCCAGTGATGCACCCCGGAGCTATTTGAGATTCAAACAGGCCGTTGGACTACTCACAGACCCACTCTTAACATGCAAATATGAAGGGAATGGGCTGCAGGCCCTAACGGGGCAGAGGGTAGCTATTGAAGAGACAGGAAAAAAATCCAACTGATTACAGAGAAACAACAGAGAGAGAGCCACACACATTCCTCCATGCAGCATCCTTCACCTCCTGTAAACCTGTGGGACAGGTCGCTCCACAAAGAGCTGTCAAGAACATGCTGTTGCACCATGGTTGTTGCAGCCAAAGATTACACCCACGCACATAAAACCTGGTGCAGTTTCTTGAGCTAAAAAAAAACTTTCCGCTGCCGATAGTTCATCAAAGCAGCTGCACTGATGTTTTATCTAGTACCATTATGCTTAACAAGTTCACTTGGTATTTACACTTGTACTTTTACAGAGCCTTCCTTGTTGTCTTAAACACGTCATCAGTCATCCTCAGCAGAGCTAACTGAGCCAGTGGTTCTCAACTGGTCTGTCTCCGGGACCCACCATCCCCCCTTAATGACAAGCCGCGACCCAAATCGAGGAACATTCTCAACTTGTCAAATTTATTCAAAATCAATCATTTTATATTCAGGATGTTTAATTATCCTAAAAACCCAATGTCTCCCCCATATCAGAAAAGTCCCTTCAAAATAAAATCACAGGAGGTATTTTTTTGTGATTTTTATTTTTTTTATTCAAATTTTTATTTTCCCATGCAGAGGCCATTAAAAACGGGTCCGCGACCCACCAGTTGAGAATCACTGAACTAAGCATTCGCCTTCCATTGTACACCGACAACACCTCAGCCATTTGACGTGAATGTCTCGCCCCAAGGACACATTGACATGAATGCAATTGCCAATATTCTGACGCTCTAATATTGGAGCCAGTGGCCCATAAGTGGCTCTCGCCAGGGCAGTGCTGACATTTCCCTTCAACAGGGATAAACTCCATTTCACATAGCTGAGTGTGTGAACCTAGTTGAATGTTGCCTGAAGTTTAGCTAGCTGGTTGGTTTAGTCCAAGCACAGAACCTCGTGCAACTGACAAACCTTTGTGTGAAAGATTAAAGATAAATTGTTAATTTTAATTAACTTTAATTATAATGTTATAATCTCTGTAATAGGGTGTAATGATCAATAGTGTCAAAAGCCAACAAGACAAGAACAGAGACAAGTCTTTTGTCTGATGCAATGAATAGGCCATTAGTAATTGTCTCTGTGCTATGATGTAATCTAAATGTGGGACTGATTTCTGAAGGATCTTATGGGGAAGAGAAGATTAGTTCATTTACAACTACCATGAAGGACTGTGGCCCTGTTAACAAAGACAGATTCACAATGTAATAGGACGTGCTAACTGAAGTTAAGACTTCTCTAAGCAGCCTAGTCGGGATGGGACCTATGAGACCGGAAGAAGGTTGTTGAAGGCAGTTGGTCACGGTTGATGGGAGCGAAGCCATTCATATATATATATATATATATATATTCTGCTTCTAAGGTGACTGCATCTGAAGAAGGAGAGATTTTTCTCAAGTCAAAGTTAATACACGGATCACTTTCAAATGTATATGTGAATCTGCCCCAAAATCTCAACATTAAACTTAAAATACATCTAATAATACAATAATAATGAACCAGAATGATTCAATAAATCAGTTTAATAACCCGCTGATTCAGAGCGTAGTTAAAGTTGAAGCACTTCAATATATCATTTTAACTTACCAGGCAACAGACTGAGATACAATAAGTCATCTTTCATTCTATCAGAACCTCTTTCTGATCAGAGCGAGCAGCATGCTGGTAATATTTAGCTTCCCCCTCGATCTCTGTTTGTGCACATGCTTTTGTGGACATCTGTTTTGGTAATGTTAGTGTGTGTGTGTGTGTGTGTGTGTGATTAAACTTAAAGAGACGGAGAGAGAGAGTTGTTGGCTGCTCCCTGACCCCTCTCGTGTAAACACGGACACACTCCGGTGAGGTGCTGAATGGCAGTGGTTATGAGAGAGCCTTGCACCACCTACACACACACACACACACACACACACAACACGTAGAGTAACACACATACACTGGGAGCTCTGCCAAGGAGGGAAGACCTGCAGAGAAAGGCTTCCCCTGGCTCACTGCCAACGCTCCATTAACAAACTGTGGAGGAAAGGGAGAGCAGGAGGGAAAAGAGGAGGGAAACCCAGTAAGACTGGGGAAGGAAGGGGAGTGGAAATGTTTGGATGTATGGAGGATATAATAAAACCCCCCATTCCTTTTTATCTGAAGGTTAACGCCAGGTTGATGGAATAAAAGGGTTGATTTAGTAAATTACCCTATTCAAGAATGAAGTCAATTAAATTAGTTACCATACAATGTTGTTACCCAAATCGATGTACCTTTATTTAAAACATGCTTGAGGGGCAAACGATGTTTAGATGTAAAGGAAGGATGTAAGTACAATGTTTCTCTGTAGTTTTAACAGTGAAAAAGCTTTATTAACCAAAACTACATCCATCAATAATCTGGAGCAACAAACATTTTAAAGCTGTCATTTAAAAAGGGTAATAATCCATAAAGGAAAAAGGGCAAAAAATAATTGATATGTCTTTTCTCTTTACTCACAGGTCATCAGGCCCAAGAACCTTAACACTTAACACTCTAAAAAAAAAGGATCTCCAGAGC
The DNA here is from genome assembly GCF_949316345.1 of Pungitius pungitius. NCBI lineage: Eukaryota > Metazoa > Chordata > Actinopteri > Perciformes > Gasterosteidae > Pungitius > Pungitius pungitius. The sequence continues at coordinate 6,997,267 of NC_084904.1, forward strand.
ACTCGTCAGTATTCTGAGAGTCAGGACAAGTGCAGAGTTGAAGAGAGCTGATTATAACACGAGAACAACAAGAGAACAACAGCATGGGCAAACAGAAACAGATGTTTGTCCGGGTCACGTGCTGTTTACCAGGTCATGTTTCTGCTGTCCTTTGCCCGTCTGGCCTGTTATCAGACACACTACCTGCGCCCGTCAGCTGACCACAACTGACCCCGGGATGACCTCCAACATCAGTCCCATTGCCTGAGGGTTGCTTTTGCTTCAGAATCACAGTCAGCTGCGACACATCTTCCAGCACCAGAGATCTGTGTGAATGTCCTTAAAAACAGCTGCGCCACAGATAAGACTTTTGAAGAGGAGACACTTCAGTTTACAGTCTTACAGACAAGAGACTGTAAATAAAACAGCGTTACTGTTTATTTGCCTTTGTCATTTTTCGGCTTCTGCAGGCCTTTTCGTAGATGGTTCTGAAAGCAAGTGCTGCCATAAGATCTGCACTTCAATGTCTTCTCTGGCTCAGTGATCCAATGAAGTTTTACACTCTCAATTTCCAAATGACATGAGTCCATTTTGTCTAAAGTCCTCTTCAGTCAAAATGCCACTAATGTTAAGGAAAGTGTTTCCTTTAGAGAAGTTATTCCCCACTTGAAGGGCACTCCACCCTCACTTCCTGATAGCTTTTTACAACCTGAATCCAGAATTGGGTGAGTTTCAATACTCCCTGATTGAGATAGTGGAGTGTGGGTGATCCTAATTCTGTAGAACAATGGCTGATGTTAGGACAGAATCGGGTTGGAGCACATCACTTGCTGCTGGTAATCTGTGGTAATCATGTTAGGTTTGCTGTAGAGACACAACACACAAAACAACAACAACAAGCAGCTCAGAAAACAGCAGAAGCTCTGCTGTGTGTCTGGACCAGTGATGCTAATCTGACCACTTTGTTCAGTAAGTACGTTAGTACGTCCAAACCAGTAATCACATTAAAGTTACTTGTCCAAGTCACTGTGCGTTACTATTGTGTCATTAATAGTAAAATATATATTTGATTTCTTGCGTCACATGTCCATACACAGACCTACCACGCAGCGACATGTAACTTGTAATCTAACTTTTAAAATCAAGTAATCTGTAAAGAAACTAAGTTAATTTTTAAAGGAGTAATCAGTAGTCAGTAATCCGATTACTTTTTCAAAGTAACTGTTGCAACACTGGTCTGGATCCAGAGTCAACATTTATATGCTGACATTTCAAAGGCCAATGTGGTAAAGAGAACGTAGCCCCTCATGACTGGATTCTGGAGGTCACAGAACAATTGAATCCTGAGCAGCCTTCTGCATCCCATTACCCATCATGCAGCAGCGACCCTCTAGAGTCACACTGTGGCGGAAGAGCTGGGTGCAAGGGGACATGGACTATTAAATGTTCCTCTGGCTACAAAAAGATGAGCAGACTTCAAGACATTCTTAGTCTCTCTGGAGTAAAATGTTCTTTAACGGAGCACCACCAACCCGGGATGCTGGTAAATATGACATGAGCGTCTCAAGCAGCTCATTGGACTCATGCATATGTGAGCATCTCAAGTGATGCTGTAAAGCGGTTCCCAAAGGCCCAACGGCCTGGTTGTACATTTTCCACCAGAACTCAGAAGCAGTGTGCGCTGTTTGAGGTGAATTCTTTTTATTTTGCTCAACACTCACGTCTATAACATGAGCCAGCGAATGGGTTCAAAGCTCACTCATTTCTTTGGTGCTGCTAAGCTGCACTGGCAGACTGCAAAATGGAATTTGACCTATGTGATGTCCTTCTTAATCAGATGTAATTGACACACATGGACCTTCATCATGACTGCTTATGCCCTTACCCACTGTGCCGGAGCTCTGCAGAGCTCAGCCTCTGTTTGACTACCGCCATTTACAGTCAATCAGCCAAATGAAGTCACCAGGGCTTTAATTAATAAAATAAGTCACATTTATGCTATGGGTTTGACAGAAGAAAACGTGTTAATCAAGTTTGAAACAGGATACAAAACCTCTCAGTTCACTCATCGGCACCTTTCCTGCTTACATGTGCTTAAACGTGCTTATTCTGGGCAGGCCTCGCACATTTGTGTGAGAACGTTGTGCCATTGGATAATTCCATTAATATACAGTAACCAGTTTCTCCTTGTACCCTCCCGCTGAGGGAAAAATGTGTCTCATTCCAATTTAATGCATGGCCAATCCCCACCTCGACAGAGCAGTAATTAAAATCACACGCAAAGCCCCATTCATCAGAGGAGATGACAGAGACAGAGAGGTGGGGGACTAGGGCCTCTGTTGCTGTGCCCTTGAACCCCAGTCTGAGGAGTTGAAACTACCCTCAATAATCAAATGCCCAAAGTGTACACTGCACATTCTGAGTCACTACCCCACTATCTGCACCATTATCATCCCATTAGCGCCGCCCCCACCAGTTTAGGCCCCGCCCCTCATAGAAGTGATTCTTTCCCTCCTTGATTACTGATCCCCCACCTTTTAAGCCGCAGATTTTCTACTTTGACAGCAGCTCTGCTGTGCTGTCTTCACACACACCGGCAGACATACACACATTGCACGGCCATGACCCCCAGAGAGCCCTGTGCCTATCCACAATGTCCTCCAGGGACACAGGGGGCCCAAAGGGCCTCTGCGGGGTCGGACGTGTGTGCGTCATTGTTTGCGGTCTGTGATTACGCGTGCTGCCAGCAGGCAGCTGTTTGCATGTTTTATCCCGCCGTCCAGCTACACTGGGATAGGGGGCCGCGTCTGGCGCCCTGGTGACATCACATCACTCATTTAGGTCTCAAAAAACCCTGAACTCAGAAATCATGCTGCGCCCCATTTTGTTCGAGCCTCAGCTTTTTATAGGGTTTTCAATGGAAACAAAAATAAAAAAAAGATGTTTTGAGATGCAACAGAAAAGCTGTGATCTCTCCGTGGAGCCTCTCCAGCCCCAGCGGTGGTGGCATATGTCCCCCCCCCCCCCCCCCCCCAACCCCCAACGCTCTCTGTGTGCCTCCTTTCTCTCCATCCCGCAGTGGACTGCACTTGAGCTTGAATGGCCAGAGCAGGCAAGACAAGCAGCTGCCCGGGCCCTGTGCTGCAGAGAGGGACGCACTGAGGGGAGGGGGCACAGGTTTTAATGAGATTCCCAGTGTCAATGGCCACTCTCTCTGAAGAGGGCAAGAAGAAAAGGGCGCTCTCTCTTTCTCTCCACTCCCCTCTCCTCTGTGCCCCTTCCTCAGGCTCTCCCTCTCTCCCTCCTTCACTCCATCTCCTGCCCTCCTCCCCAGCTGGCGAGGGGCTTTTGTTAGACGCCAGATGATACCCCAGATGCCCCAGCCCAGCCGCCCCTTTCAGCTACATTCACCAGCCTCCCCTCGGGTCAGAGGTCAGCACAGGGCATCTGAATGGGTCTCCGTGGCAACAGTGGCCATGGCAGTTGAGAGAGTGGCAGAGGCTTTTTGTTGTTGTTGCCTTGTTGCCATGGATAGAGCTTAATTACCTGATACGATAATACGCTGATAAAAAAACAAAATCACACTACAGTTCAACAAGAAACGTTCAGTTATCTAACATGGGATCCTCACTTTGAAAGGGAACCTTATAATTGAATGAGAGAGGAGAAAAAGCAGGGCAGAAGCGGTGCATGTTGCAGACACAGCTCTTGTGTTGCTGCTGTTTGGCGCTGCTTCAGCCCTCTGCTGTGCAGACACGTAACTGCATGCTCGTCACACACTTTCACCGCATCATCATACACTGCTTTTGCGGCTTGGACACATGTTGTGGGATGCTGATTGATCACGCTTCACACACACCTTACCGGCAGACCTGATGAAGTACGGTATGGCTGGATATTAAAGGAACTGTACAAAGTAAGTATTAACTCGGGACGACGTGTTGAAAGAGTTAAGAGGACAAAGACTGAAATAATAATATTAATAATAATAATACTAATATTAATAGTAATATTATTCTATAGTTTAATGTACTGTGGTGTGGTGTCTTTGCAACTAAATATATTGACTTAAAATACATAACACGGTAACCTATCTGTCTGACAAGATGAACCTCCTGATGCTTTTTCCAAACTCTTGTATACTTGAGTGCCTTTTAGTGATTGAATCGCATCAGGTCTCTTCTCCTCTCAGCCTGTGGTCACGCTGTCCAAACAGATCAAAGGTCACGCGATAAGGAGAGGGCAAACACTGGGGGCCATTCAGCAGCCCGGACCCAAGGCGTAGATCACGTGGGCACGGGCCCCACTGTGTGTCTTGACACGCCCTTTGAGAGTTCTGGGGAAGTCTTTTAAATAGAGCAGCATTATAGAAAATCGATTTTGTTATGCTGTTAACAAGCAAATTGCATTGAACACAGTGAAATATGTCACTGTGAGGGCTTGAGTGTTGCTACCATACTGCTGCTGAGTGAGCGCGCGCGGGTTCGTGTGTTGACGTGCGCTGTTGCCTCGTGGCCTTAAGCTCACACGAGTCCGTTAAGCCTGTGGCTCCAACCGCACCCTTTAAAACATTAAACAAGCTTTTATTACATCTTACAGTTATGACCCCATCGATGTCATCAATAGTGAGAAAGATGAAAACTAAATCCTTCTCTGACTTGTTTTAGCACTACAGTAGGTATGCTAACCACTACAGCCGCACACTAAAGACAGCCTGACCTTAGTGTGCCACCGGTTTCCCTTTGTCCCAAAAAAAATATATAAAAAATGCTCAATCAATTCTGCACCTGTCATCAATAAGTCCGACTGTCTGCCCTGTTTCTGCTCAGCCTCACTACTCACAGCTTTAATGGCTGGACAGGCTCAGAGAAGAGTTTCTTTCTGCATAGCACAATGCTGCATGAAGCATGGATGTGTCACAAGACGCCCTGCAGCGCTGAGCATGTGATGAACAAGGATGTACGGAGCTGCAGGATCTGTTTGTTCAGACAGAGAGGATCCACACGGACACACGCCATCCACATGTACACACGCCATCCACATGTACACACGCCATCCACACGTACACACGCCATCCACACGGACACACGCCATCCACACGTACACACGCCATCCACATCTACACACGCTATCCACATGTACACATGCCATCCACATGGACACACGCCATCCACACGTACACACGCCATCCACATGAACACACGCCATCCACATTGACACACGCCATTCACATGGACACACGCCATCCACATGAACACACGCCATCCACACGTACACACGCCATTCACATGGACACACGCCATCCACATGAACACACGCCATCCACATTGACACACGCCATTCACATGGACACACGCCATCCACATGGACACACGCCATCCACATGGACACACGCCATCCACATGAACACACACCATCCACATGGACACACGCCATCCACATGTCCACATGGACACACGCCATCCACATGAACACACGCCATCCACATTGACACACGCCATTCACATGGACACACGCCATCCACATGGACACACGCCATCCACATGGACACACGCCATTCACATGAACACACGCCATCCACATTTACACACGCCATCCACATGGACACACGCCATCCACATGAACACACGCCATCCACAAGAACACACGCCATCAACATGGACACACGCCATCCACATGAACACACGCCATCAACAAGAACACACGCCATCAACATGGGCACACGTCATCCACATGAACACACGCCATCCACATGGACACACGCCATCCACATGGACACACTCCGTCAGCATAGTTCATAATATACAACAGGCTTTTTTTTTTAAATAATGACGTTGCTTATGTCCTATATGCTCAGCTTCTTGAATGTTCTCCTCATTGTAGTCTGTGTTGATATTCCCCTCTTTATTTGGCATTTTTCTACATGAAAGAAACACAGAAAAGATTCCTTTCATTAATCACAATATTTGGAACAACTTTGATTTGACAAGCCCCATTGAAACTTATCCTGACAATATTACACAGGTTCTTGAGTAACTCCACAATAAAAGATGGATGTTGACTAAATGTTGCCTATAGCTGTTATTCATGATACTTGGGTCACTCTTACAAACAGACATACATACCGTATTTTCGCGACTATAAGGCACACTTAAAATCCTTTTTTTTCCTCAAAAAACGACAGTGCGCCTTACAATCCGGAGCGCCAAATATATGGATCAATTGGTTGATTAAGAATGTTTTCATTAATCAAGAACGAAAGTTGGAGGTTCAGAGATATTGTTAATATCCACATTAACGTTTGAACAACGTTACCATGGGAGTGAAGAGTTTTCAGAACGCTTAATAACGTTTGATTTAGCACAGCCCGATCTAGTGGATGCATAACGCAACCCCAGTCAAACGTTTTACTGCAGTATCTTCTATTCTATGCGCCTTATAATCCGGTGCGCACTATATAGGAAAATAGTTCTAAAAGAGGCGATTCATTGAAGGTGCGCCTTATAGTCGCAAAAACACGGTACACATGCAACTATGGGGATAGGATCAGTATACCTGTAGGTCCACTGGGAACTGATCTCATCAATAATACATCAAGGTGTTTCCCCCACAGACATCTGTATGCAATGAAATATTAACCACACAGGATTTGCCCATGAGCAAGCACACACGTGTTCCTCTTCAATGATCTGTGTCAGCTTGTCATTTGTTCTGCTGGTATGGATCAGCTGAACCAAAGGCACGAGCAGCGCAGTGAGCCGTCATGGGATCTCTGCATGCCTCACTGACTGTTGGGCCCAGAGTGGGGCGACCTAAGCTCCTTTGGCCCTTTGCCCCCCCCCCCCCCCCCCCCCCCCGAAGATACACACAGACAAGATTACATGATTTCAACATGGTTGCTGCTGTTTTTGGATGTATGAACCAATCATGATGGTAAGAGGACAAAAGCAAAGACTCATTTTGGGTGGGGGGGGGTTCTAGCTTTATAATCAGCAGATATGAAACAAATGTTGTTGACGTTTGCAAGTCATGCTGAATGTCTCCAATAAGTCTCACATCTCTTCTCTGTGAGGTTGGGTTGGTTCTGGGCTTCAGGTCCTGATGCTGGCAGAGACCCGGGTCTTCTTCAGAAGAGTCTCAGATGACATCACTTTAGTACGCAACGTCTTATCAACAGCCTCAGAGCCACACTGAATGCTGTGGTAGCTGTTTAGCTTTACACAAGCTGATTGAATGCTTTGATCTTTGAATCAATCAAAACAGGCCCCCACGTTAAGGTGGAACACGTGACATGTGTGGAGAGGTGCTGCCCTCTGTTGGATGTACATGTAAGATTATTGTTATTTAAGACCATTTGGGTTGTGAATTAGGATTCTCAGATGGGTGATTGGCCGGGGACATTTCTAAACCAAAACAACAGGAAAACGCTTCATTTATTCTCTTGGGGTGATTATTCTCTACTCTTATATTGATTACAATAATAAACCCTTTTGTAGGAGCTGCATTTAAGTTTATGTCCATGTATTTAAATGACTATTTTTGGTTCTTTATTTGTGTTTAAAATCAAAGCATGCCCCCTACAGGTGAGGCAGGCCCTCCTGTGAGTTGGTGGGACTGTTCCAGATGGTGATTGGCATCATCAGACATCTAATCAAGTTTGTCCATACTCTTGTTTTTGTCAAATTAAAAACTCACCACCAATAATCTGGATGATGATGATTCAGGTACCCATCATTTGAAAAATGTTTGAATCCAGAAATAATATATTCATTTTATAGAAGTTACAGAATTTTTATATTTGTAGTCTATGCCATATAAAGTAAAATATAGTCAGAAAATACCGTATAAACATTTAACATATGTTAAATATAAACAAGAGAAAGTTTTAATAAACTGGTAAACTGCAACATTATAATGTCCCTTTTATCATGGAAATGGAAGCTCTGAAATATTTCATAGGATACCGGTACTACAACATGTGGCTATTTATGACATACCATACATATACTTTTATGAAGCAATTTCCTTCCTTTATTCATCTGTGTGTTATTTCACTTTCAGAGATTCCCTATAGAACTGATAACTGACCCCTGCCATAATGGGGCTGCGTTCACTTTACTTGAGTTATTGAAAAGGGATTGTGTAGTCATTTAAAAGACAATGTGAAAAACATTGTCATTGTATTGTATGACAAAAAAACGATTTGTGCAATATGTCACAGTATTGGCAATACTGTATTGTATGTAAAAATATCGTAGTAAATCAGTCAAAAGAGAAAAAAATGATCACTGAGAAGTGTGATTAAAAAGGTAATAGTAACATATGTTAAAAAAAATATGAATATAGTAGAACAGTTCTTCATAAGTCAGGTAAAAAGGACTCATGGATCAAAGGGACATTAGATAGTGTGTCAAATTTAGTGTGATGTTTAAGTTCATGGAATATTATTATTATTTAAAAAGTCTTCCAAATCAATAACACTACAGATAGTCAAAACGTTTAATCCAAGTATAAAAAGTCAGATAAAGCCATGAAGTAATATATTGGTAATATAATATAATAAATGAAATTGTTATATTATAACATATTTGTCAAAACAAAGGAATAAAATAGTTGATGTAAATTATTACATAAAATGTAAAAGTATCAACAGTATCAGTCAAAGGTTTGGACACACATTCTTTGACTAGTTCTGTATGTTGAAACAAACAAAGAGGGATATTATTGTTAAAAGTTACTATAGAATGTCAAAGGTATCTTGAAAAAGTCATTACATGTTATGTTGAAAATAGTTGAAATAGAAACAGTATCGATCATATGTGAAAAAGTCAGCAACAAGTGCCACGAAATGTCGTAGAAAGTGTAAAAATGAATTCACATTTATGACTCAAAAAGTAATAAAAAAATTAAAGTATGTCAAAAGAGGTTATGGCTCATCACGTCAGCAAAAAGTCAATAAGCTAGTATTAGCTCAAAGACAAAGTCAGTAATTAGAATATCAAAAAGGTCTCAGTATTTTTTCAAGGTAATTTATGTGAACTTTGTTTTATCCAATTTATTTTTATCGTACATCTTGTCAAAATGTGATATGTAGGAAAATGATGTTGAAAGAAGTCATAAAATGTGAAAGTATGTAAAATGACAATGAAAAAAAACAATGACATAAGTAGTAGCATGACAAAAAAGCATTAAAAAATTCTATACAATGAGTTCTTTGTGACTTATATTACTATGTTGTCTTCACTACGGTGTAGCAACCGCAGCTATTCAACTAGCTAAACTCTTTCTGCAAATGACGAGTTGAGTCGTAGTAAGCTTCTCAAGCTGTTTACTGTGGCTCTTTATATCATGTCACAGACAGAAGAGTGAAAACTGTAACAAACACAAGATACAAAATTGTTTAGTCCTACGTAAACATATGTGAATAAAACGTTTTTTAATTACAGTCGTCAAATCTCCTTTTACTGTAAATATGCATCTTAACATTAACCTTATAAATAAAACAATGAAGTTATCAACTTACGACATTGCCTCTGCAGCATTTACGATGTGGATTGCAATGGATGACGAAAGCATGTTGATGGATTCCACCATTTTCCTCTAACCACTAACAGGAAACTAACGCCTGGAACTCCTAAGGCAGGAAACCATTTCAAAATAAAAGCTTGTACAAAATAAAAGCCTAATGCCTAAAAGGCAACACACTCCCCGCCTGGCCTCAGTGAGGTCACTAGTACTACTAAACTAGGAAATGAGTTTCAGTACATCAGTCCTTAACTAAAAGTAAGATCACCTCGGAGACTGGCCTGAGGAAAGTCTTTGAAGATCCCTGAACTGTGGTCCTTAGTTCCACTTTCCTCACTCTCCCATCTTTTCCAGGAAAGGTCTTTGTGATTATAGCCGTTGGCCAGTGGTTACGGGCTACTTGAGTGTCTTTAAGAAGGACAATGTCTCCCTCCTGAAGGTTTCGGTAAGACTTGTGCCATTTCTTCCTGCAAAGCAAGGTGGGCAAGTACTCACGACTCCAACGATTCCAGAACCTGTTGGCCAGCGCTTGAACTTGTCTCCATTGCTTGGTGAGGAGGTCTTTGTCTGTGAAATCCCCGGGTGGGGAAGGGACTCCCCCTTTCTGAGTTAGGAGCATTGATGGCGACAAGATCAATGGATCCTCGGGATCGTTTGAAACTGGGATTAGTGGCCTCGCGTTTAGGATTGCTGTGACTTCTGCCATTAGTGTACACAGGACATCGTGGGTTAAGCGAGTGTGCTGTTCAAGAAGCATTGAATCAAGAATTCTTCGGGCCAAACCGATCAGGCGTTCCCAAGAACCACCCATGTGCGAGGCGTGCGGGGGATTGAACTGCCAAGAACACCCTTCTTGGTTAAGATACTTCTGCAGTTGTATCTGGTTGGTCTTTGCTCATTCCAAGTTCTTTACAGGCCCCTATGAAGTTTGTGCCGCAATCTGATCGCAGTTGTTTGGCTGGTCCTCTTATTGCAAAGAAACGTCTTAAAGCGTTGATGCAGCCTGATGTGTCCATCGAGTCAATGACCTCGATGTGGACAGCCCTGGAGCTCATGCAGCAGAAGATTATGGCCCACCGCTTGCTCTCAGCTTGCCCCCCTCTTGTCCGTCTGGTGCAGACGACCCAAGGTCCGAAGACGTCCAAACCCACGTATGTAAAGGGAGGACAGGTCGTAAGGCGTTCTGGAGGTAAGTCTGCCATGCGTTGTTGCTGGAATTTACCTCTAAGCTTACGACAGGTTACACATTTGTGTAGAATCGAATTGATGATCCTTTTCCCGCCCAAGAGCCAAAATCCCGCTGCCCTGACAGCACCTTCCGTCAGGTGACGACCTTGATGTTTGACCTCAGCGTGGTGGTATCTGGCGAGTAGCAAGGAAACGTGGTTGTCTTTGGGGAGGATAACCGGGTTCTTTTCTCCAATGTTCAGGTTAGCATTCTTCAGCCGGCCTCCAAGGCAGATAAGATTGTTCTGCAACATTGGGCTAAGCCGATGAAGGCTGCTGTTCAAGGGGACTGGCCTAGATGTCTCCAAAGCTTCAAATTCTTTTTTGAACGCTTCCTTCTGAACAGCTCTGATGATGACCTCCTTCGCTTGACATAGTTCGTCTGGGGTGCGAGACAGATCACACTTATGCCATCCCTTACATTTGTCACTCCAGTTGGATAGTTTTTGACACCTTGCGATATGTATTAGGAGTGCAACGGCTCGAACAAGGGTCTTGAAGCTGGAGAACCTTTGAAAGCGTTCTGAGCTGAGTCCTTTCTCTTCGAGCTTTGTGGCATAGCTCCTTACTTCTGGACGGATCTCTACATCCATATCTGGTTTGATGAGATCGAATGTCTTTACTGGTTTGTCGGGAGTTTTGTAGAGGAAGTTGGGCCCTGTGAACCACGTTGTTTCTGGCAGACGTGAAGCAGGAACTGACCGCGATGCATGGTCAGCAGGATTTTCCTCTGTGTGCACATAGTGCCATTGTTCGGGTTTCGTGGATTGGCGAATACGCTGAACTCTATTATGCACGTAGACATGGAAACGTTTGCTTTCGTTGTAGATATAGCCAAGAACAACCTTGCTGTCGCTGTAGAACTTGGTTGAATCCAGCTTAACATCCAGTTCATCCTGAATTAGCTCTGCCATTTCCACGGCCAAGACGGCTGCACATAGCTCGAGTCTTGGGATGGTTGGTTCAGACTGAGGTGCCAGTTTTGACTTTCCCATAACAAATCCAATCTGAATTTGTTTGTCTTCTTGTATGGCCTTCAAGTATGCCACAGCGCCAATGGCTTTAGTGGATGCATCAGAGAACACGCAGAGCTCAGTTCTCACCGCTTTAGCTAGAGAGACTGCTGTGTATGTCCTTGGTATGTGAAGGAGCTTGAGGTCTTGGAGTGAGTCTCTCCAGGCCTCCCACTTTTTCAATTTGTCTGCAGGTAGCGGTGCATCCCAACCAGAAAGTTCGACTGTGAGTTCCCTGAGAAGGGCTCTTCCTTGAATAGTGACCGGGGCCACGAACCCAAAAGGGTCAAAAACACTGTTTACCGTGGAGAGGACTCCACGGCGAGTAAATGGCTTCATATCAGTTGAAGCAGAGAAGGTGAACGTGTCCCTGGTTATCTCCCATAGAAGACCCAGGCTCCGTTGAGTGTGTGCAGCTTCCCCACTGAGGTCGACATCCTTTGAGGCCCCTATACGGTCTTCTGGTGGGAAAGCTTGCAAGACTTCTTTACTGTTTGAGGCAAACTTGTGAAGGCGGAGGTTAGACTCGGCAAGTGAAGTCTGGGTTCGGCGCAGTAAGTCGATGGCTTCCGCATCCGTTGGCATAGAACAAAGGCCATCGTCGACGTAGAAGTGACGCATAACAAAGTTGACTGTGTCTTCCCCATGTTTTTGGGAACCCTCTCTGATAGCTCGTCTAAGCCCGTAAATAGCTATTGCGGGAGACGGGCTGTTGCCGAAGACATGAACCTTCATTCTGAAGTCTATGACGTCTTTGGTCACATCGTTGTCCCTGTACCAAAGAAATCTGAGGTAGTTCCTGTGATCTTCTCGTACCACAAAGCAGTGAAACATCTGCTGTATGTCCGCTAGGACAGCAACCTTTTCCTTCCGAAACCGCAACAGAACTCCAAGAAGTGAGTTGTTCAGGTCTGGGCCTGTGAGGAGCACATCATTGAGGGAAACCCCGGCATGTTTAGCACTTGAGTCGAAAACCACTCTGATTTGACCTGGCTTTTGTGGATGGAACACACCAAAGGTCGGCAGGTACCAACATTCTTCGTCTTCTGCCAGAGGTGGTGCGACTTCGGCGTGGTCGTTCTCCAATATTTTTCCCATGAAGGCCACAAACTGCTGTTGCATATCTGGCTTCCTACTCAGGCTTCGTTGAAGTGATCCAAAGCGCTGCACTGCCTGTTCCCGGTTGTTAGGTAAGTATTGTCTTGGTTGTCGGAATGGGAGTGGAGCTACCCAACTTTGTGACTCATTCCTGAAGACCTCTTCGTCCATAAGCTTCAAGAAAACCTTGTCTTCAAATGAGGGTGCCAACCTGTTGTCGTTTTCTGTGTGATTGAAAACAGTTTGTCCCAACACTTCTCCTGTAACCTTACTGGAGGTGTGTCTTGTCTCCCTGCTACAAGGAACCATTTCTTTGACTCGTAGAAAACTGGTGCAAGGTGGAAGGAGCGATGGGCGGCCATTGTCGAGCACAGCTGTCTTGAAGGTGCTAACTGTAGGCTTGTGTGCATTCCCCAAGCAGACTTCTCCTACTAGCACCCAGCCCAGATCTAGGCGTTGGGCAAATGGGGCATTGTGTGGACCATTGATTTGTTCCCGTACCTTGTGAACTCTAATGATATCTCTGCCGAGTAACAGGAGAATCTCTGCTGTGGGGTCAACTTCTGGAATGTGTTCTGCTACCTTGCGAAGGTGAGGGTGACATAGAGCTGCGTTTGGCGTTGGGATTTCTGACCGATTGTCAAGAATGTCGTTGCACTCGATGAGGGGTGGTAGAGGGATTGTGACCCTGCTGTCGAGTGACTCCACCACAAACTCTTCAGCCCTACGTCCGGATGTTTCTGTTGTGCCGGAACACGTCCTCAAAGAATAGGAATATGGTTCGCACTTGATGTCGAAGAGCTCGAAGAAAGTAGACCTTGCTAACGATCGGTTGCTTTGGTCGTCCAATATGGCGTAGGCCTTGATGGCTTTGTCTGGTTGACGTTTGTGGTATACTTTCACTAAGCAAATCTTGGAACATGACTTGCCGACTTGTCGTGCTCCACAAACTTCGGTGCAGCTTGCGCTGACGACGGCTTTAGTGTCACTGCTCTCTTCTCTCTCCCCGCCGTTGTGTGGTGAGGTTGAGGGAGCCCCGTCTTGAAGTGCAGGACCCGGATGCATAGCAGCGTCGTGGTAGGTACTATCACACTCTATACACTTGACTGTAGTTGGACAGTCTCTTGCCAAGTGCGTAGTTGAACTGCAGCATTTGAAGCAGATTCCCTTTGCCTTGAGAAAGCTTTTCCTTTCCTCTAGGTGTTTGGCTCTGAAGGCTTTGCATCGTCTGAGTGGGTGGGGTTTACCATGTATTGGACAGGTTTTGTTTGGATCGCCGGTTCCTTTTAGGTCGTTTGAGTGTGTTGAGGCTATATCCGTCTTGTGAACTGATATAGGGGTTTGGTTACTTCTAAAGGAGGGCCTTTCAGGCTTCGCAGCTAAGCCGCTAGTACCTTGAATGGCAAAGCTAGGGTCATTCCTTTTCCGTGCCTCGTGGTGTACAAAACTTGCAAAGAACTCGAATGGGGGAAATCGTCCATTATTTTCATCCTTGTGCTTTGAACCGGCGGATACCCATCTTTCTTGAAGACCATAAGGCAGTTTTGCAACTATGGGTTCGATCCCTCTTGCGGTGTCCAGGTAAGACAGGCCTGGGAGGTAGCCGTCCTCCTTGGCTCCCTGCACCTCCATTAACAGGTCGGCTAGTTCTCGTAGCTTTGTGTGTTCTTTCCCTGAAAGCCTTGGGAAATGATCGAGCCGGTTGAAAAGGGACCTTTCGATGACTTCGGGTGCTGCATAACATTCCTGGAGACGTTCCCAGGCCCTTCTGAGTGCTACGACAGGATTCGTCGCGTGCACTGAACGGAGACGTCTGACTTGGTCGCTGGATTCTCTACCGAGCCACTTAGTCATTAAGTCTAGCTCCTCCGTGGCTGTGAGGCCTAGCCCTTGAGTGGCGTTTATGTATGATGAATGCCAGGCTCGATAGTTTTCTGGGTTATCATCAAATTTATATAAACTTGAACTCACCAGGTCGCGACGAGCCAAGAACTGTGCTAGATGTTCCGCTCCGGGTGCACCATGGCTAGCTGTTGATATGTAGCGTGGAAAGGAAGGCTGAGGAGAGTTGTCTGAGGAAGTGGTACGCATGTTTATGTTTGTCTGATGGTCAGTCTCCTTTCGTGGGACTTGCCTTTCCACTTTAATAGCTGAAGGTGTTTGCACATTTTCCGAGCCATAGTTTGCTAATGCAGGGTTGGTAATATTTTTTGCATATGACGGTTCTTTAGGACTAACAGGCGGCTGCCATGTTGGAGAGAAAGGATTGGAAGAATATCCTTGAGGGGTTTCATCTGTCGGAAGCTGAGATACTTGGGAACTAGCATTCATGGCTGCTTGCCTTAGTGACCTGGTACGTGGATGGGTTTCACCTGAGTGTAGCTCGTATTGAGACTGGACATATTCACTTGTACGCTCCAGTTTGTCCTTCTCTGATGGGCCTGCTTCATCCAGTACAACAAAATTGTCCATTGCATCTTCCCACACGGCAGCTTCAGCTTCGGCCGCTGCGGCTTCGCGATAACTAGCAAGCGCTTCTAGCTCAGCATCCTTTCTTGCGTTCTCTAGCTGCAATTCGAACTCGATTGCTGCTTTCTCTTTGTAATATTCCGCTTCTTTTTCTGCCTTTTCTTTCTGTAGCTTAGCCTCCGTTGCAGCTCTTTCTAGCTTAGCTTTAGCTTCTTTGTTTGCAAATGTAGCGCGTGCTTTAGCTGCCTCCGCTTTAGCACGAGCACGTGTTACTGAGCCAGCTGATGAAGTTGAAGACCGTGAACTTCTTTTACTGGCCACTGACTCCCTGTCGCTTTGTTTGCTATCCATCTTACCACGATGTACAACGCCAGCTTTCTTTGTCTTTTCACTATGTTGTCTTCACTACGGTGTAGCAACCGCAGCTATTCAACTAGCTAAACTCTTTCTGCAAATGACGAGTTGAGTCGTAGTAAGCTTCTCAAGCTGTTTACTGTGGCTCTTTATATCATGTCACAGACAGAAGAGTGAAAACTGTAACAAACACAAGATACAAAATTGTTTAGTCCTACGTAAACATATGTGAATAAAACGTTTTTTAATTACAGTCGTCAAATCTCCTTTTACTGTAAATATGCATCTTAACATTAACCTTATAAATAAAACAATGAAGTTATCAACTTACGACATTGCCTCTGCAGCATTTACGATGTGGATTGCAATGGATGACGAAAGCATGTTGATGGATTCCACCATTTTCCTCTAACCACTAACAGGAAACTAACGCCTGGAACTCCTAAGGCAGGAAACCATTTCAAAATAAAAGCTTGTACAAAATAAAAGCCTAATGCCTAAAAGGCAACACAATTACTGTTATGCTTTTGTTGTATATTACTCATACTTTTACTTCAAAACTATACTTTCAAACTTACTATACTAGCCCTTGTTATAAGTTATTGGACATACAATAGTTTTTAAGCAGTAAACCATCATATGATTTTAAAAAAAAGGTAAAATGTCATAACGTTTTTAAAATGTCACATTACATGCCAGACGAAAATAAAACAGCAAGACAGTTTCTTTAAGTCAATAGATATTTATGTGAATTTTTTATCTCATGCATTCTCATTCAAAAGGCATGACAATAGAAAAGGAGATCATGGGCTATGGCTATAAATATACAAAATGGCAAAATCTTTACAATCAGTAACATCAGAACATGGCTTAAGCCCCACACGAACATGGGGCACAGCACTTTGGATTCTGAAAGATGCTCCCACCAAAAGCCACACGGTAGTTTACGCTTGACTTCATGCCACTGCCCGTCATTCAATCTGTGTTTCACCCTCATGCACAAACAATAGAAAAGTTTGATTCATGTGCATCGTTTAACCCCCCGCCCCACTCCCTATGGTAACGGTAAATATAAAACACTAACCCCCCGTGTATTTCAGAACTTGTGTGCACAAGTTCTCCTGTGGTACGGACACCCCATAATACACACAGTACTCGTCTACATACAGTACCATGCTACAGATCAAAGAACTCGCATTGGTTCGTTAAAGAGAGGAACACGGTAATACGGCCAGGTATGAGATGAAGCAATAGGCCTGAAACCGGTCTGCTTCAGCTACTTCAAGTATCCGATTCCACTCCAAACTCCTAAAATCAACAACTCAAGGAATCCACGTTCACAACAGGAGAATATCTGATTCGGTATTTACGGAATGGGCAGATTAACTAGAAGGTTTATTTTACCAAAGTGCACAGACGTCAAGATGCAATAACGGAAAACAACGGCTAAAAACAACATTGGTTTAGAAAATAATAAATAAGGGAATAGACAACTAAGAAATATGGTTTGAGAGGAAATAAAAAAAACATCCAACCCGCAGCAAAAACCATGAGCAACAATCTTCAATGTTGAACATCAACAAAAGGCACAAACGAGCAGAGCAAACACGCACACTATGTACCAGTTAAAATATGCACATGCTCACACACAGGCGCTCAGTACGGGATCTGGTTCTGGTAATACTGGATCATGTCGTAGGTCCGACTCCTGCAGGACAAATAAAGAGGGGACATAAGTGAACAATGCCCTGTGGACATCAGCATCAAGCAGCTGTAATCCTCTGTAGCGAACCTGTTGCTGAGGAAGCAGTTCTGGATGACTTTGATGATTTCAGAGGCTGCGTCTTTCTCGCTCATGCCAGGGTTGAACCGCTGCCTGGATGTGAGATAAAGAGTCTGACCCACAGCACTCACACAGCTTCACAGGGGGAAACGTATCACTCGGCAAACTCACTTCAGCTGTTTGATGGTCTGTCCTCTGAAGCAAGGGAGGCCAGTGTCCAGCATAAGCGTAACCAAGGAGACCACTCCGTCCATGTAGGGCCTGATTCAGCGGAGAAACACGCTTTAAATGTTTCGTCCTTTGGAGTGCAGCAAACATGTGGTTTTAGAGCCTTCTGTGTGCTCACCTCACGGCCAGGTATCCCCTCACGCACATCTCCATGAACCATTTGAAGGGCGTCGCCTCCATCTTCCCGCCCATGATCATCACCATCTCGTCGGTCAGCTTGATGTCGGGTTCCCAGCGAAGGTTCCCACCAGGAGAGCTTTCAAAAATGAACCCAAAGTCTGGAAGCATAGCAACGCAGGGACGTTTCAGAACGCATAACGCACGAGGATGACATGGGGCACCACTGCCATAACAAATCAGATCAATGCAGTCGGTAAAGCTTGCAGACAGAACAAAAAAAGAGCAAAATTTGCATTCGAATATTTGTTACATTGACGTGTTCAACAAATGGCGCACCAATGTGGATAACGTGGCCTTGGCTGTCCAGCATGATGTTGCCGTTGTGTCGGTCTTTTATCTGCAGCACGTAGAGCAGCAAGCTGTAAGCCGCCATGCTGCGGATGAAGTTGTACCGCGCCTGAAAAGAGAATCCGTTAAGCCTGCGAAGTGAATGGAATTTGCAAGCACTGGGGTTTGACCGACCTTCTGGAAAGCCAGAGTGGATTCATCTCCGTACTGGTTCCTAAAATAGTCGTACATGCCGAAGTCCGTCTGTCGGCCCAGCTGGTCCCGGGACTTGCAGTCTGGGATGCATTCGATCACTCCGCACTGTAACAGGAAGGAGGACAACAAGCATTCGTTAGGTAGCTCCAGTCAGGAACTGACAGAGGAGCACGGGAAAGGCTTCCTGGGAACTCACTCCAGGGGCCGTGGCCACCACCCTGTAAGGGAACACGTAGAGATCCAGGCCCACCAACTGGAAGATGTTCTTGAACAGGCTGATGATCTGAAGAGCCAGCATGTCCTGGGAAAACAGAGGAAGAAAGAAATGCATCAAGTCACAACCATGGAACCCACTCCGGTGTAGAAAATGGAAGGAGAGCAGACCTGTCGGCAGTCGTCTCCCACTTTAAAAATGGCCGCCTGCCAGCAGATTCTTTTGGCCTCATCTTCACTCTTCATGTCATCCACAGAATCTGAGAGGCACTTCAGACCTGAAGGGAAGAAATCTGTGTTTAAACTCCGTCTAAATATGGGAAAAGCAACATTGACTTTAGGCCCCCAAAAGTACCTTCTTTCTCCAGCTCACTGATTCCACACCTCCTAACTTTGAACTTGGCCAGGTACGGCGCTTTGGCAGCACTAGATACAGACACAGAGGGACGCCCCAGGCCGGGACTCAGTCACACTTCTTTTTTTAGAACTGTTTTGCACATTGAAATGAAAGGTGGTTTTGAGGCCCACCTCTGCATGGGGGTCCCAGACGTGTAGTCTATATCCAAGACTATGGCCTCCGGGTTACTGGGAAGATAACAGCCAGGCTGGACTTTGATCTGGGACATGGCTTCCAGGCAGGCCTTCTTTCTCTCCTCCCCTTTGGGAAACGGCCTGATGAAGACAAACAGAAAAACAACTTCAACACACCAGATTTTCCACAGCTCTGAGAGCAGCATGCATGGGTATCTCACTGAACGTGAGACCACTAGGGACAGTGAAGCTCCGCTGTTAGTCACACAGCGAGGTCACCGGGGAGGGGAAGCCAGAAGTTTGTTCCCCGGACAGTTGCAATTAGCACTGTAATGAGGGCTGAGGGGATTGGTCTTCCTCTGGTGAGAGGCAGCGACAATGGGGCCTGTCAGAAAAGTTCCAGACCGGAGCACAATTATAGAGACGGTACAGCAAGCAATAAGTGAGTAAACCAACAACAAAAGGGATTAGGAGATCACATCACAGAAGGTACCAGAATGGAAAGGAGCAAAACATCTGGGCTTGAGGGAACATTACCAAGGGTCTTCTAGCTAACAGAAAAGTTTCACTGTAGTACAGCTTTGAGGCCTGTGGCAAAAACCACGGTTTCAGAGCCATTAAAGTGCTTTTCCTTTTCTTTCAATGCCCAACCACGATTACGAGTGTATTATTCATCATTACAGAGAAGTGGAGGAGTTTGTTTAGGACACCACTTTGGTCCAGGAGGTGTTGCCATGTGCTTGGGGGGATTTACAATGTAGCTTGAAACTTTGGGTCACTCTGGGACAAGTGTCGCTCTAGGGAAGAAGACAAAGTTTTTTAAACTGTAATGCCTGGTATGTGTAAATAGCAATAATCATCCCATCAAGAAGCTGTTCCCCAGACACTACTTAATGGTGCTACGGCAGGCACGTCAATTACTATTCTGTTGATGCAGCACATGATAAAAGTTTAGACTCAGCCGCTACAATAATAGTGAAACTAAAACATGTAAAAAAGTGGTGAGAATGACATGAATAGAAGGATATGGAGATAAGCAAAGCCAACAAGGAATAGAACTTAATCCAGGTAACGACTTCTGGTCATGAAAACTGACCATAAGAATACACCTAATTACATTTTCACTGTGCCAATGGATGTTTGTGGGATGTCAATTAAGAAGGTTATGGTGACTTCAGGAAAAGTGCAGCTGCAATGTAAAGACTACGTAAAGAAGGACAACAAGAAGCGCGTGTTCGTACTTGATAATGGCCGACACGTTGGTGATCTTGTTGAAGAAGTCAAACTCTCTCTGGTAGAAGCCCTGAGCCGGACCGGACAAAGAGGTGGTGATCTCCTCCACCATCTGCTCCAGCAGCTCCCCTATGTCGGCTGCAGGGAGAGACGAGGTTATGGCTTTCTGACACTTGCCTGTTCACGGGTTGTGGGCGTGCACGTGTTGAGTGAGCGTCTCACGGTCTTTCTGGTTCGCTTCCTCGTCCAGGTATATATTTGTCTTCATGTTCCAGATGAACTGGTGAGCCAGAAGCTGAGATGTCTGAGCGGCCCTCAGGATGTACTCTCTCACATAACCCATCTGCAGCGAGGGAAGGTTGAGAGGATTAAATCCTGAGATGTGTGCGGCCTTTGATTGCATCAGGACTCATTTGGATCGGATACTTTACCTTGTCGTAACGAAGCGCTTGGACAATTTGAGGAATGTAAAACAAAATTGCATCCTAGAAAAGGGTGCGGGAAAAAAAGGATTTGTTTAAAATAAATGAAATGAATACCATAAATGTGACATTCATTGCATACAAGTAAAACCCCTAAAAATAATAGTACTTCAAGTGACGTTGGCCTATCAAGTCACAGTGTAATAAAATATTATCAGTGCCATTTGACACTCCAGTACCTCTTCCACCTTGGCATAATAGTATAGTTTTAACGTAATGGTCTAGTTTCAAAGTAGCGCCTCAGAATAAAACGTGTTGTTGGATTATTATTATCAATGCATTAATATGTACATCCCTGGTGGAGCTAATTTATATCACTTTGTATAATGCTGCGTAGCTTAATCTATACAAATACGTCCTACTTTACTTACTACTTTTCACATTTTTAATCTGAATCCCCAAAAAAGGAAAAAGTAAGATTATCAAATACATAGTAGGAGTAAAAAGAGTAACATTTCCCTCAGACATGTTTTGGAATATAAAGGAGCAGGGAATGGAAATACCTAAGTACACAGTACTTAAATAAACAAATGGCATTAAACATATGATGTGACTCCCAGATGGCTGAACACAGTACTCCAGGCAAGTATTGGGACAACCTTTAGCAAAACTACAAAATTTCAACAGACATGGCAACATTTGACTGTGTATGTGTGTGCATGGACGTACAGGGGGGAAGGAGCGCAGTACTTTGACTCCGTACTGGGCTGTGAGCGGGTGAGGAGGGTACATGGAGGAGAAGTAGGACAGTCCGGTGGGGGGATCTGCAGGGGCCCAGCACAGGATGTGACTCAGCTCTGGAGAGTCAGCATCGATGGTGTGCCACGTCACCAGGAACTGATGAAAGACAAACAAAGAGGGGGGAAACCATAAATGATTCCAGTTTAAGAGGTAGATCAATACTTAGAATAGCTTCCACCATCATGAACACATCACTGGATCCATATTCCTGCATAAAACATGACAGCCATCAAGGTCATAAAGCCCAAACTGAAGGTGTGCTAACTAGCCTCCTGAGGAAAGGGTGTTTATTAGGTACTGAAGTGACTGGAATGAACAAACAGGAGATGTCAAGGAGGATCTTTCCCTGAAACGATAAAGGCCTTTGGGGAAGAGTGTGCTCCGTCCTCCCTGCCTCTTCCTCAGACAGATGCACAGCTCATTAGGAGTTTAGTCAGCCGCAGCTAAACCAAAAGGACTACAGCAAGCTGGAGAGCACAACTAGTGCACAACATCCCTCAAGTGATAAGAGGACTCCAAGCCAGAACCCTGACTACCAAAGACAAACTTTTTCCTTCTTTACTTTTTTTTTTAAACTAAAAAGAGTCAACAGTATTATCGTTCAAAGGCTGCAGAACTCCTGTCTATTTAGAGGAAAGCTTATTACTGAATGGCTTGTAGTGGCTCAATATATTCTGTTTTCATATACAGGACGAGGTCAACAAAGGGTTGAAGACAACCGATCTACTGTGTTGGATGGCAGACACAAACAGGTGGACCGCCTCACCTTAACTGCTTCTGGAACATCACAAACAGCAGCCGGGTCCATTCGCACCAGTCGGGTCACCTGAGAGACGATCGCCTCGGTGTTTTTAAATCTGTAAGAACAACGAAGAGCTTAAAAGGTATATGCAACTGTTCCGATGAAGCCAACATGCTTGGCTGAGTCACTAAGCCAAGTTCTGTCTGAACATCCATTCACAGCTGACCCGTAGAGCACAGTGGTCTGGTGGTTAACATTGTGACCTTACAGTGTGGAGTTTGCATTGTTTCCTCGTCCCTGCGTGGGTTCTCTCTGGTACTCCGGCTTCCTCCCACAGTCCAAAGACATGCGCTGAGTGTTTGGTTAATATCTGAGACATAAAACGGTCTAATTTTACAGCATAAATACTGCAGTGAATTTATTATGTCTAATAATGTTTTATTATTAGGTGACTCTAAATAGCCCGCTCGTGAGAGTGAATGGTTGTTTGTCTCTGTGTCAGCCCGGTGATTGACATATCAAGATTGCACCTCATGTCTTTCCCCAATGCTTTCCCACCGCCACCCTGTAAAGGAGTGGTGTCAAACTATCATCTAGAGGGACAAAATTTCAAAATGGGACTGCGTTGAGGGCTGGCCATGCACAGTAGGGTTGTCGTACAGGTCTCCCATGCGACCCCTTGCAGTGAGCGCGTCCTGGGAAGCCCCGCCTCCTTGCAGTCGATGCGTGCAGGCCGGATGACAGGGAGCAGAGCAGTGAGGGCTAAACATATGCATAACAGTATCATTTTTTAATGTATGGGCAGCTTGTACCTTTTTGGTATCGATGCAGAGAGCAACTTAGCGCAGAGAGGTTGTCGGCTCTGACTGCAGCTGCTGAGTGAGACTACGTGACAGCAGCCGGGTCGCTAGTAGCTATATCAGTGCCTATTGGGACTGGGGTTTTAGTCACGTGTCTCATTGACCGATGTTTACTCGTGGAGCGGATACGATTGTATTGCTCGAAGGGATAAGCAGTATAGAAGATGACTGACTGGTGACCGAAAGTCTATCGCACTCTGGGTTGACTACTGTCTAAACCTGTGGATGCAGCACCTGGCAGGCAGCTGCAGGGCGAGGTAAGGCGCTATGCTCCAGGCAAGGTCGATGTTGTCCTTCCACTGTTTCTCCGTCAAACTGATGTATTTGGACCTCCAGTTAGCAATGCTGGTCTCCACCGACTGCTCTGTGGCAATAGCGAGCTCTTGAGCAGACAACGGGTTGTACCATATGGTCAGCCGCTCAATTTCGTTGGCCTGAAGAGAGACATAATCATCATTCACTGAACAAAGTGTAGACATGTAATCATTTTCCCCTTCATATTTTTGTAAATTAGAAAAATAATGGGGTTAAGAAAATGCAAATACCAGTAAAGCCAGCAAAAGAGTCCGGCGTTTCATGTAGTACTTGTGCAGCTGAGTGCCTCTGTTGCTTTTTTTAGACGGTCCTGAAACATTGCAAAAGAGGAGGTATTTAATTCCTATTTCATCCGTGCATGAGAAGCAGAAAGTGGTTTAGCTTCAACACAACCATCTTCTACTGCACACTCACGGCTTATTAAAACGCATCATCCCGTGTGTGTGTGTGT
This sequence comes from Pungitius pungitius, assembly GCF_949316345.1. Classification (NCBI taxonomy): domain Eukaryota; kingdom Metazoa; phylum Chordata; class Actinopteri; order Perciformes; family Gasterosteidae; genus Pungitius; species Pungitius pungitius. Next base: position 7,021,174 of record NC_084904.1, read on the forward strand.
GAGCGCGTGAGGGTTTGACCTGATTTCTTGGAGATGGTGGACATCCCGGAGGACAGAGGGTAGGTGTTGATCCACCCCTGAGCCGCCTGCTGCCTCTGGCCCATGGCCGCATCCAGACTGTTCCTGTCTGTGCCCGCCATGACAGACAGGCTGTTCACTGACATGTCTAGGGGATCTACGCAAAGGAAAATCAAAAACCATTGATGAAGTGTGAGTTCCTGGGCTGCATGAAGTTTCTAAGTCTGTTATTACTACGAGATGTGGGCATAGTTGTATTAATGTTGTACCTGAGGGGACCAGCTGTCCGGCTGCCAGGTACTTCTTGTCGGACTGCAGACTGGCATAGAACTTGATCATTATACTGATGTCTTCCCTCAGACGCTTATCAGTCTGAGTGGGAAACTTGGGAGCGACACTACACAAGAAAGATGGATGATATCACACTAAAATACAAGACCGAAAAAACACAAATTTGATTGAGCTTTTTATTTTTTACCTGAAGTAGTCAAAAGCAGAAGAATAGATCTTCTCTCTAAGAACATTTCTGATGGTGGCGTTTGTTACAACGTCAGCATGCAGCAGAGTCAGACCTAGAGTCAGCAGTCTGAAACAAAGCAAAGGGATGACACAACAGTCTTATCAACTGTTAAAGATCAAGCATTTCTCTTCTCTCAGCTGATAATAACAGTCTTATGAACTAATCTACGGTCATAACAATAAAACATGGCACCTGAATCTTGGTCCGATGGCAGCAACATGTCGGTTCAGGCTGCTTTTGGGCCCTCCGACACTCAGGGACAGAGATCTCTGCATAATGGCGGTGAAAATCTCCACCTGGTCGGCGCTGCTGTACTTTGCTATCTCAAACCTCTGCACCAGAAACTGGAGGTAGAAAAAATAAGAAGAGTGATATCATTTTCCAACCTGCATAACCAGCGTAACGTAGTTTACGTATGGGGTGACTGACCTCTATCCAGAGGAAGTGGGGGACAACATCGGGTGCGCAGGGGGCCGGTCGACTCTCCTCTGACACAGCCAGAGGGCCGGCCTCCACCTTAGCCTCCGAGAACAAGCCCATCTTCAGCTCCACTGTCATCTGCCAGGCTCCTGCCATCTCACGCATGAACTAGGCAGATGGAAAAAAAGAGAACATTTATACGGTAACATCTCTAAAACCAAGAGCCACAATCATTCAACACAGGCACACACATGGGATCCATTCACATACTGGCACTTCCACGCCATTGTGTGCGGCCAGGAGCCACTCCCAGCAGGCAATAGCCGTTTCCATGCCGTGTTCAGTAAACATCTTCAGAGGAGACCAGCACAGATGGTGCAGGAGCTGAGGATTGCAGTCTGAAGGGACACAATACTGAAACTTAGCAGAACTGAAATTGAACAAAAAAACAACTGGCACTATTGCTTAAAGACTTAAAATAAACGAGGCAGAGCTGCTCACTTTTGGTGGTTATAAGCAGAGCGGCCATCTTGAACATGGTCTGGGTGAAGGCCTCTGGGTCATTTTGGTCCAGAGCGCTAGTCATCTGAAGGATCATCAGCTTGGTGAGGTCTGACTGGCACTGTGTGGCCTTCGAGAACTGGATCATCCCAGCAACCTAGACGATACAGAAGCAGGTGTGAATCCTACAGAGTACAGAAAGTGCAGGAAAGTTACATATATTTAAAATATATCTAGACATCACCTCTCCTGTGTAGCGGTTGCGCAGGTTGAGCGAAGCCATGAAGTTGGAGTAGTCCTTCTTCATGCATGTGGGTCTCTCCGTCAGCTGGGTGGCCTGATGAAAACACACAGTTTAGGGGCCACTCAGGGGGCCACATGGCCACATCAGTAGGTACGCAAGTAGCATTGCTGAAACACGTCTGTGTGTCTACAGTCAGGGTGTCATGCCTGAGCCCTGTCTCTTTGTGTTTAGAGTTCTGACCAACCTGAGGGAACGCAGCCTAGGGGTGGCCACATGGTGGGGGGGAGGGAGAGAGACGGGGACAGCACCAGCATAACCCAATTAGCCAAATGGGCAACCAGCCAACCAACCCACCCGTCCATTGCAGGTAAGTAACCAGGCAACCAGCAAATCCACAAACCAGCAAAGCAACGAGGAAGGCAGTTCGGTGCAGTTTAATAAAGACAAAACACAACATGAAGACACAGATAGCACAATTCCAAGCCCAAGAACAAAAAGGCAATGCCTAGCAAGCAAAACAATATTGCACAGGCTAGTAGGCATTCACACATGGACATACAATGTTGGAAATAGATTCACTACTAGAATCAGTGTTTACAATTAAACATCTGCTAATAACATCTGCTCTGTGTTACCACATGACAAAACAACTAGATGGCACATGTGTTAAATGAAATAGCAAAGTTGGACAAATATTAATGAGCTTCAAATTAAGACTGAATCTTCTTTTAAAGTTAGCAGTAGGTTCTGCACGGTTTCTGCATCCTTTTACCAGTCTCACTGCCATTTCTCACTTCCTGAGTGTTCCGCAGTCTTTCAATATGCCTAAATGTTACAGGTAGCTCAGAATAAAACCATTTATTTAAGATGTGCAATTCCGCCACAATTTAGCTTCTATATTGAATATGAAATAGTTGGTAAGTAAATTTGCATGGATACCGCAAGTATATGTGTGTGTGTGTGAGGGGGGGAGGGGGAACTCACGCCGAGTGTAGTACTCTGTCTGTTGTACCCGGCGAAGTGCAGTATGCTCTCTGTGGCCATGGCCAGGCCAGTGTGCTGAGACAGTCCTGGCACCCAGTTCTGGTGCTTGTTCAAGTATTCCTATACAGGACACAACATACAGGAATGGAAAAGAGAGAAAAGAAAAGAGACAGTAATATTAATGTGCAAATAGGCAAAAACAACTTTGCCTATTTAAATAATTCAGGTTAAAAGGTATCTCAGGGTACTGTGCATTTTGTTTTGTTTTGGCTTAGTTACAATGAAATGGTAATTACAATTACTTCTTTAATTTATTGTGTTGACTCCCCAGCACAGTTAATCTTTCTGAAATCCCCCCCCCCAAAGAAAAAAGAAGTCGACCCTCTGCGGAAGCATGAAGCTGAAGGAACAGACCTGTAGGTGGGACTTTGTGACTGAAGGCGCCCACTTCATGGCCTCTTTCAGGATCTCACCACAGCGAGCGGCAAAGTCCTTCACTATGCTCTAGAAGGAGATAAAGAATCCAGGATACGATTATTAATGAAAAAAAACTTGCAGACAAATTGCTTCAATTCTATCTAACTCTACACAAATATATGGCTATGTAATTAATCTCAAAGATTTATACTTGTGCAAATAGAGGGTGTAATAAAACGTTTGTATAATTTATGTAAAATCATTACAAAGGCTAATGTTGTAATGTAAACCCTTTACATCTCAAACTTCTGCCACTAATGTTTTCAAAACCAACACTGTGCTGCACTCTAGTGGCCCTACGTGTCTACAACACTCTGAACACACCTCTCGGCCCTCGTATGTGTCAGGAACAGTGATGCTGTACGGGGTGTCTGGAATGTCGTAATATGGCTGATCCTTGTGGATGTCCTGGAGAAAGAGAAGACATTTGTTGTAACTGACTGTTGTAGTCATGTTCTTACATTTTATTTTAACTAGCGACGTGGAATCAAAGCTGCAGCAGTGTAGAATAGTCCACACTCACATACTTACCGCACTTAGGGAGAGGGAGAGAGTCTGCAGGATGTCCAACATAGTCTTCAACACACGGCCGCTCCAAAGCAGATGGGGGAATCTGATGGAGGTAAAAAAGATGTGGAATAGGATTCAAACTGTATTCAACACTGTGGGTGGGTGGGGGGGCACTCACGTCTCAGCCAAACCAGAAAGGTACTTGTCCGCCACTCTGCGGATCCTCTTGTGGGTGTGGTTAAAGTTGATCAACAAGAATTGGGCATGACGCTCCAACTCCTCCTCATGCTCTTTGGTCTTTGGCTGGAAAGCAAAGAGAGAAATGTGCTTGCATTGTTATTCAGTGATACGGGGAAATTAAACACACCGTCAGCGGGCCTTCCAAGGTAAGCATTTGAAATTGCACTAAGTGTAAAAAGAAGCATTGCTTCCTACCTTCTCAGCCATCATATGCAGGAAGACGTCAAACACCTTGTCGCCGACACAAATGATGCACTGCATCATGCCTTCATTAGATGAAAAACCCATTAAAACCTTTTTAAGTAAATTGGAGAGAATGCCTTACACGGCATGCCGGATAGGATAACGGGTGTAATGCCCTCACCAGATTTGTCTTTCTGGATGGCTTTGTCTTCCAAGTATCGAAAAATGACCTGGAACCGGTCAGGATCATTGGACCGAAGCATCCTGAATGGATCCAGCAGAATTGAGGTTTTAGACACTTGTGTATATACTAATCGCTCTCTAAAATGTAGCATTCAAAAAAGGCTCAATTTTCCAAACTTAAAGACAGTCTGAAAATAATCTACGTAGAATAAAGGTATTGTGGACATTACGGATTACGTAATTACGGGTTACGGAACAAAGCGACACACAATGAACATGTTGCTACAAGCACAAGCAAACGCTATATAATAATCTAATGAGAATTACTTTATGGACAACATATATTCTTAAAAATAACAATGTGCACTGGATCCATTGGCGTAGAGCTGCTGACCTCATGTACTCTAATCTGTAGACGGAGAGCAGGTAGGTGGACATGGCGAAGTCCAGCTTGTTGATGAGGGCGGATCCTTCAGGCGGGGGGTCCAAGAGATTGCTGACGGTCGACCGCAGCTCGCTCAGCTCGGCCTGGTAGACAGAGATGAAGAGATCAGCCGGCCTGTCGCTGCCGTTCTAAAGTCCTTTTTAAACTCCTTTAAGAGGAAAAAAGCAGCCTACCGGCGTGACGGTGTCATTTTTCAGGGCAGAGTTGTACTGCAGTTCAGAGCGCAGAGGTTCTCCGCTGGGAAAGGTGAGGAGAGGAGATGTGGTGGCAATCTCACACACACCTTCATACCATTCCTCCGGCCAAAGCCCTGAAAGCACACACATGTCCACAGGAGTTATTAAAAAGCAGTGAAATAACACCCGTCAGCATGTTTTTATGTGATATCGATGCAGAGGCTACAGGAAGCCAAATCTGTCTTTATCTTGTATAATAAACCCTTTCATCACACAACTCAAATTATTTCCCATCTGTGAAGGACATCTTGATAATTACTAATAAGACTTCCAATATTCTGAATAATTAGGTTTCATATTATGTATATATATTTCTCACATCTGGTCTAAATAACAAACGGACAGATAAAACCTGTGTTTATTAATGTTATTATAACATAATTACGTAATAAATCAGTTATTAGTATTTAAAAGGCATCATAATCATAATACCATTATTGTTGAACAAATTCTCAATTAGAGTATCAATGAATACAGAGTATTGAGATACACAGTAGTATCTGAAACACATTTCATCCTTTGAAACATGATTACTGCACACACCACAGTATAAATAGACAATGCTGACATTTGTAAGAGCTCAACCTTGAATGGGGAAGAGATTTATTTAGTAAGGCTATTGAACATTTACACAAAATCGTTCAATCATTCACGTATGCGTGAATATCCATTTTCTAGGGAAACCTGTAGCGTGGTGACATCGACTGCTCACCTGATCCTTCCACAGCAAAACCCATGACCACAGAGTACAACCAGAAGTCCCTGAACAGCTTCTGGAGACGCGGCTTGGCCTCCTTGATCGGCGGAAGCCGTCTGGTCAACTGTAAATTAGAGCAATACCCAGTGTTTCATGTTGCTTTGGTCCAACCATCTCACTTTAAATGGGAGCTACATAAAATAAGAGTGCATGTTGTCAATTTTCTGCATACAAGAGATAAATAATATTAATAACTAAGTGCAAAATATCTCCAGTCAGTATAAAAGCCCTTGTTGAACGAAATCTTTTGAGAGATGAGCTGAATGGTGAAGAGTTAACGGTTTGAGTCAGTCCCAGCTCTTCGGGGTCTGTTTGATCTGCTCTATTTGTTCAGTAGGAGCCGACATCAAAGTTCACTTTTGTGTTCAATTCTTTGTGCTCTTCGTCCTACAAACAGAAGCAACACAGTCCACAGCTCAGGTAAGACACGTTACACAGCCGGGCTGCTATTCAGGGAATGTTACGTAAAACCATTTGTATTTTTTTCAGTCTTACGAAATTACTGAAAAGCAACGGCATTGAATCTTCTAAATGTTGATCGGATCAGATTAATAGGGCCAAGCTGAATGTCCGTTCCCTATGCCTTCAGCATGTGGGTCCTCGGCGCCGTTTCTGTAGCCTGTCTACTGGTTACTCCATCCTTGGCTGGGATCAAAGACCTCGGGTCTCACTTCGCTGACCCTGAACCCCGAGGCTTTGAGGCGGGGGGGGCCGTGGACATGGAGGCCGTCCCCATGGAATTCCACAAAGAAAACACGGTCACCAATGACCTGGTTTTTGATGGCTTCGAGGATGCCGATTATATTGATTTTGACAAGATCTTGGCCGCAGGCAGCGACGACTACACGTGAGTACTGTTGTTATTGGATCCAAGATGTAATGCTGAGAGAGAAATGTGGAGGTGTAAAGAAAGCACAAATATTGTATAAAAAAAATAAAAATACTTGGGGCGACGGCTTCATTCACATGCTGACAACACACTTCTCTATTCATTGCTGGGAATGTTGGAATGTTACTCAAAGTTTCAGTTCTTAGGCATAAAATACAAAAACTAATTTTAAGCGATTCTACTTTTGAGTGGCTGGATGATGAGGTGCTGATGGGTTTCAGGGAAGGGGATGAGATCGATGAGATTGCCACTCCGGCCCCAGACATTGACATCTTTGCCGAACCCTCCGACCCCAAGATCCGCCGCGCCAGACTCTTGCGTCTGTTCCACGGCCGCTCTCGCCTCCAACGCCTCAACATGGTCAATGCCCACTTCGGCTTCAACCTCTATCGGAGTATCCGCAACGACGTCAACCAGAGCGACAACATCCTGCTGGCGCCCGCCGCGATCTCTGTCGCCATGGGGATGATGTCTTTGGGGGCGGGTCCTGGAAGCCAGGATCAAATCTACAGAGCGCTGGGATTTGCAGACTTTGTCAACGCAAGCCATCATTACGACAACGCCACGGTGCACAAGCTCTTCAGGAAGCTGACGCACAGGCTCTTCAGGAGGAACTTTGGCTACACGCTGCGCTCAGTGAACGACGTGTATGTGAAGAGGAACGTGGTAGTGAAAGATGCCTTCCGTGCCCAGACCAAGGCGTTTTATTTTGCAGAGCCGCAGTCGGTGGACTTCGGGGACCCGGCCTTTCTAGACAAAGCCAACCGCCGTATCCTGAAGCTGACCAAAGGGCTGATCAAGGAGCCGCTCAAGAGCGTGGACCCAAATATGGTGCTGATGCTGCTCAACTACCTGTACTTCAAAGGTGAGACAAAGTTTAGGGCACAGTGTCCCCGGGCCGCGTTCAAGAGGTGCGCATGCTACATTACTTTAAGGGAAGTAAATTGACAGCGCAGTTAACTTATGTCTCTTACATGTTCATTCAAACAGGTACATGGGAACAGAAGTTCCCCAAGGAAACGACTCACTTACGCAACTTCAGAGTGAACGAAAAGACAAACGTGCGTGTGCCAATGATGAGCAACAAGGGGAACTATCTGGCGGCTGCCGACCACGAGCTAGAGTGTGACATCCTACAGGTGGGTAGGCGCTCACTGACCTCCGGAGGTTCCAGAAGACAAACAGCATGCAGGTCAATAAGGCAGATGTTCTTATTTGCAGCTCCCTTACACAGGAGAGATCAGCATGCTCATCGCCCTGCCGAGTAAGATCACCGGCATGAGGACCTTGGAGCAGGAGATCTCTCCCACTGTTGTCAACAAGTGGCTCAAAAACATGACAAACAGGTCAGGAACTAGTGAACCGCAGAGCAGGGCACCTGAAATATTATAGTGGAATACATTTTTAAAGTTTAATGGCGTAGGTGATAACGCTGAAAATGTCTCTCTTCGAGATTTAAAAGATTTTTCCGTGCCTCCTTTTAGGACTCGAGAGGTGGTGATACCCCGGTTTAAACTAGAGCAGAACTATGACTTGATCGCAAACTTGAAGGAGATGGGCCTCACAGACTTGTTCCAGGAGAGTGGGGATTTCTCTGCCATGACCTCCGATAAGGTCTCCATGAGCTGGGTGAGTAAAGGTCATATCAGTCCTGAGGCAAACATCTAGAAAAGGACACCTTGTCATCGACTATCTATGACAACAGAAGGTTCCAACTAATGGAAGCCCTTTCCCCAGCTCAAGCACCAGGGGACCATCACGGTAAACGAGGAGGGGACGGAGGCTGCTGCTCTGACCCAGGTGGGCTTCATGCCCCTCTCCTCTCAGATCCGCTTCACGGCGGACCACCCCTTCCTCTTCCTGATCTACGAGCACCGCACAGACTGCCTTGTGTTCATGGGCCGGCTGGTCAATCCTTCAATGAACTAATATGTTCACTACGAATTCAATATTAATTCCATACATCCAACTAAAACATAACTGATTGAAATACCCGGGATGTTGTTTTGTTAATAATGAACTATTTCTGCATTACAAAATGTTTGTGGAAGATGAAGTAATGAGTCCTTATATGTATGTAGTCTCTTTCTTTTTCATATTTCTCATAGTATTGTGAGACTACTGGAGTGACAAACAAATCTTAAATCTAAATTATTAATGTATGTAACGTAATCTATATAACTTAAAGGAGCAATCAGTCAGGCTGCAGTAAAAAGCTAAATTCTCTACAAGAGCTCTGGTACGTTACCCGCTAACCGCCGCCAAAGTCGTCTTAAAATTAGGATGTTTCCTGTGGTACCTTGAATAGAGCTAACCACCATTTAATATTCAGCAGAGAAGTGGCACACGGAAGCTGGCTCTGCAGCCACCACGGTAAATATTTGAGTAAAACGCTAACTAATCTCTTCATTCATCTGGAGCACTCAAACACTTTTTATTTCAGCACAGACTCTCGTCAAACTGAATGTTCTTAGTCTTCATACGACATCACACACTCACCACTGCAATCACTGGAATGAGGACTCCTAGGTTGCCAGCGCTACTTGATGCCTGTGGGAGACAAAGAGCAGTCATCATTTCACAAACTTCTGCTGCAGTGAAGTATCCTGCAGTGTTTCTGTGTGCTTGGACTCGTACCTTCAGTGCGGGGCCTTTGTCCGAGGCCCTCTCACTGGCTCGCTTTCCTTCAAGGCCCAGCTGCACAAACAGCTCTAACAGGTTCACCATCAGCTCATCCACCAGCTGCTCCCCCTGGAGGTTGGCTGCAATGTTGGCCAGAGCATTTATCACTGCCAAAGAGCAGTGCCTTTGGGGCGAGGGAGGGAGAGGGGGGAGGGGGGATCATAAATGAACAACCAACAAGATGTATTTATCAAAGATATTTCATTCTCAACCTGTTTTCATCAAAAATGACAAAACCCACTGCTAGTGTAATCTCCAATCGCGATTGTTCCCAAACTTAGAATATAGGAACATTAGACCTCCCTGCCCCCGAAAAAGGGTTTGAAGTAAATGTACTATATTGTTATATTATAATTGTAGTTAGGAAGAGTGCAAAAATGTATATTTCCACATACAACAGGACGCCTTTGCTGACCTGTAGCCGTGGTCTCTGTAGTCCTTGGTAGAAGAGTACACCACTGAGCTGGCCTTCACACTGATCTGCTGGAACAGGTTCCAGCCCTCCTGGTAGATGTATTGCTGCAGGACAATCCGACCAGACATAAAATGCTCCGTTAGCTGATCTTCTGCTCTGGGGAAACTCATTTGTACATAACCCCAAAATGCCATACAAGACTGTCACTGGAACTAAAGACTGAAAGACATTGACAACACGGTGTGACAATGGCCTTCAAAGTCATTTTTAACTTGGCCACTGTTCTCTTTCCACAGTGACCCCCCAAGTGCACGGTAAGGCCAATTACTAAGCAAGCCTCTCGGATCATCTTATTGATCCTGATTTTACCATCCGCAGGGATGTTTCTGCTGATGTCAAAAGGATAAGCTTCCTCAATAAGGCAGAGGCATTTTACATTTTTAAATACAGCATACACTTTTGTATTTTACCGAACCTCTGCTCTGTCTATAGTCAGCGCTATGAAATGAGAATAAAAAGGGAGATAAAAGCGTGTTGCTGCGCTTTTGGTTAAGACAGTTTTGGTAAGTAATCTGTATCGGCTGTGTAATTTCAGATTCTTTTTAAGTCTTAATTATAGTCCAGAATACCCTATTCCACACAAAGGAGGTGTCAACTAGCACCCTGGAACCCATTCTTAATGCTCAATGTAATGAGCAAGGAAACAGCAGCAAGCAGGTTTCCGGAAACTAATCACAGTGTGTCAGCCCCACCGGGTTAAGAAATAAGTCTCCAATACAAAACTGTCCCTGCATCAAATATATACACATTTGAATGATCTTCTACTGGTTCTGTGCCGCCCTATTTACCTTTTTCAACCAGAATTACGTCAAATAATGGAGGTAAGAAGCGCCAACAGGTGTGTTGCCATGTGTATCTTTGAACTCACGTTTCCTGTAATGACCATGCAGCCAAGCTGGTCGATGATAAGCACATCCAGCTGGGACGGAGGCTGGCAGAGCTTCTGCTGAAGGATTTGGAGGATGTGCTCCATGACTTTAGGAGTGTCTCTCAGGGCCACTGCAATATGGCCGAGGGCTCGGATGGTGTGGTCCGGGATCAAATAGGCATCCCTGGCAGAGAGGCAACTTTTATATTTTGCTGTTAGACTGAAGCTGAAAAAAAATCAATGACGAAAGGCCACAATGAAGAACCCCCCATCCCCTCCACAATGAAGAACGAAATGTTGCTCACTTGTCATTTTCCTGGGAAATGTACAGCCGGTTGGACAGACTGGCCAGAAAGGCCGCCACTATCTCATTGTCCATGGTGAGACCAGCTTTGAGACATCTGGGGAAGAGGAAATGCACAGAGATGAAGGGTTTAGACCAGTGGTTCTCAACGGGTCTGGCTCCGGGACCCACCATCACCCCTTAATGACCCAAATCGAGGAACATTCTCAACATCTCAAATTTATTCAAAATCAAGTTCATGAGCTGAATTTTATATTCAGGATGTTTAATTATCCTAAAAACCAAATGTCTCCCCCATATCAGAATGGTTTGACCCAACCTGGCACACGCTGCTGAAAATATGGACAGACGAGCAGACAAAGAAAACAACACTCCGCTGCATTAAAAAAGTCTCTTCAAAATAAAATCACAGGATGAATTTTTTTTTTTAATCTAATTTTTTTTTTTTCACATGCAAAGGCCCGCGACCCACTAAAAACGGGTCCCACCAGTTGAGAATCAGTGGTTTAGACTTTAAACCTTCAAATCCCAGTTGGGGAGACAGTCTGACCTGCATATGTTGTCGATGGAAATGTCCCGCAGCTGCTCGTACATGGACGGCTGATCTTTCCTGTGCGACAGCGGGTTGAAAGTGGGCTGAGAGTGCTCATTGGTCACGTTTATTCTGATTTCTCCCGTGCCTTCAAAAAAGAAAAAGAAAATAGCGCAAAGACGGAAAAACACACATAAAAGAGCATTAGAAAAAACTTTTTAAAGGGTCAGCATTTAAAGCATTGTAGCAAATATGGTCATGCCGATAGAAGGAAAAATCTAAAGAGCCTGTTATCTTTTAGAATACAAAAAATTAGCAGCTACTGAAGTAGGGTATCGACACATTTGTCTGAATTGCATTTCTAATAGTCTGTATTGGTCCAGATCAATAGTGGATGGGAGTCAAATGGGACAACTGTTTTTTGACTAGGTTTCACAGTGTATCACTAGCTCTTATTGTCCCATCCACTTTCAGCGCGGGTTATTTGTGCTGCAGCTAAGAAATAAAAAGGTTCCAGCTGAACGTATTGTGGACATGTTACTGCTGAATAATACATTCCAACTGGGAGGTACAGGCATAATCAAAGACATTAGGAAATAATAAATAAATAAATATCAATACCTGTGGTGTACTGGCTGTGATACTTATAGAGTTTTATGAGGACAGGGGAAGGAATCACGAGGAAGTCCTTTAGAGAGGTGGAGGCAGAGTGAGCGACGACTGGAAACCTCTCACACAAACGACCGAGGCCCTGACACCCAGAGGGAGGGAGAAAATGATTACCAATTCATGACATGCAACCCGGGTCTGGGTCAGCGCCGGTGCAGGGCCATTACCAGGATAGTCGCTCACTTTTAATGAGGTCATTTTCTACCCTGCGATGTGGTGCCTGGTTTAACAGTGTACGTATCTTAGCGTTGTGTCTGCTGAACAGCATCGTACCTGGAGGCAACAGATGAGCAGGGGCATGTGAGCAATGATGACTTTACTTGAGGTTTTGGACTGCAGCTTCTCTGACAGTTTGGTGCACAAATTCTCAGCTCCTGAAACAAAAGAGGAGGACGAATAAACACCTGCGGCATGTGATTACCACTTCTGAACTCGGTGCTGTGCAACGATCGATTACCTTGCTCGTCTTTGACAGCCCACACCATGAGGTCCACGCAGGCGGCGTTGGCTTGGCAACGGAGCTTGAGGGGGCTGTGCTCCACCGGCAACCCCCCCGTGTCATGAAGTACCCGCTGGAGCTCTGACTGGCTGCTGCTGAACTGCTCCAGCACAAAGTCATGCACTTGCCGTACAAAGCTTGGCTGCAAGGCTGAGACACATGGGGAAGGTATTTCTCAAAGTAATGAATACTACAAGCTGTAACTTCAGTAACCACTGTGAATCCTGACATATGAAGAGAGGGTTACCATAGTCTAAAAGACTGATCTGATGACCTACTCTGTGGACAACTGTGTCAAGTTGCTTCTTCAAGCTACAGAGTTTTGAATAAGCAAGCTCAGATGAAGAAGCCTAGTTTCTAGATCACAATACAGCATTAATGCATCATAAATGAGCCTTTCCGGATGATTTACCTTTCATGTAGTACAGAGTGTCCCGCAGCATTTTGAACACGCACACATAGAGAGTGTCGCTGAAGGATTTGTAGTAGAAGTTGATTCCAGGATTAGACTTAAGAACAAACAGAAGAGACAGTGACAGAATAGTAATCAAGAGTTAGTTGAATCGGCTTTAAGTTCATCAATCCCAGCGTTTAGTGCAGACAGCGGTTGCATAGTTACCTCTGTAACCGCCGTCATGACGGCATCCAGAGCTTTCAAAAACGTCTCAGAAACAAACTTCTTCACCTGCAAATTAACACCACCGGTAAAGACCCAGCATCCTCTTACAGGGGAGGGGGGGACACAGGCTTCATGGTAAACGTGTGCCGGGCTCCTGTACCATGCTCAGGAGCTGTCGAAGCTGATCCACAGGTACCTCCACCTCGTCTTCAGCCTCCATGAAGAGAGGAGACACAGAGAAACTGGAGCTGACTGTCGAGAAATAGTGGTCGGGGTCCACTGTGCTGCTGTCCGGGAGGTAGCCCCCTGAAGTAAAAAGGGGAGCACTGAATGCATGGTATGTGGTACCAAGCAAAGCACACGGTTGTCCCAAATTAAATCCCCTTCACTGTACACACAACATGGATTATTACAGCACGCCAGAGATGTCTTCAGTGGGATCACCAATATGCAAGTAGGTTATGTACCAGTCAAAAGTTTGGACACACTTTGAATTGAATGACTAAATGTGTCCAAACTTTTGACAGGTACAGTGGTTGTGACATAACACAATGTGATTGGTCAGGGTTGGCATCAAATAATCCAAGCAGCTTGCACTTCTGAAGTTTTACCTTCAAAGAAATGTTGTCCAGCGGCTGTGGGAGAGCAGGGCGAGTGGCCCCCTGAATCTGAACACACCTACGAGACACAACATTACAGAGCACTTGCATTGCATTACATTACATGTCATTTAGCTGACGCTTTTATCCAAAGCGACTTACAATAAGTGCATTTCCACAGAGATACAAACTCAGAGGAACAAGTAACAAGAAAGTACAATTTTCATCAAATAAGCAGTTTCAAAACATCTTATAGAAAAGTGCCATTATAAATACAATTTAAGTGCTACCATTTGTTAGTGCTACGGTTTGCTAGTGTTTTAGTCAAGGTAGAGTCTTACTCAACCACTGCCAGAATAAACCAAGTCAACAGCAAAGTACACCTCTCTCGCGGACATTGGTGCCTTAATTGGGATATGAATTACTGAGTTATGAGCAGAAATGTGTCTTGTGACACTCTTTGACCACCAAATTATTATGTGTTGAGTTTGTGCCAATTCGAAAAACCCTCCAAGCTATAATTCATGTGGTCAGTGACCTTGACCTTTAACCACGAGGATCTAAATCAGGTCATTCTAGAGTCCAGGTGGCCATTTTTCTGTCTGACGGACGACCCAAAAAAACAAAAAAATTATGCGAGTCCTGAGACCTGATAAGCATGTGAGGATATGCTAACTCTGCAGTCACTCTAAATGTTCTGGAATCCAAACGGTGCACGCACGCACACATGCACAAACACACACCTGTACAGAGGGATCCAGGCCGGTCCTCCTGCGCAGACTGCCGCTCTGGCACACTGTGAGCAGTGAGGACGGCATGATGGAGCGAAAGTCATTGAAGGACCTGCGTCGCACCCCCTCGGTTTCCTCTGGGACGCAGCGGGCTGGGGGCGGGTCTTTGGGGAACAGCTTGGACAGCAGGGCTTCGTCTGTGTAACTGTACCGGCCAAATGCCCGAGTCATGCCGAGCAGGCTGGGGACAACATACCTGCACAAGTAGACTGGAGGCAAGAGAGCAGCCGTGAGGATGTTTGATAATGAAGGAATGCTGCTTCAGTATGCAGTTTTTTGCCTTTTTGTGTGTGTGTGTGTGTGTGTGTGTGTGTGTGTGTGTGTGTACTGCACCTTTATCATGATTATCAGGTGTTTCGCACATGTCCTGCAGTGACTGCATGACCTCCATTATAGTGTTTATGATCTGCAGTGAAAACGGTAATTTAGCACTGCATTCTAATCAAGGAACAGTGTGTATTATTTTAACACTTTCAAAGCCGACCTCTTGTCGGGAGTCTGGGTCCCTCTGAGCCACATCCGACAAAAGAGTCACCAGAGAGTAGCTGAAGTTTTCCGCAACCGGGAGAAATTCTGAGGAGCAGAAAAGGGCAAAGAAGCAAGAATTGTTATTTTATGGATGTCAATACATCTTACAAATGAGTATGATCGTTACGATGAGTAAATGGAGTCCATTGCAAAACAAAAAGGCCCCACTGTAAGAGTATTGTTCTCACCCTTTCCTTTTTTGCCCAACCTTTCTTCGATCCACTGGACCCGTGGCAGCCCTCTAAATAGGCTCAGCAAGTAGGGAACAAGTGTGTCTTTGTGCTGCCAGAGTGAAGCAAATCATTACACACCACAAGCAACTGGCACAGAGCAGCACTACTGTTCACCTCATTGGCGGTATACATCCAACTAGAAGTTTGGCAATGAAAAGTGAAGATACCCTCTCTACATAATCAGATGGCAGGGAAGCTTTCCTCCCCGTGTCTTAGTGTGATGAGATAAGCGGCTTTACGTGGCCAGCTGAGTGCCTAATCACCTGTTTAATCAGATCATGGATATAAGATTATTCTGCTGAGAGGCTGGTCGTAAAAGCGGACTGAAAGTATATATGATAATATAATATAATATAATATGAAGATATACATGATCTATTTTTTACTTACAAGCACAGTTCAAACATGGAATGCTTGAAGTGATAATGAAAGCCCCACTAACCACCACCCACCTGTAGGCCGGATTCCACCAGAAACACAGCCAACGCAACCACAGCGTCTCTGCGGCGCACATCCAGAGTGAACACGCCCCGGACTTCCACTGGACACATGCATTGCAGCTTCTGGACCTGAGAGAGAGCAAAGAGATCTTGAAAATCAACTAGTGACGGGGATCAGGCACATTGGATTTCATTGTGTAGTGTTGCAGTGTGGTGTTAAAAGACCTATGCGAGACTGATTGCATGTTTTAATACAGAGTCAATTCTACCTTGTATTTTCTTATCTGTTTCTGGTGATCAATACTATCTTTATAATATTGTCAAGGCGGGATAAATTCGCGATTATGTTGCCGCCGACATTACTGGCATTATCATAGTAAGGATTTATGAATCATGACATTTTTAAGCGTGACGTCACTATGCCTCATTCACACAAAAAACACATTTAAAACTGGCTTTATATTGAACTCAAATGCTCCATAAAACGAAATGACTCGTTGACAGTGTATTGACGGTTGACTTAATATAATTCCTAGTTTGTGTTTACACTAATCTCCATTTATTGGCTCAATAAACGGGATTAATATGAATGAATATAACGTTGGACTTGCGCGCGCCCGTGACAGTTTGCCATGAAAACACGCCGCACCGAGAGCCTTTCACTCATGAACCTGTTTAACTGCAGTGCTGAACCGCGCAAGCAGCACAGCCACTTTATTCACCATGGCTTTGCTTCTTTCATTGCGGGGGAAAAAATAACAAGATGAAGGGGGTTTTATTTACCGATTTATGAGGCTGTCAAAAGACATAAGGTTAGATCAGAAGAAGCCACCGACTGTGCGCGGAAGTGGAGCGACACCCTGTTGTTTTATCGCGAGCTAATTCGCTTTAAAAACTAATTTAACGTGAACGTACTCCGTTTTCTCCTCACCTTTTCGACCGGTGCTGGACGGTGGGCGGCTAAAGAGCGGGCCAGCGACAGCACTGTGTTGAAGTAAAAGCCTCTCGTACCGCCTCCCGATGCGGACATATTTGCCCACACATCAAACAGTAGAAACGCTGCGAAGCCTCGGTAGTGGAAACACACGGACAAATGGCGCAGCCGCAGTACGGAAACTCAGCAGGCACAACCTGAATGAGGACGAAGAGGTTCTTTAGTGGCATTCTATTGCACATACAGTACATGACGTTTGATTCAGTATTTTAGTCAAAGGTAAAAGGTAATAATTGTTCCTTTTCCCCCCAGTGCCATTTTTACTTTATCAAGTGGCCTCCGTTTCACGGTGTGCGTTTTTGTTGCGCAGCATTAGCCGCTGAGACAACGCGGCGACGTCACCGAATGTGACAGGAAGGAACAGGAAGTGCTTAGTTGCCAGCAGTCAGCTGATAGAGAAACGACATCAGCTACAGGTTCCACGGTCGAAGGTTTGTGCTTTAGGTTAACCATACAGTAGTCGCACTCCGGTTTTACTTTAGCCATCCGTTCTACGAGGAGAAAACGCCCACCGTGTATTCAAAGGTGCTGCTATTTAGTTATATTAGCTTTCAAACCTCGTTGATCAACGTTAGCAACAAGCCAACACCCCGTAGCTAGCACCTGAAACAAAGCTACCGCAGAAACAGTGTAACTTACATTGGTCAAAATAAGCCATGTGGTGTTGCAGACCTATTGACATCTGAAACTACCAATCAGGAAAGCGTTAAGTAGCTAAATTGGGATAGCATTTCTCAAATCATCATGTCAGTTCAGCCTCACATTAATTCATTCTTAAGAATATTAAATATGTTAAAAGATGAACATGGAAGCTACAACACCCCCAACGCATATTTACATTGTAATAGATTGGAATGAAGATAAGAAATTCTTGGCTTTTGTGAGTCTGTATTCAGAATGTATTTCTCTATCGAATTACTTGGTCATTGAAAACTAATTTTTTAACTTGCAGATAGCCAATTTTGAGCCAATCTTTCCTCCCTAATCTCTCTGTTGAGCCCAGAAAGTATTGAAAAGATGTGTAAGAGAGCTCTGGAAACGGCTAGAAGAATTGAGATTACATACACTATGTGTGTGCGTGTGCCTGTGCTCCACAGATGGCCTACCCGAAATCCCACAACCCGTTTGCGGACGATGAGGAGGACGATTTCAGGCCCAAAAGAAGGGAGTTTGAGGACGCGCCCGGCGACAGTGAGATGAGCGAACCGGAGAGAAGGCAGCGGTATCTCCAGCAGGAAGTGATGCGCACTGCTCAGTCTGCTGTGGACAGCAGTCACCGTTCCATCGGACTCATTTATCAATCAGAGAAGATTGGTGTGGAAACTGCAGAGGTGCGTCAATGTAGTATCAGCTTTACCCTGCCATGCAGAGGCTGACAAAAACATGCTAGCTATCACTTTGTCGCTGTAGGAGCTGGTTAGACAGGGGGAGGTTTTGAAGAGGGCCGACAAGATGATGGACAACATGGATCAGGACCTGAAGACCAGCCAGAAGCACATTAACGGCATCAAGAGCGTGTGGGGCGGCCTCGTCAACTACTTCAAGGGCAAGCCAGAGACGAAGCCCCCACCCGAGGAGCCAAAGGCCTACCAGGCCAACGACCGGTAAGATTGACAGCCTTGTTCTCACAAGTCTTTTCTCGTTTTCTTCAATTATATCATACATGAGCCATATCATGAGCCTTTATTAGTGTGTATGCTTCTCTGTACAGCTTCTATTAATTTTGGTTTTAGACCGTATACCACCACGACTTTTCTGGAGGTGTCCAATAAGATTTTAAACCAGATTCAATTGACGTCGAGAGAAAACAGATATTGCACCAATGGGAGTATAAAGGAAAATGTTATCTGATTTAAGTTTCAACTCTAACTGAATAAAATACTACTGCTTTTTAATCACCAGTTACAAATATTTAAAGAGCGTTTGAGGAAAAGAGTCATCATCCACTTAATGTGCCAATACTTTTTCTTAGATTATAATTACGGACTTATTTTTAAAAGGTTTGATTCTAAATCAAAAATTCTACTTCCCAGCCTGAAACCAATATGTTTTTAGTTAGTCTAATTGTTGGTATGCATGGATGCATTCCAAGTATTGTTCTTCCAATCTTAATTCAACTTATTATTATTATTCTAATTCTTCCATGGCACGTTTCAAGTCACTTTCAACTATTAAAACCGTTCAAATATTAAAATGTTCATCTCCATCAGGAGAGGGGTGCTATGACGTTTCGCTTTCTAGCTCTTTAATTTAATTTATATTAATTTAAATCATAAACTTTTTTTAACATGGTTTTCAAATGGAGTTTGTTTTCAAATCCTCTTAAACTTCAACTTTTTCAGCTTTTCCATTCATTCAGCTAGAGACACCATTTGAACTTTAAAATGTTGACAAAATTCTAACCCATTTTATAAAAAAAACAGCTTGTTGATATCTATTCTACTATTTTCATAATCACTAATTATGTTTCATTAGTTTTTGGGTCCGTTTGAGTTTTACATTGGTGAGTGGAGACAGAGTGCGAGCCGAGTCAGAATCTGGTAAAAAAAAAAACATATAGCACTATTGCCCTCGCGACCACAATATTCACTTTTCAGGCTTCATTTGGAATCAACAACTAATGCCGTGCTTGTGCTGGTTGGACTCATAGAGTATGGAATCCCACAGTTATTTACTTTTTGCGTGAGGAGCCCGAGAGTGAGACAAAGTCTGTCCCAAGCCCTACAGGCTCCAATACAAATCTGCCGACATATTCTTAAAAAAAACCAGAAGGTACAACCGAGAGACATTTAAACTACACTGATGCGCTCAGTAGAGTGGTCTCTCAAAATGAATTTTTTGGATACCCCGTATAGTTTTGCGCCAGAGGACATTTGTTTGAGGTGTAGGTTCTGTGTATAGTGCTGTCTCTATGAGCTCGCTAGTGAATGCAGGGGCTCCGTTGTCACGGTTACTCGCAGACGCTCTCGTCTCTGTCTGTGACTCACACCTGATCTGTATTAGCTGATTAGTATTCAGGTCTTACAGAGGACATTTTCAGAACTTTCCTTTCCTTGTTATTAATTAAAGAAATGAGTAGTCAGGTTTCAACATTATTCCATATTCTGTATACACATATACATCAAATACATTTCACCATCAACACGGGTCAATTTCATCATTTCCAGGCATGTACAGTACACCTGAAAAGTTTTTACCTTTTCCAAATATAAACACGTACAGAAGTATTCACAGCTTTTGCTCAATACTTTGTTGAAGCATCTTTGGCAGCAATTACAGCCTCAAGTCTTATTGGGTATGATGCTACAAGCGGTGCACACCTTTTTCTGGGAAGTTTCTCCCATTTTTCTGTGTCAAACCTCTCCAGATCCATCAGGTTGGATGGGGAGCGTCTCATGTATTGAGTCCTTCAGGTGCCTTTTAGCAAACTCCAGCCTGGCGGTCATGTGCTTTTACAGAGGAGTGGCTTTCGTCTGGTCACTTTACCACACAGCCCTGATTTGAGAGCAAGGCTGAAGCTCTGTGAGAGCGACCATCGGGTTCTTGGTCACCTCTCCGACGAAGGTCCTTCTCCCCCGGGAGGCCAATTCTAGAAAGAGTCCTGGTGGTTCTAAACTTTTTCCATTACTTATGATGGAGGCCACTGTGGTTTTTGTATCCACTGACACAATACTGTCTCTGAGGTCTACAGACCATCCTTGGCCCTCATGGTGTGCTTTGTCTCTATCAACTGTGAGACCTTGTATAGACATGTGTGTGTCCAGCCAACTGAATTTACCACTGGAGTCTCCAATCAATCAAGTTGTAGCAACATCTCAAGGCTGATCGTTGGAAACTATTTTTAGTCATGGTCAAGGCTGTGAATACTTAAGTACAGTTTCCCGTTTTTATTTAAATGTATTAATAGATTTGCAAAAATTCCCAAAACTATGTTAACATTATCATAATGTGGTGCAATTTAATTCATTCTGGAATAAGGGTGTAAGATAACAAAATATGGAAAAAGTAAAGTGCTGTGAATACTTTCCATATGCAGCAACAATACTCAGTTCCTAAAGGCACTGAATGTACAATATATGGCCGTGATTTTATAATTCTATATAACAACATAATGTCTTCACGCCACGCGCAAATCAATTATTAGAGTTTGGCGTGAAGTTGTGTGTTATATTTTACATGGTGGTCTCCGCCCCCCATAGCAACGACTGGGTGATGCTACGGTCCTGCTGGTGCCGTTGACTCTCACCAGCTTCCTCCACCAAAAGGCTGAACCGTGCTCGTCTGACTCTCTTAGATTACAGACTGCCGTTTCCAGCAGCAGAGGAAACGAAGAGAAGTACGAAGCCAGCCACCCCAACTTAAGAAAGCTGGAGACGGGAGGTAAGCGTTTGTTGTCACAGACCCTGGACGGGGCATAGCCGCTAACACCAGCCAGCTGCCATTGTTCCACCGTGTCTGTGTCCCAGGATTCGGAGCGTCTGCGTCAATAGATGACGACTCATCTGGCAACAAAGGATACCCTCAGAACAGACACCTCAGGGAGGCTCACCAGACCCTCGACAACAATCTGGGTAAAAAAACATTTCAACCTAAATTGATTTTGAGCTTATGTTATTTGAATATCCATTGCCACAATTAGCCTTCTGCTCCCTTTTGTAAGTATAGTCCACTCGTCCCCAGTTTAACTAACGTCCCCTGTGACTGACCTAGATGAGATGTGCAACGGCTTGAGCAGACTGAAGAACCTCGGCCTTGGCCTCCAGTCCGAGATCGAGGACCAGGACAACTCCATTGATTCTCTGATGAACAAAGTGGACAAGATGGATCTTAAGATCCACAATACGAACCAACAGATTAAAAACCTCAAATAAAACCACTGCTTGGCCCCTTGGGGGACGTGGGATGGAGGACGTCGTTTCAACACGGCTCTCCACCCCAGACTGTGCTCAATGAACTCTGTGTTCTGTTACTGCTGGTTTGAGATATTTTGATCCCTTTTTTCCTCTGGGGGACTCAGTCATTTCCGTGTCAGCTTTGTCCACAACATTTTCCTTCTAGTCGGTTTTATTTTCCGACAAGTTGATTTAACAAATCCTTGCAAATCAAAGAAACTGATTTATTAACTTGTGTGTATTCAGTGTTCAATGTACTGTTCTTTTTTTAATTCCCTCTGAAACTTCACTGGCGATTAGTTTGATCCGTTTTTCTCAATCACCAAATCAGATGAATGCTTTGACAAATGAAGGGTGTGCGTGTGTTTGTGTGCGTCCTGGACTCCCCATATGTACCAAACACTTGCACGTCACTTTCTGCCTTACATGAATATGTTCAGTACACTAATAATTGTCTTCATCTAACCATGAGATGCTTCCCTTTGTTTGTATATGATTGGTGTTCCTCCCCCCTAGCTTTATATACCTTGTTTTACAGGGATGAACATTGTGTTGAATTCTGCAGAATGTGAAGGAGTTAGTTGTGAAAAGTACTCTTCTCTGGGACATGTTTAGACCTAGATAGACCACTTTGAAGTTGTTTTTTAAAACAAAAACAAGTCCATTGCAAGAGAACTATTGTCACATGTATATCATGTAGTCTATAATTGAAGCCACATACCCAATAAAACATTTAGAAGGAGTCTTACATTTGTGTTCCCAGGAAGTCCCATCCACCACAAGGTAGTGCCATATTTCCAGGGTGGAACTACACAAGCCCCTCCCTCCCACGATGCTATCATTCATCAATTATTTGATTGGAACTGTTGACATGGTTTTGATAGTTTGACAGCATAATTAATACACAACAGAGTGCTGTTTTATAGGTTATGAAAAAAACATTTAAAATGTATAAAAACTTCAATGCTTCTCAGTATTCTTGATCAAAGCACACCAAAATTATCATGTCTATGTAGATTCTTTGAAAAAGCAAAGAAAGATTGTACTTTACTGTATTCACCAGAAATCAAAATCCTTGAACTATTCTGTTAGAATCTTTGAAAACAAAGAGGCTGATGATGACCACCACAGACGGCTGGTCTACCAGCTGTGTTGCTGTATGTAACTCGGGTCCTCGTGTCAAGGCGTCTATTCATTATCATTCCTCCGTGTTGGACCAGATGCTCCCTCAGTGGCAACAAGCCCTCATTAGGATGGCTTGCTGATTACAGTACACACTAAAAACACACACACACACACACACACACAGGGTTAAAATGACCACCGGCCGAGAGTTCCAGACAGCTACAACCTGCACTGTACCATAAAAAGTGTGGTATTATTGACAGCAAAGTTTACACCTTAGGACGGTTGAAGCAAGAAGCCGAGGACTTTCCAGTAGACGAGCAAAAGCAGTCGCCCCAAAACACAAACACCCTACTTGCTTGAGCAGCTACCAATTTCGTTTGGGCCACAGAGCGAGGGACAGATAAACGCTGTGCTGAGGCGACCTCAGGTGGAGGTGCCATCGTGCATCCAGCAACAGCACTGATGAGCGGAAGTGACCCCTGGGTTCCATTTCCCAACGCCATCCTGGGTTGGGGGCGGGGCAGGCTTTGAACAGCTGTCTTGTCAAAAGCAAACAATGGGCGCACTGTGACAAAGGCCCGTCGGTGCTGGAATGCCCCCCCTTTCACCATGCGTAATCCCAGAACACACTGCTGTCGGAGCCCATCAGGCAGCCGGGCCAGAGAAGGGGCCTTCCTGTCCTTTGGAAAGTGGGGTTAGCACCCAGAGGCAGGGCAGCCAGGGAGGGGTTCAGGCTATGGTAGAGCCCCCTTCAGAGGGGACGGACTGGCTAACGGTACTCTGCTACTGCCACTGTTGTATAAAATGAAAGAAAGAGTTGTGCTGACAAAGGGGATCTGGAGAGGGGGCAGAGGAAGGGAAAAGACAGACGGGGGGGGGCGCTCAGACACAGGAAAGTGATCTTTCCCAAACGAGTAACTCGCTGGGTGTTGATTTGTTGTATCTTTCTTCGTTTTATGGAAAGATTTCATGAAAAAAGTTACTCTTACATTTACCCCCTCGAATATGTCCGTCGAGTCTCCAGCCATAAGCCACTGTGCAAAGGCCTTATGAACATCCCTCAGGTTCAGGGACAAGACTTAACACTTATGGAGAGGGGGTGTCAAATTAATAAGACCACACATCACATGATGTATGAGGAGAGCAAGCTGGCTTTTACTTTTTCTTCTTCTTTTCTGACCGAAAAGAGAAAACCAGAGAAGAATCTTACATGCAAGATGAAGATGTCCTGCGTCTCGAGTGTAGACTGTATGGCATTCACACATAAACACACCCCCAAATTCCAGGGAAAAAAAAAAAAAAAACGTCAAACCATAATAATATACATTAGTTGTCCTTATGCCTGTCGTCATCCCAGCGAAGAAATGCCAAGAATGGGACCAGAAAAGATGTTGGTCGGTACGTGCTACGTATGTTACACATGCCCCTAGGAATAATTGCAGAGGAGAGGGGTGAGAAATGCTAATGGTGGTCTGTGGGACATCTGAATTATACAATGAAGATACGCACTTGAGAAGATATGACGTGGTTGAGGGGCGAGTGAGAGAAGAAAGGACAGTATAGTAGTTTATTTTTCACTTATGGACAGTGTACAGAGTATGCTGTGCTGCACTAATAACATCATTATAATAAATAAACACACAAACACAGAGACATGGAGAGAATGTCATAACTCAGTCCGTAGAGGGTGGAGGGGGCAAAAAGAAGTGCAGATGGAGCAGATTGTTGGTGTAACATGGCGTACGCGGGTGGTTCTATTGGATGGCTCTTGTGAAAGGATTTGTGAGGACAGAGAGAAGCGCGGTGAAATCCTCCTAAATGGCTCATTCCTTCCCTCTCCACTCTCTCCAGCAGACGCCACGACTTCCCTCAAACTACTGAAACACCAGGAGAACAAAGTCGATGGAGAGACACGCACCTGAGAATCAATACCTGATGTTCAACTTGACTTGCTGCTAGAAATGTATTTTGACGGATAAAAAAAAGAACGAAGGGGACAACGCTGTGAAAACACAGATATGTTGACTCAAGGGATTAAGGTGGTCGGGTAAAATGAAGTGTCTCCATTTAAGGGGCGGCTGGCTGAGGGCTTCTGCCATTTGGTGTTTTTCGACTGTTGGATACAATAAGTGTGGATATACAAGTACACGTACATTACACAAACGCTCAAAGGTAGAAAATGTATAAAGCAAAATAATATATTTATATATTTATACATTATGCAATAACAAATGCACTGGAATTGATGGAGGTAGATAGCAGAGATTCAGAGGTAAAAAGAAAAACAACAAAGGTACATGGATGCTGCTGTGCTTTCAAAGGGAGGATAAGTACAAAATGTGGCTATAGTAGTTAAAGGACAGACCTTCAGTGTGCTTAGCTAATAATGTGTACAGTACAGAGTATGATGAGAGGGGGGAGCAGTGGCAGGATGCTGCTGATCTCCTTGAGTTTACCCGTCCGCTAATCAGGATGGGAAGGGGCTGCGTGGGGGGGGGGGGGTGGTGCTGATGGTGGCTGTTGTGTCTGGCTTGGTCTTCCGCTGTAGGCGTGTGGTCGCGCATCGTCTCAAACAAAGAGAACAGAGTAGGGGGGACACCGGCATCCTTCAGAGGACAACTCTCGCACCCAGGAACCATGACAGCCCGGCACCGAGGCCGCCGCCCAGAAGGTTCTGGTGAAAGAGAGAGACAGAGAGAGAGAGAGAGAGAGAGAGAGAGAGACACAGAGAGAGAGAGAGAGAGAGAGACACAGACAGACAGACAGACAGACAGACAGACAGACAGACAGACAGAGAGAGAGAGAGAGAGGGCCAGAGATGGGCGTTGAGATATTTAAGTCACATTACATTTTTATTTTTCATTCCAGTCTATGGTCGACATTGATGCAAATGTTAAGGCATATTTATTATTCAAAATATGTTATACTAATACCAAAGAATATTCATGGTGGGGGTTAGAAGACCACTTAAAAAAATCTTGGGGGTGGTGGATGACAATCTTTTCCAAATTATCCAATTTCAGACACACCAATGATGCTTTTTCTGACTGTTCACTATTGAATGTAGAACATAATTCTTCACCAATTGATGCCATGTCGAAAAAATACTTGTTTCTAACTGCACAACTAACAAAGGAACGATTTAAAATAGTATTTTAGTCTAGGCGTGGATTACACAGAATCATCTTTATTCATATGTAGGGTACAGAGTGTCACCCAAAGGGTTTCCCTTCTTTCAGATCCACAGACTTGCGTTGATTGAGCTAAATTAGGAGTTCCTTATTCAACATGCTGTACCTGTAACTGCATGCAAAGACACAAATTAGTCACGATTGGTGCCCAGCTCACAGGCTTGTTCCCTTCCTGATTTTCTCCAGTCAGTCTGCAGATGGCTGCGTTTAAAGCTGCTCCGCCCTAAACTGAGAACTTCAGTCTTTTCTTGGGGTGGTCGGGTTTAGTTGGATTTACTTGGGTTTAGTTGGGTTAATCTGGGTGTATTGGGTTTAGTTGGGGTTATTGGATCTAGTAAGGTTTATTTGGGTTTAGTTGGATTTATTGGGTTCATCTGGGTTTAGTTGAGGTTAGTTGGTTGATTGGGTTTAGTTGAGCTGGTTGATTGGGGTTAGTTGAGTTTACCTGGTGCTCTCCAAGCCGTCGCCTCCACAGCGGTCGGACTTTGACATGGCATCACTCTGACACTCGGCACAGACCAGCCTCTCTCTCACCAGCTGGGCGCTCCACAGTTTGAGTTTACAGGCTGCGCTGGCCTGCTTCACCCGCAGATACACGCAGTAGCTGCAAGCAGGGCCAAGAGAAAGAGGGACGGATGGTGGGACAGGAAACATGTTAAAAGTCATTTACAAAATAAATGAAATAATACAGGGGTCATAAGGTAGAAAGGCCTGGAATAGTCCTGGAATACAGAGCAGGTGCTGCTAACAGAGCCTGTAGCCAACTTTCCAACAAGGCCAACACAACAAGAGCAAAAACACAAAGTAATTAAGTAATTACGTAAATTAACAATAAATGCTTCATCAGTATATACCGTTGGGATTATTTTATCATTTTAAAATAGATGCTAGTATGAGGGGATATTTGAGTATACCAGCGAACTGGTTTGTGGTGCTGACCCTCAAACAAAGGATAAATCCCTCATAGCACTGAAATACTACCCTAGATATCCACAACACCCCTACATCTTAATCCCTGAAAGACTTTAACAAGCCATGTAGAAGTGTATGAAAACCCACAAAGGTGTTTTCAGTTAGTTTGGCTGATTAAACATCGGCTCAAGTTAAGAATTTATTCACAAATCTATCAATGGGAATGATGGAGGTGTAATTTGTCCCGCCCCTTAACAAGTGCAACAAAGCTCAGATGGGAACACAAGATGACAGTCTGCACACGCCCCCACTCTACTGAGAATGGAAACACCTGCCTCGGTGTTCAGAACATTTAAAGTCAGAACATCATCACTATAATACATTTTGAAACTTTCCCATCATTGGTTCATCAGAGAAAAACAAGTGATCCAGGGACAACTAGTGTCGTCATTTCCTGTCATTGTCACCCCTCATTCCCTGGGGTCAGCAGATGTCTGTGTGAGAGCCCGCCCTGGTTCTGTAACACGCACGCACGCACGCACACGCACACACACGTGTATGCGAAATCTCCCCCGACGCTTTGAATTTCAGTCAAAACAAAGTGATTTTTATGATCTCTCTAATCAGAGAACCGGCAGTGAATTTATTCACTACACGGCCTCCTGATTGTTCCAGCTATGAAAATAAATCTGCAATCAGCTCCTATCAAAGACAGCATACGCACAGTCTGGTGGGAGGGAGGTTTTCATATGGATCACAGCGACCTCATCAGCAAAAGGTCAGCTTGTGATGCAACTATTCAGCAGACAGCGTTCATATTACACAGTCAAAGCAATTTCAAGGCCCTGCGTGCTGTGGCAACCTCGGGCTGTTCTGACTTCTCTAATCTACTGGAGCACAAAGTTGATTCTCAAGAGAACTCTGACACTGAGTCAAAACGGAGGTGAAACTGAAATGAACCGGAAAGAAAAACATTGTGAGATCAACTAATAATAATTGCCAGCATAAAAGCTGATTATTGCTGATTATAGCATAGTGATGCGTATTAAAGATATACAAACTTTTGGAATATTGAAAAAAGAGCTTCTGTAAATCTAAATCTCTACTCAGGCTCAATCCATGTCTTGCCCTTTTCACCTGTAACTACCCCCCCCCCCCCCCCCGCACTAACATCTCATTAAAGCCATCAGTGCAGAGGCTCAGTATACTGAGCAGTGGGTGTGTGTGTGTGTGTGTGTGTGTGTGTGTGTGTGTGTGTGTGTGTGTGTGTGTGTGTCTGCAGCCTGGTGATGGGGCCTTACCTGGCCTTCTCCTCCTTCATCAGCATGTGAGGTCGACGCCAAGGGTCCTTGAAGTTCCTCTTAAAAGAATCCGGTAGGATCTTTGCCACCTCTGCAGATTGGGCGGACACAAATTAAAAAAATAAATGACAGAAAGGTCAGTGGAAGTATAAACACACTCCACATTTCTTGTGCCATGAATATAAACGACTCAAAGTGTTCTGGTGCATCATTGCTGGGAACCAGGCAATTCAACAGCAAAGAGCGTGACAGAGAGGTTTGAGAGGATACGGCTGGAGATAAGACGGTTTCTTACAGTAAAAATGTTAACAAGATGTTACCACAAAGGCAACTGACAAACTAAATCAACAGGTAACGGGGTTCAGAGCAGGTAGTGCGTACTGATGGTAGTAAGTGATCAGGGCCCGACCTTTGGCACTGCTGCATATGGCGTTGTTGCCGAAGCATCCCCTGCGCTGTTTGAGGTCTGGACAAGGCGTGCCTCCATTCCTTGGGGGGACGGACACTTGGCGAATCCTCTCCGTGCTGCCAACGCCGCACGGCGATGTGCACGGTGACCAGGGGCCCCACGAGCCCACCACACAATCAATGGCTGCTGGGGGAAGAACGGAGACAAAGAGAGAGCAGATGAGTGTTTCACTTGTCAGGAGACAAATGTTGGAGCAACAATGTTAGAAAAGTTTTATTGCAGTGTAAAATCATTGAACAGGATATTTATTAAAGACTTAAGCATTTAATCACAAACAATCATGCATCAAGGCTACTCAAAGCTTTCCTTCTTCAGCTTTGAGTTATAAAGTCTTAAGGTAATAAACAAATGTGGTCATCTCCACATCAAAGAGAAAGAAAGGGTATTGTCATCCATCAGTGAAGGAGATGGAAGTCAGAAAAGGAAGGGAGGAACCAATCGGAAACCTGAACTGATCTCTACCCCAGATGTAGTTGCAAATGTTCCCCTAATCTCTGCTGGTGCGTGAGCTGCCACACGCACACACTGATATGGGAGTTGCATAATATTGCGCCAGGGCATTTACCCGGGTCGGTGGGCGGGAAAACGAGCGACCGGGTCATTAGCGTCTGCCCCAGACTCAGGAAGTCTCCGGGGTCACATGTGTGGGGCCGTCTGAATAGGGGGCTAATTTTGTAGCCTGTCCTCTCTCTGCCACACATTTCATGAAACACACACTCAAATGCAGCACACCACATAAACAACCAGGCTTCCCCTTTGGTAGGCGGATATAAGCAATTACATAGGGCCAAGAGGAAGCTGTGTCAGTCAGATGGCTGCTTGATGAAAGCCCAGACTCCGGTCTAATTAAGCTCCATTTAGCGCTGACATTGAATAGCCATTTTGGGACGGAAGTGCCTGCTCGAACAACACCAAAAAACAGCTCAGAGGCATCAGAGGCATTTACACATTATTATTTTCTTAATTAGACAATAAATGATAATACACAAACTCATTAAATGTCTTTAATGTCTCTCTTTTTCCTGTTCACACACCAACACACACGCATTCACACAGCACAAAGCTGCAAATAAATAAGTATGTGTGTGAGTGAAAAGGAGAGAGAGAGAGCTTTCAAAGAGCCGCCTTTTCAGTTCATTCCCATGGTCCCATTGGGGTTTCAGAGGGGGAGGGGGCGGGCTGTCTCAGTGACACAGCAGATCCACAAAGCCACTGTGGAATCTCTGCATTCCTGCACATTAGTGCTGCCCACCTGACACTCGCTTTTTCCAGATCATCACACACACACACAACAAAAACAATGCTCATTCCACCCTCGGTCATCTACCACATAGACACACATAGTTACACTTTTTATCATGAGCTTTCTTGGCAGAACACTAATAGGCGTGGTCAAGTCTGCCGTATCGCCTTCGTACTTTGGCGCTATCCGCCTCCTCTTATCCTCCCTCCTTCTCCTGTGACATTCACACGGGGCCACTTCTAATGATACAGTTTGCCTTCCTCATTGTGGGTAAAGAAAGCACAAGTAAGCAGGTCAGGGCATTGGGGGGCAATAAAACCTGTAGGTTAGCAAGTTCCCGCACCAGAGGGGGAAACTATTGCCATCTCTAATTGACAGACACACACACACACACACAAGGCCCTGAGTGAGACTCTCAGACCTACTTGCCCCGAGCCACCAGAGGTCAGAAGGCAATTAACAAACTGGGGTGGTCGCCGGCTCTGTTTCTGGTACCACCAGTGCGACAGTCCCACCACCAACATGCTAGCCCTGCTGACAGCCTGACACAGCCTGAACCCCCACCCCCGGCCCGCCCCCATTGTTAACGGGAAAGTGCCCAGTCGGAAAGCAAGCCATTGCCTTCTGACCCCTGACCCCCCCATGTTTGGCTTTGGTTTTTGGATCAGCGTTTAAGTTTTCAAGTGTTTTAAAGTACTCTAGTGAGGTTCCACTCAAACGCTACTGACTAGATTTGTAAGGCCCATTTTATATAGAGGCCTAGGACACAAAACCTCCTTAAACTTGTACATTACACTTTAACAGAATGTTAATACAGCGGTGTTAAACCAAACAAAATAACAAATGTGGATCTGTTTGAAGGAGTTTATGGCAGTATGGCTTTTATTGCCAATTAAAAGGAACCAAACCACTTGCTGTGCATCCAACACTTTTATCTCCTTACTTGTCAGACAATCTGCGGTCACTCTGTCAGATAATTGTGTATCAGCATTCCTCCACTTTATCTTACTCTGCATGAAGTCAGCTTCCGGATCTAACAGACCTGATTTCCCCAATTGGCTTCTACTCCACCTCCCTCTTCCAGCTCTCCCTTAAGTTTTTAACCCCCATCTGGCTCCTTTTTTTTGGTCCATTTGTTTTCACCCTCCCACCCCTTGTCCTCTCGCTCCATCTCCTCTCGGATGGGACCCAGATGTCTAGTTGCTTCAGAGGACCACAACACCCTCGCGCCGCACATACAAATCTGCGCCTCGGCCCCATCAGCCAAGGGTTACGTTTGGCCAAACAAGGGAGAAGCCTGTTAATAGTGGAGAGGGACAAGGGACTGAGCCCTAATAACAGCTTAGGTCATACATATTTCCTGTAGACACCTTGAAGCTAATCAAAGCAAGAAGTTGTTACAAACACAACTGAGACAGACTTTCTGTTTGAGAATTGCACAACCTAAAAAAGTGTTTGCCAAGCATGGCCTCCCAACACTTCCCAACAACGCTAAAGCATATGTGGACAAAAGAATTCACAATCCTGACTGCACTTCATAACTGGAACAAAAGAAGAAAAACTTCAAATGTGCCAGAAAAAATGCTATAGCTAGCATGCTATTAGCTCATGGTATCAGTACTAAAACACTGACGTTGTTGCATGTTCACATATTCAGTTTTCAATGTTAGCATGCTAACATTTACCTACTAAAATAAAGAGGCGGATTTGGTCATAACACTAAAGGAAAGAGAGAGGGGGGGGGGCATGAATGTGTGTACCCATTTCCATGCTAATCCATCAAAGTTGAGAAACAAATTTACCCCCACAAACCAGAAATATCAACATCACAGTTAGGAAATGTTTGAGTCTAGTTAACACATTTTGGTTTGATTGACTGACCAACATTGTCATTCACAGAGATTTCATAGCATTGTTTTGGTATCTGAATAGATAGTTGCACTTTGGTGGAAAACGTGGCACATAGAGCACAGGGGGTGCCGCCGGTAATCGCAGGTTACAAAACCCCGACTGCTCCATGTCCCGTGTAGAAGTGTCCCTGAGACACCCAACCCCTAATGGCTGGTCTCCTTTACGGCAGCACACTCCTCCCACTGCGTGGGATGGGTTAAATGCAGAGAATCATTTTCCCACTGGATTTATTAAAAGATATTAATCATCATCTTGCCAGATCATTCTAGTTTAATTTGGCAATGATTTTGCATAATTCATCTCTTCTGCCACATTTTTTTTTTAAATTGACTGTTGACACCATCCAGGTTTAAAATGTGTTACATTGTTTGTGTTTTATGGTTATGTAGATTACAGATGAAGAGAACCTGTAGCACGTAGCATGTGTGTAGAGCATACAAACACCAGGAAAAACTGCAACAGCCGGCCCGTTTTAGACTAGCCAGCCAAAAACATCCACCACTCTAGAGGTCAGAAACGTGGGGGGAGGCGAAGGAAGAAGAAATAGGGAGTGAACGTCGTTGGAGTGAAGCAAATACCGTGGCATGACAGCGCTTCATAGAGAGGAAGAGAACCAGAGGATGAAGGATAAGCAGACCTCCGGTGTATTTGAGGCAGAGGCTACGGTACGCCTCCCTGCTACAATGACAACTACCAGGCTTCACAGTAGGAGGCAGCGGCCCCTTCCATCCTCCCGTGGCCCAGTTAACTCTCTGGAGCATGTGAAGAGGAATGAGCAATTAGAGACTCGCCGTAGGGCTGACATAGACATAATGTACTCCTACAACAGGAAAAAAACTCCCACCTCGAGTTCTCCGTTTTCAGGCGTAGAGTATTTAATGTTTACGTACTGTCCATCTGAATGTACCTGTATCCACTCTCTGTGTGAATAGTAAATTAAAAAAACACAATCTGTCTTAAGCAGTTTCTGAGAAAAAGTAGTTTGTGGGTTGGATAGACTGTCTCCAAGAAATGGACGTAAGCGTCGTGACGTCTCCCATTGGTTTGTGGACGGCCATTTTGAAGCCTTGAACTTGACCGTTAGGCATCTGCCGTCTTGTCTTCTATGCAACCAGTTAACAGAAGTGATATTTGGAATACAGAGAATCAAGAGAGAAATAGAGTCATATTCATTTTCTCGTAGATTTCTTTCTTTTTTGCAGATCCCAAAGTCGTTCCCTGCTGGCCTAATTGAAGAATGTAAGGTCTAACACACTTCCGCATTAGCTTTACTCAGAGGTGGGAAAAAGTCATTGTTATGCAAGTCACAAGTAAGTCTAAAGTCGTTGCCCTCGAGTCCCGAGTCGAGTCAAAGATGAGGCAAGTCCCAAGTCGAGTCAAAAGTCAAAGCCAACAAGTCTCAAGTCGAGTCCAAAGTCTTACCATTTTAGTTTTGAGTCATTTCAAGTCCTCTTATTATAGTGGGGACGGGGAACCCTGGGTGACAGACCTAGACTACGAAGGGAAGGGTAATGGTGGATCGACTGTGACTGTGTTATAGTACTTTAAAACGGACATTGACATAATGTTGGCGAGGATTTCCATCTGAGTCTGAATCCGGGTTCAAAAATCCAGATTTTTGTAACCATGAACGAGTTGTCTCGTTGATACGGTCAAATGGACTGCAGTGATTGGTTGTCGTGCAGGCAGCGCTCTCTGCATACAGGTGGCGCACATTTTTTTGACAGATGCAGATAAACAGAGCGGCGCGGCCGTGTGAAAATGCTTTCCCCAGTTTTTATGGGAAGTAGCAAGTCTTCTCGAGTCAAAAGGCTTGAGTCCAAGTGAAGTCACGAGTCATCGATGTTAAAGTCCAAGTCGAGTTGCAAGTCTTTGTACGTTTTGTCGAGTCGAGTCTGAAGTCATCAAATTCATGACTCGAGTCCACACCTCTGGCTTTACTGGTCAGGACTGGAGGTTGCGGCAGGGTTTGATTGGCAATACAGATACCTTAATCATTGGGGTATCTGGATTGGTTATATAGGACCTCAAATTTGTATGATACGTTCCCTCTAAACTAACTTGAAGGAGGTTGGCCCCCAATTCCTGTAAATCCTTAACCGTGTACTCCAGCACACATTCCTCAACTGAGCATACGTTTACAGAAACTCCTCAACACTGTTTAACATCATATCCTATCCTTCATCTGGACAACACCTCCCTATCAACTCTAAAGAGCTTTAAGTACACGTGTCCAAGTGGTGAAAAGAGTCCGACAGTTTTTTTCCTCTCAAGTCACCCACCCCACTTTCTTACACGAACACAGCCAAATTACAGACTTTGACGGACAGTAGACAGGCAGACTGCTTGGGGCTGCGTGGATCAGGATCAGGATCAAGCCTGCAGCAAGTCAGCAGCAGATGCTCTCGGGTTGCATGGGTAGGTGGGGGGTTCAAGGTGTTTTTCTCAGTATCACCCAGTGCACACTGATCCTGCTAGCAGTCATATTATCAATTTCATGTTCAGATTTGACCGAATCGAAGGCCGAATCACAAAGGAAATGTAGTTTCTGTGACCACGTTCATCGAGGAAACCACATCCAGTCTCTGACAAGACCTTAATACCACTCTAACCAAAAGCAGAAATGATGCTTACTGAGATGGATCACTTATCTCAAGTAAAGTTAAATGAATGTGATCTACAGTGCCTTCCAAAACTATTCACCCCCTTTGGCTTTTCATTTTATCATGGTATAATCACCAGACATGTCAACCCTCCCGATGTTTCCGGGAGACTCCCGAATTTCAAAGCCCCTCCCGAAAATCTCCCGGACCGACCTTTCTCCCGAATTCCTCCCGATTTCCACCTGGACAACAATATTGCTACACCATCAGACCGAACAATAATAAAGGTTACACCTTGAAGTCAAGCGCGGGATTTTATGTAATGGACCAACACAAAATAGGGACTCATCTGGGAGTCGGGGTTAAGTTTAAATGAATTTCAAAATTACTTACCAATAAAAATCTGTTGAGTGCATATGTATTCATCCTCTTTAGTGATTAACCCCTAACAAAGATGCTGCAACCAATTGCCTTCACAAGTCACAACTAAATGGGCTCCACCTGTCAGCAATTCTGTGAAAGCCAGAGTTTGTTAGAGAGGATTACTGAATAAAGAGCATGAAGACCAAGGAGCTCATCAAACAGCTCAGAGATAAAGTTGTACCTATGTATGAAGCAGGATTAGGTTGTTATAAATACCCCAAGTTTTCATCAAAAAACGGAAAGAACATGGCAGAACCGCAAACCTACCAAGAGAAGGCCGTCCAACCAAACGAACAAGCCACACAAGGAGAAATTAATCAGATACTCAACCAAGAGGTCCCTGGTAACTCTGGAGGAGCTTCAAAGATCCACAGCTAATGAGGGACATTCTGTCCACAGGACAACTATTTGCAGTGTACTCCACAATCTGGCCTTTATGGAAGAGGGGCAAGAAGAACGCTGCTGTTGAAAGTAAACCATAGAAAACCCGCTGGAGTTTGCCACAAGCCATGTGGGAGACACAGCAAAGTGTGGAAGAAGGTGCTCTGGTCAGATGTGACCAAAATGGAATGTATTGGACTTAATGC
This sequence comes from Pungitius pungitius, assembly GCF_949316345.1. NCBI lineage: Eukaryota > Metazoa > Chordata > Actinopteri > Perciformes > Gasterosteidae > Pungitius > Pungitius pungitius. The sequence goes on from NC_084904.1 coordinate 7,056,674, forward strand.
AAAACGATGTGTGGTAGAAACCCAACACTGCTCATCACCCTTAGCACAGCATCCCAACAGGGAAACGTAGTGGTGGTGGAATCACGCTCTGAGGATGCTTCTCTTCAGCTGGTACAGGGAAACGTCAGAATTGAGGGATGGAGCCAAATACAGGGCAATCTATCAAGAAAATATGCTGCAGGCTGCAAAAGACTGGGGCGGAGGTAATTCTTCCAGCATTCCAATGACCGTAAACATAAAGCCAGATCAAAGCATGTTCATGTTTTAAAGTAAACCTAGACATGGCGGTCTCCATCCAATCTGACTGAGCTTCAGCTATTTTGCCGAGAAGAATGGATGAACATTTCCATCTCTAGATGTAGGGGGTGAACACTTGTCAACAGTTTAGTTCTCATTAAAAGGTCTTGTACCTTCAAAGTACTATACATGTTGTGTTGATCAAATGTAAAAAAAGTATATTTGAAAGTTTGTAACACTCCGAAATGGGAAGAAATGCAATGGGGTTGAATACTACTGATAGTCAAGGCACTGTATATCGTATTGTAAAGTAAGCCATCCTATCAGCTGCAGTAGTGCGCCATGCTGCAGTTCAGCGCGGTTCCAGCAGGCGGCTCGGGACTCTGTGCAGTAAACAGCGGTCCAACAAACTGCGTCACAGCACTTTTGGGCACACTTCTTAAGCGACAAGATGCTGTCGCCCGTTAACATCGCGGCCCTGGTACGAACAAAACAAGAGCCCCCCGTGTGTTTACACCGGACGTGCCTACGTTTTAGGGACCAATCTACCCGAAGGTTGTTGCGTCTCTGCCACTACTCACACGCGCGCTCTGCGGTGACCCTGACCATCTTTGGCATTCCGTTTTCATGGTGTCCATTCCCTTAATTTGTCCATATATAGCAGCGGACAGCGGCGAAGAGAGGAAGGCGCACTGTGGGAGCCATCAGCCTCGTTCTCAATTGGGCCTCATTGTCTCTGAATCACGCAGATTCGCGACTTCGCTCACTCCACATCCCAAATGGATGGCTTTTTGGACCCAAAGGGTCAACCTCACAACCTAAAAACACACGCAACCTGCTGTGGGGAAAAATACCCCACGAAGAGCAAACATCAGCTGAGACAAGCAGCCACCATTGGGGCACTGAGGAGAGACAGCTATGTGCAGTATGTCTCAGTATGTCCAACTGTGTCCATGTCACCTCAACGCCAGTCATGGCTCAAATTAAAAGGCGTCACGGATCAGTCTTTAATTCTTCTCTTAAACATTGAGCTTCCACGCTTCTCAAAAAGCGCATCAACAGAAACTCACCAGACATTTGGCACACGCGCCGATAGTCCTCGCAGCAGTCTCCGGTTTTTTGACAGTAGGTATCGCAGTAGCACGCCGTCTTCCTCTCGCTGTATTCGAAGCATTCGTTGTTCCGGCCCGTGCAGCAGTTGGGGCTCTCTCTTTCCCCGCAGCCGGCCTCGGCCCGCGGGACGATTCCCCCGCAGAAAAACGCGAGATATCCCCAAACCACAAAGCAACAGAGGTGCGGCGAGCTCCATCCACGCGCTCCCATGGCGGAGAAGTTGCCACCGGTGGTCCTCAACTTGCTCACACGCACGCACACGGCAGGACGCGCGCACACACAGTCCGCGTGGTGCTGATTTACGTGGTAAAGACCCAGTAGATCCAAATCCCAGGTAAATTCGGCTTTGACTCCTTGACGCAAACAACCGATCCGTAAAGGTGGAGTCCGTGTGCGCACCAGCTCTCTTCTATCCTTGTGTTGGACACCGCCCCTTACAGCTTACTGTTGGCGTACAGTGCCCCCTCCCCACCCACCACCACCCACCACACCGCCTTCTCACCGGGTTGCTTAATCTGTTGCTCGACAAACTAGTGAGTGATGCAGGGTGTCTTATCTCAGTGTTGCTCCATCCTGAGACACGAGTGAGATGCAAATGGAAGATACATTTAGTTGTAGAGACAACCTCTCCGAATAGGTTAGATTATATAGAATATAGAATATTTCCATTGAAGCACAAAAAGCGCGAGTTGACTGATGTCTCCAATCAGAAGATCCCGTTCAGCACCACGGACAGCGGTGCCGCCGCTATAGGAAAGGAAGATGCGGACATACAAATAATCCAATCAAGCTGCTCAGAGGTCCCGTTTGGAGCAGCAGCACAAAATAAAAAGAATGAAGTCAAAAGCATCCACCCTTTAGACAGGAAGAACAATAAAAGTACTCACCCTCCACTGGATCAGAGCGGATGGGGGCTCTTGGGGAGAAACTGAGCAGGGAGGAGAGAGGGGGGAGCAGTGTTGCAAACCCCTCTGTGCAGTCAAAGTGAACATATCACAGGTCAATAAGTGAGCTCACTGATCCTCTAAAGTCACAACAGGGAGTGATACACACCAGTTCGGTCCTATATGGGGTCAACTAAAGGTTAATGGTAATAAAAACGTTTTATGTCTGCGCTTTGGGGCCTTTTACCTGTGGAAAATAGACATTTTCACTGCCTCAGGCCAAACAATGGATTAAACAAGAAATGGTTCTTTTAAACCAGGTCACAAGACGCCACAAGTCAAAAGAGACCAAAATTGTATTAGGAGGAATGGTAAAGAAAAAAGAAAAACATGGTATAAATATACAAGTATGTGTATTTAGAAGGCCCTTAAAAATACAAAACTAATCAAGCAAATAAAATAAAATGCAATGTAGGTTTATGCACACCTTAGTATTCACGCATGTTGGGGAAAATAAAGAAGCAGAAGTTTTAAACCATGTCTCAAAGATTAACAGGGAGGCTTAACTTTTTCATCCCCGAGGTTTGATGAGATCTTAAAGGCCTGAGATGTCTATGAAGATGACAGATTCTTCGGCTCAATTGTAACTCCATCAACCAAGACGAGTGGGGAGGTGGGTAGATTCTCTGACCCTTCCCTTCATAAAGCCCTAATGCACGGATCCACGCTTTTCTAAATGGTATTTTAGTTTATAAATAAAAAATAATTTCAGTAATTGAATGGCTTCCTCCCTTCTTTATTGGGGCCAGAAAATATCCACTAACACGCTGTCCTCACTTCTTCTTCTGCAGGGAGCTTTGCATTTCTTTGCACAACAAACACTGGGGCACTGTGGGTTTGAAGCGGGGCGTGCGTGCGTGTGTGAGTGAGAGAGAGATAAACTACATGAGCATCAGCCAAAAGCGGAACAATGAGTGCCCTGTTTGATCCCTCCCTGACCTGCCCCCCCCCCCCCCCCATGGTTTGTCCCAACAGGATCTGCAGCAACTGAACAAGAAAAAAACATTCCGCATACTCTCAATTTTTTTGTTTGTTTTATTGAGTTTTGAACCACCCCCCACCGCTCCGTGACATATTATATATATTATACGCACAGCCTGAGTACATCGATCCGCTGTGACAATCACATTTATCCTCGCTATTTGGCAGCAAGGAACAAAAGCATTTTGTTTGGTCAAACAGAAAAAAGTAAAACCATTAGCATATACTTACAACTATTACAGTAATAGACACAGATTGCGACTGGATATTTTTAAGCAAAAGGCACTTTAAAAAGACCTTTACAGCTAACGAAGCAGCGACTCTCCTCATAGGTTAAATATCATGTCAACAAATCAAACAGCTCCACCAGAGAGAGACTTCCTGGAAGAAAACGAATAAATGGGTACAGCAGAAGGATATTTCTCTACTTTCTTTTCTATTGGGATATCCCGTATCTCGGAAGTGGGGGACATATGAAACCTGCTTCCCCAGTGAGCAGAGGCCCTTTTGTCGGGGGATGGCTACTCCTTTTAAGGAGTTAAAAAGAGCTTTGAGGTACCTTGGTGTTGGTGACTTAAATGTTTTTGGGTCATTTAGACTCAGTGAAGTACAGAAATAAAATATTTTACCCAGTATATTTAAAACACCTTGACACCCAGACCTGGTCACAGGATTAGTAATCCTCAACCGTGTCCATATTAAACATTCATCTTGCAATAAATACATTTATAACCGATGTCACAATATAAGTCATATATTCTCTTGTTACGATCATGAGGCTACTCTGAACACATGTTCAAAATTTGGCACAGGAATAAAATGTATCATACTTTGCAATTACACCACAATGCTGGCAATCGACTAAATAAGAATATATACTGTATAAAAATAATTGACACATTTAAACTTAAACTCATCTATTAAAGGCTTACTTAGTGATTTTGCTGCAGTTTATGTGCACTCTGGTTCCTCTGGATTCTAAACCATATAAGGCTTAAGAAGAAACAGAGCATCACCTGCTAACCCTAGAAAGTTCCAGTATGACATATGCATACTCACAGTAAGCAACGGTAACACCTTTCTGAATGGAGCCAGATCAGTTCATATTTCTGCAAAAATGTTGTAAAATGAATCATGTTGGACATCCTAGTGTCATGTATAGAATGCCATGGTGAATAAAGGATGAAGCATATGTTGCCACAGTTATGGTCGTCTTTATAATCCCACCTCTACACTAGCACACACTGCGACACACAGGCCTCTTTTGAGGCTCTTCCATGCCCCCCCTTCGCCGGCGTGTCCTTTGCTCACACACTGGTTAGCATACGACACCGACTCCAGGTCTGCAAAAAACTCAAATGTGATGCCTGATAGGAAGCAGGGAGCCGCCTGTCCTGAAGTCGGCTCAGTCCGTCTTCCAGACCACGTTGAGGACCTTCACCACCTCCTCGTAGATGATGAAGACGATGGCCACGTCCAGACACACGCGGCCCAGCCGGGGAACGGTTCCCTTGTAGAAACTACGGGGCGACACGAGGAGACAGAAACCTTTGAATCCTGTACACTCCATGTATCACATGGGATTACTAAGAACATTGAAGAAAGCCAGGAGGTGTTTCCCCACACAACGTTAACTGAAACCAAGTGGAGCTGTACTCACGCTGCTAAGCCCTCATGTCTCAGGATCTTTGAAGCACAGTCCATCGTGCTTTTATATTTATGTGCTTCCAGGCCCTGTGGGATGAAAATAAAAGTGTGTTTTCTAAACAATGTCAGCAGGAGGCAACAACTTTACGAGGTTTGATTTACAGCACCAGGAAGGAAAACAAACAAACAAACAAACAAACAAACGTGTGGCTTCTAGTGGCGCCCACATTGCACTGTACCTGCATCCTCGTCTTGATGACGTCCAAAGGAGTGTTCCCAAAGACACTGGCTGCTCCGGCTACGGCTCCGAACCCCCCGGTCACCAGCGGATTCATGGCTCTGTTGGGGTCGTCGCCTGGTGAATGGACGTTACAGGGGAGTCAGCTCATGGAGGTTCCCCTCTGAACCCCTCTCTGGAAGTTCAAACACTTCTTAAAAAGGGAGGAGCTACAAGAACAACTTCTAACATATTTTTTTCTGCTTTGTTACAAGTCATTTATTTGGTTTCTTGGTAGGAATGTGTATTGACTTAATGCATTTTAGGTTCATATTTAGAACTTTCTTTATGATTTATCACAGAGCTTGGCTTTGTATTGGACGGGACATCGGCACAGTCTTTAGACTTTACGTTGTCCACTATGTTCAAATTAAACAGCCAAATGTTAAACTTGAATAAACAACGTGAATGAGAACACAAGTATTGTCTAGTCAGGAACAATGACAGCTGACATTCATGAAAAAAAGAAGCAATTCTCCGATGACGGCGGCTCAGCTGACTCGGCAAAACAAGTCGGATCCACGCCGTGAGTAAATCAATTGATTCAATGCACAAGAGGAGCTGCATCGATGAAAATAATATGGAGATGTTTGGAAGAAAGTCAAATCCCAACAAGTTCGTCTATCGCCCATCAGCAGTGTTTGTCTCTTCTTCAAAAATCTTTTACACCAAAAGACAGACCCACTGACCTTTGTACCAGTTCTTGAGAGAGGTCATCACATAGAACCGAATGGCTTGGTTGGAGCCCTGTTTGAGGACCGTGGCAGTGAGACCCTGATATGTGCCTCTTATTCCTAGTAAGACACAATAAGAAGATCATCAAAATACATTTATTATACATCGCCATGGAGGTGTAGTGGTTAGCACGGTCGCCTGCACTTTTATTAAATAGCGCCACTTCTGGGTGCATTACCCGGTTTGACCAGTAGATGTCAGGCACATGACATGCACTGCAGCCCGGCTTTACCTTGTGCTTTGATGATCTCTCTGATTCCATGGAAGAAGCCCTTGTATTTGGGGTTTGCTGAAGTCTGGTCATGGATGAATTTAACCTTGGGAGATTAAAAAACAGAACAAAATAATGAACAGGATGATTGTTGGGCAAACAGGAAATGTTGTGTCTGATCTTCTTTCAAATGATCCAAGGACACAGTGTGTACGGGACACACTATCCAACAATTCTTCAGAGAATATAATAAGTCAATGAGAGTTTCTTTATACCAAAATATTTGGGCTAAAAATCTTTGTTTCTCTGTTCTTTGAGGCTCTGACGTTGTATTCAGTCCTTGAAAAAGCACACTACGCCCAATCTGTTAGTTAGACATATCTTTAGAATTTTTTTTTATTTTTTTATGATAGTTGAGAATTCTTGGTACAGATGCTGCAGGTATAATGATCTTTGCTGGGCATTTGGTGACAATTAAATGATCAAACATTTGAAATCTGACCACAGATGAGTTAGGAACCTACCTTGACAGTTTCCATGGGGCAGACCACCACGATGGCCTCCAGGATCCCCGCTCCCAGCCCACAGAGCAGGCCTCTGGTGCTGTCCAGTCGACCAGACTCGTCCCTCGCGTGGTTGCTGAGGAACTCAAACACCCCGAACCTGAGGAGGATAGATCAATGGATGTTCAAACCCTCAGGGACTAGCCCACGTCCCTGGGTAAATGCTTCCGTGTGAGAGGTAGCGAGAAGAAAAAAAAAAAAAACGTTACTCTGACGACGAAAAAACTGCCTGAAACAACCGCCTGATTTGAACCTCAACATCAGAGCTAGGAATTTTGGGCGAATCCCCTCGGGCCGAGTGTGTGCGGACTTACTGCAAGTGTGCAAAGGGCAAACAATTGTGATCCAACAGCGCGTGTATATGTATATACAGTATATATATATATATATATTAAACCATCAGGCAATCTGATCAATGCTGCTTTAAATCGCCCAAATCCATCTTACAGTAAATGTAAAAGTCATAAGAGTGAAAGGATACAGTAAACACATGAAAAAAAAGAAGTAGAAATACTCCATCTAATACGATGACATTCTCCCCAGTAAAACATGGGTTATTAGAAAGCTGAATGGCTGAATGTGCTCATGGGTTTTACTTCATCATCCCTCCCTCCTGCAGCCTCATTAAGGATGCAACAATAAACCGGAGTGCCATGGAAGGCAGCCCAAAGAGGGAGACAGAAAGGGCTGTGGTTTATGCATCTCTTCAATCAGAAAAGGTTGTGCCAGTGAGTCCTGCGCAGGAAAGGTTATTTTTAGACTAAATTGAATTGAAGGGAGGACGTTGCCCGGGACATTTAGTGAGAAGGGGCGGGGAGGACACTGACTTGATGAATGCTTTGTTTTCGTCTCTGTCTCTACTCTCCGTCTCACGGCTTCTCGCTCATGTTTACTCCTGAAATTCTCCACCTATTCATCTGCCCCCCCCAGTGTCAACCAGCACAGCAGAACAAATCCTCTTGCTTCTCTCCCTCGACGCATGCCACTGCTGACCATGAAACCGTTTTGAAAGGAACTCTTTTTTTTATATGAAGGAACAAAAAGCCTCCCTGCAGCTTTCTTAGACTTCTACAGCAGTGCACTTAACTAACTTGGCGGAACGAAGGCTATTTGCTAAAAGTCGCAGGAGAGAAATGTGCCTCTGTCAGTCCTGCTCCACTGCCAATTTACTCTCTCTCTCTCTCAACCCATTTACCGTGTGGCCTGAACTTCTCCGCCAGGATGTGACATATTTTGGCAGACATCCAGTCAGAGATGAGTCATTCCCTATCTTCATTAGTGGATCTTTCTACAAGGTCAGTTGAGGCCATGAGTATGTGTGGGGGGGGGTACGAGGAGAAAAGAGTCAGCACGGTACTTAAGAAGTGGAGAAAGAAAGGAGGCTGGCCGACAGAGGAGAAGGATGTAGATGGGATGAAGGGTCAAGAGGACGCAGAGGTCAAAAGCTCTCTCCTCTATACCTCCCATGAGCCTCTCTGTCCCCCCCCCTCAGACAGGCTGCCACGCGCAAGATGGTGCAGGCAATCAGTTAATGGCATGGGGAAGCAGAGACCAGATCAAACGGACGACTTGGGGAGGGGCGGCAGAAAATATCCTTTGTAAATCAAATACAACGGTTTCCATTTGAACACCTTTGAGTCAGTCCGTTTCATTTATTTGATTAACCTTTTTACCGTTTCCTTTATCAGAACAAATCCCACTGTACTGTGCATTCTCACATGCATTTTTGTACATACAGAGCAAGACGACGGAGAAAACCAGTCCCACCCTCTGGGAAAGGGTGACTGCCGCACTCCGATGTGTGCACACACACGCACACACACACACACACACACACACACACCCACACCCATTGACAGAATAGCGACACAAGTCTTCCTCTGTGTGCTCCTATTGAGACCCGCGCTGCGTTTGAGTGGCATCTTTGCTCCGCCTGGCTGGGTCTGTCTCTCCATGGAACAGACAGCCTCCTCCCTTCGGGGCGCACACGTACACAAATAAGACAGAAAGAACCGGCGTGACTGAAAGACAGATGGAACAAAAACCAAAGCGCCTGACGTTACTGGTCTTTGTTCCATGGCTCTGCGATAGTGTACACTTGTCTGGAGAGAAATGTCAACGCTGGGAAAGAATAGTGTAATTATACCAAAGGCTAGTGTGGCATTTGGAGCTTGAATTGTGGGTAATTGTGCACGAGAATAATTGTTAGTGGTTCCAGGTAGATGATCCAGACTTTACTGCACACACACAAACACACACACACACGTACTTTCTGAGGTACGGCATGTGCCACAGAACCACAATGTAGAATAGAAAGGTAGAATGTGACATCATCTATTTGACCTGATGTCGAGTACGTTTCGTTGTTGAGTCCTTTTTGTTATTTGCCTCACCTGACTGCGGATTTGGGAATGGATCCATATACTAGGGAGCTGAGTCCTCTGTACAGCCCCTTAACACCGTGACCCTGAACCGTCTGTTTCACACAGTCACCTGGAGAAAAACACACATACCCAGACATGGGCACACATACAAAAAGGAAATTCAAAATGTGATCAATTTACTAATTTCTCGGTAAGTAATGTGCATTTGTGCACTGTTGACTCATCCTGGCCACCACAGAAATATGTACTTTTCACTAAATGCATAATCATTGTGGTGTTCCAGTGTTCTTCAGTCACGCATCTATTCCTTCGGATTCATCAGTATGGAATGAATTAAAGATTACACCAATTTCTGTGATTCGTCAACAGCGCGTTTTCACCAGATCTCTGTGTTTCTCTTTGAACTTACGTCCGGAGACATCTGTCTAGTCATTGGTCCAGGTTCTGGTATCCAGCCAAATGCTGAGCAGAAAGAGCAACAGCTGTCTCAAGCTCTCATTAGAAGGAGCTCTCATCCTCTGAACTCCCTCCAACATCACAGTCACACATCCGGCCTGAGAGTGTGTGTGTGTGTGTGTGTGTTTACCATGCTACGCATGGATTGGAGGGTGCATTGGTCTGTTCATATAAACAAGCACAGTGACAGCCCGCCAGAATCCCTTATGAACCTAGAGACGGTGGGTTTTTAGATAATGAGCTCCTGAGAGAGGCACGAGGACATGAGAAAGAAGAGAATATTCTTTAGGAAGATAGGTTGGTGCAAAAGTAAGTAAGGACACATTTAGGAAGGTTGGTAGAAAGAAATGTAGGTAGGCAATTGGCAAGGACGGTAGTTAAGTAGGCAGTTAGTCAGTTAGAAAGGGGGGTTTGTAGGAAAAAGGAAGCAAGGTAGCAATACGTAGGTGGGAGAGAAAGCTAGAACGGTTTGTATGTTGATAGCTAGGTAGGTAGGAGGGAAGGAAGGAGGGAAGGAATCTCTCTTTGTGCCATGCTAAGCTAACCGGCTGCTGATAGTAGCTTCATCTTTACAAACATACAACTGGATTTCCCACACTATCAAACCGCTCCTTTGATTGTTGATCCGTTGCCTTTCCTTCACTTGTATCAAAGTATGTTGGAATCCCACATTCAACTCTTTGAGGATTGCCCAGGAGAAAACGCCTCACCTATTCCTCTGTATTTGGGGGGATTGGCCTTCTCGTCCAGTTGTAGCTGGGTCTTGACGTACTCCGTAGGGAAGGTGATGCAGATCTCGATGCCGCCTGCGAGGCCACCTGGAAAGCAGACAATCAGAGCAGATGGTAGAGGATATAAGGAGAGCCCATTAAAAGCAGAAAGAAGAAGAAGGTAGCGGCGCCGACATACAGCTTGATTTCAGAGCTTAATGGATCATTACGGCGACTCCCAAATGTCTCTCCCTCCATAAACATTAAAACGCACCGAGGGAGGAGGCGCGAGGAAATAAATCCACCGCAGACCAAACGTCACTTTCCTTGCCCCCCCCCCCCGTTCTGCTCCATAGGAATAAGAGGAAGGACGGCGTGAGGGGACATGGGAGTCCCAAAGAAGAGGATCACGAGAGGAGACGTGCTGATGCAGAGCACGGGGGGGGGGGACACAAGGCAGACATTAATTAAATTATCCACTCAGTCTGCAGGGAGGGGTTCCATTACTGAGAACAAGACCGTCCATTAGCTCAATGACACACACACACACACTTTTAAAATCGCAGTAGCTTTTTCTTTCCGTTGTGTAGAATATTTATGACATTAAAGAATCATAAATAATATTCACTTATATTTTTTGCTTGTAGAAAAAGAGGATAATGTAGTTGAAAGTGGGTGCAATCTATGTGCGTTTTTTCTTTCACTCTCCGTTAGGCCCCCAGAAGCAGGGGCTTCACTCAAAGACCTAACCATATGTTCAACCCTGGACATACGTTTTTAGAATACAATTGGTTGTCCAAAGCAAAGAAAAGCATCGGACTCCTTTGCTTCTAATGATCTGAACCTCCTCTGCTGAGAGTGCCCTCTGATTCAATGAGGGAAATCAATAAGATGAAATGGTGTTTACGCAATACTTACCAATTATCTAATCGTGTGATGTGTCATTTATCTCCACATCATGGCGAAATATAAATAATGAAATCGTGTGATTCGCGTAAAGTAAACGTTGGCTGAGCCGTAACAGGAGTCACATGATGCACGTTACAAAACTCCACTGCAGCCAAGCTGATCCGGGATCAGTGTTTCCTGTAGAAGAAGCAAACAATGAACCTCATTCATCTCTTTCCAACCAAGACGTCGGCCTGAAAAGGGAAAAAAACAACATCCAGCAGTGACTCTGCAAGTTGCGTGCACACCAAACCCCTGATGAGGAGGCAAAGTGCTTCGTTTGTCTCTGCGGTCAGTTTGCATCCCACAAAAAACTGAAATATTTCACACCCACAATCTTTTGGAGGACACCCGAAACAACTGCCAGATGTGGGTGACTTGAGCAAACCGGCCATTCGTCTTTATCTCAGAGAGCGTGCCCCACTCTCCAGTTCTCCTTAGCATCCAACCCCCCCCCCCCGCCCTCCTCCCAGCAGCAGCACTCCTCCACCCTGTGTCAGAAAATCAATGCGTCCGCATGGATCCTTGACACTTGCTATTACACCAGGAGGAAATGGAAACAAATGAGCTTCAGACTTTCTAAGCGCACACCAGCAGCAATTGATAAATCAGAGACCTCATGACTTGGGCTGGTAAAAGAACCCATCAATCATCTCCTACACGCGACGGTTCCACCCAGATGTGATGGCCGAATGCATCATTCCGGATGTATTCACGTGCTGCTGTAACAGACTCCCTCTCTTCCACAAGGAGCTGGATTCTGGCTTCAGGGATTAGATCCCATTTAGCAAAAGCTATTTTTGTAAAGTAGCAATCAATAACAAAAAAGACATTTGTTTTCTACATTTGTTTAATATGATGATATGTGAAGGCTCCATTTGATCATGTGACTAAACACCATACGAAGCACCTTAGTGAAGAATCAGTCACGAGTCACGACTGAAGAGCTGGGCACAGCGGAAAGCAGTAAGACAAGTTAGTTCTCTAAAGATTCATTCCAGGCGACGACAGAGGAGAGGCGCAGAGGGAGCCAGGTGTGCGGCGCCCTGTCTGCCTCTAACGAGCAGCCAGCACATCTGGTCCAGGACACCGCCCCCGCTCTTTGGAGCAGCTGACAGACCAGCAACGTCTGACTGGTAGAGCTCCTCAAAGCCAACCGGTTTACACCTAAAACTGGCAAAAACTGGCATCTGCTTGCGTTTGTATGTATTTCCTAGCAAATGAAGCAGTTTTACAGCAGAATCTATTCATTATTCATCCAGATGTCCCTTATTAGATTATTATCTCCCACTTTAAATTCTCAGGAGGCGTGGGGGGGGGGGGGGGGGGGTGTTGTCACTTCCATGTCTCCAGTCCAAAAGGAGAACGTAGCCAGAGGGCCGATGTACTTCATGAACACGAGGTGTCCTCCTAACAAGGTCGGCCTGTTGCCTCACGCCAAAAGAAAAATGAAAGGAATTTGCCTGGCATCCGGCCTCGGAGGCTTCCTTTCTGGAGCAGCACCCCTTGATGCGGCGCTGATGCTTAATTACAGGACGGATGCCAACTCATTCGTCATGGGAGCAGGTTTAAACTAAGGCATGTTAAAACACCAACGTGCACAGGTTTGTTTTGACAGCGTGCACAACTAAAGAAAAGGCTTATGGGCCCTTTGAGGTAGAATAGGTTTCCCCATTGAGGTTAATTACACAACGGCTTGAGCTTGTGGCCCAACAGAAAGTACATCCGGCTTGCTGATCTTGCATCTTGTTTGAAATGAGGTTGCAGTGCAAACAAGGAAGCTCTGAATTCTGATATTCAAGCACAAACGGCTATTGAGCATTTGCATTAAACATTTCAATTTGCGCTGAAGTTAGGAGCAACAAAAAAATAAATACATGCAAAATGCGTTGCCCTGGATTCAGTCTTTCCTCTTTTTACGACTCCAAACAGCAGACGGGCTAAAGTTGGCAACTAGCTGGTGAAATATATTTAACGTGTAGCAGCTAAATAAAATTCCCCTCAGAACTACACAACAACCACATCACTCATAGTAAGAATCAGAGACAGTTGCCTGGCAACCAATTTGAAGTAGATGTCAGCAGCTAATTACTTGAAAATGAATCACCCTGCTGTCTGTGATTAAATAAACTATAATGACATTTTCACTAGATGCTTTTAAACAAGTTTAAGGTATTTCCACATCACTGTTTAAAGAATTAAAAGCAAAACAATTCTAACAACTTGTGTACGGGTTGTACAGGAAGTGGACGAAGTCACCAAGACATCATAAGCTGCTTTGTGGACCCAGTTTGGTAGCATTGAGTTTGGGCAATCAGGAGAGAAACCAGAGGGTAGAGCCTACCAAAACCAAACATCTCATAGACGGAACACCGCCATGATAGCTAGCTGTCAATCACAAAAGCCCCGCCCCCAAAGCACACCCAGCTCACAAAATAAACATGCTGTATTTAGGACTCTAAACTAGAGATTCAGATCACAATCTCATGTTTACTGAAGGATCATGAGAAGAAGAGTCATCTTCTCACAGACTTCTATACATTCAGACTTCTTTTTGCCTCTGCAGCATTGGCTTCAATTTCCTTGGATGAAACTTGTATTGATGTAATGAGTCTGACAGTCATGTCAGCCTTTGTTCACTCAATTCTATCCAATTGTGCGACTGCATAACGACAACATATATCTGACACGCAGTCACCTGCACTGTAATTTTTCATCTGGCCTCCTGGTCCTAGGGGAGGCGGGGTGGAGCGCACCCTTTGACGAGCCCTCTGAGAGGAGACAACCACTCAGAGAAAGCTAATCGGATGCCCCGAGGCTGGGGAGAGAGGTCACATTGAAAACAAGCCCGTCTCAGAGGGAAAATCCAATCCATCACGAGGACCATTTTTCTTTCTCTCTGCCTCCCTCCATCTCCTAGAGTTACAAAAGTCGAGTGCACAGCAGATCAGCGCTCCATATCCACCGTGCTCTCCCCCTCAGGCCCCGCGCAGACAAAACTCTCCCGTCTACTGTGTCTCAACTCTGGTGAGCGACAGCTCCAGCCAACGAGGTCAGAAAGCACTCCACCATATTTAAAAGCTACATCATCAGCCCCAACCAACCCCTCTCTATTCTATGCCAACATTGTAGCCCATTAAGCTTTGACCTTCTACTTCTTGCTTTTGCTACTGTGGGCCATGGGGTGCGGGGGGGGGGGGGGGTGTGCACTTTGCTCACAGCCGTGCTGCTAACCATAACAGTTGAACCCTGAGGCAGCGTTAGCATGTTGGAGCACTGCGAGGGTGGGCGAGTGCACGTTATCGGCTGTGGCTTTTGACGGAAGGCTCCAAAAGGACAAGTCGCAGAGTCACGCTTTGAGCATCGTGCTCTATGCATGCTTTGGAAAGAGTGTTGGGAGGATCCAAAGGGTTAACAGGGTTGGGGGAGCGTGCGGATGAGGTCACTGCTGCCGTTGTGAAACCAGACCAACTGGCTTGAGATGAGCTATCCAGCCACATCCAGTCAACCAGGCTGCACAGGACGGGTGGGGAGCCAACGCGGACGCATTTCCATTTCTCCCTGGCTGACAGGACGACACCAGTCAGGAGATTCGTTGTTCCTTATTCACTGTGAATCATTTACTCGATTGGTTGAATCGGTGCCACGGCCCGTTGGAACAACGCCCTGTACAGTCAGACCATGAAGCATGTCAAAGAGGGTGATTTCATAGGGAGTAAATGACCCACCATACGTAAACATGGAGACTATTAAAGCTATATATTTGTGCCTTAAGAGTTACAAACGCTCAAATGTCCCAAAACAGGTCGATGTAGTGTGTTTCAGTCCCATGACGTAACCGCTCACCACTGATTCACAGGGTGCAGCCTTTCTCTAGCAATACAGCCAGATGTTGCTAGGTTTGACTTCTCAAATGAATGATCAAAAACTAAAATATCAACACAATCAGTCAAATAATCCTAAGTGACTAATACAGCATGCGTTTCAAAGTCCAATCAAAGGGAATCCATTCAGAACGATGAAATATTCAGCATGGAGCCGGTGCCAGAGAACCACACAAATCAACAGAGTGCTCCAACACGGACCCTTAATACAGAGAGGCTCTTCATCAGCTGTAGGAAGAGGAACACGAGGGGAGGGGGTACTAAACCTCAGCGGGAATAAGCGCTCCACAACAAGCATGAGGATGGCTCTGAACCAAACATCCCAAGCTTACACTGCAATTTAGTTTAATGTAATACATTCTCCTGTTTGATTAATTTTTTATATATATCAATGTATAATAGAGGTATAATACAGGGCAAAATACCACGTATCCACCACATGGTTAAACCAATAAATTGTAAGACAGGACCATTTAGTTCCTGGGTCCATTTAGCAGCCTTCAGGTCCCTTTCGCCACATCGCGCAATCTTCATCGGACGATGTTTTGTTATCTTGTGTCAAAGGGTTAAAGTCCTAAAAGTGCTCGGGCGAATAACCTCCCTTTCCACATAGTATTTGTTCAGTTGTTGACTTTACGTTCCTCCTCTCGTGGTGTGACTAACATTACATTAAGTTCCCATTAATTCCACGAATTCTTTTTACCCTTTTTATAAAACATGTTTTACTACCGTTCAAGTATTTACTGTCGTTTGACCAGAAACCAGCTCACAAAACGACAACTAATCTTAATCTTGTCAAACCTCTTAGTCTTAACTCACAACTTTCCGGAGCACATATTCGGATGGACTCACCTGCCAGAATCGCCTTTCCCGGGTGAGTTAGTTTCGTTTTCTCCGCCGCCGCCGCCGCCGCCACGCAGCGCGGTCTGGAGAACGGGCTGATAAACGTCCCTCTACCCTGCATAGTTACCGGGAGATGCAAGTGATAAACCCCCCCAAAAGCTTCTACTTCTCCTCAAGTAGCTGAAGTGGCTTGCAGATGTGCAAGTGGCGCGCTGTTATGTCGCTCTGTTGACAGCGCGCGCTCACTGGGACCGAGGAGGAAGTTCAGGCGCTCCTTATCAAACGCCTGTTACTGGTAACTATGGCAACGCGTTTCACGACGGTACTGCGTAAGTGGAGAGGGGTGAAACCGGAAGCGAGAAGTTGGCTCCCCGGAGAAGGGCGTTCCCATCTGAATTCAGCCCCGCGGGGCGTGATACGATCCACTCCCCAGTTAGCAACTCATGACACAACCAAAACCGGATCCGTTTACCCACCACAGCAGCCAGTAGTCGTTCCAGATGTGCCAGCCACGCCCACTCCGAACAAAGCGGCAGTTTCTCCCACCACACCGGAACCAGCTGCCGGGCCGAGGAAGCTCGGGTAGTTCCCGAGGAGACACCACGGCACTACAGGGAGGAGGCCGAGACACACATCTGCGCGTGCGCACACACACCTCCAGAACCACGCGTACCAGAAGGCCTTGAGGGCTCACATAATTCCCCTGGCGTGTATAATGTTGGAGAAAAGCAACAGCACTGTGTATAAACTCTTGTAGTCACGTTACTCTCTGAAGAGACACAGGAAATGCCTCGTGCCTATCTGCTTTCGATCGCGCGCGCATCATCAGCGCGTCCCGCGGAAACCGACGGGAAGTAAACAAAGGTGAACGGTCACGTGTTAGAGCGGCCTCGATATTTATTAACCAGCTGTTTTTTTTCTTGCATTTTTCTTACAAAAATCATAATGCTTTTTAAGACTACAATACAGGCAGACAAACACAGTACACAGATAACATTATTTGATTCGTTAGGTGCTTCAATATATCTTAAATTATTACAATATATTGTCTTTTTCCCCCCTTAAGTCCGTCTGAGTTTCATCACCGCTTTGTTATGAACGTTGTTGGCAATACTGAAAATTGTGCTCCTGTTTGCAGCATTTTTCTTTGGCAGCACATGCACAGACTACAGCAAAACTTTATTGTTTTGATAATAATTTCATCTTTCTTTCACAAGCATCCTGAAACTCCAGATCCAAAAGTCAATCAGAAAAGTTTCTTTTTTGCTGCAGCGTAAGGATGGATTTTTCATTGAGTGTCTCTTGGTTTTGGTTGTGCCCTTTTAAAGCCTTTAGAAGCTATACACACGCCCACATGCATTCACATACACAGACAGTACCATTAACCTCAAACGCGTGTTCTTAATTGGTACAGTAAACACATACCTTTGAGAGGACAAACTATTGCACAGAAACTGTCTTTCCATCCAGATCACAAGACAGTAGTGGAATTAAATATTTGAGTCAGTTCTTTTTTTCCTTTTGCCCCCTCTTTAAAAGTGTGTGGGGCCGAAGCAGTGCTTTTACCACTTCTCTTTAACAAAGTCTGTTCCTCATCAGTGCTGAATCTCTGGGGAAAAAAAATATATATAAACAAAAGGTGCTCTACGGTTAATACATCTACATGGAGCAGCAGAACAGAGAGGTTGGGGGTCACTAGAGTAGTCCTGGGGATGCAGCCACTCAGCCTCTGGCAGCTCAGTGGCGACTTCATGCTGTGTAGATGAGTGACGCAGCCGCAACGTCTGAAAAGAGGGGCAGGGGTGGGGAGGGGGTGTCATACATTCTATTAAGGGCCATTCTGTCAAGGTGTGGAGATTGTAGAGGGGATACTATTGCAGTTCAGAGGCATGTCTCGTTGGACATGACTGCCCGGTTAAGTTTCTGGAGTTGACCCGGAGCAGCACGTTCCAGTGTGGTTCAGGTCCAAGGTGTGTTCGCGAAAGAGGAGAGAGCGGGCGGACGAGCCAGGGGTGGTGGGGGTTGGTTGGGCTCTTACATGTTGAAGCCGTAGACGGGCTGAGCCGGGAACCCGGCGGGAGCGACAGGGTAGCCGTAGCCGGGGTACCCTGGTTGGGGAGGAGTCGGAACAGGTGAGGGGGGCAACATCAGCTGCTGACCTGATCACACACAAACACAAATTTAGTTGTTTTCTTGCTGAATGTAAAAACAAATTGACGAGATTGTAAAACTAAATGAAAATGATCCTTCTTTCCATTGTTCCAATGTTTTACGAATACAGTGTGCTCAACATTTCTTTTAAGTTGTACAACCAGAGGTGGGAACGTTAACCGCCTGAAAACCTACCGAACACTATCGGCTGAGGCTCTATCACTTCCTCTTCGGTTTTCCTTTGGCTGTCTGCCTCGTCCAGTTTGTCCACCTGAGGGCAACAGAGACAGGAGGTCGCATCAGGCGGTCTCGCATGCATACACATCCTGCGGAAAACCCCATAACTCCGCCTGGCTATGCAGCCAATTTACCAATTGGGGGATTTAGAGAGAAGACAACATGCACATCTAATTTCTAATGCAGCTTCTAGTACAACTGTTCAGTGGGACAATCAAAGGGCCGGTTCACCCATCACAACAACACCAAGTACAAGCAACTATTCATCTCCTGTTGGTATCTAACCATGCTGAGAATACTCCTGCCGTCACCACAATTCAATAAAAGAACCAAATGAATTCATGCTGCCCAAAGCACCAGGTGTTTACACCAACACAAAAAGTATCTTATTTATGCCATTGATATTATTGATCTATTTCCATTGTTTTTATTTGACAGGGAGAGAGTACATCTTAGCTTTCCCAGTTAGATACACACCTCTCTTTCCTCTTTGGCGACTGACAATCGCATCAGCTTTGACTCATTGATCTTGACAACAGAATCATTTCTAATGAAAATTGTCGACAACATTCTCAGTGGGGAATCCTGCATAGCGACACAATCACTGCTCTTTGAGTTTCTGAAAGCTCACTTTTTAAAACCTTTGAGCATTAGAATTAGAAGAGGATTCACAAGTGAAACTACAGCGAGTTTGCAGGTTACATAAATATTAGTCTGTCCATCCCAGGAGAGGGATCCCTCCTCTGTTCTCCCTAAGGTTTCTTCCCTTTTCCCCCATTGAAGGGTTTTTCATTTTTTGGGGAGTTTTTCCTGTGCCGATGTGAGGGTTTTGGGGCAGATTGTAAAGCCCTCTGAGGCAAATTTGTAATTTGAAATTTTGGGCTATACTAAATAAAATGAATTGAAATTAAACAGTGTATTAAGGGGAAGTTGTATACACGCCAATGCTACGTCACATGCACCCCCCTCAGCAGCCACACACTGACAGGCCTCTGCTGAGCTGACCGCAGCAGGTCGTGGCTTTTCATCAACAACACTAGGAGCACAGAAATCATCAGGCACTGTGCTTCTGCTGTGCAGACAGCAATACAAATGAAGAGAAAAGGGTTCTGGCAATGGTTCTGCTGAATCACGTTGAGAAATTAAGAAAAGGTTAGAGCGCCATGAGTTGGTCGATTGAAAAGGAACTCGCAAGCTGAAGTTAGAAGGTTGTGTTAGTTCAGTTTGGCGCGCAGGCTTCGGCTCCAGCTTTCAACACCATATCTGTAGACTCCCTGACACAGGGCCAACCTGGGAGGTTTCTTCAAACGTCAGTCATACAACGCCATTAGGAAAAAACAGGTCATAACCAAACGAGTGCAGCTGCTCAAGAATTTTAATCTGACACCCGCAGCTTTAAATTTGCAAAGTCACATTGTCGAATTAGCTTGAAAATAAAAGATAAGATATTTCTTGTTTTTCATATATTTGTTTCTGCTGCAAAGGCTTCTTTTTTTCCTTCAAAAGTCAACCTATGCCAAACCACACTACAAGATCATTTAGAAAGCCCTCTCTAAAACACATTTTGAGTTTGTTCAAAGAGGCTGAAGCGGAGCAGAAGCCGGCACATACCACCACTGCTCCCCGAGGCCGGGGTTCTCCGCCCTACGGTCCATGCTTACGGTTCCCGCCTCAGAAAATCTCAGGGATGAGTTACAACAAAACGTGGACAGGACACTTAAGAGGAATGAAAAAGAGGGCCAGAGACCGTCACCTTCGCTGCAAACTCATCAACCTGGAAGACAAGCCAAAGAGATGACCTCACATGTCTGCAGTTCAGCATTTTTCCACCAGAAGGGAGTTCAGTGCAAAAAAAAAATACTTGACTAGCATGACCACTGTGCTTTTTAAATACCTCCAGGAAACTATAGTCTACCTCTCACCTGTCAAAACAAGTTGCCACAAGAAATTAAACAATATAAGAACAATAAAGCAGCTTTAAAACAGAAAAATTACCCCCATAAATGATATTGAATTATTTATCAGACTTTCTAACTAGAGTGTGTCTTTGCCCTGTCTTCCGTGGAGCACTCACCTTGGTCAGGTACTCTCTCATGACCTGGATGAAATAGGGCATGGCAAAGTCCACAATGTTGTGCCTCCAGGCCAGCTCTAGCACCACATCCGGGTGCAGCAGGTCATAGGAGGCAAACAGGCAGGCGGCGAAGCACTCCTTCCTGCCCTGCTCCAGGAACCACTGGAGCAGCGTCTCTGCCAGCTCAGCGTCCTTAGACTCCGCGGCGTAGAGCATGGCATCCTGGGAAAATGTTGGGAAGCAGAGAGCATATTTAACTCATAGTTGAAGCCCTTCCAAAGAATCTTTTCTGTGCTTTCCTGTGTGCTGTTCCTCCTTGTGTATAAAGGATCTCAATTAACTAAACAAACAGTGCCATCTACAGGAATATGGGGGTAATATTGCCACCAAGAGGTTTTCTGGTCCTACCTTGTAGAGCTTGTCCTTCTTGCAGAGCTCCACGCTCTGTCTCCAGCGGTTGTTGCCCTTGTAAAGGTAAGCGGCGATGCGCCTGAACTCAATCAGCTGGTGTTTCTCCAACCGCTGCGCCAGGTCGATGGTGTCAAAGTTGTCGTAGGCATCAATGGACGCTCTAAGGCCCTGAGGATCACATAGAGCATAGAGCATGACATCACAAAACACAGGGTTGAGAAGAGGGATGCCTGGAGGCATGCAAGATAGTTATCAACATGAGGAACATGGCTGGGAGACCTGGTAGTCCTCCTCCTCCGTCAGCAGGTTGTTAAGGGCCTCGTTGACCGACTTGTTGTTGTGATTCTGGACGGACTTCAGGTAAGGCTTGACCACCTTCAGCTGGTTCACCTGGTTGGGCAAAAACAACAGTGATCAGATCACCCCCACCTACCACTGCATTATGATTGTAAAGAGGCAGGGCTGGATCTTGCTGGCGGTTACCTTGCTGAAGAAGGTGACCGCTCGCGTATGGTCCAGCCGCGGGGACAGGATGGTCAGCAGGTCGTTAAGTAAAAGAGGTTTGAATTCCAGGTAGAAGGACAGAGATTTGTAGTACAACTCCACATTGGCGACCTGAGGAGAAACAATAATACATATGAAAAGATCACAAAAATATAAATGGAGTCGCAATCGTTGAGTCGCGAACACTAGTTCACCTTGGCAATGATGTCCTTGAACGATCCTTCTCTCCATGCATCTGTGGCATGAGACATCATTGTGATGGCGGCGTTGTCAAACTCCTCATATTTATCATAAAGGAAAACCAGTTCTGCCCATAAATGAGACTGCTCTGCTGCACGGAGGACCTGAGAAACACAGAAGCACAAACAGTGTTACTCCAAGGCACAGGTCGGGTTTCGTTTCATTCCTGGACTCAGAATTAAGTTTTTAGGGCAAAAAAGGCTGTCATTAAATAAGACCCAGATCAAACAATTGATTTGGAGATCAAACATTTTATGGAATTGTCCAAAATTAACATTTCAACAAATTGTTATATTTGTATATATATTCTATATATTATCTACATCGTGGCAAGCGGGTGAAAAATACAGCACTAAACTAGCTTACCTAGATTACCGATTACTCACATCGTCTAGGGGATGTTATTAATTCATTTTTGAAGTAGGTTTTATTTGCTAAACCATCAATTGTAGGTTTGTTTTGATTTATTTTATTACCCGACATATCAGCTGTGGAATTTATAGTGTAAAAAATATATATATATATATAGTATGGTTGTTTTAATACCAATGTTTATTTTGTGGTATTGATCAATCAATGCCAAATATTAACCTATGCAGGGACAACATTTAAGATAAGAACTTTAAAAAAGGCCACTTTCAAATCCTGTATGGAAGCCTTCAAGGCTTTCAGGACCTCACCTGACTTGTGTTTTTTAAAATCACCCTGGCAACAGATTTCCAAAGCTTTAAATAATATCTGATCATCAAAATATGACATCAAAGACTCCAAAAATACCCTCAATAAGCCTTCTGCGCTCACTATGAACTTTTGTTCCACGGTGCTGTGGGATGAGCTGAAATTATTGGAGGGTTTTAAATCAAACGGAGTTAATGGCACAACAAAACCTTTGAATAATTACAGAAGACGCTACTGTGCTGACACACACTGATAGCGTCTACCTTGGGGATGTTGACTCTGGACCAGAACAGCTCCAGGTGCTCCCTCATCCTCTGTGGTTTGAACTTTGAATACAAGATGGCGAGCTCGGTGAACATGCCCATGTGGGCCCGCTCCAGACCCAGCGCGGACTCCAGCAGGGCGATGAGCTCCTCAAAGTACCCACGGTCCTGATAGTAGCTTATCAGGTCCTCCAGCTCGTCGGCGTGGATAACTATGTGGAGACCGCATATCTGGGCCAGCCGAAACTCCTCCCCGTCCACGCACGCAAAACACACCTGATGATCAGAGGGGGCAAAAAGTTAAATATGAAAGCTATTTCAAATTGCATGAGGTAGATGCCTTTTATTTTTTATTATTGAAGGTCAAGTCCGATGTGCTACTTTCCCCGTCTGTAACAATGTACGTTACACAAGACTCAAGCTGATAATTCTCATAGAAACAAAACTCCAAACCTGACTGAAGATTCCTACAATAACTAACATTTCTTTTTTGTCTCAAAATGGTTAAGTGCTCCGTACAGTAATAGGTAACCAATTAATCCTATACATCCCCATATCACTAAAGGGGCGTTTCACGTAGGGATGGATATCGTTTTTTTTAAATTCCCGATACAGGTGCTAAAATATAAATAAATAAAAAAACAACTACGGCTTTGAACTTTTTAACTTCAAACTATGAACAATATATTAGCTGTTTACAGTTTAGTAACTTGGTGTTACTCCAAGAGCGTGAAGTGTATATATTATTTCATTGAAATTTGGGGCATATTAATCATAATATTTAATGCAGAAACTAGAGAAAATAAAATAGAGATATGTAACATATTGAAAAGCATTTAGGTTGGATTGACTTCTTGTTTGTCTCGGTGTATTGACGTCATGAATGCAGCAGTTGCAACACAGAAGAGCTGCATTAAGCATGAAAACATATTGTTTATCTACCGTGTGATGGAATTTATTATTACTACGTTTAGTTTTCTGCGTAAAATAAATACTAAAAGAATCAAACGATCTGCTGTCACGTAAGGAAATACAGTCACGTGTCTGCGGCTCAATGACGAATAACACAGAAGAAACGCGACTGCACCCTCTGTTTAATACTTCGGGGGGGAGAAACCAGAGCAGGACACAGAGCGTGCGTCCGTTGGTGAGCGCGTGCTCTCCTGTGTATGCGCTCATGTGTGTGTGCGCGCATTAGTCTGCCTGCGTTCGTCGGGGCGATTGTGCCGCGCGCTGTGAAAGAACTGCAGACTTTATTGGAAGGGAAACACTGACTTAAATAAATGGAAGGTAGACGGCTGGCTAGCCGCTGTAGCTACACAAGCGCTAGGCTTTTGTTACCCTCTGCGAGGACGGTGTCAGTGTGTAAATAAAGTGTTTCAATCGGCTCAGCATCCGAAATCAAGCACCAAAATCTGCGTTGCGTTTCGGTAGGGACCGGTCGTGTAAGAACCAGTGCAATGTTGGTACAGAGTTCTCGGTATCCAACCCTAGTTTCATGTGGCCGTTACCTCCTTCCACGTCCGCGTGCTGTTGGCTTTCCGGGCGCTGTCCACGGCCGCCTGGTACTCCCCGAGGTGGACCAGCGTCGATGCCAGGCGGGCAAAGTTGGACACGTTGTTGTACAAGAGCTTGGCCGCCTCGTGCATCCCCTCTTCGTAACACCGATCACCGACCTGGGGAGGGACAGGGTAGAGATGAGGGCCGTGGCGAGGCGATCCTCTCAGCGCACACAGCTGGGAGGCGTGGCCTGTACCTGCTGTATGTGAGCGTTATTGGGCCCGCTGACAAACTCCTCCAACTCGGCCAGACGGTTGGTTTTGGCCAAAGCGAAGATCAGTTCCGTCTCCACATATGACTCCCTTGCTTTCTTCCGAGACATCTGGAGGAATTTGACCAAGTCCTCCCAGTTATCTGCAAAAGAAAAATACGGGACACATTTATGTCACGGCTGCGCAAGAGAGACACGGGGCCATCATGTTGGTTCTCTGAAAATAAATGTTGTATACCTTCAGAGTAGGGCTGTCAATATAAACGCATTAATCTATGAGACTAATGTGGCCGAATTAATGCAAACATTTTTTTAACGTAATTAACGTACATTTGATTATTTCCGGTCCCAGAACCACAGAAACGAAACAGCCGCTAGCTGCAGTCAGTTAACGTTACATCAAGATGGAGAATACTTTTTGCATCAAAAGTAAAACAAACTGATGCACGACACACAGCAAAGAACTGTGCAGAGGAATTAAAGCACCACTATGCTAAGCTAGCTGCTAGGCTACTTTCATCTCAACATCTAACTTTACCCTGCGTGGCACAGTCTGCAGAGGACCACCACTGTGTTCCTAAAAGACCGTGGTTTGAAAACGTCCTGCTAAATGTGGGGAGATTGTTGGCACTTCAAACACAGCAGTTAAATAGAGTGTTGAGAGCAAAGTGCACAAGGACAGCAGGAAAAGTCACTAGTTCAACTTGATTCTGCCTCCAACAAATAAACAATGGTGTCTAAAATACATGCTTTCTAAAGTGATTACTCATTACTTTTAAGATTTAGTCTAAAAAATAACAATAACAATAACATTCATTAATTGCCATTAATCGAGATTGATAAATGTATTGATAAAATTAGTTTAATCTAATGAATATCCTACTTTAGAGACAACTACTTTTTGGCGAATTAATAAGAGGAAAAACATTTCACTTGAACCACCAAGCCTTTTTCTGGATGTCTTCAATGTTTTGTTGGTTTGATTAATTATGCCCCTTTATTGCCATTGCTGCTGTTATGTCTGAGCCATTATTAGTCACGCACCAGCTCAGGATGTGTCAATGTGTTCGTCCCAATGCAGTGGGAGGCTCACCGTTCTTGCTGGCAGCGTTGACCACCTCCATGTACGCCGAGGGGTCGACGGCCTTGATGTACGAGTCTATGGCCTCCTTAACCAGGTCTCTCTGCAGCTGAGCTCGAGCCAGCTGGCTCCACACAGCAGGCTCGTTGCAGCGCTCTGCGAACTCATAGGCCCGGTCCAAGTTCCCTATGTGCTCTATTAATACCTGAGGACCACAAAGAACGCAACAGCTCACTGACAGGGAGATGAAGCGGCATTTTTTAAAAAGATTAAGAGATTCTCTTAGTTTGTGTTCCAGACAGCAACAGTATCCATAAATCTAGCCGTATTCAGCTAGAGACGCAGAGAGGACGCCTGAAGCTGCTGCTGGGAGAACGTGACCCAGGGGACAACTCCAGAACCTGAGGTGAATGGGGATGTCCTTGCTGATATTTCTAAAACAAGGCTATGAGGACATCCGGCAAGGCTTCGCATCGGGAGAAAGGTGTTTGTATATCGGTCAATGCGCACTACAAAAATGATTCATCCTTTGTTATTATAAGGAATCTCTTCAATTTTACATTTTCATCAAAGACATGATGACAAATTCAAAATGGAACTCATGCTAGAATGGGGTCACCATGAAACGTATTAATGCAAATTTTTACATTTGTGTTATACTATTGAATGTGAAGTACTCCGGCCTATTTAATGGAAGTACTTGTTTGGGTGCAGCTGAAGCAATCAGTGTTTTATTTCACCTGTATGGCTGAGGTGTTGACGTCAAACTTCTTGAAAATGGCAAAGGCTTCCTCAAAGAGCTCGTTGCTGATGGCGATGTTAGCGATGTCCGGGGCGTCATAGTTGTCCAGTCTGTTGATGTACTCCATCACACGAGTGCGGTCAGCCTTGATGGCCGTCAAAATGAGCAGGTTCTGGAGGTTCCTGGGGGAAAATACCCGCAACAGTGTTATTTTAAGAAGAAAAAGGGAAGGCAATGCTTGTTAAATCATTGCAGGCTGTGCTGCACCGGTGTTCGCTGAAGACAGAGTTGTCGAGTACAATCTTCTCCAGCAACTCGATTAGCTCGTTGGGCAAGTCCGCGGTCATGAAGGCCTTCACCGTGACCGACACCTCCTCTGGATCCTGGGTCTCAGACAGCGCCGTCTGCACCACCTGAGGCGATAGATGGAAGACCAAACCTATATCATATGAAATAAATAGAGCTGGGCACGTTAACGCGTTGTAAATTTGTTAACATAACAATCCATTACCTCACACATGGATTTTATCATGCGTCAACCGCATTAAAAAAAAGCATCGGGAGGGGCTCAACACAAGGGCTGCAACAACGAAACCATGAAATCGATAAAAATCAACCAAAGTATTTGAATTAGTTGGCAACGAGTTTTATTAGCGATTCGTTGTTGCACAAATATTACATCACTCAATGAGTTGCGAGGGAAGCAAAAAAAAAAAGCCGAGCCAACGTAGAGGAAAAAGCAGCCAGCAGCATCGGCAGTTGTTGTCACATGGCGCAGGTAAAGACGTCTGTTCGAGTTAAGTCGTCCAACGTGTGCGAGCATTTTACATCGAATAAACTAAAAAGTGTGTTAATGGCAAAATATGCCATATCAACGCAACATGGCACGAGAGCACCACCGCACCAGGAACATAAGGAGCCTTCTGCTGCTGTTTACTGCTCATCCAGCTGATCAAGGTAGCATTAAGGTAGTAACAGCAGTAAAGCAGGTAGCAAGCAACACTAACTATTTACTCGCCTTTTTTGGACCATTCATTTTTCAATATGTTTTGTATATATTTCCAGCTTTGTCCAATTTCGGTTATTGTTGACAAATTTGTATTTGTATGTGTTGTACTTTTTAACGCTCTCATATAAGGTAGTCTAGTGCGCTTGCGCATATACTGTGGGTTATGTTATGCCTATAAAGAGACACATTAAATGATCTTAAACCAGCGAGGCTAACTTACGATGCCTCGAATGTATTTATTTACAAACGCCATTTTAAATTCATAGAATACATTTACTTAACTTGCAATACAATGATTGTAATAATTTAATGAATAAGCTTCAAGTAGACATTGGGGTGTGTTTCGGAGAGAGAGAGTTTGAGAGTGTGTGCGTCTGAGTGTAGTATAGAGAACAAGTTCTGACGTTTGATTTGATTTTTTTTTCATAAATTATTATGTTCAAGGAACAACGTGTGCGCTCTGAAGTATGTGAATTTGGAGTTACCTTTTAGAATAAAGGGTTGGAAATTAAAGCTTTTTAATGCTGTTTTTATCAAAAAAATAATCAACTGATTAATCAATTATAAAAATGATAGTTAGTTGGAGCCCTACTTAACACTGCTGCACACATTAACCAAACACATTGAGGTACTGTATTGTTAAATGGACATCACTTAAAAGGGTATATTTTTGTAGTAAAGTTGTCACCAGAAGTATACTGGTACACGTTGTTGCACCTTGTGGTTCAGATGTAACTTCTGAGCTTCACTCCACCTCACCTGGTCGATGAGTTGCCTTCTGAAGGGGTTGTTTTCATCCAAGACGTTCACCCAAAGCTCTGGATCTTTCCTTCGCACCAGATAGCGAGCCTCACTCTTGAATAAAGAGTTCTCATTGCACACCTGAGAGACAGAAAAAAAATGATAGAAAATAGTGTTTGGAATGACTTAGATGATCATCTTCGGCATCTCTACGTACTTTGATGAGATCCAGGTCACACTGTCCTCTCTCGTAGGCCACGCAGGCCAAGTGGGGGTCCCTCTTTTCGCAGTACTTCCCCACCACGGCGCTGTTGTAGAACGCGTTCTCCTTCAGGAAGCGCTCGGGTGTGTTGTTGCTGTCTATGTATATTTTGGCGAGGGCGTTGTGAGTGGCCGGCTCCTCGCAGCCATCGTGGATTCGGGACTCCAGCCACGACAGTAGAAGCTTTAACCTGAGGAAAAAGGATGAAAAACAGCAGAGACAAACATGCAGCATTGAAGTAGAATCTTCCAACTGGCCTGCATTGACGTTGGGTGAAGAAATGCTGAGGGCCATCAATGCCTTTTTAGAGTTATTGCAGCACCCACATACCACTAGGTGGCAGTGAAGCGCATTTAGCAACGTCATGCTCTCCTGGAAGTACTCATGCTCACATTCTCTCTGTCATAGAGAGTTGTAACAGTGGGTTTTCAATGACAGCGGCTTTAGCAATATTGGGGGGTTGGATTAACACCACAGGCCTCCAGAATCCCAGAAAGAATCAACAGCTGAGGAATGTCCTGTCTTAGAAAATGAAAATACTTTTCCATATTTGCTTATCTGCATTTTTCAGTCACCTGGGTGTGTCCCTCTGCGTGACGCTGTATTCGGCCATTTATGGGCATCAGGCCCTAGAATAAATATCTTAAGTTTTGCTTGTAACTGAAAATTGCTTTTTGTAGCCCTTTAAAGAATACAACCCTGTGTCTTGCGGCGTAAACACAGCCAATATAGCCGCTACGTGTCATTCAAGAGGTTTAATTAAACCCCCACAGGGTAAAGATGCTTTTACAACAGGTACTTAGATGCACAAGTGTCCACTAGCAACTAATAGGACACAGCAGAGCAGCTATGCATAAAAGCAGTGCAGGTGGTTTATCTCTGTGCCTCACCTGTTCCTCTTCTCCACCTGCTCCACCAGCTCGTCAGTGGAGAACTGCCCTCTGACCACCATGATCAGGTTTTTTATGACGTCCTCAGCACAGTCCACATCCAAAAGGCCGCCTATTACCACGGGGAGGCGACTGGGGTTCACCTGAAAGAGCAACAAATAGAAAATGAAGAGACGCACAGTCCATAAAAGGCCTGGATTATTAAGTGATAACCAGATATTCGTATGAAGTGGATTCCTACTTTCTGTACGTAGATTTCAATGTATTTCTGGAGGTTGTTACGGTAGAGGTAGAGCACCAGGTCATGGACGAAGTCGAAGCGATCACACACAATGATTAGGGGAAGCTGGTCTGTTAGCTTGGCCTCCTACAAAGGGAAGGAACGTGAGTTTGAACAGTGATGGGGCGTGATGCCCTACCATTTACCAGAGGATCCTTTTTGTAGTTTTTACCTTGAGGAAGTTTTTCACCCTTTCAGGGTCGTAGCAGTTGCTCTCCCTGCAGATCCTTTCCACTTCCTTAATCTGGCCTGTTTTACAGGCGGCCTGGATGTACTTGAAGTGGACGTCCGGCTCCTGGCTGAAATTCACAATCGACCCAAGGAAGTAAAACAAGCCTTGAATGGAGATGGGAGGGCGGGAATGCAGGGGGCAAAAAAAGCACAAAGTTAGCTCAATTTGTGCCAACTTTAAGCACAAATTCACTCCAAGAACGGTAGGGGCGACACCTACCCTCGTAGCTCTTGAAGGACTCAAAGAGCTCCACCAGCAACTGAGTCCCCAGCTGCTCGTGATACTTCGACGCAACCTGGACGCACAGCTGCAGGTTCTGCCTGATGTTGGCCGACAACATGGCCCTCAAACACTCCAGCGAGTCCTCCACTGATAAAGAGCCAAAGTAGTTCACCAGCCACTGAAAAGTAGGAGGAGGATGAGAAGGGGGGAGAGGTCAAAAGGTCATTTAAAACTGCTCCAGAGAGAGCGTTGGCCACCGGCTTACCTCCGGGTTGAGCAGATGTGTGTGCACCACAGCCCGCTTGATGTCGTACTGGTCGGTGTAGTGCTCCAGAGCTCTCTGTAGTAGCCCTGCCTTCTCACACAGCTGGGCAACATGGGGCCGGTCATAATGGGTGAACATCTGGTTGCCCAGGATAGCGTCTGCTACCTGAAAGAAGCCTGCATTAAAGTCTGATGGAGGGGATGTTGTCTGAGCAGGGCATTCCGGGTGTTCACCTGGGGAGCATGCATGAGGTTCATCTCTAGTAGACGCGTCTGCAGGTGGCCCTCAGCCGGGCGGTTATTCTTCAGAGCATCCAACAGAAAAGATGTGCACTGCTGGATCAGGTTTCCCTCCATGAACACATCGACGATCTACCGAAGGGGAAGCGGGCAGGAGGAGGCACAAAGAGGGCAAAAAATTGAAGGGTTTTCAAATGGATTATTTGCACTAAAATGCCCGGAAAGATTAGAGTTGCACGCCATCAAGGACTACAAGCCCCGCTGGCCAGATGTTTCAGCTTTTCTTATTCAAAATCTGCAAAAATGAGCAGGGACTTCAAAGAGCGTCACGTCTTGGAGACGTGGACTGAGCAGAACGATGTGGCTTTTTAAAAATGTGTGCGTGTGTGTACTCAGTGGATTCCGGGCATAGCTGGCACATCTGGAATAACAGAGGGAGGCTCCCACACAAGGCCTTCTGTGGTGTGTGTGTGTGTGTACAGGTTGGACATCCCTACGTGCTGCTGAATTACCTGGTTGATGTTGGCCAGCGGCTCCTCATCCTGCACCAGCATCTGGGCAAACTGAAGTCCCTGATCCGGGTTGACGCGCATCACGTTCCTCAGTAAAAACACCCAGTCTGGGGTGTAGCCCACCTAAAAAAGCATTGCAGATAAAATGGATACAAATGCAAATTCAGTGACAATAGATATGTGCGTGGAGAACTGAAGCAGTTTACCTTTTTAGCATATAGCACAATCTTCTGGAACTGGCTGGTCTCGGCAAAGCACTGGATAACCTTGTTGGGGATGTTAGCTCTGAGGTACACACTAAGAGCCAGGGTGGGGTCCGAGGCCTTCACCAGGTCCCCCAGCTCCTCAGAGCACTCCAGCTGCAACGCAAGACACATCTTGGTCACCAAATAATCAGGAGTTAAATGACCCTGGTGAGCAGCGTTTATTGGTTAAATTAGTCAGTGTTTCCCCTAGCTTCGGAGGGGGGGGGGTGTAGTGATCTGTTGGGTCAGGTTCAGCCGCCACATATTTTCACAGTAAAAGAAATTGTGTGTGTGTGTGTGTGTGTGTTGTCAGCTGTTTAGAGATTATGTAAGTACTTTTGATCATTATGCACAACATTGATTTCTCTCATTTACAAAATGTACAGCAGAATGCCAAGAAAAAAAGTCCTACTGTGTTTGTTTGTTTATTTTTTTTATTACAGGGGTCTTACACATTTTGACCAATGGATTTCCATGACTTTTTGTGAAATCTCAGTATTCATATAAAAATTAGAAAATATTTAAACAATGAGAAATCCAAAGGTATACACAATGTTTTCCCTACATTCGATTAGGCCTCAAGAAAGTATGTTTTTTATGTTTACCATATGCGTAAAATGAAGACCAAACGAAAAGAATCAAACGAAGGCGGTGGGCGAAGAGAGACGTGCTGCTCGGCGTGTGGCCGAGCTAGCAGTCGCCCTCTGACAGGGTTCCTGTAGTAGCTTCGCTAGCAGTGGCGCACTGATCTCTGCTTCCGTTAGCACGGCTCGTTAATGGCGCTCTCCCATGTTTGAAATATTTAACCGTCTCCACATAACTTAGTCTGCTCGTCCCGGGTCTCTGTCCCAACTCATGACATGCACATCCATATGTACAGGTTAGCTAACCACGGTTAGAAAAAATATATACCGTATTTTCGCGACTATAAGGCGCACTTAAAATCCTTTTTTTTCTAAAAAAACGACGCGGGCGCCTTGTAATCCGGAGCGCCATATATATGGATCAATTGGTTGTGTATTGTAACGGACTATGTTTTCATGTTCTGGAGCGGCGTTGCACTTTACAGAGTTTTGGGATGTTCAGTGAAGGGCGCACAATGTTACGTCACTCATCTTAGTGCCACCTATGGCGACGCGGGAGTTGTTGTTGTTTTGGAGAGCGATGGTGTGTTTTTGTTCGGCTGACAGTAGCCTGTTTCTCGACAATAAAACCAGAAGATAAGCACATTGTCCAGAGATTCATTAGCGAGAGTCGCTACACTATATTAAAGCTCGTAGTTGGATGTCGGGATCGCGCTGACGGTCCACTGTCTGTTCCAGCGCTGCCTCTCGGTGCAAGATGCACCAAAGCATTTGCCAAGAATGTTTTCATTAATCAAGAATTAAAGTTGGAGGTTCAGAGATATTGTTAATATCCACATTAACGTTTGAACAACGTTACCATGGGAGAGACGAGTTTTCAGAACGCTTAATAACATTTGATTTAGCACAGCCCGATCTAGTGGATGCACAACGGAGCCCCAGTCAAACGTTTTAGTGCAGGTACTTTCTCTAATGCAGCGGAGTGTCAGTGTTTTTCCGGTTCGTCCGTCCATGTTTTCAGTCAGCGCGGCAATTAGAACGCGGAAGCACCCCCCCCGCCACCGCCAGCGAATGCGGAAGCACCCCCCCGTCGACGGGGGACGAGCCGCGACCCGGGTCCCGGATATGCGCCTTATAATCCGGTGCGCCCTATATATGAAAATATTTCTAAAATCGGCGATTCACTAAAGGTGCGCCTTATAATTCAGTGCGCCTTATAGTCGCGAAAATACGGTATATATTTTTCAACGCTCGGCTGGTGGAAGTGGTGCAGAACTCCACCGTGAGCAATACCAAGTGCAAAGGAGAGTTATAAACATGACCATCTATAGAGACATAAAGGTCTGTGGGGGAGGCCCGACTGTTATAATGGTAGGGGAAACACTGCATCAGTCTAATCCCCTCTCCACCCCCACGTCCTACCTTGTCCTCCTTTAGCCATTTCTCCAGAAGTTGCTTGCGCCCCTGCTGCAGGACCGGCCGGCACAGCTCCAGGGACTCAAACTTGTTGAGCTGGCCCTGGTCCAGCAGAATCCCAAAGTACTGCAGGAGCGGTGAGGCCTGGCCCGGTTGGGCTGGGACGCTCTGGAACTTCCGGATGGTCTCTGCTGTCCGCAGAACACCCTAAGAGAGTCAAATTTCAGGTGAATGAAGAGAAACTACTGCGTTCTATGTGGCCCTGCCATGTTTCTACAGAAGCCCTGAGCGTACAAACGAAAAAAGAAACAAGGCCTATTTTAGCGTTTCCTTAAGGCACATAGGTCAAACTCACGGTCTGCCGCCGGAGATGCAGTCACATTACTGACACTGCCCCTTGAGGACAACTGTAAAAACACAATTCAGAGGCACCTTTTCTGACTTTTTATTTGATACGCATCTTATCTGGCCGTACCTTGGGTGCCGACGCAGCCACCTTAGTGGCCTCTGAATAACTCCCCTGAGCAAACAAGGTGTTGAACTTTCTGGCAAAAATCTCCTCAGCCCCAGCCAAGTTGGACCTCACAGCCATCCTCAAGGCCAGATCGGGGTTCTGCAGAACATTGGTGGCATAGTTGACAAGGTTTTCCTCCTCAACACACACAGACAGCACCTGGGGAGAAAGCAGATATATCAATACCATGGAAAGGTTTTCATACAAACATGAGGCCCAGAAGCTCATTCAAGCATTCGTCTTTGACATGAGAAGCAGAGCTGTTCTTTGCTATGGCTATGACTTGGCAGGTTTCTCACTTGTCCCTTCTTGTTGACTCCAATAATGCCCGACGTGGCTTCGTGAGGGGCGGTGACAAAGATGGTCTCTGCACTGATCCGGTTCATGTAGATGCATACTCCAGACTCCAAGTCGTACAGGTGAATGTAGCCATACTTTGTGATCAAATATATGACGCCATGTTTATTGCCAATCTAGGGAGAATGATCAGAGATGAGCATTTTTGATCAGCTGCCCCCCCTTAGTGTGCCACAGGAACTATCAAGTAGCAGGCATCCTCACCTGCATAGCTACAGGAAAGTCTGTCTGGGCCTCTGGGGGGAAGAACACATCCACTGCTTTCTTAGCAAATGGCTGGTTTCCTGCAGCTGGCTGACCAACTTCAATGATGTGCAACTGAAAGAAGAAATCCATATTTTAGAGACCAACAGACATGAAGCATTAAAGGTTGTTTCTTCAAATACACATTTATCATAACATCCCTGTCCTCGGTCCAGGGGCCCTTACCTTTCCCCCAGCCTGTGAGCGTACAGCAAAGCAGAAGAGAGTTGAGGCTTTGAGATTTCCCTCCACTTTGAACTCCCCGAAGGCAGCGGCATGACCCTCAATAGGCTGAGACACTTTCCTGTCAACAGAATACAGCTGCATGGCGCCAACCACTCTGTTTTGCTGCAGGGTAAAAAAGGAGGGGACAATCATTAATGCATTGAATTCATTAACACTACAAAAGGAATATGCATAGTCCGACTGTATAGATGTCTTTGAAAATATGCCCCTAACTCACATGATTTATTACCACTGTAAAGCAAACACATGTTTATTGTCTCATTCACTAGTTTCAAGTCTTCATTGAGTAAATCATGATGCCATTTAGAGTCAAATAGATAATATAGCGGGGTATGTTTTTGGGCTTGGGCCTTGTGATTAACAGGTCCCTTCAACAGAGTTGTTGTCGTCGTTGTCGTCGTCGTCGTCGTCGTCTGTGTTTTACTCTTTCAACGTAAACCCTTTCAGTGGATTTTCAGTTCAGCCAAGTTCATTGTAACATTCTTTCTCTGCACCGCCCCCTTTGTCTCTTCTGGTTGCAAAAAGCCAAAAAAGGTCCAAAGACCAAAACTAAAAAAAGAATACTTTCCAAAACTAACACGTTCAGATGATAACACTCAAAAAGAGATCTTTGAGTAAACTTTTATGTTCTATGAGGCTTTGGATGAGCTATTAAAGGGAGAGGGATGAATCATGCTAATTCTGTTTCAGAGACACTAATGGGCACATGAGTAAACAGGTTTTCATACCTGTGCAGAAATCCCTATCAGCAGCAGCCACTTCTGTTGCTCGTCAGTTCTGTAATTGATGATCTGACACCCTGCCAGACTGGCGTGCCGATCAAATACTTTGGCGGGCTGGGAATCCCCCTCCATGCTCCAGTGAAAGACTGCCGTGTCCGTCACCAGGGCAACGGTGTTCACAGAGATCCACTTCCAGAACATGACCTCCTCCGTCATGGTGTGCGCCTTTACCTTGCTCTTCATCTCAATGTTGAAAATCTGTAGCGTCTTGGCGGCTTTGGGGATGGAGAGTAGACATGAGTTGGACATGCAGCCAGAAAATCTTGAATATAAAACTAAAGTAAATTGATGTTCTTAATGCTTATTGTTATAAGGAGTACGTGGGGAGACTTGGAACCCAGGCAAAATTTAAGTGAGGAGGAGAATGGCATGGCTGTTTGTTCTCACATGTTGTGTGCTTTTAAAGACAGCAAAGTAATCTAAAAATGACGATAAAAAACAGCGCTAGTTCGCCGTAAAATAATTGTTGCCCTTGATGAATTAATGCCCAGCACAATGTGTTTATCTTCAAGTATGAAGTTAATGTTTTGCATGAATGATGAAATAATGCCTGAAAGCATGTATACATATACATATGTATACACATTTATCTATAAATACATTTATATAAATGTGTACATAAATACACTCACCCGTTTTTTCCCCTGCTCCCCAAATTATAAAAATATAATTTTGTCTCATATCTTGATGTATTATTTGGTTGTATTTGTGCTTTTCACGTGTGTTTTTGACATGTTTGCTGTAACCTGGATCAAATACAGTGAATAGGAATTTCCTTTGTGTCAATTACAGATTTGAAAAAGTACTGAAAAATACTAAATATTATAACTACCCTATTCCAAAAGCTCAGTAAAAAATGGTCCTTATGGTGAGCTGACTAAACTTTACATACATTATGTATATATAATGAGCAGTGAGTCTGCTCAAGAGTGCTGTTGAGGGTCCGTCACATTTCAATTTTCAATTTACCAAACAAACAGATGAGGGAATGGTGATTTTTTATGAGTGTGACATGGCGTCTGTATTGTTACAGAGCAGACAGACAGACACAGCAACTCACCGTCTGAGAGGGGACAGAAAGCAAGGGAGACAAAATCAAAGTGTCAGTCAAGTAAGAACAAGATAGACCAGGGGGAAGAGGGTGGGTGCCTGTGGCAGGGATGGAGGGTGGCTTGGAGAAGAGAAGCATTATATGCAAATCCTCCTGATCAGCACTTGTGTTTGTGCTCCAAGGACAAGAGCCAGGCGGACATCAGCCCTGCCAGGCATGAAGCCACTAGAGGTCCTCCCTCGCCCTCTCACCTTTTAGGGCGATGACCTTGCTGGTGGGGTTCATGATGGCACTGTCGGCAGAGATGGGCCTCCTGATGGGGTTGGTGGGGTCGGACATGTCCACGATCACCACCTGGTTCTGATCGCCCACCTTCTCCCTGATGCAGATGAACTTGTCCGACTCCATGGTCAGATAGCTGAACCCGATGTTGGCCGGGTTCACGCCCATGTTCTGCAACTGGAAATGAAGATATAGGGTTTATAAGACAGATAAGATAAGGATAAGGAAATCTTTACCCAGATAGGGTGACAGGCAGTGGCAGCTGGCCAATAGAGGGCCCCTTTTGGCGCACCCCTCTAAAAAGGAAAGGACGATATTAAGTTATAAGAAATATTTGTGTTTGTGAAAAATAGAATGTAGTCATAGTAGTAATATAAAATATGTCAGTGCAAAATATATGTATGTGTATGCATGTACGCAGGTCCTGTCTTCATTCGTGTTTTAGCTGCAGTAAGGGTATTCCCGGAGTAGGCGGGTCGAAGAAGCACTTCAGCCAATTGCTGATTAAATAAAATAACACATGACATACAATTCAGCCAATCAGCGCCTTAGACAGACTCCGCTTGGGGAAACATTGGTTTTGCCTGGTATATGTGTGATTAAATAGAGGAATAGTTGTATCAACGTTTACATGTAATCAATACAAGATTAACAAATCAAATGAATGCAGTATGATTCTAAAACTCTTGACAATATTTATTAACAAAATACAAAGAACTGAACATACGTGTGAATGAAAAAAATACTATATACTATAAACAATGTTCTCAATTAACTAAATGAAAGTATGGCTGCATTTAAAAGAAATAAAAAATACAACGTGGAAATTTCTGCATCAAATGATCAAATTCTTCAATTCAGAAGAAATAACAGGAAGATATGCCTGAATTTTTCCCATTTGATTTGACAGTCAACAAATTATAAATATTAAATCTAAAAGACATTTTAACAATTGAACAGTTAATAGAATATATATATATCCACTCTCCCACTTTTTTCCTGCCAGGACTTTAAATCTGGGCCTGAATGCACCAGGACCGGTCTCCCCCTCACATGGAGGAACTCATTGAGCCTCATAATGGCATTTCAACTGTCTTTTTTTAACTTTTGGTACGGGTTCAGATGGGACGGCTTCTGGGTCCAGATCCGGACCACCAGTTAGTGACCTCTGTTCTAGAGATAGTGGTGATGGTGGCGCATGGAGTAGTGTGATGCGCGGGGAGCCGCAAGGTTGGCAGTTCGAATCCCGGCTGCCCTATGTGCCATGTCTAAGTGTCCCTGAGCAAGACACCCAACCCCTAAATGCTCCTCAGGCAAAATACAAATTAGATATCAATAACTGTTTGGATTTAAAATAGCAGGTCTGCTCCAGCTTTTCCAGGGACATTCCCTAAATGCTACTTGCAGTAGCCCACAAGTGTGGGGCCACAGGATGATAAAGCCAGGATTCGAAATGAGAGCGGTCTGGGGGGGGTCCCGGACCCCCTATAAGAATTTATTTTTAGATTTTGGGTGGTCCCCAACAAATATTTTTAACAATAAAAATGATTGTGAAAAGGTCTTTAGCAGAGGTGTGGACTCGAGTCATGTGACTTGGACTCGAGTCAGACTAGTCATGAATTTGATGACTTCAGACTCGACAAAACGTACAAAGACCTGCAACTCGACTTGGACTTTAACATCGATGACTCGTGACTTCACTTGGACTCGAGCCTTTTGACTCGAGAAGACTTGCTACTTCCCATGAAAACTGGGGGAATACATTTTCACACGGCCGCGCCGCTCTGTTTATCTGCATCTGTCAAAAAAATGTGCGCCACCTGTATGCAGAGTGCGCGCTGCCTGCACAACATCCAATCACTGCAGTCCATTTTACCGTATCAACGAGACAGCTCGTTCATGCTTACAAAAATCGGGATTTTTGAACCCGGATTCAGACTCCGATGGAAATCCTCGCCAACATTATGTCAACGTCCGTTTTAAAGTACTATAACACAGTCACAGTCGATCCACCATTACCCTTCCCTTCGTAGTCTAGGTCTGTCACCCAGGGTTCCCCGTCCCCACTATAATAAGAGGACTTGAAATGACTCAAAACTAAAATGGTAAGACTTTGGACTCGACTTGAGACTTGTTGGCTTTGACTTTTGACTTGACACTTGCCTCATCTTTGACTCGACTTGACTCGGGACTCGAGGGCAACGACTTGAGACTTACTTGTGACTTGCATAACAATGACTTTGTCCCACCTCTGGTCTTTAGTGACGTTTTATATTTATAAACAATAATTTATTTATTTCCTACCGCGATTGGGCAGCAATCAGGGCAGCTAATAGCATCACAGATTGTTGTTGTGGTCTGTGGTGCAGACACGTAGGTTATTGTTGAACGAAGCCTCACAAAGAGTGAAATCCCTCATGAAAATCCTGTAAGTGCTTCGATTATGTTTATATCTCCATAATAATTGCTTATTATAGTAAATATTTGGAGTTGGTGTTCCTATATCAAAAGTTGCATTAACTAACTTAGATACCCAGTGTAACGTAATGATTAGAAGAGGTTCTTGCTGTATGTGTATGAAGCCAAACAACCTGCCAGCTAACAGCAGCACATTCATAAACATATTGCTGAAAATCTACAAAACGCATCACAAATACATTGCAGCGTTCACGATTGCATAAGTGAGCGCTACATCACAACCACGTATGAAAACATTTATTTAAGAAAATATATATTTTTTAAAGATCGGAACGGTCGGGATTCGAACCCCGTGGGTCAAAACATCCTAAAGCCAACGAGCCCACTGCTCTACGCAGTGAGCTATGGAGATTCAAAGGTTCTCCTGTGCGGATTTAGTTGATGATTTTAAACCATGAAAAACATCCCAAGACCATTATCCCACCTTCAAAATATGTCGATATAATTTTGCCAGCAGTTTATAGTGTAGAAAGGTAGTCTTCAGTATTTTTTATAGTTACATTTTAGGAGACCCCCCAAGAGTCCTAAGTCATTTCGAACCCTGGATAAAGCTCACTTATTATAGCTGCTAGTAATCTCCTGAACTATTCTGAGAACCATGTGAGATGACTGAGGATTTCCTTCTCTTCCTGTTGTAAGCAGCGTCACGTCTACCTTGAAAAGGAACTTCCACCATTAAGTAGTCTGAGGCAAGTGGAAAGGAATCTTTGCGCTCATAATCAGGATTGTGGTCCATTTCAGGGAGCAGGTTTGAGCAGGACGGGAAAAAAAATCTAGATAACAGGAAATATGCAGCAGGAAGGATTGCATCAGCATCCTTAGTTTGGGGGGAGGGGCGGTGCGGACAGAGGATTGGTGATAAAGCGCTTTTTTAAATGATTCATGCCTACTGACGCGTTTCATTTTTTAAATCCCATTAGGTGATACCTGCACTAATCAATATTGTTTACACAATTGTGTTTTTGCTTTTTGAGCCCACAAACGCTCAGCCCTGTGGTTCAATATTCTCAGAATGTGTGCATGGATGTACTAAATACCATTATTGGTTTCTCCAAACATTAGTTTGAAACTGAAAAAGATCAGCTGGTTGACAAATAATTCAAATAAATAAATGTGGATGTTCCAAAGTTTCACAAGTATATTTTTATCCCCTTTGGAAATTGTCTGACTTTTTATTTATTAATTAATTATTAATTGAATAAATAATTATGACACATAAACCAACCACTCAGCTGCTAGTTGTCTGTTGGGGAGTTATGGTAGACGTGAGATAAAGGCCTGAGGGAGGACTGGAGAAATTTACTGAATCTCCAGACTGCCGGAACTGAGGGGAGGGAAACTACAATAAAGATAGTGCAGGGAGAGAGGAGGGAAGAAAGGGAGTAAAGGGAGGAACTATTGTCCGTATCTGACTACATAGTTATTCCAAGTATGAATTACATCATTTTACAGATGTGTGTTTGAGGTGGAAAAAAACCTAAAGCTATGTTGGTTGGGTACATTAAAGATGGACACATAATTAAAGGGCAATTTCCCCCTTCATTGAAAAAACGACAATGAAAATTGCATCGAGTGTGTATTATATGGTACTATTTTGTGTGCATTCCGACCTCATCACATGGAACCACATGAGTGAAATTCTAAGTTATTTTGCATGTTTATCTTTCTGCTGTCTTGCTTGGTCTTGAGTTGCACTTGCTGATGTTTGACTCTTAGGAAAATTGTCAAGCTAACCAACACAGCTACAGGTTGCCATCTCTCACGGTTTCCCTGTGTGACACATACGTTTTTTGTTGGAGATGAACCAGGGCGGATTGTTTCAGCGTGAGACATTGGATGTGTGGCGTGAGTGCGTGTGAAAACCTGCAAATGCAGGGAAACCGTGAGAGAGCCTCTAGTTGTGTTGGGTTTAAGAACAACTTTCCCAACAGTCAAACATCAGCAAGTGCAACACGAGTTAAAAAATGTGTACAATAATAAATACTTTGTAACCGAAGTATTTCCAGATCTCATTTCATTCAACAAGCCGAGGACAGTGGACAACAGCTCCCCGGAGATGACTGAGTGACGGCTGCCTGTTGCATGTGAGCTGGTAGCCCCACCCAGCCAATGCATTCAAGCAGCCGGACAGGCAGCGGAAGAGTGCGCTCTGGTTGCGGCTTTTTTTAATGAAGTACCGGTACTAAAAAGATTCAAAATTGCACCGTTTTCAAGGTAAGGGTACGGCGGTACCTTTCTAGTACTGGTACACCGTGCAACATTAGTCCTGCAGTGCCGAGATCAACAATCACAGAGAGATCGAAATCACTGAACTGAGGCAGCAGGCTGATAATACTGCACTGACAGTATTTTGGTGAGTCATAGACTGGGAGGATGCAATGCCGAGGCACAGACACATCACGTCAGCAGCTGAGGGACTTTGGAGTGGGGGGGGCGGTTATGCAAGCACAATTAAAAAGAGGCCTGCAGAAAAAAAATATGTGTATGCTTACAAGCCTTTTCACACTTTCTCACAGGAGGCTGTAGGTGCAGAGTGTGTGTGTGTGTATCTGTGTAGCCATAGAGGTCAAGAGGTATATACCAAGAAAATAATGAAAATCATACAGCTGATCTAATCGCTTATCTCTGCCAACATTGGATGTGATTAGACGTTATGGCCAGCTCAATGCAGGGTCACAAAGACACTTCCTGCTCTTTTCATCCCGTCACTTTGCTGTTTTGTATCACTCATCCCTGAAAATGTTTAGTTTCATAAAGCAGACACCAAAAAGTGTTAAAAGCCCTTTTAAGGAAGGCGGTAATACCGGCCAATAAGCAGGATATAAATCCATCTACTTTTCTGGTGAGCAGCAGTCCTCTGCAGGTCTCGTTAG
The DNA here is from genome assembly GCF_949316345.1 of Pungitius pungitius. Classification (NCBI taxonomy): domain Eukaryota; kingdom Metazoa; phylum Chordata; class Actinopteri; order Perciformes; family Gasterosteidae; genus Pungitius; species Pungitius pungitius. The sequence continues at coordinate 7,098,482 of NC_084904.1, forward strand.
CCAGGCCATACCAACAATAGACTTCAACTACATTTATTGTTTGGCAGCAGAAGTATTTTTAAATCTTTTAAATCTCTTATTTTATATACAAGAATGATAAAGCAAGTTGATTATTCTTGTAAATAATTACTGAAAGTGTTTTTCTTTTACTGTGACGTAGGTCTTACGGATGAATACTGATCATATCTGGGACAGACTTTGTGACAATAACCAAATATAATAGCTGCTGGAGAATAATTTATGCAGATTTCATAGACAAAAACAAGTTATCTAGAAAATAATCTGTAAAACGCAAGTACAGTCCAGCCCCTGTTGGTTGAACAGTGTTTGACTGAATTCTCGTTGAGGAAAGACACAACGTGCCTATTGTTCCGCGGGACTGACTGCTCGTTTCGGAAGTCACTTTTTGTGACTGAAATCAGACGCAGACTTCCCCTCCCACCCTCAGCTGCCGATGTGTCCTGTTAAGCCTGGAACACACCAAGCCGACGGTCGCCCGTCGGGCAGTTTTTCGTGCGTCGGCAGACTAAATCTCCTCAGTGTGTTCTGCACCGTCGGCCGAAGTTGGTCCTCGTCGGCTTTGTTACGGCCGATTCCACATGTTGAATTGGCTTTTTGGTCAGTCGGGCCTTCTGATCATTCTGATTGGCTGCTCAGCCAGCGAACCAGTGCACTAGAAGAAAAAAAACGGCAGGCACAGAAGGGACGTGCTACTTGGCCGTCGGGTGTTGAGAATCGGCTTGGTGTGACGGGGCAACTTTGGACCCAGACGCTGCCGACTTGAGCCGATTCTGCAGTCTGCTCTCATCGCCACTAGTTGGTCGGCGTTGGCTTGGTGTGTTCTAGGCTTACGGGCTGCTCATCATGCTTCCCATACTAATGTCATTTGTTGAGCTCGCTTTCCCATCACATCCGGCAACATGGCGCCATCGCCATAGATACGCCGGCAACAAACCCTGCCATAAGCAACAACTGAGCAGCTCAGTGGGACTCTGGACTCTTCACAACACATTTCTGTGCTCACACAGGCTGCTACAGTGCGTGTGGGCCAGTTGATTTTCACTTTGCCCCCTTTATGATCCATCAGACTCCTAGATCGAGTTTGGAGGTTTGGAGTTGATCTGAAGCATCAGTTTTGCGCTTAACCTCATGCTGGTGCCTAATCTAGAAATCTGGGTGTGGGTTAAGGGACCGTCCCAGACTACAGACACCAAGCTGTAAATACCCAGTCAGGAGAGGAAAAAAGAAAAAAAGGAAAGCTAAACAACTTGAGGCCCAAAGTCCTGGGTTGGCAAATTCCAAGCATTTTTGAGACTCTGCTGGAGCCACCTAGATTCACAGAGGCAAGGGGGCCGAGCTGGGATTTCACGGTAGAGGTGGAACGTGAAGGCAGCAGTCTTGGTGCTTAGCACTTTCTCCAGCCACAGGGGTTAGGGTGGGGAGGGGGGGTTCTTAGGAGATTTATCAGAGAATGGCAAGTGCTGTTGAGAGCAACGTGAACTCATAACCCAGACATTGCCATGTTCTGAGTTTCTATCCTCCGTCCTCAAAGCTACAACAGGCCTGTCAGTTAGGAGAGGGGAGGAGGAGAGAATAAAGTACAATAGAGGGGGTGAGAAGAGAGAGACAAAGAGGACTAGTGAAGAGAGGAGAGGCCTGCATGCTGTTAAGCCTGGTTTATGGATATGTGTTTGGGTCCAGATCCGGACCGACAGTTAGTGACCTCTTGAGAAAATAAAGAGCCCGGATTTTATTGCCATTCAAGCTGAGAAGAATTGACATGAATACAGTTCATACGCAAGGACACAAACACACAAGAGCCCCTTGCATGCTTTTTTAACGCTTCTTGCATGTGTCGACCAATTTTTGTAGACTACATAGCATAATACCGCCATTTTTAAGATTTTTGAAGAGAAAATGAATCAGATTGAAGAGCTTTTGTCATAAGAAATACAGAAGTATGACCCCTTATACAACCCGTCATTGGCGGGAAAAATATGTCCGCGAAAAAAAGGCGATGTAAAGCAGCAGTAGTGATGCACGGGGCAAAAAAAAGTCTGCTTTTTATGTATCCCTAAATAAACCAACGACTTCCACACACACACACAAAGGAGTCACTCTCTAGGTCGTCTTCGACAGAAAGCGTTGCTCCTGTTGTTCTGGCGGTGAATTGCTTTGCAACACGCGCAACCATTCCAGGACCATTAATTGAAACGAGTCCATCGACACAACTGCGCGGAAAGACGCAGCTGCAGAACCATGCACCAGCCTTTAGGCAGCAGTGGGAAGCACACTGGAAGAGGGAGGGAGAGGGGGTCTCTTTTTTTCTAATGTGAAAGGCCATTTCACCGCCTGCTGTTAGCATAACAGGCTAAAACTTTTCTCCTCTGGCTGAAAGACAGCAAGCACTATGGGGACAATGGTCACCAAAGGGGGCGGGGCATAGGGGAGATAGTTCCTCCATGGACAACCTAAATAGGTGGCCTTTCTGTTACAGATTTTAACAGGGGTCAGCTGCATTAGATGGAGGACGAGACCAGCAGAGCAGAGAGAGTGCATCACTGCACTATTATCTCCATTTTATTGTGTTTTATATTCAAAGATACAATGCCTATATGTTCATATGCATACGTCCACACTAACGTTAAGTATTTATACTTGCCTTGTCCTTTTTTTTGTATGTACGTCAAGCTCAACAGAAAACCCCGCAGTCAGAGCCCTTAAACGGCCCATGAAGCAGATTCAGATGTTGTAATATGAAACCACAGTTTCAATAATGGGGTGTGGGTTGTTGTGACATAAAGACGTTGCTCAAATAAGATGTTTTTCAGCTGCAGTTATTGCAGCGGAATGATGCAGATCTTTCGAAGTCATTCCCCAGCTTTCTACCGCGAACACTTCTTATCCACGGTGAGTCCGTCTGTGACGACGTCGTCGGTACCGTTGAAGGTTACAAAGTAGCAAACATGGTCGCCGCAGGGCTTGACAACAATATGCCGGAGTTCACGGCTACGATGTCACCGCCGACCGCTGAGCTCAGCTGGCAGGACGCTGCAGTTTGCGTTGGAGCGGATTGAACATGACAGCGGCATTTTTCCATTTCGAGGGGGGGGGGGGGGGGGGGGGGGGGGGATGTCTCGGGCGTATCAATACACGCAGGCACGGACGCACGCACGCACGCACGCAGCATTTGAGCTGCTGCTGTATACCGCCCGACTGGTCAATTCTAGGTTTTATTTTTTACAAGTCACATTTAAAACTAGGCCTGTAACGTTAGCCATATTGAGTACCACCCGGCATCCCATTTCACATTCCTTCTAGACGCGACACGTGCCAAGTGAGCGCGCGCTAGGAACACGCTGCACCAGCAATTTCATTTTTAAATGAATGAGCTACAACACATTTTTATTATCCCCCGGCCCCCTCGCTTCGTCTGTGCTTACCTGCAGATGTTCCTGAAATCGTATCGGCAGTATCTGAGCCATGTCTGGGGGCTTTTTCTCTCTCCGAAGAGTCCGCGGGGAAGGGTCAGCAGCGAGACGAGTGGAGGGGAACTTGTTCTTCTCGTGGCCCCGAAAACGTCCAGAAAAGTCGGCCGCGGTGGTTAGCCTGCGTTGGTATCACACGGATCCAGTGACTGCTCCCATTCAGCTGCCCCCATTACGCCAGTCCCGATTTAAGAACTCCGCAGCTCCGCTGAGAAAACTAGTCCGCTTGGTGTGCAAACTACCCTCCCTCAGTTCCCACAAGCCATGTAACTGCATAAGACTGTTCTTTCAAAAAGTATTAATGATATTATTCATCATTTAAAAAATGTTGTCAGTGATGACCACTCATAAGCTTCCCGTTCCGTGAATTCATTTATGTTGTCCTCTTCTCTGAGCTGTCAAAAGAAGCGCGTAGGATGTGCAGTTTGTACCCCTCCGCCGTAGCCGAGATGAGTTAAACCATTCCAACCCATTGGGTCACATCCTGGGGGGAAACAAACGCTACTTTCTTTGTATTACAATTTGATTTCTACAACTTTGTTCATTTAATGTTGAAAATCTGAAATCTTGGCGTTGTCATAGCTGACAGTGATTTTCTTTCCTGTGAACAAGTCTGATCAAGTGCAAATTCTAAGGAAAATGGAGAGGTTCTGGGTGTCTAACTTTCTCAGGTATCCACTTACATACTTCACAGTTTGTTTTTCCTTGGCATTTTGGGTGCTGTTGTGAGTAATTGATCCGGTGAGCAATGTTGTTTCTAGCTCTTCATAGACTGCGGCAATCAATTTCAGCTTTGATCCAACAGGTGTATTGATCCATAGTTAAATCACAAAATCACTCTGAGGACTGGCTTGGTCCTGCAACACATCCGTTGAAGGAGGCAAAGCTGATTCAAAAGATGTCTCCGGAGAAAGAGACAAGGAGCACCAGCTAAGACCAATCACTTTGTCACTACCTTCTCTGAAACATCCACATGATGTAATGTGGTATGTTTTGGCAAAGTACATGCATCAGTTTGGTTGACTGTGGTTTAAAGAGGGGACATGCTCTCATTTGCAAATGTGTTGTACTCCTTCCAACATAAATGACATTTGAAATGTGAATCTCCACAGCGTCTTTTGCAGAAGTATTTGGAGAGTGACAATGGAGAGCAGGTCTGTCATGTGTCTTTTCCCCTTTTTGCTCACTGAAATCACTGTTTGCCTCCGCGAGATGGATATCATTGACAATGTCTTTCTTCTTGGTTGTTAAATAGAAACGCAAGAAAGGTATCTTCATCTTTTCAAACAGTTACCCGACTGTGATGCAATTTTCGAATGAATGCTGCTCAAAGTCAAGTAATTCAATGTTAAATTAGTAAAGCTCCCGTCAATTACTCCACCTGGAAAAAACAACAGGGCAGTCTTTGCAAAATAGTTCTCTTTTTCACTGTCTTCTGTACATATTCCCCTTTTCGGAAATGCATCCATCTAAAAAGAATTCTGACATTTCTGAGGATTCTTTGGAGAGCTTAGATGCTTTTTATCTCATCGTTTTTATGTCCTAATTTAGACCTACTATCCCTTCAATTTTTATTTTTTTAGTGGCAGAAATGGGCATCTATGCATCTCAGTATACATAACCAACATTATTTTTCACATTGAGATCTGATGTGTTTACAAAGTGTTTGAGCAATGTACACGTCATAACAGGATGAGCTGGACATGGCATCATTCACTTTTAGCTAATGCTAAAATAAACTGACATTACTGGCTATTTCCCCATTCATAACTTCTGTCGAGATGGCTTATACCTCCACATTTCAAGAGTTCAACGTTTTTAGATCATTTAAACAGTTTTGACATTAGTTAAATATTTAGTATGCTAATGGTTTCAATGATTCTGAACACCCTTGTTTACTAAGTTAACATCAATTTAGATGCAATCCCCACTGCAACGCAAGCCTTTCATACAACAGCTAAATGGCGGCGCCATGAATGATCTTACCACACAGGGTAACAATGATGGGGAACTGCTCAGTGTCACTCAAATTACTTCTGAAAGCACCTGTTTAAACTCCTTAGATTAACACCAACACTGGAAGCCATTTTACTCAATGGACTTTAATACCGCATATTTAACATCTTTTTTGGGGTTATTTTGTGTTGGGTGGACGCGACGGCCGACGGTTGAAGAGGAACCTACGCGACTCTGTTCTATTTTTTTGCCATGAGAAATTGGATGTGTGACGGAAAGCTGAGTAGAGACCGAAATGAGTGACTGTCACGCTCAATGCGTGACACTTGAGAGCCCTGCATACACAATATCTCGTTTAACAATGTAGTAAACATCAAAACAAATTAACAACACATGCTAATCTAACTTCTGCCAGACATAGTCTTACTGTGCGTTGATAGACTCGTGTTGGGATTTCCGATCCCTCCGAGATTCGACACGTCAATCAATTAAAGTTAAAAAGATAACATTTATTTAGAAGGGACAAAGATACATGAGCAATCCGCGCAGGTATCTGGAGTCCCTAGGCCACATCAAACAGCAAATCCGTCAGAAAGTCTGTCAGCTGTCAGACTGTCAGACAACTTCTCTGCTCTCGTCAGGGCTCTTACTTTGTCAGCTCGGAATTGTTTGTGCTAACAAGACCGTCTTTGTTTGTTCACCAAAAGTTCTGCTTGCTTGACGTTTTTAATTTCATGACAACGTCCAAAGGAGTAAAAGTTCTTCTTTAATTCTGTGGATCTTCAGACTCGCCAAAAGAGTCCTGGTTTCTTTTGCTCAGACTCCTGTCGCCTCTCGTTCAGATCATCCAAGCATTTCGTAATGTTCATTGATGGGGCTCTAGTTGGTGGTTCTTCTTCTTCCTTGGTGTGATGTGGTGTGGTGGGAGGTTGGCGGTACTGAAGCAGATCACAGCTGGTGGTGAATTGGAGTCCAGTTCAGGATCCACTGGAACATGGTTGTATGATAAAACAAAAAACAACAAAGTTCAGTCTACCATCTCTATCAATTCTAGACATTCTTTGTTTACAGTTTCTTCTCGGTTTATCTTATCTTATCTCTTATTTAGGAATTGCACTTCTGTTAAATATGTATGTGTGTATATATCTATATATATATTCTATTACCATTACTGTAACCAAACCAGAAATACTTGTAAGTTGACTCGTGGTCTAGGTGGCACCACCTGCAGATCCACCTGGGGTTCTTCACTGGTTCCAACTAGGTGACCTTATTGTACTCACCTCTCTGGTTCGCCAGCTATGCCTCGGAGGAGTCAAGTATCTGCAAAACTGAGTCATCAGCAGTGCAATCCCCTGCAGGCAATTGGCTCAACTTCTTACAGCTTCACCATTTATATTGATTTAGTTTTTGCCTGTATATTTTGAATCTGATTATGCTTTATCTTATTTGTCTTAAATCCCACAAACCATTAAGACAAATTACTGCTTGTTGGTGTGCTCGGTTCATGTCCGGCTCTCTGTGGTCTTCGTGGCCCGATAAGGAAGCTTCTGTGGAGGACATACATTGAGCAGCAAACGTACTTCCCTTTATTATATTCTCTGCTGTGTTTCCTCCCGTTTGTTCATTCTGCTTAACAAATGGTTTGAGCCATGTAAAATAAGTTAATAACTTCCATCATCTAATAGTTTACACATTAGAGGCCTCTAATGCTACTTAGTTTGTGACTTAATCCTACTGGCGCAACATGGAAGTATTTTCTGCAGCGGAAAACCTGGGAGTAACCAAAGTGGTGTGTTCGGAGGAGCGTAGAGTTCTGGTCTTGCGCACACGCAAGAACCCCTTGCGTGCCCTTTGCATGCTTTTTTTTACCCCTTCTTGCGTGCTTGCGAGCAATTTTTCTAGAAAAGCCACAAAAGCTACGCAAGCCTCACGCAGCCTGCAAGGCTGTGATTGGTCTGCTAACTACATCCTTTCCGGAGTCTCACATTTCCAGTTTCTTGGCATTATCCCGCCATTATTAAAACAGATATGATTGTTTATGAGAGAATGAATCAGATTGAAGAGCTTTCGGCGTAACAAACCCATAAATATGACCACTTATACAACCCATCATTGGCGGACTAGAAGGAGTTGTGGAGGAAAATCAGACAAATATGTCCCCGAAAAAAAGGCGATGAACAGCAGCAGTTGCGATAAAAAAATAAACAAATCAACGACTTCCACACACAATGACGTCATTCTCTAGGTTGTCTTCGACAAAAACGTTACTCCACTTATTGTTCTGGCGGTGAATTGCTTTGCAACACGCGCAGGCCTTTTAGAACCAGGAATTGAAACGAGTCCGTTAACACAACTGCGCGTGAAGGTGCAGACGCAGAACCATGCACCAGCCTACAGTTAGGAAACGTTTATTGCCATAATATGTCAGACATACAAACACCAGATTTGCGTTTTCTCATCTGCCATCGCAGCGTGCTGAGGTGAAATGCATTCTGGGATATTTGGCCCTCACAAGAACGGACGAGCCTGCTCCGATGCATGCCCGGTGTAATAAGCAACATTCTGGTATAAAGTTTCTATTTAACTGCTATATTGCAACCAGTCCTGGAAAGACCTCACCAGCTACCTGGAAAGACTGTGGTACATGTCCTGTCAACAAAAGATTCATAATATCCAGTGAAGACGTGCTAACTAAAGGAAATACTTCCTTAAGCAGCTTAGTCGGAATTGGATCCAAGAGACAAGTAGAAGATCCAGAATTTTAGAGATCAGTTGATCAAGGTTGATGGAAGAGAAGCCATCCAAAGCAGCAGTGCCCACTGCTGCATCCAAGCTTCCTACATCTGAGGACGGGTCGGTTCTGGTTGAAGGCAGGAGAACATCAATTTTCTCTTTGATAGTCAGAATCTTATCGTTGAAGAAATTCATGAAGTTGTTACTACTGAGGTCCAAAGGAATACTCGGCGAGAGAAAACCTGGTTCTCTCGATCTCTTCACATACACCTACTATTGGCATCTAACGATCCGGCAGGGACTGGATCTCCAGGCTGCTCCTGAACACCCCCCCTGTTAGGGAACTGGAGCCAGGTGAGTGATTTGGAGCAGCTGCGCATCCTCAAAGTCCCCGCCCCGTTGTCATGGTCACCGGAAAAACATCAACACAGACAGGGACAGGGCCTTTGTGACAGAAACCCTTGGGAAGAGGAGATTCCGCTAGTAGAAATTCAAAGGTTATTAGACAATGGCTTGACAATATGTGTGCACATGAATGGAGTTGATTTGTGTTATTAGATATTCTAGTAGTATGTTAGATTGATCTGTTAAATGACCTTAAACGCATTTCATATGTTGTAAGTTATATGATACTATACAGATGACATCCGTCCATTATGTAATGTTCTGCCTGGGGGAAGGATGCTTAAACATTCCTTGATGGATTTCTTCAATATTTTCTCCCCACTGAAGCTTTTTCTCCTCTCTTTCTCTCTGTGGTTGCCAGACAGGGGCTCCAGTAGGGCAGCCCTTCCCTAGGGGAGAACTCCCTAGTTCCACTGAGAGACTAAAAGGCACATGTGGGCGACGGTAGGGATACAGTAATGGGAGATGCGTCTTCTTTTTTTTACACCTTTGGTGTAAGAATTATTCACATATGTCTTCTATGTTGTATGCTTTGAAAGGTTTTATGGTTTCAGTCACAGAGCAGGTGGTTTAACCCTGACAGGAAGCAGGTGTTACTAGAACCACACACACAGCTCATGGTGTCTCAGAAGAACCCACAAATCGTGTACTCTCCATGCTAAACCTCATTGGCGCAGCTTCATCCCAAGTAGAAGGTCAGAGTTTTAAAAAGCACTTCATCGAACACACACCCCAAAAAAAGCCTGATGAATCCAAGCTGATCCTGTGCAAACCTCAACACATCTGTACTCATAACAAAAATCGAAATGATGGAAACATTTATTTTAGCGCTTCATACATTTATTACCAAATGGAAAGGAACAGGAGGAACCAAGGGACGGGGGAACATTTAATCAAAGTTAGATTTTGTTGATCTCACAGCAACACATATACACGTTTTCCTTTTTCCTTTTGTAGTCATTGCTATGAATTGATAAGAAAACAGGAATATCTCTGAGCTTTAACCTTAAGGTGATGTCACATCATGTGGCAGCTGGAGTTTGTAACATAGAGTCTCTGTTCTAGGTGCATTAGAAGTTTGGATTAGCTATTTTACTTTATAAAGATGATAAAGAAAGTCTTTAGATGATATTAAAACAGTTAGTTGTATTTACAGTTTTGTGACACATTAGTAGACCTGCAGAACATTTTTAAACTATGCTTTTGACCTTATTCTCATTTAAAAACATCTTAGAAGGAAGGGCGTGCAGGGTACGTTAAATACGTTGTGTGCTTGGCCTGGCTCTTGCTGTCTATCAGAAGCAGCTGGTTATCTTTGTGGTGACAAATCATCTCGTCGAGGGTGCCAAAAATCTGCAAGACAGAACAAAAGATGGAGTGAAGTAGTCAAATAAAAAGACGGAAACAGTCGTAGAATCTCGCTCTCTTCCTGTCTCATTCTTTTGCACCCCCGGCCCCATCCCACCTCTTCGTTCTTCTTGCCCTCTTTTCCGAGGGCGAAACCTCGCGTCTCCCCGAGGAAGCGGATGGGAATGTTGTACACCTTGTGCTGGTAGAGCACAGCGAGGGTGTATGGCTGGCGACTGCCCTGAGCTGAGCTATGTCGTATCAGAAATGCGCCGTCCTGCGAAGGAGGGAAAAAACAGTAAGTTATTGGAACATGCGCGATGGATTATGAAGTTAGAGGAAAGTAAAACCAAAGAATACAAAGTGTCTCCATCGGGGGATGACCCCGAGGGCCAGCTAACAAAATTCACATGAAAACTCAGCAAATGTCCTCTTTTTCTGTTGCTTGGTTAAATAAAAAAAATAAAAATGTACCCGATGAGCAGATTGCAATAATAACTTGAAATGAGATATAGAACTGTTGAGTGGCTCACCTTGTTGACCCTCAGTAAAAGATCCTCGGCGGTCTTCCTGTTGGAAGTCCCAGCAAACCACTCTTTGTCCTGGAATGTGAAACAAATACATCAACAAACAGCCCTCTCGAACTAGTTTTCATTTTGTGCAGATTGATACCATACCTCGTTCACCCATTGTTTGGTCGCCTTCATTCCACCAGAGGAAGCTTTGAAAAAGAAAGCTCAGAGTTCTTTGGGGAAATGTTGGCAACAGCCAGATTTTTTCAATAATATCAACCGTGCAATGTTTTGAATGACTTCAGGTGAAGAATTTGAGCAGAGACCAAATTTGCACAGTTGTCCCTCACAATATGAAAAATCTGAGCTTACCAGCTGTCTTAGCTTTCGTCACAGGAGGACTGGGAAGGCTGACATGAAGACCAAAAAAAAGCTAATGTTACTCTCTGTGTTATGTAATAAATGTAATTACTATGGATCATCACAAAAAAACATATGTGTAACATTTCATCCGCTGAACAAACCTGTGTTTTGCTTCCTTCAGTTTGACTGGGAGAGGGGGCTTAACACTGGGGGTCGGTGGGGGGGGTTTGGAGGGAAACGTAGCGCGTCTCACTTCAACTGAAGAAGCTACAGATGAGATGAGCACCGTCATGCGCCAAATCATTTTTTACTACTGTGTGTGTGTACTGATATTTGACCTGTCTTTACCTGTTTTTAACTCATTCAACGAAGACAAGGGGGAATTCTGAAATGGAGGAAACACAATCCTACGTAGAACCAAACCTTACATTTCTCATTCAGACCTTAACATAGTCCCACTGAAATGTATAAACACACTCACAGACTGAGCTCTGGGAACCGGAGGCTTCATCCTGCAGAGAGTGTTCATGTTCATCACATGTTTAATGCCAGGAGTTAATTGCAGTACCATTTATAACTCTTCCACATTTGCTTTTTGGCTGATGTGTCATGGAGCATACTTAGCAGACTAGATGAAATCAGTGATTAGTGCAGCTATGGTTTGCCTGCTGGTTTGGACCCAGGTTGAGACATACACTCACATGGTTGTGGGACAAGGTACGAGCCCCGTGATGGGAGACGGATGCATCCTCATCAGCGAACGGGAGGGGGGAGGGCAAGCTGGGGAGCAGGAAGAAGGGCTACTTAAAACTCACTTTCCAATCTGTGCAAACTGACAGCACAGAACTACTTCCTGTGATGTGAGATGTCAACATACCAGCTGTAGGTTCCACATACACGTCATCGGTATCTTCCTAAAACGAGGAAGGAACGCATTAGTTTTCATTCATGCTCCATAACGATGGGATGGTTCACAGCTGCAGGTGGTAAACTATCCAATCATATTCAAGTGTGAATGGCCATTACAAGCCAGTGTGCTCCATTACACCATCACACCGAGACACAATGCTGGCTTCTCCCACGTGTGTTAAGCTTTTGGTATCGCTGGTGTCTCGTTTTTTCACCTGTTCTTCATTTGGATCCAGATACACATCTGAAATGGAGAAAGAAAACAGACTGGCAGTGATTGGTGTTGTTGTGGTATTGTACACAGCTAATTTCACAGAGTTAAATTCACTCTGTGAGATTCAATTTCAACTCTAAGCTGGTGTTTATATTGTCCCAATCTTGTCAGTGTTAAATCAACACTCAACATGTCAACACAATTTAAGTGTCAAAAATAAATCCGCTCGGGGTTAAATACACTGTACGTATAGTTAAACCCAACACAAGAAGTGTGACACTGGTATACAGTTACATTTCAATCCTATCAAAGATTTAGTTAAGTGTTACTAAGTGTTGCAAATGAATCTGATCTTGACACTGGATAATGACTCCAGCTCTTTCGTACATTTGACTCTGTAAGAGTTGAATCAACTTTTTGCAGTGTGATTTTAACTCTGCATTTCAACACTTTTGCCCAACACCAGAAAATGAACTGTAAGGATTTTGCTGTGTGATACTGTTTGTACAGTCTTGATGCAGAGAACATCTGGAAAGCTCACTTATTCTGTAAGAGTTGAGATCATTATTTTCGCCAGCAAGATCTCATTGGGTGATCATGAAGCCTACTGCCAGCAAGCACATTTAAAAATATATATTTTACTTAGGCACTTAAAATGAGCCTATGCGTTTTCTCAACACTTACACATTTAACTTGTCTGCGATACTTTGTCGGGCTTGTAGCCCTTGCAGTGGGAGCAGTGTCAGATTGGCCATGATTTTTCAATTCAATTGATTTTATTTTCTCTACCCTGAAATCGCAAATTTGCCTGAGAGGGCGTTACAGTACACATGTGGCATCCTCTGTCGCGAAACGCTCACATCAACACAGGAAAAACCCTGCACAAAATGAAAGACGCTTCAATGGGGAGAAAAAAAGGAACGGGGCTCTTAGTTAATGAGGAGCCTGTGGAGGCTGCCTCACTCTCTCTTCTCTTCTCCAGCTCACAACCAGGCCATGCTGCTCTCCCCTAGGGGTCGCTGATTCTACCGACTGATTGGCTCAGTAGACTACAACCTAACGGCAGGGGGCACTCGCTTCTTGGTCCCAGTCACTGCTTCAATCTTGGTTTAATTCCATTCATTCCACACCAGCTAACGCTACCCAAAACATTCAACACATTATTTTGTTTGTTCTTCCTGCATGTGTGCAGTAACAGGAAATGCAAAAAAAATTGTGGAACCAGTGTAATTCTGCAAATAGCATTTGGCAAATTAAAACAAATATGTGGTTGCTATTCCATGTCATTAATGCGTTCACATTCCTCTCAGTACACAATCATCATTCACAATCAAGTACTCCTACGGTATCAAAGGACCAGTGTTGGGAATGTTCACTTTCTACATGAACTAGTTCAAAGTTCAGTTCACAAATTTTAAAATGAACTAGTTCAGTTCATAGTTCAAACTTAAAGATTTTAACTAAGTTCACAGTTTCAACTAGTTCAGATCTTTTTTTCCATATGTTGCTGCAAGCTATTATTTTTCTAAATTATTGCCACAGCCCATATACAACCACAGACAGCAATTATTTTATCAGTTTTAACACTGAAGCTATGCATCAGATTTCATCTTCATATTCAATTTTGAATCCTTATCCAACCAGGGTTTACATTAGCATTAAGGGGATTGTTGCTTTAATGTTGCTGTCCATTCACTCCACACTAGCAGCAGCTGCAGCGTTCACCCCTACAGTACATCCTCAAACACATGCTGCTTGAATGGTCTTTTTTAAATAAGGAATAAAAACACGACAGTTATCATTAAGGTGCAAATGTTTGCAAAGAAAGGTCAGATTCCTCCCATCCTCACCAACCTTGTCAGTAACTTCATAAAACTCATTTAAATTATTATACGCCGCCTCTTTGTTACACGCAGCTGTCGCCTCCATTGAACGATCGTTCAATGAACGCGTTCAGGCACAACACTGCAAAGGACTATTTGTGTGTGGTAGAGATGTTGCTGCACCTTCCTCAGTGTTAGACGCGGGGTTTTGAACAGGAGTGGAGCGGACTGGGGGGGGAGGCATCATCTTCTTTCTCCCAGGTTTCTCAGTTCTGTCTATCACAGGTGCTGAGAAGAAAAGGGTAGAGAAGGTGTACCGACGGGTTCTACAGCAAATTAACCAACAAAAAAAGCAGAATGCTCAGTTTGTTCGGCTGCAAATGAGTAAGATTACACACCTTTATTGGCTTGGGGACCTGAGATGAAATCTGCTGCATGTTGTTGAGGTTTCTGTGTAATCAAATGCATTGTCTTCAAAAACATTTCAATGGTCATGAACAAAGACAAACAGACGAGGCACTGAGCTGTTCTTACTGAGGGTTTGGCTGGTCTGGGTGGGAGAGCTGCCCGCCTCTGAGGAGGCGAGATATCAGGCGGCCTCTCTGCAAATAAAGCAGGATGGAGGCGAGAAAAGTTGTCCATGGTGAACAGGAACTGTCAACATTTCATCAGCAGAACGACTCAGTGCGGGTCTCTTACCCAGATAGACATCCTCTTCCTCTCTCTGTGGCACTTTCACTGTTTGGCGCTCACAGGGAGGCACCTCATACATGTCACCATCGTCATCATCCTACCATTTAAAAAATAGTATTGGGAATTTACCCCCGCCCCCATAAAAGACAAACATCAACAAGCAATAACGATGGCATAAAAGGAAAATAAAGACATTTTAAAAATCTTTCAGTTAGCACCTTTTATTAATTCAAGAACTTACAAACTCTTCTTGTTGCCACTCGAACTCGTCATCTGGGGCAAAGAATACAGCAATAATAGATAATGATGAATAGAACTCAGAAAGCAAACAGAGACTAGGGAAATAGATAAGTGGACCCTTCATTTGTAGTTGAGGTTAAATCTCACCTGTCCTCCTGGGTGGAGCTGTAGGTCCACTGTGACTAACAGAAAGGGGAGCTGTGAGACGCTTCTTTCATGCAGAGAGATGATAACAGTAACAGTTTTGCTTATTGACTTTAATACTCACAGGTTTTTACGTTTTCCGAAGAAGCTCTGAGAAATTAATTAACAGAAAGGTAAGTATAGGCAGAGATTTACCACAGACATGCCCGAACCCAAACTCCCCAATATTTATTTTTTTCATTCAAGCTTATGAGAGAAAAGCCTGGGAGTTGAAATTTATAAAATTAATACCCTCATTTGTAAATCATATTTTGTGACGTTGTCATGGTGAGGTGACATGTAGCAGCAAAGTGCTGTTCCAATTTCAAGCCCTCACATATTCTCACACTCTAAGGGCCTAAGGGTTTAAAACAAAAATACCTGAATTCCAGGCTGCTAATCATTTACGTTGCTCATCTATCGGCTTCATCTTCGGCCATCAATCAGTGACTGTCTGCTTTTTGGGGATGGACAACAGACTCTTTATTTTGTGCGGCAGGTGAAAACACCTACTAGGTAACATATTCAGGTCTGAAATGTTTCTGTTGGTTGGATATAAGTGTGCTTATAATTCAAGGGTGGATGAGCAAAACACTTTTGGAATTGTTGTTATAGCCTACTTCATTTGTATTAATTTGTATCAATTAGATACAAGAGTTGAGATCATTATTTTTGCTAGCAAGATCTCATTGAACATCCCATTAAACCTCCTGCCAGCTGACACATTTAAAGACCTATAATGTGATTAATTGAGGGAATGAGGTGCTTAACATTATCATACACATTTCCCAACACGTACTCATTTGACTTGCTGATTTGGCCATGGTTGTTGTCTAGCCCTCGCAGCGGTGACAGTGTTAGATTATTATTTTTGATTATGGTCTTGAAATGCTCACACGCGATCATCTCCTGCCCGTCAGCGGAGAACAAAGAGGCTTTCAGGTTACCTACCACTGCACTGTTAGAAAATGTCTGGTTTCCGTGATCGACGCTTCCCACTTTTGAAGTAGGTCACGCAACGAGTAGTTTGAGCGCAGCTCAATCTTTGAGAAACCAAGAGAGCCTGGCTTCAATCATCGGGTTCATGTCAGCTGGCAAATAGGACATTTATCAACCAAATGTCAGAGGAAATCAACATTCCACACTCCTGTAAAGAGGCTAGGCCTTTTTCGGTTTGGTGTCCCGGAAAGGGTGCCTACTGATGGCTTGGCAGTTATCAATAATGGAGTGGGGCTGATTGGGGGGGAATTACCTACCTAATCTGAAATCAAGTGAGGATTTGTTGTTGGACTGGCCATACCAACCCCATGTCCGAGGAAAGGACAGTCCAGAAGATTTATGGAAAGACCAGAAACCAAAGTTTAGGTGGAGTAACGATCTTTGTCGAAGACGACCTGGAAAATGACGTCTGTGTGGAAGTTGTTGGTTTGTTTATATACAGAAAGTGAAATAAGTATTGAACATGTCACCATTTTTCTCAGAAAATATATTTCCCAAGGAGCTATTGACATGAAATTTTCACCAGATGTTAGTAACAACCCAAGTAATACATACATACATACATAAGAAACCAAAAGAAAGAACTTCAGAAATAAAGTTATGTGTAATAATGTGAAATCACACAGGGAAAAAACACACGAAGAAAGGGAGGTGCGTAAGTCATTTTTTGTTTCTTTGTATGTATTACAATGTCAATGTCAATAGCTCCTTTGGAAATATATTTACTGAGAGAAATGGTGACGTGTTCAATATTTATTTCACCTGCTGTATGTATCAGAGACTTTTTTACCCCGTGCATCCCCACTGCTGTTTTTCATCGCCTTTTTCGCGGACATATTTGTCACTTATTTTCCTCCACAACTTTGTTCACCCCTCGGCCACCTGCGCGTCCTTACCCCCCCGCCAATGGCGAGTTGTATAAGTGGCCATATTTACGGATTACTTCTGACAAAAGCTCTTGAATCTCATTCATTTTCTTCGTTTTAATAATGGCGGTATTATGCTATGAAACCGGAAAGTGTGTAGTTAGCAAAACCTTGCGGACTGCGTGAGGTTTGCGTAACTTTTGAGGCTAGTCTAGAAAAATTGGATAACAAACATTAGTACGCAAGATGGGGTGAAAAAGTACGCAAGGGGCTCTTTCTCTGAAAACGCAGAAGCACAAACTAGGCTCTACTATCAAGCAGTGGAAAAAGCACTGAACTCCTGATCAACACCAGTGTTTAGGAGGCAGAGTTTAAAGTCTTAGTTCCCCAAGAACCAAGTCAAAATGTTCCTTGGCGGCAAGGCGCCAGGGGTACATGACATCAGCCCTGAGATCCTGAAAGCTCTGGAGCGTAGTGGGCTGCCTTGACTGACACGCTAAGTATGGCTTGGAAGTCGAGGTCGGGCCTGAGAAAGGGCAATCCGGATTGGAAGTTTCCCAGTTCGCTCCAATTATTTAGGTATCCCAATCTTCAGCCTCCCCGGGACAGTTTATTCAGAGACGCTGGAAAGGCGATGACACACCTCCAATCCAAGAGGACGTAATCCTACGGCTGTGGACAGGTGCAGCAGCAAAAGGTATTTTTGGCCACCTCAAAGAAAAAAGTCAGTCTAGGTTTAAGTCAACATTATATTTTATATATGTGCTGATTCGGAAGTGAACTGAAAGTTAAAATGAGATATGATGTTTTTGATTATAAAGCCCACTAGCTTTAAAGGAATAATACAAGTTTGTCTGCTTTCCTATCAGAAATAAGCAAGTAGAGCGGGCAAATGATCTAACAATAGCCAAAACTGAAACAGATATAAATGTATTATTTCATTGATGAGCTTTTTTTTAGGTGACTTGATTTTAAAGTGGTACATTGTTTGTGGTTACATTTTTGTAAAAGCCAATTCATTTAGCATTTCAGTTTTCCTGCAATGAATTGATTTTGCTAACTGTAACACCAGATTTTAAAGGCTAATATTTGTTATTTATTTTAAAAGAGTAATTTTGTCTGATTTGTGTTTCTGTTTTATTTCAACAGTCAAGGATGCCATTATTCCAGGCTAAAGCTGCTTATTTATACACTTCTTGCAAATGTTCTATTCGATTGAGTTTCAGCAACTTCCGGTTGCCGCTACCGTTACCTGGCAATCAGCTTTGCTTTAAGAAAAGATCGAGATCACTATCGGTAATAGGAAAGTTTACCTGCAGGGGAGTGGTTGCAGTTGGCCAGAGGTGGTGCAGATAAACAAGCATGTTTAACAAAATCAGGAAGTGCAGATGCAGTATCTCTGTTTGAGTGCCAGGCAGACGTAGAGGAAGTGTTGATGTAAGGCAAATTATTACAGGTGCACAGAGAGGGGCAGAGCGACTGCACAGTTTATGTGACACAGGCCATGGGTCACAGTTGCTGGACTGAAAAACGAGGAGCAGGTGGTAAAACGGTCCGAAGAGACATTTCCTGCTGTTCTGATATTTACAACCTTTTGTCTCACAGACAGGAGTCCCCAAAATAGGTGCATTTTAAAGCCAGAGACAGCGACGAATATTCTGCCCCGTGTCAGACTGCCGCAGCTTATCTCTGGAATATCTGTGGTGTGAAGAAGTCACGAGACATATCGGTGTCGCCCGAGGCCCGGCTGGAGAACAAAGGGAAAAGTAATGCTCTGGTCTGATGAAGGACGCACCCGACCGCAATGTATCACTATTCAGTAAGCATTGTATCTGTGGTGTTGTTCTATTTGATCGGAACATATAGGGTACTCCTCCAAACACAAAACATTTTAGCTGCATTCATTGTTGACATTACAAGAGGAGTTAACACCGGGTGTTCTCACAAAGAAATGGGCAAAGGCAAATAATAGAAAAGCTGCAACAGTCAAAAGTTCTACCCTTATGTAATATTAAGATATACAAAATCCAACATGTTCTGCCTCATGTCAACATATAGTTATATTATATATTTTGCCCAACCCAAAATGTTTCTGTGCCTCACTAAAATCTCTTCCAAGACCTATTGGGAAATGTGTGAACATTTGCAAAAGACCCAAGGATACCAGCTTTTAAAACAAGATCACCACCAACAATAAAAGTTGAAATAAACAAATGAAATCAGATACATTTTCTTTGTATCCAAAGTACATACATTTCCAACATGAGTATAGTTCAAATCCGAGGGTGCAGAAGCAACATCACAGAAGTCAAAAGCCTGTGTCACCGGGGACGTTTTTACACTAAAACTCACCTGTTCACTTCCTTTTCACCCAACCAACCAAGTTTTCAGAACATATTGTCACAAAGATGTAACAGTACTTTACCTTTGCCATGATTTGGGGTGCAGTCACTCCGCTCAAGCCAGAAGGGACGTGTCTTTGCTTCAGCTGGAGACAGTTGGTGGAAAAATGAGAGTGAGCGATAGGGAGGGGATGGAAAGTGGAGAGCTGTCCTCATTTGCATTTCCTACCTGTATCAGACAGATGGTGGACGGCCTCTAAATGAGCTACCGGCCCTGCACAGCTCCAACATGGCTCCAGGTTCTCCTAGCGATCACTGGTCATGGCCAAATAACCGCTGGATAAGCAACATGTCATTGTAGATGTTGTTCCCAAAGGGAATATACACTTGTACCCACATGCTATCAATGAAGGTAAGTGAGCTGAGTCGTCCTAAATGAATATCATATCTTATTTTTATGAACAACAAACAAGTGCATTTAGAATGTAACCTTATTAGGATCAGCTTTAAAGAAGCATTTTTGTGTGAAGTGTGAAGAACCAGAAAGATTTGAGGCCATAAAGTGTCATTTTATTTGCGAGTTGTGCTTTTGTTTTATGGAATGTAATTTTCTGTTAGTTCTATCTATGTTTTATTTTAACTAATTTATTTACTACGTTGTTGTATTCATGTGGTACGTCCGTATTTTATGGATGAATACACCTAGTCTTGACCTTTAACCTTGAACATTGTTCTAGTTAAATAAGTAAGAAAAGATAACATTTTCTGTAAGAGTAAAGGGTACAGGCACAGTTTACAAAGTAAACAGACCTCAGACACACAGGTCCTTGGCTGATCATGGGATGAAAGGAGAGCTAGCTGAAACCTAGCTGGATCCATGCTTCGTCTGTGCAATCTTTGATTTATGGATGCTGCAATGTGAGATTAATAATGACAATGACACAATGTACACCTTACAAGATAAAATATTAGCATAAGGCTTATAGTATAATTTCATCTTGTACATGTTGCAGTCATGATCCAGGAATGATCATGAATGTATTTTATTCAGCTGTCGTGATGTGACTAACTTGTCAATAATCTATCAAAGATGATAAAAGGAGCAAAAGAATATTTATTCCAAATATTATTTATTGACAAAGGTGTATGTTGCCACATGTGATTATAATAACAGAGACAATACATTATCAAACTACACACTACAAAGTAGTTTATCCAATATAAAATAAAATACACATAAATATTAACTTAGTAAAAAAAAAAGAACTAAATCTAGTCACAGAACAAAATTAGGGTGTTTATGGAGCCACAAGCAATTTTAATGTAGAACCGAAAAGAACGGACCCGAGTCTTTTTCAATATAAAAAGTAATACTCAGACAATATACCTGTTATATACATGCTGGGATCAACCCATGTGTCTGGCAAGGAGTGTTTTGGAAATCTCATTTAAAACCAAATCATAAGAAAAAGAACAATTTCTTGAATTGAGTCAGTGTTTCGTAACTTCCACCTGTCCAAATCTACAAGGCAGCAAAAAAAAAAGAAGTTCAATCTGAGCCAGCAGATCTGTTTTGTTTTGGTCTGGAACTTGTAAAGAGCTGATGTGTAACATCTGTAATTGAGGCAACCTAACCTGACATCTGGACGACACAATCTTTGCACGAAACCTTAACAAAAAATGTGATTTACTGCAATGTGTAAAAACAAAATCCTGTGCAGTGTGGAGTAGAGTGTGCTTTTGGACTAAAAGTGCACCAATTGAGACTTATTTGTATAAACGAGCACAAAGCCGGCCCAAATGAGCAAAGGAATAGCCAGATATCCACTAATTTTCCTGAACCTCAAGTTTTGTTGGACAAAGTATTCATGAAACGCAAGAGTAGCTTGCTTGAATGAAGAGAAAAATATGTATGTTAGCGTCATTAAGAGTCTGTCCTCTGTTCTCTCCCACTTGCTGCTGTCACACTGAACACGGTCAGAACCAGAACACGAGATCCTGGTTAAAACGCTCCACCAGTTTGGATTCAGATGAACAGATGAACTTCAGAACCAAGAGTCCTGCTGCCCTCTCCGGTCGTTCTCTCTGGTGAGCCGTCCAAGCGTTTCATGGGTACGCTCGTCCATCCACGTCGTCTTTGCAGTCTCTCTTCCTTTAGACGGGGTTTGCCTTGATTTTGCTCTTGATCCAGTTGATGTAATGGGTGACGCGGGTGTAGACCCCAGGCTTGTCCTTCTGCCCGCAGCCGTCGCCCCAGCTGATCACACCCATGAGAGTCATCTTGTCGTTGTTCCGACAGACCAGCGGGCCTCCAGAGTCTCCCTGCGGGTCCACGGCAAGGTGCAAAATGAAGCGAGAGAGAGAAAAAGGATTTTTTTTTTTTTAATCAGCGTTGATTTAATGAGGAGGTGGAGAAAGGCGAGTCGTCCTCACCTTGCAGGCGTCGTCCAGGCCTCGGGTGTCCCCCGCACACAGCATGTTGGATGTGATGGGGCGTTGGGACAGCACGTCTGGGACGCAGCGCTCTTTGGGCCACAAGCGGACAAAACCCCTCTTAACTCGCTCAGAGTACTCTGCAGCAACTGTGGAGAGAGTTCTAGAATTAGCGTATCCTATCCCCTTAAATACTTCACCTTTGGTTTGGTGCAAATGCTCACACCGCCCTCCGCTGGTCAGTCCAGAGGGCAATGCGTGTGCAACAATAGTACTCCAGCAGAAATGTTTGCCTACATTCAGAGTCTTTTCCGTAGCCTGAAATCTCACACTCGGTCCAGTCGGGCAGCACCAGCCCACGGTCAGGCAGACACGCCGGAAGAACCTCTGGAGAGTTTACAGCACAGATGCCAATTTCCGTCTTCAGCTTCAAAAGGGCTGCAAGTGGAACGTGACCAGAGGAGAAGTCAGGGTAATGTATTGGGAAACTAAGGGAGGATTTTAGTGTTTTAACAAGCATTTGCAGCCTACTAAAGGTTCCATATCATCACTGCTGGGGGAGGACATGGTGATGAACAAATCTCTGTCAATCATCATCATAGCGTGACAAAAAGCTGCTTTCAGTATCAACGGTGATAATAAAATGCAAAAAAACAAACTGAAGTTATGCCTGTTGAAATGTTTACTCACTGATGTCGTTGTCAAATGTTAAGTTGTGGAATTCCTCGTGATTCCAGTACTTCTCCACCTTGAAAATCTGCTCGCTGCTGGAATTCTGCTCCCGAAATGTTCTTCCTAAAATCACTTCCAATTTTTCTGCTTTGACGCTGAAAAGATAAAAAGACAATGACTATGTTTGTTTTTTTTCAGTACCAGTTAAAGGTCTCGACACATTTTCTTATTCAATTCAATGAGAAAGTGTGTCCAACATTCTGATTCCATGGCAAACATTTTCAATCGTGTATATTTGTGTGTTTGTGCGCGTTATTCTTACTTGTCCTCGAAGCAGTGTGCAGCAGACAGGACCCAGCAGGAGTCAATGAGGACCCCTCCACAGCGGTGAAAGTGCTTTCTGTGACGGGCCTGGTAAACGTTGATGGCCGCCTGCCATGGCTGCTCCGTGATGTCGCTCTCTCTCCCCCCGAACATGCGAAACGACGGGCGATTCAGCGTGTTGTCCAAGCGCTGCCCGCATGTTGCTACGGACCGGGAATGTTTGCAGCACAATGGCCAGAGAGGTTACACTTCCGCACACCCAACACATCCAAAGGGAAGGGTTTTCCTTGGATGCGAACATTTCTTACCTCCATTATTGTTGTTGGTGGTGGGGGCGCGTGGGCCCAGAGTGCTGCTGACCAATGGACGTCTCGCTAAAACAATACAAATCAACGTTCCGCGTCAGTCTTGATAACCTCACGTTTTTACATGCTGCGATGTGAAAAAAAAGAACTCACCGCATTTCGGAATGTTACACAGCTCCCAGGTCAGCTGCATGCTCTTGTATGTGTGACACCACGGACCTGCATCTCCGTCTGGATTCCTATCCCATAGTGGAAGAAGAACACCATCGGAAACCTGAGTTACTCCGGATCCCTCCTTCTGTTAGGGGAACATATGCCGATGAAGAATGGGGCTGGCGGGTTTACCTGCAGAAGCTGTGGCTGCCCAGTCCCTGATCCAATGCGTCGGACCTCCACGCGTTATTCAGCTTGTGCTTGACAGCTGGCGAGTCCCAGGGGAGGCAGCGGGAGCCGCTCTTCGCGACGGATGCCGTGCCTCGGTATGACCGACCTGAGCCCCGTACACATTCTGTGTGGTCATCTACCCCGCAAAACATGCACAGAGACCAGGTTTTTAAACAATTCAGTTCTTTCGTTAGTTCGATTTTATCCCAGCTTTTCAGTTAAGATGTACCTTCTGGACATTTGGACATGGAACAGAACTCCCAAGCAATCTGAGTGCCTTTATAGATATAACACCAAGGAGTGCTGTCGTGGTCAGGGTTCCTGGAAGGAAGACGAGGAAGAAAGACATGGTCAATGAGAAGCACATAGTTCCCCTCAATGAAATGAAGTGAAACAGCTTTTCCTAAACCAGAGGGCCCGTCCTCCGCTTCTTTGGCCCAGTGAAATCTACCTCCTATGTGAGTTGTGCTTTTAGTAACTGATTACGTTATAAATGACAAGTATCGTATATTAGGGCGACGGTGGCGCCTGGAGTAGAGAGGGTGCGCCGGGAAGTGGACCTGAGCGAGACACCTAACCCCTACCTGCTCCCCCGCCCTTACGGCTGCACACTACTCCCACTGTGTGGGTTAGGGTTAAACATGTAAAAAACAGGTTTAACATGCAATGTAAGTGGCTTTGGATAAAAGCGTCAGCTAAATGACATGTAATGTAATTAGTCTGTGCCATTTTGAGGACACCCTGATCAATGCATCACTTTAACTGAATGGCTGACATTGGAAAACGCATCATTCTTTCAGGGTGAAAATGAAATTAGACCAGTGTGTTGATTTAATCACATGGTCACCATTAAATCCTTGCAGTTTACTCCGGCGCTCATGAGGTCACAACGTACCTGCAGAAGTTGTGATTGCCCAGTCCAAGACCGCTGGCATCGACTTTCCTAGCGGTGAACCTCCTTCCCCTCAGAGACGTGGCGTTCCAGTTAATGCACTCCGCTCCCGAATGGCTGATGCTCCATGTGCCGCGGTACCCTTCACCCGGCCCCACAATGCATTTCTCATTGGAGTCTGTTGGGGAAAGGGACAGAGCTAAACTGGATATAATATCCCTTATTTATACATGAGGCTAAGAATAATGAATTAATTCTGACCCAATAAAGCAATGGTTCTCAACTGGTCTGGCTGCGATATCCACCATTACAACTTAATGAGAAGCCGCGACCCAAATTTTCCGACCACCAGTTGCAATAAAACATGTTTATTGGATTTGGAAAAATATTGACTAATAACATTGTTATATAGGACATTAAACTCAATTTTTGTCCTAATGACAATTGTAATTCCGTCCCAATTAGAGCAGGTTTGAAACAATGACTGTAAATGCCGTCAAAGTTATTGAGTCTGACCAATCATAACTTATTACTTTTTGGCTGAAGTCACTTGGCTGTGACCATTGGAAGTTTTGGGGCGGCCCCGAAGCCTCAAACAGTCACCCACAGAAACAAAAACATTCATATCCCAGAAAGTCTTTCCATGGCTTTGGATACTTTGCTCCAAACCACAGGTCCATGACACCTACTGTGTGAGTCATCCGGTCCGACTCTGACTTTATCTACAGTCACTGACCAGCATGTAGAACGTGTTGATCAGTGTGTACACCAGCCTGCTGGTCACGGACATGACTGGGTACAGGGGCTTCGAGGTAATTGATTGATTGATTGGGTGTACATTTCAAACCCCAAACAGAAATGTGAAAATTGAAATATTTGGGGATTTAGACTGGACAAAATAAGATGACACATTGGACACAACCTCTGACATTAAACAAGACGTGTTTGATGATTTGGCAGGTTAACTGTGGCGTAGATCAGGGAGTTGGTTGAGCACTCACTGATCTCACACTGAGTCCCACTGTAGCCTGGGGGACACTGGCAAATGTAGTCCGACGTG
This sequence comes from Pungitius pungitius, assembly GCF_949316345.1. Classification (NCBI taxonomy): domain Eukaryota; kingdom Metazoa; phylum Chordata; class Actinopteri; order Perciformes; family Gasterosteidae; genus Pungitius; species Pungitius pungitius. Next base: position 7,123,628 of record NC_084904.1, read on the forward strand.
TACACGGCCTCCTTACACGTTCCTCCGTTGTAGCACTGAGACACGTAGCAGTCTGGGAGGGGCAGATAGAGGGTCAGTCAGGCACACGTCATCCAGTTCAAAACTAATTCTATAATCACAGATATGATCTTTAGAGAGGTTTCGATTTGTGGGTTCGGCCTTGGGTCTCACATTTATTCAAAAAGGTTTGTGCGAGTGGCTCATCCAGACTTTGAACACTCTCCAATGCTTTGCTTTTAAAAACACTCTGTCACACCAACGAGTTTCTTTCTGGAGTGGTTATTTTAACATTTCCTAAAGTCTGGTGTTCAGAATATGAGCTCACAGGCGGTGCAGCTTGGCCGGCTTAATTTGTCTGAAGGTGGGGCGATCTAGCTTCACAGAATTCGTCAATGGGGGGGACGGTGCGCACCACGGCTCGCCTGGCAAGAGTACTTCAAACAATGTCAGACTAAACTAGACCCACTGGAAACACAGGAAACCCAATGGCTCTCCATTTGGAGGCACTGGAAAAACTCAGGACTTGTGACACACCAGGCCAGGATGTGTACAGAAAAAAAATAATCATCTGAGGTCATAACAGCCAATTAGAGGTAACGTGACGTTACAATGAAACACCCAGAGAGGTCAGTGAGGCCGGGGGCAAGCAGACTGAGGGACAAATGAACAAACAGGAGATTACATCGCTCACAAAAAACAGGTTGGATCAGAGGGAGACATTTCAGACTCACTGATGACGGGCACAACATGACAACGCTCTCGTCCTTTTAACGCACAACGGCAATACTCCACGCGCTGTCCCCTCCATCGCAGCCAAGTGTCCCCAAAACTATGGACTGCTGAGGTCTCAGCATCCACACAATGTACTGAGAAGACACAAACAGTGAGTACACAGCTGACGCAAAAAGGTTACAAACACAAATTGTGTGCAATAACTGTGAGGCGCACAAACATGTAAACGAGTTAATGAATCTGAGGATAATGGTGGTGGTGTTAATGGAAAAGACAAACAGAAATGTAATGGGGCTCACAGGAGTTTTCAAAGGAGGGTGAAGACTTCTGGACATGAATAATGAAAAGCGTCCGTCTGGCTGGCCGCCTGTCGGGCTCACCTCTGTAGAAACGAGTGCCTCTCTTAGAGCGGAGCAGCTCCACCTGCAACGGAGAAGAGTTTCTGTAGGAGCAGCGGGGAAATGGGAAGCGGTTGCATGGCCATGGTTTCCAACCCACGCAGCTAATTGGTCCCCAACTGCTTTTAACTCTTTTTCCAAACAAAAGAACTGAGAGTTTATGAGCTGTACTGTTTCATCATATTCTAAATTGAGAGCCCTATACATATATGTACTACATACATATACTTGGTTGAATATTTCTTAGTAGTAGTAACTTGTTGCATTTAAAATGCTGTCCAACTGTGCATCTTTAAATCAAGACAGACCACACACATTGAAATGTATGAAGACAAAGCCTTGTCCAGTGTGAAGGCTTCGTAGTGAATGGTCAAAGAGGTAGAACTTACATTGTCCGCTAGGCAGCAGCAAAGAGCAGACAGGAGCAATATCAGTGTTCTGTTCATGGCTTCTCGGGTGGTCTTCAATTAGCTGGAGGCAGAATATGAGTAATAAGCACATATTAGAGAGGAGTAAAGACAATTTGACAAGCTAATGCAAGTTAAGGTGGCCGATATGTAAGCACTGATACCAAGACTGTGTGGCTCTACATTTTATTGTATATATGCATTTGTTCTTTGTTTAAATGCTGAGCCAACAATCACAGGACAATCTTACCCCCCACCCCAACCCCCTCCCATCCTCCCTCGTGCCTGAGGAGACCACTGGAGAGTGAAGGATGGGAAAAGTGGGTTCTTGAAGTTGTGTTAACTTTTTGAACAAGGCAGCAAGTTCTAACAACCTGTCCAGTCGAATAGTTCAACAATATTAATTAATTAATTAATCAATAACGTCCCAGAAAGCAGGTTGTCTTCACTTTACGCTGGAAGGGAGACTTGAAACACACCAGAGAGTTTCTGCAGCCTAGTGACCACATTCCTTCTCCAACAGTGCAGAGCAGCAGCTTCGGGACTGCAGAAGTGACTCAGGACTTCAGAAGTAAGAAAGCTCAACACCTGGATAGGGCAGTCTGATAACAAAGCTGTTCCTCTTCTTTGTTTTTAGAGGTTTGTAAAACAAGTGACATCACTCCCAAAGTCAAGTGTGAGTAAACGTGAGTCACCAAAGGAGATGTGAGGGCGGGGCAGGAAGTAAAGAGGGAAATGGGACAGTGAAGAAAAAATATAGTTGCACACAATAGGGGCTGAAAAGCAGATGTCATCAATATAAAAACACACATCCACATCCCAAGTGTTCAGCACATGGAGCTAATCTTTACAACCTCATCCACGCAAAGATTTACTTCTCATTGTTCAAGCACCAAAAAGGTCCCTCTCAGGATTTGACTTAAAACACACGCACACACAAAAACACACACATACGTTCGCACACTCACCATTAAGAGGACGGGTCCCTTGAAAGCAGAACTTGCCTCACTCAAATAAAAACGCTTTTAAACCTCCCCTCCTCCCCAAAGCGAGCCTCACTGGCAGTGTGACAACACCAGCATTTTGTTTCCTTTGTGCAGGGGCTAAGCTCTGTTCACCCCCCCCCCCCCCCCCCCCTCCCAGCCTGTCAGCTGAAAACACATGTTTCCTGCTGAAACCCTGTGTGCTTGGGGCCCCGGGTAGTCAGAGACGTGCAAACACATCAACACATGCACACACAAAAAACACACACGAACACACCATGGAGATATGGAGATGTACCATTTTTATCTTAAGAGCAGAGGCCCTGTTTGGGCGCCATCGACGTTACTCTGCTACAACCACACAACTTTTAAAAAAAACGTGCCAAACCTACAACGTTTAATGCATGAATAAAGGCATGACAACTCAAAAAACATGACAACGTCTAATTAAATAAAGCAGAACTAGCAGAACTAGAGGTGATCAGCTTTTGAAATCGGTGGCCAAAACGCATTTTCAATGTGTGTTAGTTTTGACTTACTGTGGTATGTGAGCTTCACCATTTGATGTACTGCACGTAATCTTTTTAAAGAAAGTGGAGCTTTTTGAAATTAGGAAAATAAATAATGTGGATCGAAGTTTACCAGGCGTCAAATATGACTACAGTGTTGATCTGTGGGTGTCATATTTCCTACTAAGGGCTCGGGAACAACCAGTAGATAAATAGGCCAACAGTTCTACAAGTGCAGCAACAGCTCTTTAACCACAAATGCTTTAACGCAGGTTTTACTCGAGTCAAAGCTGTGTTAAAACATTTGTCAGTAATAGTTGAGACATGTATGCAGCACGAGGAGAGTCTATCCTGGTGGTAAACTGAAATGAAAACCTGTTTCGAGTAAGCAGCAGCAGACAGTGAGTCAGCAGCAGCTTCACGCCAGCAGCTTGTTAGACGCACCACGTGGACAGGGCAAACGCGTGCAGCAGACGATAAGAAAGACACACACATGCACGCTTACCCGGTTTTTATGTCCAAAACACTGAATGTGCCACGTCAATGTCAATCCATTTCTTATTAGCAAAGTCAAAGACACTCTTAAGCACCTTATGCGTCTCAAGCACTGATCTTAGCGAGGATGCGTAGCGACAACGGTGCCCTGAGGCCGTGAAGGTCGGAGGTGCTCTGGCATACATAGTTTCCATCTGCCTCTGAATTTCGAGTTATGGTTTGTAAGCATCTACGAGGTTTTTCTTTTCCTGACTCAATTCAATGCAAATGAAAAAGTGCCACGCCAGGAACCTGGTGGGACTGACTGGTGGAGGAAAAACCTTCACAGGGACTGTTATAGCTCCTTTGCCGTCTTATTTCCTGTGCCACCAAAGTGAGTTTTCTCACAATACTTCCCTGAGAGCTCCACAGTCGTGGGCTTGGATTGTGAAAATCAAAAAGAAAGTTGGCAGCGGCTGCAAATCTGTCCTCACAGCACGCCTCAAAACTCGAGGGTCCAAGAACTCGACCTGTTGCCGATGGTGGCGCATGGAGTAGTGTGGTGCACTGGGACTGAGCAAGACACCCAACCCCTAATTGCTCCCCAGGCTAAAATTGAACGCATGGGTGTAAATGCAATGTAAGTCGCTTTGGATGAAAGCGTCAGCTAAATGACATGTGATGTAATGTTGGGATCCCCAAACTTTTATTCAAACGAACACACTAAGATCGACGTCGGTATTGCGCCTTCATTTAAGAGGTTTGCGGGTTTGTTAATGATGCATTGTGACATGCGATGTCTTGTCCGTAAGCTGCTTAGTAGGAATTATACATTCTTTACTCTGGGAGTTGACTGAAAAAAAAAGGTCCCACGAACAAAGGGCCACATTGTTGCGCTGCACAGCATCGCTCTGTGCAACAACGCGGAGCCTTGAACTCCTTATCGAAGAGAGAACCTCTCACAAAGCCAAAAAGAGGCAGGGAGGCAGAGCAGATGTTGACGTCACAATTCGGTATGTGGCAGCTGTATGAAAACCTCCTTACAGGGAGGATATGAAACTAATTAAGAGAGAGGAAAAAGGGAATGACACAACAAAAGGGAGAGACAGGGAGATGAAATCAAAAGGGGCAGAAGAAAGACTACAGACAGTTCTTGAGTCATCCCAGCTTCCTGGACTACACGGGGCCACATGGCGGAAGAGGCACAGCTGAGGCATTGATGGGATCTTGAAATGGTATCGAGGCCATTGGGTGAAAGATGAAGTTCAGAAGGAATAATAGAGACGTTTCTTTTTTTGATTGAGAGAAACTTGGTTATTTGCAGCTCTGTGTTGGACCGACTCTTCTCACAGCCTGGTATTATACTCCCTCTGACCCGCGCTTAATGTTACAGCGTCTGATCCTGTGAGTCACATCAGCGCGGCGCTCAAACACAGCCAAGCATACAGCGGGGAAAGGCAGATAATGGATACACAAACTCCTCTTTCTCTCAACGAAATTACCAGCTAGATAGTGATGCGACGGAGCGTATCAGTGCTGAGGGGGGGGGGATCCTACTCATTAACCTGATGAAATGCTGCATGTCAGTGATCCTGTGCAATGATACACACTCCAGTATCGCAGCATGTTCCTCGATAACACACAAACATACACACACACCCACACTGAGTCCAGCAGCGAGGTACAAAATCTCTGTGTTCCTGTAACATTTGTAACATGTTGTGTTTTTTCATTTCCGAGAAGCAAAGAGCGATTGTGTGACGTAGGTGAGGGAATATTCCCACGGTGCAACAGGTGGATGCAGATGGAGGCAGAGTGAGAGGTAAAAAAATGCTGATGGAGAGTGAGGAAAGCGTTGCCACGCGAGCGAGCAAACATTATCTAAAGTCACAGTTTCATCTCCACACAGGCTGAGGACCCAGAGAATGTTACAATAATCACAGCATGTGTGTCATAAGAATTCAATTGATTATTATGGGTAGGTTACAGTGTGAAAGGACATATTATCTGATTTCCACGATTTAACATTTGGTAAGGTGGGAAAAATGTGGGAAATAATATATTTATATATATACAATAATTATAGCTGGATTCGATTCTATAATGATGTAATATTATCCAGCATTATACAATAGTTTCCAGCTATGATTATTGTTTAATAGTGATATAATAATTAGTACTAGTCGTAATATCCTAATTGGCTTCAATCTAATTTCATCTCTTATCAAATAAAGTGCATCCAAGCTCGGTGAGATAACATCATCTCAATCTATCCCATGAACTCCACAATCTCACATAACAATAAAGCTGCGAGATTCAGGATGAAACACATAAGAAACCTCAGATGAAAAACAGCCCAATGCACGAGCCACAAAGAAAAACGATTTAAATAGATTTAGAACAACTCTCACCAGTTGGAAGTCTCGCGGACCGCTGACTTGTCCTCGGTGCCTCCGTAGCGGGACTCGTCGCTGGTACTGAGCTCATGGACCCCTCTCCTGCCAGTATTTATCGCAGCGGCCCGGTCGAGTCGGCCGTGGAGGGGGAGGGCCGTCCGGGTGACGTCAGCGCAGAGTGCTGGGCGGACCGTCCCAACACTCCTCTCAAGAGGTGCACAGCGGTGGGAATCACAGGACAGGATCTTCTCTGGAATTTTATCAGGAAGTCTTTAAAAGGGCAAGAATTCCAAATTGTGTAAAGAAGGACAGTATTTGTATCGTTTATTTTGTATTATTTATAATAATCCACAAACGGACGAACTACCAATCAATCAATACCTGTGAAAAATACTGTACGTACATTAACTGAGTTTGATTAAAACAATCTAGTCCATTTGGTATCAGGGGAAGGTTTTTCTTTATGTTTATTTTATGGAACATTTATGAGAAGCCTTTGTTGATATTGTTATGATATAGGATAAATAGGTAGGATAAATGTCATTGATCCCACACAGGTAAAGATTTGTACCCAAGCAAAAAGCTAGGACAATCAAATATCAACATATTATTGTTGATAAGGGATAAAAACTCATAGAACCAGAATAGCTTCTATTATCCAGCCTATTTCGACCCAAGCTTTGAAGTGAATCTGATATATACTGATCTGCAGTCTGTGGTGGGGTGTGGGGGGACACTGTATCTGTGCAGGTTAACCCCCTGGCACCAGGGGCCATTTGTTCCAACCACAAACCTTGTCATCCAACCCATCCCCTTCCTCAGGAAATAAGTCACAATTAGCCTTCTAAGAATATCGCCATCCTTTCTTAGTACCCACAGGGATTTTTTTTCGTATTGGATAATTCCCGCTCAAAACTGTCTGTTAACACTGTATTAAATAGCTGAGGACATACTTGAGGATTTGATGGGCGGAGGTTGTTGGTTTGGCGCCTCTCCTCTTTGTTTCCATCTGTGTCAGATTAAAGCATACTCCCACATTTTAATGAAGAAAATCCCTCACACATACACAGAAATACATAAAAAAAATGTATTATAGATGGCCCAACACTTTGCATTGGATTGTGTTCCTTCAGCACCATTATTATCTCTTTTTTCTCTATTGAATGCATTTAAACACAAACAACCATGTGCTGCAAGCCTCCTCTCTGGTGTTGCATAATTTTAAAACTACTTCAATTATCCCTTTTTCTACTGCCCACTACTTATGCAATGCTTGGTAGTTTAAGGCTTTTCAAACACGTAACAAACCGCTGTTTTAAACACTTTTGTTTGTTGTCTGATTGTGCGGGGGAATGGTTTAACAATTCCTCAGTTTGAGACACTCTATAACCACAAACATACAGTATAATGAAAGTATGCAGTCTGTCCTGCTTCAGTTTGTCAGGTATTGGTCGCTTACTTTAAAAAAAGTAAAAATTAACAAATGACTTGCACATATTCCTGTACACACGGTGATATCCTAGTATGCTCAATGCTAAGCTAAGGTCTCGAGCTGCTGGCTTTAGCAAACAAACATGGCAGTGTTATTGATTTTCTCGTAAAACTGGAGCCTTAAGCAGGAAGGCAAGCAATCATTTTTGGCCAAAATGTCTAACTAGAGCACATTAAATGTTGTATTAGCTAATGCATTAGCACAATAGCTAGCTTTGTTTCATGGTTTGCACAAATCAACAGCCACAAACTGGTATGTATACATTAGGAATTTGGGCAATGGGACTACTTATCTGTTGGAGGAGTTGTGCAAGGAATGGTTGCTGCTACCAGCAGAATGTTTAGCCGAAATCAAAACATGAATTTCATGGAAAATAAACACTTGTGAAAATGATTGAGGACAACATTTGGACCTTTTCCACAGGCTATGTTTACATAACTAAAAGAAGCTAAATAAAAAAACCAAGGTGTTTCGTTATAAGGTTCTCTTGAATTCTCTGTTGTGCACCACTGTCCTCACTGTGAAAAGAGCAGGAAGCAGCATCATGTTTGTTTTCTAACAAACATTTGCAATCTGATAAAGTGTGTTTTAACCACCCACAGCTAACGTCAGAGGCACTCACGTAGATACATACAGATGAAACGTTGAGTTTGAGTCAGTTGTGAACTATTGGTTTTCACGCATGTATCCAAGAATAACAGCTTACAAAATAAAGAAACATCACTGCCGGACTCCGGAAAGTCGGAAGTGCACGCTCTTGAGCTACAACATCTGTTGGATGATGACACTGTGGAATGAAAGAATTAAGAATGTTACTGAAATTAATATTTGACATTTGAAACAGCACTAAAGGTATCTTTTTTTTTTAATTTAGACCAACCGCTTGGTTTTAATATCTTGACCTATTGAGACATCTGGAAATCTCAATCTGTATAGATTTGTAAGTGATTTGATCTGGTAAAGAAAGTAATAAGATTTGTTTTACAAAATGGTGTTACCAAATCATTTGAGATACAGTATTTGGACCTTGTGAGTAATATATAATTGATAATTATAATAATTGGCACGAGGACAAAACAAAACAAGAGAGAGACATTTTGAACTACTGAGAAAAAATGTTCTATCCATGTGTGTTACTGTAGTGAGTAATAATAGACACCTTCAAACCAATCCTAATCTACAACTTTATGGCATGATATTTTCCTCTCATGCAACTGTAAATACATACATCTCTAGCAGTGTTTCTTAAACTTACAACTGTTTCATGTGGGACACCTTAAGTGAGTTGTGCGAATTGAAGTGCCGACTAGCAGTTAAATACATTTGCCTTTAAAAGCATAAAATATATTTTACATGTGCTGGGTTCCACTCAAAGGCGTCCAGAAACAGCTTCATCATCCGTATGTGGCAGAAACGAAGAAGGCGACTAAGAAATGCAGACATGAAGCAGCAGCGCGTCCTCGTGGGCGGGGGCGCGCCCTCCTTACAGGAAGTTATAGAACCAGGAAGTACAAAGCTGTCGAGATTTGTTGTGTTGCCAAAAAAACACGAAACGGTCTAAGTTTAAGTCGATTAGAGACCAACTACAAGTTTAAGGTAGGTTTAAGTTGAAATAATACTTAAAGTTTTTCTGTATGAAAATTCAAAGTCGAAAACCTGCCCGTCGCTTAGTGTGCATTATCATAACTTCAGGAAACTCAGTGTAGGAGCCATACATCGTTTTGATTATTCCTTTGTATTATTCTTTCTTTCTACGTTGTTTGTGTGTGTGGTGTGACGTCATTCGTACCCACGACACCGTAAGCGGGGTGTGGTGTGTGTGGGCGGGTGTATATTAGTGTGTGTCTGTTCACCTGTGGGGGGTGGTTGTTTGGAGCACGGCTGCAGGGTGAGCATGGGGGAAAAAACTTTCTTTTGACCGTCAGCGTCAGCGTCAGCGTCATTGTCATTGTAATCGTCACCAGAAATGTTACTATCGACTGTCAAATAAAATTCTTGTTCTTTAGTCACTGTGCCTTACTGTTGGTGAAATGTTCACGTTGGAGGGCGACGCGTCATTAGTATGATCCCCTCATGTCTTAGCCTGCTGCGGCTTTTCGGATATTGTTTGTTGTGTAAAAGCCGCTATAATTTTGTCAAAAGAAAGTTTGTTGAAGCGCGGAAATGTATTGTCGTGATAACGCTGGATGTCGGAGATCGCTTTCAAAGTTGTAAACGATAGACGTGAACGCTCATTAGACTCGCGTAAAGCGCATTGATTCACAAATTTGCTGTTACTATGCCTTTTGTGATCACAGCGCTTCTATTTTGAAAGGTACACGTCTATAAATATTGTGCATTGTTTGTATTCCCCGCTAGGCTTAGTAGTACTTTCGCATAAGGTGATTGTACTGGTTTGTTTGTTTTGGGACCTTTTGTAGGGTTTTTGTTCGTGCGTCAAGCGGGTGAAGCATTGCGCTTGGGAGTGCCGCCGTAGTTCTCGTTCTAAGACGGTTAGTCTGGTTTGAGGCTATCGGTATTTAGGTACATAAATACCCACCGCTAGTACGCACAGAAGACTAGGGTAAGTCTAGTTTAGCCTCGGTGGAAGTTAGGGGGAATCAAAACGATGCACTGTAGCTGTACTATTTTCAGGTGGAAATACAAATTATAAAAGAGCGCTATGTCTTAACGTCATTAGCAGATATTTTTTGTGATTTATTGGATTTTTTGTAAATGGAAAATGGAGTTGAACGACACCAGCCAAGTTGAGAAAAGACAAATAACACTTACACCCAAAGCCTTTGAGCACAAATTGGAAAAGCTCCAAGAAGAACGTCAAGTAAAAATAAGGAAGATTAAAGGTGCAATAAGAGAAATTAAAAGCCTAATGCAAAGGGCGGATAATGCTGAAAAAATACGGTCATGCCTTGATAAGGTATCGAGCTTGTTTAAAGTAGCAAGTCATCTTCATGGTGTTGTGGCTTCTATGCTCCCACCTGAAGAACAAGAAAAACAAAATTCTTGGTTTGTCAGTATTGAAGAACATACAATTGCTTTTGTGGAGGAGACCAATAAATGGCTGCTTGAGGTGCCAGACACGGCAGAAGAGTGTGTTGTCGCACCATGTTTAGGATCTGTTCCCAACAATGAGGCAGGTATTTTGGAAAATGTAGTGGATGACATTAGACCGATTGATAGTGTTTCTAATGTATCAGTGAAGTCAAAGAGGCACAGTTCAGTAGTAAGTAAATCTATGTCCACTACTTCATCAGCTAGATTAAGGGCTGAAGCTGAGACAGCTGCTCTAATGGCTCGTCAAAGAATGCTGAGTCAGAAACATGCCCTGGAAGAACAGCAGGAAGTATTGAGGAAGAGAAAGGAGGAGCTGGACCTGGACACGGAGCTGGCGGCATCTATGGCTAAAGTGAGTGTGTTCAAGGCTTCAGAAGGATCCTGTGTGTCTAATGTTTCCGTAAAATCAGATGGGATGAACTCTTATTTGGAAAGAGGAAAAGGAACACAGTTAAGACCTGATGCTGTCAAATTCGTGCCTGAGTTCAACACCCAACCATGGGATGCAGAGGCTGGAGGTGAAGCTTTGCTTTCAGGTTATTCTGCTGTAAGGCCTAAGACACACAACAGAAGGGAGCCGCCTGCTGCTGTGACCTGGCCCGGTCCGTCTGCTTTGCCTTCTCTGCCCGCTGCTGCGACTGGGGTTGGTATGTCCACTCTTCCAGAAGGTTCTTCTTATCCACCAGTTACTCACATTCAATCTGGAGATACATCTGTGACAGCGAATAATTCTGATCAGCGCTTTCTCACAGTTTTGGAAAGACAAAATCAAATTACATCTTTATTGGTTGAACAACAGTCACTTTTTCTCTTACCTAAGCGAGACCTACAGGTTTTTGATGGAGATCCTCTGGAGTATCAAACCTTCATAAGAGGATTTGAACACAACATTGAAGCTAGAACACAAAGCCAAAAGGATTGTTTGTATTACCTCGAGCAGTATACGAGAGGGCAGCCCAGGGATTTGGTCCGTAGCTGTCAACATCTGCCTCTGTCTCGTGGATACACTAAGGCAAGGTCACTACTTCAAGAACATTTTGGCGATCCATTCAAAGTAGCCTCCGCTTATATGGATAAGGTGCTTTCATGGCCTATGGTTAAAGCTGAAGATATCGACGCTTTGCAGGCGTATAGTCTAATGTTACAGGAATGTTGCAATTCCATGGGGACTGCCGCAAAAGATCTGGATGTACCTACGAATATGCAAAGCATTGTGAAAAAGCTGCCTAATAAGTTGCGGGATCATTGGAGAAGTGTGGCTGGTGATATTCAGGAGAAGTTTCGCCGTAGAGCTACATTTTCAGACATTGTGGAGTTTGTTGAGAGGCAAGTCAAGATAGCAAGTGACCCTCTTTTTGGAAATATACAAGATACACATGTGACAGGAAGAAAGGAATTAAAAATAGTCAAGTTGCACTCTCAAACTGGTTCAAAGGCTAGAGGCAGTAGTTTTGCCACTACCGTGACACCTGCTGAGAAGAAAGTGGAGTCTGGAAACAAAATAGAGAAGAACTCTCTTGTGAAAGTTTGTTTGTTCTGTGGAGCTGGACATTCGTTGGATGTTTGTCTTTCTTTAGGTAAAAGGACACAAGATGAGAAATTGTCTTTTTTGAAGGAGAACCGTATGTGCTTTGGATGTCTGTGCGTTGGGCACATGAGTAAAGATTGCAGAAAACGTTTAATATGTAGAGTATGCAATTATAGACACCCCACGTTGTTGCATTTCCACCCCAAAGCAAAACAAAAGAGTTTGACTCAGGCCAATGGTGGCTTTGAACCAGTCAGAGAAGGCGCTGTGGTGTCTGTTCAGTCCAGTGGCTTAACTGGGGCCGGTAAGCAGGACTGTACACTTTCTATCTTGCCTGTTCAGGTGAAATCCAAAAGTGGGCAAGAGACCGTGGTCACGTATGCGTTTCTGGATCCGGGGAGTACTGCCTCGTTTTGTACAGAGCGACTCATGAATCGGCTCAATCTTACAGGGAAGAAGCTCGGAATACTCCTTAGAACTATGGGGCAGGAGAAGGTGGTGGAAAGTTACAGGTTGTCAGACTTGGAAGTCTCCAAGTTGGATTCTGACAGCTTTTGTGACCTGCCTGAGATTTTTACTCAAAGAAGCATGCCTGTTCATAGAGGTAACATTCCACGCTCAAAAGACCTCCAAAGATGGCCGCACCTGAGACACATACAAATACCAGAGATTGACGCTGATGTGGACCTTTTGATCGGCACTAACGTCCCTCAAGCTCTGGAGCCGTGGGAGGTAGTTCGAGCCGTGAACGGCGGCCCTTATGCAATTAAAACCATTCTGGGTTGGACCGTCAATGGTCCGCTGCGAGGAGATAATCAGATCCGTGATCAGTGTTCACAGCCCGACATCTCAGTTAATCGCATCTCCGTGGCGAGACTTGATGAGCTTTGGGAAAAACAACTGAAGGTGGATTTTCCCGAAAATCTGCATGATGACCAACCTGGTCTGTCGAGAGAGGATAAGCGCTTCATTGAGTCAGTTTCTGAATCTGCTAAGCTCATTGATGGTCATTATAATATCGGTTTGCCGGTAAGACAAAGATCCCTCAAAATGCCAAACAATAAGACAATCGTAGAGCAGCGTACATTGAGTCTAAAAAGGCGTATGAACAAAGATCTATCTTTTCGCTCCGACTACATTACATTCATGTCTGGCATGCTGACTAATGGCTACGCAGAGAGAGTTCCTACTGAGCAGCTGGCCCGTTGTGATGGAAGGGTGTGGTATGTACCCCATCATGGGGTGTATCATTCCAAGAAGAAAAAGCTGCGAGTAGTTTTTGATTGTGGGGTCACGTTTCGGGGGATGTCTTTGAATTCTCAGCTTCTTCAGGGACCAGATCTCACAAATTCGTTAGTGGGAGTCCTCACAAGATTCCGCAAAGAACCTGTCGTGCTCATGGCTGATATTGAAGCCATGTTTCATCAGGTCAGGGTGCCAGTTGAAGACTCTGACTTGTTGAGATTCTTGTGGTGGCCAGATGGAGATTGTACTCAGGAGCTAGTGGAGTACAGAATGAGGGTGCATCTATTCGGTGCTACTTCCTCCCCTAGCTGTGCCTGTCTCGCCCTGAGGAAGTGTGCTGAAGACAATCAAAAGTGCTTCAGTCCTGTGGCAGTTAACACTGTACTGCACAATTTCTACGTCGACGATTGTTTGGTGTCTGTTGGCTCTGAAGAGGAAGCAGTATCTTTATGTCAAGAGCTCTGTGCCTTGTGTGCTAAAGGGGGTTTTAAGCTCACAAAGTGGATTAGTAACCAACGCATCGTCCTCGCCGCTATTCCTCAGGAGGAGCGGGCCAAAGAGGTAAAAGATCTGGATTTGGACAGTGATGCTTTGCCTGTAGAACGTGCCTTGGGTGTTCAGTGGTGCGTCCAATCTGACTCATTCAAGTTTAAAATTACACTTAAGCCCCACCCACTCACAAGAAGAGGAATCTTGTCCGTGACTAGTTCAATTTACGACCCTCTTGGTTTCTTGGCACCTGTTGTTTTGTCTGCCAAGAAAATACTCCAAGACCTTTGTAGGAGACGTCTGGGATGGGATGATCCTTTGCCCTCTTCTGTTGCAGGAGAATGGACGGCCTGGCTGGAAGACCTTCATGATCTTGAAAATTGGGAGGTCAGTAGGTGTTTAAAACCAGTGGACTGTGGTCGTCTTGCCTCTGCTCAACTACACCACTTTGCAGACGCAAGTGAGGAAGGGTTTGGGACTGTGACTTACCTGTTACTCCATAACGATAGCGGGCAGACTCACCGTGCGTTTGTAATGGGAAAGGCACGAGTAGCTCCTTTAAAAATTGTCACCATTCCCCGTATGGAGCTGACTGCCGCGGTGGTGGCTAGCAGGATGGACAACTTGTGGAGGAAAGAGCTGCATATGGACCTTGAAAAGTCGGTCTTTTGGACGGACAGCACTTCTGTGTTGAAATACATAGCCAATGAGACATCTAGGTTTAAGATCTTCATAGCAAACAGAGTGTCTGAAATATTGAAAACGTCTAACGTATCACAGTGGAGGTACGTGAATACAGCAAGCAACCCTGCGGATCTAGCTTCCAGAGGTATTAGTGTTCAGTCGTTTTTAAAGACTGATGCATGGCTCTGTGGTCCTGACTTTCTTTGTGAGCCTGAGTGCATGTGGCCCAAAAATCCTGAGACCCTGGAAAGCTCTCTCTCTGAAGACCCAGAGGTCAGGGCTGTGGTGGTGAGCGCTGCTCAAGTTGAGCAGGTTAGTCCTGTGGAGAAGCTCATTTGTTACTTTTCCTCCTGGTTCCGTCTTAAAAGGGCTGTTGGTTGGCTTCTTAGGTTTAAGAACTTGCTCCTATCCTTGGTGCAACATCGAAAGCTGGCGAGAGAAAACATTTCTAGGACAGATCTAAGTATTGAGCAGCGGGAGAAAGAACTACAGGTTCAGATGGAAGGTATTAAGTCTCAAATACCAAAGGAGGGTTTATCCGTGGAGGACATGGTCATGGCAGAGTTAAATATTGTCCGTTTCTGTCAAGGGGTGAAGTTTTCGGAGGAACTGTCCCATTTGAAGAAAGGAGAGTGTGTAAGAAGGACAAGTCATCTTTACAAGCTAAACCCGATCCTGGATGGTGATCTCATCAGGGTTGGGGGACGGCTCAGTAGAGCAGCAATGCCACTTGAAGCGAAACATCCAGTTATACTGGCTAAAGATCAACACGTTTCTAATCTCATCCTTGCTCATGTACATCAAGAAACAGGCCATGGTGGACGAAATCATATGCTTTCTCATTTGCGACAGAAGTATTGGATTCCTGGTGCCTGCGTTGCCATCAGAAGGGTTCTGAGTAAATGTGTTACCTGCCGTAAACTGTCTGCTTCTCCTGGACATCAGAAAATGGCTGATCTTCCTCACAACCGAATTACTCCTGATGAGCCTCCTTTCAGTCGTGTTGGGTTGGACTGTTTTGGACCATTTGAAGTTAAGCGTGGAAGATCTGTGATCAAGAGGAAGCAGAGGGGCAGTGAAGATCTTTGGATACCTCGTACATGAACATCGACATCAAGGGACTTTAAGAGGACTGAATTTTCACTTTGTATTTTGATTGATGTCTGTCTCCCACTAGGTGAATTGGCTGGTCAATTATTACTATGAAATAATTTGGGGCCGGAATGTAGGAGCCATACATCGTTTTGATTATTCCTTTGTATTATTCTTTCTTTCTACGTTGTTTGTGTGTGTGGTGTGACGTCATTCGTACCCACGACACCGTAAGCGGGGTGTGGTGTGTGTGGGCGGGTGTATATTAGTGTGTGTCTGTTCACCTGTGGGGGGTGGTTGTTTGGAGCACGGCTGCAGGGTGAGCATGGGGGAAAAAACTTTCTTTTGACCGTCAGCGTCAGCGTCAGCGTCATTGTCATTGTAATCGTCACCAGAAATGTTACTATCGACTGTCAAATAAAATTCTTGTTCTTTAGTCACTGTGCCTTACTGTTGGTGAAATGTTCACGTTGGAGGGCGACGCGTCATTAGTATGATCCCCTCATGTCTTAGCCTGCTGCGGCTTTTCGGATATTGTTTGTTGTGTAAAAGCCGCTATACTCAGACAGAAGAGATGTGTTTTCTCTCTGTTTCTGAGCTCAACTTTGTAACATCCTGAGTGACAGCTGCTTGTCCTCCGCTATACAACTTAACGTTAACTAACGTGAGGTATAACGTCACATAGAACGTGAGATATAAGGTCAGATATAACGTGAGTTATAACGTGAGATATAACGTGAGTTATAACTCTAACGTGAATTATTACGTCAACTCCAGTGTTGATTCCCAGAAGGAAGACAGCTGTGCTTAGATCACTGCTCACATGCTGAAATTAAAATGAGTTAAATACGTTCTGAACTTTCACAGTAGTACGTTGTTAGACCATTTTCCAATGATGTTGTTAGCATGGTAGCGGAGTTGGTTTGCTCAAAGATCAGCAGATGAAAGGATTGTAGAGCTGAGACCTCAAAGATCCCCTGTGGAGAACATTGACCCTTTTTCAAGCCATTTCTCTATAATGGGGCCAACCTTAATGAAGAACTAAGACTTTGAAAGGTGTCTCTCCATTAATTACCCCTCCAATGTTTTTGTCTTACAGTGCCTCTGTGTCTGAGGACTTCCCTTTCTTCTAGTTATTGGTCGTGGTGCAGGACCAGCAGAGGAGGCCATGAATCGAGTCACTCTGCAACAGCAGAGTTGTGGGTCCTGGGAGCTGAAGGAGCGGCTGGGAACGGGAGGCTTTGGGAATGTCACACGATGGCAAAACAAGGTAGATGGTCCACTACTACTGTTACCATCTGTAGAAGGATGTTTGTGGATGTGATAACGCATGATGGTAGACTGAAAGGGGGAAAAAGTAGAATGTTTAAGTAACAGATTATAACAAAAAAATCATTAGTATGAGTAGTACAAGTGGAAAGATGGAAGATAACTAAAGTTGTGCTGCTAAAACTTCCCAGCAGAGTCCTGTATCCTGCCGTCCTAGTCACAGGATGAGAGCACCCCAGAGATGCATCAGAACACTTTGGGAATAGGAACACGCCTGCTTAGTGGACCTTCCTTTTCCTCTCTAGACCTTGTTCTTTATTTCTATTACTCACTTTCAAGGCAAACTCACAGCTGACTGTGAGCCGACCTGCAGCATCACAGGAGTGTGGATAATACAAATGACTTGTATTCATGAATTTGATAACTTCAGAAACAATTGATCTTGCGGTTTCAAATGTGATACTTTTTTATCAAAGCCTGTTGACCGTTTGGTGGCCGCGTTCCCAATCGTTGACTGTCAGACACATTGTAGTTTGTTGTTATTGATAATACCTGTGGTATTCATCATGAATCACACCTGTGTGTTAAATGTATTCTCTTCAAAATGATGTCTAGAGAGTAAGTTGGTATTGTCTTAAAAAATAGTAACCATTTCTGACTCTTGATGACTGAACTTCCTTTTGGGAAATGTCCCATCTTCCTGTATGAAGGACAATGCTGGGGGCTATTATTAGATTATTATTGGATCAAGTTATGGGAAGCAGGGTGGGGTCCTGGTGGTCCTGGGTGATGAACGGAGCATGAAGGAAAACTCCAGCAGCGGGGTATCTGGGCTGGATTTAAAACAGCAAAATTTTGCACAAAATCCGAGCTTTGAGAATATAAAGCAATATCTGTCTGATAGTCTAGTTTACTTATCTGGGTGATATAAATGCAAATATTCAATTAAGACTCATACACAGCTAAATGTTACTTACACTGAGTTCACATTATGAATATTGTCTGAATATTGTGGGTAACTGAATCCCAACATTAATTTCCCTTTTGTACATAATGCCTGTAGGTAATATCTCAAACAACATATGTGTGTGTGTGTGTGTGTGATTCTAGGACACAGAGGAACAGATCTCCATAAAGCAGTGCCGTCAGGAGCTGAGTGAGAGAAACAAAGAGAGATGGGTCCTGGAGATCCAGATCATGAAAAGGTCAGTTTTACGTTCACATACATCAGCCTATTAAAGAGCCTTAGCAGGCCCATAGCAGCTTCCCACATGCCAACCCAAATTCATTTATGGAAACACGGGGGAGAGACGGAGATGACTCTATGTAACTATGTTTGTGTCCTCCCCAGTAAGACACAGAGACACTTTCCAACCAGTATTCCTGTGCTATAAATAAAAATTTATGTGGGACAGTGTACCAAATAAGTGCGTCATTAACTACAATAATAAAGCCATAAAGTACATTTTTGACACCGCTCAAAAGTATGACGTGCTCTGAGATTAAGATAAGTAAAATCACGTTTATTTTAATGTTCTGTCTTTAAAATCAATCAGCAAAGATCTTTTGGAGTGATTTTGTTTGGGGCACGGCAGACGTTTAGTGACTCACTGTGGTACATTCCAGGTAGAAATTTGACTTCAATACATAATACAACCATTATGTTTGTTGAATTCTTTCAAAGTTGTAAAACTTAATTTGCATCCCAAAATAGTCAAATCAGACAACACTGAATAATTTGGACAGCATTGAGGTTTCTGGCTATTTTGATCTGTTGTTGCTTATTTTGAACGCCTCCTCATTCTGCTTTGCCAGGGAGTGAATATTTCATTTCCACTCTGTGTTCTTTTTTAGCAGTGTTGTTCGGTGGCTCATGTGGAGTTTTTTGTGAGATATGTGTGTGTGTGTTTTGTAATTCTTTGGTGCAAACATGGGTATAAAACTATTTCTTTCCAAGTCTCAGTTTAACAAGTGTTGTTTTCAGACAGACATGGTCACAACCACAGACCTCCAGGGCACCCACGCTCAACTCGGGGGTGCATAACCACAGGGCAGGGGACACATACATGGCAACTACTATTATATTATTACAGTTACAACTAACACAAATCATTTGCGATCTTATGCAAGCTTTTTGTCTCTTATGATGTGTTAATCAAAGTCATATTCCATAACTTTCATTTGCTGAATGATTTAGTAAATCAAAAATAACATACAACAGTTTTTCTTTTCCGCCCTATTTAACGAACACTTGTTATTTAAGCTGAAAAGAAGCAAAACAAAGATGAGAGAAATATTTCAATTACCGTGTTTTTGCGACTATAAGGCGCACCTTCAATGAATCGCCTCTTTTAGAACTATTTTCCTATATAGGGCGCACCGGATTATAAGGCGCATAGAATAGAAGATACTGCAGTAAAACGTTTAACTAGGGTTGCATTATGCATCCACTAGATCGGGCTGTGCTAAATCAAACGTTATTAAGCGTTCACTCCCATGGTAACGTTGTTCAAACGTTAATGTGGATATTAACAATATCTCTGAACCTCCAACTTTCGGTCTTGATTAATGAACAGGACGGAATAGATGGTGGCGCCTCGCGGCGGACCGTCAGCTCGATCCCGAGATCCAACTACGAGCTTTTTAACTACAGCAGCTTTAATATACGCTGTTGGAGCTGGAATTTCCGCGGCTGCTGGCACCAGACTTTCCCTCCAATGGATCACTGCACGTTTTTTGAGAAAAAAAAGGATTTTAAGTGTGCCTTATAGTTGCGAAAATACGGTCAGGTTTGGTTTGCGTCAGAAAATAAGACGTTAATGGGTCATAATAACTTAACTAACACAGCTCATTATACTAGTGATCACTATCATACATCTCTTGCTATTGTAGCCATTCAGACACATTGTTGCATGTTGTCCAATTTTGCATTTACAGTCATTTTCCTGGAACATCTGGAACCAGTTTTTCGTCTATTATACTTCTCATTTGTTTTCTCAAAGAGGGCTCAACCTGAAATACATGGTTTCAATCAAAGTTATAAGCCATGGAAGAGTGAGCAGCAAAAGTTGGGCCCAACTCAGGTTGTGGGCTGCACAATAAATGTAAGAAGTTGATCAACAGATTAAGGAAGAATAGTAAAATTGGTTTTAGCTGCACAAAATTCTTTACTTTTCATAGAGTGCTGCAGACATGATTGCTAAAACCCAGAAATAAATTAGCATTTTTATAGCTGTTAGGATCACTCAACCCTAATTCAATGGTTTTAAAACATATTTTAGTTGGATGCTTGAAATAAAATTTGTGGTCATGCAAGCTAAATCATTTGTAACACTTAGTTCTGCGAAATAATACGTCAGTATTAAATACGTATTAGTAATACGTATTTTCTGAGGGTTTTGAAGCTGTTACGTGTCATGAGTGGCTGAATGAAACTGTAAAACGTCACACAACAACAGGTCTACGGGGTCAGATCAGTCTTAATAATTCCAAATGGACACAGAAAGACTCAAAAATCTATTTGACTTACAAATACCATTGTCTCACAAATATGGGGTCAGATCAGTCTCGGTAGTTGCAAATGCACATAGAACGACTCACAAATATATTTCAATGCACACATGATGAAATTACATGATTTATATTTGTAGATGTATTTGTTGCGCTGCATTTATTTGCAGATGGCTTCACATTTGTGTGTGGGTTTTTTGAGACTCGTCACGTCGCAGATCCACAAATGCGTTTTTTGGGCCTATCATGGGCCTATCTGTCGCCCTCATTTTTAACCAATCACATGAGAGCAGCTCCTATTGAAAATAACTGTCATGTGTGACATGCTGAAAGCTGAAATTAATTTCAGACAGTTGCTTAAAATACAGAAATGAAATAATAATAAGCTGAAATTAATTCTAAAAATTGTTGAAAGAATTGAAATAATTGCAGAAAATACAGAAATGAGAAAAGTTGAAATTAACTTGAAAGAATTGCTAAAAAAAACAGAAATGGGAGAAGCTTCTATGAATTTGAATGATTTTTACTCAAACTAAGAAGTTATTAATTGATAAGCCTCATCAAACATTACAGTAAGAATTTCCTCCATGGGAGGTTGAAATACTAGTAGTACTAGTAGAAGTACTAGTAATATTAGTAGTAGTAGTAAAATTCATTTTAGTACTAATACCAGTTGAAATACTAGAAGTACTAACAATATTAGTAGTGGTTGTAGTACTTTTTGAACGAGTATTCAAGCATCAATGCATTCCAACAAGTTACATGGTGTTGCACTTAAATTCTTGTTCACATATGCCCACTTGAATAAGGATACTTATTATGTTGTGGTAGTCGTTTTAGTTTTCTTGTCAATTACTGGATAATTTCATGTTTTTTGGCCCCTGAAATCTACTCAAATAATTGTGACCTTTGTACAACCTATTGACAGTTGCATGCAGCCAGGGTGACAAGTATGTATCACGTCATTGTAATTAAGTAATCTCAAAAACTCTGACGACCACTGGTCTAGATTTAGATTTCTACTTTGTTTATTTATTATTCATTTTTGCCATCACTGGAACAAATATGATAGGATGGATATGTTAGTACTAACTGAGTTTGCCTCATTCTGGTCCCACACAGGTTGGATCACATTAACGTCGTCGCAGCCAGAGAGGTTCCTGAGGGAATGCAGGAAATGATAACCACCAATGACCTGCCGCTGCTGGCGATGGAGTACTGTCAGGGAGGAGATCTGAGAAAGGTCAAAGTTCCATTATGTTGGTGGGAGTGTAATTGTAATGTAATTTAGGACACTGCATTAAAAGTATTAAAGTTACAGCTCTGGATCATAATAAATCCTCCAGGCGCAGGAATCATGAAGTCCTTCGTAAACAGAAAATCAGACAGTTCATGTGAGAGAAAGGATACAGGCCGGTCATAAGTAAAACCACAATGCTTATTTATCCCTATTTTCTATTGAATGTAGCTGTGTGAATGTGTTTGGATCATCAACCCGGCGATTGCTTGCATGTCTTCTGGGGGGACAATCTGGAGCTTTTTCAAAAACCCGAGACCGACTTGAGTGTGTAGCCTCAAGGCAGCAAACTATGTTGACAACAGGCAGTCGTAGCAGAGTAGGAAAATGCCAACTAGGCCTCACACAAATTAGGCCTCACGGATGGCCCAAAACAAGCAGCTGCCTTCTGTCACGCCTCCCACAGGGAGCAACAACAAAAGTACTGATGGGCCAATTTGCAAGACTTCTTGAGTTTAAAATTGCTACCATGGATGCTCTTAGAAATCTTAACAAAAATGCAAAAATGCCTCTATTCACATCTATTCATGTGTTAGGGAATGTTGACACTCAAATCGGGTCCCTGTTCAGCACTTCCTGTGTGTGATTTCTTCGAAACACAATGGACTTTTTTCTTTTTTTGAGGAGCATAAAGTTGTAAAACATGAATAAAGAAGACGGATTGATGCTATTTATTTTCCCTGCAGCATCTGAACCTCTTGGAAAACTGCTGTGGAATGAGAGAGGGCTCTGTTTTGATCCTATTACGGGACATTTGTGAGTATCATGCTCAATTCCTGTCTCCACTATGGTCGTTATCCCACTTTCGCGCGCGTGTGTGTGTGTGTGTGTGTGTGTGTGTGCGTGTGCGTGAGTGATAGATTGTGTGAGTGAGTGTGCTGAAAGTGTGATTAGTGTCCGTATTGGTGAGGAAATAGTCACGGCGGCCGGTATTGTGATGTCACTGATGACCCACCAAACTCTTAGTCACCATGGTGACAGTGCTCACTCAAAGGGGGAGGTTTACGTCAACAATTGGATGCATTCACGCTCTGACTGCTGACGCAATGTACAAATGCTTCCATCAACAAGACATTGTATGTTACTGATAGTATAAATAAGGTTGAGAGAGGAATCGTATGGTATGGATCACATGTAGCTGCAGTTGAGAGCAGACACACACACACATGCACACAGAGAAACTCCTTTTCCTGTTTCCCACCATGAAACTTTCAACCAGCGAGGGTAAAGAATTTCAACCTTGAGTTTGTGTCTGTTTACCTGTTTTGGGTCAAACTATTGTATATGTCAAGAAAAGTAATGTGAAGGTTTCAGAGGATGCAGAGAAAGCTGAACAAGGTCTAATGAATTGCCCCAAGTTACGTTAGAGTGAGGGGAAAAGAAAACAGAATCTGGGGAGAAGAGATCATATGTTTTTTAACTGTCCATCATGAGTCCATGTTAAAGGAGTGCAATGCTAAATGGCACTAATGTCAGCTGATTTCATTTATCGGTTGAACTCTAGTTTACATGCAGTATTAACCTCTTTCATAGGAGAGTAAACAGGGAATCTTCATCAAATAATCTTCATCTCATACAACTCTAAATCGGCATTCTTCTTTTTTCTTCTCCTGCTTCTACTCCTCCCTTCAGCCTCGGCTCTGACCTACCTCCATAAGAAGAGAATCATCCATAGAGATTTGAAACCAGAAAACATTGTGCTGCAGCACGGAGAGAAGAGAGTGAGTTAAATACACTGTGAGCCTTCTTGTCATGACAAATACACCCCCTCTTTTTGTGTGTTAAGTGTGATTAAGTGTGGGAGGCTCGTCTTTCACATTGTCATGTTTACTGGCACATTTCTGCTGCCCTGAATATTTATTGTGGTACATACAATCCTTTAGCCGATCCTTGCGGTTACCATTAAGGTTTGGAATTGACTCGCTCTTACTTTCAGTACTGGGACTCCCTCTATTTTCTTAATTAAATCCTCCAGCATGCTTAGGACAGAGGGAAATGAAGAATGCTATATAAATGAGGCCAGACATATTAAAGAGGTTATATATTCATGTTTATGCATAGCTGAGTTTATAGAAATTTCCTTAAACAGAATTCCTCTGCACAAAGTTTATAGTTTTGCATAAACTTGCACACCAGAACAACTGTTAATCCAATGTACAAAATCGGTTTTGGGATGTGTGGGAAGGTTACAACTAATTGGTCACAAACCGACAGAATAGCATTAAAAATGGATTTTAGATCTCAGGATTCTGCTGGAGAGTTTGATGACAAATCTGTTGTATATGTCAGATACAAGAAAAGGTCAACTAATATTTACTCAGTTTGAAACTATCCTAATGGAGCTCAATGGATCCTCCGTTAACTGCTGTTATTTAGCTAGCACATGTTGATGTTCCTTAATGAGCAGTGGTGGCTGGTGGAGTTTTAGGGCCAGCTAATCAGTTTCAGTAAACATCCCATGATTCAATGCAAAAAAAGGTTTCAAACACGCATTATTACTTTGCAGTTAAATATTAACCATTAAACATTTATTCCAAATTTCACATAAGGACATTATTTAAACAATTCAGTATATCAATCAGGGGTGGATGGTGTATAGGGGCCCACCAACTGGGAGAAAGAGGGGTGGGGTTCAACCAATTCTATCACAGCAAAAGTAGTTCAGTGTTCTAGACATATTATCTGTCATTGTCCAATCAGATTCGTCAGATTCAAGTCACGTGTTGCTGTATCTGGAACAGATAGTGATGATACAAGTGAATAGAAGGTCAAAGGTGAAGGGTGGTGACGAGGGCTCTTTCTTTGATAGACCTTTGAGGAGTGAGGCTAATAGACCTTTTTTACAAAAAACGGAAATGCGTAATCAATGTGGAAGTGGACTTCCTGTCAAGCGTCAACACATCAGGAGATAATGAAGTCTTCACAAATTCGCTCACAAATTTACCTACACCTACATTTGCTGACGTTGCAAGAGTGGGGGAAGAAAACTAAAAATACATACATACTGTATGCCATAAAGTTCCATTACGCTGCAGGGTTGGGGTGATCTGTCTATTTAAGGTGTCCATTTGTAATTGTAGCCTAACACATCTACTTTTTTGTCTTGCTCTCTATATTAATTGTAGTTGATCCACAAGATCATAGATCTCGGCTATGCCAAAGAGCTGGACCAGAGCAGCCTTTGCACCTCCTTTGTGGGAACGCTTCAGTACTTGGTAAGTGATGAAAAAACGAGTGGACACACAGTATGTTCTCACGCTGCTTGGGACAGTAACAGCTGAATGTATTTTCCCTGTGTCCACCAGGCTCCAGAGCTCATTGAGAGAGAGAAGTACACGGTCACTGTGGACTACTGGAGCTTCGGAACTTTGGTGTTTGAGTGCATTACAGGATTTCGCCCTTTCTTACCAACCTGGCAACCCATTCCTTGGTACTACCACTATTTGAAAATTCTTCTTTTTAAAAGTTTTTGCGAATTTATTTAAATCCCACGGAAGTTATAGTTCTCTTTTGTAAAACTAGTGTCAAACAGTTCTCTCTTCTCAAACTAAATGTTAATCGTCTTCCTTTTTATTTTTGTAAAACAAGCTTAACAATGAGTTTTTGAAGGTTTAAAAGAACCCATAATTGTGTTGTGAACACAATACTATTCAGGGGTTGCCAAAGCAAAGACTCACAGGATATGTGGGTTAAGCCAACGTCAATTCCCCTTGTGCCTCACTAATATTATGAATACAATATCTGGATCTCCAGGGGAATCCGGTTACATAAAACAAAAAAACACCACCCCTTACTTTTAAGTTCCTGGCAAGTACGTTCACAGCTCGTGATTGAATAGAGGATGTAGTGGGTGGGGTACCGGTGGATTTATGAATGCAAAACAAATACCGTAATGCGCTTTTCTCCCCATAATCCATCTGTATCCTTTTTAGGCACAACAAATTGAGGACGAAGCAGAAGGATGATATTGTGGTCTATGAGGACCTGACGGGGGAGGTCCGCTTCTCTAAACATCTGCCTCAGCCAAACGACCTCAACAGGTGATTTCTATCGGACAGACACTAAAGACAAAACCAATTCAAGACGTTTGTGTCCCGAGTCTAACGGGTTGAAGGATGTTGGACAGTTTGTTATCAGAGAGGCTGGAGAGGTGGCTCCAGCTGATGTTAAAGTGGTGTCCTCAGGAGAGAGGCAAAGACCCCACCGCCACACCCTCGGACTGCTTCTCCCAGCTAGAGGTCATTCTGGAACTCAAGGTTAATTGAGAAATGTATTTTTGCCCTTTGTCTAGTCTCATTTCCCCCTATGGGGGTATCTGCTATTAAATAATGCTACAATATCACTGTCAACATATATGGAATCTGCGCTTTTTAAACAACACATTTACTTGTTGTTTCTGTACAGCTGGTTCATGTTCTGAACATGATCTCGGCTAAAATTTTGACGTACTCCGTATCAGAAGAAGAGACTGTGGCAGATCTACAGCTGAGAATAGAGAAAGACTCCAACATCCCTGCGAGCAATCAGGAGTTGCTGCTGGAGGCAGGGTTAGCCCTAGAGCCTCACGGACTGGCCACACAGTGTGCCGTTGATTACACGGTAATGTCTCAACACAACAATGCTGTCACACCAGCGTCAATAGCACAGTGTAATCATGGAGTCAAACTACTTTGGTAACCTGTGTCAATAGGAGATTGATGGGCGACGGACAGACTCTCCGCTGGTCTTCCTGTTTGATCGTTCCTCTTGCAGCTATGAACCGCAGTTTGCTCCACGCACCCTCCCAGAAAACATCCGCTTCATCCGTGAGTGCACAGCAACTGGAGATTCAATTCTTCATATAAATCCCTGAAAGATTTTCTCTTCTGCTGCCTCCTTCCTCTCTCTTTTGTTGATTTCAGTTGGGTCTGAGTCAGTGGCCTAAACATCAAGGATACTTTTGCAAAGACCTTTCAAGTGAACTGAGTACTCTAGCAATGATTTACTTATGTGGCCCCTGGGATGTATGCTTCATTTAAGGTGAATTGTTAAATGAAGAAGATAAAGACGATCCCTTGACCAGATTGAAAGCATACACAGAGAAACCAACATCCCAACACTCCGTATTCAGGGTTAGGATCACTTACATGATGAGAATGGGATATTTTTATGTTAAAACCATAAACCTTAGTTCATGCCGATATTGAAAATCGAGCGAGAAAGATACAAACTGTTACATTTTGCATTTTTTGTTATGCTATTTGTATTTGTCTCTGTCACAGAAACCTGCCATAAACCAATCCTGGCCTACAGCCCTCTGAGGAGGACCTGCGGCCAGGCGTGGCACACCATCCGCTCCCTGAAGGACGACTGGCAGAGGCTGCAGCAGGGGCAGAAGGCTGCCATGTAGGGGGAACACACTCCAAACTCCCACACAAAACCTGCTTCAACTGTCTCACTCAACCCAACGTGTGTCTTTCAGCATGAGCCTCCTGAGATACAACTCCTCACTGTCCAAGCAGAAGAATGAGATGGTTTCCATGCACCAGCGACTCATGGCCAAGCTGGACTTCTTCACCACCAGCCTTCACATTGACATGGACAAATACCAGGAGCAGACGGCCACTGGGATCGGTACTGCGCCACAAAAAAAAACACGCTGGTAGATACAGAGCAGGTTTACACTTCAGCTGGAAAAGCTGCACTGAAACCAGCCTGTAATCGTAATTATTCATATCCTAATATGATGGAAAGTGTCTAGCACAGCGGTTATTAATAGCCTTTCTACATTTTCTAGCATCGGAGAAACTTATGGGCGTGTGGAGGGAGATGGAGCAGACTGCTGTCAGCTGTGGTCAGGTACAGTTGTGTGTGTGTGTGTGTGTGTGTGTGTGTGTGTGTGTGTGTGTGTGTGTAAGGTGAAGGAGTATTGAATTGGCCAAACCCTCCCGTGGGTGTATAGGCCAAGGTGAACGAGCTGGAGGAGGAGATGATGCAGCTGCAGCCCGACATAGTAGATGTGCAGCGGCAGCCGTGGAGGAGTGGAGAGGCTCTGGACACGCTGTAAGTCTGTAGCAAACTCAACAGTCAAGTAAAACAAGCAAAAGCAACAGGTTGTTGATCTTGAACCATTCTCTCTTCTTTGCCCTTTTTCGGTCCTCAGTGAAGGAAAAGCCATGGAGCTGTTCCGCAAACTCCGGGAGAAACCCAGAGGTTTGGCTGGCACTCGTCCCTTCCCCTCTGGCCTAATGCTCAGTGCCTTGGTGCTTCCCTGCAGAAAATAAAGCTGGCTGCTCTTTTCCTTTGACTGCTCAGACCAGAGGCTCCCAGGGGACAGTCAGGAGGTGGTGCGCCTGGTCCTTCAGGCCGTGCAGTTCTACGAGAGGAAACTCCGAGACTTCTACACACACCTGAGGTACTTGTTTGCAAATGGATTGCTTGGATAACTATTTCAACATCACATAGAGATGGGATTGTTTTCCAGTCTTCCAAAGAACAGGAGAACAAATTAAACGGTTCGGGAACCAAATCCTGAGACGAGTGGACACGCGTGTTTTTGAAATGTATTCTGCAATTTTATGTGGAAGCTGACATACTGTATTTGCTTAATTAAAGGCAGTATTGGTAAAGATTTGAATGTAGCATACAACAACATAGACAGGATCGCCGCTTCCTGATCAAAACTTATTTTCTCCCCCCCCACCCTTACGGGTTGGGTGTGTAATGCAGTAAGACGGCGGTGTGCCGTCAGCGCGTGATGGAGCTGCTGCCGAAGGTGGAGGGCATGGTGCAGAGCATGGTTGAGAGCGAGCAGGTCCTAATGAGTCTGCAGGAGAAACGACAGAGGGAGCTTTGGAACCTGCTCAAAGTGGCCTGTGTGAGAACAATTGACACAAATTCTCTCCAACTGTTACGCTTCTTCAGGAATTTCTTTATTGCATATTAATACAAATTTTAAAAATGATTGTATCATTGAGATGTATTTTTTTTCATTTTGAAATTGTGTGCTTTTATTTATGAATGTTTTTATATAAATATCAAACATGCTTTTCTTCCTGTAAAAAAATAGGAGGACATGGGCTTCCAGAAGCTAGTAACAACCAAATTTAGAGCGATAATAAAATAATTTCCGTCAATCTATCAAACTGCAATGTGAGCAGCAAACGATGTGTGTGTCACTGTCTGTATCTTCAACATGTTAAGCCCGCCCACTTTCTAGCGGTTCGATGAAATGCAACAGATTATATTCAAATCTCTTGTAGCCATCGAGTACCCCGTCTGGCTGAGGGATACGTACCAGTGCAGTGAATTTTCGTACGCTGCTTTTTGTGTTCACCTACGAGGTCCTCAAGGATGATCTGGTCTTGTCTTGTGCAGAGTAAGGTTCGCAGTCCAGTGAGTGGGAGTCCTGATGGATTACCGACCCCCACTTCTGTGCCGCCTCTGCTGACCCCAAGACACAGCTTGCAGCAATTGTGAGTACACACACACACACACACACACACAGACACACAGACACACAGTGAGGTCCCTTATTTGGACATTCAAAAGTTATATATCACGTATAAAATGACATGTAATTGCTACACCGTTTGCCTTAATTTTCATGTAAATACCCACAAATTGAAGTTGAAAGTTTGCACAAAGCACATCTTGGTTGTTCCATTTCAAATCCATTGTGGTTGTTTACAGAGCCAAAATTATGAAAATTGTACTGTACATACATACACACATAGAGAGAAATATATATATATATATATATATATACACACACACATGTATGTATGTGTATCATCTTTTGATTCTATTTTTCTAAGGAGTACAGAAAGGAGACACATCTCTGGGTGTTTTCACCACTCTGTGTATGTCAGATATCTGCCTGCAACTCAAATCCAAACTGTAGACGTTTTTCTTACTTCAGCTTCCCTGAGCGTTGCTCAGTACTTTTCATCACCCCCGGATCCTTTCGGGAGTAAAAGGCACGACTCCTGTGTATCCGCAGATAAGCTAGGATCTGCTTTGTGAATCTGCATGAATCCCTCTGTGTGTCCATAGTGACGAGTCTCTGGTGGAGGAGAGCAGGACCTTCGAGGGCAGGCTCCAGAGTCTGCTGCACGGCACCATCCAGGACTCACAGAGCAGTATGGAGGTACTCGCTGTTGTGTTGTTTATGATCATTTGAAAAGGTTTTCTGTGCAACGAATGAGTGATTAAAAGAGCGGCGCTTTGTGTTTTTGTCACAGGTGTTGAGGGAGTGGACGTGGCTGCACGGCGGGCAGAATTTCTCCAGCGACCTCTCCTGAGTTGGGGTTCTTTGCTCACATGCGGTACTCTACTGCCCCTGTCTGGATGGGATGTCAGACTACAGGCGCTGCTGTAGCTGCTGGCATATATTTGCTTAATGTGATTAAGGAGTTGGTAAACCCACTCAGGACTCTGAACTAGAAGCAGAAAATGAAGCGAGCGCTTTGTGTCACTGATAGCATCAGGGGGGACCTATTTAAGCCGGATCTTATACATTTTAACAAAGCATGAAATATGTTTTGGGGGTAAAGTTGCCCTTCTTATTGCACAGAGGAGCCACTTCATTGGCATCACATGAAATAAAACATTTCATAGAATCCCAGTCCCATGCCACGACCCACACTCCTGCAGTGTGCCAGTAGGCTCATTAGAACAGATGGCAGACATGGAGAACTACTTTAATTCTCTCATTCTTTTTTTTTACATTTGTTTCACCATAAGTGGTTAACTTGAATCAGGAAAATGTGGATATTTTATATTAAATATTAAAACAAAAATATAAGGATGTGCCTTGAACCGTACTATGGGCCTATATGGAAATATGTATGCAGTCACTGGTGCTGTATTTTAATTGCAGATGTTGTTCTTAGTAAGAAATAATTGAATAACAAGGGTGATGTTTATGACTAAAATATTCATAAGGGATATAGTCATAAATCTAAACATATGGATAATAGCGTGCAGTCCTGTATTTCTGTAATATTTTAACTGTTGTGATACTTGTGATGTTGAAGCCATCCTGAGAGGTTGGGTTTATTGTGTCTTACACTTGGCTTGGTCCATAATGCTGATTAATAATGGTTTTGCAAAAAAGTATGCATTTGAGAAAATAGTCAACTTCATGGATTGTGGCAAAACTGTTACCTGTTTCGTTTAACTCCACCACTGGACTACAGTATGTAGATCTTATGAAGTAATGACAGGTGCTACATACGTCAAGTATTTGTAATTCCATGTCTATTTGGGTGTAAAAAAATGTTGAGTAGTATATGTTGAACAGTATTTTACTTTAGTAAACTTTAAAAATTTTTTTAAAAAAAACACTACATAGCGTTAAATATTCTTTATTTCAAATCAGTTTGCGGGCCTAATAGTTGACTAACTCTCTTACACAAAGCACAGCACAGATTTAGCAAAATGTAGTGGTAAAGGTCCAAAAGCTACACAACACAGAGAGGGAACCGTCTCCAATTTCTGTCAACCTTTTTGCCAAAAAGACCTGAAAGTGAGGTCAAACAGTGGAATCACAGAGCACTAGATCCCAGAAGGATCTATTTTCTGCCTCATTTTCTCCAACTTTTATTGCATCTTGTTGTGCGACATGTGAAAGAAAACTGTCTCTATCCTCGAAAGCATGCAGCAAAACCACAACAAATTGAAAGCAGCTTCCTATAATAATCTAAAAAGTTCACCTGGACGAAAACATTCGGACCACACAGCCCAAAATGAAAAGGTGCTTAACGTCTTATTTCAGTAAGAAAACAGATTACTTTAGATTTAAAATGAACCCTCACAACAATATTGCTTGGTTCTTTCAAAACTACAGCACTGGAGGGTTTGAAGACTGGCTTTGGGTTCAAGGGATAAGGCAAAAGTGTGTGTGTGTCGGGGTCTCTGAGTGGCTGTGTGTGTGTGTTCACATTCGGTACCCCGTGTTTCCTCCACTGTCTCCGGCTGACCTCCCTACGCCTCCAGCTCAAAGCCCAAGCCCACTTTGTGCCCGCCGCCGTTGACGTTTTTCCCATCGAGCAGACCAGAGAGGGTGAGCTTCACTCCTGTTGCGGGGGGGGGGGGGGGGGGGGGTCACATTTATGTATCAGGTAGCGCCTTTTGCTCTTTGTGTCATTACAAAAACAATAGACTCACCTGGCCTGAGGTTCTGTGTGTAGCCAACTCCAACGAGGCAGGCGTTGTTGACTTTGGCCTGTGAGGGGAAACAAAACCCCGCGGCCGGGTGAGACAATGGGGAGGAAATCGGGGGGGGGGGGGGGAGGGGAGGGGGGTGGCATGTTAGCCAGGAAGAATCCTACCGGCTCTGCGGTTCATCGGACCTTTCCTCGTGCACTACGTAGTCTCACAGACTGACATGCTGTATTTTAATAATGAAATGCATTGCAGTGGTGGTTTGGGATGACTGCTTACAGACAGCGAGGCGTCCTTGTCCAGCTGGTATTTGGCTCCGATTCCAAAGCGGGTGTTGTTGCTGCCGGCCGTCCAGGCCAAGTGGACCGCTGTCTCCAAGTTGCTGTTCACCTTCTGGTAAACGGAGCCCGCAAACTCGGTGCCGTCGTTGCTGAAACACAAAAAGGTGGCGCTCAGAACTTCCTCTCTCCATGCTGCCGGTTTCACATGAGTCACCTCAAGCGCCACGACTCACACGTTGGTGTGAAGCTGGAAGTCACCGGCTTTGTATCCGAGGGCAAAGTTGTTCTGGGTCAGTTTGGATTTGGCCGTGTCAAAAGCCAACTGGTAGCCTGCCAGCCAGCCCTCGTAGCCCAGCACGGCGGCGGCGTGGGCGGTGGGACCAGCCACGTCGAACTCCAGGTCACAGCCCACATTCACAAAGTCCTGTTTGTAGGCAGACTTCAGCTTGGCACTCTTCTTGCTACAGAAAGAATATAACAAAGGAAGTCATGTTTTATTATAGACGTCCTCATGTATTGACTAATTTAATAAAGACGTTGAAAAGCCTCAAAATGAACAGGACTGTTCTTACCCAGTGTTGGGCACAAAGGAGGCGTCCAGACCGAGCTTCAAGCCCAAAGCCAGCTACAGATAGTAAGACACAGAGGCCATTGGGGATGAATGATCTATCTGAAAGTGTATGTATTGATGCGTTACACGTGGTGACATTTGACTGCACCTGGTCCTCCATGGTGATCTCTGTGCTGAGAGTGTTGTCTGTGTTCCATTTCTGGTTGAAGTTGAGACCAAGCGCCTTCATTTTGTACTTGGTCTCCAGTTGGCCTCCCGACTTCCCCGTGTCGGTGTTGTTGGAGCCAGAGGTGGAAAACTCCTGCAAGGGAGGAGAGGGGGATGGGGATGGGGGGGAAGATACGCATAAAGACAGATTAGAGCTCAACTACAGCAGCTAGAAGCAAGACGGGGGAGGAAAAATAGAGGGAGAAAAGAATAAGGAGGGTGGGGGAAACGAGCCCCACCTCCAACGCACAATCTACTCTCGGATTTACACGGCTGGTTATTTAAAAAGACAAACTCCCCATTCTAAGATGGATGAATGAGTTGGAGAACCCAGGGGTGACTATGAGGGAGGATTGGGCTGCAGCAGGCGGAGCTACCGCTGCAAAGGAAGCACTAGGCAGGAAGCCTGCGTGTCGTACTCACAATGCAAAGTACCACTGGCCTGTGTGTGCGCGCACACACACACACACGCACACGCACGCACTCTTACCATCTGGCAGGAACATCCAAAGAAGAAGCAGGGGAAAATAAATCAGAGAAAAGAGATAGTTAGGGAGAATTAAACAGTCGACATGCGTGAAAATGGAAGGTCCAAACGTGACACCAAAGGAAGTCATTTACGTTTGAGTTTTTGTTCTTTTGAGTTGAGAGGGATGTGTGAATGTGCACTGTGGTTTTACCAATTTATAGGAACGCAGACACACAACACATGGAGCAAACTAACGTTCCACTTTATTCCTTCAGACACGAACATGTTGTTTCATAATCTTTGGCAGATGATGCCAATGTGCTGCCTGTGCAGATTACTCTGACTTCACATCAGGCAGCAAACACACTTCGCCCTGAGGCGCTGCAAAGGCAATCATTACGGTGCGTCACTGAAACTCAAACACATTGCGCTGACAGAGACAACGGCAGTACTCACAACACCACTCTGGGACTTGGTCTTAATGTCCAGCTTGAGAACTCCATATCCTTGGAAAGAACAGGAAGTTCAAATCAAAAAGCATCATAGTTGTGCATAGTTAAGCAGCTGCAGCAGGAGTAAAGTGACCAACAAGTCCAGCTTTAGGACAGCTTCGTCCAAAATGGTTGCAAACAAATAACCGCATTATGTCATGCATATTATTATTATTATTATTGTTGGTAAGTTACCGAAGCCCTTGTTGAAGATGTCCTTGGCAGCCTTCCCTAAGTCGGAGTATGCAGGAGGAACGGCCATTGTGCCTGAGGGGGGGATAGACAAGCAGGTTATGAAAAAAGCATACGCAACAACAACAAAAAACACACAACTATTTCAAGAAATAGTCCAGCAATTATTTCACGCGCTTCCATAAAGCAGGAGGACGCAGGTCTGAGGCTGAAGATGGAGGAATACGAGCAGCTCCTCGTGGGAAGAACAGTCCTCGCTATACAGGACATCAGCCTCATTTGGGTACACTCACCATCTGGTGGGGGGGAAAGGGGTGGAGGATTTCCAGCGCCCTCTTCCATGTGACCCTATTGATGTGCCCGGCTGCGACCCATTAACAAGCAGCCAATGTTGCTGAACTAATGCACCCGATTGTCTGAGAGGAAGGGACTCCAAATAAGCATTAACAAATATTGTTTTAAAAAGATCACACAGCCATCCAGCTGTTTTTCCAACATGAACAACTCTCCATTCCTGTATATACTGTGTGTTTTGTTTCCAAATGCCAATGCAAGAGCGCTAACCTAAGCAGCAGCGACTTGGAACTGTCATCAGGGTCCCCCGGCTCAGAGTATGTGTGTGTGTGTGTGTGTGTGAAGAAGACCTTTGGAACAAGGTTGCTCAGCAGGAACATTTAGAATTTCTTACTACTCAAAGCTGCTTTAAGTGACTCTGAATGCTCTGTGCTTTTGTCCCTCCACTAATAATCACCAATCAAATCCTTCTCATTGTTTCTGCAGAGGAGGGACCCTGGGACCTCAGTTACCTTCGCTGCATTCTTGCGCTGGAATTGACACACGCACATGCAAATCTGGCCCTCACAAGATCCCTGTTACTGCGGCCAAAGCTCAATCCAGGTCCCGGGTGATGCATGGTATGTCCCTCTCTGCACCCCCCTTGCCACTCACCATGTCCCTTGGGAACGCGCTGCTGACATGTCCCACAGTGGCCTTTGTTCACCACCCGCTTGCCTTTCCC
The DNA here is from genome assembly GCF_949316345.1 of Pungitius pungitius. NCBI lineage: Eukaryota > Metazoa > Chordata > Actinopteri > Perciformes > Gasterosteidae > Pungitius > Pungitius pungitius. The sequence goes on from NC_084904.1 coordinate 7,158,562, forward strand.
TGCCTCGCCTGGCGGTACCTCGCACACTGCTCCTTTCTCTGCCATGTCTCCTCGGGGAACAGGAAACGCATGGAGGAACAACAGGAAAACTTTTGGCAAGAAGTCCGGTGCTGTGCACAATATGTGGGCTTGCCTGGGAACTGACTGAGCTTATTAGCATGTTCCCGCAATTAGCATGTGTGCCCAGGCCAGCAGGGGATGGACGGGTTGAGGGTAGAAAACATGATATGGTGAAATAAATAGAAACCACTCATTCATAGAAGCAGCCCATTCCACCAACACAAGTCCCATTTGATGTTGTCCATAATCGTGCAGCCCTACGGGTACTTTACATCTCAGAAGACACTGGATGACCAACATTTTTTATGGCCTTAAAGATCTCTATTTCTCTCATACAAACCCCTGACAGTGAATCACGGTGTTTGTCGTGTGGTCCTGTCCGTCTCCGCTGCAACCCGCTCACCTTGTCTGCCTGTTTCTCTCCTGGTAAGCATGCAGCTCTAAATTTAGCCCAGGTGAACCCGACACTGCAACACACGTGACTGGGGCTGGGGGGGGTGTCTGCATGTGCCCACCTCCAGGTTCAACCTATTGGATCCTGTATGACACTTGCCACACATCTCAACGGCCTTGACTCAAAGGTCAAAATGACAGCCACAATCACAAAGATGGAGACAAATAATATTTTCAGAGCAGTAGGAAGTGTGATATTAGTCCATGTTAATCTCACAGTGATGATAGTTGTATGTGCTAGTAGTCATTTTGTATAACTTGTGTCCAAAAAATCTCTTTGATGTCATCACACATATAGATAGGATTAGGGAAACAAGACCCACCATCTACTCTCGGATTTACACGGCTGGTTATTTAAAAGACAAACTCCCCATTCTAAGATGGTAAATGAGTTGGAGAACCACAGGGGTGACTATGAGGGCGGAGCTACCGCTGCAAAGGAAGCACTAGGCAGGAAGCCTGTGTGTCGTGGGTCCTGTTTCTCGTACGTGGTTCAACTAAGTCGATCAGATGTCCCATTATCCAGCTCAAATTAACGAGATGATTGACATCAGGCTATCTCTGATTCGGACTCAAACTGTCTTGTTAGTTTGCACCAGGGGGGTATTGCACAAAAGTAGAAAAGAAATCCAGGCTAAGTGATTAAGTGCCGCTTGACTTAGTGTGACCTGCTCGTCACGGCTTCATCGGTTGCACGTTTGCCGAGTCGCGCTGAGAAGGAGGCGCTAAGTCGATCCAGGTGTGCATGGCTGAGATAAGTGCACGTCCACGGACATTTATGATTGTTTCACGTCTTTGTTTTATTGCTGTATCGGTGTTCATGTGCTAAATGCGCTGGTTTTAGTGCAAAGTGTCTTTGAGTAGCAACATGTAAAGCACTATAAAATGTATGATTATTTAGCCTATACTTTGCCTTAAAAGGGAACAAAGGGAATCAATGTTCCTCTGGAAACTTACACTAAAGACTACCGTAAATCCTCAAATAGTGGCTGGGGCTTTTATTTACATAGGCTGGACAGCGCACCGGCCTGTATTTGGGGCAGGCCTTTATTTATTACTTACTTACCGGTATCTTCTGTTATAGAATTTTATTATTTAAATAAAATAATGGGCATAATTACAGTAGGCTAATATCATTCATTGCATATGCATGCAGCACTTGCTGCAACCATTTACCGATAGGCTGCCGGTAGAATGAAACCGGTAGACCTAGAGCTAATCAACTTTCTGGAGACTAAGCATTTAGAAATGAATCAGTAATAAACCATAGTGTGTGTCAGTCTTAGGTTTATCGCGTATAGCACTTTATTTGCAGTGTCCTCCTCGTCGTTCTCCTCATCCTGGGCTACTTGCGTGCGGTTCTCCTCCCCCCGCTGCGCCAGCGCATCCCTACCAGCAGCGCATGGCTGTCCCGCTTTGAAGCAATGGATGAGATCACTAATTGAATCCCGGTCTTTATTTGAGGATTTACGGTCATTTCAAACCTGTATTCACAATGCAAGAATGTTTTACAATATGCACAAATCTCTAGAATATATTTCTAAAATAATGTGTACAGAACAAACAAGACAGGAGAAGATCCTGGCAACAGGTCAAGATAGAATTATTTTGCATGGTTGGCGAGTGCCTTAAAAGTTTGCAAATGGTGTAGATATTACTTACAAGATGCCTGCTCCCATATTTTATTTAAACTGATTTTAGCAGTTAAAAAGGCTAATTTGTCTGGCACTGGAGGGGGGGAGGTGCCAGCACCATGTAGGCTTCACCACAGCTTAGGAATCTGCTCTTGTTTTAAACCAAAGAAGACCTGGGAGGGACAACTACGGACTGATCCACCTGCAGAAACTGTCCTCTTCATTTTAAAGTACGGCACATTAAACCAATCACCCATTTATACACATATGTGGAAATCCTCTTTGGTGTAACACATTCTTCTGTGGCCATGAAGGTACTAAAGATGTGTGCTAAGGACTTCACTGCCAAACACACACTTGACAGCACGGCAGCCCGTCTCATTATCAGCGCTTCTTCATCCAACACGTGCTTCAGAAATGGGCATCATGGTGCAGGAAGAAACACGTGAAGTTTCGCCCACCCTAATCCCGCCCCGCCCAGGCGGTCGGTCCGCATAATACACCCCGGGTAGTTCGACGTGCTTATTATCCGGTGGACCTTCTTACGGTCCGTGAAATATTGTCTGACATAAAAACGGTCCGTGAGGTAAATGTTTCGGACCACCGATCTAAACATCTGCAAAAGTAGAGTTTAAAACCAAACTGATGAGAGCAATAGTGACAAGTGATGCATGTTAATAAAAATAAATCAGAACGCATTCAAATTAAAAGCAAACTGATTAAAACCGTACAGGTTTACACTCACTGCACTGTATTAGCCACACCTGTTCAAATGCTTGTTAACACAAATTGCTAATCAGCCAATCAGATGGCCCAACTTAATACATTTAGGCACGTAGACATGGTGAAGACTACTTGCTGAGGCTCGAAACGAGAACGAAAATACCTTGTTGATGCAAGAGATCAGAGCTGAATGAGGGTTCGAGAAGAAACAGTAACTCAAATAGGCAATCGTTACAACAACCAAGGAATGCAGAACACCATCCCTGAACGCACAACACGTGGGACCTTGAAGAAGATGGGCTACAGCAGCCAAAGACCACAGCTAAGAACAGAAACGACTACTATTCGCACAGGCTCACCAAAATTGGACAAAGGAAGGACGTTGAAAAACGCCTGGTCTGAAGAGTCTCGAGATCAGCTGCTGTAAAGTTGGGTCACAGTTTGACATAAATCCACCCTGTTCAGACAGAGTTCACTGTACTCCAATGGCCTCCACAGTCACCGCATGTCAATCCAATAGAGCACCTTTGGGAAGAATTAAGGCCGTTCTAAAGGCAAAACGGGGGTCCAACCTTTTGCTAGCAAGGTTTATCTGATAAAGTGGTCGGTGAGCATAATTTTAGCTTGGGTCAAATGTTAAAGAATCACCCACTGGTTGTATTTGTGAAGCTGAGTGGTGGACGTTTTTATTGAATGTAGTATTCCAAACAACCTGATTATTCACGTCCCACATGTAGCAATGAATTGGACATGTATTTAGTACATGAAGAACGGCGAGGATTCAACATGGGACGAACCCTGATAACGAGCATGCTGAACTTAAACCAACTGTTAAATGGTGTAAACAGGCAGTTACACAACACTGGACCGTGAGATAAAGGTTAAACCAGAGGCATGTGGCTGTGAGATAAGGTCGACTGAAGTCAAGTTACACAAAGGCAATTTATAGCTCCAGGAGCATGAGGTAAGGATGCACGTGTTCCACGTGGTCCACTCAATCACCCTGTGCACGGCAACGCTCCGATTGATGTGCGTGGGCACTTGATGACCGGTTTGTTTTGGGCGTCTCTGGATAGACTGTGACCAATGACATGATAGCATTTTAAAAACTCTTCCACTTACTCCCATAACCGGACCCTGGGGTTTATTATGCCTGATATTTCCATCGATATAGCCGTAGTGGGCAACAGATAAGGGTCCCTGTTAAGTAGCTGTGGACTTTGTGCTTCTTTATCAGGTTAAAATGGTGAAATAAAATGCAACAGTGGACGAGTATTCAAACGGAGCAGATGCGTCCACTTCTGGTTTAAATAGTGCGGTATGTGCGCGCGTGATTTGTTTGTACAATTAAAACTTTATTTAAACACTAGCAATAAGGCAAACATTACACCTTAACACCTACAGTGGTGCCCCACATACCGTCTCTCCGCATCACATTGACGTAAATACATTTAGAAGAACGAGTGCAGGAAAGCAGTTTTTCTGCACTCGAACTGTCCCCCCCCCGACCCGCTGCTGTGGGGGGCACCTCTCAGAGTCAGAGGAGACAGCCGTCACGTGGATGAGTGCACGTGGTCAATGCCTTTGTCGAAAGTAACAAAGAGCCAAAGTGAGTTCTTTCTTACCTTTGTCGGGGGGGGCGCAGCGTGCAAAGTGTGAGGGGCTGTTCGGAGCAGCGGGGCGCAGTGAAGGAGACAGCTCACACAGCAGGCAATGCGCATGCGTGAGGCAGACCTCCGGCCGAGGGCGGGGCCGTTGTGCAAGTGACATTGATTAAAGAGACTTATAGGACACTCAGTTGTACTGTTTGTAGATGTTTGTAAATGTTGACAAATGCACATTCACACCGGCCATACAATAATATGTTATATTTAATATGTGATAATACATTATTGCAACAGTTGGAAACACAACTGCGGAAATGCTGCATTTATTTTGGTCTAATAAGGCACTTATACCACTCGGGGGCAAAGACCTCTAGCTATATTATCCCCGAGGGAAATATAAATCAATCCCTGATGAAAGCCTTTCAGGCAGATCTTATTTGTCAGAGTAAGCACAGTGTAGACTTTGTCCCCTGCTAGCTCAACCAATTGAATGGTTATATTTTGAATCGTGGTTAGGACAAATGCAGATTAAAACTGTAGATGTGATTTATGTGTTTTAGATTTACTTCATTGAACGTATTTGGTATACCTGCAAGGCAAAAATGGGGGAATACAAACACGGGGGACACCAACAGGATTACTATAGAAATAGACGTATTAGTCAGTGTGGCTCAAGCATGGTCAGTAATTGTATGCACTATTAATATTATAATTACTATCGTTCCCTTTACAACTAGTCAATTAAATAATGTGACACAATCTGCTAAATTATTTGGCTAAATTTGGATGAGTTGTTGATAAAAGTCACGCACGTTTTGGGCTGAGGGCACAGGGCGCCTCTCTTCTATCAGCTCTATTTCTGTGCGCAGGTGCCCCGTTGCCATGATGAGGAATACGTAAACAAGCGTTGTTAAGGTTGATACCAAGCGTCATCGGTCGGCGTGAAGAAATATTCAACAGCTATACTGGCAGGTATATAAAAGGTAAGGTCATGAATTTGAAAACGCTTTGCAGATCATTTTTACTATAAACGCAGGTGTGCGCTTCATTCTGGGGAGGAATATGTCCGACAACTTTATGATGCACGATCATAGCTGTACGACAAATAAAGATTAGGAATGATCGGGTCACATATCCACTCATTTATTCCCTTTACACATAACGCAATCAAAACATAAACTTAAAAAACTAGTTACACTTCTGCAGCCCTATGAGCCAACAAAACACACATTACACCACCTGCAGGCTGACTGGTTGTTCACTGTCTGCTTGTTGATCATCAACTTCATCATTGTAAAGCTTGTATATTTGACTGTAACTTAGCTACTACTGTAACTTGAAACAAGTTTTCAACCTTCTTTCCCTCCTAAAATCTACTCCACAGATTCAGATGTGTGAGGGACTTTCAACAATATCTGGGCCCATCCCCCCAGACCCTTCTCTGTTCCCTCAGTACTACAGACGACCGGCTTCAGGTTAGATCACGGGGATCACCGACGTTAATATATATACATAGGGTCTCATTGAATTGAAATAGGAAAGGTAAATAATACAGTCGGCCTTGTCACAACTTTAGACCCTAGTGACCTGGTTTGGTTGTTTCATCGTTTCTCCAGCTCATGGCCGTTTAGAGGGAAACCAAGACGGAGCTTTGGCCCTACTCTCGGGGCCCCTCGCTCCGGATCCGGTGAAGTACCCCGGCTGCTACAGTGCTTGTAACCCGGCGCACCCTCCCCGTATCGGCCCTAACGCCACTCATATCCTCCAACGTGGACAGAGAGGGGTGGTGGGGGAGCTGCTCAAATTAGACTGTGTCGCCATCACCCCTGTTCCCAAACAGAGTAAGGCAATCATTTCTTCAGGTCTGTCTTGTATTGAGAGATAGTGTGAGTGCAACATATCATTTATATCTTTTAATAATAACTCCATTATTTTAAACTAGTCTAAGGTGGATTGCGTTCTTTAACCCTGAACAAAAATGTCAAAGTGAGACAACTTTTGCGATTGTTGACCCTCAGAGCAGCGGGTACACGACTTTGGCAAAGAGAATGTACGGCGGCTCAGGGAGATCCAGAGACGCTGCAAGGAGCAGGAGGCTGAGAGAGCACACTCTCGTCCGGTTCCAGTGAAAGCCCTATGGACCTCCTCCAAATACCACAACGTCCCATCCAGGGTGATGGTCGAGCTCCAGGTAAGGAAGCAAACCCGAAAGGATGCCATACCTTGAGTCATTAATATTTCCTCTGGCTCCCTTATTATGCAGTCTTTTTGGTGCAGGCTTCCAGTCCATCTTCTAAGCCACGGTGTCAAAACTTCCTAAAGGCCCACTCTACTGCCCCACCAAGGTCGCACTCTAAATCCTCTCCTGTGGCTTTGCAGCGCTCGATCTCCTGTAACTCCATACATGACCGCAACATGCAAGTGAGAGTTGCAAAAGATTCTTTGTGTATACTGTAGATAAAGGCTCACATGGTCAGACCACAGGAGGTATAATATATTCATTTGGAGTAGTGGTGGACAAGTAGTGAACTATTCATTTTCCGGATTTTTTTCTTCTTTTTGCTGTTTATCTATTTATTTTTGTTTCGCGTCTAAACATTGTTGTATGTTAACACAGTTACAGGTGCAAGGCCAGGCAATAGACTTTGTAAAACACAATGCCCGGTCTGCTGGGAAAACGGTGCTGCGTCGGTCCCAGTCCCTGATAAACCTCAGAGAGAAGCCTGTCCCCAGTGCCGTCAAGGGACAGGTGCCTCAGTAGTGAGTATTCTCATGACTTACACACACAAAACACCATTTTTCAACAGGTAGACTTTACTGCTGTTGCTCATTTCTGTCTTCCCTCTCCCTGATTATTAAACACACTCAGTCTCAAGGATAGGAAAGAGCAGTGGCATAAAGAGGCGGAGGAGATGAGGAGCAATGCACCTGATCCTGCAGTCCCAGCTGGTCACACTCTGATGCATGAGAGTGAAAGACAGGAAACTCTTAAGTCCCTCAAAGAGAGTATGTCTCTGTGTCTCTTTGCCTCTTTGGAGTACTACATGAATTGTGGATATCTGCTTCTCTCATTCTGCTGTTTGCTTAATGTTTTCTCAGCCCATCGTACCCTCGTGGCTGAACTGCTGTCCCTCCCTCTCAGGGATAACCATCTGAGCCTTCGAGCACGCCGGGCTTGTCTTGATTGTAAACTCTCTGAAATCGAGGAAGCTGTTAAAATATTCTCCAGGGACAAAGTTTATGTAAAAAACAATTCCTAACACACAAGAAGGGAGGAGCATTAGATGGCCCTGGAGATACTTTACTGCTTTACTTTACTGAATACTGCTTTATTCATGTACATTTTTTGTAGTTGCATTATGTGACACACTTTACCATGTTAATAGATGATTATTTGACATTATTATTATTATTACTGCTGATCAATTACAGTAAACATGCTACTGAATAATACAAATGTATATATGGAGCGCTGTGCGTTTATTGTTGATAACTGCTATCTCATCAAAGTATATTAGAGGAGTTTTGTTTAGTTTCATTTTTGTGTAAAACTGGCTATAACAAATATTTTTGTGAAGTCATTGTATATCATTATTTTTTAATTTGTGTGTATTAAAAGGTAGCATGCGGTACACTGTACACATCATATGTACTCAGTTTGTATGCTGCAGAGTGCTGGGGGTGACGCCTTCTCTCGAGGCAGTTGAGCACAGCTGCTCCGTGAATGCGTCAGACACAGGCAGTTTGGTAGACATGGAGTTTGAAGAATTGAGGGGAAGGGGGAACGAGACTCGAGATAAACGTGTGAATAGCAACAAACGAACAAGAACTGACAATGAGAGTACAGATAGTGAGAAAGAAGGAAGTGAGCCAGGGCAGAGGATAAGATCTGATACGTATATTGTCATAATACGGTTTAATGAAAAGGATCAGGAGGCAATGAAGAAATTCAACCCGTTTTTGCTCACAACAACTCCGGCAAGTAAGATAAGGAAGATGTTATCTGCTAGGGTCCTAAATGATGGCAATGTAATGGTGAGATGTGCAAATGAAGAGCAACTTCAGAAAGAAATCAGTACAAAAGAAATAAGAAAACTCAAGGTGTTAAACACAGGGAGGTTTGGAGTACACAATGGTGGTGGATGTAAAGGAGTTATCACAGGGGTGCCAGTGAATGTTGGTATGGGGAAGTTAAAAAAGGGCTTAAAAGAAGGGAAATCTGTGCTCAAAAGACTAAAAATGACAAGATGAGGAGTACAAAAGGACAGTGAGACCATACTAATTGAGTTTGAAGGAAGAAATTGGCCAAAGAAGGTATACTGTACCTGGGGTTCTGATCTGAGTTACCCAGTGAGAGTGTATGTGCCAAAGTGACTGAGGTGCTTGAATTGCCAGAGGTTTGGGCACATAGCAAAGCACCGCAAAGAAAAGAGGGGATGTGCTAAATGTGGTGGCAACCACGAGTATGGAGAATGTGGAGCAGCCAAAGTGTTGCAACTGTGGAGGAGCTCATAATGTGGCATATGGAGTGTGTGAGGTAAGTAGGTGGGAGAATGAAAGCCAAAAAAATAGAGTGGAAAGAAGAATCACTTATGCAGAACCAGTAAGAGAGGCAAAAGTAGAGAACACGGCTACCAGCATACAAAAAAGCAAAGAGGGATGAAGGGCATTAAGCAAATAGCAGGATATATGGATAAGGATATCCAAGGATAAATACTATTTAGTTATTAACAGTACAGCAGAAGTAAAAATCCAAAAATGATCAAATACAGCTGGTTGTTATAGCAGCAATGAACCACTTAGGGTTAGTAGGACTGACATGGGAAGAAGTGAGGGAGAACCTCACTAATCAGTCTAGCCAGGAAGCACCATGGGTTGGTCCGCATTAATAATGGTAATCATTTTACAATGGAATGCTAGAAGATTAATAGCAATGGGCCAGGAATTTAAGCATTTCATTAAAGAAACGGATGTCGCAGTATTGTGTGTCGAACCAGGAGGAGGATTTCCAAAATGGATATTCCAAAAAGCTAACTGGGATGAATTTCAAGAGGTAAGTGAGCTAATCATGATGAAGACTGACATTTGTGGAGACATAGAGGATATAAACAAGGAAGTGACTTCAGCAATCATTATGGCAGCAAGTGGAGCTATACCCAGGAGTAAAAAATGAGATGCAACAGAAACTTGTACTATGGTGGACAGAAGAGTGCTGTAAGGCAGTTAAAAACAGGAATAAACCATTTAGGCAGGTGAAAAGAAACCATAATATGCATCAGTTAATCCAGTATAAAAAGGCAAAAAAAGGCAGTAGTGAGAAGGACAGTATGACAAGCAAAGAGAAATAGCTGGACACAATTTTGTAATGAAATAGGAAGAACTACTCCTGTGGGAGAGCTATGGGGGATGATGAAAAGGATGGGGGCCGGAAGGTGATGAGGTTACCCAGTGTTGACAGCAGGAGAGGAAACAGCAGTCTCCAATAGGGAGAAGGCAGAAATTATGGCCACGACATTTGCAAAGATTCATGGTTCAGACAATATGTCAGAAGACGAAAGGAGGAGAACGGGAAGAATAATGAGTCAGCACCCAGATGAGTTAGAAAGGAGGGGGAAACAGGTGACTTAATGGATGAACCTTTTACCTTGGCAGAGATGGTGAGAGCAATAAACAGAGCAAGACCCACATCACCGGGGGAAGACCAGGTATGCTCCATTATGAAGCTGCTGCGACTTTATAACAGAGTAGTAACAGAGGACAGGAAGTTTCCGAGCACATGGCAGGCAGTATTAAACGTCAGCTAACGTTAGCTAACGTTAACTAGCGTTAGATAACGCTAACTAACGCTACAAACCAGAGAGCAGTTAAAGCAATCATTTGGAGTATTCCAGCATTTCATTGTGTTGAATTTAGAACCAAAATACAGCGAGTACAACGGACCCACAGTTGAGTTTTGTTACTCAGCAGGTGTTGCGGGTCACGTTACCATATCCTTGTATGGTGTTCATTTTTGACCAAAACGTGACAAAAAATTAAATTCTCGACCGGCCCAGAAGTGAAATGGCCCACTGGGAACCAGACATGTCAACCTTCCCGATTTTTCCGGGAGACTCCCGAATTTCAAAGCCCCTCCCGAAAATCTCCCGGACCGACCTTTCTCTCTCACCCGGACAACAATATTGCTACACCATCCGTCACTGGGCGCGCCGTTTCAGACCGAACAATAATAAAGTGCAAAGAAAACCGCTAGCACCCCCGTCGAGACCCACCGGTCCTTTCGAATATCTCCCGAATTCTGAGGTTTCAAGGTTGGAAAGTATGCTGGGAACTCTCCCGATTCTCCACCCCGGGCCTGTATATATATTTATCTTTATCCTTCTTTTTTAATTCATTGATTAATTTTTGTTAGGGGGGGGTACTTTGGGAGAAAGATAGCGATTATAGTGTTTGATCCACACTCCGGTGCAGAAAGTGGCGGTAATGCACCAATACAACGGATGCCAACTGCCATTAAATAAAACAAGAAGAAGAATCTTACGTCACAACGCCGGGGACGTATGACGCGTCACGCCCGCCCCACCCCCTTCAACGTTTCTTGGTCATTGTTTAGCCTGTACTAGCTAATGTGTTATTCAAGATTTCAGAGGTTTTCACTTTTCACGTATGCATGTTAAGTCGTTCAAGTTTATAAAGCATATTTAAGAGTTCACGAAAGAAACAATGAGCAAAAGGAAAGCGCCACAGGAGTCCCCAAATGAGGGAATAACGGACTTTCTTGTCGGTAAGTGCAGAAGAGAGACGACTGAGTGTGCGTTAGCTAGCAGCACCTAGCCTGACCCTCGGGTTCTATTGTGAAGTAACATTTTCAAATAACTACACAAGTTAATATCATTGAATGTTCATAATGTGTAAAAACCAATTGAGAATGTTATTTGGTCCACTAGGAAGTTTGCGAGTTTGACATTTAAATGCCTGCAGCATTCCGCTGAGTTGTCTGCTTCTTTCAATAGTGCTAACGCCTATGTGAAGTATGATATGAAGCCATGCGATATATTCCTTCTGCTTCCAGAGCTGGCCAATTATGAGAAAAACGTCAACAGGGCGATACACAAGTACAACGCTTACAGGTGAGCTCCAAAGACTCTTCATTGTTGTTGAGAACAGATGTATTAACGAACGTTACGTGCCTACTGGGTGGAAGATGTTGTCTGCCTCTGTCACCTGATTCGTCACACATTTGCAAACATATTGCTGAAAATGTTGAAAATGCATTCCATATCCATTGCAGCGATTACGATTGTATATGTGAGCACTACGTCACTGCCACGTATGAAGAAATACATAAAGGAACATGTTTTGTGAAGTGTAATTTAAATAGAATCTTTTGCCTATTCCCTGTCCAGGAAAGCAGCATCTACCATCTCCAAGTACCCAAACAAAATCAAAAATGGTGAAGAGGCCAAGAAACTGGTATGTACACCAGAATATGTTTTCAGTTGATGGACCAAAGCATTGTTGTGATTGAGTCCTAAATAGGTCATAATGCACTCTACAACAAATTTAACTTTATCTCCTGTAATTATCATACACATATTTTGGATACCTAATGTATGCTCATTCAATTCATTAAAGTCCAGGAGACTTTTTAGAAGAGTAGAGGTAGAGCGGACGGACACCAATACATTTTCCGTTGTGTAAATGAGATAAATAACATAAGGTTATTTAGTTTGTTTAATAAAATAACATGGGTAAACACTGTAATGATCATGGTTATCATTATAGAAGACAAAATGCTTGATTCCCAACATACGCATGATAATCCCACTGTAACAAAGTTAGTTGTTATGTAATTGGATTACATACATTACACTCTAAATCATTTTTCTCTGCGGATACAGAGAGCTGATTTGGTTTCAGCAGCTTCACTGACTGACTTACAGGAACCTGTAAAACTTTTTCTCTCTCCAGCTAATGTTGCTGTAGTAGTTTGCTATGCATGGCCTCTGCTGTGACCTTTGGCTGACAACAGCAGCACTCAAGACAACTAACATAACTGCAGCAGATCTCCCTGTTCATCAGCTTCTTTTTCCACATGTCAACAGGATGGTGTTGGAGCTAAAATAGCAGAAAAGATTGATGAGTTCCTACAAACTGGCACGCTTCGGAAACTGGAAAAGGTGAGTTTTGGGGAGTGTTAATGCATGATCCATGCCAAACTATAGTTATGTGTTTAATAGTAGCTCAATTGAAATGCATTACACAAACTGATTTGCTACTTGCATGTTTTCCTCTAGATCCGTAACGACGACACCAGCTCTTCTATCAATTTCCTCACCAGAGTCACTGGAATCGGGTATGTCACTGAGTAACTGGAGACCAGCGCATACATGTCAGTGGGACGTTGTTTAAAGAGCAAAGCAGGTTAAAGATGCCATGCCAATGATGTCAGGCAATATCAAGACAACAGGCCTTTTTATGTCAGGTTAATATTCCCAGACACCAAGGCTGAGTTCTTCTTTAATAGAGTCTCGATAGCAACGTCAGTATAGCGGTCTCAAGTGCTCTACTGTTCTGGCGAATGAGTGTCGACGCTTAACAGCAACATGAAAACGTTAGTCCCGCCCCTCACTCTGCACTTATTTGTCGATGGCGTTATAACTTTGCTGTTTCAATGTCACAATACCGGATAAATTAGTCGACTCAAACCTGGTGGAATCAAGGCCTGAGACTCAGCAGCAAAGGTTAAAGGTGTGTTTGTAGTTTCACTGCCTGTGCTTCTTGTAACAAACTGCGTCTCTTGGCTCTTGACTTCAGCCCTGCTGCAGCCAGGAAGTTTTTTGAAGAAGGAGTAAAGACATTAGAAGGTTTGTTAAGTTTCTTTATGGGAAGTGTTTTAAAAGAATGTTTACTCTTAATTTTGGCCCTTGGTTTTTCATATTTTATAATACACAGAGTATGTGCATGTTGAATACATGTGCGCAATGTAGACATAGCTCTGGTAAGATTGGATTTGAGATATGCTATTTAATACTTTTTAGATTTGAAAAAGATTGAGAGCAAGCTGAATCATCATCAACAGATCGGACTCAAGTAAGTTCAGCTGAATTAATGCTCTATTTTTTACTTAAATGTGTTCTTAATTTTGACCTAAATAAACTGATTGAATATCTTTTAAGTGACACATGCTTCAAGGATTATTTTGCCGCCCTCAGGTACTTTGAGGAATTTGAGAAAAGGATTCCGCGTGCTGAAATGGAACAGATGGAGGTGAAGATGAAGCCCTTCAGTCTTTCTCATCTTCTTCTTGGCTTTTTGTTGAGAGCTCTTTTCCATTGTGTTTTGTTCAGACTCTCATCCATGGAGAGTTGAAGAAGGTCGGTACAGAATATATTGGGACAATCTGTGGGAGCTACAGGAGAGGTAAAACGTTCCCCTTCAAGTTTGTGTTCTGTCAATGCAAATAGTTGAAACTCGTGTTGTGTTGATTCACATATTTGTCACTTCCAGGTGCAGCATCTAGTGGTGATATAGATATTTTGCTGACCCACCCGGACTACTCCTCAGAGAGTGAGAAGCAGGTAAGGCTCTGCTCTCCCATACGTCAGTTCGGCTTGTCATATACTTTTACGACTTATTCTTTTTACTTTTCCAGGCGAAGCTTCTCCATGCCGTGGTCGAGCATTTCGAGTCCATTGGGTTTGTGACCGACACCCTGTCCAAAGGAGACACTAAGTTCATGGTGAGATGAGTGCTTATCTATACCACATTTGCAATTTACATTACAAATCATTGATAATCACTCCTAGTGGAAGGCATAGTTTTTCTATTTTAGTTCTGGTGGTGGTGTTATTACTTATAATTGAAAGGTTTTTCTTCTGCTTTTGTATTTATTCTTATTGTTGTTTTTAAAATTTATTTTGCACAGTTGTCAGTATTACTTAAACACTGAATGATTACATTGTTGCTCATACATGTTCATGTTTTTTTTTTATTACTCTTCCCCTGGCACAAACAAATCCTTTGCTATGAATGAAGTTCTGTCTTGAGTTCTCGTTCAGCTTAATGTGTGTGATGCGGTGATTGGTAACAGTAACCATTCCATCACCTGTACAACTGTGACCTATGAGCTGGCTCTTGTTTTCAAGGGAGTCTGCCAGCTGCAGCGGAGTGATGAAGAAGAGGAGGAATACCTTCACAGGCGTATTGATATTAGGTGCACCACTTTCTATTGCTCATAGCTATGATCTTAAACACTGTTAATGCCCAGTACAATGTGAAACCGGCTCAGTTATGTACAATTGGTTAATCACAATGATGCAAAAATAGTCAAGATGCAACATTGTGTCTTCATTTCTTTCTTCAAACCGTTCCTGCTCATTGACTGTCCTTTCTCTGTGTCCCCAAGGTTAATCCCCAATGATCAGTACTATTGTGGAGTTCTCTACTTCACTGGAAGTGACATCTTCAATAAAAACATGAGAACTCATGCGCTAGAGAAGGGCTTCACTCTCAATGAGTACACCATACGGCCGCTCGGGGTCACTGGTGAGTCCCGGTCCTATAAGACCTGTTACCTTTATCAGCTCTATTCCAGGGTGTGGTCTCTTTTGGCTTCTGTCATTTGTGCTTTAAAGACTTGATATGAGCTGTTTCTCTTTGTGGGTCCTTTGTAGGTGTGGCCGGGGAGCCTCTGATTGTGGCTAGTGAGAGGGACATCTTTGAATACATCAACTACAAATACAGAGAGCCAAAAGAGCGCAGCCAGTGAAGGTTTTTCATGGAAGCTGCCATCTTCTTTCGAATGAGATCAGAAGCGTGCGTGCGTTAGTATACTATTCAACTCAATGTTATTGAAAATAAAACAACAATGTCATTTAAATGTATGTACTGTATTTTTTTATTTAGTGGAAATCTCCCCCCTTTTAATGACATTTGTACCTAAATGCAGACACCGCTGTATCTATAGAGATCAATTCTCCTTGGTTGCGGATAAATTTCATTTTTTAATTGACCACTAAGGGTTGTACTATAATCCCAATGATGGTAATAATCCCAAAAGAGGAGTAGTCTTAAAGTGGACTGTTTTATATTGCAGTTGTCATCCTACTGTCTGCTTTGAGCGTAGCTCCCGCTAACTTTGGCTGAGCTGAGCTGTTTTAATGGCTCCTTGTTTCTCTTCGAGTCAACACAACTGTCTTGTTACTTTAGTCCAAAAAAGTGTGTGTGTTTTAACTCTTCTTTTTCTCTTTCTCTTCTAATTTAAACTAAAATTTAAAGAAACCCGATAATTGGAACCGTATTTGTGGGTATGGGAACTAATTTGGGACATCAACGTTATTGTTTTGTTTTTTCAGTTACTGTTTGATATGTGAATGTGGCTGTTACATTGGTAGATGTCATGTATTTTTGTGGAAATGATAATGTGTGTCTAGAAGGTCAGGTCATTTTTTTGTACTTTTAGAAAGCGATATACAAGTTGACCAGGTCACTGAAGTACTGCTGCAGTGTACTGCTCATATACAGCTTAACCTGTAACACAACTTGAATATTAGGAGATTGATTCAGTTTAGTATGTGGATGGAAAATATTGCTGGAAATATTTAAGAAAAAATAAATAAATTGATAATTCAATGTCAATTTTCCTTTCTTTTAATTTTCACTGTTTTCTACAATTTAAGTGGGTTTATTGAGTTAATACAGATTGTGCCTGCTCATGAAATTGGGAAAAAAGCATTTGTAATGTGCCCGGTTACTTGTGGGCTCTATGGGGTAACAAGGAAGCTGATCCACACCTGGTCGGTGGGCAGTAATCGCCTTTATTGTGGTTTCAAACTTTGCTCTGCGCTCTCTCCCGGCAGTCCCTGTTCTGCCTTCTCTCCAGCACGCCAAATCGCCACTACTCTTCATTTTAAAGGGAGAGAAACAATTAAGGTCATACATTGCAATTGAGCCAAACCACACCACCACAGCGTTCTTTCTACATGTCACAATATATTTAGTTGTAATGCTTGGATGATGGATGCCGACCATGTTGTCAAATAAGTGTGTGGATTGCTAAACCTGGATTTATATAAGTAAATATAAGTAAATATGTTTTAGTTTGAAAGTATCATGTGCTACTGTGAAGTTATTTATGGTACAATATATACTGTCCCTGTTTTAATGCTGAATGTTAACATTTATGAGGATCTGTTTCGGAGACCGCTGTGAGTAGAGGAGTCATGTTTTGGGGATTTCTATCCACTTGTCCAATCCGTTCTTTTGAATGAGATATCATAGCAATATGTTTTTTTTTATCTGCCACAAATGTCAACTGGGACTCAAGATTTAATCAATTTTGGAATCTGGTGGTCAAAGGTCACTGCGCCCTCATGAAACCAGTGTTGCCATAAGACTGCATATAGGTATAGAGTATAGAGGTATGAGTATATTACAATTTAACACTGATGTTTATTATAAATTGATGACATGGTGGAAGGACATGGATAAAAACCCAATATAGACATGTGTTCAACCCCAGCACGTTATTTATAGTTTTTGACATGCTGTACTGTTATTTCTTTTATCTTTTTCATGGCATACACTACTGTATTTTTGCGTTTAGTTTGATATTTATAAAGGGACTCTCATAGTCAACTTTTATAATTCCATAGTAGGAAGGTTTTTTTGCATATTAAATAATCACAGACTTTTTTTAACAAACTAACATAGTAGGCGCGGACAATCTTGCTCATAACTTGCCCATCACAAGATATTTACATTGGTTCCCGGGCAACAAACGTATCGCAAGGCATGATGGTCCAAAATAAAATGCAGGCAGAAACACCCGAAAGATAGACGCGGATGTGCCAATCACAGCACCCTGTGCAATAATACCGGCCAATTGGAAGCCGTCTTGACAGCCGTCTTTCAGCCCAACACACCCACACTACTTTGGTCAACCAATTCGCGGGAGTTGTCACAGCTGGACCGGTCGTCTGTTTGAAACTAGATTAACACCATAAACGGGAGAAGGTAAAGTCAAGATTTTAGCATGTTTAAATTCGTGTGTGGGGTTTAAACTGGTGTCTTCCGTGGACGCTGTTTTTTTCCCCCTGACGGGCTGAATGAGCTCTTAACGGTAATAACCGGGCTTTCCAACGAGCGTGTCCTCACCGCCCAATATGTAATGTTAGCTAACGTAAGTGGCCTTTATCCAGATGGGCGGTAATGGGTTGTATGGCGAACCTTAATTAGTACAGTGTGAAACTGGGATTTGGTGTCTTGGCACCCAGCGTGATGAACCAGACTGGCTTCATCGCGGCATGCCAGCGTCCGATGGTTGAATAATGAGCTTTGCTTTCGCAGTTTTTCATGTGTCATCGGGTTCTTGCTGAAACCCTTGGGGTAATATTGAGACGATGATCTCAAATGTTGCGTATCCATAGAAACTACGAAGAGCGCGCATCCACGGAGCGTGTCGCTGGTGGAAGTTGTTATGTAACGTTAACACTTGTGAAAATGGACAGTTCAAATAGTATGCGTTAGTTATTATGTAACGTTAATGACAACGCCGTCACCAATCAACCCTACGGTTCCGTTAGTGAGTCGATGACTGTTCGGATGCTCAGGGGCTTTTGGATGTCTATTGTGTGTGTGTGCGTGCGTGCGTGCGTGTGTGTGTGCGTGTACTCCAATGCGTCTCTGCGAAGCATAAATCCTCCGCTGTGTTTTGGTTTCCCAGGGCAACCATGTCTGAGAGAAAGGCAGTGATCAAAAATGCCGACATGTCGGAGGACATGCAGCAGGACGCCGTTGAGTGTGCTACGCAGGCCCTGGAGAAGTACAACATCGAGAAAGACATAGCTGCATACATCAAAAAGGTAAATGTATCACCTCAACTAGTGATACCAGTGGCGTGAGGCTGCTCTGCACACACTGACCAGCCTCAGTGTGCATAATTGATCAATTCGTAAGAGTTTCCACTCTTCCAGTTCCTTCTGGAGTGACAGGTACAACAATCTAAGGCATGTTGACAAATTAGTTAATACAGTATTTTACAGCAATGATAAATCAAACTATATACTTGGTTTTATTTAAATTAAGTCACACAAAGAACCTCCACAAATGTTCCACTTAATTGTAATTTACCTGATCAATGCCTTTTTAAGGCACTATTTTAGAGCAATCCCAAAGTCCTTCTCACAATAAACCAGGTAACATGAGGGTTGCATAGTGAAAATGTGTATTTATACTCAACATCATCGCAAATTGACTAAAGTATTTTGGATTTGGTCAAAGTAACAATATTTAGTAGAACTTTGAGTATTACATGCTTGTTAGGCAAAGTATTCTGGTACGTTCTCCTAGCTATACCAATTAAATATTTGCAGGAAATAATTTTGCTAGTTAGTTGTGATGTAGCATTTAAATAGGAAACATGGTTTGTCTAGTGATGTTTACAATGCTAGATGTCCCAGCATAACACAACTATATATTTTTTTCCCCCTGCAGGAGTTTGACAAGAAATACAATCCAACCTGGCACTGCA
The DNA here is from genome assembly GCF_949316345.1 of Pungitius pungitius. Taxonomy (NCBI): domain Eukaryota; kingdom Metazoa; phylum Chordata; class Actinopteri; order Perciformes; family Gasterosteidae; genus Pungitius; species Pungitius pungitius. Next base: position 7,177,569 of record NC_084904.1, read on the forward strand.
TTGTTGGGAGGAACTTTGGCAGCTACGTGACTCATGAGACCAAGCATTTCATCTACTTCTACTTGGGTCAGGTGGCCATTCTGCTGTTCAAGTCCGGCTGAGGGAATGCATTTCCTGCCCCCAGTTGACCATACAGTACTGACTGATTCAACAAAGGCACTTATCATTCCTTGGCAAGGGGCCGCTGCCTTTTTTCTGTGCTGCTTTCTACTTGTTCGGTTGAGGATGAAAATGTGGCCATGTTAAAGATTTAAAAACATTTGTTTGTGTTGTTACATTAGATGTCATTTTTTAAATTAAAACATAGCCGTTGAGCTGCCTGGGTAATGTTTGTCGTAATTTTATTGCACTGCTTCAGGATACTTTTACCATGAGAAATTTCCCACAATTTTCTGGAAGGCCAATATAGGGCAAAACATCTGGTAGGTCAGTTGGAGGGTTGATAGCAAGTTTCTTAATCTCAACTGCCTAAACAAAGACCTCAGAACCTGTTATACCTGAGGAATGGTGAGTTCATGGATTTCTGAATTAAATTTTAAGGCCATGCAAGATACCAGCTATTTAAATCCTTTAGTCACAAACCACACTAGAGACAGTAATATAGCTGGCACTCTTTATTACAACACATTTAGAAAACCAGCTTGTGTGGATAGACACCATTAGACAGGCAGAAGGAAGAGTGCAGGTAGCCTTTCAGTTGAGGTACTTTCTTGATGAGAGGCAGTAGCTGCCCATCGACAGCCTTCTGGTCCTCCTTCCTCTGCTCTGTCAGCTGGTACTTCTGCAGATGGCAAGGAGTCAAAACAAGTTAGTCAGGTATGAATAAGACTTGTTACCATTAATATTTAAGATAATATGCACATTAACTCACCTCCTTCTCTGTATCAAAGATCTCTCCCTCCTGGTGACGAGGTTTCCTGAGCTTCTTCTTTTTGAAGTAGGCATCGTTCAGAGTTTTGGGGATCTTCATACCAGAGATGTCAATTTTGGTGGTGGTAGCGATGGAAAACTTCTGGTGAGCCCTACGCAGAGGCACTCTGTTCAAAGCAAGAGGCCCTGCAAGTATAGGAGATGAAACCATTAGAGATGGAATACAGTAAACAATCATCTTGCTGCACGGATGGATGCATGATGTTGAACAGCATCCTTACCAGTGACAAGGAGAAGACCGCTGGCGAGCTGCTTCAGGAACACCACGCGCTAGACAACAAAAAAAGTTATCTTTAGGCCCAAGTTCTCCTAGTCAGGTTTTGCACAATAATGACTGCAGCATGTGTGCCAGGTTTATTATCCACAAACCACTCTGGTGCAACGGTATAGACAGAGGAAAAAACTGCTACTTTTCATCAAGAGCGCTCGCTGGCTGTCAGATTCCCACATTCAACATTTAGGTCAGCTAGTGCTCAGTGTGTGGGCATAGCAGCATGCCTTCATAACTTATCCACATAGCGTTTTTTGTGAGATTGCGAGGGTGAGAGATTAAAGATGTTTCACGCATGAATCTACACATTTTCATTAAAGCATAAAGGAAAGTAAAATAGCCGCAGATCCAGCGTGTTCTTTGGAGTCTGTAGAAAGTTGCACTGCACTACCATCATTTAGCCCAAGATTAATATTTGCCACTGGGCAACTATACTGATTTCAATTGCTGGTTAAACAATAAAATGAACAGAGTTTGAATGCGGTGATACCAAGCATTTTATGATTAGGATAGTTGATGAAAAATGTGTTTGGGGCATTCCTAGACGAGGATCACCCATCATGGTATAATAACTTGAGACAAGTTTGTATGCCGTTATTCAGAAACGAACCTTTTGAGTACTCTTCACAATAGAAACTTGCATTAGCAATACTGGATATAAACAATACTACATTAAGATCCTTTTCTGAAAAACAATCTTCCATGATACAAAAAATGAATGCAGGCTCAGTGTGAGTCTCATTTTGATTGAGAGGTTTGATTTCCATATGGATCAGATTCCCATGTCATAATCAATCCTCAAGATCTTTCCAACTCATGGAGATTATAGAGTCCTAGAAGCAAACTAAAAACCAACTATGGACACCAACATTACTTTGCACCATGGGGGAAACCAGATTTGGTTTATAATCTCATTAAATATTCACCTGTCCAAGCATTCCCAAAGAACTAGAACCATTGTGTTGCGCCTTTGAGACACTTTTAGTTTGCTGGCCACACTAGTGTGCTTTATAACCTGTGCCCTGTCTCCCAAACCATTAGAACCCTTGTCAACATGTGCTAGAAAATCTTGTCACCTTTCCACGATGGCGCCCAGTGAGCAGAATGAGGACAGTTCCTGGAGTGATGGAGCTGCGCAGCTTCCTCTTGTGCTGGCTGAAAGGTTTCTTTCCGTGGCTTTGGAGCTTACGGGGAACATCCTCTGTGGGGTAGTAGCGAGGCTGCAGGGAATATCATGTAACAATTTTAAATCCAGTACGCCATTGAGTCATCGGCCAATAGACAGGTTTTTACATAAAATCACCAAAGGCCATTCATGCTCAAAATAATCACAATAGTAGACTTACAATACACAATATAGCTATTCGGAAATCTGTTTTAATCAACTTCTGCATAATGACATTTACAACAAGGTGAAAAAACATTTAATAAGTCAAGAATTGCAAAATTACCATCTTGCGCAGTTTGACAACACGGGTGCCTCCATTCTTGTCTCCTCCAATAACCTTGACAACAGTTGCCTTAGGTCTTGTCTTGATCTTTTTCTCCACCTGAAACAAATTGAATAATATGAAGTAAAGAACATTTTATTAATAAATTGGTGTGTTCCAACAGATCGGCCCATACCTTGGTCTCCGTGATCTTGGACTTGCGCTTGTACATTGCCCTGCGGGCGTACATGGCAGACCGGGAGTAACGGCCGATGCCCCGGGCCAGAACCGGGTTACGGCTCCCGTGCTTCTTCTTGACTGCTTTTTTGTCTCCCTCTGCCATCTGACACAAAAATATAAGATTCACAGAATTGTCAAAGCATGTCATTTGAAGTCATTCACTTACCAATAAATAACCAATATTATTCCAGGTTTGGTTTCTGTATTCTAGCATGGTTGTGAATCAGGTTAACGTTACAGACTGGCTAATGTCTACGCAGTACTTAAAAGAAAACAGTGCCCCTAGATATTACGTACTAAAAGGTGAGTAAAACAACTTGACAAGATTGACATTAACTGACTTATTCTGTATTGTGCGTTTGACTTGAGTGCTAAATCCCACAGGCATCACCTGTGCACAACAAGCATGAACGGCAACATAGCTCAGAAGGGTCGCTTAACACGTTTACAAAGCAACCGTAGTCCCAAAACTACAATTTAAAGAGTCTATTTTAAGGTGAGACTGTAATATGTGGTAGTGGAATTGTACGGCGAAACAGCACCCGTAGCGAAAAAATACACGTTTCTAGAAGTAGGCTAGCTAGCGAACAGCATGAAGGCTAGCCCGCGGCCTAGGACTCCAGAACTAGCAAACTATGAATTACTACAGAAACGCGACCTACAAATCCGAGCCATAACCATGGTTAGCGGATTACCATAATACAATACGTCGTTTGATGATAGTTTGAGGACGATCGGTCAATTCGTTAATGCAGATGAATACCGATTTTATTCAGTCAGAAATATGAACGCTGGGTTGTCTTACCGTTGCACGAAAAAAAGAGCGACATCCGGGGATGTGACGTATATATGGACGCAGAATGATGACGTTTACGTAATTGCGTCGCGTTTCGAGGAAGTGCTTGTCCTTCTCCATGTATTTCCCCTTAATTTCTACCGTATATTTGATATAAAATCAATAATGCTATTTCTTTCAATAAATCGTATTTTTTGTTTTATTAATAGTGTTTTGTCTACTGATTCAAATAATGAAATAATTATTGCTTGCACAGAGCTTCTAAATAAATAAAAAATACATAAAGAGCAACAAACAATTTTCCAAACGTCGTACATTTCTTAAACCTCTCTCTGTAACATGAAGGCAAAGGCAACGTTTTTTTATTATTAATTATTAGTATACACCTAAACGCTGTACAGCCTTTCTATCCCTCTTGTTGAGCATGTGCTAATTTAACACACAGCTCAAGATAGCCAAATCTCTATATAAGGTCTTTACCTTCTTCCGCATCTTACAGTTGTATTTGTTCTATATTCCCTTAAGAAAGTTGATCGGGTGGTTTGTGGTTCCTTGTTGAAACGTTCACTGCCAATTGTGTGCTGGGTATTTAAAACCGCTTACATTTCTTAGGAATTTTACTTTATTTAGTGGTTGTAATACCAATGATCTATGTTTTTTATCTGTTTGTTGATAAAATGTCCTCTATAATCTGCTTGTTTGTGTAAACATTTTGTTGTAAATTTTTACATTCCAGCAATGAGCTCATTCTTCTAAATTAAGAACCAAACCGAATGGACAATATTTATGCCCAAGTACATCATCTAATTATATCCCAGATGAATATTTGCACTCAGAATTCATTTCCTTCAACACTGTGTGTGTTTTTGAATTTGCTTGAGTCACTCGAAAAAGAGCCAATAAAGTTAATTTATTTTTTTTAGCTCATATTTCCTTTTATTTCTCTCCCTTTTCCCGTCAGCCTATGGCTATGTATTTGTGTTTGTTTGTATATATGACCTATTGTCAGTTGAAAACGGATCCACCGGCTCTGTTCGTCCTCTCCTCTCTCCTTTCCACCCAAACACCATCCCGTCTTTTGAAGGCCTCCTCCATGCTACTCGCACTTTGTAAAGATTAGGATGCATGCAAACTGTCATGAAGGCTAAAATAACAATAAGCTGTGGCTGTTTTTAAAATCTCAATCATAGCATAGGTTACTGTCAAGGGCTGATCAGTAAAACTTCAAAAGCACAGTTTCACTTTTTTGAAAGTGTTATTTATTAACATTCCTTCTGGCAGATGTGCAACAATTCTTGGAGGAGCCATCAAAAATATCATTATGGAAATAAGGATCGCATTTAATGGAGTGATAGAGAATCTTTTAAGGGCAAAGAAGTTCAGAGTCCTTTTTAGACCCTACTATAACACAACACAAACTGTACTTCTTCACTCTTAATCTCCACAGGGCTTCTAAGGCAATGCTGGACTGAAACATTTATTACACATTTTATGCAATCATGAAACAGACCAGAAGTATCTGTTGAGAAAGTATTTGACTTTCATGTGTACGTGAAATTTTTTTGAAATAAATCTTCTTTTAACAAGCAAGTCAACCGTGTGGAGTGACATTCTTCAGCAGTAATTCTTTTGACTCCGGCAGCTTCTTGGATCAGTACTTTTCGAGGATGATGGCGATACCCTGACCCCCCCCGATGCAGGCAGAGCCAACGGCGTACCTGCCTCCTCGTCGCCTGTCAAAAACAAGTTCATAATTAATGTAACTTAAAATGCAGACAAATCACCTACTTTATATATATATTTATATATATATAATTATATATATATATATATATATATATATATATATATATTATATATATATAAATATATATATATATATATATATATACACACACACACATATATACACATACATACATACACACACACACATATATATACACATACATACATACATACATACATACATATACACACACACTACTGATAATACTATACTAATAACCACATATTTCGAAAGATTGAACACGACTACTGCAATCACTAAAACACAAAGTTACCTAAGCTCATGAACCAGGTGGGCAGTGATACGGGCTCCAGAAGCACCCAGAGGATGTCCGATGGCAATAGCTCCACCATTGACATTGGTTTTCGCTGGATCCAATCCAAGAGCCTTTGCAACCGCCAGATACTGAGGGGCGAAAGCCTCGTTCACCTGTGCAAAGCGAGTGATATCAGTGCTGGAACGACTAGGAAGGTGCACTTGGTAAATGGCAGATCACACCCAGGTTTACCTGCAAAATACACTGTTGCATTTTTTGACTGAATGAATACTACAATCTTTGCAAATAACGTCATTCACCAAGTTTGCTGTCCACATAGTATTGGCTAAGTTGCAGCGAAGTACACCAATATGTGTCATACTAGTTATGTTAGCAGTTACCCATACACACAATACAAAACAATGAAAAAGTCCAAAATATTCCAAATACCCAGCAGCTGGTGCATGGTAGTTACATCTGTAAGTTATAAGCCAGACCCACCACAAAATGTGTCTAGGCATTGGTTGTGAAACGTATAAGACATTCTGATGGAGGACGTCACACAGATAATTGTTGACTGGAAACAAACCTCCACAAGATCCATGTCATTGAGAGTCAGACCGGCCTTTTTAAGAGCTTGTGTGATTGCTGGAACGGGACCTAAGAGGATTAAAAGATAGAGAAATTCTTACTTTAAAACAACCAAATGCCACAAAATTTTATAGTCATTAATTCTTTTTATTTAAAAAAAAATTAAATAACATTCACAAAACGTCGGTGTCACCTACCAATTCCCATAATGCTTGGGTCACAGCCTGAAACATGGTAGGCCACAATTCGAGCGAGAGGAGTGAACTTGTGTTCACTCAGCGCATCTTCACTTGCAATGACCACAGCAGCAGCACCATCAGACACACCCTGGAGATCAGGAAGAGAGTGGTGGGTTCAGTAACATACCGCCCATGGTGGCAGGCAGTAACAGCACTAACTGCTGCCCAATGGAGGCGAGAGCCTTAAATAAATGAACTAAGAAATAAAGTTAGAAACACAGAGGTCACGTGCTCGTAACACACGTGCCACTGAGGGCATAAACCCACCGAAGCATTGGCAGCGGTAACAGTGCCTCCCTTCTTGAAGACAGTAGGCATTTTGGCCATCTGTTCCAGAGTGGTCTGTGGACGAGGGTGTTCATCCTGGGCCATGGACACCTTGCCTTTCCTAGCTTTCACGTCAATGGGAGCAATTTCCGCAGTGAAGTAACCAGCCTCGTGAGCTGTAAATAGAAAAGATATGATTGAACTTTCAAGAATGAGATGCAAAGGTCATTTGAGAGGAGACTGAATATATCAAAAAGATATCAAAAACCCATCTTACCTGCCTTCCACCTTTGCTGTGTCTGGTATGCATAGTTATCAACTTCTTCTCTAGTGATCTGGTATTTCTCTGCCAGGTTTTCTGCTGTGATGCCCATTGGGATTTTGATGTGCAGGTCAGTCAGGCCCGCCCACAAGGTGTCCTCCAGCTGTCAGGAAGATGAGCAAACTTTAAAATAAGGATCTTTGAAACAAAAGCTGCTGGAGTTTAAAAATGGTGTGTTTGGGGATTGCAGGGTAGAGAAAGATCAACAAGAAACCCACCTTGAGATCGGCTCCGAACTTTGTACCAAATCGTATGTTGCGAACAGCGTATGGGGCCTGACTCATACTCTCTGAGCCTCCGCACAGGACCACCTCAGACTCCCTCAGGCAAATCTCCTGCAAGAACACAAAGGAACAGGCTTTTATTTTGGATCAACAAAACAAAAGATGAGACACATGATGTGGATTTCATAGATCGTGTTTCTACTGATGCATGTTCTTTGTATCTTACACATTAGTCCCTACCACTATGGTTTTTCTCTATATTTGTATTTCTGCCAAAATGTTTTTGTTGTTGGTGGAGGGCTTACTTGAGCACCATTGATGATGGACTGAAACCCAGATCCACACAGTCTGTTCACAGTGAGAGCAGGCACTGGGATCGGAACACAACACCTCAGACCCACATGACGAGCAATGTAGGCCGCATCCGCTGAGCTCTGAGATTAGGCAGGATAGATAAAAAGAGAAATCAAACAGTTAGGATCAAATACAAGGGGACTAGTCAATAGTTCATTGTGAAAGGGATCTGTTAATTGTAGCTGTGGATCTGTTAGATTTATGAATACCTGCATGACATTTCCAACGATGACACTGTTCACAAGTTCTGGAGCCACGCCCCCTGCCGCGAGGGCGGCTTTGGCTGCATGCTCAGCCAAGTCTGTTGCACTGTGATCCCTGAGCACGCCACCATAGGTGCCAAACGGAGTGCGCTTGGCAGCTACAACAAATACACCTGCAGAGAAAACAAATAGAATTGTACTTAATACCACACACTGGGTACTAAGTCAAAACAGGGTCTCAGATACAGAAGATGAAGATGCATTATAACCAGGGAAATAACATCAAATGGATGAAATTGGACCGGAAGGATAAGGAGTATGAAACATCTTCATTTTTCAACATCTCTTTACCACAAGGATTTCCTTCACACACAGGCATGTGTTTTCAGGGATTATAGAGTTTTTTTATTAAGCTTTCAAAAACAAAGAAACATACCATAAAGTCAGTTTTTTAAATATTCCGCAACTCTTTGTTTTATGTGCAAATCCTCAGGAACAGTGTTGAGTAATTCATAAGTCATAGGTATAAAAACTATGATGGTTATCTTGAAATACTGTGTGATATGCCTTTTGCTTCTAATCAGAGATGGAACTGCTGCCTTGTGACATGCTAAATGCCAGAGTAACCGCTGTGCCGTGTTGGAGACGTGTGTTTAGCGTTGGGAAAGTTGTTGTATTTGCATAAATAACAATTTTCAAGTTAACAGGTACCACTTTTACAGTAGTTTTCCTTTTGCATTACTTAACACCAGTAAATGTCAGAGGGTTATATTGTACTTTTATTTACTGTATCACACTTATTTAAGATCTGGCTTTTTATTTTTTAAGTTAAGGTTTATTGAAACTAGATCGAGATTGAACTACCCTGACGTAGTAGTATTCTGCCATCTGCCCCTCTGCTGCCTATACGGTAGTGGCTCAATATTTCTAATTGAATATTGCATTTGTAATGCAATGTCATATTAAAGATAATGGACTTTTAAAAGATACTAAAATGCAGACACGTGTAAGTAGAATAAACGATTTTATCGAAAGATAATTTCGTACAGGCAATCGACGCGGTATTAATGATCAGTCACCTTTCACCTACTCGTAGGGACGCTGTGACTGAAATAACACATCTACTGACATATTTCATTATATTCATACAAATCCAGCTTTAAGACAGAACATCATTTATCTTAAGGTAATTGATAATTATATATTTCAAAACAAACGAAGAAAATTAAGCCCTAACATTAGCAGTTTAAAATTTCGCCTTCTGCTGAACTGAAACATGTTCGTTTACCTCTGAGGAGTGCCATAATGATCGAACCGCTGCTGTCAAGATCGAACTATTCGACTACAATTTTCTTGTACGACTGTGACTGCTGTGAAGGAGTCTGTGGTGCATGGAAAGAAAACTGCGACCTTTTCTCTAAATACTTGTACCGACAACTTTCTACTCGTGGAGTAAGATTCGACAAAAATGTGATAATACAATTTAAGAATACAATAATCTTAAACCATTAAAAAAGATCATTCCTGGATCTTTTTATCATACTATTAGCATTGTATATACAGTAGTAAGTAATATATATTTATATATGCCTTTGATGCAAATGTTCGCACAAACAGAGTACACGAAAGTGCAGCCCTGAAATGATGAGTGTGACAGCCCTCATGACGTCATCTTCTCGCGCCACGTCTGTCGCACAGCATCCTTGAGGGGCAGGCGCAGCCAATACATTTGAACATTTTCGACGCAGAGTATGCGAATGAAGTGAAACATCGCACAAGTAGAAGCATGTCTGGGGCTTTATCGCGCTGTCTCGGCAGGGTTCTGTCTCGTCAGAGCCCTCCGTCAAGGTGGGTGTTTGTAGTGCGAACAGCTAACAATGTAAAATACGTTAGCAACCTGGAGCTAAAGTAGCTAAGGTTATTCAGTAGAGAAATACTGCTAATCACTGCTGTCGTTTACCGTTATTGTTTGTTTTATTCAAACACATTCGTGCATGTACAACTTCACAAATTGCCTATAAGTAACAGCAACATTCATAATACATTCAAACTAACATGCCAGAGAAAACTCCGCAGAGAATATCAAACATAAAACAAAAGGAGAGTCTCGTGATTTGATTATTAACACGTTATTCAAAGTGGAAAAGTCCCAAAAAGTCAGAACCACTATTTTTTCACTGTGTTTGTCGTCTTGCAGCTTCCTGTTGGGAGAACGTCATCGTGCTGTTCAGAGTCTTTGGTTTGCACCAATGAGGACACTGAAGATATCTGCTCCGTTGAGGTATAAAGAGAAATATAAAGTCTCACAATGTCTGCATGTAAATTGTTTGATAAATTGCGCATTCGTCGGGAACATGCGCAACTGAAACTCTTAACTCAGCGAGTCTTTACATTTGAGACCAAAGCCAGGAAATGGAGGTCTTAACCTCACATTGACCCAAACAGCTTATAATAGCTATATTAAGCAAATTAAAACGACCTAAAACTTTTTTACTGGATTTTTAATAACTATGGAATTCCCACTTCATATTACGTTTTAAGATTTATTTTAAAATACATTACATGTCATTTAGCTGACGCTTTTATCCAAAGCGACTTACATTGAATTGTATCCCATGGCTTACATTTTGCCTGTGGAGAAATTGGGGGTTAGGTGTCTTGCTCAGGGACACTTTGACATGATACATGGAGCAGCCAGGATTTGAACTGCCAACATTGCAGATCCCAGCGCATCATTATACTCCATGTGCCACCATTGCCACTATATTTTGTGGTTTAATAATCTTCAAGAGCTGTGCTTTGAATTGAAGAGCGGAGCCCAAGAAGAAGAAGAAAGTGGACCCAAGAAGGGAGCAGATGCTGAAGGAGAGGATGAGGAAAAAGCTGAGGAAGCTGGAGAAGGTTGCACCTGAGCTCATCCCCATAGAGGACCTCATCACTCCGGCCAAATTCTTGGATGAAACAAGGTAGCACTAACTTCTCTGTCCCTGAACGGCTCGGTTTTCTCAGATTCAGCTGGTATCAGAGTTCAAAATACTCTTGAGTCTTGATGTGTAGAAATCAGATTATTTGGGGCACTTAAGCTGACAACAGCTAAAGGCTTTTCATTCATGTTGCTCTCTAAAATACAGCGGTTTAGATGTGTTGTAAATTACACAACTCTCAGCTCTCTCTTTCTCTGAACACCCATTCAATTGCTTGTTAACACAAATTGCCAATTACATGGCCGCAACTCAATGCATGTAGACGTGTATACTTGTGAATCGCCTGCTTGACTTTCCATCCCGGAAATTAAACTTATTTGTCCCACATCCCCTGAATGCCACCATTTCAAGGGTTCAGAGGATGGTCCACAAAAAAGAGAATGTCCAGTGAGCGGCAGTTGTGTGGACAAAATGCCTTGTTATATAAAACTATATATAGAATGTTTGTGTGAATATATCTCTTACTGTACCTTTTGTTCTTTCTTGTCATTTAGTGCTCACTGACCTTGAAGTGCAATCAGTTTCTTATTCTCTCTCAAAGGGAACGTTCTAAACCAAGGCTGTCATTTGAAGACAGTGAGGGTCGCGCCCTGCTGCTGAAAGAGTGGTGTCGATACAAACAGGTCACCACTTACAACATCTCACTTAAACTTTTATAGAAACGGTTGCCTCCGACTGCTCTCACGCACGCTTTGTGGGCTCTATGTGATGTGCTTCCTGTCTTTGCGTCTGCAGGAGCAGCACATGGCTGAAGTGCGGGCTGTTGAGCTCGTTCTCGAAGCACAGAGGGAGGCGCTGGAGGAGCTGAAGTTAGAGTCGGAGGAGCTGTACCAGGCGGCGCTGAAACCAGACCCCCTCATGTTTCCTTTCACTCACAAAGGTCCTGTCTACACGCCGCCAAAGAGCAAGTATGAAGCTCCTGATGGAAAATACAATGACATTACTAAAGTGTACACACAGTGATAGACAGGGCTGTGTGTATTCATTGTCCTTGTTTGTACATGATTACCAGACACATGCCTTCATGTGGAAGGACATGTTTTTTTTCTTTACTTGATTTCTACCCTCGTCACGGTTTCATATTTGTTTCAAATTCATGGAAATTGTACATTGTTGTTTATTTTCTCCACATTCTAGTCTTTGTATAAAACAATGCAAGAAACTGAAAATAAATTATGCTTTTGAGAAATGTTGACAGGCTTATTAGGGACTACTCTCCTGTTGACTTTAAAGGTGGCATTTAGTGCTGCATTGAATGTAAATATCAGTCTTATACAGGTTCATTACTTTAATGAAATATATTTAATCCAAATGTATCCGTTGCATTATTTGAGCCAATATTCCTATTTTCTAACACTTAGAACACAGGAAAAAACAGTTAATCTTCACACTGATCTACAGCAGGTCTGAATCCAGTTGGCGTTTGAGCTTTAACATTAGCATTGGAAAATGAACCTTTTTGGCACATGTTGCAACAGCAATGCGTTTAGCGATCCTCTTGTAATTTGCTGGTGGATATTTGCTCATCAGTAAATGTGTTAGTGTTCTCACACAGTTCAACACAGCAATAAGTGACTAGTGTCTCTGTCAGGTGGTTACATTGACGGTTTATGAGTCCTGGGGCTTGTCCTGGTTTAGTGGCATGTGCCAGTCTCTGGGTGGCTCTTTCCTCAGTGTCCACACAGGGGTGAAGTTACTCTGCTCTGCCACTCTGTTCCGCTCACTTGTCTGCAAAGCTTTCTGCAATAGAAATACAAATAAAACTGATTGGAAATGTAAGGTGTATTTCACTGCTATGTATTCCACAGGTCATTCAGATGCAACACAACATTGATATATCAGTTTGATCAGAAGTTGAGGGAGTTTAATACTATGACTTTCTGACGCTGTACCTTGGATTCCGGGGCTCTGTGTTTCTCCCACTCTCTGCAGCTGTGGTAGTCCTCCTTCCACTGCTGGCATGATGGCGAGGTACCGTAGGCGTAGTAGTGATGGAAACAGTTGATCAAGCTTTTGCAGTGTTTAAATTCAGTCCAGTAGTCATCACAGTCTCGGGGCGGCTGTACAAGCAGACAGAATCAAGAATCACCGCCAAGACAGCTTATTCACAACTTAGATTTCAGTCTAGGGGGCTTAACCTGTGTCCGATTGAAAGACACAGATTTATTGGAGATAGTGGATCAATTTTCCACAATCAGGACGGCTTTTCTAAAAATGATCTTTAACAGTTAATACTGAACGTTATGCGGTATACTTTAAATAGAGAAGAAAAGCAACGATTAGTCTGACAGCGCTCAAGGTCGCTAATGTTTATGAACCCGAGTTTGCACTGTGGCTGATACCACAAGTATGTCTATTGGTGTCGTTTAACAATGAATTATAAAGATGGACCACCACGCGAAATAGCGTTTCTGTTATATTAAAATCTCGTTTAACTCACATTTATTTTTGCTAGCTAATGACAGTTCAGGAACCACAGCTAATGTTAACCTTACTATTTTATTTCGTTGACTTTTAATGTTTCCTTTATACTCACGAGTAACAGAAACAAGTTAAAGTAAAATAAATCGCTTGATTGAGGTCACTACACCGAAATTGTTAAATTACCCTCCACGCTCCTTCTGCAGCCTGGTCCATTGCTATCCGCGCTAGCAAACACAGCGACACGATTTCCGGTAAGTATTTTCAAAATAAAAGCTCTATAAAAACTCACTTCATACTTAAAAAGAGAAAATTTCCAGAATCAGAATCGGCTTTATATGTTTGCACATACATGGAATTTGTCTCCGGTTACACATTGCTCACAGATATACAACAGAAAACTAAAGAACAGAAAAACTAAGCATAAACATTTACTGATATTTACAATATCAATATGAAGGTACTAGTGGTCCAATATAAAATATGTAGTGAAGATGGAGGTGTCAGGTTAATTGTTCATCAGAGTTATGTCCTGTGGAAAGAACCTGTTGCTGTGTCTGGTGGGTTTGTAGCGCCTACCAGAGGGGAGGAGTTGGAACAGCTTGTGCCCAGGATCTGAAGGGTCTGCAGTGATCTTGCCAGCCCGATTCTTAACTCTGGAGGTGTCCAGGATGGATGGCAGGATGGATGGCAGGCTGGAACCAATAGTTCTCTCTGCAGACAATCCATTGTAGTCTGGCTCTGTCCTGTTTGGTGGCCAATCCAAACCACACAGTGATGGAAGAATAGAGAACAGACTGGATGATGGCGGAGTAGAACAGTATCAGCAGCTCCTGAGGCAAGTGGTACTTTCTGAGCTGGTGCAGGAAATACAACCTCTGCTGGGCCTTTTTCCGAATGAAGAGTCGATGTTGGAGCCCCACTTCAGGTCCTGGGAGATTGTGGATCTGAACCTTGCTTGACAGTAGACACAGTGTTGTTGATTATGATGAGGGGGGACAGTGGTGGGGGGCTCTTCCTAAAGTTCACTGTCATCTCCACAGTTTTGAGGTTGTTCAGCTCCAGGTTGTTCTGACCACACCAGAGGACTAGCTGTTCCAACCTTCCGTCTGTACGCAGACTCGTCACCGTCCCTGATGAGGCCGATGACTGTTGTGCCATCTGCGAACTTTAACAGAGTTTAACAGACGGGTCCCCCGATGTGCAGTGGTTGGTGTAGAGGGAGAAGAGCAGTGGGGAGCGCACACATCCCTGGGGGGCGCCAGTGCGGATAGTCCGGGTGCTAGATGTGATTTTCCCCAACCTCACCTGCTGCGTCCTGTCCGTCAGAAAGTTTCTAATCCACTGACTGGAGGCTGGGACGGTGAGCTGGGAGAGTTTGGGTTAAAGTACCTCCGGGATGATGGTGTTGAATGCTGCGCTGAAGTCCACAAACGGAACCCTTTGGGTGTTGCAGTAGATAGTGCAGCCTCATGTTGACTGCATCGTCCACCGACCTGTTTGCACGGTAGGCAAACTGCAGGGGGTCCAGCAGGGGCGCCGGCAATGTCCTTCAGCTGGATCAACACCAGTCTCTCAAAGGCTTTCGTGACCACAGATGTCAGGGCGGCGGGTCTGTAGTCGTTTAATCCCTTGATGGAGGATTGCTTGGGAACCGGGATGATCGTGGAGCGCTTGAAGCAGGATGGGACTTCACACAGCCCAAGTGATCGGTCGAAGATCAATGTGAAGATGGGTGCCAGCTCGTCTACACAGACCTTAAGGCAGGAGATGGACACACCGTCTGGACCCGGAGCCTGGTCTTTTGTCTGTGAAAGAGCCAACTCACATCCTCTTCACAGATGCTCAGTGGCGGTGGGGGGCATTTGAGAGAGGTGAGAAGTAGGCACAGAGTGTAGATGATTGATGTTGAGAGTGGTAGTGGGCTTATCAAACCTGCAGTAGAACACATTCAGGCCTTCAGCCAGTTGGTGATTGTCCTCGATGGGGGGGGGGTTGTCTTGGTTCACCCTGAACCAAAAGGGTTCCTAGCTACTGACGTTGTACAATGTTTGCAAATGTGTGACGAATCGGGTGACTTAGGCAGACGACATCTGCCGCTGTCGGGGAAAACAAACACTCATGCGTAGACAAACCAGTAGGTTCAAAAAACAGTAGGCACGTAACACCAGCCACACGGACGAGACGAGACAGCCTTCATATATGTATGTGTGTGTGTGTGTGGACGGACTGACACAGCCCTCCAGGACTGATACCACTCTTATTACTATAACAAAAAGTATTTATGCTGCTATTACTACAACTACCACTATGACTAATAGTATAATGTATGTACTTTTTAGCATTTTTTTTGTAATTAATTTCAGCCGCAGCATTTTCTGTATATAAAAAAAATCATTTCAGCTTTATTCTTTCAGCATGCCAACGCATTTTATGCAGGAAATGCATTTTCTAGTTGTATGCCAGTTTCATTATGAAGTAACTATATGCTACAACAGATTTCAAACAGTCTTTTATTTGTCTATAAATAATTAAACAAAAAAAAAAAAAAGTATTATTGCAAATTATTCTTTCAAAAAAAAAAAAAAAAAAAAAGCTTTCCTTATAATAATTAAAAAGAATATATGTTGAGCGATTATTGCTCCCATTTGATAAGAATAGGGCGCTGGATAGAAGTATATTTAAAGTAAATTTTAAAAATGTAACAATTATGGAAAGGCTTTGGAAATGTTCTAATTTCACAAGTACACTCTACAAGCTATTGTCTTATTGGGGAAGTATGGATTTTTTTTTTTTTAATTCCACGAACTCTAGGCTGCATTTTAGGGAGCTTTTGTTGCCAAAAATATTATTGTCCCAAGTTTTAATGATATATAAATCCAAAGTCAACAGCAAAAAGGGACTGAAGCAAAATTCCAGTGCATCTGAGGGTTTTCTTTTTACTCGGCTGTCTAAGATAACAATTAATATGGTGAGTCTGTGGGCATTATCCAGGCCCCTCCACTTTAAATCCTTCATGGCTTTCTGCCCTTTTTGCGTAGTGATTGTCCTTCTCCAGAGAAGGCGATGAATCTGTTCAGGGCATCATCCTGGGCGGATTAAAAGAGATTTTAAAAAAACAATACAGTGTAAATACAGCCTAGTTGAATATGTACAACTGTGTGATGAAATCTTTCACATTTCTTACATCATCTACAAATTTCCTGGGCACAGGCCTCGAGTTTCTGATGAAGGTGATCCTGCCAACTTTGAACTCGTAGTTGGGGATGCCTCTGTAAAAAGAAAACATTTTAAAAAGGCTTAAGAAGTTGCAGTCAAGACTAAA
The DNA here is from genome assembly GCF_949316345.1 of Pungitius pungitius. Taxonomy (NCBI): domain Eukaryota; kingdom Metazoa; phylum Chordata; class Actinopteri; order Perciformes; family Gasterosteidae; genus Pungitius; species Pungitius pungitius. The sequence goes on from NC_084904.1 coordinate 7,194,211, forward strand.
TCACGGCTAGAAGGGTCCAAAGTTGAGTGATGTCATGTAAAATAAAGATTGAACAGGTGCCACTTGGTGTCCCCATACAGCGAGACACAACAATAAAAAAAAAAGACTCGAGGCAAGCCTATTTAGCAATTTGTCATATGGCCAAACTGTGAATAACATCTGCTCAAAGCAAGCTGAACATGTTATGTTTAATCCCTGCCATTGGATGTGAATTAAATTGTTTGGCTACCACCTGTGTGTCAAGGACTTCACAAACATCCTCATAGCCCGATGTCATTTCCTGCTCTGCTGCTAACGCCTGTATAAGTACAGTGAAGTGGGGCACAGAGATAACCAGATTGCAACAAGGCCACTTCTCCACAATCTATTTACATGGCAAACAGTTGCACTATTAATGCTGTCAATTTTTACATTACATGTCATTTGGCTGACACGTTTATCCAAAGCGACTTACAGTGCATTTTTAACCCATATTTTTTTGCCCGGGGAGAAGTTAGGGGTTGGGTGTCTTGCTCAGGGACACTTCAACATGAAACATGGAGCAGCCATGGTTTGAAGGTTCCAGCACACCCTCTCTACTCCACGTGCCAAAGAACCATCTTCTAATTTAGCATCTCCAAGTTACTAGCCATGAACATCTTCAGGGCCGTGTTTTATGTCACCCAAAAATCAATGTTGCAGATATCACGTTGAATAAATCAATCATTATGTTGCAATAATCATGTGTTCTGAATATCACCTTTTAAAGTCACTTGGGTCAAGAGGGGCAGGGCTGGGCTCTATGCCTTTTAGTTTACCATCCAAGCGATTGCCAGAGCCGGTGAAAGCCTGAGAATAGGAGACAGCTGAGAAGTCACATCAGCTCCACATATAGAGCGTTCAGTGCAGTTTTTTGGTTTCCAATCCACAGAAACATATACTCACTCTGAACCCCAGGTCCATGTCGGCGTAACTAGTTGGATCTGCTTCTTCCTCCTGTGAAGAATTGAGTTTTGAAACATGGAGTACAAACTGTACATGAGGCTTCAGCGTTTGTTCCTTACTGTTGGTTCTTCCTGGTGCTGGGGCCGTCGTTCGGGCTCTTTGTAACCCAAAGGGGCATCGAAATCCACCTGAGAAACATAACGGAACACACATCAGAACAATTTACTGTCATCTCTGTTGATGTGGCTGCCCCGCTTTGGAAACCACTGCTTAAGAGGATCTTACGTTCATATCACACTCAATGATGGACACGGCCTTGTCTGGCTTAGTCTCCATTACTCGCAGCTCATATATCTGAAACAATAACACACACATTAGAAGTCCTTTTCAGAAAAACAAAGACATGTTAACTATTAGTCCAACACCAATTTCTAATGAGTTCTTTCACCTTTTCGTTGTAGTTGATAGCTACGACGTCACCAGTTGTCAAGCAGGCAAAGTTTCTCAGTGCATTCTCCAGTCTGAAATAAAATGACCACTATCACTTTAGTATATACAAAAAAAAGAAATGTGTAAACGGGCCAATGTTATGATCCTCACTAATATTTCTTACACTGCTTTGGGGTTTGTAATGTCCAGAAAGTCAGGGCTCTGTGGCTGGAACTTTGAGTAAGTGGCCACCATAAGGTTAACACTCTCCACTTGGACCAGACCTCCTTCCTCTAGTAGGAGATTCTGCATCATCTGCAGCAAACACAAAAAAGCAAATGTCTTTGCTGCGTTGACAGATACAAAGTGGCTTCAAAATAACCAGAAAACAATTCTGATGTCCAACTGGTTTCTTTTCCTCACCCAGTGTGGCAGGTAGCAGATTCCCTCGTCTGCCACAAACTCCAACACACCACAGTGTGTCATTCTGTCCGAGTTCTTGTTGGTCAGCTTGAACAGCATCGGATAGGTGATGTTCAGTCTGCCTGAACAAGGGAAAAGGACCACAAATGGTAAGATCCACAGAAGGTCGACACAGGACCTTTTAGATAAAAAAGTGTTTTATTTAACTTGCACTTACTGAGCTGGTCGAGGGCTGAAGGGGGCATTATTACTAAAAAAGAAACCACTTATTAGATGAGACAACAAATCATGTAAACATCTTTGCTTCAGATTGGAAGTCGTAAAGTAAACAGTAAAGTTTTTATTACTAAAAAAGCTAAAACTAAAACAGACGGGATCTTTGGAGTTATGGTCCCTGAGAGAGCGATTTTAAGCAGGGATTCCTGTGCCAATGAGAAGGTCCTGGAATAGAGAATGTCCCATGTCTACGGAGTGTAAAGAAGCCCTTTGAGGCAAATTTATGATTTGGGGCTCTAACAGGCTAGCAAAAACAGTATTTTTAAGAGAGGAGAGAAATTGTGCATTCCTCGGTTTTACTTAACTTCTTTGTAGTGTGTTTTAGTAATTCCTACCTCTTTTGGAATTATTACAACATCAATCCTGTTTTTCTTCATGCATTTGTCGAAAATAAATTGTACATCATCGTTATTACTTCCATTCAGTTAGTTCTTGTCATGTACCAATAGCAGATTAAACAGAACTCAAAAGCATTATATATTTACAAAAAACACACGTTTACAATTACATATTAAAAGTTGTTTACAGGAAGTGTATTTAGTATATTAAGTATATTGGGTGTGAGGGGCACATAGTGATGACAATCATACTTACTTTTCCCTCCTTTCTCCACGTCGGAGCGGTCGTTGGGACCTGCCAGCATTGAAACGGAGTAGCAGCGGTACTGAGTGGAGAATCGGTTCTGAAACCCGCGAGACATCGGGTGGTCGAATACGTGGAAGGAAAACTGAAAAAAACAGATACTATTAAAATGACAGAGGTGTTTGCGATGATTTTACGTGAGTTGGTAAAAATTCACCGACAATCGTGACAGAGCAGCTTTCTGCTGATGTGTTATTGTTGGTTGCTCGTCAGCTAGCTAACGTTAGCTAACCTGCTCCAAGTACGATTTGTTTCGATATAACATAGAATATATCAATGGCGTTGAGCCAAACGAGAGAGTCACTCACCATGTCGACAGTGTTGGTCTTTGGTTGTCAAACGGCTTTCGGGTTTCTTCCTTTTTCAAAGTATTAGCCTATGAGCTGTTAGTCTCCAATGTTGTTTTCCGCTTCTTCCGGAAGTGTACGAGTAGGAAATGACGACAAGAGAGAACTGAGCCAATCACAGAAGCCCACTGAAACAACAGCTTTCTAGTTTTTAATTAAAGGATTCCTTCAAATTTACAGAAAATTCAGTATTTTGAGATTAAAGAAATGTCCATTTAGCCCCCGTAATATAAAAAATGTATGACTATTTTATATTGTTATAGGTTACTCAAAATACCGCACATCATCCAAGGCAAATAAGATGTATTTAAGAGTTGAAATACACAAAGCAGTCTGAGGCATCTTGACTTTTAGGTTCATTCGGAAGTGGTTTGACAACGTCTACCTGATTAGAAATTAAACTCAGAAGTGCTCGATGCCCGAAACGTTTCAGAGTTAGTTTTGAGGTGCCACGTGATTAATATTGCAGAAGTTCCATTTTAATATTGATGTTTCTTTTGACTTAATTCTAAATTCTTGTGTTAAGAGTTTATTAAACTGATGGTTCCCAAAGTCATGCATACATTTTAAGCAAAAAGGCCGAAGACTATTGCTATCCGACATGGCTTCCAGGTGAACAAAAGTGTCTGTACATTGTTCAGGCCAATTGCCATAATTATTATCAAATGCTGACTATTATCAGCGCTAATGCGTTTGTTCTCATATGTTCCCTGCACAATTGATGCTTTTCGTGCTTGGTAAACAGTCACTTATGTGTGCAGAGCTGCTCCTTTATACACTGCCTGGCCAAAAAAAAAGTCACACTCTATTTCATTGGATTGCCTTTAGCTTTGATCACAGCACGCATTTGCTGTGGCATTGTTTCGATAAATCTTGTGAAATTGCAGAAGGTTATTTCCATCCAGTGTTGCATTCATTTCTCACAAAGTTCTTGTATTGATGAAAGTGGAGTCTGACTGCTGCGCAAAGCCTTTTCCAGCACATCCCAAAGATTCTCAATGGGGTTAAGGTCTGGACTCTGTGGTGGCCAATCCATGTGGGAAAATGATGTCTCATGCTCACTGAAACAATTTTTCACAATTTGAGCCCGATGAATCCTGGCATTGTCATCTTGGAATATGCCCGTGCTATCAGGAAAAAAATCCATTGATAGAATAACCTGGTCTTTCAGTATATTCAGGTAGTCAGCTGACCTCATTCTTTGAGCACATACTGTTGCTGAACCTAGACCTGACCAACTGCTACAACCCCAGATCATAGCACTGCCACTACAGGTTTGTAAAGTAGGCACTAGGCATGATGGGTGCATCACTTCATCTGCCTCTCTTCTTACCCTGATAGGCCCATCTCCTTAGATGTTTCTCTGCTTGATGCATGCCAATGATTTGACCCTTCTCAACCAACCTGACATCTTTTCCACAACCACGGGACGTGTCTTTCAACATGGTTGTTTAACTGCCATAACTTGGCAACAAGTTATTTATTTAGCTGAAAGATAATCACCCATGCAGTAATTATCCAATAGGAGGCTCATACTGATCCCTGATTCCGAATACCCATTTGCTTAGTTAAATCCATGTGGCGACTTTTTTTGGCCAGGGCAGTGTGTTTACCAACATGGCAACATGAATACAACACACCAGATCCTTAGTTAATGCATAACAGTTTTTAATGAATCTTACAAAGACCAAATCTTAAACTGACAGCAGCACACTGATAACAACCTAAAAGTCATTATACAGAGTATCAAATACAAAACAGAGAGAAGGCAGTGTTGTGGAATTGTCGCTGCAACATTGAGAGAACATTTAAAACATCTGAAGATGTCCTCTGATGATCAGGAAGGTTTTAACAAATTTTTGTTGATGGAATTTTGTGCCTTCTTTTTAGATGTGCGTCTTCATATCGGGGGCCAACTTTTGGCTACTTCTTGATGCAAGGCTTCAGGTAACCATTGACAGTATGCAGACAACAGAACTGTAGGAGGAGAAAAAAAAAACAATATAACAAGATGAAAATGTCAAGACGGCAAGTCAAATTAGAGCAGAGAGCCATACGAATCTAATGGAATCCTCACATTTATCTTCCGTTTTCCAGACAGAGAGGAGAGCATCTCGGCTGGCAACCCTCTTTGACACCAGGACTTCGAGCAAAGCCTCCGTCCTCGGCTGCAGCCTAAAGCAGCAGAGACGCAGCATTAAGACAAAGGCTCATCCTTAACAGAAGTTCATTTGTAGTTTGAGAGTCGCCTCAGGGAAGATAGAACAGACTTACTTTGCCCACGTTTTCAACATGATGGAGGGGTTTGACAGAAGATGGCTGCAGTGTTTCATTAGCTTGGGACAAACCTGAGGACCAGACAAAGCAAAGATTGCAGTCCTTGTGAGGTTTGCTCAGCTACAGCAGAATATAATTGTACCAAGGAGGGAAAAGGGACAATATTACATTACATCCAATACATCTAAAGATCATACATGTATTACATTTACTCAAGATAGACCCTTTGAAAGAGTTTCATGGAATAAAGAGTATTTTTTAACATTTGTTTGTTTTTAACGCTGTATATTTTATAGGGCTTTCCATAGATAAAAAAAAAATTAACAGATTAATCGGATATATTGAAATATAGATGTAAGTAACCTGGGAGCAAGCTTAGCAGTGCAAGTGTTCCGTTGCCAATCATCCCTCTTCGGTTTGACACATGGAGGAATTCCTTTGCAGTTCTCTGCTTTGTTTTACTTCCAATGCAAAATGCTCTCTCCATCTTCAACTACAGTCTTGCTCGGTCTAACCAACTGCTGCCATCGGCAGTTTCATTTCCCGGGTCAACTTTGTTTACTTCCGGGACACCGGAAAAACAGTTAGTTGCGTTAAAATATTAATCTCGGCCACATTAAATCGGGTAGATTAACGTGTTAATGTTGACAGCCTTAATATTTCACTAAGAGGAACGTTTCTAGCAGTGATCAGAACTGGACAGTGTTTAGGTTCAATCTTTAATGCCTATCTGCAAATTTAGTGAAGACCAAACAGAGATAATAAAACCTGGAGCAGTACCTGTCCCTCAAGCAAAAATCTTGCAAACAGTTTGTAACGGGTGATGTCGTCTGGATATTCCATCTCCACCGCCGGCAGCGGCCACGCAACACGAACTGCAATAGAAACACAATCACACAGGCATAAGCAGAGACGCACAAAAGACCAGAACGCTGCTCAGCTGTGGAGAAACCTACAGAAGGTGCTTGGGCGGAGACATCTGATGGTGCCGGTGGATGTACAGAACCACGGCGAAGGCGAATCCAGAGGGGAACCCGAATGACAATACTGGGGCAAGAGCTTGGGGATCCACTCAGCTTCCACTGCTGACACGCCTGATGGACACAGAGGGGAGGGAATTTCACTAGCTGAAACCACCTGCAAGCAACTATAGACGATACAATAAGACAAACTTTGTTATCCTGAAACTTGGCTGTTCAGAAAGTGTGCATTTTTGAGAAAATCTTCAGAAGGTACACACAACATGAAAATTTGCAAATGATTGTCCCTTGATCAATAATATGCAGTATGGAAGTCTGTTACAAGTTGTGAAATTATGGAAAACTTGTAAGCTGTCTTTTACGCAGTCCTGTGAAGCAATGAGAACATTTGCTTTGCTTTGTGTTTAACAGGGGTTTTACAGTCTGACATCCAATCTTAGTGACTCAATTCACCTTTAACTTTCTACTGCACATCTGAAAAGCATTTGTTAGGATCCTCACAGAAAATTCAATGTTCAAATCAAGCACCCCAGTGACAACACCCGGCTGTTGATCAAAGCTCATTTACCTCTCATGTACATCTTGGTGGTCTCCATGATTTCCTGGTAGACTATGAACTCTGGCATGGTTCTGAACAGGGCCGAGCTGGGATGAATGAACACCACGTCGTCCAGCAGAGTAGTCTGTGAACAAAAGCTCAAGATCAGACAATGATCAGTCTATACCGTTCTTTAATCGCGACTATAACGTGCCTTGTATCCATTCTTCCATTTGGGGTCCAGTGTATCTTCTGTCTGTACGCGCCTTGCTAGATGGTCTCCCAGTCCGGCAAGCACAATCTGCCGCAGGCAGATCACCTGATGCTCGGTCGGCGGAGCCATCTTGGGATTCACAAATAGTCCCACCTCTGGACAAACTGCATTCACTGGGATAACAGAGAATGCAATAATTAATTTAATTTTGTAAAACCAAATACAGAAAAAAGAAAAGCAGCAAACTCGGCCCCAGAACCGAGGGCCAGACGTCATTTATCCTTCATTTGTTGATATAAAGGACAACCTGCGGGGCTGCTAGACAGAGGCTATCCAGTGTTAAGCACAGCTTCTGGTGGTCACTCAGGATTCATAGAGCTGGAGATACATCCATAACTCCAGTTTTCTGTGTGTTTGCGTACCTGCGTTGGTAAGTTGTCCTCTCAGCCTCCTGATCTCCACCATAGCTTTATACCTCAGGCCGTTGTCTTCGCAAAACTTGGGAGTACAACCAGCAAATTCACAAGCACCAACAGCACCTGTTGTCACATATATACATAACTGTAGTACAACCACATTAATGTACTTCATATAAAACATTTCATACAATCATTTTGTTTTAATCTCACTCCAAAATGTTTTGAGTGTAAAGTGCAGATATTTTGTGCTATTGCATCATACAATCAGGGGTGAAAACTAAACTAAGAAAATGGATTGCTAGATATTTGGGGATCCACAAACACACTGGACACGGTCTGAATTAGATCTCCTAAATCAATGTTTAATAAGTCTCACCCTAACCAAGAAGAAAAGAAAGCGTACCCAGCATGACCATGAGGTCTCCCAGCAGCAGAGGTGCTCCTTGCCGAGCCCACAGCCTTCTCACTTGGTTCAGCCGAGCTCGATGCTGGGTGAGCTTGGAGCTCTCATCTTCACTACCTGCAGGTCTGAGAACATAAAAAACGTTTAACAAACACAAATGTGCATACATGGCAAATAAAGCGGATTTCTGATTAGGAGTCCAAACAATAAGAAGCATGCAGTGTGATTGAGTAACCAGCCAAACTCACATTTGTATGTTTCAGATTTAGTTCAATCTATTAAAGCAAGACCCAAGGAGCCTCTATGGTAGTCTCAAACATGTTAATCTATAGACAGATATCTTTAGAGCAATTGTGTGTCCTCACCTGTCCAGGTCCTCGAAGATCTCTCGGACTGTCATGGCTGCTACCACAGCGATGACGTAAGGCAGACAATCCTGCTGCTTACCAAGAGCCAACATTTTAGCATAACGCGGTGCCACAGGGAATGAAGCCATTGCTCTGCCCAGGGGGCTGATGGGACAGCACAGCCTTGCTCGCTCCATCTCTTTCACACTGAAATGAAAAAAACGCCCAGTTTTAACACTTGTGGGGGTGTGAAACTAAATCATAAGTACCTCAATCTATCTTACCACAATGGATTAAAACTAAAACACAGTGAACATTTTGAAAAAACGCAGGCATACATATATAAATGGTTTGTTAGCTCAAAAATATTCCACAACACTACCCAGACAATTATAATGTAGTTGAAAATAGGGAAATGCATCAACAGTTACCTTCCCGCGCGAGGGGGCTCTTTCAGAGCTCCCAACGAGACTAACAACTGCTCTGCGGCAACGAGAGCTTCGGGAGACGGAGACGTGGGGAAAGGAAAGTTGACCACCTGCACAGTTCAAAGAAATAAAGTCGTTTTCATGAGAAGACGCAGTATTTCACGGCCTGCTAGGGAGTTTGAGTCGTTGAGTTTCTACCGACCTTGTCTATGTTGAGGTCTTTCATCTGTAAAACCAGGTCCTCCACAGGCCTGCGAGTGATCTCTGCCTCTGAGAACAAAGTGAAGTCTCCAAACACTGCAGATGAGTACAACCTGCAGAAACACCACGCAAAAATGGAGACAAACATTTGCAAATCCTCAAGAGAAGATGTGATCAACAGGGGACAGTGTCAAAGTCCTGACCTGTAGCAGTGTCCCGGCTCCGTTCGTCCTGCTCTACCCGCCCTCTGATTGGCTGAGGCCTGTGACGTCCACGTGACCTTGAAACACGACACTCCAGTCACTCGGTCGTAGAAGCGCTTCTTGACTCGTCCACAGTCGACCACGTACTTGATGCCGGGAATGGTGAGGGAGGTCTCGGCTACGTTTGTAGCTACCACACACAAACGAGTCCCAGGTGGAGGAGGCCTGAACACCTGCATGCGAGTCACAAGATTTCACTGCAGACGTCTAGTGGCCGGTTTATTGCTTGGTGTGCATCATGTGGACACCCCGGGCGTTGGACAAATGGCGGAAACGGCTAAAGGTTTGCCTAAACCTCAAATCTGTAAGAATTAGACTGATTTCAAAATGATAACCATTTAGATTACCAAATTTAACGACTTGTTTTTTTTTTATCTTCAGAACTGTTAATTGTTGCGCATTAATCACCAAAGATAGATTCCATTCCAAACACATCCACAGTTAGTGAGTTAAAGCTGGATTTCTTTGGTAATTTCATTTTTTTTTTAATTAAAAAAAATGCAATATATACATTGCCCGGGATTGTTACCTATGTTGAAAAATAAAGAAATGTATGCTCTATATATATATTAAATTATGTATAATCTATGCTCCATCAGTGATTCTTAGCCATAGGGCCGCGGCCCCCAATTGGATTGATTGATTGGGCCGCAAGCGCCACCTAGAGGGCTGCGAAACACTTTTAATTTGCACTTATATTTCATCTTTGGGTGAAAAATTTGCCCGACGCTGTCTTGCGAAAGCCAATTAGCGTTGAGATCCCAGTGTTTCCTACACATAGACATTCAACACCGGCCACCACACATTGCGTTTGATGTGTGTATATTTTTTACCACTATTTAAATCATGCACTGTAGTCGATCAGCTGCATTTCCTTTCCCTGCCCTGTAAGTACTATAAGAAGCATTGCTCTGATTATCCTCCAAACGGCCAACAATGAACAGGGTAATAGCAATACGTTGAAATTCCTAATGTTCCCAAGGTTTATTTTGTATTGATAATAATTAGTATTTTGCTTCATCTTTACCAAAAACATAGCTGACATACGCTCCTCTTTCTCTAACACACTTCTTCCACCGGTTTCCCACCGACTTCACCTCTATCCCGCACGCTTCCCTTTTTCATACCCCTGTCTCCTAACAAAGTTCTTACCTTAGTACACTCTGCCCGTCCCACCACCTCCCCTCTCGACCCCATTCCATATTCTACAATCTATCGCTCCTGACCTTCCATCCTCATCTGTCTCATTAACAATGCTCTGTTATCGGTCTGTTTTACCAACTCTCTGAAGGAGGCAAGAGTTAACCCACTCCTGAAGAAACCCACCCTCAATCCTTCTGGACCTTTCTGCAGCATTTGACACAGTAAACCACCAGATCCTTATCTCCTCCCTTCAGGAACTTGGTGTCACAGGTTCCGCGCTCTCTCATCCTACCTTGATGGTCGCACCTATCGGGTAACTTGGAGAGGATCTGTGTCGGAACCTTGTCCTCTTACTACTGGAGTTCCTCAGGGCTCCGTCCTGGGTCTCCTCCTCTTCTCTATCTACACCAACTCTCTCGGCTCCGTCATTCGCTCGCATGGTTTCTCCTACCACAGCTATACCAACGACGTCCAACTAATTCTCTCCTTCCCTCACTTGGACACTCGGGTGGCGGCACGGATCTCTGCAGAGCTGATTGACTTGTCTCAGTGGACTCCGTGTTAACGCCCATTTAGAATGCCAGGAACCTCGGTGTGACACTTGACTCCCAACTCTCCCTGACTGCCAACATCACAGCGACGACACGATCCTGTAGATACACGCTCTACAACATCAGGAGAATACGAGGCCTTCTCAGTCAGAAGGCGGCGCAGGTACTGATTCAGGCTCTTGTCATCTCCCTCCTTGACTACTGTAACTCTCTCCTGGCAGGTCTCCCTGCTGCCGCCATTCGACCACTGCAGCTCATCCAGATTGCAGTAGCTCGACTGGTCTTCAACCTTCCGAATTTCTCCCACACCACACCTCCGTTCTCTTCACTGGTTACCAGTGGCTGCCTGCATCCATTTCAAAACATTGGTTCTCACATACCATGCTGTGATTGGATCGGGTCCAGTCTACATCCAGGACATGGTGAAACCCTACATCCCAACCCGCACACTCCGTTCTGCTTCTGCCAAGCTGCTTGTTCTTCCCTCTCTGAGAGAAAAGCCCTCTGTGAGATCGAGACTCTTCGCTGTCCTGGCTCCCAGATGGTGGAATGAGCTCTCTGATGGCATCAGGACTGCAGAGAGCCTCTACATCTTCCTCCAAAAACTCGGACACACCTCTTTAGACTATACCTTGACTAAAACACTAACAAATCATAGCACTTAAATTGTACCTATAATGGCACTTATCTATAACATGTTTTGAAACTTTCTTGTTACTTGTTCTTCTGAGTTTGTATCTCTACGGTTGAAATGCACTTATTGTAAGTCGCTTTGGATAAAAGCGTCAGCTAAATGACATGTAATGTAATCTTCAGGTGAAAACAGACTGTTAGGAACCAACTTCAAGGAGAACACCTGGCAGCTTGCCTTAGGATCTCCATCAATGGACCATCTCTTGAGGCCTTCCCTTATAATACGGCATTAGAATCCTTTAGCAAGCCCTGCAAAAACTGTTGCGCTGACAGAAGTTGCAGACTTTGCGCAAGTAGGCTGTAACAAGTAGTACAGGGTCAATTGTGTATAGTTCTATGTATTTGTGTGTGTTTTAGTACGACGTGTTTTGTATTTACTCCAATAAAGTTCTGCTGTACAAATCAATATTTAACGAAGTATTCCAGTTCAGCAGTCGGTCGTCGCCATGAATTGTTAGGTTGTGTTTTTTATGCAGGTTTACATACAGATAATACATAAATGTGATGATCACCATCAGGCTTTTGCTTGGTAAACTTTTATTTTATTTAGTCATTGAATACAAATCTAGCCTAGAATGACATCAATTAGTTAATCCAAGACAGTGTTCATATTTAACGGGCCCCTTTTTACTTAAAATGTTTGGCCCAAAGGTCCTCTGGTTAGTGCAAAACAATTTAACATTAGAATAACAGAAAACTATTTTGAATCATCCCAATTTAAAAGGTTAAATTTGGTAGTCATCATCTAACTGAAGCATTTATCACACGTGTCTCAAAGATAAGTTGAATTTAGTTGATATGTTGATTTCTTATTTTAAAGATAAGATGAACCTTGTATTTGTGGCAATTGTGCGTTCCTTAAGACTACACTTTTCCATCCTGCCTAGAGGTGTGGAGGTTCAGAAGTGTAGAGACATTGCCTAATTCTACCCCAAATGCTGGAACAAACATTTTTGTGGATGTCCATGAGTGCCATTTCTGGGAAAGTCCAAATCTTAATCTCTATCCAGGACACAATACCCAAAAGAAACACAACTTCTTGTCATGGATTGGTTCAATGCTCCAACATAATATACAAATTTAATCTCACCTTGGCCTGCTGCTCTGGAGCCAATAGAGAGTAAAGAGGGAGAACGTAGAGAGGAATAGATGGGTCGGCCTTCTCCTCTGCAGAAACAAAATGAAGAGCAGGATTAGTAGAAGCAATCGGCTGAAACACGTTCAGCGTAATTTGAAGAAGGATTTATTTAGAGCAGCTTGCCTCCACTGGCGGGATCTTGTCCAATGTCCAGGTCTGAACCATCGTCATCCTCGTCCCCGATCCCCGCCTCTCTGTCCTCGTCCCCTTCGTCCAGCGGGAGGGCAGAGTAGTTGTCCAGGTCAATTTGGGGCAGAGACTTCAAGGGAGAGACAACACACTTAAAATATGCACAGTGGGAGTGACAAAAAAGAAATATATTTCTAAAAATAGACTTACCACTGCCTTCTTCCGTTCGGCTTTCTTAAACCTCCTCATTGCCTCTGGATTCTCTGCTTCCTCATTCTCTCCTAAACACAAAAACATGGAATGTACTCAGAGATGTACATAATGTAAAGTTTTTACAGGGGGGCAGCAGGTGTGTGTTGGACTCACCAGTCGTTATGTTACCCTTCCTTAAGGGAAAAGCATTTCTCAGTTTTCTGCACAGATTGTGAACCTCCGCCTGACCGGTCAGAAACACAAGGATTCCACCTGGAGGACAGAGATGAGGCTTTAGGGTGATTACAGTGTGTGTAAGTGAGAAGTTGAACTCTCCTCCTGCTTACTTACAGTTCACATTTAGAAACTACACTGTTCAATATAATCTTACAACGTTAAATCCTTCAGGTATCCCACCACAATATCATAAACACACAGCTATTGATGCTGTATGTTCAAATTCTAATTTCCTTCCTAAAAAAAAAGAGCCCATCCTTCAGGTCATGTTAGAACTAAAACAGATATCGGTCATATGTTTTATTTGCACCTGGAGGCAGCATCCGGTGGATCTTGCAGGTTTTGTGGAAAGTTTCTCCGACATAATCGTCCATCGGAGTGCGTTTGTTGAAATGAATTGTGACCGGGTACTGCCGAGCATCCACCTTAATAACAGGCGGCGGGGTCCGGAAGAGCTTGGCGTTGTCCGTGAAGTCCTCCACGCGAAGAGTAGCAGACATGACCAGCAACTTCATGGGCACACCTTTCTGCAGAGAGGTGGGACCAACCAGAGAAGGGAAGATGAGATGCGGTCAGGTGAAGTATGCCATCTGAACAGGCTTTCAACACTCAGCAAACACACAAAACAGCCTCTCACCTTGTTTCTGAGTGGGACGATACGGGACAACAGGCCGATGAGGATGTCTGTGTAAACACTCCTTTCATGAGCCTCGTCTATGATTATTACACTGTATCTTTGGAGCAGGAAATCCTGTAAGACAAAGAGACACTGAATGAAACAAAGTAACTTCTAAGTAATTAGAAGACAAAAACAAAAACTACCGTATTGTGGCTTACAGAATGTGTGATTATTATTAAATTCATTTATTGCATCTAAATGTTACTCCAGCACCTCATTTCATTGTCAAAATTGCATCCAATACACTAGTGAGCCAAAGCCTGTCATGTTTATGAATATAAATTACAATACCTTCTGAATCTCCTTTAGTAGAACACCATCTGTCATGAACTTGATCTTTGTATCACTGGTCACATTTCCCTCGTACCGAATCTGGTAGGACACCACCCTAAACACGGACCCACAAACAGGCAACGCTACATTTAATAAATGTTTCTGTTATCATCAAAACTTTCATTACATCCTGCAAATATAAAGAAATAATCTGTTTTATTCAGAGTCTGTTACCGTGTGGACAGATTCATCTCTTTGGCCACTCTGTAGGACATGCTGACAGCAGCCACCCTTCTTGGCTCTGTGATACCGATTATTCCGCTTTCGCTGCAGCAACCCAGGAGCAAGGAGACGACAGTCACGACATAATATCACACACCACATGTGCGTGCCTTTTCATTCCAGGTAAACATCGGCCTACCTGGCGTAGCCGGCTTCATACAGGAACTGAGGAACTTGAGTGGTCTTTCCACTTCCCGTCTCTCCACATATTACGATGCAGGGGTTTTCTCTCACTGCCTCCATGATGACCTGCTCGTCCGCCAGCACTGGGAGCTTCAGACGAGCCTCCTGCAGCAGCGGGTTGAACACACAATTCAAGCACGCTGACAAACAGAAAACAGAAAAAGAAACCACCAACACCCCTGATGATTTCACACACCTGAATTTTTGGTGATCGGTCGACAGGAATGAAGACAGTCGGCTGTGGCAACGTCTTGTTATCCACATTCTCAATATCGGATGTCTTTTCAATCTGTGTATTTTGTTCCGGTGCGGGTTGTTCTCCCTTTACGTCCTGACGAGCAGGGGTGGTCCCCTCTGTGGTTTTGTTCACTTCTTCGTGCTCCTCCTCGTCAAGATTGCTGCTTTCATCCTCCTCTTCTTCCTCTTTGTCTTCCTCCCCCTCTTTGTCTTCCTCCTCCTCCTCCTCTTCTTCTTCTACTTCCCATTTTCTTTTTCTGTTTGCCCCACTGAGACTGCTGATCTTTGGTCCACAGTCTCTATTGTTTACTTCATCTGGCAACCTAAAGTTACCACAAAAATGTTATGACCTTATTGCTAGCTTCTAACAAAACAAAAAAAAACCTTTTGGATTTTCTTAGCTTAAAAGTTGCATTTGTGAACTTACTGTTTGGTCTGGTAAAGTTTATCTCCCGTTCCCAGTTTAGACGTGGTGTACAGCATCTTCAGTTCAGATTCTGAAACCTGCACCTCGGCTAGTTTGATCAGAATGTCTGCTCTCTGGACAAGAAAGCAGAAACACAGGTTTGTGGATTGTGATATCTAAAGTTACTAAATGTATCACATTTCTCCCCCAGTGTACCTAATCATCGTATGCAGTGCGAGTTACTTTGAGTAACTGGGTAGGCCGAAATTGGTTCAATCTTGTGACAAGGAATGGACATCCTATGAACATGTTCAGAAGGTAACATGAAATATAGGCTTTCTATCGTAGTTTCTCTTTTCTCCTCCTCATCTCTTTCCAGTCTGTAATAAAGTCAATGACCCAAAGACTACAGCACTTGCTATGAAGCATATTAAAAGAAACCAAAGTTTAATGTTAAGTATTGTAAGTCACTTTGGATAAAAGCATTAGCTCAAAGAAAAATGTGGTTTGTAGAAAATTCCCTTGGGCAAGTCAGCATCTAGGATGGGTTTATAAAGAGCTCAAAAAATCTGCTAAAGAGCGCTCAAAAGAGTTAGCGCGAACATGCCCTATTATTTTCACGATCTAAAGGATTATTAAACACTCATACTCATGAAATTATTAGAATAAAATGGTTTTAACAGGAAACATTTTTATTTAGTCTTTTCTATGGTCTTAGACAGCATAGTGCTCAGTTGGAAGAGTGACGCGGAGTGTGAAAAGTGGTCAGTGGTAGGTTCCTTTTTCAGGGGGTGAGCCTGTCTCACCTGAGCCTTCTTCTCCTTGCGCTCCAGGACCTTTTGCAGCTCTTTCTTCTTCTTTCTAGTGAGGGGCTTTTTGGAGGAAACAGGGGTTACTGAGGCCTTCTTCTTCTTAGCTTTGTTGGCTGGGAGGACCAAAGCGTTGCTGAGGTCTACACCTTTAAGCCTGGCCCCATCTGTGTAACATATGTTACAAACCCAATCGGACAACACAATTTAGGGACAATAAAAACAAACTAACAAAACGAATTAATAAATCACAAATTCGTAGATGTCACATGTGAATTCTTACCTTGAATTTCCACAACAACGTTTGTCTTCTCTTCCTCTGCTGGTTGTTGGGCGTCACTTTGCTGCCTTCCCTTCCAGTTATATTTCCTCCTTAGTCTTCCCATTTTAAACTACTGTATGTTAATACAGACGATTTAACGTTATAGAACACCACCACCTGACAACTCGCAATGTTAAACGATACGAAACATAAGATAACTAGTGATTTAAACAGCTCGGACAATGGCATGAGTAATTTTTAAAAAGTCACGTGCAACAGACCAGCTCTGCACGTGTAAACAGACGACAGTCCATCGGCATAAAACGTCCGCCGCTAAAACATAATCTCAGCATAAAGGTTCCGCTGCGAACACAGTATAGCTGTTTTGCGTTATTAACTTCGTGTTGTTTGATGATAATACAAATATTAAAATACAAAACTTTATCCGCCTAACATGCGTTATCGTTACATGCAAGGGAACTCTTAGGGATTATTGAGGTACTTAATAATGAACATTTATCTTTCAGTCTACAGTGAAGATTATTTTAATCACTCTCATTTACAAATAAAGCAACACGGGGTGGTGAATATTTGTATTTATCAGCCATACAGCATTAAAATGGTAGGAATAGTCCAACAGAGATATATATATATATATATATATAAAGGCTATATATTCGTCCGCGTTGCCGGTGTTACAACCCTACTGGTTTTTACACCTACTGGTTTCCTTACGCGTGCGTGTTTGTATTTACCCGACAGCAACAGATGTGTCTGCGTCTGTATCCTGATTCGTCACACATTCACAACCATATTGATGGAAATCTACAAAACACATCACAAATCCATTGCAGCGTTCACGATTGTATAAGTGAGCACTAGATCACAGCCACGTATCCCTAAACCAAATCCCATTCATTCTCTACGGTAGTGCTAAACCACTACGGATGTAATATATATTTGGCCACCTCTGGCGCTGTCGTGCGGACCGAGCGATTACCCGGATGTAAGGAGCTTCTCTGGACATTCTCCATCAGTCTAGGCGGGAAAGAGCGCTGAAGAGACGGCGCACTTTTACCGTACCTCGCGCTGTGTGGAAGTCAGGTTAATCTGAATGACTTGGTTTGGGTTGAGGATTCAGTAGCGTTTATTTATTATTACTGTGAGAAAGTGGTTTTGAGATTTATTTGTAACTAATTCATGGTTTTTGCTTTGTGTGTTCGAAAGGTTATCAACCTATTCTGTTCCATCCCTGATCAATCAAACCATCTTTAAGTCAATAAAGAATCATAAAGTGAACAGTTTTGAGTGGTCCTTTGCGTTCATCGGAGATAAAGCAGCTTTCAAGTTCGGGCAGAGCTGTGGTCAGTCAAAAACACACAGAACTTGACAGACACACATTTAGCTCACGAGATCACTCTAGATTATCTGGACACACAAACATCTTGACTATCAGCAGACGCTGAACACAACGTGTCTCTGAGAGAGAGGCGTTAGTCAATATTACTTAGACAACAGAGAGACTAAGACAAAACATTATTACAATTCTTTCCAACAACAACAATTCAGCATTAACTAGAAGAATCAAAGTAACTAACTTATACACTAGGTCACACGCTATTACATTGCTATTACATTAAATTGTATTTTCACTCATAGAAGTGTATGATTCTGTAGGTCAGAATGACTTGTTGTACTCTGTCTTCTGTTTTCATAGATACCACGTTGTCCGTCTCTGCCCCTGTTGTCCTCACCAACTGGACCTTTGTAGACAGGAAGGACACCGTGTTGGACCACAAGCGATGGAGCAGCTTTCCACTTCCTGCTCTATAAACGGATTGAGCAGAAGGATATGCTGAAGGAGACAGGAACTACGATAATCTCTATTCAACATGTAATGTCCCTGTTGTGTTAAATAAATACATCTAATTCACTGTTGTCTACATGTTATCAATGAGTTTTGAAGCCTGTTTTGCCCTTTAGGCATTTAAGTTGAATTTTTATGCATTTAACTCGGCATACTTTAGTTCATGCAGACTCTTATTTTGACATTGGTTTACTGAGCTAAAACAGGAAGTAGTTCATGCAGACTCTTTATTTTGACGTTTGTTTACTGCGCTATAACCGGAAGTAGGACGCTACGCTAATTCACCACATTAGATAACGCATTGGAAATTCAGACAGTCATCGCGCCAGAGAAAATACATCATGTCCGTTGACTTCCCAGCAGAAGCATCGCTTTTTCACTCTCTCGTCTCTCATCACTCATCTCATGTGTATGGATTCAGCACAATGTGAAGATAATAAATCTGCATAAGAGGAACTCAGGATGTCTTCATGTTCATGAATAAGAGAGAGTTTAGCTCACTGTTTAGTTGGAGTTGCTACACCTCAGCGAGAACAGTACAGTAAAAAAGCGCAATCCAGCTTGAGTTCAACGTTCTGATAAGCAAGCAGAGAGGTAAAATGGAAGCAGAAAGGACTGACTGTGCGTACTAGGAAATCAAAAAGCTCTCAGTCAACGGCATCGAGTGCCACAGTAAGGGCACGCAGAGGCAGCGAAGGTACGAGCAGCATTCGCTGAGAAAAAGCACAGCTGAAGGTAGAAAGGGCAGCGAAGGAAGCGGAGCTTCAATCAGGAAAAGCAAAGCTGGAAGCTGAACTAGGCGCACTCGAACTTCGAAGAGAGGCAGCTGCAGCCATTGCCCAAGCGGAGGCATTGGAAGCGGCTGAACTGGATCTAGAAGATTCAATCAAGACCGACATATCTCCTCTGGCAAATTTACAAAGCGATATTGTAACACGCACTAAAGAATACGTCGAAGCGCAAGCCGAACATAACGTAGTACAAACTCATGCATCGGCCCATGCAACATTCCCTGCGGCAGCATCGTCAGAAGGGAGCTACGTCACATGGGATCCTCCATTAGGACGCAACTTACAGTTACAAGAAAGGCAAGAAGAGGTTGAAACCCATAATAGACCATCTGAGCATAACACAGCACCGGCGAAAACCAAGATGATACATCAGCCTCTCAAACCACAACTTATTAACTTATTGAATTCCAGGGTGCCAGAGAAGAAGGTTACCTCACAGGATTGACTTACCTGGATACCGCCAGAGGCATTGGTCCCATCGTGGAGAAACTCTCTCACGGGCTACAGGAGAAATGGCTCTCAGTCGGCTCCAAGTTTAAAGAAGATAACAATGGCTACTTTCCTCCATTTGATTACTTTGCCGACTTCATCTGCCATGAAGCACGCCGGAGAAATGACCCCAGTTTCATCGTTCTATGCGCCAACACCAACGGACCGAAGTCAGATAAGGTAGTCTCAAATAACTATGGAAGAAAGATATCCGTTCACAAGACGGACATCTCTTCTGGTGAAAACCCACCTCCGATCTCACCGGAGAGAAAGCCCGGCGGGCCAGAGAAAAACTGTCTCATTCACAACAAACCACATTCGCTAAGGAAGTCCAGAGCATTTAGAGGTAAGACTCTCGAAGAAAAAAAGAGCATCCTCAAGGAGAATGGAATTTGTTTCAAGTGCTGCACATCAGCCAGTCATCTCGCAAGAGACTGTAAGGCAACAGTAAGGTGCATGGAGTGCGACAGTGACCGACATGACGCTGCTATGCATCCTGGCCCACCACCTCAAGTCTACAGAAGGCCTACACCCCCACCAGACAATGGCGGGGAGGAAGAGGAACATGCTGGCGACAGCACAGCTATCTCCTCACACTGTACCCAGGTATGCGGTCCTCAGAAAATAGGAAGATCCTGCTCGAAGATCTGTCTGGTAAGGATATACCCTCATGGTCAACGTGAGAAGGCAACCAACACGTACGTCATTTTGGACGATCAAAGCAACCGCTCGCTGGTGCGATCAGACTTCTTTGAGCTTTTCAACATCAAAGGCCAATCATTCCCCTACTCACTGAAGACTTGTTCCGGATTGGTTGAGACGTCAGGCAGAAAGGCAGAGGGTTTCCAGGTCGAATCGCTTGATGGACAGACTATCCTACCGCTACCAACACTAATCGAGTGTAATGACTAACTCATCAATCGCTCTGAAATACCAACGCCTGATGCAGCCCGTAACCATCCTCACCTACGAAGGGTAGCGGCACACATACCAGGACTTGACCCCAAGGCGGAAATCCTCATCTTGCTGGGCAGAGACATTGTGAGGGTCCATAAAGTCCGACAGCAAGTGAACGGACCTCACAACGCCACCTTTGCACAAAGACTAGATTTGGGATGGGTCCTGGTAGGAGACGTGTGCCTAGGGAATGCACACAAACCAGCCGTGAGCACGTTCAAGACAATTGTGCGGGAGAATGGCCGACCCTCTATTCTCAGACCATGTGAAGGCTTCATGAAGCTGACTGAACATGTGTCCCACAGCAGGGAGCAAAAGAACAAACCACACAAGGCATTGTCGAAGGTTCTTGGATTAAAGGTCTTCAACGAGACTGAGTCCAACAACAAACCTGCCCCGTCCATAGAGGACACCATCTTTTTGGAAATCATGGACCAAGAAACGTATAGAGACACGTCAAACAACTGGGTCGCTCCTCTCCCCTTTAGAGTTCCCCGTCAACGTCTATCGAACAACCGCGAGCAGGTGTTCACTCGCTTCACCTCCCTGGAGAAGACTGTGATGAGAGACCAGTTTCTAGAGTTCATGAAGAAAATATTCGACAACAGACATGCTGAAGTGGCTCCTCCACTAGAGGAGAAGGAAGAGTGTTGGTACCTGCCCACTTTCGGAGTCTACCACCCACAAAAGCCCGGAAGCATCCGCGTGGTGTTTGACTCCAGCGCAAAGTACTTCGGCACATCTCTAAATGGCGTTCTTCTGTCAGGCCCAGACCTCAACAATTCCCTCATTGGGGTGTTGATCCGCTTTCACAAGGAACAGGTAGCTGAAGCCATCAGCCTCCTACGGAGAACGCAGGCCTCTCTCAGCGAATCGAATCTGAGGCTTTACAAGTTCGCCTCAAACAGCGAAACCGTCCTCAAGGCCTTTGCACCAGAGGATAGAGCAGTTCCGAAAGACCTTGACCTTAGCGGTGAAGCTACACCAGTGCAACGCAGTTTGGGACTGTTGTGGGAGACCACGACAGACACTTTTACTTTCGCAGTCTCAGAGCACAAGAAACCCTTCACTCGCAGGGGAGTTCTGTCGACAGTGAACAGCGTGTTCGATCCTTTAGGCATGGTCGCACCCGTGACTATTGAAGGCAAGGGTCTCTTGAGGGAACTCAGTGTCAACGCCTGCGACTGAGATGCTCCTCTTCCAGAACAAAAGCTGAAGCAATGGGAAGCATGGCGTGAGTCACTGCACGACTTAAGCAATCTGTATATCCCACGTTCATACACAGCAACATCACTTCCCAATGCTGTACACACAGAGCTATGCGTTTTTTCCGACGCATCCACGAAGGCCATTGGAGCGGTGGCATATCTCAGGACCATTCAAGCTGAGGGACAAGTCGAAGTAGGATTCATCTTAGGAAAGACTAAGCTGGCCCCACAGTCCGAACCTACCATTCCACGGTTGGAATTGTGCGCCGCAGTATTAGCCGTGGAAGTCGCCGAACTCTTCCGAGATGAACTGGAGCTGAAATTTGATGCGATCAAGTTCTATTGTGACAGCAAGGTCGTGCTTGGATACATTCACAATCAAGTTTCAAGTTAGTATTTGACTTAAATATTTTACTATTAACAAGCTTTTGTCTCATTTTCATTTAAAATTAGGAATGGTATATATAATATTGAGCACCATATATATATATATACATATATATATAAATAATCAGTCATAAAATAATTAGCTTTATCATTTTAGGAGGAGGAGGTTGGATACAGTAACAAAAAATAAACTATTATACTAAAATATTTGAATGCACACACACCTACCGTTTGTCTTGTTACTCAAACATCAAGAGGCTGATAATCAGTGTAGTGGTCCTCGTACAGCAAGCTGCTGACCACACATCAAAGATCTTACAGAGAACTATACAATAATTCATATGTGGAATTTTTTTATTCATTATTATTATAATTCAGAGCTTCAGAGTTTCTTTGAAGCTGAAGTTCTGCTGCCGATTTAAAGTCTCGATGACGGTCTCCTCGTGTCCTTTAATTAAAACATAGTTAGTTTTAATGCACAATGATGGACAATAAACAAGCTGCACTCTGCGGTTACAGACAATACGTTAAAGTTACATTTAAACTAGGGCCGGGACTTTAGCGCGTTAATTACGATTAATTAATTACAATGTGAATTAAGATGAATTAATTACACAAAAAATAACACATTAAACATTTTTAACGCATTTTTACACTTATTTTTTGCACCGCGGAACGTTTCTCACTGGATGAGTTTCGGCGGACCGATTATACTGGAGCACCAACTAGCGTTCATGACTTCAGACAACAACAAACCACAGTGAACATGAACGAAGAAGCTAACGAGACCGTGTCGGTTGGCCCCGTGAATGGGGAATTTTATTATTAAAAACAAACGGATGGAAGCGTCGATAAGAGCATGGTTGTGTGCAAGCTATGCAACAAGGAATTTGCATCGAGCCTCAATTATCACCTCAACGCAAAACAATTAGCAGCTAGCGTGGACGTTAGCCCGACTCCGAGTACAAGGACCCACACCCAACCCACACTGCACCAGTAGACTGGTTTAAGGACCAGGGTAACTAAGACCACGTCTGAAAAAACCTGAATTTCTGAAAGTACTATATTTCTAAATATGCTATTGCTACACTGGAATTGGTTGAACAAAAATAAAAATCCATGTGAAAAAATGACTTCTCACTGTTCTCAGGTCAAATATTTGTATGTATAATATATGCGATTAATTTCGATTAATTAATTACAAAGCCTCTAATTAATTAGATTAATATTTTTAATCGAGTCCTAAAATCTTCGTAGAAACTAATAAACGGAAGGTCTTCTACATTCTCTGATAGAAGATTATGAAAATATAACGCATAATTCTCGCTAGAAATGCCATTGAAATGCATACAAATGATGATGCTTTCTTAAAATGTTGTTTTTCACAGATGATAGCCCGACAGTCTGCCATTTTCTTGTTTTAGCTGAGGGAAACTTGATAGTCACGTGACCTAGTTGCAAGGCAATGTAAATGAAAAGGCCAAAAAACTGTGAAAATTGTGACAATACTATGTTTTCCCTTGTGGACCAACGTGGCTATTATACATTTTGTGTCACGGTTTGGGTCTGCTTGTCTTATTTTGTAGCTTTCTTGTGTCTCGTGTCTCTGGGTGAGCTTCACTTCCTGTCCTGTGATTGCCTGATTGCTTCCACCTGTGTCCAATCACCTGCACCTCCCTTGTGCATTTAAGCCCTGTGTGCCTGTTGTCCCTTGTCGCGTCATTGTTTGATGTCTCTCGTCGTTGGTGCACGTTCTTTGGTTTTTGTTTGGAATAAAGAGCACTTGTTTTGGAAGATCCTGCGCTTGAGTCCTGCCTCCCTTCAACCTGCACCAGCCCGATATCCTGACATTTTGACTGGGTTGGTTTAATTCAACTTGCTTTCGTGCAACCAAGTCAGAGGTAAATTCATCCAGGATAACTTGAATATCCCAGCTTAATCCCTTATCCTGGTTTCATGCAACACCCCCCTGTTTGATTATCAACTTTTATGTATTTACGGTTACATTTATTTATTCCTGTATTTATACTTTATTACATGTTAAATAACATGTCATTTAGCTAACACTTTTATCCAAAGCGACTTACAATTAGTGCATTTCAACCATAGGGAGACAAACTCAAAGAACAAGAAACAAGACAAGAACAATTTTGTCCCTGACACCACCAATACATCTGTTTTCTTCATCACAGAAATGGTTGAACACAGCCTTATGCAGTATACTGGTCGCTGGTGATTATATATGCTTAGAGAAGGAAGCTTTGTTCAAATCTCACTCCAACACATAATTACCAGGTCACCCTGGAAAATGAGATCTCGATCTCAATGGGACTTTTACCTGGTTAAATAAAATAAAATTATGGTAAACAAAAGAGAGATTTCAAAATAGTCAATCATTTGTTTTAAAATCTGTCTGTTATAAAAAAAATATTTAACCAGCTGAAGAGCCTACACAATTTTTGGCAGCAGTTTAACATGCAAAGCATTGCTCCATCTACTTCATCATGTCACAGGTAACTGAGCGAGGAAACCACATGTCAGAAGTGGGATTCAAACTCACGCCTCTAGTGGATACTGCAACCTAAACACAGCGCCATTCTCAGCCGACTCCACCTGCAATTGGATCACTGACTTCCTGTCTGACAGGAAGCAGCACGCGTCTCTGCCTCTCGGTCCATCAGCACCGGTTCCTCCCAAGGCTGCATTCTTTCCCCCCTGCTCTTCTCCCTGTACACCAACCACTGCACCTCCAGTCACCAGTCCGTCAAGCTCCTGAAATTTGCGAATGACACCACCCTCATTGGACTGATCTCTGGTGGGGATGAGTCCGCCTACAGGTGGGAGTCTGACCGCCTGATGACATGGTGCAGCCAGAATAACCTGGAGCTCAACGCACTGAAGACAGTGGAGATTGTCGTGGACTTCAGGAAGAACGCAGCCCTACTTTCCCCCCTCACCTTGTGTGACTCCCCCATCATCACTGTGGACTCCTTCCATTTCCTGGGCTCCATCATCACCCAGGACTTCAAGTGGGAGCTGAACATCAGCGATTTACATGCCAACAATGTGGCCATCAATATGTGGGTGAGACGGGCAACAGCATCTCCACGCGGATGGCCCAACACAAATATAATATTACCAATAGGAGAAAGACCAGGACGCCACTAGTGGCTCATTTCCTTATTCATGGCTGGGAGTCTGTTAAAACCAATGTTATTTTATACGTTGGCCACCAGAGGGTACTCTAGGACTTTCTGTAGAAGAAGCCCATCTTAGTTTCTAAAGATGTGCCTCTTATAACAACCTACTCCCCATCCACCAGAATCCTTCCGGTCGGCGCCCCGAGACCTTCAAGCGCGGCCGCGGAGGGCCCGATGCAGGCCCGCGATACACGGGGGCTTCCCGGCCACCGATCCACCCGACTGAGTTCCCCGGGCGGACCAAGATCTTCGGGCCCCCCCCCTTCTCTGATCTGTCCCTGGTTCTGCCCTCCCCTTTTGGACCGTCTCGAATTCGGTACTTGAGGGGGGGGGTTCTGTCACGGTTTGGTTCTTCTTCCTGTTTTATTTTGTAGTTTCATGTCTCTTGTGTCCCTGGGTTAGCTTCACTTCCTGCCTTGTCCTGTGATTGCCTGATTGTTTCCACCTGTGTCCAATCACCTGCACCTCCCTAGTGTATTTAAGCCCTGTGTGCCTGTTGTCCCCTGCCGCGTCATAGTCTATGTTACTCGCGGTGGTTTTGTGCACGTCTGCCTGTTTGGATCTATTCAGGGCCGGCGCTAGCCATTTCGGTGCCCTAAGCACAAATGCTTGGTGGTGCCCCCCCCAACCAACCAACCACTACCACAGGAATAACAACCATTCAGAATGTCTTAGTTAGGTTCTCTTTATTCCCCAAATAACTTCTAAACATAAATAAATTATATAAAAGATAAAATTTTAAATACCAATACCACCACAATTACGAAAAACTGTTTTGGAACTGAACATTGTAAACGCAGAAAGTATTCAAGTATATAACCGTGTAAGTAATAATGTGTGCATTTCTTCAGTAAATAATATACATAAGTGCAAATAATCATACATAAGTACAAACTGCACAGTAGAATTTACTTTACCATCTCTATAAAAGAGACCATTCTGCTATCCGATAGAACTATATTACAAACATTTTCACTACCATCAGTTGTCAAAGGCCCTACAGAGGCACACGCCTACATTTCCTAACTGCAAAATCAGTTATCAGGTCATCCATCATATGACAGTTTCTGAGCCACGTCCCCATTGATGCTGATGACAGCCAGACCACTTAAACGTTCCCTAATCACATCACGTTCAGTCGAAGGGTTTTTCCAAAGTTAACCTTACCAAGAGCCGTTTACCACTCATCATTTCATTACGTTGTGAAAGTGTCACTTGTAGCTAGGCTACTTTTTCACTACACAATGAGATTGTTTGAACATAATTGTGCACTTGTGCAAAGCAAACTAGGCCAATAGGCTAACGTTACCTGACTATATCTCTGATGGCTAAAAGAAATAGCAGGGCCAATTTAAGCATAATCAGAAATACCATTGCTAGCTAGCTAGCAACCTAAGGAATGATTGCTAGTATTATTGCTAACGGTAACAGAAACGATAACAAAAACGGTAACGGCAACAGAAACTTCGGGCGGCCCGGGGACGAGTACCGGATACGGCCCACCGGCGATCCGTGCGGACATTATGAGCGCGAGTATATGTGGCCAGCCGGCCGCCCGGTGACCGCTAGCAACGGTCCTCACGAGAAAAAGTTTGGGGACCCCTGAAGACATTGTCTTACCTGAGAGCGATGCGCGAGCATCATCCCGCTGTCTCTTCTTTTTTCCGCCCCCCACTCTTGATGCCTTTTCGAAGATATTTGAGATTTGAGGCATAATCGAACAAACCACTGGGAGATGGGGGGAGAGGGGCTGTACAGGAGGTTCCCCTTTTTCTCGACTAATTCAGTCTAGGCCTATTACTTTTGTATTGCTTTTGCATATTAGCATGCTTTAGACATATTTTATTTGTTATTTATACTAGTAGCCTACTGTGATGATTTTTCACGTCCCAGATTTTTTGATGCCCCCCCCAGTATGGAAGTAAATCTGTGCCATCGGGGGTTGAAATAAAAAGGTGATTGAATTTCTAGCACTGAATATTTATGCATTGAAATGATGTACCTGAATGTTTTTCAACATTAAAACACCGCAAAAAAATTCAACCTAAAAAAAAAGAAATGGAGGTTACAATATTCAACCCAAAAAATTTCAACCTTGACACACCATGTCCAATAATAATAACGGGGCTTTAACTTTTCTTCATGCCATTCAAACATGCCCTGCGTTTTTCCTTTTGCTTCTTTCTTGGTTTTTATTTTTCCCTCATGCAAATAGGGGCGTGCCATAGCCATGTGTGGATTGGTTGAAGATCGTCTCCGTTCCGTGATTGGCTGCAGTGGGGGAATACCAGGAGATAAAAGAAGCCAAGATGGTGTCTGTTGAGAGAGCGGGGAAAGGAGCAGCAGCGTGCAGTCCTCGTCCTCATCTCCCAACCGGCAACCCTTTTTGTTCATTGTATATATCGTCTCTATCGAGGTTGTTTTCTCCTTTTTTTTGAAGTAGGTAAGGTTTTTGTCATTCTTTTCCTCTTTTGGTTTGGTAGGTCAGCATTTTATTTCTAGACAGGATCGTTTTCTTGTTTGTTATATTGGTTATAGGCCGGGGGGATACTGGGAAGGTACCCCGGCGAGTCAGTACCGCCTCATCAAGCCGGCTGCCATCCTGGACAGGCCCCGAGCCTGCAGAGACATTCTAAGAGTTAATCAGGAATGTGAGGAACAAAAGCAGCTGGAAGGAAGCAAACTGACAAACTACACTCGCCTTCTTGGTGGAATCCATCTTTAAGATGGTCCCGAAGGTGGAAGTGATCCTGGCCTTGTACTCCAGCCGCGCCAGGACGTCATAGCTGTAGACTGTCAGCAGCCAGATGGGGGATGGCAGAGAGGGCATCGGTGAAATCTGCCCCATCGCTGAGGACAAGGCCATGAATCGCTCGTGTAATGGCAAAAAATATATGTAACTCTTCTAAATGCTTCATTTGTATAACCCGTTTATTAATTGCAAGTGCTGAGATGGAAAGGCCAAGGTATAAGAGCTGAAGTGTTCCACACTGATAAATGTCCCCAGCGTCCTAGCTGTAGAGACGAAACAAAGTAGGTCCTATGTGTATAACCAGATTTGTTTTCAAGTGTTTGGAGGGCGAGTCCATGGTCAAAGAACTGATGTGTCTTACATAGATTAGATGTCCCCAGTATCCTGGCTGTAGAGACTCAACAAGGTGGTCACGGTTTCTGTTGACGCCACCGATGAACTTGGGTATAAGAACTGCCTCATTCTGTTAGGGGGCAAGGAGTTTCATGACAGTCTGCAGAGCACGTAGCTGTTGTGACCTTTCTTCCCTTGCAAGAAAATAAACTGAGAGACATATTTGACTCAGAGCCTTTGTTTCTTACTTTACGACTGTCTGTGCAAAATCTGGCTATCTATCACATTCAGACCAGACAACGGAGACGTGTGCAAAAAGGGCTGGCTAAGGCAGTGTTTCTCAACTGGTGGGCCGTTTGTCTAGAGCTGCCGAAGTCGGAACCGCAAGCCCTACTACTTCCAGAAAACCCTCAATATGTGTCAAAATAGTATCTGCAGATAACCCATGTTGATCGATTTGATCCGCTAATGCTAGCATGCTATCTCGGAGCCCACCGATGTCTTCCATTATGTCAACACTCTCACGTCCCTTAGCCCAGTAGTTCTCAACTTGTCTGGCTTCGGGACCCACCTTTACCCCTTAATGACAAGAGGCGACCCAATTCGATCGGGGGGGGGGGGTGCTTCCGCGTTCGCTAGCGGTGTCGACGGCACACGGCTCTGTCGTCTGTTCTGAATGTGATAGATAGCCACGCCCCCTGATTTGCATATAAGAACGTGAAATGAAATACTGTGTCATTATGCATTACGGTGCCATTATGCATTACCGTGTTTTTATTCATTTATTTATTATGAAATGCAGTGTCATTATGTATTACCGTGTTTTTATTCATTTATTTATTATGAAATGCAGTGTCATTATGCATTACCGTGTTTTTATTCATTTATTTATTATGAAATGCAGTGTCATTATGCATTACCGTGTATTTGTTCATTTATTTAATTTTGACTAAAACGGCATTCCATACTCCCGCAGGGTGTTGTACAGCTAATTGGCACTGTTGCCCAGAGTGCGGGATCTCAGCTGAATCACCACCCTTGTGTCACAAGACAGCCTGCCGAACACCAACATCGCGTAGAGCTGAGTCAGCACCTCCAACAGGAAATTCAACACAGACAAATGATGAAGACATGCCTTCTTACTTGTACTTGAGTACAGCTGGAAACTGGCAGCTGTAGGTGGGGGAGAGCTGCCTGATGATGCCCTGTGACCACCCCCCGACCTTCTTCTTACATGTCCAGGACCCACCGGATGGTCTTGTGCTGCACGAAGGCTGGGAGGAGGTTGCAAAGAAGGGGTTGAGGGATGCAGTAGGCTGGTTGTAGACCGGCCGGAATTGAGGGGGTACCCCCAGAGGTTGAGCTCGCTGATGAGCCGAGGCCTCCCAAAGGCTGTCCTTGGTAAACAGCACCCGACCGATCCACTGCTGCTGCTCCACAGTGAGAGCTGCCCTCCAGGACTGAGGCAACGGCACAAAACATACTATTTTAATATCTTTTAAAAATTCAGGGGGGGGCCTGGGGGGACAGACTGCCTCATCTCACTGACAGAAGATGGAGGGGGGGGAAGGAAGGCAGGACCGGGCAACTCCTCCTGTTCCTCCACGGCGACAGGTGCAGATGGCACCGAGGGGGTGGCTGCAGGCGAGGGAGCCGGTGTCTCTGCAGGCTGAACCACGACGACGGCTGAAAATGCTTGGAATGCATGACGCTGACATTAATTTAAATATTGCTGAAAGAATATAAAAAGAAATCGTTGGGAGAGAATGCTTTTCATCATTCAAATGAACTTGTACAGCGCTTTAATACTACATGACATCACTCACCCATTCATACACTAATGACAGGACTTCAATTCATTTTATTTTGTATAGCCCAAAATCGCAAATTACAAATTTGCCTCAGAGGGCTTTACAGTCTGTACACATGCAACATCCTCTGTCCCGAAACCCTCACATCGGCACAGGAAAAACTCCCCAAAATATGAAAAAACCCTTCAATGGGGAAAAAAGGGAAGAAACCTTAGGGAGAACGTCAGAGGAGGAATCCCTCTCCCGGGATGGACGTCATGTGTACAGAATCAACAATGCATTCAATTTCTCTAACAGATATGATACAAGTAATTGCAAGAAGCAGAACAGGTGTACGGTAGGACCACTGCAGGGACCACCACCATCCACTTCTGTGGGGAGGGAGAGCAGAAAGATGTTGGTTTATGATGACAGTAATATTAATCATATTTAAAGTAATGATGATGGCAGCAGCAGGTGTCAGCAGAGCCATGCCAGGAGTCAGAACCAGGGTCCGCACGAAACTATGATCCACGGAGTCCTGCTAGGCGAGAGAACAAAAAACTCCCGGAGAGAAGCTTAATTAGTGATGTACAATAATAAAACATGGATGATTGTGGAAGGTGAGAGTGAAAGGGGCTCGGTGTGTCCTAAGAAGTCCCACGGCAGTCTAAGCCTAGAGCAGCTTAACTAAGGGCTGGTCTAGGCTAACTATAAGCAATATCAAAGAGGAACGTTTTAAACTTTATCTTAAATGAACTGACCGAGTCTGCCCCCCGGACTGAAAGTGGAAGCTGTTTCCACAAAATAGGAGCTTGATAACTGAAGGCTCTGGCCCCCATCCTACTTTTTAAAACTCTAGGAACCACAAGTAGCCCAGCATCTACGGAGCGCAGATGCCTTGTAGGGCAATACGGTGTAACAAGCTCTTTAAGATAAGACGGTGCCTCACCAGCAAGTGCCTTGTAGGTGAGGAGAAGTACCTTAATTCTATTCTTGATTTAACAGGAAGCCAGTGCAGAGAAGTTAATACAGGAGTTATATGATCCCATTTCTTACTTCTTGTTAATACACGGGCTGCAGCATTCTGAATCAGCTGGAGAGGTTTAAGCGATTTACAAGAGCAGCCTGATAAAGAATTACAGTAATCCAGTCTAGAAGTAACAAATGCATGCACTAGTTTTTCTGCATCACTTTGAGACAGGAAATTCCTGATTTTTTATATATTACGTAGATGAAAAAAGGCAGTCCTTGAAGTCTTCTTTATATGAGAGTTGAAGGACATATCCTGGACAAGAGAACTCAAAGATTTCTGGCGGTGCTGTTGGATAGCAGAGCAATTCCATCCATAGAGACTGTATCACATGACAGCTGACTTCGAAGGCGCTCTGGGCCTATCATGATAACTTCTGTTTTTTCTGAGTTTAACATCAGGAAGTTGCAGGTCAAAGTTTTGATGTCTCCAAGACAATCCTGAAGTCTAACAAGTTGGTTGGTGTCTTCTGGCTTGATCGATAGATACAGTTGAGTATCGTCTGCATAACAATGGAAGTTTATGCGGTGTTTTCTGATGACGTCGCCCAAAGGAAGCATGTACAGGGTAAATAGAATTGGTCCAAGCACAGAACCTTGTGGGACTCCGTGACCAACATTGGTGGTCCTTGATGATTCACAAACACAAACTGGGATTGATCCGATAAATAAGATTTAAACCAGCTGAGTGCAGTTCCTTTGATGCCAATCAAGTGTTCCAGTCTCTGCAGCAGGATACGGTGATCGATGGTGTCAAATGCAGCACTGAGGTCCAGCAATACAAGAAAAGAGACAAGTCCTTGGTCCAATGCAAGTAGAAGATCATTTGTAATTTTCACCAGTGCCGTTTCTGTGCTATGATGCACTCGAAATTCTCGAACAAAGCATTGTTTTGTAGAAAGTCACATAATTGATTCGTGACAGATTTCTCAAGGATCTTAGCGAGGAAGGGAAGATTAGAGATGGGTCTGTAGTTAGCCAACACCTCTGGAGCTAGAGTAGGTTTCTTAAGAAGAGGTTTAATTACAGCTACCTTGAAGGACTGTGGTACATGTCCTGTCAACAAAGACAGATTCATAATATCCAGTAGGAATGTGCTAATTATCGGATCCAGGAGACAAGTGGAAGAGTTGGATTTCAAAATTGTGGAAGTCAGTTGATCAAGGTTGATGGAAGAGAAACCATTCAAGTAGGAATCAGGGCCCAAAGTTCCTACATCAGAGGACAGGTCGGCTCCGGTTGGGGGTAGTAGACCATCAATTTTCTCTGATAGTCAGAATCTTATTATTGAAGAAGTTCATAAAGTCGTTACTACTGAGGTCCACAGGAATACACGGCTCGACAGCGCTGTGACTGTCAGTCTGGCTACAGTGCTGAAGAGAAACCTGGAGTTGTTTTTATTTTTCTCGATTAATGATGAGTAATAAGATGCTCTTGCGTAACGGAGAGCCTTCTTATATGTTTTAACGCTGTCTTGCCAAGTTAGCCTAGATCCTTCTGATTTAGTGGTACGCCATAACCGCTCGGGATATGAGTATTAACATGACTTGGAGGAGTTGCTTGGTTTAAACTAAAGTACTCCCCATCCGATAGCCATGTTTCAGTAAGACAGAAAATATCAACATGGTTGTCGGATATTAGTTAATTTACTAAAACAGCTTTAGAACAGTGATCTAATATTCAAAAGTCCCCCTTTAATGTTAACTTATAGATATAAGAAATGGAAGCCGAATATAGGTTAATAACATTTATTACAAATAGGTCTAATCCGACCCCACATACACAGACACACTGCAGGCTCCGAGCGCCCCGAGTTACCCTGCAACACACCGCGGTCAAACCCGCTTAGCACGGCACAGCACACCTGTGTATAAGGCCAACCACGGCAAATCACGGCATACACTGCAAACACCCCCCCTTCAGTTCACACTATAGGTCAGGGTTTGCCCGGAGCACTGCAAGAGGTGTACCTTGGAATGTGGAGAAAGTGATCAGAAAACAAACAAACTAACAAACAAAAACTTTAAAGTGGTTAGTCCGCTCTTACATCTAAAACACGCAAAGAAAACAAAATACAATGGACCAGGAGCGGACTAACCGCTGAAAACAAAAAACAAAACTAACAAAAGGACAGCAGGTAGCGGGATAATAACTGAAACACAAAGATACACAATTACCAACAATGACCTTTTAATTCATACTTTAATTTAATTAAAAACCCAACATACCTGCTGCATCAAACTCACACCCATTCATTCCCTCTTTGCCCGGATCGGTGCCTCTCCTCCCGATCCTGTCATGCAAAACTCCATTAAAATCTACCACCCGTACATAAGAAAGAATAAACAAACATATTTACAAATCAAGAGAGAATGGAGCTGTCTCACCACTACTGGGGGCCCAACCATACCCTGGCCACCCAACAGGAAACTGGCACTTCATGGCAAAGTGCCACTTCCCCTTTTATAGGTGCACCGCCTTGACCCCACAGCGCCACCACATGGTGCCACCTGCTACATTAATTCTCCTAGTTTGTTGCACTGTTGTATGACATTTAACTTTGATTAAGTTATTAAATAACTCCTCGGTTATTTTCCTTTTAACTTAAATAACGGTTTCTGGGGCCGAAACAGTTTCTATAGAGTTAATTACGCTGAGTGACTGCTCGGAAGGTGTGTAAGACTGCGACTCTGCTTCCTGGTCTGAACTCTGGGTCAGGTTCTTAGAAATGAGTTGAGCTCCATCCAAAGTTGGATGGAT
Organism: Pungitius pungitius; assembly: GCF_949316345.1. Taxonomy (NCBI): domain Eukaryota; kingdom Metazoa; phylum Chordata; class Actinopteri; order Perciformes; family Gasterosteidae; genus Pungitius; species Pungitius pungitius. The sequence continues at coordinate 7,228,102 of NC_084904.1, forward strand.
GCCGTCCCTCCTAATTAGACCAGGCACTCCCCAAAACGTCTTCCAGTGATCAACGAAGCCCACATTATTCACTGGGCACCACCTCAACAAGACGTGATTAAGAGTCTTGCCCGAGGACACATTGATATGCAGGTTAGCCGAGCCTGGGATCAGACCGCCAACCCTCTGATTGGAGGACAGCCGCGCTCCCCACTCACCCACAGTCGCTCTAAGCTAAGAAAACAAAATAACTAAGTTATTAACTGATGGGCTTTATCAAACATTACAGTAAGAATTCCCTCCATGGGGGTTGAAATATTAGTAGTAGTAAAAGTCATTTTAGTAATACCAGAAATATTAGTAGAAATATTGTAGTACTATTTGAAAGAGCAATAAGTATTCAATGAAACAGCTTTATCCTAAGCTTCATGGTTAAATTACAGATAATCATTGCAGCTTTTATTTTGAAATGATAGTATTGGCTGAGTCGGTGGAGGAAGCAGGGGAAAACAAGGCTGACTGCTTGTGGCAGTCAGGTGCACGGGTTCACAAAATGGAGACTTGCTAGCCGGAAATTGCTTAGGAGCTGTATGCGTCTACCTATTGTAGATGTGAATGTGAGTGTGTGTAGGTCAAAGGATGTCAGGTTTTATTTGAGGCCAAATGGATGTATTGTTTGTAATTTTTTGACCCACTGTCCCTCTCTGTACATCCTCTGACCACCAGGACCCCGACTCCACTACCATGATTTGGAGATTCTTGGCCCCGTGGAGATGGAAGTTTTGGTACAGGTAAGTAGCTTTTTGAGTCTTGCTAACAGACTGTTTTGGTTTGCCCAATATATAGTCTGCTGCAGGTCCTACATTCAATACAGTATACTAGGTTGGTGGAGTCAGGCCTGGTCACATGCCAGATGGGGGCAATCGAGTGAGTATATACATTAATAAAATATTTCATAGTGATGAAATATGAAATATTTGTTATTGGTATTATGTAATTTGCCTATAGAAGCATTCACCAGAATATCTTGAAGGTTTTTATTCCTTCTGATCGCTATGATTTTAAAGCCAGAAAGCGATGGAACTTGGTCCTGTAACTGTCTGAAGTTATGTCTAATTCTGATGTTAAGGGCCGGAGGGAGGTGATGATTATCAGTCTCCGATCCCACCCCAGGATGATAGTTATCCCTGATGTCAGTCTTAATTTCCCGGAGCAATGAGCTACTGTAGCCCCGGCGACTAAGGGCCGAGAAGAGGGTCCTCGTTGCCACTTCCACATCCTCTGCACAAATCCTACGGTAACGGATCAACTGTGATTTAACTATACCGCAGTAAGTGTGTCGAGAGTGGAAGCTGGTTTTATGGAGGAGTGCGTGCGTGTCAGTAGGTTTAAAATACACTCTGGTTCCCCCTGATTGGGAATTAAAAAAATTTCAGTATCTAAAAACTCTATCCTCTCAGGCTGTAGATTGAGTTTCACCCGGATGGAAGAATGATGGTGATTAACTCTGCTTGGGACTGAGTCCAAATACCAAAAAATTTCATCCAGGTAGCGTACATAAAAGATGGATAGTTTGGTGCATTTGGAAAGGTTTGTTTGTTCCCAGTCTGCCATATAAATGTTGGCGTAGGCTGGGGCAAATTTCTTTCCCATCGCAGTACCGTGTATCTGAAGATAAAATTGGTCGTTGAACTCAATGGTTATTCCTCAGGCCAAGTTTCAGAAGGGCCTCATCTGGTCTGGCGGGGTCAGGGTGATGCTGGAACACTCCGTGGACTGCTTTTAGCCCCAAGCGGGTTTCTATATTTGTGTACAATGAGTCCACGTCCAAGGAAAAAAGCATGCCCCCATGAGGCACCGAAACCTGTTTGAGTTGGTGCACAAAGTCATACGTGTCTTTAATATAACTCATGTTTTTGAGACCGGTGGTTCAAATAGAAATCAATGACCTCGGCAATTCTGTATGACTCACTCCCACAATCCGAGACAATGGGTCTCCCGGGCGGAATCTGATGTGCGACCGACCACGTGCCAAGATCATTATGGATTTTAGGGAGTAAATAAAATTTACGTGATGTGGTCTATGGGGTTGTGGTAGTGGGGGCCACAGGGCTCCCCGGAGATGGGTGGGGGTTGTTATCTCGGGGTGTCTGAGGCCTCTCACGGGGACCAGAGGGTCCCATCCGTCCCTCCTTCTAATTTGTGTCCACTGATGTTATACGAGGGCCCTCCACTGGGAAAGGGTGGAAATAGGAGTCAGTGAAGCGTCGTTTATAACGGTTCTTGCCATAGACTAATGCCTTCTTCCATGCCCCACTCATCAAAAGGTGGGAGGTTCACCAGAGTGTGTGCAATAACTGAATTAGTGGTCTTTGAGGATGTTAAAGGTGTTCTTCATCCACTCTGGTTGTAGTCAATGTATTAGGAGAGGATGGTTTGATAAAGGAGGTGAGTTTAAGGACCTGTTTCCGCATTCCCATTGGGAATTGATCAGTGAGGTGCGTATGGTTGATGACCTCTGCATGATGAATGGCCTGTAACAGTTTAAAATATTGTTTTTTCAATCGGCCTGTCTGATGTGCTTTCACTGACTGGATCTCAAGAGTTCTGCAAGGTCACTCCCTCCACTCCTCCCCTTTCTAGCCACTGTGGACCACGTGTCCATAGCTAAATATTAAATTACACTAGGAATATAGTGAAGGAAACACTCTTGGATATCAAAAGAAAAACCTACTACTAATTTCTTGTTATTCACCCCAAAGGGTGAATAAATACATTTTGGAATCAAAATGAAGGTTAAGTACAGCTACAAAATTCGTCTGTTATTGTCAAATTATTCATCCTTATTGCATTTAAGATCCCATAGGTGCCCAACAGACCCCTCCACAAGACGGTGGTCCGGAGCCAACCCCCTGAGGGTCAAACGCTCCAGATGGCACTAGTGCAATAGATGCACTGTGCAAAAGGTCACCGCAAACGTGTGAGTATTTTGGAACCCTCCCTATTGGGAGGCACTCAAGAAACTTGTTTAAA